>NC_086229.1:30076574-31380741 GCF_036321145.2 Pelmatolapia mariae
AGTACTGTGCTGCAGTAGAGGGAACAAAGCAGACCCAAAGTTGTGTCTTTGGGTCTGCCAGACCTCTTCCTGTCAGAGTTTGTTTCTGAATGCTTTTGATGGTGAAGGAGACTGTACTCACTGACACCTTGACTTTCTTTGCAATTTCTCTGTAGGAACAACCTACATTTTAAGTGTTATGATCCTCTGTCTCTTTTCCACTTTTAATTGCATTTTTCTTGCCATTTTTTAAGTAACACACTACTTTCTGCAGTACAATACTGTTCAGCTGATTAACACGAGGGTATGGTACCCAGTGTTGGTCAAGTTACTTGAAAAAAGTAATCAGTTACTAATTACTGATTACTTCCCCCCAAAAGTAATCAGATTACAGTAACACATTACAAGTAACGTGTTACTGCCCATCTCTGATGGTACCACAGTGTGTTCCAACACTGCTTTTATGCAGAGCGGGCTGTGAGTAATCCAGAAAAGCTCAGGAACTCCTTAGATAACCAAAATGAGTGGGTGTGCATCAGATTAGAATAAAGTTTACTTATTGAATTGAAATAGTTTGGGTGAACATGTTGTCTTGGCTGTAGATACATGGAAGCACAGCCAGAATCAAAGAAAATCTTTATGCTTCTTTTTTTTTTAAATGTGACAGTGTGATGCTGACTGGGTGCAATGGTTACACCTCACACACACAGAAGCCATCGTGGCTTCTCTGACCTTCATCAGCAGAGAACAGAGACTACACACTCCTGCACCACAACACAACGTGTTGGAATGAAACTCATACAACACATAAGTATCAGAGTGACTTTAATGTTTAATGTTTGATGCAGCTACAGGCAGAACATGCACGGGCATCATTACAGCACAATGTTAAACACCAAGAACAAAGTTTGTACCTCATTTATGTGTATGCACCAATATTACAGTTCAGTGTTAAATATGAAAGTAAACACAGTGTTGTTACAGGCAGGATCACAGATCCATGGCTGAGTGTCTGAGGCTCACAGGTCTGAATCTGATCTTGAACACATTCATCACTCTGACCTGTTTGATGTGTCGGAGCTCAGCACACACAGGTTTGGGTAAAATGTCAGGAAGGTGAGCATCATGTACTTTGTGTCAATAAATCCTCACAGTGACAAGCTTCATATGAAGCCCCACCTCCTATGACACGTCCTTCCCCATTTAGACACGTCACTTCGTGTCTTCTTGTTTTACTGTAAAAATGTACAAGTTGACTTATTTCTAAATACTTATAATCAGCAGTTTTTGCTCATGCATATAAATTAATGTAATAAATGTGATCAATTTAAAGTATTAAATGTAATGTACCATGTTTACCATACATTCAGATTACAGTTCACCTCACACTGATATGATATATATAACAAGTACATGCATGATCATAAAATTTTTCTCTGCTGCTTGTTAAAAGCAAAAGCCGACCTTCTCTGAAACTCTGATGGTTCCTGACAGTCAGCAGCAGGTGGTGGCTATGGCAGAGCTTCCTCAGATTCAGTAACATTAGCAAGTGGTGGAGGCCAGCAGGTGGATGAGGGAAAGGGGAGGCAGGAGAAGCAGAGACCCGAGGCGGCCGCCAGAATCTCACGTTAAAGCTTTCATTTCAACAACCACCAGACAGCTAAAACAGTAAATGCGAGCAGACACACCGATTACACACAAAGATGTAAATACAGAGCACAAAGTGTTTTTGTGCAGACCCAAGGCGGCCGCTGGTCCGAGTGTCAGGTGAACTGAACTTTAGGTAAGAAGCTATGACCTGCAGTCTATCTGGGTCAGATATAAACCAAGTTTAGGTGGAGTTTATTTTCGTTGTGCTGATTTTTTACAATCACTTACAATAACTCGTACTGCATAGTAGCTAGCATGACAGAGTTTCTATTCAGCTGGGTGGGTGCTATGATGTTACTGATAGTGAACTTTATTTTATTCATAAGGTTAGTTAGTAGAGTTGCCAATCGTCCCGTAAAAAGATGGAATCGTCTCATATTCAGAGAAATTATTACGCGTTTTGTGTTGAGCTGAGAAGGGACGCAGTTTGTGCCGTACTTCAGCCAGGATGGAAAAAGACACAAAGCTGGAGTTATTCTGTCATTATGCTGCACAGCTGCCTCTTCTTCTCTCATTCTCCCCCCTCTCTCTCCTGTTGCTACTTCAATCATGAAACTGATCAATGATCAGCTGATCGGCTTTTCTCTCTTGTTTGTTTGTTTATCGGCCACTTTGCGCCAGAAAGAAGAAACCAGCGGATGTCGCACTAAACAACAGCAGCACGTTTAAGCTTGATCAGCTGTTGTTAGAATTTATTTAATATTAA
The DNA here is from genome assembly GCF_036321145.2 of Pelmatolapia mariae. Taxonomy (NCBI): domain Eukaryota; kingdom Metazoa; phylum Chordata; class Actinopteri; order Cichliformes; family Cichlidae; genus Pelmatolapia; species Pelmatolapia mariae. Next base: position 30,078,910 of record NC_086229.1, read on the forward strand.
TTTCTAGTATCAGCTGATGTTTGCTGGAGCCACAGCTGTAAAGCTGCTGGTCATGATATTGGTTTGGTTATCTGGTGAGAGGGAAACATGAAGATGAAACCAGGAGATGAATCATCAGAGCTGAACAGGTGATGGAGAAACAGGTTTACCTTTTAGGTGACATGAATGAGTTGAATGGAAGTTATGAACTGTTTCTGAGAGACAAATAACACCAGGATCCTTTTCTAAGTAGCTGACAGCTGGTAACTGTGCAGGGGCGGGTCTAGCAAAGTTTTGCCAGGGGGGCAGGTAGGGCATTAACAGGGAAAGGGGGGCACAGAGAAATACGTTTCTTTCTTATTCTCATTTAAAATGTCTGGCTGTTATTAAATAATTATCTGAAGCTTACAACCAAAGGTTTTATCTGACGAAAAATGTATAGAAATCATACATATACCAACAAGACAGTGTACATCACTGTCACAACAGCGTTTGTTTTCATTCAGAGGCTTTATGGCTTTAATACCTGGTGGGCCGGTCTCCAGTCAAAATACCCGGGCCGATTTTCTGTCCCAGTCCAGCCCTGGGCACAACATGCAGTGAATTAATCTGAGAAGGTGCATTAAAAAATAAATGGCCGCGCCAGCGGTGCACATTCGCAAATTAGCTCGCATAGACACATTAGTTGTGCCGCTTCTTAATGACGGTATCTTAGCTAACAACCCCAACTACCAGATTCAACTTGTAATTGGCTAAAAATAACTTAGCCTACTGGTGAGAGGGACGTTGTTAGCTTTCCACATTCTGATACTTCAAAAGCTTCAGGAGCTGTCTGCTCAGCGCAGCATCAGCACCACGGAGATACACGGATACATCCGTAGACTCGAGACACAATGCGCTTTTGGGACTTTCAGGTGTATGGACCAATGTTTTATTTTCTGATCAAACCAGTAATCTTTAATGAGCAGCTAGATTTGTCTCGCATTAACTGGCTGAGTTAATGCGACATTGAAGCAGCTGGAATCCACAGCTGTGCGTGTTCATGGAGCTGCATTTTCACCTGCTGGACATCACTACCTGACAAGTTTAACTGTCTTCAGAACATTGCAGAGGCCTCATTGACAGTATTTGGCTCTACATATCTGTGTGAGCAGATTTTCTCTCACATGAAGAGTGTCCTCAGGTCTGAATGCTGGACACTTGGAGACCTGTGTCTCTGAGTGGGAGACCAGAGATCACATAAACATGTGTGTCTCTGTATTAACAAACATGCCATATTGGCCCAGTTTATTTTTCTTATCATTCTTGTGAGGAGACCATAAATAGCATTTGCATTTTCTGTTGTACAGTTTATTTGCTGTTATGGATAAAAAGTCTTTTTTTGTTTCAAAATAGCTGATAACTATTTGCTGATAGCTGCCAACATCTGCAAGCAAATATAATTCTATAAAGGAGTTCTATATAGTGTGTAACTGTTAATATAGAGCGTTATTAAATTTATTGCTAGTGCAATCACATGGCACACTGACTTCTGAGGAAATTTTAAATGGCACTCGTCATCAGAAAGGTTGCCGACCCCTGCACTAGAGCATTAGAGCAAACCCCAACAATCAAGTATCTCAAGGTTTTGTTCACAGATGGAGACAGAATGAAAAAAGATGGATGGTTTTGTTTTTACTTGCTGTTCACTGTGTTGTGTGTCTCGGTGACAGCTTCATGTTTGTTGGAGGCTGAGCAAAATTATCTTTTGGTTTTGGTGGTTCTCTGTCTCTTTTTTATAATGATCTGTCTGTTTTTATGGTTGTTAATATCCTGATCATGTTCATTCTGAAACAACATCAATGAAGCACCTGCAAATGTTGCTGTAGCACCGCTCACAGCAGGGGAATCGCTTTTGCAGTTTTGTCTAGACCAGGGTGTAACAGGAAGTGAAAAGAGGAGGGCAAAGAAACACTCACCTGATCCAGCCCTAACTATATGCTTTAGTTAGGGCTGGATCAGGAAAGAAAGAAGGAAAGTTTGAAGCCTAATCTTGAAAGTAGAGATAGTGTCTTTCTCTCTAATCCAAACTGGAAGCTGGTTCCACAGAAGAGGGGCCTGAAAACTGAAGGCTCTGCCTCCCATTCTACTTTTAAATACTCTAGGAACAACAAGTAGGCCTGCAGTGCGAGAGCGAAGAGACCTGAACACTGAACAGAATCAGAATACTTTATTAATCCCTTGACCACGTCATGATCCACCTGATCCCTGCGTACAGACAGAGGCTGAGGCTGTCCAAATCTTTCATGAGGACTAAAAAAATGTGGAGCAACAAGTTGCTGGAGGAGCTTGGCACATGTTTACAGATGATACAATGAGGGCTGCTTCTAACAGGATGAGTTCATGGACACTGTTACCTCCTATATCCACTTCTGTGAGGACAGCATTGTGCCATCACACACCAGGGTGAGTTATAATAATGACAAACCCTGGTTTACTCCTAAACTCAAACAGCTGTGGCTAGAAAAGAGAAAGGCGTTTACAAGCAGAGACAGGGACTGCTACAGAAAGGCCAAGTACAGGTTCAGTAAAGAAGTGGACTTGCTAAACACCAGCACTGTGAGAAGATGCAGCAGCAGATCTCAGAGAACGACTCGGCCTCTGTGTGGAAACGTTTTAGGAAGACTCAAAACTAAAGACTAACTACAAGTCTGAAACCCCCACTCCACTGACAACTTCTTCTTGGCCAACACCATCAACGACTTTTACTGATTAAAGTGTTGTCTTGCAGTATGTTTCGCACTAAGTACCACAGCAGTTCCCTAATGTTGTAAATCTGCTCAACGTTTGGCAATAAAACCTTTTTCTGATTCTGATCCCTAAAGAAATTATGTAACAGCTGTTGACAGAGGAAGATCAAAGCTTCTTTAAACTGTATAAACCACAAAAAGCTAGCAGAGGGTCTGCTCTTCATCTGCCCTTTGTCTGCTCTTCATCCACCAGCTCCTCTTCATCATGTTTTACCACCAGAGGAATTTGGGTTTTTATTTTTTCCTTTCTGTGGAACTCGTCAGACGTCCTGTAGGAGCAGACAGAGGAGAGTCAGAGAGAGAGCATCAGATGGATCCAGTCTGGTCTCATATTGATACACATATTGATACACATGTAACATCACATGGTCCAGTTTCACACAGAGGAGTGAAAAATCAGCTGCATGGGAGATTTTTGGTAAATTTAATGTTTTATAGGGTGCTGAATCCAAAGGTTATATCCATTTCTCTCCATCATGTACAGTTTTTTTGCAAAACATGAGGAGTTTACATTAAACAAAAGTAAAACAACGATAAAATAAAGGACACATATTTTATTACAATTAACTATGTATCATTGTTCTGAGATTCCTCAACTTCCGCTATGAACAAAATAAACCTGTTGGGACATGATCATTGCTCATCTGATCATCCTTACACTTTCTATTTTTATGTGTCTTGAGTCTCTATCTTAGAAATACTTGAATTAATGTAAGAAATCATTATTGGATATGGTTTCTGACTCAAACATAGAACAGCAGATTTCAGTTTAAAAACGCTTTATTACACTAAAAACATGACTTTTGCCAGACAACCTGACGAGATGGAATTTTTAAATACTTTTTCCCAGTTTCAGTGAGAAACAATCTATAAGAAACAGTAAATCAGTCCAGAAGTACTGGAGGAGGTCCAGAGGTGCACAAGGAGGCCACCTTAAAGATCTGACACATTTAAATCAGGTCTGGTTTTATTTCCATCATCCTTTAAGGAAGGTTTGGATTTGTAATGTCACTGTAATATTCACATCATGTCAGTCACCTCCACACTGAACATTTCACACCAACTTTAACAACAGATGAAGAACAAGAGGAACAGAGAGGAGGAGGGAGGAAGTTCCATCACTGACCTGTGGATTTCTCTGTGTGTTGAGTTTTGGCATTTTCACCTGTGGATCAGACAAACAGAGTGAGTCTCAGCTCAGAGTCCCGATGAACTTTCTATATCAGACACTTGAACACATCCTGTGACTCTGAACATGTTTTTCTAAAATACTGTAAATATTGATCATCAGGACTGTAAGAACCAATCAGTGACAGAGATCAGAGCTGCCAGGCTTCATGAACATGGCAGAGCTGTGATTCTGTCCTAGTGGTAAAAGTGTGTTACTGCGACTCAGAGCCATGAAATCAGTGACACAAATTGCATTTTCCCCAAACAAACAACAGGAAATAGCTTTTAAAGAAAGCTGTGAAAAACTTTAGGAATCAGAGTTTGATCCAGTCGTGTTTGTAAAGCAGCGATCATCAGATGAACAACAGTCACTCTGAGAAAGCATATTCCTAATTTTAGAGATACTCAGCAAATGGAAGACAGCAGTCCTACATATGGTCAAACATGACTCCAGTGTTCCTCACAGTGTTACTGGAGCCAAATGTAAAAACAGATGAAGAACAAGAGGAAAAAGGAGAAGGAGAGAGGAAAAAGACAAGAGGAAGACAAGAGGAAGGAGAGAGGAAGAGTACATGACTCAGAGGATGGAGGGAGGAAGAGGACACAACTGAGATGAAGGAAAGATGAAGAGGTGATTACAAAGAGAAAGGAGGACGAAAGAGGACTTGATTCAGATGAAGGAGGGAGGAAGAGCAGATTACAAAGAGGAAGGAGAGAGGAAGAGGACATTACTGAGAGGAAGGAGACAGGAAGAGGACATGACTCAGAGGAAGAAGCTCTATCACTGACCTGTGGATTTCTTTGTATGTTGATTTTTGGCAGCTTGAGTTGTGGTAGTTTTATTGTCTCCTGTGGAGCAGACACACAGAGTCTCAATGATGAAATTATTTCCACATCAGACACTTGAACACATCACATGACTCTGAACATGTTTTCTAAAATACTGGAAACCAGTGCCAGCTCCAGTTGTGTTGGAAAAGCAGCGATCATCAGACACACATCAGTGAGTGTGATCCTCCATCATCTTCTCTGTCGTGTAACGAGCAGCTCTTCACTGCTGTTTGTAAACAGTAAATGGCCTGTACCAGCAGGCAACGGGTGAAGTGTCTTGCCCAAGGACACAACGACCGAGACTGTCCAAGCTGGGGCTCGAACCGGCAACCTTCCAATCACAAGACAAACTCCCAACTCTTGAGCCACGATCGCCAGGACTTTGTAATCAGTTATTCTGGACAAACAGCTCTTACAGCAAACCTTCGCTGATTCTACATATGTCACATTCCCATGATGCAACACAGGCTGGTTGATTGGATCTTATTCATTAACATAACATTATGTAATTGGATAAAATATTTAACCTGGAGCTGAACTGCTTTTCTGTGAGGATTCACAGTGTCAGTGGACACACTAAACACTTTCTGCAAACAGCTGTTACTCACCTCTGACTCACCTCTGACACTGAGAGTCACTGATTTCTGTAGCAGCATGAGTCCATGCTTGCTGTAGACGGTGCAGGTGTAGACTCCACTGTCATTGAGGTGGAGGTCTTTCAGGGTCAGACTGAGGTCTCCAGTTCTCAGTGGGTCCTTGTCCATCTCAGTGCGCCCTTGTATGTCAGGCTGACTCTGGCCTCTCTGATACGTGTGGACCGTCACATTCTCACGTCTCCACAGCAGAGTTACATCCACAGGCAGGTCGTCTTTGATTCTGAAGGGCAGAAGGACAGACCTTTCCCCCCGGGTCACCTCCACCATCTCCACCTGCAGAACTGACAGCAGAACATGAACACAGACAGACATCAGTGAGGTTGATCCTCCATCATGTCCTCTGCTGTGTAACCAGCAGCTCTTCACTCCTGTTTTCAGTGTTTCTCTGACTTGGAGCTGAACTGTTGTGTGTTGATGTGAGAGGCTGCACAAACAGCTGTGCAGCTTTCTGCTGGTTATCAGTCAGACTACTTCCTGGTTGCTGTTCGACTTTGTGACTGACTGTGTTCATCACTTTTATGGATAGAGTTTCTAGGTGCAGTGAGGGGTGGAGGGTGTTGGGTTTGGTGGTGTCAGGATCTCGTGTCTGCTTGTTGCAGATGATGTGGTTTTGTTGGTTTCATTGAGAGATGACCTTCAGCTCGTTCTGGGGACATTTACAGTTTAAAATGTGAGAAAGATCAAAGTGACTCTGAAGCTTCATCCATCTGTTTCACAATTTAATTCTCTCTCATTTAATGAGCAGAGAAGGTTTCAGCAGCTCAGAGAGGCTGTAAGGGGACGGCTGAGGTGGTTCAGCATCTGATCAGGATGTTTCATAAATGTCCAGCTGCTTCACTCAGAACACAGGTTGACCTCCAAACAGAAATCACTACACTCTGAAACTCTCTGAACACTAAAATTAAACCCTTAAAATCACACGACCAAATATTTTACTGTACAGAGCTGACAGATGGACCAGAGGAGACTTTAATACTGACTGGTTAGATCCATCCACCAAACATAAACTGTTCTTACTCAGTGACCTTTGAACCTGAGGTCCAGTTCTTTGGCTGTAACCTGTAATGATGACAGAGGTTTTTCACACAGTAGAAAAAAACAGTATATTTATGTTGTTGGATTGAGTCTGAAATTTAAACCAAACTCTGATTCATCCTGTACTGTTCCAGATGTTGTTTTTATGTAATGATGACTCTTTCATGACCTTTTCTGCCTATAATCGACTAAACTAACAATATATCAGAATCTCACTGAATCTCATCTTCATCCTGTTAGAATTAGACACCACTGACTGCACAATGATTTAGGCTTGTTTGGTACATCATTCAATAGGTGGAGGGTCTTTTTAATCCATCACAGTACAGCAAACTAACATGTGAGCTTTAAATGTGCAGTCCTTCCCTTTAAATCTAAGCTCCCTTCTTCCTGTCCTGTCCTGTATTTCTTATCTTTCTCCATCTCTGAGGGAAGGTAGCTCTCTTTCTTTTCTCTCTGTGTGTGAAATGAGCAGTTGAACCTTTAGCTGCAACACACTGTGAGTTCCGTTACTGTCGCATAAACCAAAAAAACAAAACACCTGCCTACTTATAACCCTTGATTTAATATCTTCTTTTTATGCAAAATCTCCTGGTGATTAATAAATGAACAGCATTTCCCTTCATGTGTTTCTATTTAGGCTCAGATCGATTTGATGTTTGGAGGCTTGAGGTCATGTGAAATAATAACTCGACCCAAAAGCATTAAAGCAAAAGTAACGAGGGTGTTTTGAAAATACAAGTAGAAAGTACAGATAATTTTTTTTTACAAATGTCGGGAGTAAAAGTAAAAAGTAGTCAGAAAGAAAAAATACTCAACTAAAGTACAGATACCTGTTAAGTACAGTAAAGAAGTATTTGTCCTTTGTTACTTCCCACCTCTGGTAAGAGAACATTACTCGGAAGAAAGGTATAGCAGTATATGAAAGTATATGAATATAAAACAAGCTTAAACTTAAAGAACACAAAATGCTGTTAATTTAATATAAAATATTTGTCTAAACAAACATTAATAATAATAATAACGCATTGGATTTATATAGCGCTTTTCAAGGCACCCAAAGCGCTTTACAATGACATTATTCATTCACTCTCACATTCACACACTGGTGGAGGCAAGCTACGGTTGTAGCCACAGCTGCCCTGAGGCAGACTGACAGAAGTGAGGCTGCCATATCGCGCCATCGGCCCCTCTGGCCAACACCAGTAGGCGGTAGGTGAAGTGTCTTGCCCAAGGACACAACGACACATTAACGCCGTGGATAAAACACATCAAGTTCACCAGTTAAGACACAAAGGACAACTGCTTGCCTTTCCTGGACTGCGCTGTGCACATTGAAGAGAATGGCAACCTCAACATTGAAGTTTACCAGAAGCCCACACACACAGACCAGTACCTCCTCTTTGACTCCCATCACCCTCTGGAACATAAACTTGGAGTAATCAGGACCCTACACCACCGGGCAGAACATGTTCCCTCTAAGCCAGAAGGGAAAAAGAAGGAACACACACACGTAAAGGAAGCACTTAAAACATGTGGCTATCCTAATTGGGCATTTATAAAGTCAGCAAAGATGCACAGAAAAGAAGATCAGACACCAGCGAGGGAGGATAAGAAGGACAGACGCAACAACGTTGTCATCCCCTATGTACCCGGTGTATCAGAAAAACTCAGGAGAGTTTTCTCCAAACACGACATCCCAGTGTACTTCAGACCCAGCAACACACTCAGACAGAAACTGGTTCACCCAAAAGACAAAAACTCCTAAACACAAACTGAACAATGTGGTGTATGCTGTACAGTGCAGTGAGGAATGCCCAGACCTCTACATTGGAGAGACCAAACAGCCACTTCACAAGCGCATGGCACAACATAGAAGAGCCACCTCCACGGGACAAGACTCAGCTGTTCATCTGCATCTAAAGGACAAAGGTCACTCTTTCGAGGATGCCAACGTCCACATTTTGGACAGAGAGGACAGATGGTTTGAAAGAGGAGTGAAAGAAGCCATTTACGTCCACTGTGAGCGACCATCTTTGAACAGAGGTGGTGGTTTACGACACCAATTGTCTGCCATCTATAATCCATTTTTGAGAGCCCTTCCCAGACACCTTAACGCCCACTCACACCCTGGGCCATCTGACATCAGGAAATCACATGATAGGGTGGGGCCAGGTCACCCGAAATTCTGGCTGATTAGGTCCCACACCCACTTTCACACCTTGGCTCATGTAATTAGGTAGAGGGGGTCCTTTGTCCCCTTTTGGGGGGGAAAACTCCCACTAGGTTTAAATCTGGGACTCTCCACCAGAACTGAAGAAGCTTCTCGGATGAGAGGTGAAACGTCTTCAAGCAACTCAAGAAGTCCAGACGCTTTTCTTTCCAAGCTCCTTAGACAACGACCAGGACAGAGAGGCCGGGGATCGAACCGGCGACCTTCCGGTTACAAGTGCCCTTCCCAACCCCCTGAGCCACGGTCACCCCGACAATTTGACAATTAGACATTAGACTATGACACAGTCCTACATATCAAACTGAGAAAACAGTCTGCTTTGATGGTGGACTTGTTCTGTTTTCCTACAGAGCACCACGTAATCTCCTTATATCATCATCTGCCAGTCTGTGTACAGGGAATGAGGAAACCCCGTTCATTTACTGAGATCAAGAGCAGACTTTCCAGTGTTAGACTTCATAAATATGTGAACATGAGCTGACTCTGGAACAGCTTCTATACAATCATGGACTGTAAAACAGAGGCAGGTGCCACCCTCTCTCTCCTGCACTGTATGTATTAGTGATGGGAGTTCCAGCTCTTATTCATGGAGGATTTGTAATGTGGACAAACAGGTGTTACTCTCACCTCTGACACTGAGAGTCACTGATTTCTGTAGCAGCATGTGTCCATCCTTGTTGTAGACGGTGCAGGTGTAGACTCCACTGTCAGTGAGGTGGAGGTCTTTCAGGGTCAGACTGAGGTCTTTAGCGCTCAGTGGTTCTTTGTTCATCTCAGTGCGGCCTACATAAACCTGATCCTGTTTCTGACTGCTGTTGTTACAGTGAACCATCTTTTCTTCAGGGTGAGTGAGTTTCCACTCCACTTTGATCACCTGAGGAAGGTCACCTGTAATTTTAAACGGCATCAGGACAGACTTCTGACCTTGTGTCACCTCCACCACTGCTGACTGGTAGTCTGTGAGGAGAACAAAGCAGAACATGAGCTGTACAGACAGAAGCAATGAGAGACGTCAGCATGACAGACTCAGTTTGGTTGAAGATCAAGGGGACTGAGATCCTCTGGCTCATCTATTCAAAAGAGTAGATCAGACTGAACATCCAGCCTTTTATAGCTACAGACATACAGAGTGCTATAATAGAATATTTTGCTAATAGTTAGTCATGCATAAATCTATTCTAAATCTATTATGTATGGAATTTCAGGAGCGGGACCACGCCTCCAAACACGCTCCTTCCGACTGCCATCTATATAGGTTCCCCCCAGTTCCGCAAGCTGATCATTCTCGTTTACGTGCCCCACCCTCCCTCCATCCTTCTTCTCCATTCTTCACCTTCTTCATTTCTGTTTAGTACATGGGGATCTGCCAGGCCCGTGAGCCATCGCCAGTCCCCTTCGAGGCCTTCCCCAAACCGCAGCTCAATTCATGTCAAAGCATTCACCTTTACCTACTAAAATGCTGTCAAACTTAAAATGAGGACGTGGGCCCAGCGACTGAAATGAAATATAAGGGATGAAAAAATGAAAATTGGGTAATGTTTAAACTTTGCCTTTAATTTTATGCATGCTGAAATAGAAAGAGGAACTGATGACTGATTGTGAAATATGCCAACAATGTGCAGGCAGGTGTGTGAAGCACGATGGTTAGCACTGCTGCAACTCAGCAAGAAGGTCCTGAATTCAATTCCACCATCAGGCCGGGATCTTTCCGTGTGGAGTTTGCATGTTTTCCATGTGTTTGTGTGGCCTATCTCCCACAGCCTAAAGAAAGGGGATCGACTAATCTAAATTACCCATAGGTGTGAATGGTTGTGTGTTAGCCCTGTGACAGACTGGCGACCTGTCCAGGTTGTACCCTGCCTCTCGCCCTGTGACAGCTGGGATAGGCTCCAGCCCCTCTGAAAAGTGGAAGTGAATGGATGGATGGGTGTGTATTTATACATGGACTTTGATAGAACATTTATGAAGCACAGAAAATGTTAGCAAGGAGAGAGAGAGAGTGGAAGCACTGCACATGCCTAAATGAGTTTATTAGGAAGGTTCAGGGTTCTGTTAGGGTTAGAAATCTTTGATATTGTATTTAAATTATTAAATAAAGCTGTTTTAATGATTTTCTTTATACACAATGCAAATGTGGAGCCTTCCTTCTATTGGATTTTGTACATATTGGAATTTTGAACTGAGCACTTCAAAAAGACTTTGCATAGAGCACTACTGCACCAACACTGTAAATAAACTCAATGAACTTTCATTCCTGAGTCCTGCGTTTGAGTCCAGTCAGACAAACCATGACAGCTTGATCTCATCTGTCAGTCACTGGAAACAGTAATACAGCTATGTACTTATGATTTTAACTAAATGACTGTATTAATGCAGTATTTTCAGTTCCATGTTTTCCTCTTTAACCACAGGTGATCCAATCAAAGGTAACAACACAAAACATTTAACAGGAAATATTTAAATAATCTCTTCATTTGCTGCTCTCTGGTTATTTGTGGCACAATTTCAACATTTAATACAAAATATTTGTCTCAAAAAGCATTGCACTGTGACACAGTCCTACATATCCTACATACAGAACAGCTTCTATACAATCATGGACTGTAAAACAGAGGCAGGAGCCACCCTCTCTCTCCTGCACTGTACGGCTTAACTCACATACAGCAAACCTGCACTGATTCTACATATGTCACATTCCCATGATGCATCACAGGCTGTTTGATTGGATCTTTTTCATTGAGGATTTGTAATGTGGACAAACAGATGTTACTCTCACCTCTGACACTGAGAGTCACTGATTTCTGTAGCAGCATGTGTCCATCCTTGTTGTAGACGGTGCAGGTGTAGACTCCACTGTCAGTGAGGTGGAGGTCTTTCACGGTCAGACTGAGGTCTCCAGTTTTTATTTGCTCGTTCTTCATTTCTGTGCGACCTTGTATGTAAGACTGGTTTTGGTCTTTCTGATAAACGTGGACTTTCTTGTCTTCATGTTTCCACTCCACTGTGACGTCCTGAAGCTTGATATCAGTTGTAAATGGCAGCAGGACAGACTGAACCCCTTTAACTGTTTCCACCATCTGAACCTCAGGAACTGAGAGGAGAATATGAGACAGACAGACGGATGTCAGTGAAGGTGATCCTCCTTCCTCTTTCTTCTACAGTTATTACATTTTTATATTTTCAGAGGTTTTATTTAGTTTTTGACCTTTTTATTAAGTTTAATTTCAGTGATTGAGTTTACTTACCTAAAATGTTTACTTTACATGTATTTTTAGATTTAGGTTTAGCTTCCTTCATGGTCCCTGAGGTTTGTGGGGATTCTTGAGTTTCTTTTTACAGCTATTAAGGTTATTATGAAGTAAGTAAGTATTAATTTTTAGATTTCTGTGTTTGTTATAACCTCTGAAATCTTAGTTCTTGCTGTTGATGAGTTGTTTTTTTTATCAGTTTTGTGGTGTTTTATTTTGATAGTTCTACTCTGAGTTTCACTTCCTCCCTGTATCATGACCTTCAGCTGTGTCCACTTTAATGGTCCTTGTGTGTGTTTACTGTGCTGTGTTGCCTCCAGCAGGGTTTGGATTGTGTTTGTGTTTCTGATGGACTTGAACTTTTAAAGTGTGTCTTTGGTTTATTTAGTCAGTCTGTGTGTGTCTGTGTCACAAACTGTGAGTCTGCTCTGCTGTGTAAACCTCAGAGATCTGTACTATGAACAGGATTTGTTCTTATCCAGGTAACTTCAGGCTCCACTCTGGGATTTCTGTACGATGGAGGTGTTCACGTCTTACTGGGATAAATCACCATGGTAACAGATGCTGTAGACCTAACCTGCTCTAGAGCTGGTTTTGTTCCAGATTAGAGATCAGTGTGTAGTGACCAATCAACAGTGTCATTATTCATGGAGGATCCCTCAGAGCTTTCTATCATTTCTATTATCTCTACCTGACAATAGAGACCAGCTCGAGGTGACTGTTGTTGTGATTTGGTGTCATATATATATCAGTATAAACTGAAGTGCAGTGAGAGTAGGAGGCTGCAGAGTCTGTGTGTTTCCCTGATGAGCATCAGTAACAAAGAGAGTTTATTAGCTTTACAACAGTGTTATTGTTCCATAAACTTTAATATCTGATAATATAACAGGACACCTGCACTGTACCTGCTGACCACCAAATACCAAACCTGTCCTTACACCATGTTTGATTCTGTTTGTATGTTTAATAAACAGCAGCAGTTCCTGTGATCCTCCATCATCTCCTCTGCTGTGTAACCAGCAACTCCTGGTTTTCAGTTACTGTGGACAAACAGATGTTACTCTCACCTCTGACACTGAGAGTTACTGATTTCCGTAGCAGCATGTGTCCATCCTTGTTGTGGACGGTGCAGGTGTAGACTCCCCTGTCAGTGAGGTGGAGGTGTTTCAGGGTCAGACTGAAGTCTTTAGTGTTCAGTGGATCTTTCTTCATCTGTGTGCGACCTTCATAATCTTGCCCTATTAAGACAGACTGATTCTGGCCTCTCTGATAAGCGTGGACCGTCACTTTTTCATGTCTCCACAGCAGAGTTACATCCACAGGCAGGTCGTCTTTGATTCTGAAGGGCAGAAGGACAGACTTTTCCTCCTGGGTCACCTCCACCATCTCCACCTGCAGAACTGACAGCAGAACAAGAACACAGACAGACATCAGTGAGGTTGATCCTCCATCATGTCCTCTGCTGTGTAACCAGCAGCTCCTGTTTTCTGTGTTTCTCTGACTTGGAGGTGAACTGCTTGTGTGTTGATGTGAGAGGCTGCACAAACAACTGTGCAGCTTTCTGCTGGTAATCAGTCAGACTGCTTTTCTCACCTGTGATATTTAGTAACACTACTTTCTGTAGCAGGATGTATCCATCCTTGTTGTAGACGATGCAGGTGTAGCCACCATGGTCACTAAGTTGAAGGTCTTTCAGTTTCAGACTGAAGTCTTTAGTTCTCAGAGGATCTTCATTCATCTCTGTGCGGTCTCTGTAATCCTGGTCCTGTAAGAGATGCTGGTGTTCATTGTTCTGATACACATGGACCATCATGTTTTGGTGTTTCCACTCCACTTTGACATCCTGAGAAATATCATCTTCTTCAGTGACTTTAAAGGGCAACAGGACAGACTTCTCCTCCTGTTCCACCTCCACCATCTCCAAAGGGTAATCTGAGAACAGAAAATGAAGACAGATGTCAGTGAGGTTGATCCTCCATCATCTCCTCTGCTGTGTAACCAGCAGCTCTTCACTCCTGTGTTAGCATCAGTCTCTAGTTCTCTGTCATTTTTTATTCATTTTTGTGTGTCTGCTCCATTATCAAAGTAGCTTTTCATCATCTCCAAAAGTTGATTCTGTTCATCTGGACGTAGCGTTTAGTGGGAGAAACGTTTCGTCACTCATCCAAGTGACTTCTTCAGTCTCAGCTGACTGCAGGTTTCCCCAAACCTTATAAACAGTACATTTACACAATGACTGAAACCAGCCCACTGAAGGAACAATGGGCTGTGAGGTCAGTTCCTTAATCATAATTATGCAGATTCTCATGACCATTGATCAACAATCACTGATCAAAGAACACTGATCAATGGCCATGAGTACCATTCACAGAGAGTTTTCATCATGTTTCTGTGTCTTAATTCCACTTGATTATGTCCAGAGGCAGAAGAGCTGTGATTACAAAGGACAGAAGTGTCAAATATTTACCATAGCTCTGTTAATTACTACAAATAAATCAATAAATAACATTTCTGAGGTCTTTGTGTACTCAAACAGTTTCATATCACAGAGGTTTGCTTTCATAGTCCTTAACTGAATCTGATGCTTTTCATTAGAATTAGAAAAAGATTTCACTGAGCCAACTATTTTAACAATCATTACATCAGGATGTTTAGTCCGGTTAATTTATTTATTTTTTACTTTGAAAAGGTTCTTTGCAGCATTTATTATAAAGGAATAGTTTTTATTCATAGAGATAGAGCAGATTGTAAAACAACAGCTCCTTTGAGTCTCCTGTAGCTTTTAAAAGCCTGTGAAAGAATTTATATGTGAAGCTCTGGGAACAGATTTTATGTTTAGACCTCTTTGTTAACATCTCTAATGTTTGTAATTGTTGTTATACAGCACATGTAAGCAGGCTGTGGATGGAGGTGGTGTAATGAATCCCTGAGTCTCTTTGAACTCTCGTACTTTCACTTTCACTGGCTGATTGGTTCAAATTAAATGGTACTAAAGTCACTGAAGTTACCCATCGCTCTCAGGCCATTCAGCTTTCCTTATCTGGTAACCACTTTGAAAAGATTAGTTTCTTTCTGTTTGACACCCCTGGTACTCCCATTGTGCTCAGTTGTCCATAGTTAAACACACATTAGCCTAATAAATACTGGTCCAAGGGCTGTATTGCCAGAAGGAGCCTTGGGTGCCATGGGAACTGTCTACGTTCAGCCAAACCCAGTGTCTCATCCTCCGTTCCACCCGTATCCGCCAAATCACCAAATTTCCCCAGTGTGGGATTAATAAACTCTGTGTCAATGCCAAAACTTTAATTTACCTATCAACATTTCTGATTTGCAGCTAAGACTGTGACATGTTTTCACCATTTGCACGCCAGTGATCGCTCTTGAAGCCAGTCTGTGTGTTTCTGCACAATATTAGTATTACCACTGCTAGTATCAGTACGATGGGCATATGGCAGCAAGAGTTAGAGGCCAGACAACACCTTCTTATAAAAGATCCCAACATCCAAGTGCTACATGGTGTTGGCCAAAAACTACCCCAATTGTTTAGATGCGATTACCAGTTTGCTGGAGTGTTTAGAGACACAGAGAGTGAGAGAGATCATGTTCTACATTACTTTTTCTAAAAAAAAGGGGGGATTTTCAGAGCTGTTGATATATGAAACAGTGTTCATAGAAACATGGATCAACTCTGTTTTTGGCATTGAGTGTTAAATTGTGACAGTTTTAATAAAGCCAGCAAATTCCTGCATTTATAATGGAGATGAATGAAAAGATAGATGATGGTTGTACTATCATTTAATCCATAAAAACCACATAGACAGACATGAAGAAGAATGTGTTTGTAAAGCTAGCGGTAACATCCGAGAACTGTAAGACAAACTGTTTCTGCTATCAAAACAGTTTCTGTTGTTAATCCTAAATGATTCTTTTACTCACTACTTTTACTTTTCTTCTACTTTGTTTTATTTCTAACACTGATATCCAATCAGACTTTTGTTGGGATTTATGTTTATCTGTAAGGCTAATATCTCATGATTAGAATCACATATTTGTGTTTTATTGTTTACTGCACACAGTGTGTTGTACACTGACAGACACAGACTAAGACCCCTCACAGGAATGTTGCCTCGGTCATAAACCTGCTCTTATAGTATTATCACTACGCCCCCTTTTTAACCGTACACTGGAGGGTGAGAGGTAGTTGCCATGGTAACAGGAGCATTGCTGGCAGAAGGCTCATCTCCAAATAGGAGACACCCAGAAAGCTGCAGGAGAAACGTGAGCCTACATCACCTTAATGTCCTGCTATCACACATAATAACAAGCATTTCCTGTCTGGCTGTGGGGCTCTTGGTTTGTTGGGCCTCCTGCGCGAGCAGAGAGACACGGCAGACGTTTTTTTAACTTGAACCTTCAACTGCTTAATAGATTTATGAAAATGAAATTTGAGCATATTTGTCTTCTGTCTCTTAAAATGAACCCAACAGTCTGTAATTTTACAGTTATCTCAGTACCTATTAGAATATTCTTGGATTATTAGAAAATCTAATAATAATCTTTGAGAATGTATTAATTTAAATTTTACTGTCTCATATCTTTGAAATATCTTTGAAATATGTTGATAGCGATCATATTGTAGCATCTCTAATAGTTAAGCTTTTGTGAGGGGTGAAGAAGGACTTAAATGTGGACCCAGAAAGGCAGGCTGAAGTAACAAAAGGCGAGGACGTGTAGGGAACTAACACCAGGGACTAAGATGGTGCACAAGGGAGACGTGTGGGTGATTAGGAGAAGTTACAGGTGGCGCAAGAGAGAGCACACTGATGAGACCAAGACACACAGAGTAAAAAAATAGAGACTGTGTTTGGGGTGATTTCATGATGACATGGAGCTTAAATGTTGCTCAGTGTTCAGTGTCATGTGTGTTCAGTGTGAAACCACACACACGTACAGTAGTATTCTTCCTTATCCAATAAGACAAACAGTCCCACACTCACCTTTTCTCATCTTCATCATTTTATATCTGGGATACATGAAGACACCAAAGGCAGCAGCCAGGAGAACCACAGGAACCAGGACAGCTGGTAGAACCTTGGGCCAGACAGGAGGAGGAGGAGGACGTTCTGTAATCAACACAAACATCATGAACATCATCCAACATCCAACTATGACT
The DNA here is from genome assembly GCF_036321145.2 of Pelmatolapia mariae. Lineage (NCBI taxonomy): Eukaryota > Metazoa > Chordata > Actinopteri > Cichliformes > Cichlidae > Pelmatolapia > Pelmatolapia mariae. Next base: position 30,096,024 of record NC_086229.1, read on the forward strand.
CTACTATCCACAACACTAACCTGTGACCTTCAGTTGGATATAGATCTGTTTATCATCTCGTCCAAAGATTCGGGTGATGCAGGTGTAGGTTCCACTGTCAGGGACTGTAGGGTTCCTCAGAGTGAGGCTGAGGTTTCCAGTCTGCAGAGCGTCGACTCTCATTGATGTTCGGTTGGCGTAATTAATGTTCTGATCTTCAAATCTGTCACCGCTCCGTAGACGCACATGGACTGTTTGGATGTTGAGGTCCTTGCGGTCCCACACTGCTGCTGTGGTGTCACTGGGAATACCCGATACCTCACAGGGCAGCAGGACAGACTCCACCCCCTCATACACCTCAACCTCCAACCCTGAGGCATGTTGGGAACCTGAGGACAGAAACATGAAGCAGATGAGAGCTCTGGTTTTGTATCAGCTGCTGAGACAGAATGAGAAAGAGACCAGCTGAGAGTTTAGAGTTGACCTGATGATGATTTTTTACACCCACAGTTTGTTTAGTTCATTCACGTGGAGACTAAGGAGCTTGGAAAGAAAAGCGTCTGGACTTCTTTAAGTTGCTTGAAGACGTTTCACCTCTCATCCGAGAAGCTTCTTCAGTTCTAAGGATCAGTGGTGGAGAGTCCCAGACTTAAACCCAGTGGGAGTTTCCCCCCCAAAGGGGGACAAAGGACCTCCTGATGATCCTCTACCTAATCACATGAGCCAAGGTGTGAAAGCGGGTGTGGGTCCCAATCAGTCAGAGTTTCGGGTGAGCTCATTGTGAAAACTGGCCCCACCCTATCATGTGATTTCCTGAGGTCAGATGGCCCAGGGTGTGAGTGGGCGTTAAGGCATCTGGGAAGGGATCTCAAAACTGGATTATAGATGGCAGACAGTTGGTGTCGATTTACTGCTGGTACATTCAATGGTTGTAACCATAAACAAACTGCTCTGGAGTTCATTTGGAGCTGGACAAAAACCACCTCCTCTGCAGTTACTGCAGGTCTGTTAATGAACCGAGGAAATGAATTGGAGTTTGATTTAAACAGATAAAACAGCACAGGTGTGAAAACACATAAACCCAAGAGGAGGGGACTCAGACAAAGACCAGGAACTGATGAAACACACCTATTATGCGACTGTGTTTATTAAATGTTAAATACAGGAGATATTTCTCAGCCCACAACAGATACTAAACATGGTGACGGAAATAAGCCTGACTGAAGGAGTAAAACACTTTAAAGTCTCACTCTTGATTGATCGAAGTCTGTGCTCTGTCGAACCTCTGTGCACATCTGTCTGTGGAGGCCTGTGAGAGACGTTACTACATGAAATAGGATTAATATCCAGGTCAGCTGAATCTTTCAGGACTGTACAAACACAGACATGAATTATTTTCAACAGCTCAGTGTTTGTCAGGGTTATTACAGTGAACAAAATCAGGATTCAAACTAAAGCTGCAAAAATAGAGTAACATCATGAGTTAAATTTAAAACATAAAAATAAATAAATATTTTATTTTCAAAATTAAATCTATGTAAAATCAATACATGATGTGCAATTATTCAAGAATGGGAATTCATCAGATATCATAATTAGACAGGACAGCTTTGGACATGTATAACTTTACAGCAGTTTTTTGTCATTGCTGTTGCATTATGGTGATAGCAAACAAATTAAAATTAAAATCAATTTAATGCTCTTGCATTTGTGAAAAGCACAGGAAGTGTGTGTGCCTCCCTCTCACATCTGAGCTCTGTCTGATAATGAACAGTATAACAACTCAAACTGGACATGTCACAGTGCTTCCATAGCCATATAGAATCCATATAGTCAGAGCGTCTTTCTTACCCAGTAAGAAGAGCAGCAGCATCAGGAGCTTCTTCATCCTGCAGTCCCGTTAAATCTGATCCTCAGTCAGACACATGCAGCAGCACACTGCAGACACACCCAGAGACTGACGCACAAACACCAGTTTACTTTCACTTTCACTTTCCAGGATTTTAAATATGATGGTGGATGGGGCATGGTGACGACACATCATGTCCATCTTTCAAACAGAGCTCTGACTTTAGAATTAATATCTTTATATCCACAGAGAGCAGACATCACTGTGTGTGTGTGTGTGTGTGTGTGTGTGTGTGTGTGCAGAGCATCAGAGCATCTTTCTCACCGAGTAAGAGGAGTAGCAGCATCAGGAGCTTCTTCATCCTGCAGTCCCGTTAAATCTGATCCTCAGTCAGACACATGCAGCAGCACACTGCAGACACACCCAGAGACTGACGCACGAACACCAGTTGCACACGTGACCAGGACACAGATCTGTAGTGTTACAGTGTTATAGCCCTCTGTGTTCATCTGAAAGTGAACATGGCATATGAATCCACCATCACAGCAACAACATGAACAAAACCATCATGTCCTGTTTTCAAACAGAGTGTGAGCTGCAGAGAGCTCAGACTTTATTATTAATATCTTTATATTCATGCATGAAGTAAATAAAGTTTTTTTTCCAGGTGATTTTTCTGACATCACCTGTGGAGGAAGATGCTGTCTTCTTTGCTGTCTGTGTTTATCATGGATGCTGTGCAGAGAGCTTACAGTCATGATGCAGGGAGTGTGGTCCATCATTTCATCCCTGTTTGCGACAACATCAGTGTTCATGATTCACAGCAGCTTTAAAAGTCAGTCTGAACCACAGATGTATTTATGCTGCCACAATAAAATAATAATCTGTCTGTTTGATGCCAAATTATTTGATGAAAATAAAAATATGAACCTACAGAGTCTGAATACAAAAACACTCTAAGATTTCCATCAGTAATGGGGGACATCTAAACAGACTGGTTCTTATATAGCAATTTTCTACACAGTCTGAGCGCTCAACATGCTTTACACAACTTGTTCTTTCACACAAGCACTTTTTCTAAGCTGTTTCTAAGTCCTTCCTATCTAACATTCACACATGCATTCATACTGCGATAGATGCACTGGAGAGCAAAATGGGGTTAGTATCTTGCCCAAGGATGTTTGGCATGCAGACCAAGATCAAACCACCAACCTTCTGGTTAGTAGGTGACCTGCTCTACCACCTGAGCTCAGGCAGTAGCTCTGGAGGTACCTCAGTTGATGTGTACCGTAAACCTACACATAGAGATCACTATTTAAGGTCTGACTCTCATCATCCACTGGAGCATAAAGTGGGTATCGTCAGGACGCTACAACACAGAGCGAACACCATCCCCACTGACACAGAGGCCAGGGAAGCAGAAGAACAGCACATCAAGAAGGCCCTGAGTAAATGTGGTTATCCCAGCTGGACTTTTGTCAAAGCTGGAAAGGCAGCTAAAGAAAGCTCCAGCCGATCCAGGAGAGAAGGACAACCACTGCCTAAGTTGTTAGGATTGATATTTTTATATTGTCATTTGTGCTTAGAAATATATAATTGTCATGGTCCCTGTGCCTGCCCAGCCGGCCTCACAAGGCTACACTTGTGTTTTTGCTGCAAGACTTCACACCTTTAAATGTTCACTTGAGACATGACCTATTGCTACTTCCTGTTTTTATAGTTTAGCAAGACACTTACGTCTGCTTTTCTGCATACCTCATACACACACATTAAGTTCATTGAAAGATCGTATGTCTATGTATAGTATGGCTGCAAACACACAAACACACATGCACCTGCACACACCCACACACACAGAATACAGACACTGATGTTGTTCAGATATGCCTGCTTAAGAATTTCAAGTGTATTTGTGATTGGATATTCATGAATGTGATATGAGACTATCACTGTCATCATTTAAATATGTTTTTTTTTAACTTTGTTAAAAAAAACATTTTTTTAACAAAAAGCCAGGAAATACTGCATCATGGGGTATTCACTGACCCCTCTCCATGTCAGTGATGCTGGGGTCAGCAGGTCCATGTTTGGTCCTCTTAATGACACAAGGCCCAGCGGAAGAGGCAGGAGCTGACAGAGAAGCTTACAGATGCTCTGTCAGTGTGACCTCCTATCAGTGAGATGTTGGCGATGTCGTCCTGCAGCTCACTGAGGTCTGCAGCCTCCCTCGTCCTTCTGTCTGGCAACCTCTTCTTCTACAGAGACACTGATGAACGCTGCGTTTGTCTTCATGCTGAGACTTGGTAAATGGACTGGTTCTTATATAGCGCTTTTCTACTCTTCTGCGCACTCAAAGCACTTTACACAACTTGGATTCACCCAAGCACATTTTTCTAAGTGCGTTCTAAGTATCATTCACACCCTCGATAGATGCACTGGAGTCAGCATCTTGGATATTTGGCATGCAGACTAGGAGAAGCCAGGAATCAAACCACCAACCTTCAAATCAGTAGATGACCTGCTCTACCACCTGAGCTACAGCCACCCTCACATGAACATTGTGAAGATCATTATGTCATCATTGTAGAGTGAACCAATAGTCTTTTCCCACACAGTTATCATCAAGGTTCCAAGTAGAGCTTCAGCATGTAACAAGAAGAAATGGAAGTGAGACAAAACATTTCAAGGTTCAATTTTTTCTCATCAGAGAATAAAACTTCCACCTTTTAATGTCCCATGTTTGGTACTCTCTTGCAAAGTCCAAACGGTCAGTTCTGTTGCGTTCAAGGAGACGAGGCCTTCGAAGACTTTTTGTTTTTGAAGCCCTTCAGTCTCAGATGACGTCTGATGGTTATGGGGCTGCAGTTGGCACCAGTAATGACCTTAATTTGGATCGAGGATTGTCCTGTGTCTTCACAGACAGCCAATTGGATCCTCTGGCTCAGTTCTGGTGAAATATTTTGGGGTCTTCCGCTTGACTTTTTTTGTTCACCTCGGGATCATCTAAGAAATTCCGAATGACTGTCTTACTGTCTATGCCGAGCACGCATCATTCTCAGGATCTCCTCTCATCCTGCCAATAAACTCTTCCAGCTCCTCCCCTCCAGATGGCGCCACAGGACCCTTCAGACTAAAACCGGCAGATTTAGGAACAGCTTCTTCCCCACAGCTGTCACCCTGCTGAACTCAGTACTCTGCTGAACCTTTTCATCCACACCCACACTCCATCCACACCCCCATCCCTCCCAATGACCATGATCATGACTGTCATTCATTCTCAACATTCACCATATGCTCACATTGGTTACTGCTATAGTTTTAGGACACTGACATATATAGTCTCTGTTATAGTGCCTACACTGTCCTCTATTATAGTCTGCTCAGAGCACTTCTGATTAGATGTAAACTGTATTTCGTTACCCTGTATTTATACATGTGTAATGACAATAAAGTTGAATCCTAAACCTAATCCTTACCGTGTCCCACCTCATCAGCGATGGCGTGTTGTGAGAGACCCTGCTTATGCAGTTCAACAACCCGACCACGTTCAAAAGGGGAAAGTTTTTTTTCCTTTGCCATCAGAACGTCATGACAGTGTGACTACCTGACAGAAAATAACAATGAATCCACATTTTTGCACAGACTTGGTGTTGTAAAGGCACGTGGTCCTAAAGTTTTGATCAGCTGTAAAACAGCCTGTTTCAGTTTAAGCCATGTTTTCAATAAATTGCATGCTCAAAAAATGTTTTGTCTCATATCTAAAAGTTAAACACAGAGGACAAAACAGACTTGCACAGGAAACATGACACATAAACCAGAGAGCATGGAAGATAACACTGACCAAACTAAAACTCAACTAAACCCTGACTAATAATAGAAGAACAAGAACTTCATGTTATTCTGATATGACAAAAGAAATCAACAATACAGAATAAACTCAAAATGCTGGATCACAGACACAACCCCCTGACACCATCCTCATCATCATCACCATCATCATCATCATCATCTGTACCTGAAGTTTGAGTCCTCACATCAGAGTAGATAACATCTGGATCATCAGGACTTTCATCTGGAGAACACACACACACACACACACACACACACACACACACACACACACACACACACAGAATCATTTACCTGAGAAACTGTGTGTGTGTGTGTGTGTGTGTGTGTGTGTGTGTGTGTGTGTGTGTGTGTGTGTGTTATGCTGCTGAGAGCACACGCAGCGTACCTCTCCTAGTGTCTCTCTGTTTGATGTTGACGTCACTGCAGTTCACATGTACAGGAGAGGAGGAGTGGAGCGCTGCTGAACAAAGAAACACACAAACACATTCACAGAGTTAAACTAGCTGCTGTCACCTGGACAGGTGAGACCGGCCACGACCTCCTGACCTGAGGTCTGATCCTTCTGGACACATCCTGTTAGCAGCAGGTATCTGCCACAGCCTCCCACAGGCCTGTGTCCTCCTCATGCTGGTCCCAACACCAGAGACACTGGGAGGCTGGTTTCAGGAATCAGGGCCAAAAATGTGGAACACAGTATTTCCACACGATGTGCTGTGGTGCTGTGGTGACTCCTGACAGTACAAAGGACCATCAGGACCACTGGTATACAAAGGAATAAAGGATGCATTTGGCATGAGACTTCTCAGCCAAATAAGTACAAATAAAGTGATCGACTGCAGCATGTTCAACCATAGGTTGGTTCACTCTGAGATTTGGACTCCAGCATTTTGTCTTTGCACATTTAAAAACACCAGGAAGGAAGCAAAGAGGTTTCCAGGACACAAAACATAGTAAAAAAAACAGATAGTGAGATACAACATTAGATACAATAGTAGATGCAACAGTAACTTCAAAGTGACAATGCAGTAAGTCGATATCTCTAAAATTAGAAATATCCTGTCTCAGAGTGACGCTGAAAATCTAGTTCATGCATTTATTACTTCCAGGCTGGACGACTGTAATTCATTATTATCAGGATGTCATAAAAACTCCCTGAAAAGACTTCAGCTAATCCAAAATGCTGCAGCAAGAGTCCCGACAGGGACTAGAAAAAGAGCAGATTTGTCTCACACTGGTTCCTATAAGTGCTGGTGTCGTCATTCATTTCTATAATCGATTCTCTTCAGTTTTGACCCAGACAGTCAAAAATATTATAATCCTGATTCTGATCCCTCCCCTCACCCCCTGCATCAGAGATCTCAACCAGAACCAGCATCAGGAGCTCTGCTCTCTATGTTTGGAGCACAGAGCTCAACAACGGACAGATTTCATACCTTTCTGTTTCCTCCAGAGTACTCTCCAACAACCACCAGAACAAGAAGAACCACCAAAACCAGACCTGCTACAACTCGAACAGGGATGGAGGAGGAGGAATAGCGGAGGAGTCTGTTACAGGCGAAACAAGAGCAGGAGAGTTCACAGGATTAGAGGAGGTGCGGGTCTGGAGATGAGGAGGAGGATCTGTAGGAGACACAATGAAGATGGTTCACTCAGTTTATTTTCAGCTCAGATTAGTTCATGTCTTAAACAGGAAGTGATGTCATTGTTCTGACCTCTGACTCTCAGAAAGCTCTGAGGAGATTCTCCAAACACATCAGTAGCACAGGAGTAGAGACCTTCATCAGACTGCTGGACGTTTGTGATGATGAACTCTGATTTAGTTTTATTTCCAACAAGACTTCCATTAAAGAAGAGATGGGGTGAGATGATGTCACCATTACTGTCTGTAATAAAATAATAAATTATGTGTCATTATAAAAATCTCAGATGTTTGTGTTGTTGAAGTTAAAGCTCCAGTTATAGACCATGAGAGCAGAAGTGGTGTGTTCAGGTATGAAGGAGCTGTTTTCATAAGATTTAAATAGAAGTGAGCGTCCAGCCAATGAGATTAGTTCTGCTCTGTGTGCTCTCTCCTGGTTGGTCTGTGGATGTTTCAATGCTGTTGCTACTACAGGTTATTTTAGTGTGTTATAAGTGCAGTTTCCTGATGATGTTCCCCTTTAGTCCTGTGCAGCTCGTCTCAGTCACACGTTTTTGATGTTTGAATCTTTTATTGTGGTTGGATCCAGTTAAAGCACAAAGACATCACAGAAACAAACAGCTGTGAATATAAATTAGTCGGATTCATGTTTTTACACTTTGATTCAATACTTCAGAAATCAATTTGACAGCTTATTGATTGATTAGTGAACAGAGTTTACAGCTTTAGACACTTTCAGATTCCTCAGAGGATCTATCAGCTTAGAAGACATGCTCAGTGGTGACATCAGCAACAATGTCATCATACTCCACGTCACGCGGGGGCGTCTCCATGGAGACAGCATGTTTGTTACCTGTGGGCAGAGTGGAGAAATCAGGACGGTGTTGATGTGATCAAAGTGTTTATGTGAGAATCTGCTTGAGTTTGTACCTGAGCTCCTGCGGCAGCAGATGGACAGGAGCAGGATGGTGCAGATGCAGTACGGGCAGAAGGCCAACAGGTGGCAGATGACTCTGATCCAAGACACAGAGGGAGAAGAAGGAAGAGGAGGAGGAGGAGGATCTGTAGGAGACATGATGAAGATGGTTCAGCCAGTTTATTTTCAGCTCAGGTTAGGTCATGTCTTTAAACAGGAAGTGATGTCATTGTCTGACCTCTGACCCTCAGAAAGCCCTGAGGAGATTCTCCAAACACATCAGTAGCACAGGAGTAGAGACCTTCATCAGACTGCTGGACGTTTGTGATGTTGAACTCTGATTTACTTTTATTTTCAACACGACTTCCATTAAAGAAGAAAAGGGCTGTGATGATGTCACCATTACTCTGTTTGCAGCACATAGTGACATCACTTCCTGCTGGCACAGGATGTGTTGGGATCTCCAGGATCAGACCTTTATTGGATCAGCAGACACAAACAAACAGATGCAGAGAGCTCATGAGTCTGTGATTGAGATCAAATGTATTTGTGTTCTTGTTGGAGTCTCACTGATTGTTTTCCCTTCATCTACTCACCTGCAGAAACAGTCCGTGCAGACAGCAGCAGCACACACACACCTGCAACAGGAGGTCAGAGGTCACTGAGGGTCAGAGGTCACTGAGGATTACAGGTCACAGAGCATCAGAGGTCAGTAGCTGACACAGCCTGAGTATATCATGGTGAAGAACAGTTCCTGTTCCATCAGTCAAACACAGTAAAGAGAGACGACTGAGCTGATTGTAACAGCTGTCTGCTGTTATTCTGTGTTCCTGAGAAGCATCACAGCAGACAGCTGTTCTGTGGACACAAACATCTACAGACAGCTCAAAGTAAGACGATGGTCCCGGTTCCTGCAGTGCAAACACACACAAACAGGAGTACTACCTTCAGCTCTTACTAGAACTATGAAAAAGAGTCGGTGCAGTCCAAAAGCAACAATCACAGATGTTCTACCTTTAGGAAGTGACAGGACGTAAATGATGGTCACTGAGTGTGACACAGTGTCCTCGTCCTGTCATGATGAAATACTCCCACACAGACTGAAACCATCAGCTGGGTCATGTTATCCACATAAACTCTGACATTACATCCTTTATGATGACTGACTCGCTCTGAATCACATATTTGGATCAAGCAGCTGCTATAAACAGGATGATGTGACAGTCAGAGGTCAAAGGTCAGACTCTGCTGCAGTGAGAGTGAAAGAATGAAGGTGGGACTCACCGAGCAGGAGGAGAGAGGCAGCTGCAGCCTTCATGATGTCTGGATGCTGACTGACTGTGTCAGACGCTTTCAGCTTCCCTTTCATCACATCGTGTGTCCTGTGTGCTCTCTGTATGAGTATGCTGCTGTGTTACTCTGGTGAGTTTAGCTCAGCTGTTTCAATTTGCTTTATTTTTTTATACTCTTCATTTTGCCTCCACTCTGAGGCTCCTGTTGGTGCTGTTTACTTTAAGCTGCTGTTTGTTGAAGCATCAGCTGATTGAGAGGTAGCATGTGACATCATTCCACAACATCTGTGACAAATCGAGTCATTTTATCTTTGCTTGAACAGAAATCCCACTTAAATATATATTTTTCTCAGTCTAACCAAATTCGTTTGGTTCAAATACATAACAGAGTAGTTTGTACTGCAGACAAGTCTCCATCTAAACTGTCACAGTGAACTTTCAGCACTTCTACAGTGTAGATGTGTCTAAATCCAGGACTTATTAAAGAGTGGTCGTCTTTACTGTTGTGACTGAGTTTGAAACTGTTCAAAGGTTTCTGATCAACAGTTCCTGCAGCAGTTTCAGATCCTCATGTTTCTTTTTTGTGAAAATGAGGCCAAAATAGCTCATTTAGTGCAGACAAAGTAAAAACGACAATAACATGGATCTGATTTCATTACATCAGATGGCAGAAGCTCTTTAACAAGAAGTCAATCAGCCTTACTGTACTCAGTGAAATGTAACACAGTCATCTGGAGTGAGTGCTGGTAATTTGGGGTCTCTCTGGGGGGATGCTGCCTCAGCAGACTAGGGCCACACACCAACTACTTATATATGCTAACCTACTGTCGTGAAAGTTTTTCACACAGACTGCAAACACCTGATTAGCAGTTTTTCATTGAATTTAATATTAGAGCGAGATCTGTCTGGTCAGACTTTTTTAATCCAGCTTTTTAAATACCAGTCCTCCATAGACAGAGAACATACAGGTAGATGTCATGGACACTTTATTTTGTGTTCAGCATGCTCTAATGTGACCTCTGTGACATCACAACGTTTGTACATTTACTGCATGTGGCACTCATCGATAATACACATGAGATCTAAACTCTACTTTTTCTACTTTTATCCATCTTGCTCTTGTCTTGGTGAAGCTTTGAAGCCAAACCTGATTGGCTGAATGAAAGTGACAAAAACTGTTTGATTTTTGTATGCAGACAGAAAAGCAGCAGGTTTGTAGTTTAGATGGAGGCCCAGATGTTTCTTTCTTTCATGTTTTATGTCTTACTTTCACGTCTTCTTTGTTCTTTCTTCTCTGTGGAGGTAAGATCAGCACTTGCTGGCAGTCAGCTCTGCCATGGGTGACTCCCAGATTTATCAAAGTGGGGCTGTTCTTCAGCTTCAGTGCAGCACGGCCTCCAGTGGACTTTCTCTGTGCTGCTTCAGAGACACACTCCTGCACCACAACACGAAGTCTGGGAATGAAACTCATAAAATACACACAAATATCAGAATGACTTTAATGCTCAGATTTACTCTGATGCAGCTACAGGCAGGATATACACAGACATCATTACAGCACAATATTAAACACCAAGAACAAAGCTTGTACCTCATTTATGTGTATGCAACAATATTACAGTACAGTGTTAAATATGAAAGTAAACAGATTGTTGTTACAGGCAGGAGATGCAGGAATGTGTGTGTGGATCACAGATCCTTGGCTGAGAGTCTGAGAATGTCTGAGGCTGACAGGTCTGAATCTGAGCTTGAACACATTCATCACTTTAACCTGTTTGATGTGTCAGAGCTCAGTGTGACCTCTGGGTTATGTCTTCTCAGGCCTTTAAATGAACGAACAGGGTCGGGTTAATTTTGTAGCAACAGCCTCTTTTTATTCAGCATCTGCATTCAGGACAAAGGGCAACAAGTAGAACAGTTTAAATTCTTGTGGACAATCAGCGTGCGTCCCGTGTGAAACGATGGCATCAAAGTTAGCTAATTATACTCCCGGGTCTTTTCACTGGTAAAGAAGTCTCACATAAACAACCATTTAACCCAACATAAGAATGGCAGAAATAACTCACAGTCCAATAATATTTTCAGCATTTGTTGCTGTGTTTTCCTCTTTACAACCTGTTGGCCTCTGTCTTTCTTCTAGTTGTGCATGAACAACATGGTGTTGACTACCCAGAATGCATTGCTGAGGTCTTTAAACCTTCGAAAACTCAGGAGCTGATGCAGCAATTCATGGTACTGGAGCCCAAACCAAGAGCCAAGAACGAGTATAACTGAACAGAGTTTCAGAAGGTGGACGTTTCTGAATGTAAACACTCCTTTGATTTATCTGACGATGTAGAGTTCATTATTCACACTTCCTGGCTGCCTCAACATCAGGACGGATCTAGAAGGGTGGCATGGGGCGGCATGTGGCCACCCTAAAATGATCTCTTGCTACCCCAAGTGCCACCCTAGTTTTGCATATGACAGTGTTGTTTATTAAAGTAGGATAGCGTTAACACTTTAAACCTAGCTACAGTTAATACTGAATATAAATTCTAAAACTGAATATATCACAGAGACATTGTGATATTTTGATTTTGTGATATTATATTGTGATATTGTTTGGCGGACAAAAAATTCTTTTATTGACATAAATAATTTGTGGGGCATCTTTTTGTGACACCTCATTGTTTTTCTCATTTTAGTTCAAGTGGTGTTTTTAAATGGTTGTACAAAACAAAGCATTGGCTGCATTTTTAGACAAATAGTTGTATATAACTTTATTCTTTACAAAATGTCTGCATACGTTTTAGAAATATTGTTGTTGTTTGAATGTTTGAATGTTTGAATTTCAAGTTGTGAAAAAAAATTACTAAACATGTTTGGGGTTTTTATAGTAAAAAGAAAATATAACTACTACTAAGATTTTATGTTTTTGTGTGATTTCAGAACAGTTGTGTTAAAACATTATGTCCATGTAAAAATAACTGTAAATTCAAACACGTTTAGTTGAGCTGATATCTTGCAAGGCGAAGACATTTGAAGGTGAAATACAAATGCAAAAGGAGTCAAAACTGGTTATATTTTGGACCTCAGATGGTTAACCCAACTAATCATGAAAAATAAGGTTTAAATTTTTCTTCATGACAGTGCAGATTTCTGACATTTTGTGTAAATTTAAGCAACAATTCGTTTTCTTTTCTAATGAAAAAAAGAGTGAAACCTAAATTAGACTTGTGTTTGTGAATGAACAGCCCCATGTTGTGTAGCTTTCTGGATTTTATACTTATTGGGCTAGATATTTATTTAGTATACATGCTATACAGTACATAAAATTTAAAAAAAATGCATGTTTTATGCAATTGAAATGTTTAATTATGTGGGCTACAGAAAATAATTAAGTTATAGATTATATTTATATGAAACATGTGCTGCATTTGAATCATTTTAACCATATGTAACACCAGCATATGTGTTTTAAAATAGAAAATAAAGGCTTTGATTTTGCTACCACATTTGATTTCTTTGCCAACCTAAAAAAAATTTCTTTAGATCTGCCCTTGGCCAACATTAAATATGCTGAATGCTTCAAACTACATTCTTTGCGTCAGGTTACAGTTATGTGCACAAAGACCTCCAGTGGAAGAGATTAAAACACAGGATCTACAAGTTTATTGTTTCGTGTGAAGATGAAGCAGACAGTAAAGTGGAGCAGCACACACAGAGTCATCTTCTACTGTCTTCGACTAAATCCTCACAGTGAGGATTTGTGTGATGAGTATGTCACTTTAATCATCCTATTTCTAATTACGTGTTTTTGTGGAAGTCAGATACACGCAGGGCTGTACTGGGACAAAAAATCGGCCCGGGCATTTTGACTAGAGACCAGCCCACCAGGATAGAGATTGAAAATGTGACGTCATTCAGGGGTAAAACCGCAAAGGATTCTGGGAACTTGAGGCAAGAGGTACTAGCGCACGCAGGCTTTTAATTGAACTCAGTTACACAGCGATAAAAAGAAACAGAAAAAATGTCAAGAAGCTGTTGTATCATTAACTCCAATAGCCGGTCGCATGACAGCCACGGGAAGCCGACGGGTAAAGAGATCGTTTTTTTTATCGGATTAGGTCGTTGAAGAGAAATTTTTTAAGCCATGTTTCCGAAGTAAGAGCTGACGGATGGCCTGGATATACCAAATATAACGTCTCAGAACACTCCAGCTCACATGTTAGTCTGCTCCAAGCATTCCCACAAAGGTCAGTGTTTTGTAGTAGTTAATACCTCATTTTTCTTAACATAATTGGTGATATAGGTCACAAGCAAGTCTGGCGCTGAACAGAAATTGTCGCGCTATGCTCCTTTATTTATTGTGCATAAATAGTGAATTGTCCTGACACAATATTGTGTTTCGCTTCTGTTATTACCATGGTACATTGACAAAAACATATACTTTTATTCACAGGATAAAACAGTTGTTTTGTATCACTAATTGTCCAGTACGATTACAGCATACAATATTATTGTCACTGCTACATTTCTGTAATGCGTACCAGAAATTATTTCCACTACTAATTAATTACCGTTGAGCTCAAAGGTTATATTAATAAACGGTTAACGAATGTGTATTTATAACGACGATTTGTGAGACTGGTAAACTTACCTTTGTTCGTACGATGGTCTTTCCTTCTACACGGTGCATTTCAAGGTCCTGAACCATCTGTCGGTAAACTGTACCTGGGCTTGTTGCAGTGACCTGAAGTTACTAAAAACTTCATGAGTGTATGCACTCACTCCAAGAACCATATAATTATAAATCTGAGCGTGGTGAAAGTTGGGCAGCACGCTGATGTCTTTTGTCCACTCTGTGTGCTCGTAAGGGTCTGACCCTTTCACTCCTTTGATTTTTTCCTCGTATCTTTTCTTTGCCTTTTCGTCGAGTCTGTCTTTGTACGGACTGACATTGTTCTTCTTAGTTTTGTACATTCCTTTTTTGTGCGGCAAAGAAAAACCAAGAAGGTATTGGAACCGGAGAATGAACGTTTTGCCGTGCTGCAAATGCTTGCATTTAATGCGGTACTTGGATTGTTTTGCCTCGAGTTCACAATGCGCGAGAATCACGTGATCTGTCAATCGCTATAGAAAAAACCTTAAATTAAGAATCGTCTGTAATTGGTCCAGCCCAGAGTCGATCATGACCAATTGGCCAATCCAACACCTTTCATTATATATATCCTTCCTAAAAAAAAAATAAAAAAATCCATCGGCCCATAAAAACAAAAAATCGCCAGCGGTCCACCGGGGAAATGCCCGGTATGCCCGATGGCCAGTCCAGCTATGGATGGATCTACACAAACAGGTTGGCTTTGTGTTTGCAGAGGGTAAAACAACAATACATCACAACAGCAACAATCAAAATGTTATCCATTGCCAGAATACACACAATAACATGTACAGTCAAGTTTATCTGATACTAAAAGTTCATATAAAGACAACACATGATACCAGCTTTACCCAGACAAGGTTAAAGTTTTCCATTTACCTCACAGTTCAACACTTTGACATTCAATAAATAAATAGAAACATGCAGTAAATTTGTTCTAATGAACCATTACAATACACTCAGATTACAGTTCATGTCACACTGATATATTTGTCAAGATTCTCAGTCATCCAGGTCATCGTAGTCTAAGGAGCTTGGAAAGAAAAGCGTCTAAGAGTACGTTTATTGCACCATACTTTTTACTTTTACTTGAGCACATTTGTGAAGAAGAAACATTACTTTTACTCTGCTATATTTGGCAATATTCGACACGTTACTTTTTTTTTAGTAATTAATTTCACACATTAGATAATGATACTAATAATAGCTCATGCTGTCAGTGGAGTTTCCTGTAACTCTTTCACCAATCAGATGTAGCCATGCAGTCACATGATCAGTTATACACTATGGCGGGCAGAGCGGCCCAAGAAAGAAGAAACACATAAAAACATGGCAGAGGCAGCTGTCTCCGCTAAAATTGAAGAGGATGAACAATATTGTCCTCAAATACAAAGCATGTGCCACTTAAAATTGGAGCAAAAGAAAAGCTAGATAACTCTGTGACTTCAGTGTGAGCCAAAACAAACCGACATTTCAGCGTGAAAAAAATCAACTCATCTAACCGTGTCCCGTTAAGTTTACTCTAAATTTCTTTTTAGCTGTGGTTAGGTGTGGTTAGATTAGAGGCTACATCGCAGCTCCAGTCTCCACTCAGAGTTAGTAAAAAAACATCTCCAGTGTGATAAAATTTTAATCCCAAACATCAGCAGCTTGGCAGTCTATACAGCACTATGATGCCCAGACCTAATTCATTTGAAAACCATACATCTTTCCACAGGTCTCAGCTTCATCAAACATCACCTAGACACAGAGGTGGATGAGGCCAGCACAAACAGCAGCCTATCTGATGAAGATGACTTCTTTGGATCTATGGGGTCAGGATTGTCAGAAGTGGGGGAGCCTGAGAGGTACCTTTCATGTTTGTTCATTGGAGGTTGGATCTATAGAGATCAACAGACCTCAGTGTGTGTGCATGCAGAGAATCAGAGCGTCTTTCTTACCGAGTAAGAGGAGCAGCGGCATCAACTCCATCTTCCTCCTGCAGTCAAAGTCCCGTTAAATCTGATCCTCAGACAGACTGCAGACACAGCCAGAGAAAGACGCACAATCACCAGTTTACTTTCACTTTCACAGCAGGGCCGGCTCCAGGATCTAAGCTTTAGGAGGAATCAGCTCCAATCATGCACGCAGTGGATTCCAATTTAAAATTGAAGAAAACAAGTATATAAATCATTTTAGTGTCTGCTTGGAGCTGAACTCACTCATGTCACACTACAGTGTTTGTTTCTACAGCAACATAATTAACTGGATATCCAAGAATAAGCCAGAATCAATAACCACAGATGTTTATTTAATGTGGTGTTTCAGGGCAGAGCCTGTAATTATGAAACTTGGTCAAAGGCTCAATTGTGATTATTTTTACAACAAAGTTAAAGAACGATTTGCAGCAAAGCAGAAAAGATGAAAAATGTGCACAACGTCGTTTCTGCCTCTGCACACAGAGACAGCCCAGCATCAAGCACTTACAGTACAGACCCTGGACCAGCAGACTGACACTGCACACACCTGGACACAAGTTAACAGGTCATAGTTATTGTATTCATGCACAGCCTCTCTTACTTTCTCCCACTCTCTGTGTTCCTCTCTCTCTCTGTGCTCTCACCCAAATAATATAGGTAACAGTGACACACAATTTAAAAGCCAATAAAAGGCATAAAACACACATCTGTGCACATCTGGCAAATAGAGACATGCCAGGATCAGAATCATGTTTATTCCCAGGTTTGAACACAAATGATGACTTTGTCCTGGTGTCTCCATGAAAAATAAAGACAGAGTGGTCCAGAGAAGAATATACTGTGTGGTATTTACAGTACGTCTCTGTATAAATACACATACCATGATATTCACTACCTACAGATATTAGAATAGAAATCAGAGCTTATGTCAGGGCTGTAATTTATTACCTAATAATGATTAATGAGGTTACATCATTAAACACATGCACAATAAAATACTTTAATTACCACTCCAAAGACTGACTTTATATATGCTAACAGCTGTGAGGGAGCCCCACCCTCATGCACGCTCTGTTACTATAGTAACCTCACAGAAGCCATGTTATTGGTCAAATTAAAAATGCTCCATAAGCACAAACACAGTCCAGAGGTCCAGTTCAGGTGAAGCTAGCAGCTACAGCCACCTGTGTCACCATCAGTGATGGGAATAACGGCGTTACAAGTAACGGCGTTACTAACGGCGTTACGTTTTTCAGTAACGAGTAATCTAACTAATTACTATTCCTATCGTTACAACGGCGTTACAGTTACTAACAAGGAAACGCGTCCGTTACTATTTTTCAACAAACAGACGGTTGACGCTGTGTTCAGCTTACCGCATCTTCTGGACGCTACAGCTTTAAGCAGCTGCGCGCGCTCCCGCGGACGCTAATCACGAGCACTGTCCAACACCCGGAGCTCAGGGGGCAAAACAATCGCATGAGTGCTGCTGTTTGACTGAGGAAGAATAAAGTAGTCATGGTAAGCCAATCACATGACCACTTAAAGACAAAGCAACAAGGTGATATATACCAGTTTATAAATTGTGTCGATAGGCCACGTAAAACCAGAGTCATGATAAACAATATATACGCGGCGTTTTTTCCTCAATAGTTTCGCCACGTTAGCGCTAGCAAGCACTCTGCTTATGAGCACAACAAAAAAAAAGTTTTAGGAGTGACGGCGAGAGAGAGAGAGAGAGAGAGCAGGAAAAGAGAGAGAGAGCGAGTTTTGAGATTTGTGACGTTTAGCGTGTTTGGAGTGTGTAGTTAATTTGTTGTCTTGTGTAGTTAGTGTGTAGTGTTGTGTATAGTTTTGTGTTGTGTGTCAGAACAATGAGGCGACTGCTGTCTCCAGGTAGAAACAGGAGTGATACACCTGCTGCTGTCAGACCTGCAGGTATCAGGCTGTGATGTTCTCCTTTGTAGTGGACAGAAATTATATTTTGGAGTGGCACAAATAATTTGTGTGGCATCTTATTGAAGAACAGCTGATTGTTCTGTAAATAGTTTGAAATGGTTATTTTAAAAAAGGGTAAAAGGTAAATGGATGCAAATAACTTTGTTGTTTGCAAAACTTGTGCATAGGATTTTAAAATTGACAATTAATATTTGCATTTGAAGTTATGAAATATGATTCACTAAACATGTTTATGGTTGTTACAGTTAAAAATATAACTTTTTCTACTCTGATTTTATGTTTTTTGTTTGATTTTAGATCAATTCTGGTTATACAGTATGACAAAATGAGAACATAACTGTAAATTCAGGCACGTGAGGTTACACTAAAAAGAATGATACCAAACAAGGCAAAGTAAATAGTTTTTAAAGGTAAAATGTGTTGGGAAAATCAAGAGTAGTAAAAAAATGGCCAATTATACTCTGGACGCCAGAGGGTTAAACGTTCTTTGTTTTTTTTTTAAGTAACGCAATAGTTACTTTTCCAAGTAATTAATTACTTTTAGAATATTGTAACTGAGTTACTAACTCAGTTACTTTTTGAAGAAGTAACTAGTAACTATAATTGAATTACTATTTCAAAGTAACTTGCCCAACACTGGTCACCATCCACCTGTCAGTCAGAAAGGCCACGCCCCTAATAATGCAAACTTTAATATAAAAACAGGCGTTATGAAGAGACACCGAACAGTTTGTGTATCAGGCTGCAAACATGTTTGTTTCTGCTGTAAACGTTGACACGAGTCTGATTCACTGCTTTCTGTCTGTTTGGGTTCTCAGACTGTGGGTTGTGACCCCCCAGGTGGGACATGGAGATGCTGCAGAGCTGTTGATGGAAAAGTGGCCCATGATAAAGAGCCCAGTGACAGGTGACATATTAGCTCCTGTATCAAAGGCGGCAGGTTTACTTCCTGCTGACACACCTGGTCTCCCCCATCAGCTGTCCACCTGTTCATCCTCCAGCAGTTTGAAAGCTTTAGCAGGGTAAACGTTGAGTCTCTGTCCTCTCTCATGTTGGCTTGTTTGGTTTGGACCTCTGCATGTTGTCTCCTCCTCTGACCTCCTCAGCCAGTCACTCACAGCTCCTTCAGGATAACATGTTGGAATCACTCTGGGAGAAATCTGCATGCACACTCTGTCCACACCTTTCCCACCCAGTGTGGGACCACCTGTTCTCTTTGTAAGTAAACTGGCAGAAGAACAGTAAGTAAATGTGGTTATCCCAGCTGGACTTTTGTCAAAGCTGGAAAGGCACCTAAAGAAAGCTCCAGCCGATCCAGGAGAGAAGGACAACCGCTGCCCAAGTGAAAACCTGTAGTGATCCCATATGTGTCAGTATCGGTATCGGAACAGTTGAGACACACATTTTTTCTAAACACCGCGTCTCTGTGGCTTTTAAACCCCAAAACATGCTACACCAAAAACTGTTCCACCCCAAATGATCGGGTCCCCCGACACAGAGTAACATAGTGTACGCTGTTAAGTGCCAGGATTTATACATCGTGGAAACCAAACAACCTCTGGCGAAGCGGATGGCACAACACAGAAGAGCAACCTCGTCAGGCCAGGACTCTGCAGTCTATTTACAGCTACAGGCCAGTGGACACTCTTTCAATGATGAGGATGTACACATCCTGGACAGGGAGGAACGCTGGTTTGAGCGCGGAGTCAAGGAGGCCATTTACATGAAGAGGGAAAGACCATCTCTGAACCGAGGAGGGGGCCTAAGGGTACATCTTTCGCCATCTTACAATGCTGTGATTGCAGCCATTCCCCAACTCTCTGTGAATGGTACTCATGGCCATTGATCAGTGTTCTTTGATCAGTGATTGTTGATCAATGGTCATGGAAATTTGCATAATTATGATTAAGGAACTGACCTCACAGCCCATTGTTCCTTCAGTGGGCTGGTTTCAGTCATTATGCAAATGTACTGTTTATAAGATTTGGGGAAACCTGCAGTCAGCTGAGACTGAAGAAGTCACTTGGATGAGTGACGAAACGTTTCTCCCACAAAACGCTACGTCCAGATGAATAGAATCAACTTTTAGAGAGCTTTAGTGAAGGTTACAAATGATCTTCTTATGGCCTCTGACAGTGGACTCATCTCTGTGCTTGTCCTGCTAGACCTCAGTGCTGCGTTCGATACTGTTGATCATAATATCCTATTAGAGCGATTAGAACATGCTGTAGGTATTACAGGTACTGCACTGCAGTGGTTTGTATCATATCTGTCTAATAGACTCCAATTTGTTCATGTAAATGAAGAGTCCTCTAGGAATGCAGGACTCTGCAGGAATGTCTTAAAGACATAAAGACCTGGATGGCCGCTAACTTTCTGCTTCTTAATTCAGATCAAACTGAGGTTATTGTACTCGGCCCTGAAAATCTTAGAAATATGGTATCTAAGCAGATTCTTACTCTGGATGGCATTACCTTGGCCTCCAGGAACACTGTGAGGAACCTTGGAGTCATTTTGACTCGATTTTGACTTGACATGTTTTTCACATTTGGTGGTAAATAAATTCACTTTCAGGTGTGTTGTTATGGTTACCTGTTGTCTCACCAGCGTTTCTCTACCTTCTGAAGATCACCTCACCGTAAACAACATCATCAGGGCCTAAAGACAGAAAAATGAATGAATGATGCTGCAGCTTCAGTTCTGACTCACAGTTTGATCAGATTGTGCTGTATGGCCAGAGTCCAGCTCAGTATCTCCAAACTGGCTCTGAACCATCATCTCTGTTAAAGACTTTTCCTCTGAGTCTGTGCTGGAAGGATGAACGAAGTCACACTAACTGTGCTCACTGATTTTAAAAACAACACATCTGTGTTCAGAGAGAATAAAAAGTATCAGTTTCTACAGAACAAAACATCAAACAGAGATTTCTCAGCAGCTCCCAATGTGAAAGTTAATCAGACTGAAGGTGTGTGTCCTTCATCACTACACTGAACCATCATCATCATCATCTGTACCTGAAGTGTGAGTCCTCACATCAGAGTAGATAACATCTGGATCATCAGGACTTTTAGCTGGAACACACACACAGAATCATTTACCTGAGAAACTGTGTGTGTGTGTGTGTGTGTGTGTGTTATGCTGCTGAGAGCACACGCAGCGTACCTCTCCTAGTGTCTCTCTGTGTGATGTTGACGTCACTGCAGTTCACATGTACAGGAGAGGAGGAGTGGAGCGCTGCTGAACAAAGAAACACACAAACACATTCACAGGGTTAAACTAGCTGCTGTCACCTGGACAGGTGAGACCGGCCACGACCTCCTGACCTGAGGTCTGATCCTTCTGGACACATCCTGTTAGCAGCAGATATCTGCCACAGCCTCCCACAGGCCTGTGTCCTCCTCATGCTGGTCCCAACACCAGAGACACTGGGAGGCTGGTTTCAGGAATCAGGGCTAAAAATGTGGAACACAGTATTTCCACACGATGTGCTGTGGTGCTGTGGTGACTCCTGACAGTACAGAGGACCATCAGGACCACTGGTATACATAGGATGCATTTGGCATGAGACTTCTCAGCCAAATAAGTACAAATAAAGTGATCGACTGCAGCATGTTCAACCATAGGTTTGTTCACTCTGAGATTTGGACTCCAGTATTTTGTCTTTGCACATTTAAAAACACCAGGAAGGAAGCAAAGAGGTTTCCAGGAAACAAAACATAGTAAAAACAAATAGATAGTGAGATAAAACATTAGATACAATAGTAGATGCAACAGTAACTTCAAAGTGACAATGCAGTAAGTCGATATCTCTAAAATTAGAAATATCCTGTCTCAGAGTGACGCTGAAAATCTAGTTCATGCATTTATTACTTCCAGGCTGGACGACTGTAATTCATTATTATCAGGATGTCATAAAAACGCCTGAAAAGCCTTCAGCTAATCCAAAATGCTGCAGCAAGAGTCCTGACAGGAACTAGAAAAAGAGCAGATTTGCCTCACACTGGTTCCTATAAGTGCTGGTGTCGTCATTCATTTCTATAATCGATTCTCTTCAGTTTTGTCCCAGACAGTCAGAAACATTATAATCCTGATTCTGATCCCTCCCCTCACCCCCTGCATCAGAGATCTCAACCAGAACCAGCATCAGGAGCTCTGCTGTCTATGTTTGGAGCACAGAGCTCAACAACGACTCGGACAGATTTCATACCTTTCTGTTTCCTCCAGAGTACTCTCCAACAACCACCAGAACAAGAAAAACCACCAAAACCAGACCTGCTACAACTCGAACAGGGATGGAGGAGGAGGGAGGAGCAGAGGAGTCTGTTACAGGAGAAACAAGAGCAGGAGAGTTCACAGGATTAGAGGAGGTGCGGGTGTGGAGATGAGGAGGAGGATCTGTAGGAGACATGATGAAGATGGTTCAGTCAGTTTATTTTCAGCTCAGATTAGTTCATGTCTTAAACAGGAAGTGATGTCATTGTTCTGACCTCTGACCCTCAGAAATCTCTGAGGAGATTCTCCAAACACATCAGTAGCACAGGAGTAGAGACCTTCATCAGACTGCTGGACGTTTGTGATGATGAACTCTGATTTATTTTTATTTTCAACAAGACTTCCATTAAAGAGGAAATAGGCTGTGATGATGTCACCATTACTCAGTTTGCAGCGCAGAGTGACATCACTTCCTGCTGGCACAGGATGTGGAGGGATCTCCAGGATCAGACCTTTATTGGATCAGCAGACACAAACAGAGTGATGCAGAGAGCTCATGAGTCTGTGATTGAGATCAAATATATTTGTGTTCTTGTTGGAGTCTCACTGATTGTTTTCACGTCATCAACTCACCTGCAGAAACAGTCGGTGCAGACAGCAGCAGCACACACACACCTGCAACAGGAGGTCAGAGGTCACTGAGGGTCAGAGGTCACTGAGGGTTACAGGTCACAGAGCATCAGAGGTCAGTGACTGACACAGCCTGAGTATATCATGGTGAAGAACAGTTCCTGTTCCATCAGTCAAACACAGTAAAGAGAGACGACTGAGCTGATTGTAACAGCTGTCTGCTGTTATTCTGTGTTCCTGAGAAGCATCACAGCAGAAGCTGTTCTGTGGACACAAACATCTACAGACAGCTCAAAGTAAGACGATGGTCCCGGTTCCTGCAGTGCAAACACACACAAACAGGAGTACTACCTTCAGCTCTTACTAGAACTATGAAAAAGAGTCGGTGCAGTCCAAAAGCAACAATCACAGATGTTCTACCTTTAGGAAGTGACAGGATGTAAATGATGGTCACTGAGTGTGACACAGTGTCCTCGTCCTGTCATGATGAAATACTCCCACACAGACTGAAACCATCAGCTGGGTCATGTTATCCACATAAACTCTGACATTACAACCTTTATGATGACTGACTCGCTCTGAATCACATATTTGGATCAAGCAGCTGCTATAAACAGGATGATGTGACAGTCAGAGGTCAAAGGTCAGACTCTGCTGCAGTGAGAGTGAAAGAATGAAGGTGGGACTCACCGAGCAGGAGGAGAGAGGCAGCTGCAGCCTTCATGCTGTCTGGATGCTGACTGACTGTGTCAGACGCTTTCAGCTTCCCTTTCATCACATCGTGTGTCCTGTGTGCTCTCTGTATGAGTATGCTGCTGTGTTACTCTGGTGAGTTTAGCTCAGCTGTTTCAATTTGCTTTATTTTTTTATACTCTTCATTTTGCCTCCACTCTGAGGCTCCTGTTGGTGCTGTTTACTTTAAGCTGCTGTTTGTTGAAGCATCAGCTGATTGAGAGGTAGCATGTGACATCATTCCACAACATCTGTGACAAATCGAGTCATTTTATCTTTGCTTGAACAGAAATCCCACTTAAATATATATTTTTCTCAGTCTAACCAAATTCTTTTGGTTCAAATACATAACAGAGTAGTTTGTACTGCAGACAAGTCTCCATCTAAACTGTCACAGTGAACTTTCAGCACTTCTACAGTGTAGATGTGTCTAAATCCAGGACTTATTAAAGAGTGGTCGTCTTTACTGTTGTGACTGAGTTTGAAACTGTTCAGAGGTTTCTGATCAACAGTTCCTGCTGCAGTTTCAGATCCTCATGTTTCTATTTTGTGAAAATGAGGCCAAAATAACTCATTTAGTGCAGACAAAGTAAAAACGACAATAACATGGATCTGATTTCATTACATCTGATGGCAGAAGCTCTTTAACAAGAAGTCAATCAGCCTTACTGTACTCAGTGAAATGTAACACAGTCATCTGGAGTGAGTGCTGGTAATTTGGGGTCTCTCTGGGGGGATGCTGCCTCGGCAGAGAGCACATCTGGTGATCAGTCAGACTAGGGCCACACACCAACTACTTATATATGCTAACCTACTGTCGTGACAGTTTTTCACATAGACTGCAAACACCTGATTAGCACTTTTTGATTGAATTTAATATTAGAGCGAGAACTGTCTGGTCAGACTTTTTTAATCCAGCTTTTTAAATACCAGTCCTCCATAGACAGAGAACATACAGGTAGATGTCATGGACACTTTATTTTGTGTTCAGCATGCTCTAATGTGACCTCTGTGACATCACCACGTTTGTACAGTTAATGCATGTGGCACTCATTGATAATACACGTGAGATATAAACTCTACTTTTTCTACTTTTATCCATCTTGCTTTTGTCTTTTTAAGCTTTGAAGCCAAACCTGATTGGCTGAATGAAAGTGAGCGTTGCAGAGACTGTTTGATTTTTGTCTGCAGACAGAAAAGCAGCAGGTTTGTAGTTTAGATGGAGGCCCAGATGTTTCTTTCCTTCATGTTTTATGTCTTATTTTCACGTCTTTGTTCTTTCTTCTCTGTGGAGGTATAATCAGCACTTGCTGGCAGTCAGCTCTGCCATGGATGACTCCCAGATTCATCAAAGTGGGGCTGTTCTCCAGCCTCAGTGCAGCACGGCCTCCAGTGGACTTTCTCTGTGCTGCTTCAGAGACACACTCCTGCACCACAACACGAAGTCTGGGAATGAAACTCATAAAATACACAAAAATATCAGAATGACTTTAATGCTCAGATTTACTCTGATGCAGCTACAGGCAGGACATACACAGACATCACTACAGCAGAATATTAAACACCAAGAACAAAGCTTGTACCTCATTTATGTGTATGCAACAATATTACAGTACAGTGTTAAATATGAAAGTAAACAGATTGTTGTTACAGGCAGGAGATGCAGGAATGTGTGTGTGGATCACAGATCCTTGGCTGAGAGTCTGAGAATGTCTGAGGCTCACAGGTCTGAATCTGAGCTTGTACACATTCATCACTTTAACCTGTTTGATGTGTCAGAGCTCAGTGTGACCTCTGGGTTATGTCTTCTCAGGCCTTCAAATGAACGAACAGGGTCGGGTCAATTTTGTAGCAGCAGCCTCTTTTTATTCAGCATCTGCATTCATGACAAAGGGCAACAAGTAGAACAGTTTTAATTCTTGTGGACAATCAGCGTGCGTCCCGTGTGAAACGATGGCATCAAAGTTAGCTAATTATACTCCCGGGTCTTTTCACTGGTAAAGAAGTCTCACATAAACAACATTTAACCCAACATAAGAATGGCAGAAATAACCAGTGTTGGGCAAGTTACTTTGAAATAGTAATTCAATTATAGTTACTAGTTACTTCTTCAAAAAGTAACTGAGTTAATAACTCAGTTACAATATTCTAAAAGTAATTAATTACTTGGAAAAGTAACTATTGCGTTACTTTAAAAAAAAAAACAAAGAACGTTTAACCCTCTGGGGTCCAGGGTATAATTGGCCATTTTTTTTACTACTCTTGATTTTCCCTCCACATTTTACCTTTAAAAACTATTTACTTGCCTTGTTTGGTATCATTCTTTTTAGCGCAACCTCACGTGCCTGAATTTACAGTTATGTTCTCATTTTGTCATACTGTATAACCAGAATTGATCTAAAATCAGACAAAAAACATAAAATCAGAGTAAAAAAAGTTATATTTTTACTGTAACAACCATAAACATGTTTAATGAATCATATTTCATAACTTCAAATGCAAATATTAATTGTCAATTTTAAAATCCTATGCACAAGTTTTGCAAACAACAAAGTTATTTGCATCCATTTACCTTTTACCCTTTTTTAAAATAACCATTTCAAACTATTTACAGAACAATCAGCTGTTCTTCATTCAATTAGATGCCACACAAATTATTTGTGCCACTCAAAAACATAATTTCTGTCCACTTTTAAGGAGAACATCACAGCCTGATACCTGCAGGTCTGACAGCAGCAGGTGTATCACTCCTGTTTCTACCTGGAGGCAGCAGTCGCCTCATTGTTCTGACACACAACACAAAACTATACACAACACTACACACTAACTACACAAGACAACACATTAACTACACACTCCAAACACGCTAAACGTCACAAATGTCACATCTCAAAACTCGCTCTCTCTCTTTTCCTGCTCTCTCTCTCTCTCTCTCTCGCCGTCACTCCTAAAACTTTTTTTTTTTTGCTCATAAGCAGAGAGTGCTTGCTAGCGCTAACGTGGCGAAACTATTGAGGAAAAAACACCGCTTATATATTGTTTATCATGACTCTGGTTTTACGTGGCCTATCGACACAATTTAAAAACTGGCACCTTGTTGCTTTGTCTTTAAGTGGTCATGTGATTGGCTTACCACGACTACTTTATTCTTCCTCAGTCAAACAGCAGCACTCATGCGATTGTTTTGCCTCCTGAGCTCCGGGTGTTGTGCTGGACAGTGCTCGTGATTAGCGTCCGCGGGAGCGCGCGCAGCTGCTTAAAGCTGTAGCGTCCAGAAGATGCGGTAAGCTGAACACAGCGTCAAGCGTCTGTTTGTTGAAAAATAGTAACGGACCGCGTTTCCTTGTTAGTAACTGTAACGCCGTTGTAACGATAGGAATAGTAATTAGTTAGATTACTCGTTACTGAAAAAAGTAACGCCGTTAGTAACGCCGTTACTTGTAACGCCGTTATTCCCATCACTGGAAATAACCCACAGCAAATAATATTTAACCAAAAATAGCCGGGTCAACTTCTATTACTGTTACAGCCAGTAACATGAATTTTGTCTACGATATTTGCACATTTGTTATTCTACAGGAATCCTCCATTACTTTGAGGGTTACTCAGAATTGCTTGCCCTTCGTAGTTATTGTAGGGTGACATTTGCAACAATAGGTGGTGCCATTTAGCCCCACCAAATGTCCCATTTAGTGGGATTTAACTTGAACCTTATTTAACTATGTTACAACAGTACACACAGGTTTGGGGGAAATGTCGGTAAAAGTGATCATTCTGTGTTCACGTAGATCAGCCCTGCTGATGACGCTCCTCTGCCTCAGTGTTCAGCTTCTCTGTGTCCTGTCATGCTGCTGATCTGCTCATTGATCATTCATGTTTTCAGCATTTGTTGCTGTGTTTTCCTCTTTACTACCTGTTGGCCTCTGTCTTTCTTCTAGTTGTGCATGAACAACATGGTGCTGACTACCCAGAATGCATTGCTGAGGTCTTTACACCTTCGAAAACTCAGGAGCTGATGCAGCAATTCATGGTACTGGAGCCCAAACCAAGTACCAAGAACGAGTATAACTGAACAGAGTTTCAGAAGGTGGATGTTTCTGAATGTAAACACTCCTTTGATTTATCCAATGATGTAGAGTTCATTATTCACACTTCCTGACTGCCTCAACATCAGGGCGGAGCTAGAAGGGTGGCATGGGGTGGCATGTGGCCACCCTAAAATGATCTCTTGCTACCCCAAGTGCCACCCTAGTTTTGCATATGACAGTGTTGTTTATTAAAGAAGGATAGCATTAACACTTTAAACCTAGCTACAGTTAATACTGAATATAAATTCTAAAACTGAATATATCACAGCGACATTGTGATATTTTTATTTTGTGATATTATATTGTGATATTGTTTGGCGGACAAAAAATTCTTTTATTGACATAAATAATTTGTGGGGCATCTTTTTGTGACACCTCATTGTTTTTCTCAATTCAGTTCAAGTAGTGTTTTTAAATGGTTGTACAAAACAAAGCATTGGCTGCATTTTTAGACAAATAGTTGTATATAACTTTATTCTTTACAAAATGTCTGCATACGTTTTAGAAATAATAATTTATATTTGAATTTCAAGTTATGAAAAAAATTTACTAAAGATGTTTGGGGTTTTTATAGTAAAAATAAAATATAACTACTACTAGGATTTTATGTTTTTGTGTGATGTCAGAACAGTTGTGTTAACACATTATGTCCATGTAAAAATAAATGTAAATTAGTTGAGCTGAAAACAATGATATCACGCAAGGCGAAGACATTTGAAGGTGAAATACAAATGTAAAATCAAAAGGAGTCAAAACTGGTTATATTTTGGACCTCAGATGGTTAACCCAACTAATCATGAAAATTAAGGTTTAAATTTTTCTTCATGACAGTGCAGATTTCTGACATTTTGTGTAAATTTAAGCAACAATTAGTTTTCTGATAAAAAAAAAAGAGTGAAACTTAAGTTAGACTTGTGTTTGTGAATGAACAGCCCCATGTTGTGTAGCTTTCTGGATTTTTATACTTATTGGGCTACATATTTATTTATTATACATGCTATACAGTATATAAAATACAAAAATGCATGTTTTATGCAATTGAAATGTTTAATTATGTGGGCTACAGAAAATAATTAAGTTATAGATTATATTTGTATGAAACATGTGCTGCATTTGAATCATTTTAACCATATGTAACACCAGCATATGTGTTTTAAAATAGAAAATAAAGGCTTTAATTTTGCTACCACATTTGATTTCTTTGCCAACCTAAGAAAAATTTCCTTAGATCTGTCCTTGCCCAACATTAAAGATGCTGAATGCTTCAAACTAAATTATTGGCATCAGGTTCCAGTTATGTGCACAAAGAACTCCAGTGGAAGAGATTAAAACACAGAATCCACAAGTTTATTGTTTCGTGTGAAGATGAAGCAGACAGTAAAGTGGAGCAGCACACACAGAGTCATCTTCTACTGTCTTCGACTAAATCCTCACAATGAGGATTTGTGTAATGAGTATGTCACTTTAATCATCTTATTTCTAATAACATGTTTTTGTGGAAGTCAGATACACGCAGGGCTGGACTGGGACAAAAAATCGGCCCGTGCATTTTGACTAGAGACCGGCCCACCAGGATAGAGATTGAAAATGTGACATCATTCAGGGGTAAAACCGCAAAGGATTCTGGGAACTTGTGGCAAGAGGTACTAGCGCACGCAAGCTTTCAATTGAACTCAGTTACACAGTGATAAAAAGAAACACAAAAAATGGCAAGAAGCTGTTGCATTATTAACTGCAATAGCCGGTCGCATGACAGCCACGGGAAGCTGACGGGCAAAGAGATCGGTTTTTTTTGTTTTTTTGTTTTTTTTTATCGGATTACGTCGTTGAAGAGAAATTTTTTAGGCAAGGCAAGGCAAGTTTATTTATATAGCACAATTCAACAAGGTGATTCAAAGTGCTTTACAGAGACATTAAAAACAAAAACAAATAAAAAGCATGATCTAAAATTGATTAAGACAAACAAACAAATAAAACAAACAAACAAAACAGTATTTAAAATCAAAAATCAAAACAGTAGATAAAATCAGAACAGTAGATAAAATCAGAACAGTAGATAAAGTCAGTAGTTAAAATGTAAGTTTTGAAATTTAAGCTTAAAAGTGTGGATTTGGTGATTTATTCAAAAGCAGCTGAGAATAGGTGGGTCTTCAATCTGGATTTAAATAAACTGAGTGTTTCAGCTGATCTGAGGCTTTCTGGGAGTTTGTTCCAGATATAAGGAGCATAAAAGCTGAATGCAGCTTCTCCGTGTCTGGTTCTGACTCTGGGAACTGATAAGAAACCGGATCCAGATGACCTGAGGGATCTGGAAGGTTCATACTGGGTCAGGAGGTCACTGATGTATTTTGGTCCTAAACCATTCAGAGCTTTATAAACCAGCATCAGAACTTTAAAGTCTATCCTCTGACGGACAGGCAGCCAGTGTAAAGACCTCAGAGCTGGACTGATGTGGTCCACTTTTTTGGTCTTAGTGAGGACTCGAGCAGCAGAGTTCTGAATGAGCTGTAGTTGTCTGACTGATTTTTTAGGTAGACCTGTAAAGATGCTGTTACAGTAATCAAGCCTACTAAAGATGAATGCATGGACTAGTTTTTCCAGGTCCTGTTGAGACATCAGATCTTTTATCCTTGAAATATTCTTGAGGTGATAGTAAGCTGATTTTGTTATTGTCTTAATGTGTTTTTCTAAGTTTAGGTCTGCATCCATCACTACACCCAAATTTCGCGCCTGGTTTGTGGTTTTTAGGTGTATAGATTGAAGTTCTCTGGTGACCTGTAATCGTTTTTCTTTGGCACCAAAGACTATTACCTCAGTTTTATTTTTGTTTAGCTGGAGAAAATTGTGGCACAACCAGTCATTAATTTCCTCAATGCATTTACCAAGAGCCTGTACAGGGCCTCGGTCTCCTGGTGACAATGTGATATATATTTGTGTGTCATCTGCATAGATGTGATAGTTTATTTTGTTGTTCTTTATAATCTGTGCCAGTGGGAGCATGTAAATGTTAAACAGAAGGGGTCCCAAGATGGAACCTTGGGGAACTCCACATGTGATACTTGTCTGCTCAGATGTGAAGTTACCTATTGATACAAAGTATTTCCTGTTTTCTAAGTATGTTTTGAACCAGTTTAGTACAGTTCCTGAAAGACCTGCCCAGTTCTCCAGTCGTTTGAGTAATATGTTGTGGTCAACTGTATCAAATGCTGCACTGAGATCCAGTAAAACTAAGACTGACATTCTTCCACTGTCTGTGTTCAGACATATGTCATTAAACACTTTGGTCAGAGCGGTTTCAGTGCTGTGGTTCTGTCTAAAACCTAACTGGAAGGCATCATAGCAGTTATTCTGTGTTAAGAAGTAATTGAGCTGTTGAGAAACTGCTTTTTCAATGATCTTACTTAAAAATGGGAGGTTTGAGATCGGCCTGTAGTTGTTCATTTGTGTCTTGTCAAGATTGTCCTTTTTCAGTATAGGTTTTATTACAGCAGTTTTTAGTGGTTCTGGAAACACACCTGATATTAAAGAAAAGTTTACGATCTGTAACAGGTCTGACTCCAAAGTCTTTGAGACCTTTTTGAAAAAACTTGTTGGCAGGACATCTAAACAGCAAGAGGAGGAATTCAGTTGACCTAAGATGTCCTCCAGGTCTTTGCTGTTAATAGGGTGAAACTGGTTCATGGTATTTAAACAGTTTTTCGGTGGACACAGTACATATCCTGGATCTGCTGTTGATGTACCAATTGCTTGTCTAATCTTTTGGATTTTTTCTGTGAAGAATTTGGCAAAGTCATTGCAGGCCATGGTCGAATGAAGTTCAGCTGCCACTGACACAGGAGGGTTTGTTAGCCTGTCAACTGTAGAAAATAAGACCCGAGCATTATGACTGTTTTTGGTGATGATGTCAGAGAAGTAGGACCTCCTTGCACTCCTCAGTTGTAAATTATAATTGTGAAGTTTCTCTTTATAGATGTCATAATGAACCTGGAGGTTTGTTTTTCTCCATCTGCGCTCAGCTTTCCTACACTCTCTTTTTTCATTTTTCACCAGTGTGGAGTTTCTCCATGGAGACTTCTTCCTTCCAGAGATAACCTTCACCTTAATGGGAGCAATAGTGTCCATTACATTTAACATTTTAGCATTGAAGCTATTGATGAGGTCATTGACTGAACCTCTGGACAGATCAGGTGTTAATGGGAAGACCTGGTTAAAGATCTCACTACTGTGTTCAGTTATACACCGTTTTATGATCACTGCTGTTGATATATTTGTGTGGGCTGAGATTTTACTTTCAAAGAAAACACAGTAATGATCAGATAGGCCCACATCAGATACAGTAACCTTTGAAATGCTCAGGCCCTTGGAGATCAGTAGGTCAAGAGTATGTCCTCTATTATGTGTGGCCTCTGTTACATGCTGAGTCAGCCCAAAGTTGCCCAGAGTGTTACTCAGGTCTTTAGTCCCTTTGTCCTGAGGGTTGTCCACATGGATATTAAAATCCCCAACAATAATTACACAGTCGAAATCAACACAGATCACAGACAGCAGTTCACTGAGGTCATTAAAAACGTCTGTGCAGTATTTGGGAGGTCTGTAAACATTAAGAAACACAACTTTGGATGGGGCCTTCAGCTGTAACGCCACATATTCAAAAGACTGAAAACTTCCAGGAGATAGCTGCTTACATTGAAATGATTCATTAAATAAGACAGCAACCCCTCCTCCTCTCCTGCTCACCCTGGCCTCACTGATAAAACTGTAGTTAGGAGGGGTCGTCTCGATGAGAACAGCTCCACTGTTACTTTGGTCCAACCAAGTTTCAGTTAAAAACATAAAATCAAGGCTGTGCTCAGTGATTAAATCATTAATTAAAAATGTTTTCCCAGCTAAAGATCTAACGTTTAATAAAGCCAACTTAAGTGTTTTAGAGGTATTATTTGCCCCCTCGTGTTTGGGAGCAGTCTGTGGCACACAAGGTATGTTTACCATATTTAAAGATCTATTAGAGTGCAGCTCTCTGTGTTTTGACCAGGCCACATGTCTCCTTCTGTCACCTAAAAGTACAGAAATTTTAAAACCTTCTAGTAAACAGGGTCCCAGCTTCTCCTGGGAAAAGTCACCACTGTCATAATCCTCGCAGCCCGGACCCTCCACACATCACACGTCAGACTCCGGAGACAGAGCATGAAGGTGGTAAGGAGGAACTAAGGGGGGCGAGGCTGCGCAATGTAACTTCGATTGCTCTGTTGAGGGTGGGGCTCGATGGCGAACCTTTGGCTGCTCTGGTGGGGGGTTAATGGGGGACAAAAAGGGATTGGGCCGGGGGGTAGATCTGAGCCCAGCATTGACCCGCTCCATCATCTCCTCAGTGAATTTCAGGTGTGGGGAGGAGGGAGAAAGGGAGGGGGAGGAGGGTGATGGCCTGTCAGGGGTTTGGGGGACTGGGGAAGGTCGTGGTCCCTGGTCCTGGTCGTTGGTGTTGTTGAGAGAGTTGGAGGCAAATAGGGACCCCTCTTCTTGCCTCAGATGTCTCTCCTTTCTGAGGCTCTTCCCGGGTGGGGGCAGATGGAGCTCCTCCTTAAGCCATGTTTCCGAAGTAAGAGCTGACGGATGGCCTGGATATACCAAATATAACGTCTCAGAACACTCCAGCTCACATGTTAGTCTGCTCCAAGCATTCCCACAAAGGTCAGTGTTTTGTAGTAGTTAATACGTCATTTTTCTTAACATAATTGGTGATATAGGTTACAAGCAAGTCTGGCGCTGAACAGAAATGGTCGCGCTATGCTCCTTTATTTAATGTGCATAAATAGTGAATTGTCCTGACAGAATATTGCGTTTCGCTTCTGTTATTACCACGGTACATTGACAAAAACATATACTTTTATTCACAGGATAAAACAGTTGTTTTGTATCACTAATTGTCCAGTGCGATTACAACATACAATATTATTGTCACTGCTACATTTCTGTAATGCTACCAGAAATTATTTCCACTACTAATTAATTACCGTTGAGCTCAAAGGTTATATCAATAAACGGTTAACGAATGTGTATTTATGACGACGATTTGTGAGACTTGTAATCTTACCTTTGTTTGTACGATGGTCTTTCGTTCTGCACGGTGCATTTCAAGGACCTGTACCCATCCGTCGGTAAACTGTACCTGGGCTTGTTGCAGTGACCTGAGGTTACTAAAAACTTCATGAGTGTATGCACTCACTCCAAGAACCGTATAATTATAAATCTGAGCGTGGTGAAAGTTGGGCAGCACTCCTTTGATTTTTTTCCTCGTATCTTTTCTTTGCCTTTTCGTCGAGTCTGTCTTTGTACGGACCGACATTGTTCTCCTTAGTTTTGTACATTCCTTTTTTGTGCGGCAAAGGAAAACCAAGAAGGTATTGGAACTGGAGAATGAACGTTTTGCGGTGCTGCAAATGCTTGCATTTGATGCGGTACTTGGATTGTTTTGCCAAGAGTTCCCGGCATGCAATGCGCGAGAATCACGTGATCTGTCAATCACTATAGAAAAAACCTTATATTAAGACTCGGCTGTAATTGGTCCAGCCCAGAGTCGATCATGACCAATTGGCCAATCCAACACCTTTCATTATATATACCCTTCCTAAAAGAAAATAAATAAAAATCCATCGGCCCATAAAAACAAAAAATCGCCAGCGGTCCACCGGGGAAATGCCCGGTATGCCCGATGGCCAGTCCAGCTATGGATACACGGATCTACACAAACAGGTTGTCTTTGTGTTTGCAGAGGGTAAAACAACAATACACCACAACAGCAACAATCAAAATGTTATCCATTGCCAGAATACACACAATAACATGTACAGTCAAGTTTATCTGATACTAAAAGTTGATATAAAGACAACACATGATACCAGCTTTACCCAGACAAGGTTAAAGTTTTCCATTTACCTCACAGTTCAACACTTTGACATTCAATAAATAAATAGAAACATGCATTAAGTTTGTTCTAATGAACCATTACAATACACTCAGATTACAGTTCATGTCACACTGATGTATTTGTCAAGGTTCTCAGTCATCCAGGTCATCGTAGTCTAAGGAGCTTGGAAAGAAAAGCGTCTAAGAGTACGTTTATTGCACGATACTTTTTACTTTTACTTGAGCACATTTGTGAAGAAGAAACATTACTTTTACTCTGCTATATTTGGCAATATTCGACACGTTACTTTTTTTTTAGTAATTAATTTCACACATTAGATAATGATACTAATAATAGCTCATGCTGCCAGTGGAGTTTCCTGTAACTCTTTCACCAATCAGATGTAGCCATGCAGTCACATGATCAGTTATACACTATGGCGGGCAGAGCGGCCCAAGAAAGAAGAAACACATAAAAAAACTTGGCAGAGGCAGCTGTCTCCGCTAAACTTGAAGAGGATGAACAATATTGTCCTCAAATACAAAGCATGTGTCACTTAAAATTGGAGCAAAAGAAAAGCTAGATAACTCTGTGACTTCAGTGTGAGCCACAACAAACCGACATTTCAGCGTGAAAAAAATCAACTCATCTAACCGTGTCCCGTTAAGTTTACTCTAAATTTCTTTTTAGCTGTGGTTAGGTGTGGTTAGATTAGACGCTACATCACAGCTCCAGTCTCCAGTCAGAGTTAGTAAAAAAACATCTCCAGTGTGATAAAATTTTAATCCCAAACATCAGCAGCTTGGCAGTCTATACAGCACTATGATGCCCAGACCTAATTCATTTGAAAACCATACATCTTTCCACAGGTCTCAACTTCATCAACATCACCTAGACACAGAGGTGGATGAGGCCAGCACAAACAGCAGCCTATCTGATGAAGATGACTTCTTTTGATCTATGGGGTCAGGATTGTCAGAAGTAGGGGAGCTGGAGAGGTACCTTTCATGTTTGTTCATTGGAGGTTGGATCTATAGAGATCGACAGACCTCAGTGTGTGTGCATGCAGAGAATCATAGCGTCTTTCTTACCGAGTAAGAGGAGCAGCAGCATCAACTGCATCTTCCTCCTGCAGTCAAAGTCCCGTTAAATCTGATCCTCAGACAGACTGCAGACACAGCCAGAGAAAGACGCACAATCACCAGTTTACTTTCAGTTTCACAGCAGGGCCGGCTCCAGGATCTAAGCTTTAGGAGGAATCAGCTCCAATCATGCACGCAGTGGATTCCAATTTAAAATTGAAGAAAACAAGTATATAAATCATTTTAGTGTCTGCTTGGAGCTGAACTCACTCATGTCACACTACAGTGTTTGTTTCTATAGCAACATAATTAACTGGATATCCAAGAATAAGCCAGAATCAATAACTACAGATGTTTATTTGATGTGGTGTTTCAGGGCAGAGCCTGTAATTATGAAACTTGGTCAAAGGCTCAATTGTGATTATTTTTACAACAAAGTTAAAGAACGATTTGCAGCAAAGCAGAAAAGATGAAAAATGTGCACAACGTTGTTTCTGCCTCTGCACAGAGAGACAGCCCAGCATCAAGCACTTACAGTACAGACCCTGGACCAGCAGACTGACACTGCACACACCTGGACACAAGTTAACAGGTCATAGTTCTTGTATTCATGTAATCCTCTCTTACTTTCTCCCACTCTCTGTGCTCCTCTCTCTCTCTGTGCTCCTCTCTCTCTCTGTGCTCCTCTCTCTCTCTCTCTGTGCTCCTCTCTCTCTCTCTCTGTGCTCTCACCCAAATAATATAGGTAACAGTGACGCACAATTTTAAAGGCATGAAATCATCTGTTTTTAACGCACATCTGTGCACATCTGGCAAATAGAGACATGCCAGGATCAGAATCACGTTTATTCCCAGGTTTGAACACAAATGATGACTTTGTCCTGGTGTCTCCATGAAAAATAAAGACAGAGTGGTCCAGAAAAGAATATACTGTATGGTATTTACAGTACGCCTCTCTTATAAATACACATACCATGATATGCACTACCTACAGATATTAGAATAGAAATCAGAGCTTATGTCAGGGTTGTAATTTATCAACTAATAATGATTAATGAGGTTACATCATTAAACACATGCACAATAAAATACTTGAAATTACTGACTTTATATATGCTGACAGCTGTGAGGGAGCCCCGCCCTCATGCACGCTCTGTTACTATAGTAACCTCACAGAAGCCATCTTATTGGTCAAATTAAAAATGCTCCAAAAGCACAAACACAGTCCAGAGGTCCAGTTCAGGTGAAGCTAGCAGCTACAGCCACCTGTGTCACCATCCACCTGTCAGTCAGAAAGGCCACGCCCCTAATAATGCAAACTTTAATATAAAAACAGGCGTTATGAAGAGACACCGAACAGTTTGTGTATCAGGCTGCAAACATGTTTGTTTCTGCTGTAAACTTTGACATGAGTCCGATTCACTGCTTTCTGTCTGTTTGGGTTCTCAGACTGTGGGTTGTGACCCCTCAGGTGGGACATGGAGACGCTGCATAGCTGTGGATGGAAAAGTGGCCCATGATAAAGAGCCCAGTGACAGGTGACATATTAGCTCCTGTATCAAAGGTGGCAGGTTTACTTCCTGCTGACACACCTGGTCTCCCCCATCAGCTGTCCACCTGTTCATCCTCCAGCAGTTTGAAAGCTTTAGCAGGGTAAACGTTCAGTCTCTGTCCTTGGACCTCTGCATGTTGTCTCCCCTCTGAACTCCTCAGCCAGTCACTCACAGCTTCTTCAGGATAACATGTTGGAGTCACTCTGGGAGAAATCTGCCTGCTCTGTCCACATCTCCACCCACACCTTTCCCACTCAGTGTGGGACCACCTGTTCTCTTTGTAATAAACTGTTAAAGGTAGCTCCAGGTTCTACATCTGCATTCACAGGTGTTGTGTTTAATTATGAGACTGATAAATTTTCAGACATGTTTTTATTTTATGGGTTTTGGGGATTTTATTCAATACATGAGACTTTAAAGATTAAAGAAAAGCAATCATGCAGTAACATAAAACACTGACAATCATACAGAAAGATGTTAAAAGTAAAACATTCTTCAGGTTACAGGGAGTTCTTCCTTCCTACTGTCACCAAGTGCTGATCATACCAGTGCATGAGGAGTGAGATTTCCAACAACAAGCATCTGATGGCAGCAGGAAAGCTGAGGAGAGGAGCCGTCACTGACTGTCAGTGTGTAACTGAGTTATTAAAAACATCCTGAGACTGTACAACTCATTTTACTGAATGATTACATTGTGATGTTTAAATGTTATTGATATATATATTTTTTATATTTTCCATCAGATCATATCTGCATAGAAACAGAAAATCCTAAAAAGTTTAAAATGTTTTGTGCAGCTGTTCATGATGAACAATCAAATAACTGAGTTTCAGGAGACACAAATAGAAGAAGAGGAGCAGAGTGAAGGATGAAGGTCGTCCATCAGACCGAGTGTGTCCTCAGCTTCCTGTTCAGAGACAAACATCACTGATGTCAGCTCTTAGCTGTTGACCTCTGACCTTTGTTAACACACCTTATGGAAATGTTACCTGCTCTCAATCAATGCACAACACCTGGATCAGCTGACTGCTCTGGAACACACAGATACAGTTTAAAGTATCAGATATTTCCTCTGTGTGTGTGTGTGTGTGTGTGTGTGTGTGTGTGTGTGTGTGTGTGTGTGTGTGTGTGTGTGTTTAGAGCACCACTATGTTTAATATTAGTCAGTTTAGTTATTTCTCTAGCGCTCCTACAGCCTCATTGAGAAAACATAATGTGGGCTTTTAGAGTTCTTATGATAAATAAAACGCTTCATTTCCAGGTATATATGTTGTTTTACCTGCTTTCTTCTTATAATTAGACCCCATTCCTACAAAACTGCTCAAAGACGTCCTGCCATTAATTAATTCTTCAATCTTAAATATGACCAACCTATCTCTAATAATCGGCTATGTACCACAGGCCTTCAAGCTGGCTGTAGTTAAACCTTTACTTAAAAAGCCATCTCTAGACCCAGCTGTCTTAGCTAATTATAGGCCAATCTCCAACCTTCCTTTCATATCAAACATCCTTGAAAGAGTAGTTGTCAAACAGCTAACAGATCATCTGCAGAGGAATGGCTTATTTGAAGAGTTTCAGTCAGGTTTCAGAGCTCATCACAGCACAGAAACAGCTTTAGTGAAGGTTACAAATGATCTTCTTATGGCCTCTGACAGTGGACTCATCTCTGTGCTTGTCCTGCTAGACCTCAGTGCTGCGTTCGATACTGTTGACCATAATATCCTATTAGAGCGATTAGAACATGCTGTAGGTATTACAGGTACTGCACTGCAGTGGTTTGTATCATATCTATCTAATAGACTCCAATTTGTTCATGTAAATGAAGAGTCCTCTAGGAATGCAGGACTCTGCAGGAATGTCTTGAAGACATAAAGACCTGGATGTCCGCTAACTTTCTGCTTCTTAATTCAGATAAAACTGAGGTTATTGTACTCGGCCCTGAAAATCTTAGAAATATGGTATCTAAGCAGATTCTTCCTCTGGATGGCATTACCTTGGCCTCCAGGAACACTGTGAGGAACCTTGGAGTCATTTTTGACTCGATTTTGACTTGACATTTTTTTCACATTTGGTGGTAAATAAATTCACTTTCAGGTGTGTTGTTATGGTTACCTGTTGTCTCACCAGCTTTCCTCTACCTTCTGAAGATCACCTCACGATAAACAACATCATCAGGGCCTAAAGACAGAAAAATGAATGAATGATGCTGCAGCTTCGGTTCTGACTCACAGTTTGATCAGATGTGTGCTGTATGGCCAGAGTCCAGCTCAGTATCTCCAAACTGACTCTGAACCATCATCTCTGTTAAAGACTTTTCCTCTGAGTCTGTGCTGGAAGGATGAATGAAGTAACACTAACTTTGCTATCACTGATTTTAAAAAGAACACATCTGTGTTCAGAGAGAAAAAAGAATATCAGTTTCTACAGAACAAAACATCAAACAGAGATTAACCTTCTCAGCAGCTCCCAATGTGAAAGTTAATCAGACTGAAGAAGGTGTGTGTCCTTCATCACTACACTGAACCATCGTCATCATCATCTGTACCTGAAGTGCGAGTCCTCACATCAGAGTAGATAACATCTGGATCATCAGGACTTTTAGCTGGAAAACACACACAGAATCATTTACCTGAGAAACTGTGTGTGTGTGTGTGTGTGTGTGTGTGTGTGTGTTATGCTGCTGAGAGCACACGCAGCGTACCTCTCCTATTGACTCTCTGTCTGATGGTGACGTCACTGCAGTTCACATGTACAGGAGAGGAGGAGTGGAGCGCTGCTGAACAAAGAAACACAAACACATTCACAGGGTTAAACTAGCTGCTGTCACCTGGACAGGTGAGACCGGCCACGACCTCCTGACCTGAGGTCTGATCCTTCTGGACACATCCTGTTAGCAGCAGGTATCTGCCACAGCCTCCCACAGGCCTGTGTCCTCCTCATGC
This sequence comes from Pelmatolapia mariae, assembly GCF_036321145.2. Classification (NCBI taxonomy): domain Eukaryota; kingdom Metazoa; phylum Chordata; class Actinopteri; order Cichliformes; family Cichlidae; genus Pelmatolapia; species Pelmatolapia mariae. Next base: position 30,136,253 of record NC_086229.1, read on the forward strand.
TGGATAGTTACAAAGCTTTCTTCGTTATGAATTAGCATACATGTTTTTATTGAACATTTGAAGAACCAGCAAAAAAAAAAAAACCCTCAGAAACTCTTGTAGAGGACATAAAGTCAGAGATAGAAACGACACGGAGCAGGTGCATCTAGTACAGGTAGAGCTGCTGCAAAACCGCACAGAGCTCAGCAGCCAGCGCAACAAACTCTGGATCCTTTGCTTTTAATTAGCATTAGCAGCACATGCTGCGTCCGATGTGAACAGCAATGGTCCCGGGTCAGCCCTGACTTTGTGTTAAACTAATCCTAAAGTAATAATGGTATTTCTAACCACTGATATGCCACAACTTTATCCTTTCAACAGCTGCTGAAAGTTAGGGGACCTAGCTGCTATTGGATATTTATATAGAGATCCTCCAGCTTCAAACTGTATCACCCTTCAAGGACCTGCAGTTCAAAAAAGTGCCCCTCTGACAGCCAAACCCATCTGTTCTCTGATTGGATAGTTAAATTTGTGATTGACGTGACATTGGCCAATCAGATGAAAGGAAGAAAAACCGGGTCAAAATTCGTACTTGTAACTTGCAGAGATTCACACATATTTTTTTGGCTAAGTCCACATACAAATCTTTTTTACACATACAAAGCCTGATTTACAAGTACAAAATATTTATGACCACAATTTGAGCCCATATTAATCATCTATTTAAAAAAACAACAACTCTGAAAGATTTCATACCTTTCTGTTTCCTCCAGAGAACTCCCCAAACCACCAAAACCAGAAGAACCACGGAAACCAGACCTGCTACAGCCAGAATGAGGATGGAGGAGGAGGAGGGAGGAGCGGAGGAGTCTGTTACAGGAGAAACAAGAGCAGGAGAGTTCACAGGATTAGAGGAGGTGCGGGTGTGGAGATGAGGAGAAGGATCTGCAGGAGACATGATGAAGATGGTTCAGTCAGTTTATTTTCAGCTCAGGTTAGTTCATGTTTTTAAACAGGAAGTGATGTCATTGTTTTGACCTCTGACCCTCAGAAAGCCCTGAGGAGATTCTCCAAACACATCAGTAGCACAGGAGTAGAGACCTTCATCAGACTGCTGGACGTTTGTGATGATGAACTCTGATTTAGTTTTATTTTCAACAAGGCTTCCATTAAAGAGGAAATAGGCTGTGATGATGTCACCATTACTCTGTTTGCAGCACAGAGTGACATCACTTCCTGCTGGCACAGGATGTGTTGGGATCTCCAGGATCAGACCTTTATTGGATCAGCAGACACAAACAGAGTGATGCAGAGAGCTCATGAGTCTGTGGTTGGGATCAAATGTATTTGTGTTCTTGTTGGAGTCTCACTGATTGTTTTCACATCATCACCTCACCTGCAGAAACAGTCGGTGCAGACAGCAGCAGCACACACACACCTGCAACAGGAGGGCAGAGGTCAGTGAGGGTCAGAGGTCAGTGAGGGTCAGAGGTCAGTGACTGACACAGCCTGAGTATATCATCTTGAAGAACAGTTCCTGTTCCATCAGTGAAATACAGTAAAGAGAGACAATATCAGAGGAAACAGTAAGAAGAAGAAGTAAGAAACAACTGTAAGGCGACACACACAGGTGTACACAGACACACACAGGTGTACACAGACACACACTGTGTCTTCCTTCACTGCTGCCACTAAACATGTCGTGCATTATCCGTCCAGTGTGCTGCTCAGTAGGATTCAGTGTTTATTATTTACTGTTACTGATGCATATGATGGCTGTTGCTGTGGTTTCCTTAGTGTGCTGGCTTCTTGTTGCTTCTTGTTGCTTCTTGTTGCTTCTTGTTGCTTCTTGTTGCTTGTTTTTCTTCAGGATGGGATCAAACAGATTTTAGTGTCTTTCCTCTCTCTGTCCCTCTTCTCCTCTATGTTTCTCTCCTTCTGTTAACTCTCTTCCCAACTTCTCTTTACTTTGTTTTTCTTCTGTCTCGGCCCCAGTCCTGTCTGTTCTGAATGTAATAACTTAATAGTAAAACAAATCTAATAAACTATGACATTTAGTGTAGCAAAGCCATAACGATCCCTTTGGGAAAATAACTGTGGAGGGCGTTTTTCTTGGCTTTCACATTGTTCTGATTATTCTGATTGTTCCCGTCAGCACAGGCAAAAGAAATAGTGTCACCTGTATGTCAGTGAAACTGTACACTTACCTCCTACTGATGAAATAAATTAGATATGATACAAACCACTGCACCTGTAATACTTAACATGCTTTAATGGCTCTAACAGGATATTATGAAAACAGTATTGAACACATAATACATTTGGGCAGATTTGTAGAAATGAGAGCTGCTCAGCCCAAACTGGCTGTTGGAGTCTGTGCTGTGAGTGGTCCTCATACAGTGCTCTTCTACACTACCTGAACTCTCACTTTACTCTATATTTATGTATGAAACTTGCCTCATTCACACAAACACTTCTTTCTGTGCTTTTTCTATCAAAGCCCTTTCTGTCTAACATACATACACATACATCCACAGTCCAATGCATCTAACTTTGTGTTCGTGTCCTGCCCAAAGATGTTTAGCATGCAGACTGGAGCCGCCAGGAATCAAACTACCAACCTCCAGGGTCTTAACAGACGCCCCACTCTACCTCCTGAGCTGTGAAAGAATGAAGGTGGGACTCACCGAGCAGGAGCAGAGAGGCAGCTGCAGCCTTCATGCTGTCTGGATGCTGACTGACTGTGTGAGACGCCTTCAGCTTCCTTTCATCACTTCCCTTTGATCACATCGTGTGTCCCTGTGAGCTCTCTGTATGAATATGCTGCTGTTACTCTGATGAGTTCAGCTCAGCTGTTCAGCAGGCTGCAGTACAAACTGTTGATGATGTCATGCAGAAATATTACATCAGCATCAGTAAATAATAAATACTGAAAGTTGCTGTGGTGGTTTGATCCCTGGCTGCCTCAGTCTGCATGTCACCATCCATTTATCATTTACCACATGAAGCTGTTACTGTGCATTTGTGCTAGATGAAGAAACTGAATTGAGTTGCTGAGGCTGTGATGAAGAGGAGGTGATTAAACAGGCTGTTACCCCCTCCACCCTCTGCACCACCTACTGGACAGACAGTGCAGCTCCTTCTCTCACAGATCACAACATCAGGAAAGCTTTCCTGCCTCAGACCCACACCTGCATTCATTTGTTAGAGTTTTACTTATTGTGCTCTTTATTTTATTAATGAATTTATTTGTATATTTTTATTCTATTCATTTATTTTTTCTTGTCATTCAATATTTACTCACTGAGCTGTTCGACCAGTAAACCTGTAAACACCTGTTATTTTTATAGGTTTACACAAACATCTTCTCTCTGTTGGAGCCTAACTCGTGCTCTAATAGCACCGTCTCAGTCTAACCAGGTAACTTTGCTGCCTGACACTCTACAGCGTACGTATCACCTGCATCCAACAGTAAGACAAACCGAGCGTCTAAATCTAAACTCTCATACAGAACTTAAACCCTTTGCTTCACTATTGAATTATTCTTGACAGTTTCAGATTGTGGTGCAGTTTTAAAGTGATATAAAAATCTGTTGGTTATTAAGCTGTAAATCTTTTCAAAGCACAGAGACACTACGAGCCCCTCACTGATCCTCACAGAGACCAGAGGAGGGTGGATGAACTGTTGGTGTTTTTGTTGATGATGTCACACAGAGGGTCTGTTACAGGGAGCGATGGTCCTGGTGTCCCACAGTAACCACACATGGGAGCAGGTCATGTTGCAGTTATTGATGGCATCGATTGAATCATTGTGAGTGTAAATGTGTGTGAATCAGGACTTATTAAAGAGTCACCTTTACTGTTTGAAACAGTTCCTGCTGCAGTTTCAGATCCTCTGTCTGCTCACAGGAGAATCAAACCACTGAAGGAGACGGCTGACCTTTGTGTTGGTGTTAGTCCTGATTCTCTCCTGCTGTGTTTCCCACCTGTGCTGTCCTCTCTTCATTACCTGCTGTGTTTTTATTGTCTCCTGTTGATCTTCATCATTTCATGCTTCACACTCATGCTGTGTGATCTCTCACACAGCATGAGTGTGCTCTGTGTTTCTGTTATACTTCACTAGTTTCTTGATTTATTGCATATTGTTGTATTAAGACTAGTTTGAGTTTATAAGTCAGTCTGATTCATGTTTCCACACTTTCATTCATTAATTCACCTCATAAATGAATTAGAGAACTTACTGATGGATGAGTGAACAGATCAGAGAGAGGACTCTGTAGAGTTTGCATGTTTTTAAACTTTCAAGTCATTGAGAGGCTCCATCAGCTCAGTGGTGAGGTTGTTGTCATACCCCTCAAACCCCTTTTATTAAATAGAGCTCATCCAGGTCTTTAACAGAAGCCTGCAGTTTAACTCTATAAATCCAACAGCAGCATGATAAAGAATGATTACAAATAGTTCAGACTACAATAAACACATTCAATTAAAGTGTCACAGGTAAGGGTCTCATAGTGCGAGAAAGTGCAGGAACTTTTATATTTACAGTAAAGTAAAAATGAAGTTGGTTAAAACAGTAAAAGTCAGACTGACATTGTGTGAGAGAGGAGTGCAGAATGCATTAATAAATAACATGTACACTATAAATACAAGTGCATGAAGGTGAAATACAAATCATGTTTGGGCTCTTGTGGCTCACAGGTGAGTTCAGGTGAGTCATCATCCAGATTGATAGAGAACAGTAGGAAGGACTTCCTGAAGTAGCATTAAACCTTGTGAAATGATCACTTACGGTTCACAATCTGGTGTTGATTTATAGCACGTGAAGTCCCAGGCCAGTAAGAGATTAAAAACAAATAAAAGAATTTTAAGGATCCTCAAATGTAGAGGTAGGGAGTGGAGTGAAATTAAAATGGGGGTAATGTGCTGCAGCATTTTGCACAACCTGCAGACTCATAATGGATGCATCAGTAACCCCACAATAAAGTGTGTTACAATAATCCAGCATAGATGCAACATGGATTACTGTCTCAAAAAGCTGTTTCGATCAAATAGAAAGTTGCCCCATGTCTTTTATTGCTAGTAAGGAAGCTTTTTATGCAAGAAGGGAGCAAGAAGGTGAGATGTTGAGGGAATTCTCACCTGCATTATTCTCTCTCATGGACAGAATGATTCAAAGTTGTCCAGAGAGACGAATCCCAGATGCTGCTAATTAGCTAAAGGTGCTGATGGACACTTTCATCTTCTTCCTATGATGCAGACGATGCTTAAAAAGGTGTTTGAGTTCACTGAAGGCTCAGCGTGAGAAGTCTGAGCCCGAGCAACATCTTGTGAGGAACTCTGTTGTTCCGTGTTGTCTTCACTGATCTCTGATGTATGTGAGGGTCTGGTCTCCTTCTCTGTGGTCCTCTGATGCTGTGTTGAAGCTCTTTGTTAACCATGGTTATTGCTCTGACTACAACAGTTTTCCTTTGGTTTACTGTGCGTGCTGATCCAACATGAATGTGCTGTGACTGATTCGTTCTGAACAAATGCACATGTGTGTAACCATGTTATTGTAGTTTTACTTTGTCTGCACTAAATGAGTTATTTTGGCCTCATTTTCACAAAACAGAAACTTGTTACTGTAACTGTGCAGAGTTTGATTTCATCTCCTCTGTACATGTTAATGCTGACTGTGTGACTCATCAGGTCCAGCTGCCCATCAGGAAGCTTCTGTGTAGAACAAAGGAGGTAAAACTGACTAACTCGGTGGTGGAGGGTCTTCCTGCTGGGCTTCTTTCAGGAAAAGGTCTGGCCGATGGTCATCATCAGTGTGTTTGGAGTAAACAGCCAGACAGCTATAACACAGTGGTCAGCACAGTCAGACTCCTGTGCTCCTGACACCATCACCTTCATCCTGAGCTGATGGAGTCCTGATACCTGCTCAGTGTGTTTAACATTTTTCTCTGTGTGTGGATTTAAATATATGTCCGTTTGTCCTGAAGCGTCAGATTTTGGTCCTGCTCAGTGCTGCGACTCTCAGTTTGTATTTTTATCCTGTACGTCTCTACATGATGCTCCTGAAACTGTTCCTGTTTCTTTTCCTGCTTCATCTTTTTCCTTAAAAGGAGTTTAGATAGCGAGCGGTTGCTGATAAAGGGAAGTGATGAACTTTCAGTCTCTGCTGGTGATGATGAGCAGCTTTCAGGCAGGACCAGTATCATGGGGCATGAGCAGAGTCAGAATCAGCTTTATTCTAAATACAGGTAAAAGTATCCACAGAGACGCACTGAGCTGACAGATGTTCATGTGATGAGCTGTTAATGAGCTGCATGTATCCTGTGTGCTGTTGTGACTCTGTGCATTAATAACTGCATCATAGGTCGACCCAGCAGCTTACACAGGCTTATCAGAGCACACTGGGATGTGATGGAGCTGTCGTGCAGTTGCCATGGTGATGCTAGTATAGTATAGTGTGTATATGTGAGGACTCAGGAGAGGCCCTCTCTCTCTCTCTGTCTTATTTTTTGTGCTCTGCCTCGTTGTGTTGAAGCTCTGACACCCTGAGGTTACTTTGTACAGACTGTTCATTTCTTTATCAGAGAGCAAACTCCAGCAGAGTCAGCAGATCATCATTTCCCCACTACACATGTTTATTCTGTGATATTTGAGTCAGAGTTGGTACATTTTTAGTCAGCGAGTACAAAAATCATCTCAGTGGTAATTACTGAATAATGTTAAAGATAAAAGTGGAAAAAACCTTGTGTAATGTTGCTGCTACAGCGATTTCCTCCTCCTCCACCCAAACTGAAACCAGCTGAGTGCAGAGAGGCAGGAAGATAAAAACATCACTGATGAACTTTTGTTACACGCAGTAAGAACATGACTGTAACTGTAATGTGATTACTGAATGTATTACAGTATCAAGGACAAGCCTGTCTGAGTTCTGTCTTTGTGCTCATTGTTGCTCTCAAACTGTGAAACACCGTCAGCTGAAAGAATAAAAACTACAACTGCCAGTAAACATTCATTTACTCCACTGTAATAATCATACCTGACTGTAGTCCATCAGATTCTCCCGTGTGTTGGTGATAAATTTCGCATATTTATAAATCTTTTAACTCACACAAGTTTTTACTGCCTGTTTCTTTCCAACAGGTTTAACTTTATTAATATCAGCCTCCTCTCATGTCTCGTGGACCGAACTGTTCAAACAACGTGGGACAAAAAGGCTTTAACTTTTTCCCATTCACAAGTCAAAATTTTGGGTTATTATCAAAACATTTTGACTTAATTTACAGGTAATATATTGATTAGAGTTCATTTATTCTTTCAGTGTTGTTTTCTCTGTTTCCTGGGTGAGGACCTGCTGGATTATATCTCTCGGGTGGACTGGTGGTGTTGGGAAGAGGGAGGTCTGGGCTTCTCTACTTAGAGAACAGATCCACGACCAGATAATTGGAAGAAGATGAATCAGCAAGTTGAAATTCTGAAAACAAAAACCTGACTTTGTTTTTTCAATGATAGAAAAGATATTTCAATATTCTTTTGTCCTTTCCCCTCACACCCTTAGATTACTCCTCAGAGGCCGATCAGAGCAAACGTAGCCTGTGTTTTACCTGATGGGTACAATGTTGCTGGAGGGCAGCGCTGTGTTGGTCTGAGACTGAGACATTAAAGAGTCCACAGGAGAGATGGGAGCTGATTAAACAAGTGTTATGAGATAATGATAAAATCCAAAGATTGGTGACAGTGCTTGGAAACACAAGGCAACAAAAAATGTGAGAAATAAACTTTGCCTGTGAAATACTGTCTGACTCTCTTCCTCCTTCCATCTTCTCTCCACTTGCTGTCCATCGGAGAACACAATTTGCTGAATTTGCTATTGTATTGATCTATTACTTAATTATCCAGATATAACACCTTTACACCTAATCCATAATAAAGTAATGATAGAAAAATATTATAGAAACAAAACATTTATACTTGAATACTTCTGCAATGCAACGGCTGGTACAGGTGTTATTGTTACCTGTGCTCTTTGTAATCCAGCTGCTGAGGGATCCACTGCCTTCAGCCTCACACAGATCCTACTGTCACTCTTTCCTCCTCATGTCCTCACAGGGCATGTCTGGATTATGGCCACAAGTTTGCATCATGGTGCTGATCCAGAATCCTTCCCTTATTAATTCTTAGTGCTACAATAATAAAGTAATGGGAATAAATGAAGTAGTAAATAAAAAATAATGCATATACAGTGATACAGTTTGTTTGACTATCATCTCTGTGCAGGGAGAAAGTTTATAAAATATTTAAGCTGTAGAGACACAAAATGTTGCTGCTGTAAAATCAGCTTTTTGTCATATTTGAAGTATAAATCTAATCTGTTTCTTAATGTATGTTCTTTTAATATTATAATTATAATAATGTGCGTATGCATATGGGGGGGGGGGGGGGGAGTCCTGTAACTTACTGTAAAACTAAATATGTTCCCTAAAGCGGTGCACAGACCTACAGAGCCCTGACTGCTGTACCCAGTGAGCTGGCAGCTAATGAGCATCACACCTGTGCAGGTAATGTTTGTCGCACTATTACACACACAGCACGCTCGTCTGTTTCAATTCGTCAGTTGCCACGCTGTACACCTACTTACTGGTTTCCTTTGCATCAGTCTGTGTCTCCCAGTTTATTTGTGTTTCTCCTACAGCTCTGCAAAACCCATGAAGTAAAAAATGCGCGTGCTCTTTGTGAGCTCGCTCCCACCTCGTAACCAGTGCACTCTGCCGTTAAGGGCGATCATTGGTTAATGGTAGTCATGTGACTGCTGCGATCCAGGTCATTTTATTTAACAAAATTGTGATTAATAGTTAAATATTATTGTTGAGGGGCACAGACAGGACTCCACACACACACACAAAAAGAAAAACACCCTCAAGAAAAGGCCACTTGTGTTTTGATTCATATAAAACATGGAGTTTGTTATCATGTTTGCCTTCAGGTTCAAATAAGCTAAGCCTTTTTTAATAATGCATTTTCTCAGTTTAAACATTTGATGTTTTTTCTCAGTCATCTTGAGATTTTGTTTGTTTCATTTATCAATCAATCAAAGCTTTATTCGTCACATGGAGGTTGCCCTGCAGTGAAATGGGACCCCCTCCGACGTTACACACACAGCACAGACATTACATGGGGATACAAGTCGGAGATCGGTAGCGTTACAGAAAAAACACTGAAATGTGCACTACAATGGGAAAGTACAGGAGGAAAAAAAGAGACCTCTACTCATGCTGTGCATGGTAGGACAGCATGGGAACAGGAAACAAAAAAACTCCTCTGCACAAAAGCACATAAATGTCCACAGCACAACATTGTGAGAGACATGACAAGCCACAGGGTTGGGTGGGGGTGAGTAGTCATCCGAAGCGAACACAGCAGCCATCCTGCACAGCGCTATCGTTCCAGCGCGGTACACAGACCCGCCGTGTTCCTCCTATGAGATCATTACTTTCTTCTTCCCTGATTTTTAAATTGTAAATGATTTCAGTCCCATGATCCACAGACAGGACAGACTCAAAGACTCATATCAAACTCATGTTTGGATCTGTGTTAGTTCATTAACTGGGATCAGCTGCAGAAATCCTCTCAGGAAAAGAGAGTTTCAGCTTTTCTTCAGGATCACAGTGATGCGTTCAGGAACACCTGTGAAACACTGCAAACAGGAGCTGAGTGTTCTGCTTCTTTCAGTGGGACGGCTCGAGTGTTTGGCTCCCTCTGTGGTTCACTTTGCTGGCCTCTAGTGGGCACGAGGTGAACTCATTATGTTGGTAACAGCTGTATTTGACAGCAGCCACCAGTCTGCAGTTCTGTATTTGAACCTTTGAATCTCCATAAGTGCAGATGTCTCTGGGTGGCAGTAACTGGGTGTGCCCCACCTTTTACCCTTTGACAGCCTCCCCCACTTAACCCTGAGCTGGACGAAGAGAAAACGATGTCTTGTATTTGGCAGCTGTTACATCAGACACTGTGACACAAACACCTGATAACTGAACAGGTTTCCTGACAAACTCATTTTTATTTTGCTCTGAGACATTTTCACTCACACAGCTGTGTCCAGCATGCTCCACCCACTGCTCCTAAAAAGGTGTGGTCAGCGATTGATCTCAGCTGTGCCCGCCAGCCTTCCCGGTGCCCCTCCCCTCGCCTGCAGCCGAGCCACAAACCATCCACAGATACACACAGTATTGTTAACGTTTACTCCACATGACGCTGACACACCTTATATTTAATCAGAGGTACAGAAACAGCCAACAGTGCACTTTCTAAGAACACAGGTTTGTAGGAGTTTATACATTAGCTGTGTGATCATACTGAGAACAGACACATAGGACACAACAGGCTTAAACAGGCCTCACTAGCAGCTGACAGCATCTTCCACTTCAGCACCGTCTGTTCACTGATGTCCTTCACTCATCAATAATCAAATAAACGCATCAAACTGATTGATCAGTGATCAGAGCAGACGGATCAGTGGAGCTGATCCTGATGGCCTCTGTTTATTTCTCGGCCTGATTTTTCCCTGCAGAGGAAACACAAAAGTCACACCTCACACACACAAACAAACAAACATGAGTTAACTAACTAACCTGTGACTGTGAGCCACACCCTCTTGTATCTCCAGGCCTCCTTGCTGTTGACCTCACATCCGTATCTCCCAGCATCTCCCACTGTGGGGTGTCTCAGGGTCAGACTGAGGTCTCCACATTTCAGAGAGTCTTTCTTCATCTCAGTGCGACCTTTGTAATGTTCATCCTGTTTGTCAGGCCAATCAGAGCCGTTCTCATACACGTAGACCTTCCTGTATTCTGGTTCATAACATTTCCACACCACTTCACTGTCATCAGGCAGGTTTTCTGTGGTTTGAAAGGGAAGAGAGACAGACTCCGCCCCCTCCTCCTTCGCCACCAGCTGACACTCTGAGAGGACAAGAAACATATAATATTTTACTTGTTATTGATGACACACCAGTCGTGGACTTTATGTTTTTATTTAATCCACCAGTTTTTATGTTTTTTCATAAAAGCTGAATCAACATAAAATGTTTACAGCCTGTTCATAGCCCAGCGTGATCCTTAAACCACTGGCTGTCGTGTGTAGACATGATGTCTCTTAGATTCTGGGAAAACTGCTCTGATGAGGAGAGACAGCATCTATCCAGCTTTGGAAGAAGCATTTAGGGAAATCTGTATGCAACACTGAGACCAGGATGTTTCAGGCTCACACACCTCTCTGCAGACACCTGCTGCTGTTGTAAAGTTTCTCATCACTCATCTCATTTTAAAACATTGTGAATGAGCTCAGGGTTTTGGTTTTTTTTGCAACACTGTAGCCAGGCTGATAGAGTCAGAGCTCTGAAGTCTTATGTCTGATTCTCTTACACTCATCTTATCTCATGAACGTCTTCACAATATCTGAACCACTACAAAAACTGAATAAAATTTACACTTTCCCACAAACTTATCTTTGAGCCTGGCTGATACATTAACTGCTGACATTTACCAGCTTCTCTCCCACAAATTACTTCAATCATTACAAACCACTGACTTATCAAACACAAACTGTTAATAAGGATCATCTGCGTACTGACCTTCAACTTTCAGCTCCACTTTTTTCTCCATCAGGACTTTTCCCTCCCTGCCGTAGACGGTGCAGGTGTAGGTGTCTCTGTCTGTGTGTGTGGGGTATTTCAGTGTCAGACTGAGGTCTCCAGTCTTCAGTGGGTCTTCATTCATTTCTGTTCGGTTCCTGTAACGTCTGTGCTGTTTTTCAGGCTGCTCAGAGTCTTTCTGATACACGTGGACTATCCTGCCATCTCTGTCCTTCCACACGACTTTATTTAACTTAGAAAGGTGAACTGTGGCTTTGCAGGGCAGCTTGGCAAACTCCACACCTGAACCCACCTCCACCTCACGAACTGAAAGAACAACCAAGCACAACATGAGCTGCACAGCATCAGCTGCAAACTTCCTTTGACAGGATGAAGTGAAATATTTACAGTAAAACACGTTGCACTGGTTCCAGTCTGAAACGTGTTCCTTTGCTCCATGAAGAGACTGTGCTGTGTTTGGTGTCCAATCAGCAGCAGAGCTGAACTGAATGTGTCTGTCAGAAACAACCAGAGTCAAAGCTCTCAGTGTCTCATGGTTTCACTCGAGTCAAAGCTGTGAAGAGTCTAAAAGCTCGAGGGAGAGGTGGACACAGTCTGAGTGTTTCTGTAACACTCATTTCATCACACATCAGACTGCACTTACAGTAAACCATAGACAGGGTAACACATGGACCTGCTGTCATGATGTTACTCTGTGTTTTCTGAAGTCCTGCTTTGAAGCCTGGAGATGAGCTTCTTTAATGGTTGTCACAGCTTTTTCTATCCATGGGGCCTTTTTTTCTTTAACCACTATTATAAGACTAATCCATTTTACCAAGAGAAGGAACATTAGAGGAGAGCTGAAATTAACAGGTGTGGTTATTGATTGCACCTAACTGTTATCAGTCAGTTGCATCATCAGTGGATAGCAGGATGGACACTCCTGCAGGCACTTAGAGCTCAGCGCATCTCCTCACTACCAGCTTTAGTTAGTTTCTGTTAGCCTATAATGATAATACCAGAAACTTTGGCCCTTCAAACAAAGAGTCAGTCCAGACTTCCTGTACAGGATAACTATGATCTAACAGTTCTTGGTAACCATCAGTGATGTAAAGATCACCAACAACTCATTCAGGACAGAGACGTCAGCTATGGTGCTGTCAAATCACCAAATCAAACTTTGCTGATTACCTTCAAGGTTCTGATATTTCATCAGATGGTCCAATAAAACACTCACCTTCTTTGTTCTTTAACTTTTTGTATCTACAAGACAGACATGCACCAAACGTAACAGCCAGAAGAACCACAAGAACCAGAACACCTGAGAGGACTTTGAACCAGACTGCAGAACGAGGAGGAAGTTCTGTAATCGACACAAAATAAACAACCTGAACATTAACCAACAGATTTTTATAAATCCCCATTAGCATGCATCTGACCTGACAGCACTGACCTGTGACCTTCAGGTCTACATAGGTCTTGTTCCGATCTTGTCCATACTTGCGGTATGTGCAGGTGTAGTTTGCACTGTCAGAGACTGTGGGGTTCCTCAGAGTGAGGCTGAGGTCTCCAGTCTGCAGAGCGTCGGCTCTCAGTGACGTTCGACTGAAGTAACGAATGTTCTGATCTTTAAAATCGTCACCACTCGGCAGACGCACGTGGACTGTTGGGTCCTTGAGCTCCTCACGGTCCCACACTGCTGCTGTGGAGTCAATGGTAACATCAGCTTGTACCAGACAGGGCAGCAGGACAGACTCCACCCCCTCATACACCTCCACCTCCATCCCTGAGGCATGCTGGGAACCTGAGGATAAAAATATAAAGCACGTGAGTGCTGTGATTTTGTAACAGCTGAGAGACTCGGGACATCAGGTAAAGTTCCAAAGTTTTTCCTGATGGTTCACAGATGAACTAAACAGGTAAAGACGAGCCGACTGAGTCAACAACCAGGAAAGTGAGTGACTCAGTAGAAGCAGACGTCTTCTGCACATGTCCAAACATGTCAGCCTGTCTGACTCTGAGCCGTCCCTCTGATGGACACATCTCTGATGCTGTCCATGCTGGAACATTTTGTGGTGGATTTGTGTGTGACATGTGTACCTATATAATAGGGGTGCAACGATACACAAAATTCACGGTTCGGTCAGATACTTTGGTGTCACGGTTCGATATTTTTTCGATACAAAAAATGTTCATGCCTTTTTAATTTGTCATTTATTAAAATTATAAATATATATTTTAACTCAAAAGTACAGTTTTTAAATGTAATGTTGCTGAAACAACAAAATAATTAAAAAATAAAATAAATCTATCCTGATCAAGGAATCACTCATCTTTGGAAAAGAGAGTGTATTACAGAAAAATGGGTCTTTCCAAAATAAAAGCTGTACTATACGCTTCTTTTGGGCTACATTCTCAGCACCACATTAAACATATCAGGTCCCCATAAGGAGAATCATGTGCTAACGGCTGTCTAAATCAGCGGTCCCCAACCCCCGGGCCTCTGACCGGTACCAGTCCGTGAGTCGTTTGGTACCGGGCCGCGAGAGTTGAGGCTCAGGTGTGAAATGTATGGTTTTCAGGATTTTTATCGGTTTACAGCGTTATTTTGTTATCGTTTTTATCGTTAACTCGGTTTTCCTGGGTCTTTTCCCATGTGTTATGAATAAATCTTCATTTTGTCGGTACCGGTACTAGTTTTATTTTGTTGTATTTATCCGCGACACCTTAAAGGCCGGTCCGTGAAAATATTGTTGGGCATAAACCGGTCCGTGGCGCAAAAAAGGTTGGGGATCGCTGGTCTAAATGACTCGGGTAAAGTTTGTAGTATGCGTGCTTGTTGTTTTTGTCTGCTTCCACATGTCTTTGCACTAGGATGATGTCGGCATAAATGTGCAGTCATATTCGTTGTGTTCCCACTAGTGCTGTAAGCGTTGATCTCGTTAAAATGACATTAACACCATAACGTGGCAAATCTCCATTAACGAGCGGATTGACCCGTGCGTGGGGCTGGACAGTGTTCCAGATTAACTGGCGCTTAGATTAACTGGTGTTTAGATTAACTGGGGTTTAGATTAACTGGCGTTGGTCGAACAGATGTGTGGCAGATGTGTGGCAGATGTCTTGCGTTTCAGGAGCTGCTACCGACAAACCATTTCAAAGGTTTATTTGCATGACGCACAAACAGACACAATTGAAAGGTACAAATGTGTTGTGCATGAAACGGATTCAAACGTGCTGCAGATGTGTGTCACAAGTTGATCTGGCTGTAGGCTGTGGCACTTGGCCAGAGGTGGCGCTGGTTGATTCGAGTCCATGTTAGTGCACACAAAGTAAACTGCACGCTTTAGTTGTGAAGGAAAAACGCTGAAACCGGAGAAATAAAGCGTGCGAGGGGAACGATAACAATGACTAGAGTCTCCCGATCGTTTACTCTCGCTGTCCTGTGAACAACATCGGCGTGGTGTTAATTGTTTGCTGTTTTCGCGATCGCGTCGCGCATGAGGATATCACCAGGTAAACTCGCGACATTTTTAAAAATTTTGTTGTTCAACAGCATCAAGACTGACGGAGTGTGTTTGAGATAACCTCAGAAGTGTTACAGATGACCCATTTGGTGGTTTTTTTACTGGTTTCTTGGTAGCAGATCCTGAAACGCAAGACTGCCACACATCTTTTCGACCAAATCCAGTTAATCTAAACACCAGTTGATCTGGAACAACGGCGTCAACACGTTAACAAGCTAACTGCGCTAACACACTAGTTCCCACCAATTGAGCATTGCGTGGCACATCCAACATACTGTTTTACTTTTGTCCATGACGCGCTTCAGGGTCATGCTTCACATGAAAACCAAGATAGTTCCAAACGCCAGATCTGAATGAGGGTGGGGGAGGCTCAATTTCAGGTAGCGTTGAGGCAGTTGCCATGTTGCAACGAGCTTAGCTTCTGTCTTGCTAGCTTGCGTTGAGCTCAGTGGATCTGCGCTCGACAGTGCAGCCTAGGCGGAGTAGTCGAACGCAGATCCACTGAGCGCTCAACACAGACAGCATCATTAGAAGAAAAGTTGATGAAATAAATTAAAAATTTTGTATTGTTCGATACATATGCGTACCGAACCGAAAGCACTGTATCGAACGGTTCAATATCGATACGAGTATTGTTGAACCCCTACTATATAACTATATACACTATAGATCTATCTGCACTGAACATAGATATTTTAACTTTCACGCAGAGTCTTAAGCACGTGGTTTATTAAGGTGGTACAGTAACAGTTAATGTAAGGGGAGAGTTCTCCTGAATGACTCAACCTCCCCAATACACACTCGTCTTTCATGCAGCACAACCAAAACAGTTACATTGTATGCGTGTCTGTGATTATGTCATACTAGATAATTACACACACACACACACACACACACACACACACACACACACACACAGTAAATTTCCTTTAGAGCAAAGTGCAGTGTGGAGATGATGAAGCAGAATTTAGCTTTGTGTTGGGTTCTGATGAAAAACAATCAGTAAGGTTTCATTTGTATATTTACAATAATTAATGCAAAAAGATGCCACTGTGACATGAAACAGGTGAACAGCAGAGATGCAGTTTGTTCAGAATAATTTAAATATTACCTAATGTTAAATAACAAATATAAACAGCTTCTAAACAAACTGTTGTGATGTTGTGTTTCATGAGTCATGCACACTGTCATTAACCTGTTCTTCATGAGCTGCTTCAAAATGAATTAAACACTGAGATCTGCGTGAATGTGTGTCAGTGCTTTATACATGATGAGCTAAAACCTCACTAAGCTTCATAGTTCTCAGTTATTTGAGCCATGTGGTGGGATCCGCCCTGCATCGACCCGAGTAGGGAGGGCTTCATTCAGCAGGACACAGAGAGCAGACATCAGTGCACTGCATATATAATAACCTGTGGGTGTGTGTGTGTGTGTGTGTGTGTGTACATGCATACAGAGTATCAGAGCAGCTTTCTTACCGAGTAAGACGAGCATCAGCATCAGTGGCATCTTCATCCTGCAAAGCCCTGTTAAATCTGATCCTCAGTCAGACACATGCAGCAGCACTGCAGACACTCCCAGAGACTGCTGCACAAACACCAGTTTACTTTCACTTTCATTTTCAAGCAAGGGTTAAAAATAAATTATTTTTAGTTTGAGATTTATTATTATTGTTGTTTTTTCTGTCCTGTTCAGCAGCTTTAGAAGGAGAATTGTGATCTGAATGCTTTGTCAGCTTATTTATCCTGTATGTGAATAAATAATATGTTAATGTTAATAATATGATTGAGCTGACAGGTTGGAAGGGGCAGATTATCAAGAAGAAAGAGACAGATAGAGTGATAAAGAGAAAGAGACAGAGAAAAGAGGGAAAATGTGCAGTAATAAGCTGTTCAGAGGCTCTGAAAGCTAAGATTATCTGAGAGTCCTGATCAAAAGTTTAAGACTGCTTGAAAAATGTCAAAAAATCATGTTTTGCATGGCTATGGATTTGATCAACTGGTCCGGTAACGAAATTAACACCCTCTTCTAGATGAGAAGCCGAGATATTTGCTGCCAGATACTTGATGGTTGGTTGCATCGTTTATCTGGCGAGACTCTCAATGGAGGACACTGAACGACATCTACCTATTCAGAACCACGATAGCAGAGTTCTGGCTGATCGGAGCTGACTTGGCCCTGGCTTATCGAAGAACAAGAAGCAAAACCCCACAAGGCTGGCCAGCATGATAGAGGACGGGCAGGGTTGTGAGTACTCAAACTGTTTATTGAATGCATATGGACAAGATCTTGGAGAAGTTCATGGCTCCGCAACGAAATTGAGAGAACTTGTGACCAGTGATGGACATTTGACCAACTGTAAAAATTGGATGCAGTTGTTCGCACTAAAACCAAACAACCACCATCTTCAGTCACACGGCTATCCCACTGGCACCAGCTGCCAAGGTTGAAGCTGACTGGAACAGCAAAATTCTCCACTGATAACAGGACTGTTTGGAAGTCTTTATCCCTCCTTCAAGGCCACCTGGGTCCACTGGAGAATGTTGTCCTTCGCTTAGCCAAGCGTGGTGACACTTTTTTCTCATGGGACACACACAGACACGCACAGATGTACACTGACATAGACACGCACTCACATCCCCATCCCCAAATCCAACGCCTCCCATGCTTGCCTCCTATCTGATGTACAACAAGGTTCAGCATCACTTTAGGATGCACAGAGTTTGCAGCTGTCCTTGATGCTGCTGTGTACGTTGGCATATTTCCCTTTTGCTTTTCTTGTGTTTTATGGTGTTGTGAAGATACATATGCTTTTCGTGCTGAGGAGTTTTTGTTCTCTGTTCTCATTCGAATCCCCTATTAGGGATCAGGATGCGCAGAGTTTCTTTTTCCACTTCCTTCTGTGTTAATCATTTCATTGTTTTCTCTCTGCTACCTGTTCTGATCTGTTTCACCATTGTGATGTTTGTGTATTGAATGTACGGTTGGCAAAGGTCCAATTTCACTGCAGGCAAATGCAAGTGACAGATAAATGCTTCAATCAATCAATCAAATCAGAAATTATACTGAACTTTATATTATTATATTAATTCTAATAATTATATTAAACAAAACCAGAATGAAACTGAACTTAAGCCTAACTGTCATGGCGTGAGCCTTATGAGCAGATTGGACCCAAAACAGATTCAACTCAGACAGAAGATGTAGATGGAAAGAATTTACTACAGTGAATGAGAAACTGTGGATACACACTAGTGTGGCGTTCATTGGCTATGTACAGGTGACATGACTCTATGAGTCAGGGCAAGTAGTGAAAATAATGACACTGTGGGAAAAACTACACAAGCACGGTAGCGGCTGGGAAAAATGCACAAAGGTGAGGGCAGAAATACATACTATGAACTGTCTATGGTGGGCACTGGGCTGAGAAGAAAGTTGAATGACTACTGTTATGAAGTCTACTTAGTGAAGCTAATGACTGTGGCAGGTGCTGGGATACAATAAACACTATGAAATGAGGGCTGTGGGACTTCAAAGCATGAAGGGATCCAGTACCCTGCAGAAGCCTGCTTCAGGTGCTGACGAGGAGGGCGCCTGACACAGATTTTCTGACTGTTGAATTTCATCTACAGTGGCTTGCAAAAGTATTAGGCCCCTTGAACTTTTCCACATTTTGTGACATTACAGCCACAAACATGAATCAATTTTATTGGAATTCCACATGAAAGACCAATAGAAAGTGGTGAACACGTGAGAAGTGGAACCTCAGCCCTGTGGTTGTAATACTACAACCTCCTCAGTCTGTAATCAGAGAGTGTCTATTTGACAATAACCAAAATATCTTGTATAGTCTTTGTGAATGCAAAAAAACCCAAAAAACAATTGTGATAGCTGGCCAGCAAAAAAAAGAGAGTGTATGGCACTGAGTGCGGAAATGTGTATAAGTACGTCGGTCCAATACTCGAGGTCGGGAGGAATGGATGGCAGCAGCCGATCCTTTAATGGCACCAGCGAGACAGCACAGCAGTAAGGCAGCACAGCAGCGAGGCTTCTGGCAGGAGAACGAACAATAGTCTTTTTAAGGCTACTGCAAATGGAGATATTCCCCACTAGCTCACCCAAGCTACCTCTTTGGCACAGCTACAAGCCATGTGAGCTCGTAGCCCCTCCCGCCAGGATGTACGACCACAGTCGACCGTCGTAAAGCAGCCGCAAATCAATAGCAATACAAAAACCGTCAAAATCATTGAAGAACATTTTATAACCGAACACCCAATATAGATATATACATATATACTGAATATCACACAATATCAGATAACCAAATTAACACTGGGTTACATTAACTTTTTACCACAACTTCACTAGATGTAGCTAAAAAAAACTAAACTCATGTCCAGTCCACTGGGACAGCAAGGAAAGATGACAAAAAATGGTTGCTTATGTGCATTTTAGAGGGTCTACCTGAAATTGAAGCAGCCATTGAAAGAGATGAAGAGAGAAAGATGGCAGCTTGGTCAGCACTAGTGGCCTCTATAATGTAGGCAAATACATGCAGGTCGGACTCTCCGCCCCTCAAGTGCGCCCCCAGACAGTGCCAGCAGATTGAAACTGAAAAAAAATGTAAGTGAAACAAAAAATGTAGTTTCAATTAATTGTTTTTCACTATCAATTTTTTTCCACTTTCAATACAAGATTTTTCAGTACATTTATTGTTACATTTATTATTATTATTATTTATTTGGAAAAGTGTTTGTTTTACAATTTTTAAAAAAGCGTTTTAACAATACGTTGCATTAATGCATAGTTTGTATAACAGAGATGTTTTATTTTTGTTATTTATTTCAAATATGGTGTCACCAAAAGTCTAAGTTGTGAATTATAGTTAGGACAGCATAATTAATATTTGAGTTGCTGACCCTGTCTGTTGACAGGTCAGGGTTTTTGTACACTGGATTGTTCCTGAGGCGGATTCCTCCAGTGAATTAGATGGCATTGGTCCATTAATATTGTCTTTAATTAATAATAATTAATATTGTCTTTTCCTGTTACTGTGTTACACAACCATGTCCAGGTACAGTACACAGTGAAATGAGACAATGTTCCTCCAAGACCATGTTGCTACATATGACATATAACAGACAATCAACACAGGACGACATAAAGTGCAATGTGCAAAAATTGCAAAAAATCAAAACAAAGACAGAATAAAATATTACAGACACAACAGTGCAATAGAAAAGTGCAACAGTGGGTTGTGCAAAAAGTAGTGTGATTTACGAAGGTGCGTGTGTGTGTGTGAGATCACAGCAGCAGGTTCATGGCCTCACAGGCAGGTCATGGACAGGATGGAAGCAGTTTGTGCATGAAAAGCAGAAGTCCCAGTTTGTCATTTCAGGTTTGACTGAGCTGTTTCCACAAGAGCTAAAATAGACGTGAGCATCCAGCTGCTGAGATCAGTTCCACTCTGTTGGGTTTCTTTGTGACTGTTTCCTGCTGGTATCATTACAGGTCATTTTAGAGTGTTCGGAGTGAAGCAGCTGCAGCGCCCTGATGATCTTCCTCCTTTTATCGTTGCTGTTAAAGCAGAAACAACTGGATGAGAATATAAAGGAGTCTCACTCATGTTTCTGCACTCTCATCCAAAGACGGTTCGGTACTTGGAGCGTCGGTGTTTATTTATTACAGGTTAATGTTCAGTCTCTTGTCTCTGAGGTGTATCTTCTTTGCTGATGACACAACTTTATTGTAGTCAGAAACATTTACAGCAGCTTCTGGATCCCATGGAAAGTGAACTGGTGACTGTTAGTAAACTGCTTTGATTGTAACACACAGCAATATTTGTGAAGCGGTGCCAGGAGACCCGAGACAAACATCAGCTGAATCATTGAGCACTCAGTGACTGGACTGACACACACACACACACACACACACACCAAGTTACTTTTGCAAAATACATAGCATTTTGCACATTTCCATTGCACTGTGTTGTCTTGTTTATTTGCAATATTTTGCACTTTACGTAGTCGTGTGTTTGTCCGTCATGTGTAGCACCAGGGTCTCAGAGGAAAGCTGTCTCATTTTACTCTGTACTGTACCACTACACATGGTCGAAATGACAATAAAGCCACTTGACTTGTATATTTGTACATACTCTGTTCATAACTGTTCCCATCTTTCACACTACCCTTATCTGCATATAATCTGCTTTTAATTTTCACTTTTAAATTTTAAATCTGCTTTTAAATTTCACTTACTGCTCTTGCACATCTGATTACATGCAAACTATATTTCAGTCCCTGTGTTTATACATGTGTAATGACAATAAAGTTGAATCCTAATCCTAAAGTCAACAAATTCGTCATTTATTCAATTAAATGCAGTGACATTTAAGGATTTATTAGATGATAATATTAAAAGACATAGTAGACATCCAGAAGCTGTTTGAAACGAGGGAGAAACGAGGGCTCGAGTGACCCGACAGAGATAAGCAGAAGAGAATGGATGGATTTAGTGTTTGAAGCAGAGGTTTTGTTGGTTTGGTCTCTTTCTAACGTGTTTATTGGGAAGACAAACAGATGCCTGACCTGTGCACTGTGTGTTACTAATGCCTTGAAGAAGATGATGGCGGTTAAAGCACCATATTAATAAACACTCACAGACGGCTGAAGTCACAACACAGAATAGAATGTGTGAAACAAATCAGCAGTGTCAAAATAAAGTGAATGATTAAATTCTGAATGAAAAATTTAAAGGAAAAAAAACTTTACAAAAGAGGAAGTGATGTGGAATTGATGTCACAGAGCAGTGTGATGTTGACTCATGTCATTGCATACTGACCTTGGATGACTTTTGTTTAGTTTCTGTGACGTTAAAAACATTAACTATGAAATAGTAGCCAGAAAATAAAGTTGTTTTTATTGAATGTTTATTGAACCTTCTGATGAAACAGAAAAAACAGAACTTAAAAAATGTAACATTCATTTGCTTATGTGAGTTTTAATTTGTATCACATTTGCTGCATCCAGCAGGTTATTGTTTAAAATGTAAAATGACATAGACGATGTAGAAGTGTGAAAAACTCACGCATCTAATATGAGACACTTGGAGTTAAAGGGTTACTATTTTGCTTTTCTACAATCTGTTATTTGCTGACATGTTCAAATAATTTGTTGGTTAACAAGTTGATAAATAATGTGTTAATAACTGAATCATCAGAAGTGAGATTAGGATACAGTTTGGTGCTTTCTGTCATCAAACAGGACTGAGGAGGAAAACCAGCTCAGAGAGTTTGAAAAGGTTCTTTAATGACACAGTAGAAGAAGAGCTGTGAGGCCACAGTAAAGTTTCAGAACTTAACTAACTCTGTCAGAGCTTCTACAAACACTGATCTACACACTTATTAAACCTACTGTCATCAAACCCTTGTTTTTGCTGAGTTCTCCCTGTATTACCTTTTGGAACCTGAATGTGTTTTTTATAAATCCAAATTTGAGCTGGCACACCGGACATCTCAAAAAACCTCAAAAACGCAAAGTTCCTCTTCAGAAATGAAAGTAAAAAAACTGTAATTTGGAATCTTAATGGAATACAATCAGTTTTAATTTTATCTTTTTATCCATGGACCTGAAAATTCATGGATGACAACAATATTCAGATCGGAGCATTAAAATATCTTTTTTTTAAGAGGTCATGCACACTGCTGGATTGACTGTATTTAGTCAGTTGTGGCATAAACCTGGGATTGGTAATAAATATGATAATCTCCTAAAACTACATGGCTGTTCAGCTTTAGAAACATTTAATTCTATCAGAGGATCCATCAGCTCAGACATAATGCTCAGTGGTGTCATCATGCTCGTCAACATCCAATGGCGTCTCCAAGGATAAGACCTGTTTGTTACCTGTGGGCAGAGTGGAGAAATCAGGACGGTGTTGATGTGATCAAAGTGTTTATGTGAGAATCTGCTTGAGTTTGTACCTGAGCTCCTGCTGCAGCAGATGGACAGGAGCAGGATGGTGCAGATGCAGTACGGGCAGAAGGCCAACAGGTGGCAGATGACTCTGGTCCAAGACACAGAGGGAGAAGAAGGGGAGGAGGAGTTGGTGAGAGGAGGAAGAGTGGACAGAGAAAGACTGGCCTCAGAAACTGGAGGTGAAGGGACAGACTTTCTGAGAGTAGTTATAGGAGACCCTGCAGGAGACATGATGAAACAGGTTAATGAGTCAGCTCAGCAGGTCAGGTCAGGTCTTTAAACAGGGAGTTATGTCAGTGTTCTGACCTCGGACCCTCAGAAAGCTCTGAGGAGATGATCCAAATGTGTTAGAAGCGCACCAGTAGAGACCTTCATCAGAGTGCCTGACATTAGGGATAACGTGTTCTGCTTTAGACCCAAGGAGACGTCCATTCATGAAGAAAAAAGATGGAACTGTTTCACCAGTCTTCTTCTTGCATTGCAGAGTAACATCACTTCCTGGTCTTACAGGAAGTGCAGGGATCTCCAGGATCACACCTTTTTCTGAATAGCAGGTAAACAGAGACAGACTTCCACCATCAGATTGGAGTCACACAGAGACAGAGACACAGCTGGAACATCTCACTGTACCTGAAACACTGATGGACACTTCATCACTCTTCTGTCCAGATGAGCTTTCACACCAGAAGGTTCCACTGTAAGACGAGTTACGATCCAAAACGCACAAACTTCCACTCATCTCAGCTGTTCCACAGTCCTCAGTGGGTCCTCCGCTGGTCATCTTCACTGTCCATCCATCAACTGTCTGTCGATCATCAACACAACTCAGAGACACAGAAGAAGATCCACTGAAGAACTGCTGAAGGTTTGGACTGACTGACAGAGACACTGGAGGACAGACAGACACACAGATAATCACCACCAAAGAGGAGAGGACCAGCATCACAATGATCACCAAACTTCACACCGACCTGCATCAAAACCAGAATCCAAATGTGGAGCCAGCTCACATGGGCATGGTTTCCATGGTAATTTGAATTTGACAGGATGTAGACCAATTAACTCTTTACTTGGCATGACTGACTACAACTGATAGGTGGAAGATGGTAACTATGGAGATGCCAGGGGCAAAAGAAGAACCCCAAAGAGTAGATCCATGGATGTCTTAAAGGAGGACGTGCAGAGGGTTGGTGTGACCAAGGAGGATGCTGTGATAGGATGAGATGGAGGCAGATGACCTCCTGTGGAACCAGCTAAAGCAGCATCCAATAGAAGACGAAGAAGACAAAGAAGACGACACACGACGAAGACTGCCACTTGTTCTCATCCAGAAATTTGGCTTGCCTTCTAAGGAACATCCCTGAAAACTGGGAGACTTACAAAACGTTTACCCTGAATTTAAGGGAGAGGTCATCATATCATATCCCTTTATAAATAATGATAACAAAGAATCCACTTTGAGGAAAAACCTTTATTTCTATCTTCTTTGTCTATTTAGTTGGCAAAACTGAATTTCTGTTGAGGTGATGTTTTCACATACTGCTGTTTAGTATTTGGTTTGATCTGAATAAATAGCCATCTATTTTCTTCACAGTGAACCGAGGATGTTTACACCAGCTGTCAGTGACCAAAAAAAACAGGGTACATCAAGGACAGGTTGACAGCCCATAACAGAGACATCATTGCATACAATTTATGACTGCCAGTTAGTTTAACAAGACTCAAACTCTTGACCTTCGTGGTGTTTGGTGATGATGCCAAATCTCCACCACCATGCCAACTGACAGAAAACGATGCTGCAATATTTTGATATTCAATATTCATTTTAGGTCTTAGAGTGTGTATTAGTTAGTGCTGTATGAGTCAGGGTGCTGGAAAGGAGAGTCCGTCCACTAGTCGAGCCCATTGCTATGGATTATTAGATCCTCATAAAACCATTACAAGACCTTGGTCCGCATAGCTGGTAATAATTGGAACTCGTTCCCAGTGGGTGTTGGACTCTGCCAGGGCTGCCCTTTGTCACAGATTCTGTTCATTGGTTTGGGCATCTGACAAGGATGCCTCCAGAGCATCTCCTGGGTGAGGTGTGCCTGGCATGTCCAAATCTCACCCACTTTACTACTGTTTTCATTGTATCTCCTGCCACTTGGTGTGATTTTCTGAAATCATATGCTGATGATTGCCAGCTTTATCTACTTTTCAATCACTCTGATAGCTCATCGATTGGACTCCTGCTTGATTGTCTTAGCAAAGTTAAATCATGGATGGCTCAAAATGTTTTACATTTTTATGAACAAAAAGTGGAAGCAATTTTATTCAGTCCCAATCGTTCTTCTGGTATCCCAAATGTTCACGTTGCTGCTCTGACCCCTCTCTTGAAGAGCTCTGTTACTAATCTTGGGGTAAAAATCGACACTGCACTTAGTTTTGATGGCACCCTGATCTCAGATATCTGTCGAAGCTAAAGCCTTTGCTGTCCAGGCATGAACTTGGAAAACTGTCATCCATGCTTTGTGACCTCACGCTTCGAATACTGCAACTCCCTTTTAATGGGGGTTGGCCACGCCACTCTCTCATGCCTTCAACTGGTACAGCAGGTTTTTTACCTCATTTAGTTCAGAATATATTGAGAAATGTACCAACACACATACAATATGGCTCAGTTAACCAGAGATGGAACTAAAGTGTGTCAATAAAAATAACCTCTGTGGCTATAAATGTTTCGACAGTTAGTATTAAAGACCATAAAAACATAAAATCTTTAAATCATCAGTTATAACTGTCAAAAATGTGTATGTGTCATCAGCATAGGAGTGGAAGAGCTTTGTTTAAGAACTTTTTCTAATAATACTTTTAAAGACCATTAAAAATGTAAAATCAGTACAATCAGTACATAGTTTTGAGGCACAGGCAGATTTTAAAGGACCACACATGCCTCTGACACATCGTCAGATATTCATATTCTGAGTTTGAGTCAATGCTTAATGTAAATGAAATAACTATTTTTTTTATTTGGACTGTCTTTTGCAATTATTGTGCAAATGTATTCTAAATCAGCAAAGAATCAGTCTGCAGGAAATTTTGTTTGTGGAGCACAACTTATCTGTGACATTAACTCTTAGTCCTGTTAGCTAACTAGCATTCATGCCAAAAAGAAAAGTTATTTTTTCAGTAACTGAAATTTAAACTTGAAGTTTAAATGTCTAATAGCTTAATTATTTTTTAAAAATAAATATAAAACTTAAAAAGGCCAAACAAAAACAGATTTGATGAAGCCGCACTTCCATCTACTCACCTGCAGAAACAGTCGGTGTAGACAGCAGCAGCACACACACACCTGCAACAGGAGGTCAGAGGTCACTGAGGGTTAGAGGTCACAGAGCATCAGAGGTCAGTGACTGACACAGCCTGAGTGTATCATGGTGAAGAACAGTTCCTGTTCCATCAGTCAAATACAGTAAAGAGAGACGACTGAGCTGATTGTAACAGCTGTCTGCTGTTATTCTGTGTTCCTGAGAAGCATCACAGCAGAAGCTGTTCTGTGGACACAAACATCTACAGACAGCTCAAAGTAAGACGATGGTCCCGGTTCCTGTGTGCAAACACACACAAACAGGACTACTACCTTCAGCTCTCACTAGAACTATGAAAAAGAGTTGGTGCAGTCCAAAAGCACCAATCACAGATGTTCTACCTTTACGAAGTGACAGGACGTAAGTGATGGTCACTGAGTGTGACACAGTGTCCTCGTCCTGTCATGATGAAATACTCCCACACGGACTGAAACCATCAGCTGGCTCATGTTATCCACATAAACTCTGACATTACATCCTTTATGATGACTGACTCGCTCTGAATCACATATTTGGATCAAGCAGCTGCTATAAACAGGACGATGTGACAGTCAAAGGTCAAAGGTCAGACTCTGCTGCAGTGAGAGTGAAAGAATGAAGGTGGGACTCACCGAGCAGGAGGAGAGAGGCAGCTGCAGCCTTCATGATGTCTGGATGCTGACTGACTGTGTCAGACGCTTTCAGCTTCCCTTTCATCACATCGGGTATCCCTGTGTGCTGTTGGTGGAGCCTCACAGTACTGCATGTATCAGAGAGTTTGTCAAAGGCTGGATCATTGCAGAGGTTTGTTTTCAGCCTGACAGGAACACAAACCTGACTCTGTGACTCTTTGTGTGTTTGCTCAGTGTCAATCTTTCTTTTTTTTAATTTATTTTAATCACTTTATATTTTTATATTCTTGGTTTTCCCCATTTTATGATGATTTTCATGAATAAATGCTTGTCACAGAGTTCCTCGGGGTTCTGTGCTGGGACCAGTACCTTTTCACATTGTACATACTTCCTTCAGAGGCAGCATTATTAGAAAACACTGCATTTGTTCATTGCTATGCAGATGATACCCAGCTTTACTGATCCAAAAGCCAGATGACACAAATCCACTAGTTCATATAAAGACCTGGTTTGTGATTCATTTCTTTCTTAATAAATTCATGAAATATTAAAAAGTCATCATTATCTGAAACTGTTCAAAGGTTCCTGATCAACAGTTCCTGCAGCAGTTTCAGATCCTCTCTCTGCTCACAGGAGAATCAAACCACTGAAGGAGATGGCTGAAATTTGACCTCTGACTCCTCTCAGCATGTTTGCTCTGCACCTTATAAATGATGATATAATAAAATATGTTATTATAATAATGTCAGATGTTTGTGTTGTTGACGTTAAAGCTCCAGTTATAGAACATGAGAGCAGAAGTGGTGTGTTCAGGTATGACGGAGCTGTTTTCCTAAGATTTAAATAGAAGTGAGCGTCCAGCCAATGAGATTAGTTCTGCTCTGTGTGCTCTCTCCTGGTTGGTCTGTGGATGTTTCAATGCTGTTGCTATTTTAGTGTGTCATGAGTGCAGTTTCCTGATGATGTTCCCCTTTAGTTCTGTGCAGCTCGTCTCAATCACACGTTTTTGATGTTTGAATCTTTTATTGTGGTTGGATCCAGTTAAAGCACAAAAACATCACAGAAACAAACAGTGTGAATATAAATTAGTCGATTCATGTTTTTACACTTTGATTCAATACTTCAGAAATCAATTTGACAGCTTATTGATTGATCAGTGAACAGAGTTTACAGCTTTGGACACTTTCAGATTCCTCAGAGGATCTATCAGCTTAGAAGACGTGCTCAGTGGTGACATCAGCAACAATGTCATCATACTCCAGGTCACGCAGGGGCGTCTCCATGGAGACAGCATGTTTGTTACCTGTGGGCAGAGCGGAGAAATCAGGACGGTGTTGATGTGATCAAAGTGTTTATGTGAGAATCTGCTTGAGTTTGTACCTGAGCTCCTGCTGCAGCAGATGGACAGGAGCAGGATGGTGCAGATGCAGTACGGGCAGAAGGCCAACAGGTGGCAGATGACTCTGATCCAAGACACAGAGGGTGAAGAAGGGGAGGAGGAGTTGTTTGGAAGAAGCAAAGTGGAAAGGGAAGAATTGGACTCAGAAGAGACGGATGTTTTAAGAGACGTTATAGGAGACCCTGCAGGAGAAATGATGAAACAGGTAAATGAGTTAGCTGAGCAGCCCAGGTCTTTAAACAGGAAGTGATGTCATTGTACTGACCTCTGACCCTCAGAAAGCTCTGAGGAGATTCTCCAAACGTATCAGTAGCACACCAGTAGAGACCTTCGTCAGAGTACTGGGCTCTTCTGATGTTGTACTCCGATGTAGATCCAGGTCCAACCAGACGTCCATTCATGAAGAAATAAGATGGAACTGTTTCACCGTTCTTCTTCTTGCATTGCAGAATGACACCAGTTCCTGGTCTCACAGGAAGTACAGGGATCTCCATGATCACACCTTTTTCTGAATAACAATAAAACAGAGTAATGTTTGAGACACAGTTCAGAGCAGAGTCACACAGAGACAGAAACACAGCTGGAACATCTCACTTTCTGTACTGGACACGCTGATGGTAACTTCATCACTTTTCTCTCCAGATAAGCTTTCACACCAGAAGTTTCCACTGTAGGACGAGTTACGATCCAGAA
This sequence comes from Pelmatolapia mariae, assembly GCF_036321145.2. Lineage (NCBI taxonomy): Eukaryota > Metazoa > Chordata > Actinopteri > Cichliformes > Cichlidae > Pelmatolapia > Pelmatolapia mariae. Next base: position 30,165,414 of record NC_086229.1, read on the forward strand.
GACACAAACTGTCAATCATCACAAAGTCTTCAGCTGCTCCACAGTCCTCAGTGAGTCCTCCTCTGGTCCTCCTCACTGTCCATCCGTCAACTTCCTGTCCATCGTCATCATCAACGCAGCCCAAAGACACAGACGTGGGTCCACTGAAGAACTGCTGAAAGTTTGGACTGGCAGACAGATAAACTGGAGGACAGAAAGAGGAAATTGTTAGAACAAAGGTCGCCAGCAACACATGGAGTTACAACTGTAAAGGAGGAGAAAGCAGATTCAGGGTGGGCATTAATCATGAGACCTTCAGGACCAGAAACCAGGACTAGAATCCTGATGGGGCCCAAGCTAACCTCTGCTAATAAAATACAAAAATATGAAAAGTCTGCTTAAGAGTCCAATTTCAGATCCTTGGGCAATAGGGCTCATGTGGACATAGTGCTTTGATTGGGAGAAACATTTTAAGAGAATCAATGTCTTTACCTGAATAATTTAACAAGCATTAAAACATTCATCAAAAGTGGTTTCCTTCTTGACAACCTCACTCTTTCTAAAACCCACCGTCAAAATAAAAATAACATTGCTTCAGATTTTATTCATTATTTTTTTAAGCAAAACTGAGTTTCTGTTACTTGTTTTAAAAGTAAAATGTAAAGCAGCGCCTTTAGCTTTCAGGCCTCCAAGTGGTCTGGGAAACACGAAGGTGCTCCCAGACCAGCCGAGATATAGAATCTCTGCAGCATGTCCTTGGTCTTCCCTGAGACCTCTTTCAGTGGGACATGCCCAAAACACCTAGCTCCAGTAGGCTTCTTTAACAGACATCCTCAACTGGTTAATTTGACATGGAGGAATAGCAGCTCTACCAGATGGATGAATAGCAGATTGCAGATAGCAGACTCCTCATCCTATGGCTAACTCTGACAGCCACACCTTGGAGAAAACTCACTTCCGTCGTTTGCATCCACAATCTTATTCTTTCGGTCAAAGCCAGAGTTTGTGAGAATGGGTGAGGGTAGGGATGCAGATCGACTGATAAATCAACGGCTCTCTCTTCACCATGACGGACCGGCATCCGTCAGCATCTGCATCACTGCAGTCGCACTAATTCATACAGGAAAGTTGAATGAAAAAAGGATTTTCTTTATTTTTGTGTCTGAGAATTTTATGTTTATGTTTCATGTACAGTACAATTCAGGAACTGTCACTATGTGTCTTTGCAATGTGATATTTTTATAAAGTATCTTGAAAAGTATTTTATATATATGAAGTTAAAAATCATTATATAAGGTCCGTGTTATGTGACATGGAATGACTGACCGTCCTTTTCACAATTATTACTGTTTATGTCATAATAAAAGACCCGTGCCTGCGTAAAATTATTAACAAAATGTTTGCTTATTTTAATCATCTCTGTCTTAACACTGTTGATATTTATAAATTTGGACTTTTTCCTTCGAACCATTTATTATACGTACATCATAATACAAAAAGTAAAAGCGAGGATGTTTTATGCTTAACCCTTATTACCAAAAATATCAGATTATATTGTGAATAAGGGTGGATGTGTTGTTCTTTAATGCATCTGTGAACCATCCTGATATGTGGAAACAAGGGTGATGACAGACGGATATTTGCTCCGGTAAATTATACTCTCTACAAAATCTACAACTTACTGCAAGTCTGTGACTAGAGGGTCAATGAAGGACCTCTTTAAAGGGCTTTCCTTAAGATTAAGACCGGCGAACAGCAATTCGATTATTGTAAAGACTGTAAGGCAGTAAAAATGTATTAATGGAAAAAGTACAGCTGGTGGAGAACATTGTCCATTCACAACCAATTAAAAAGGCCATATTTAAAAAGATTTATAACTTATATGAAGAACCAGAATTTTAGGACACTTCCAAAAGAATGAATAACTCCGTGAAAATAAGTAAACATGTAACTGTATTGTCCAGTAGAGTGGGATTACTACTGTCAGACAAACATTTAGAAGTAAGTATTGGCTCAGTGTATATAAAACGCACTCTGTTCTGTCACAGAGACCCGGAATGACTGCAGACTGTCTCTGCACCTGAAATCATAAATATAAACTTAGAAAAGACTCACCTGCAGAAACAGTCAGTGCAGACAGCAGCAGCACACACACGCCTGCAACAGGAGGACAGAGGTCACTAAAGGTCAGAGGTCACTGAGGGTCAGAGGTCAATGAAAGGTCAGTTAGGGTTCAGAAATGATGCTGTTTTAGGATTTTTATGTTCCTCGACTGAAGGAAAACCAGAACCAAGAACCTCATCCCGACTCTGAGCAGAACGGGTACATGATCTGAGCTCATGTACCTGCAGGCTGCAGATACTCAGGTGATACATCAGTGGAAGCATCACTGATGCACTCATGCAGACGTGCTGTCTGAGCGCGTGTTGGATGAAGCTGTAAGGAATACATGTTCACTCACCCCAGAGCAGACAGACGGACGCAGTCTTCATGTCTGAGTGACGACTGAGAGTCTGAAGCCTGAGCAGCAGAGACGCTTTCAGCTTCATCACTTCCCTGTTACACGTTCAACACGTCCCTCTGCTCCAACACTTTCACTACCCGTCTGACTGAGCTCAGTCAAAATGCGCCTGTTACTGCAGAAATCAGTCATCAAGTGAAGAATCCCTCTGTTACACCAACATCACAAGTTCATTATTAAATGATCTTTTTTCCATGTAATCCTGCATCTTAATCATAACAAGTGACCTCCTCCTGGTGTGTGGGTGCAGATCCTGTTCTGCCAAACAGAGACATTATTTCACTCTTAGCTCAGAAATCAATTCAATTCAGCTTTATTTACACAGCACCGAATTACAACAACAGTCACCTCAAGGTGCTTTATATTGTAAGGTAGCTCCTACAATAATACATACAGAGAAAAACTCCCATGAGCAAGCACGTTGGTGACAGTGGGAAGAAAAAACTTCCTTTTAACAGGAAGAAACTTCCAGCAGAACCAGGCTCAGGGAGGGGCGGCCACGACCGGTTGGGGTGAGATCACATTTTAAAGTGTCCATCATAAAACTTGCTGACAGTGTTTTAAGTCACAGATCTGAAGAGAAACCTACAAAACAGCAGCATATCCATGTGGCCTCACCTGTGCTTCATTATAGTCACAGAGAGAACGACAGGATCACTGAATCAGCAGAAATGTCTGGAAACTCACCTTAATCACTCCAGAACCTTTCCACCTTTAACTTCACCATCGCCCTGAACTGGGCTGGAACAATAAAGGAGATAAAATAAAAACCTACAATAACCTGGTTGCATTCAGGTGAAGACCCCTAAAGGTGCTTCTCAAACTCTGTAGAAGTACCTTTAGATTTTAGGCCATGTTGTTTGCAGGAACATTGCAGCTCTATGAGCGCCCTCATCAGGTCACCCCACAGATTTCAGATGGATCCATCTAAAACTTTCACCTGCTTTTGTTGATCTGGATGTCTGCTCTGGGTCACAGTTGGACTGACAGGTTAGCTGAAGGTTTGTAGTATTTGGACATGTTCAGATAGTCGGTGTGGATTTAAATATATGTCCATTTGCTCTGCAGCGTCAGATTTTGGTCCTGCACAGCGCTGCGACTCTCAGTTTGCATTTGTATCCTGCACGTCTCTACATGATGCTCCTGAAACTGTTTCCGTTTCTTTTCCTACTTCGTCTTTTTCCTTAAAAGGTGTCGGGATGGCGAGCCGTGACTTATGATGGGAACTGATGAACTTTCAGTCTGTGTTGGTCGGGTCTGATTTAGAGGCGGGTGGGTTGATCCAGATATAGATCGAGGTCGATCAATGCTTTGTTTCTGTGTTCAGTATGTTTGGTTGGGGGGAACATGAAGTATGTAAAATGTGAATGTTTGTGTGCTGAGTATCACGTCTCTTTTGTTCATAGCCTGTTACACATTTAAGCAGAAAGCTTACTGGTGTGTTTGACTGTGTTATTCATTACTGTGGAAAGTCACAGTCACAGTGGGTCAGTGGCCATTAAAGGTTTCACACAGAGCCTCAGGCTGTGAACAGTAAATGACTCTGACATCTTCATTTTTATTCTTCAAGCACAGACACATTTTCTTTGGTTTCTCTCATAGAAAAAAAAAAAAAAAATCAAAGCATAAATGAACATAAAACATCAAAACGCTCATTTTTATCAAAGGTAGTTCTTGTAAAATGCTCCTTGTGAGCTGTGTGACAAACAACAGCAATTGTGTCTCAGTTAGGGAGGCCTGTGCCCACAGGGAGCTGTGAATCTGTGGTGTGTGATGGGTATGTGGGCTCCAGACCCCTTAAAGGGGGGCTGTCATACAATCAGTGCTGGGAGGTGTTGTGTAAATGCAGACTGTGCTGGATGTTATTTTTAACATGATGAAGATGAGGTTCATTGTTTTGGCTGTGTTTTGCCAGCAGCTCACAGCTGGTGCTTCTGTAAAAGTCTGAGGATGAGGGTGGATGTGGGTGTGGACATATGCCGACAGGACTCTCGGATATGAAATCAAAAAGAAGAAAAAATGTTACTTTTTCCTGCGGCAGCTGTTTTTAAATAATCAGTGGTGTTTGACGGGTCTAAATATATTTAGTTAGAAAACCTTGGGAATCATCTTTGTAATCATGTGACCTGGTTACAGATGTAAACAGCACTGCAGTAGTGTGTGTCAGTGATTCAGCAATGAATGTGGGCACACCCAGAAAACTGGAATTACTTCAGTTTGGTTCACTTCATACCAGCCGGTCCTGAATGAATAAATGAGTTAGTGCTTCATGTGTGCTGAAGATGAAGATTTATTTGTGGAGGTGTTTTCCAACACTGAGCCGATGCAGAGGATTACACCGCTAACATGTATGTGCTCCAAACAGGCAAAAGCTCCTTGGGACGGTTGTGTAGGTTGACTGGTTGAGCACAGGCCACCATGCAGAGGGAGAGGTGTTAAAAACATCGCCCCCTGGTGACTGTGAGCAGCTACAACATGTATGTGAGTGTCTGCACATCAGTCCACAGGCTGTATGTAGAATCCCTGTGAACCATCTTACACTCAGTCAGTCATTTCAACAGAATGGGCTTAAAAGCAAACTCATGTCTTCTTCCTGCACCTGTACAGGTGTGCAGTTGTCCAGTAACACACACACACACTCAAAGCAGAAAGGCTCAGCATTGGCTGATAACCTCAGTGATAATATGAATTATCTCTGCCTGATGTTTTAAGTTCTGTCACAGCAGCTAATCTAAAAACAGTGTGAGTCAGCAGGTTGAAGAGGACTGAGCACATATCCCATAATCTCTGAAGCAGGATGAGCGTGGCCTCTTTTTACAAGTTAGCTTTAAGGATGTGTGCCGTTTGTCAGTGGGCAGGGTCAAAAACAGCTTTATTAAGGACAACACTGAGTTTTTGTAGCTGACCTCACGGCTGGAGGACAGCATCTCACCACCTGTGTGTGCAGTCCCACCCCCAACAACAAAGCTCATTCATTACATCACTGTGTGTTTTCTCAGTGTGATTGGAGGACACACAAAGACTGTGCACGTTTCCAAACTGTGAGATGAGACTGACCCACAGCTTGGTCTGAGTGACAGTGGGAGCTCTGTGGATGTTAATGCAGTTGTCACACATTAATGAGAATCATTAATGAGCACCGATAAGTGGGTGAGCTGCAGTTTAAAGTAAAGCGCTATACAAATACAGGCCATTTACCATTTAAAGTGGTTTCTCAAACCAGTCTGAATGTTTCAGACAGATTCATGCTGGCATGATGAAATACAGTCAGCAAACGATGGTTTGAACTTTGAACCCTGCAGATCAGCGTTACAGTGTCTAACATCACAGCTCCATCACATTTCTTCAAGGTTTGATCCACATGTGGATCCTGTCAAGTTACAGCGTCATTCAAGGTAACCATGGTCACTGACTCAATCCAGTTGCCATGGTAAACCCTGGTGTCCACTGATGATAGCTTACGTTCGTCAGCTCAGGGTGCTGCACAGAGTGCTGTGGGTGGTTGTGCAGGTGTGAGCGACATTCACCATGAAATGTGTCCACTGCTGTGTGCAACAAAAATAAAGTGTATTAGTGTTTTATTTCATTGACTGCCTTTAGCATTAGCTGTAGCATCGTTTCGGTAAGCTGTGCATCAAGTCTTCTTCCAAATGTTCTCTGTGGGGTTCGGGTCTGTAGTGGTGAATCTCCCTGACCCACACTTTCACAGTTCGAGTGAGATGAAGCCTGGTGATGGCATCTTGGAATAGCCTGGATCACCAGAAAAGCAGAAATCCTCACATGGAACAAAACATTCATGTATTCAGGTGATCAGCTGACCTGCTTAAGAAATGAAAAGCCACTCACTGCATCAGTTGGGGTTTTATATATATATATAAGAAAAAAAAAAAAAACCACCCATCTCGCCCCTGCGGGCGGTTTATCCTTCAAGCTCGGGTCCTCTACCAGAGGCCTGGGAGCTTGAGGGTCCTGCGCAGTATCTTAGCTGTTCCCAGGACTGCGCTCTTCTGGACAGAGATGTCCGATGTTGTTCCTGGGATCTGCTGGAGCCACTCGCCTAGCTTGGGAGTCACCGCACCTAGTGCTCCGATTACCATGGGGACCACCGTTACCTTCACCCTCCACATCCTCTTGAGCTCTTCTCTGAGCCCTTGGTATTTCTCCAGCTTCTCGTGTTCCTTCTTCCTGATATTGCTGTCATTCGGGACGGCTACATCGATCACTACGGCCGTCTTCTTCTGTTTGTCTACCACCACTATGTCCGGTTGGTTAACGACCACCATTTTGTCCGTCTGTATCTGGAAGTCCCACAGGATCTTAGCTCGGTCATTCTCCATCACCCTTGGGGGCATCTCCCATTTTGACCTCGGGACTTCCAGGTTATACTCGGCACAGATGTTCCTGTACACTATGCCGGCCACTTGGTTATGGCGTTCCATGTATGCCTTGCCTGCTAGCATCTTGCACCCTGCTGTTATGTGCTGGATTGTCTCAGGGGCATCTTTACACAGCCTGCACCTGGGGTCTTGCCTGGTGTGATAGACCCCAGCCTCTATGGATCTTGTACTCAGAGCTTGTTCTTGTGCTGCCATGATTAGTGCCTCCGTGCTGTCTTTCAGTCCAGCTTTGTCCAGCCACTGGTAGGATTTCTGGATATCAGCCACCTCCTCTATCTGCCGGTGGTACATACCGTGCAGGGGCCTGTCCTTCCATGATGGTTCCTCGCCTTCCTTCCCTTTCTTGGGTTTCTGCTACCTGAGGTATTTACTGAGCACGCTGTCAGTTGGAGCCATCTTCGTGATGTATTCGTGGATGTTTCTTGTCTCATCCTGGACTGTGGTGCTGACACTCACCAGTCCCCGGCCCCCTTCCTTCCGCTTAGCGTGCAGCCTCAGGGTGCTGGACTTGGGGTGAAACCCTCCATGCATGGTCAGGAGCTTTCTTGTCTTTATGTCAGTGGCTTCTATCTCCTCCTTTGGCCAGCCTATTACCCCAGCAGGGTACTTGATCACGGGCAGGGCGTAGGTGTTGATGGCCTGGATCTTGTTCTTACCATTCAGCCGACTCCTTGGGACTTGCCTGACCCTCTGCAGGTACTTGGTAGTTGCAGCTTTCCTAGCGGCCTCTTCATGGTTCCCATTCGCCTGTGGGATCCCCAGGTACTTGTAACTGTCCTCTATGTCTGCAATGTTGCCTTCTGGTAGTTCAATCCCCTCAGTTCTGACTACCTTACCTCTCTTTGTTACCATCCGACTACACTTCTCCAGTCCGAATGACATTCCAATGTCATTGCTGTATAGCCTGGTAGTGTGGATCAGTGAATCGATGTCTCGTTCACTCTTGGCATACAGCTTGATGTCATCCATGTACAGGAGGTGGCTGACAACCGCTCCGTTTCGTAGTCGGTATCCGTAGCTAGTCTTGTTAATGATAAGGGGGTTCAGGCCTATGCAGAACAGAACAGCAGAGAACATGCAGAACAGCAGTGGGGACAGAGCATCTCCTTGGTAGATCCCGCACTTGATGGTGACTTGTGCTATGGGCTTGGAGTTGGCCTTTAGTGTTGTACGCCACATCCCCATTGAGTTCCCGATGAAGGCTCTTAGGGTCCTGTTGATCTTGTACAATTCTAGGCATTCCAGTATCCAGCTGTGCGGCATTGAGTCATAGGCCTTCTTGTAATCAATCCAGGCTGTTCACAGGTTGGTCAGTCTGGTCTTGCAGTCTTGGTTGACTGTTCTGTCTACCAGCAGCTGGTGTTTTGCGCCTCTGGTATTCTTGCCAATCCCTTTCTGTGCCCCGCTCATGTATTGACCTGTTCATCTTAGCCGATATGATGTAGTACTGAGGCAGGTTATTGGTCGGTAGTTGGATGGGACCGGTCCCTTCTTGGGGTCCTTGGGGATCAGGACTGTCCGACCTTCGGTTATCCATTCCAGGTGTCTCTCGTTAACTAGCAGCTGGTTCATTTGTGCTGCCAGATGCTCGTGGAGTGCAGTCAGCTTCTTCAGCCAGTAGGCGTGAACCATGTCGGGCCTTGGTGCTGTCCAACTCTTCATACTGGAGACCCTTTCTTGGATGTCTGCCACTGTGATGGTTACTGGACCCTGTTCAGGGAGGTCGCTGTGGTCTGCCTGGACCTGGAGTTCAGGATTTAGCTGTCATGACTTAAGAGTGCTTCAGGTGTCCTTGGGAGAGGATTGGCTTCCAGCTGGTGACGCTGCCATAAAGGTCTGGTTGGAGGGGTTGGAGGGGTGTGTGGTCGCAAATTTTGAAGCCATCCTGATAACCTTCTCCCACCAACGATGTGGAGATCCAACCCTTTTAGATCCAATTAAAACCAAGACACTCAAAAAGATGCTCTGTAAAAGAGTAGAATTCTTGGAACAGAGTTTAATACACTGAATCATATGAACAGCAGGAAAAATACATACAGACATTTAGCAATAGAATTACATAGCAGAAAGCAAGCAAAGCAAAACCCCGGGGTGTACAGCCTTAAGCACAGACAGCAGAGCAACACAGAGACGGACAGGTAGCAGCAGCAGGAGGAAAAGAGCTCTGGGGCTGTCCTCTGGTCCCCTAATATAGGGACCAGTATCCCCGCCCCCTGCTGCTGGGTAACTTTCCCATGCACCCAGGAACAGCAGGTGCAGGGTCAAATACCGGCCAGAGTTCACACCTGGCGCTGGCTGAGGGCCCGGTCCAAAGTGACACCAATAGGTTAACCCTTTGCTTTACCCTCTGACAATAGGTCACAACATGGTCAAAGGTCACACATTAGTACAGCAAATAGCATAGTTTTTGTGATAATCTTATGATATTAATGTGAATAATACTTGGCCTAACTACATAAAAATAAACACTCCAGTGTAGGTTTATAGTGATCTCATTATGTTGTTTTCAGTATCTCTGCTACCATGTAACATTTATTGTGTGTGCGTGTGTGTGTGTGTGTGTGTGTGTGTGTGTGTGTGTGTGTGTGTGTGTGTGTGTGTGTCTATATCGTATGATATTTTATTGTGATGTGTTCAGGATCTCTGTTACGATGTTACTGTTTTGGTTGTGCTGCATGAAAGACGTTGAGTGTGTATTGGAGGAGGTTAGTTACCAGAGCTGGAGAGTGAGTTATTCAGGCGAACTCTCAACAGCATTAACTGCCCTGTTAGTGTACCAACTTAATAAACCTCGATGAAGCAAAAATGTCTTGTGCTCAAGACTCTACATGAAAGTTAAAATATATATGTTCAGTGCACATAGATATATAGAGTATATAATTACATAGTTATACATATCATACAAAAATCCACTACAGGTGCTGCACTGATAGTGATGTTCTCCCAGGGTTCACAGGCTGATGACTTGGAGAGTCAAGCCTGATCCTAGTGTGCCTGCTTGTGATCTTTTTTTTAAATGGAGCCATCTAAGAGGTTGAGGTTGGGGGTGATTTTAGCCCATTTTTGGGGGTGCTTCAGCGCCCTTTCTGCCAGATCAATGGTGGCTGAGACGCAGCGGAGCAGAGGTGTAAGTGCCTGGCTTAAAACAGGACATATTACCTGCATATAACCTTCAGTTACTCTTTATAAATTTAGGTAGGAGTCAGACCATGTTTCTTTTTAGCTGAAAAACATTACACCCAGGTAACCTGCAGTGTTGGAAATGTGTTTTCCGACGATGTTTGCTACCCTACAATCCGTCCTACTCTGTAGTAAAATCAGCTACATTTCATTTTCCTGTGAAATGTATATAGCATATTTAAAATCTAAAACTTAAAATTGTCCGTAGCCTACTGTTGTTACCACTGTCCTGTTTGAAATGGAATGAGAGAAGCTGCTTATTTTGTCATATGTACATGTGCCAATATCAAACCCAGGAGCCACATTCAGGTAAAAGTGTAAAATCAAATGATCCGTCAATAAAGTATAATGTTGGATCAGTGTTTCAATATTTATATCTTTTATTAGATGTATTAGATGTGGTTTGGTTATGTGCCTTTTGGTTGAAAGTACACTGAGAGAGGACTTTTTTTCATTAGTGATCTTAATAGTATTTTTTCTTTTCATATTAATGTAATTTTTCATCCAATTGAATACAATCTATTTGTGTATGATTGTCAGTCCAAAGAGGGAGAGAGGAAAGAGGGGAACGTGATGAGAAAGTACAAGGTCAGGAAGAACCAGGTAAGAAAACAGAGAGGGAAACGTGACAGGCAAAACAGAAACTGGTAAACTGCTTGAGAGACTTGACCACCAAAAAGTGATAGACAGATTTTCCAACTTCAAGGTGAGGCGACATAGGTTAAAATAAAATAAAAAATCTGCAGAGCCATAGTAGTATCTGCAGTAAAGCTCTTTTGATACATTGTACCATAGGCAAAGTTGCCTCCATTTTTATAATGTTTTTATTAATATTTTGTACATTTGTACATTTCAAGGACTCTATTTTTGGAGTGTATTTTTATATATCTGTATTATATTATACATACACATTAAAGGTGAATCTCTGTCCAAAAAATTCACTAAGTTTACTACTCACTATGATCATCATTCATCATTTCCCCCCAGTAATTAAGGTTAGGATATGTATTTTTTAAGTCCAATCCATTCTTCGTTTGCAGCATCTAAATAAGCTTTATCAGATTTGATGGTTTTGTTACAGACTTTAGTGTTTTGCTTTTCTTTCACAACTGTGGGGATTAAATTGTGTTAAAATGTACGAAAGTCATGTGTTAGGTTTATATTATTGATTGTCATTTATGCTTAGAAATATATAATCATTTATGCTTAGAAATATATAATCATTTATGCTTAGAAATATATAATCATTTGTACAGTGAAAGAATGTCTCATCACCTTATGTAAGACATCATATGTTAATGGATCTATGCATATTCATGTAACCTCAATAAAAGAGCAGTGTTACGAGGGAGCAGATGAGAGCGACTGGGGTCAAGCGAAGGAACGGCGCTGTCACGGTTCTCTCCCTCCTGCACGAGTAACACAAAGAGCTCTGGGGACTTGCGTCTTGCTTTTGCTGTTGTAGTAAAATTGTCTCATTCCAGCAGTGGGCCTGTGCTAGACAGACCCATCATCATGTTTTGTGACGAGGACCCAGGCACAGAGAGATTTGATGAATTCAAGAATCTTATGATTTAATAAAGAAATCTGCAGACCTTCACAGAGATGGTAAAATTATGATGACTGCTAATGGAGACAGGCTGTAGGCACAGAAGAAGGGAGTGTCTGAGCTGTGACCTCACGCCTGAAATCCACATAAATTATCTATAAAACCAGAATAAAAGTGTCACAGGACACAGAAAAAAACATGAGCCACGATTCCCGCCCCCTGTTTTATTTCTGATTGATTATATGGAAATGCCCCAGCTGTGGAATGGAAAGTGAAAGTAAAGTGACACCTATGCAGCAGTCTGTGGGAGTATCTGCAGAGTCACGGGCTGCTCACAGAGCTGCAGGTTCAGTGTGGGTGAGGATCAGCTCCAGCAGGACTTGTAACCGAAGATGATGGTTATTCTGCTGCTCCTCATACCTGGTAAGAAAGTTGTTCTGATCCTGTTTGAATGCATCCTCATGTTTAAAGCTAGGCTGATGTGATGTGTGCAGTCTGCTGAGTGAACCTACCTCTCTGCAGCTCTCATGCAGGGCAAACACTACAAATAATGAAGCATCATTTTAGTTTCAGTCCATCCATCTGTTTAAAGCATCAGTATTTCAGGGTGAAGCAGGAAACTGACACTTAGACGCAGGCTCAAAGGGAAAAAAACACAATTTGTGCTTGAGACGGAGAAGGAATCAAGAATTTCTAATAACGTTTGATAACAATGTGAGCTACAGAAATCTAAAAATCTAAATAGAACCTTTGTTATCCCACGAATGAGAAATTTGGGTGTTACCACACAAAGTAGTCCTATATACATGAACAATAAACAACCAATTCAAACAAAATTCAAAAGAAGAAAAAGTGATGGAGTCGGCAACAGCTTTGGCTAGCTTTTCAAAGAACGCAAAGGTTTTCAGCTGAAAATAGAAGGCAGTAACCTCGAAGTATAATTGGCATGCTAGCGTTCAATCAAAGAATCAGACTTGGGATAAGTATACGGAAATACTCGAGCAGTTTGTCACAGCTAACGGGATCGACGATGCAGAAAAATATAGAGCGATATTAATAAGTGTCGTCGGAGCAGCGACGTACAGCTTGATGCGAAACCTTCTCAGCCCGGGAAAGCCCAAAGACAAAGCCTTCCAAGAGCTGGTGCTTCTGATGAAAAATCACTTTGATCCGAAGCCCAGTGAAATTTTGCAAAGGTATAAATTCGAATAAAGCTGAATGAAACCATCATGGAATATGTTGCGCAGCTGCATCATCTCGCAAAGGATTGTAACTATGGCAACACGTTACAACAGATGTTGAGAGATAGGATCGTCTTCGGAATTAGGGATGACTGCACTCAGAGGCATCTCTTGTCAGAAATAGACCTTACTTTTGACAAGGCCCTGCCAATTGCAGTAGCCATGGAGACTACAAATAAAAGTGCACAGGATCTGCAGACCTCAGGGGCGACAACAAAATTTTTCAGCCTCACCAAAGGACAACCGGAGAGTCGTACCTTTAATGGAGAAAGCAAAGACTGTTATTGTTGCAAAGGAACCAAGCACACAGCGGCAGACTGTACGTACAATCAAGGAAAATGTCATGCTTGTGGTGAAGTGGGACACATAGCCAGAGCTTGTGGAAGCAAGACTAAACTGGACCAGAAATAGTACGGATCAACATATGTAAAGAAAGACAAAAAGCAGAGTTCACACTACAGCACTCACAATGTGGGTGAGAAAGCAGATAACAGCAAAACTGATAGCTCTGAAGATGACTCTTTCACTTTGAACTGTGTCAAGGGCACAAAAGAAAACTCTTCAAGTTAGGGCGTGGCAGCGTGGTACACTTGAGAAAAGTAGATCCCTACGCTGTGGATATGCAAACTGATGGGAAAAAGGTGAACTTTGAAATAGACACTGGATGTTGCCTAACAGTCATGAACGAAGCGACATTCAGAGAAACAAGCAAAGACACCAAGCCCTCCAGCCTACAGCCCATCAAAATCAAACTTGGAACTTATACAGGGGATCCTGTTAAGGTGATAAGGTCAAATATAAGCAGCAGGAAAAATATCTGCCCCCGGTGGTCGAAGGGGATGACCCCAGCTTGCTAGGTCGAGCTTGGCTCGAGGAAATTAAATTGGACTGGAGTGAAGTGAAAAACCATCGTAACAATAGAAAGCTGCACCAGGTCAAAGCAACTGAAAAAACACTACAGCAAGTGTTAAGTAAACATGAGGATGTATTCAAAAAGGAGTTGGGCACCCTGAAAGGTATGAAAGCTGCTATTCATGTGAAAAGTGTTGCCACCGCACGCTTCTTGCGTCCATGTTCTGTCCCCTTTGCTATGCGAGCAAAAGTCAATGAGGAAATAAAAGAAGGCATCATCTCGCCAGTGAAATATGCTGAATGGGCAGCACCAGTAATGCCACTTCTGAAGCCCACAGGGACCATAAGACTGTGTGCGGATTACAAGCTTACTGTAAATACAGTGGCTTCACTGGAGCGGTATCCAATACCCAGAATGGAGGACCTGTTTGCCACACTATCTGGGGGTAAGCAGTTCTCAAAAGTAGACATGAGCCACGCTTACCAGCAAATCCTCTTGGATGACGAATCGAAAAAGTATATCACAGTAAACACATCCAGGGGGCTGTTCACGTATAACAGACTGCCTTTTGGAGTGGCCTCTGCTCCAGCAATATTCCAGAGGACCACGGAAAGCCTTTTGAAGGGGATACCTCAGGTAGCCGTGTATTTAGATGACATCTTGGTGACTGGGGTGGATGAGGTAAGCCATCTACAGAACCTGGATGAGGTGCTGACCCGGTTGGAGGAGGCCGGGTTGAGGTTAAAGAGGTGCAAGTGTGCCTTCATGCAAGAGAAAGGGGCACATAGTGGATGCCCAGGGGCTCCACCCAGTGGAAAAGAAAGTTAAAGCAATCATGGACGCACCTACCCCCACAAATGTCACTGAATCAAAAGGATACTTAGGGTTGCTAAATGACTACAACAAGTTCCTTCCAAACCTGGCAACCCTGTTGGCACCCCTACATGAACGTTTGAGACATGAGGTACGCTGGACATGGCAAAAGAGACAAGAGGAAGCATTCCAGAAATCCAAGAACCTGTTGAACTCAGCAGAGGTGTTAGTTCATTATTCTGCTGACCGTGAGTTGGTTCTCTCATGTGATGCATCCCCATACGGCGTAGGCACCGTATTGTCACATAAGATGGAGGATGGTAGCGAGAGACCTTTGGGGTTCATGTCACGCACACTCTCTCCTGCTGAGAAAAAGTATTCTCAGTTTGACAAAGAAGGCTTAGCTGTGATATTTGGCATCGAGAAATCTCACAAATACTTGTATGGCCGAGTTTTCACGATTTACACAGATCATAAACCTCCGATCTCACTGTTCAATGAAAAGAAGCCTATACCTCAGATGGGCTCACCAAGAGTACAAAGATGGGCCGTGACATTGAGTGCTTACGAGTACAACATCAGGTACAAGCCAGGAAAACACCATGAAAACGCGGATGCACTCAGCCGTTTGCCGGCACCAGACTCATACAGGCAGATCGAAGATGAAAGGCTTGGCAAGGTCTTATGTAGGGTGGCCAGGGATGGATGAGACCATTGAAAGAGAAGTGCAGGCATGTGAGGAATGTCATAAACACCACAAGTCACCACCCACAGCACCATTACACCCGTGGGAGTGGCCGAAGTCACCATGGTCCAGGATCCATGTGGACTATGCGGGGCCTTTCCTTGGGAAGATGTTTCTAATCATTGTGGATGCTCATTCCAAGTGGATGGACGTTTACCCTGTGAAATTCTCTACATCACAGGTGACTATAGAGAAACTGCGACAGAGTTTCAGTGTGTTTGGACTACCTAAAATGCTAGTTTCAGACAATGGAACATGTTTCACAAGTGCTGAATTTGAGTCATTCATGAAGCAGAATGGAATTGACCATGTGAGGTCAGCACCTTTCCACCCTTCTTCAAATGGGCTGGCTGAGAGGGCGGTCCAGACCTTTAAGGAGGGGATGAAGAAAGTCAAAGGTGATACCTTGCAAACCAGACTGTCCAGATTCCTGTTCAGTTATCACATCACACTGCATGCCACTACTGGTTTATAACCTGCAGACTTGATGATGTCACGGAAGCTCAGATCAGTTTTGGACTTGCTCATGCCTGATGTGAAAACAAAGCACAAACAACTGAAACAGAAAGAAAATCATGACACCAAGAAAAGACTAAGAAGTTTCACACTTGGAGACAAGGTGTTCATCAGAAACTAGTCCTTTGGCCCAAAGTGGATTCCCGCAGTCATTGTGAGAGCATCGGGTCCAGTGTCTTACATTGTTACCATTGGATCAGGTCAAACTGTGAAGCGGCACGTGGATCAGGTGAGAGCAAGAGTGGCTGACACTGTTCCCAGTACACTGGACAGGGAGGTGGAGCCATTTCATGACACAGAAGCAGTTCCTGAGCGCTGCTTGCCATCAGAGTTAGACACATCGCCGCAACCGCCATCATCGCAGTTGCCTCATGCTCCGGAGACTCCCGCTCCAGGAAACTCCTCAGTGGCACTAGTGTTGTGACGTTCTCAGAGAGAGAGATGTCCACCAGAGACTTTAAAGGACTTTGTTAGATAGAGTGAGATCTTCCAGAAATAGACCAACAATGCGCTTTGATCTCACAGGAAGGACATTCCTTCCTAGTTAGCAAAAACCAAAAACAAACCCAAAACCCATTAAAACATATGTAGAGTTGTATGGCTACCCTAGTTATATGTTGATTGCTTGTTAAGCATTCTTTAGATAAGCAGTTATTTATTAGTCAAGGGAGTTGTTGACTTAAGGGGGGAGGAGATGTGGTATCGCTAGAAATTAGTTGTTTATATAAATATTATTGGCATGCATAATAGTTATTATATATAGAGATACATACATCCTAAGTTCCTGTTATTCATATCAAGAAACAGATAGAATGAGTGTGTTGTTACAATGGTAATGCCAGGAGAGGCAGTATATTATTACATTACATTAATGTTGTAAGAAAGTGGAAGAAGTGAGTGTCCTGTAGGAGGCAGTGAAACGGACACTGATGCTCTGAACATGTGCTGAAAAGAAGGTTCAGTAAACAAGTTGCAACGATACTCCTGTGTAAGGTTCACTTATTTCATTGTTATTTTTTGAAGAGGCAACAAGTACTTAGCGGCAAAACTTGTGCTGGCAAGTTTGGCTCAGATGTGTCTTGTAGCTGACAACAAGTTTTGCACACATCCATGGGGGGATTTTTTCCCACTTCTCTTTGCAGATCCTCTCCAAGTCAATAATGTTTCATGGCTGATGTTTGACCACTTGAGCCTTCAGCTCCCTCCACAGATTTTCTGTGGGATTAAGGTCTGGAGACTGACTCTGCCACTCCAAGACCTTAATATGCTTCTTTTTGAGCCAATCCTTCGTTGCCTTGGCAGTGTGTTTTGGATCACTGTAATGCAGCAATGCGCACCCATCACTCACTTTTACTTTGTGGACCAGAGAAGCAGATGATTAACTTCTGAGAGAGGAACTGTGGTACTGCATGAGGAAGTCTGTGTGGGTGGTGCAGGACATCTACGAGGACAGAGAGAGGTGTGTGGGAGGAGCGACAGGTGGTTTTAAGGTGGGGTGGGATCATATCAGTTATCTGCTCTGAGCTCCTTCTTCTCTGCAGAGGTGATGGACAGAATGACAGATGAGGTCGGGCAGGAGTCTGTGTGGACTCTGATGTTTGCAGACGACACTGTGATCTGTAGAGAGAGTAGGGAGCAGGTGGAGGAGAGCATGGAGAGGTGGAGGTATGCTGTGGAGAGAATAGGAATGAAAGTTAGTAGAAGCAAGACAAAATACATGTGTGTGGATGAGAGAGAGAGACGGGTGGGGAGGTGGTCATGAAGGAGCAGAAATACCTGAGGTTAACCATCAGAACAGAGATAAAGAAGACAGCACAGGCAGGGTGGAGTAGGTGGAGTCCATCAGAGGGACAGCTTAGACTCAGACAGGCTGACACATTTGCACATGTGCCGAGGACGTCTGCTTCTACTGAGTCGGTCACTTCTGTTGACTCAGTCGGCTCCTCTTTACCTGTTTAGTTCATCTGTGAACCATCAGG
This sequence comes from Pelmatolapia mariae, assembly GCF_036321145.2. Classification (NCBI taxonomy): domain Eukaryota; kingdom Metazoa; phylum Chordata; class Actinopteri; order Cichliformes; family Cichlidae; genus Pelmatolapia; species Pelmatolapia mariae. The sequence continues at coordinate 30,183,187 of NC_086229.1, forward strand.
AAACACTTTGAAACTTTACCTGGTGGTGTGAAGCATTTGGGTCCCGAGTCTCTCAGCTAGTTGCAAAATCACAGCACCCACCTGCTTTATATTTTTCTCCTCAGTTTCCCAGCATGCCTCAGGTATGGAGGTGAAGGTGTATGATGGGGTGGAGTCTGTCCTGCTGCCCTGTCAGTTACCAGCTGATGTTTCCAGTGACTTCTTAGCAGCAGTGTGGGACCGTGAGGAGCTCAAGGACCCAACAGTCCACGTGCGTCTGCAGAGTGGTGATGATTTTAAAGATCAGAACGTTCGTTACACCAACCGAACATCAATGAGAGCTGACGCTCTGCAGACTGGAGACCTCAGCCTCACTCTGAGGAACCCCACAGTCTCTGACAGTGGAAACTATACCTGCAACACCCGAGTATTTAGAGGAAATCAGAGCCAGATTGATATCCAACTGAAAGTCACAGGTCAGTGTTGCAGACAGAGATCACCGTCCTCATGAATACTGTTATAATTTCAGTAAAATTTGTGTTTGTGCTACAGAACCTCCTGCAGTCTGGCCCATAGTTCTCTCAGCTGTCCAGGTTCCTGTGGTTCTCCTGGCTGCTGGCTTTGGTGTCTTCATGTATCATAGATATAAAATGATGAAGAGCAGAAAAGGTATATAAGTGTATATGACTGTGTGTGTGTTCCTCAATAAATAAAAGCAACAGCAATCGTCTCCCCATCACAACATGAACATGACACCCACAGTCACAGTGATATAGACAGAGACTTGGTTATAATAGAAACAAGTGTTGGTACCCTGGAGACTGATGCTGCTCTCTCAAGGAAACAGCACAAAGAGGAGGACCCAATACTTAAACTACTCACAGGATAGCTGTTACCCCCCATTCTAGTGCATCTACTGGTGACCATCTGTAGGTCAATATGATTGAACTATAATTTCATATAAAATACAATAAAGTTCCCTTTAGTTCCAGGCCAGTCAAGCCCTTAATCACAGGCTGCAGAAGACCTCAAAATGTATTCCTCCAGCTCAGATGGAGTTATAGAGCTAACAATGTTTGAATGCACTCCCACATGCCTTACCCACCTGATCAGTGCTATACGTTTTATACACACCAGGTCATATTAACTCATTATACAAATGAACTAACATGATGATTTGACTCCACAGCAGCTGGTAAATAAAAGAAGCTGCTCATGTAGAATCACAGATCCTCATCAAAACCAGCTCCCACTCCCATTCAGGGGAAACATGAGTCTGTCCAGCTGTTTCCAGCTGTGTCAGAGTGAATGCTGCACACACGCAGTTCAGCTCCAAGTCAGAGACACACTGAAAACTGATGGTTACACAGCAGAGGAGATGATGGAGGATCTCACTCACTGATGTCATGTTCTGCTCTGTTCTTCTCTCAGTCTATCCAGTGGAGATGGTTGAGGTGAAACAGGGGGAGGAGTCTGTCCAGCTGTCCTTTCAGATCACAGAAGAAAAAAATGTTCCTCTGGACGTCAAAGTGGAGTGGAGACATCAAAACACGATGGTCCATGTGTATAAGAATGGTGGTAATCAGTCTCTATTAAAGGACCAGAATCACAGAGACCGCACAGAGATGAATGAAGACCCTCTGAGAATTAAAGACTTCAGTCTGAAACTGAAAGACCCCCAACTTAGTGATCGTGGAGTCTACACCTGCACTGTCTATGACAGAAATGCAGACATCCTGCTACAGAAAGTAGTGACTCTTAGTGTCAGAGGTGAGTGTAACAGCTGTTTGTCCACAGTGTTAATCCCAGATGTGTAAACCTTTGAGTGTGTCCAGCTGTTTCCAGCCATGTGAGAATAAAAGCTGTACATCTGTTTGTGCAGCCTCACACATCAGCACACAAGCAGTTCAGCTCCAAGTCAGAGAAACACTGAAAACAGGAGCTGCTGGTTACACAGCAGAGGAGATGATGGAGGATCAACCTCACTGATGTCTGTTTGTCTGTAAACCTCTGTTCTCCTCTTAGTTCCCGAGGTGGTGGAAGTAGTTAAAGGGATGCAGTCTGTCATTCTGCCATTTACAACTGAAGTCCTGAAGCTTCAGGATGTCACCGTGGAGTGGAAACACGAAGACAAGAAAGTCCATGTGCGTCAGAATGGCCAAAACCAGTCTCACGATCAGGAGGTGAATCAAGAGCCACTGACAAATGGAAACCTGCAACACACTGATGATGGTACCTACACCTGCACTGTCTACAGTGAGGGTGAAGAAATCCTGCTACAGAAAGTCGTGTCGATCACAGTCAGAGGTGAGAATAAATGTGTCAGAGTGCAGAAAGTAGCAAAAAGTAAAGCAGCTGTTTGTGCAGCATCACGGATCAGACTCAGAATACTAATATCTAATATTTGGAGTCTTCCTACACCCCCGTTCTCTGCGGCCTGCTGGAGCAGGGGGGCTAGGAGGAGGAGTTGGCCGTCCGACTGGGGTCTGGTGTATGGGGCCTCCCTGCTGCTGCGGAGTCAGGGCGGTCTGCTTCTCCCCACCGCAGGGAAAAGGGTTACACCACCTGAGTCTGGGTGCAGTTTCCCCCTCCAGGGGCAAGGGTACCTAGACTCGGGGCTTAGAGTACGCTTGGGGAGTGTGATTGTGTGTACAGCGTCTCTCTATGTCTGTCTCCACGTTGGGTGAGTGTTGAGCAATTGTATATGAGAGCATGAGGGTGGGAATAGATGTTTGTATCTGTGTGTGCCTGTTTGTCTGTGTCTATATGTCAGGTTGGGTATCAGACGCCACCTCTCTGGGGACATCTCAGGACCTCCAAGGTTTGGAGGCCCATCTCCCCCCACCACTTCCCCTGCCGGTGGCGGACGCCCTCAGACATCGGTGCGTTGGTGGTTCTCTGTCTCCGGGGGTGGGCGCCCAGGTACCCACCGGCTCACTCCTTGGCGGCTGCTTATTGGGGCCTGGAGCCTGGGGCTCGCTCGGGCCACTTTGGGGATGGGGTGCCCTCGGCCTCACGGCCCGGGGCTCGGCCACTCAGGCACAGCTGGCTGCCGGCGGAGCTCACGGGCACGTCACTGCAACCCCCCCTGGCTTCTGCTCCGCGGCTGCTGAGTGACCCCTCATCTGGGACTCTCCTCAGCTCTTTCTGGGATAGTGGCGCAGCTGCCCCTCTGTTGGTCTTCCTTGGTCTCTTGTGTTCTGGGGGCCTCTGGATGTCTGGAGTCTTGATCTCCTCCATACCTGCTTCATGCCCTGGAGGTCGGGGCAGTGGCCCCCCACACCCTCTAGCAGATCATTACATGAAGGAACCTTTTAAAACAAGCGCGTTCATGCTCACAGGTGTACACACGGGTGATCACACACACAAATTACACCCTTTTTGGCTCCTACCTCAAAGCACACTGTGCGCTGTCGATCTCACGTGCTGCACAATAATGTTTAATATTTAGTATTTACTGTCATATTCCCATATATCATTGTGATCTTGTTTATTACTCTCGTTTTCTTCTGCTTGCTTTCTTTTTTCTTTCTCAACAGGTGATCCAGGTGATCGATATATGTATTTTTTGTCTGCTTATTCTGTTGGTTTTTGTTTTTTGCCCTTTTTCCCCGTCCCTCTTCTCAGGTTTTTTTTCTTTCCCTCTTTCTTTCTCCACATTCTCTCCTCCAGTCAAGTCTGTCCCGTATTCAGCAAGTGAAAATAAAATAAACAATAAAAAGTTGAATCAAATGGACCATTACGGCAAGGCTGGGATGGTCCATTTGGTAAAGTAAATCCGTTGGGCATCTTTCTTCGCCTTTAGACAATAATTCTGATGGCAAAAGAACCAAACGGGACAGGTTAAAAAAAAAAAAAAAAAAAAAAAAAAAAAAGAATACTAATATCCCCGTTGAAGTTACCGTATTTTGCAGATCATAAGGTGCATTAAGCAATACAAAACAGTCACTGTCAAACTTAATTCAACTCAGTCAGAGTATCTCTCAACATTGTTAACATTGCATAAAATACTGAACAATACACTAACTTTTTCAGTTCATTCCGCTTCCACAAATCCTTCAAATTCTTCATCTTCAGTGTCGGAGTTTAACAGTTGGGCGATTTTGGCATCAAGCATGCCCAGCTCACACTCATCTTTATCTGAGTTGGTCGGTTGGTGCTAAGCCCTGTGACAGACTGGTGACCTGTCCAGGGTGTACCCCGCCTCTCGCCCTCTGACAGCTGGGATAGGCTCCAGCACCCCAACGCCACTTGAGACTGATGTCTTAGCCCAAGCATCCGTGATCCATTGGTGTAACTCGCCCGTCCATCCAGCCCTTTGGGTTAGTCTTGAAGAATGCGGGGAACTTTTCTTTTGGCAAAGATTTCCTCTTGAAAATGACCATGGGTGGTAATTTTGGCCATTAGAATGGCAACCGCGAACTACAGTGAAGGATGACTTCTCCTATCTTGTGGTGAGTATAGACACCGTACTGGTCCCTGTTTTCTTGACAGTACAGTAAATGGGGATTTCAAAGGTGAGGCGACCTCATCCATGTTGGTGATGTGTTCTGGCCAGATCGTCTTTTTAGTGATCTTATTCTTGCAGTAGGTGCGAAAAATGGCCAGCTTTTCTTTGTAATCCGTAAGCAATTGTTTCGAGATGGTAGTTCTTGTGCAGATTGAGAGATTTTGCCTTTTCATAAAACAGAAGCACCAAGAAGGTCTTCCTTGAAAGACGTTGATCTATGTCACGCACTACTGTTGTTGCCTTGAGTCGAATAGAGACCGTAGAGATGCTTCTACCTGCTGTTCTTTGTTCAATAACCCACTGTTCAATTATGTCCTCTAACTGTGGCTGTCGCAACTTCTTCCCTCTAAGACTTAATTTGGTCTTCTTTATTGGAGCACGCCATCTTCTTGCTTCCTCCACTTCCGTACCATTGATTCATTGATACTGAATTCTCTCACAGCTGCTCTATTCCCATGTTCTAGAGCGTAACTTATTGTCTTGATGTTGAAATCTGCTTTGTAAGCATATCTCTTAGCAGGTGATTTTGGGCTCCTTATACACACACAATATGGTAATATTATGTTGAAGTACAGTTAATATTACTCTGCGAGGCTCCTCACTAAGGAAGCCACAATTCTACAAGAATCCATCAAGTGGTGAAGTTTTGTAGCTTATCCGTCGGAACACCAAGGCGATCCCAGGCCAGCCGAGAGATATGATCTCTCCCGCGTGTCTTGGGTCTGCCTAGGGGCCTCCTCCTGCTGGGATATGCTCAGACACCTCACCCAGGAGGCATCCTCGTCAGATGTCCAAACCACATCAACTGGTTCCTTTCGATATTGAAGAGTCCCTCTCAAATGACCGAGCTCCTCATCCTAATTCTAAAGGAGAACCCAAAGACCCTTCAAAGAAAACAAATTTCTGCCACTTGTATCCGTGACCTCATTCTTTTGGTCACCACCCAGAGGAGGGTAGGAATATCGATTAACCAGTAAATCCACAGCTTCAAGTTTACGGTCAGCTTGCTTTTCAGCACGTGTCTGTTTCACTCCAGACTTCACCCCAATCTAGCTAACAAGCTTGCCCTCCACCTTCCTCTCACTCATGATAAAGATTCTGACATATTTGAATTGCTCCACTTGGGATAGTAACTCTTCTCTGACTCAGAGTGGGCACTCAACCCTTTTCCAGCTGAGAGCCATGGTTTTGGACTTGGAAGTGTTAAATGTCATTGTTTGCCAGAACCACTAATCCTGCCAGTTTCTGTCAGCTGCATCTGAATTCTCACAAGCTAACCAAGCCCAATAAGTTTCCTTCTTAAGCCTGAAGATGGTGATCCAGCTAACCACCAGGTGATGATCAGCTTACTCAGCACCTCTCTTTAACCAAGTGTCTAAGACGCACAGCCACAGATCTGTTGATAAAATTACAAAATCAATCCTTGACGTGTGATCTAGAGTGACCTGATGCCATGTCTACTTATGAACACACTTATGCTTGAATACGGACAAGCTGTGGTTAGCAAGTCCAATAACAGAACTTCACTTGCATTCAGATCTGTTAGGCCGTTTGTCTCAATCACACACCTCCAGGTAATGTGGGTGTTGAGATGCCCCAGCAGCAGAAAAATGGAGTCCCTGGATGAGACACTTTCCAGCACCCCACTACACCCCAAGTGTGGGTACTCTGAACCGTCATTTGGGACATAGGCACAAATGACAGTCATGACCCATTTCCCAACCTAAAGGCACAGTGAGGCAATCCTCTCATTTGCCTGGGTAAACCCTCCAAAAAAGGCAGTTAACTGGGTGGGTACAATTATACCCACTCCTGCCCATCGCCTCTTATTGGAGGACAACTCCAGAGTGGAACAGAGTGCAGCCCCTCTCCAGGGGACTGGTTCCATAGCCTGAGTTATGCTGAGGTATTGGAACACCAGGACCACAGCCTCTGACTACCACCCTAGTGCAGTCAGCTTCTTTCATCTCATGGTCTGGGGTTGTCCAACTCTTTTTATTTGAGACTCTTTCATTGATGCCTGCCATTATAGACATTTAAAAACAATTCAGACTGCAGTACTTACAGTGAGCTTGCAGGGTGTGTGCTTGCCCAGCCTGACAGTTAATAAACTATGACAGTAAGAACTATGAATGGCTTTCATTGATGTCTCATTGTGTTTCTCTGTGCACCTCATGTTCTACTCTGTTCTGATCTCAGTGTACCCGGTGGAAATGGTGAATGCGACACAAGGAGAGAAGTCTATCCTGCTGCCTTTTAAAGTCACAGATCACCTTCCTCAGGATGTCAAAGTTGAGTGGAGACTCATTAACCCTGAAGACCGAATGGTCTACGTGTATCAAAGGAGTAAAAATGAGTCTCCCTCATGGGACCATGTATACAGAGGTCGTGCAGAGATAACTGAAGATCCACTGACAACTAAAGACCTCAGTCTGACCCTGAAAGACCTCCGCCTCACTGACAGTGGAGTCTACACCTGCACCGTGTATAACAAGGATGGACACATGCTGCTACAGAAAGTAGTGACTCTCAGTGTCAGAGGTGAGAGTAACAGCTGTTTGCCCACATTAACTAAAAACAGGAGTAAAGGGTTAGGGTTAGAGATGATGGAGGATCACGCTCACTCACTGATGTCTGCACACCTAATTTTGACCTCTGTTTTCATCTCAGACTATCCACTGGAGATGGTGGAAGTGACACAGGGAGAGGCGTCTGTCCTGCTGCCCTTTAAAATCACAGAAGACCTCCTTGAGGACATCAAAGTAGAGTGGAAACATCAAAATATCATCGTCCATGTGTATCAGAATAGCCAAAACCAGTCTCTCTTAATGGACGAGGATTATAAAGGCCGCACAGAGATGAATGAAGAGCCTCTGAAAAATAAAGACCTCAGCTTGACCCTGAAAGGCCTCCAACTTAGTGACCGTGGTGGCTACACCTGCACCGTCTACAACAAAGATGGCAGCATCCTGCTACAGAAAGTAGTGGCACTCAGTGTCAGAGGTGAGTGTAACAGCTGTTTGTCCACAATAACTTAAAACAGGAGTAAATAGCTGCTGGTTACACAGCAGAGGAGATGATGGATGATGATGGTCTGTCTGTCTGTTCTCCTCTCAGGATACCAGACAGAGATGGTGGAGGTGATGGAGGGAGAGAGGTCTGTCCTGCTGCCTTTTAAAATCACAGGTGACCTTCCACGTGACATCAAAGCAGAGTGGAGACTCACTCACCCTGAAGAAAAGATGGTCCATGTGTATGAGAGTGGAAACAACCTCTCAGATGAAGACGACCAGGAGCAGGTTTACAGTAGCCGCACAGAGATGAATGAAGATCCAGTGACTACTAAAGACCTCAGTCTGACCCTGAAAGACCTCCACCTCACTGACAGTGGAGTCTACACCTGCACCGTCTACAACAAGTATGGATACAAGCTGCTACAGAAATCAGTGACTCTCAGTGTCAGAGGTAAGAGTAACATCTGCTTGTCCAAAATAAGTGAGAATGAAATCACTGTTATCTGTCTTTCAGTGTGATCCTGATGTGCTCTGTTCTTTCCTCAGATAGAAAGTCTGACATTAAGGTTGAAGATGGGGGACACATCTGATACAGGTCAGTAAACACATCATAAACCCACTCAGAGTCCTGTGCAGTTTGCAGGAGTTGGGCTCCTATGACTTCCATATGTAAAAAGATCAGCAGCCCCGTGTCTGGTTATTGGCCACGCCCTGACCCCACAAATACATCATCTCTGACCACCTTATTTAGACGATAACTTGCCAGGACAGTGGACCTTCATTCTCCACCATTAGATTTTACATGATGTTACTGTGAACCAGCAAAGCCAGTAGCAATGCTGTTTCATAAGTGTCAAAGCTGCATCACACAGATTCTTCTCCTGGTTCCTTCAGACAAAGTTATATAAACTGGCTCCTGTTGTTAATCCAATGATCTGCTTTACAAACACAACTGGATCAAATTCTGATTCCTAAAGTTTTTCACATCTTTCTTTAAAAACTGTTTCCTGTTGTTTGTTTGGGGAAAATGCAGTTTGTCTCAGTGATGTCATGTAATGAGCTCCGAGTCGCAGTAACACACTTTTACCACTAGGACAGAATCACTCCATGTTCATGAAGCCTGGCAGCTCTGATCACTGTCACTGATTGGTTCTTACAGTCCTGATGATCAATATTTACAATCTTTTAGAAAAAAAACATGTTCAGAGTCACATGATATGTTCAAGTGTCTGATGTAGAAATAAGTTGATCAGGACTCTGAGCTGAGACTCAATCTGTTTGTCTGCTCCTCAGGAGAAAAAACAAGCAACCAGAGGAATCCACCATTGATCGAGCTTCCTCTGAGTCATGCCCTCTTCCTGCCTCCTTCCTCTGAGTCATGTCCTCTTCCTGCCTCCTTCCTCTGAGTCATGTCCTCTTCCTGCCTCCTTCCTCTGAGTCATGCCCTCTTCCTCCCTCCTCCTCTCTGTTCCTCTTGTTTTTCATCTGTTGTTAAAGTTGGTGTGAATTGTTCAGTGTGGAGGTGACGGACATGATGTGAATGTTACAGTATTACACTACAAATCCTTCCTAAAAGTATGATGTAAATAAACAAACTCGAGTGCATGTTTAACACAATAAGATGGAGCATAAGTAGAAGACACTATGGGTCACCACGTGCTGTTTGTATGTGTGTGTTGTTGTTACAAAACACATTTAAAAATGTCTGCAGCCCCCGTAGACTACTAAAGACACATCTCCATGACAACAGCGTGTCCACCGCAGCAGCTCTCCTCTGATAAACCCTGAGCTCCACCTGAGTCTCCATCATGAGGACCTCCTTCAGCCTCCTCATGTCGATCCGAACTAAAACAAACACATCAGTGAACCCTGAGCTGGATTCATTTATTAGAAGCAGCTGACCCAACATAATACTAACATAAATGATCCTCAAGTAATCCTGTAACAGACATTACTGCTGCAGGCTGATTATACAGAACCTCAAACACACTCTGAGCTGATCTATTTAAAATTATGAAAACTTCTTGTGGGTCAAAGGTCAAAGCTGCTGACTGTCAGGAACCATCAGAGTTTCAGAGAAGATCAGCTTTTAATAAACAGCAGAGACGAATATTATGCTCATGCATGTACTTGTTTATATCTGTGTGCTGAAGCCTGTGGTCTGAGTGTGTTGTTCCTATCAGTGTGACATGAACTGTAATCTGAATGTGTTGCAACGGTTCAGTCGAACAAACTTACTGCACATATTTATATATTTATATATTTTAGTATCAAAGTGTTGAACTGTGAGGTGAAATGAAAACTTTAACATTCCGTCCTCCTCTGTGTAAAGCTGACCTGGAAGGATGACATGTTTCTATAAATGACACTGTGATTGTTGCTGTTGTGATGTTTGGTTGTTTGACCCTCTGCAAACACAAAACCTGTTTGTGTAGATCAGTGTATCAGATTTCCACAACAATGCATTATTAGAAATAAGATGATTAGAGTTACCTCACTGTGAGGATTTATTCAAAGACATGATCACTGTGTGTGCTGCTCCACTTTACTGTCTGCTTCAACTTCACATTAAACAATAAAACTGTAGCTTCCGTGTTTTAATCTCTTCCACTGGAGTTCTTTGTGGACATAACATGAACCTGATGTCAAGAATGTAGTTTGGATCATTCAGCACCATTAATGCTGAGGCAGCCAGGAAGTGTGAAGAATGAGTTGGATCAATAAAAACATTGTTTACATTCAGAAACGTTCACCTTCTGAAACTCTGTTCATTTACACTCTCAGTACTTGGGCTCCAGTACCATGAGTTACTGCATCAGTGCAGCGTAGCATGGAGGAGATCAGCTCCTGCTGAGGAGTCACTGAGGCTCAGGTTGGTTTGACTGTGACCTTCAGCTCATTCAGTGTTTCTCATCTTCATCTTAATAATAACAGATTTTCTGAGGGGTTCAGGGTAAGGAGAGCTGGCCGACCAATTAAACACAGTAATAAGCTTTTGGTTTAGTGTGTCTATGAGCAGCTCCTGAGTCCTGTTGGGAAACGAAATGGTAAAATGGTGAATGTCCTGTATTTATATAGCGCTTTACACATCCAGTCATCCACCCATTCACACACTGGCGATGGCACGCTACATTGTAGCCACAGCCACCCTGGGGTGTACTGACAGAGGCGAGGCTGCCGGACACTGGCTCCATCAGGACCTCTGTCCACCACCAGTAGGCAACGGCCTTGGCCAAGGACACAACGACCAAGACTGTCCAAGCCGGGGCTCGAACTGGCAACCTTCCGATTACAAGGCGAACTCCCAATTCTTGAGCCACGATCGCCCATGCATCTCCATGAAGTGTGACCAGCTTCACAGCAGTGATGATGCTCACAGTATTCAGGAAACAGAGAAACATGAATGATAATTACTGAGACAAAAGCTTGATAATAGTTGTGTATAACACAGCATAACACAGCAGCTCAGAGCTCTGGGCTTTTTGTCAGCACCCAGAGCTCGTGGCCGTGGTCGAGGCCTCAGATTTGGACGTGCTAATTATTGATAGAGCTCAAGAATCGTTGCCCCAGTGTTAACTGCAGGTCATCACTCGATGATCTGCAAAGATCAGAGAGACCTCCATCCTTTCTAGTTCTCTGCTGGTGGTCGGGGTACATGCACAGGTACGAGTGGTGCTAAAGGATGGTGTCAGAGCTGAACACATGATGTGTGCTGTGATGAGCAGCAGCAGCAGCTTTTATGGATTCACATGATCAGTGTTTCTTTCTTCTTTCAGCTCAATGCTGTCATATTTTTATGTGTGTATGTCAAGCATCCATTTCATGAAGGGATGATTTTGGGTTTTATATGTTATCGGTGCTCAAATCATAAACTGGACCCATAATCTGATCCACTTATTATTCTCATACATTCTCAGTTTCGTCACTGACGAAGCTTTAGTCAGCTGTGATTGGTCAGTGAGCCCGATTGATGACCTCTGGGCTGACGCATGCACTGTTTCCCTCCTGCAGTTAGTGCAGCTGAAATGTCCGCTGTGTTGTTTTGTGTTGCAAACGCAACTCTGAATTTTCTGTGCATGACTCATTTTATTTATGATGACGGGTCCTAAATCTGAGGTATTCTCACAAAGCAAATCATTATGATGAAGGGACCAGCTCTTCACCATCACATCTGGATTTTGTGGTTGATCTGTTTTTAACGTCACTCATAAAGATGTCACGCTGCAGCAGCTGAGATTTGTGAGTGATGCTGTCTCACAGCTGTTTCTGGGTTTGAGATTCATTTAAAAACTCCACACAGACACATGTGAACACTTCAGAGAACAAAGAGTCTCTCAGACCTCAGAGTGGGTTTGAGCTCAGGACCAGGACTTGTTTACTCAGCAGCTCAACACACCTGCAGGTTGGATCAACAGGTGCGCTGATGGAGCTCAGGTCTGTAAATGTTTTACAATAAAGAGCTTAGAGATAAAGATCAGACTGTGATGCTGATTCTTTCAATAAAACAGGATGTGTATCTCTGAGGACCTTCGGTCCACAGCAGTCCACCACACTGAGGGTCTGCCCTAAAACATTACTAAACACACAGGTTCTGTTCCATGAAGAAGGTCTGTGAAAACTCTGAGTTTATACATCCTCAGATGAAGGAAATTCTGGCTTTTCTGTTATAGACATATCTGATGCTCAGTCAGTTACCATGGCAACAGATGATGGACATATCCAAACATTTAAAGTTATAATTTTTAATCTATGTTTAATTTTATTTCAAACAATATAAAGAAAGTCATTCAGGAAAAAACAGAATATGGAAGAATACGAAACAAAACCCAGAACATGTGACATCACTCTTAAACACTGACAGTCTGCAGCCTCCATCAGTGTGTGAGTGTTTTAGAGTTCAGCACAGCGTCTGTGTCCAAGTCTGAAACCTACACAGGTTTTAGACTTGGTGACAACAGGAAACTCAGAGTTACTGAACCTGCTTCCTGACCAGATGTTACTGTGTGCACAGGTGAGAGCTAACAGCTGTATTTTAAACAGATTAAAGCACAGACAGCATGAAGAAGAGGAGCAGAGGGAAGGCTGAAGGTCCATCAGGCCCAGTGTGTCCTCAGCTTCCTGTTCAGAGACAAACATGATGTCAGCTCCTCACAAACAGTCAGCCCATTTTATCTTAATGATCTTGTAGTACCATATCCAGTGTTGGGAAGGTTACTTTTAAAAATGTATTCCACTACAGATTACAGAATACATGCGCCAAAATGCATTTTGTAACGTATTCCGTTACTTTACTCCGTGAGAGTAACGTATTCTGAATACTTTGGATTACTTAATTATTAATTATTAAAAAATATTATCATGCTTTTTACAACTGCATGAATGTACTATTGCTGTGTGATTACTGAAGGCTACTCGCCATACCAATACCAACTAGATATTTAAATCTTAATATAAATGAGTAACAGTAGGTGGACATTAGGTAAGACTGCACTTTTTTGCTGTGATCTCGTATAGAAAACTATTCCGCGCGAATATAAAACAGGTTCGCGGCGCCGAACAGTAGTAAAGGGACCTCTGGCTAAAACGTCGGTTCAGTGTCGGGCTCGTAGCTGAAAACTAGCTTTACTTTGTTGTCTGGGTCAACTTTGCTAGCGAGAGACAGAGAGAGGCGTTGAAAGGCTGCTCCAACCGAACTTATTGTTTCGCTTACTTGTAACTTGTTTCGCCTCTGTCAGTGCGCCCCAGGGTGGCTGTGGCTACAATGTAGCTTGCCATCACTAGTGTGTGAATGTGTGTGTGAATGGGTGGATGACTGGATGTGTAAAGCTTAGTCCTTAGGGACTAGTAAAGCGCTATACAAATACAGGCCATTTACCATTTATTTACCATTGTTTGGGTACCTGGGTCGTTGACCCAGTGGTTTCAGTTTTGTACCTTTTATTTGTGTTTTCATCTTAGTTTATTATTGTGAAGGTTTTGATTTCTGTTTTGCATTTCTATTTTCCCCAATTCTTCTTGGTTTGGTTCCATACTCCCTCTATTCTGTGTCCAGTCAGTGTCTGTATCTGCCCTGGTACCACATCTGTTCCCTCTGTTGCAGTGCCTGCTTGTGAGTCTGTGTCTTTAAGTTCAGTCGGTGTTTCCTGTTTTACTTTGAAAGTCAGTGTCTCATGTTAATGGTTCTGGTTTTGCTTCCTTTATCTCGTCAGCCCTGATTTGCCCCAGCTGTGTTTCCCTCCTGTTTCCAATTCCCTGATTGCTCCTCTGTGTATTTAAGTCCTGTGTTTTCCTTTGTTTGTGTCACGATCACCATCATATATGCTGTGTGTTCTGGCTGCCTGTGTAAATTTATTTACACATTTAATTTATTATTTTTTTTTTTTTGCAATTCATGTAGTTACTATGTACTTAATGCATACATATTATTAGAATTTGGGCTATAACAGTTGTAAAAATATAAAGTAAGCTCCGGCGGACTTGGTTCTATGGTAGGTCTTAAAGAGTTAAATACGTAACGCTGGTACATGTATTCTGTTACTCCCCAACACTGACCATATCACCCTATTAGAGCACTTCGCTCTCGCTTTGCAGGCTTACTTGTTGTTCCTAGAGTATTTAAAAGTAGAATGGGAGGGAGAGCCTTCAGTTTTCAGGCCCCTCTTCTGTGGAACCAGCTTCCAGTTTGGATTCAGGAGACAGACACTATCTCTACTTTCAAGATTAGGCTTCAAACTTTCCTTTTTGCTAAAGCATATAGTTAGGGCTGGACCAGGTGACCCTGAATCCTCCCTTAGTTATGCTGCAATAGACGTAGGCTGCTGGGGATTCCCATGATGCATTGAGTTTTTCCTTTCCAGTCACCTTTCTCACTCACTGTGTGTTCATAGACCTCTCTGCATCGAATCATATCTGTTATTAATCTCTGTCTCTCTTCCACAGCATGTCTTTATCCTGTTTTCCTTCTCTCACCCCAACGCTGCAGATGGCCCCGCCCCTCCCTGAGCCTGGTTCTGCCGGAGGTTTCTTCCTGTTAAAAGGAAGTTTTTCCTTCCCACTGTCGCCACAGTGTTCGCTCATAGGGGGTCATATGATTGTTAGGTTTTCCTCTGTATCTATTATTGTAGGGTCTACTGTACAATATAAAGCACCTCGAGGCAAATGTTGTTGTGATTTGGAGCTATAAATAAAATTGAATTGAATTTATTTAATTGTAGTATTCATAATATTATTTGTGTGGTTATTATGTTAGAGCTGATGGGGAGTGTGAGTTTTTATAAACAGAGCTAAACATGTGCTGCACATTACCAGTGCAAACAAAAGACTACTTAATATTTTTAGTGACTTCCTTCTGTAAATAAAAAAAAGACAAAATATTAAAATACGAATGCTCTAGTGAACACAGTGGTTACAGTGGTTAACTCTTAAGTTAACCACGTGCCTTCAGCAGGATGACCAGTGGGATAAAGGAGAACAGCTGGTACACTGGAGTGACCCAATGAGGCTGGATTTGTGTTTCCTCCTAGAATCAAAGTGAGTCTCTTTTACTGGAAAGGAAATGTGTGCTGACTCTCAGAGCACAAGCTCTGGTCAGAGTTATAATCTGACACATAAAGACTTTTAGAGTTGATGTTTAATGACTTTAATGAGTTCAAGGGTCATCATGTGACTGTTAGTGCAGCTCAGTTATCACACTTCCTTGAGACAGCGCCTGGAATTGAAGAGCATAAGAGCTAACACACTTAAAAACTTTGAAGTGTGTGAGTTACATGCTTATCCTCTCTGGTCAGTCTCATAGTTGGATGAATAATTTCACTTTCTCTTATTTCCACCATCCAAAGGTAAACCTAATCTTAAGTCATTTTGGTGTGAATGGGTGTTGCTATTAAACAGCTCTCATAATAGTTGAGCTAGTAGAAATATATTGTGTTATTTTGTTGAGTCTTATTGTTATGTTCAGGTGGAATCTCTAAAATTGTTTTTGAACATTACAAAAACCAAACGAGGAGTTGTCAAATAATTAAACCATTACAGATTTTCTCTTTTTGGTGTCTTTAGTGGTTTAGTTTGTGAATGAATTCTTTTTTGTCTTATTGCTCATCTAATTCTGCAGCACTTCCTCAGATGTTTCTTTGGGGTTCAGATTTCTTGGATTTAAAAATTCTACTTTGCTTCCACTGCAGTTAGACTCCTGTTTATGTCACATTTTAGTAACGTTTTTACAAGATGTAAACCTCTGTACCTGTGGAGGTACCTGAGACCTTTTATGATCCAGCCTGCTGAGTACTTTGACGTGGAGGTGGTGACCCTACAACTGTTTTACACGTGCGTAAGTTTAGGGTGTCAATATTTTCATCAAAACATAAGTATGGGCTGATACTGGCTTTGTAAAAAGATGACAAATAGCGATACTGGCCTGTGTTTAGCTCGGTTTTGTGTCTGTGTGAATTTGCATGATTGCATTTGTGCTTTCAAGATTAACTATTTAAAACGCCTCATAAAATGAAAACTGTTTTGTTTCCCCAGAACATGAGGATGAATAACTAACAGCAAAAACAGAATTAAATAGCCACCAAAATATCAATATCAGCATCATTTAACAGCAAAAACTGTTAACTGAAACAGCCCAGGTTTTCAGTCCATCTTCAACAGGTAAATTCAGTGTGATTTGATCACATGACTCTTGTGACAATGGATTCTTTCTTGTTCCTGCTTTAAGTGGTTGTTTAAAAACAACAAAAAAAATCCACCTGATTCAATTTCAACACATCTTCACTGGCAGTGAACTTTTTGTTTTTAGTGAAGCATGTTTTGAATCAGTTTCCTGAGGAGCATCCAGGAACAGATTCATTATTTTGGGATTTACAGCTTATAAAAGATCATAAACATGTTACAGTAAGAGGTCTTTGCACAGTCTTTCAGTGTGGCAAACATCATCATTCATGTGATACTGAATAAGGATGTTTGCTGAAGAAAGTCTAATATTAATTGAAATATTTAATCTGCAAAGAAACTTCAAAATTCTACTTAGTCTCCAATCACGTTTCTCATTCTTTCAGTCCTTCAGTCTCAGCGTTCAATGTTCAGAGATCAATAATCTTTTTACTAAACCATAAAATAATTCAACTTTGTGCTAATAACATAATCAAAAAGCACAGAGTGCAATTACTTTAAACATAACACAATAAGAGCACCATGATCATGACCTTTGTGCTGCAGGAGGTCAGCTGATTTTCATTATTCATTACGAGGAAGGAAACAAGCCCCATTATGCTGTGTTTTGGTTTACAGTACTGTCCTGTAGTTTAACCTGCTTGTCTTTGTGTTAGTTTAATGTGGTTACATTTTCTATTATTTAGCCATAAAAGAAAATTCATTAATTCAGGTATTTATAATCGATTAACTTTACATGACATGACAACGTCACCTTTGTGTCCCATGGGTGGGGTAGTTCAACTTTGTTTCTCATGTTTCACTGTGAAGATTCCTCAGAAGGGGAATGAGCAGCGTATCGTGCAGGTGAAGGTAAAACGACGGTGTGACTGAATGTGGAGCTGAATTCACCTGGTGAGTCATTTCTCTTCATCAGTCTCTAAACTGTTAAAAACATATTTGGTGTTATTTCATTTGATGAGATTCAAGAAAACATTTGTTTATTGAGGGAAATGCAAAAAAACATTAAGGGTGCGATGAGATTAAAATTGTCTTTCTCGTACAAAGAGAATTTTCTTTATCTATTCCAATAAAGATGGCATTAGTAACACTCTTGGAGTTTAAAATAATCTGTCCATAAGTGTTGTGTTGACTGAGTGTGTTGCTGTGTCTGTGTGAAGGTGTGGGCTCTGCTATGGATCAGTGTTGGGGAGTAACGGAATACATGTACCGCCGTTACGTATTCAGAATACAAAATATGAGTAACTGTATTCCGTTACAGTTACCGTTTAAAAAGGTGGTATTCAGAATACAGTTACTTTGTTGAAATAAATGGATTACACGGCGGTACTTTCCTGTTTCATATTGTCGCGGGTCAGGACTGTTTGGGTTTGTTTGACAGCTGTGTTCTGTTGTTCCAGGCGGCAGCGTTACGGTTGCCATGGTTACAGGGTGACGTGCTCTCTCTCTGCGTGTTTCCTGGGTGAGAGAGCGCTTTTTTGTTGTTGTTGTTGTGCTAAGCTAAAAGGCAGAATGCTACAGGCATAGCTCTAAAGAATGTAGCATCATGGGCAGTGTAGTCCGTGCTGCAGGGAGAATGGACTGCCATACACGTTATGTGTCTGTGAGCGAGGGAGGGAGAGAAAGGAAAAGTCCGAGCTGTCATCGAGCAGAAACGGGAGCTGGAAGCATGTAAATATAATAATAACCACTGCAGCCAAGAAGAGTGCCTGACGAGCCCATTTGTAAGTAAGCTATTAAGACTCGACTGTACACTGTGTTCGTGTTTTCCTCCGGAAAAAATAAGTTCCGTTGGAGAAGCCTTTCAACGCCTCTCTCTGTCTCTGGCAAGCAAAGTTGACCCAGACAACAAAGTAAAGCTATTTTTCGGCTACCAGCCCGACACGGGGCCCACTGTATTAGCCAGAGGTCCCTTTACTAAGGTTCGGAGCCGCGGACCTTCAGTAACAGTAATAAATCACAGCAATAGTACATTCACGTAGTTGTAAACAGCATGATAATATATTAAGTAATCCAAAGTATTCAGAATACGTTACTCTCATTGAGTAACGTAACGGAATACGTTACAGAATACATTTTGGGGCATGTATTCAGTATTCTGTAGTGGAATACATTTTAAAAGTAACCTTCCCAACACTGGCTATGGATCAGTGTGAGGACAGAGAGGAGGGAGTCCCTCCCTCTAAAAGCACTCTGTGTGGGGAACATGAGAGCCAGACCAAAGCTCAGAGGTGAGATGACCATCTCTAACTGTCCATGACTCTTCTCCATGTCACAGCTCAGCACTCACTAAGCAGCCTAATTACAGCAGCACCATATTTGACAGGTGGTCTTCACAGTGGAATGCCGTGTTAACTTCAGGCCAGATTAAAAATAAAATGTTGCAGAAATATTTTCCTTCTTTTTTGTGGAGTGTCTTTTGACTGATGTTGTGTTTCTGATAACTTTTATAATCTTAATTCACATTGGCTGCAAAGGTTATGTTTTAGTTCTGTTGTGAGTCAGCTGCAATACTACCAAATTATATTTCGTACATAGACTTCCGATCTTTCCATTTTCTATATACGGACACGAATTCTTCAGAAAACTAATAATCAGCTTCTTATCTGTTCCCAAATGCTGTATGTAAACTATTAAACACATAGAAAAGAAACACCAAGAAGATTCTTTAAGCAAGCTCTGGCTTCTTCCTTCACGTATTTAACAGTTCAAGTTGTTATGGTGACATCTTTGGTAATCTTTGTATTAACCTCCTAAGACCCGAACTCTTCCACAGCATGCATTTTTAATTTCTCTTTGATATTTGGGCATAATACCCTTAAAGAGCTGCTTCTTCGGCGCTATGCCCTCTCCGACGCTGAACGAGCCGAAAAGCTCCTCAACCTGTCAGGCTTGGGTGGCGGTACCGCGCTCGAGCTCATGGAGGACATGCTATCGTTGCTCGGGCCGGATGACGGGGGATTCCTCTTCGCCCACCTCTTCCTCCGCCAGCTACCGGCCGCCGTGAGAGCTGTCCTCGCAAACTCCCCGCTTCTGCCTGCGAAGGATTATCGCTCCCTGGCTGAAGAAGCGGATCGCATTCTCCTGGCTAGCCGCACTTTCAACATTCACGCCCTGTCTACGGACTCGCCGGCGGCGCCTTCCACGCCTCCACCTGCCTCCCCCGGGGCATCCGCCCCCTTGCTGACGGCAGGGATTGCTACACGCCGGCACCGCGGAAAGAGCATCTGTTTCTACCATCAGCGTTTTGGCGACAGAGCGCGTCGCTGCCTGCCGCCTTG
The DNA here is from genome assembly GCF_036321145.2 of Pelmatolapia mariae. Lineage (NCBI taxonomy): Eukaryota > Metazoa > Chordata > Actinopteri > Cichliformes > Cichlidae > Pelmatolapia > Pelmatolapia mariae. The sequence goes on from NC_086229.1 coordinate 30,202,641, forward strand.
CGCTTTCACGGCCCAGGGAAACGGACCCGCCAGCACGCCGTAGCAGCCGCGACCGCTGGCAATACAGAAAGGCTGCTCTTCATAGAGGACTCGCGCTCCGGGAGACGTTTTCTCGTGGACTCCGGCTCCCAGAAGAGCCTCCTTCCCCCTACCGCTGCCGACAGACTAGCAGCGAACTGTGGGCCGCAGCTCCTGGCAGCTAATGGCTCTCCCATCAAAACGTTTGGGGAAAGGTTGGTGACTGTTTGTTTTCATGGCCGGGATTTCCAGTGGAACTTTGTTGTTGCCGCTAGCTCTGTACCTATTTTAGGTGCTGATTTTCTGTGCGCTCATGGACTGCTTGTCGATGTTGCTAACAGATGTTTAATTGATGCTCTCTCGTTTTCTTCGCTACCCTGTTTTACTCGAGTTGCCGAGCCCCTGATTCGGGCTAATGTAGTGACCTCCGGGGATGCTTTTCAGCGTTTGCTTTCAGAGTTTCCATCACTGTCTGTCCCTGATTTCTCTGGCACGGTAACGAAGCATGGGGTTGAGCATTATATTCCCACGGTCGGGCCCCCGGTGTTCGCGCGCGCGCGCCGCCTCGACCCCGCGAAACTGTCCGTCGCTCGGGAAGAGTTTGCAGCCATGGAGCGCCTTGGCATTGTACAGCGTTCGAACAGTGCATGGGCCTCTCCGCTTCACATGGTGCCCAAATCGGACGGTCGGTGGCGGCCATGCGGAGATTTCCGCCGTTTAAATAATGCCACGGAGAATGACCGTTACCCCATCCCCCACATTCAGGATTTTTCTGCCAATCTCGCCGGAACGTCGATTTTTTCTAAAATTGACTTGGTGCGGGGGTATCACCAAGTTCCCGTGCGCACCGAAGACATTCCTAAGACCGCTGTCATTACCCCCTTCGGCTTGTTCGAGTTTTTGCGCATGCCGTTTGGCCTGAAAGGTGCCGCCCAGACCTTTCAGCGGCTGATGGACTCAGTTTTGCGTGGGCTGCCGTTCGTTTTTGTTTATCTGGACGATATATTGGTGGCCAGCTGCTCAGCGAGCCAGCACGAGTCCCATCTGCGCTAGCTTTTCCAGCGTTTGGCAGCGCACGGCCTGATCATCAACCCTTCCAAGTGCCAGTTTGGGTTGCCTGTTCTGGATTTCCTCGGGCACCGCATTTCCGCTGGAGGTGTGGTTCCGTTGCCCGACAGAGTCCAGGCCGTTTCAGCTTTTCCGCGCCCCACGTCGGTTAAAGCATTGCAGGAGTTCTTGGGGATGATAAATTTTTACAACCGCTTTCTCCCCAGAGCTGCCCACCTGCTACAGCCACTCTATGCTGCCTTAAAAGGTAAAACAGCCAAAGATCCGGTTGACTGGCTGCCGGAATGCATCCATGCGTTTTCCGCAGCCAAGTCTGCGCTGGCTGACGCCGCCGTGCTGGCACACCCGCTTCCGTCGGCGGAGATCACGTTGACCACCGACGCGTCCAACGTGGCAGTGGGTGGGGTGTTGGAACAGCGGGTTTCAGGTCTCTGGCAACCGCTCGCCTTTTTCAGTCGTACACTCCGGGATGCCGAACGCAAGTACAGTGTTTTTGACAGGGAGTTGCTGGCCCTGCACCTCGCCACACGACATTTTCGTTTTTTCCTCGAGGGTCGCAACTTTACTGCATACGTTGACCACAAACCTTTGACGTTTGCGATGTCCAAGGTCTCTGACCCATGGAGCACACGCCAGCAGCGCCAGTTGGCGGCCATTTCAGAGTTTAGCACAGACATTCAGCACGTGGCTGGTAAGTCCAATCACGTCGCTGACTGTCTGTCACGTGTGTTGGTTTCTCCGGTGTATGTCGGCATCGACTATGCTGCCATGGCCGCCGAGCAACGTGCTGACCCAGACATCCTGGCCCTTCAGTCAACGAAAACAGGCCTCGTGCTGGAGGACACCCCGGTGTGGGACGGCGGTCCGCACCTTCTTTGCGACGTTTCCACCGGTCGTGTTTTTGACTCGGTGCATGCCCTCTCTCATCCCGGCGTCCGGGCCTCGGTCAAGCTGGTCAGCGCCAGGTTCGTTTGGCCGGGCCTTCGCAAGACGGTGAAAGAATGGGCGGCGGTTTGTATCCCATGCCAACGCTCGAAAATCCACCGGCACACACAGGCACCCCTCGAACCTTTCCGTATCCCCGGTAGGCGTTTCGATCACGTTCATGTGGACCTGGTTGGTCCCTTGCCGCAGTCACAGGGTTTCACGCACCTTTTGACTGTGGTGGACCGCACGACCAGGTGGCCGGAGGTGGTACCCCTGGCGTCCACGACAGCGGCGACGGTGGCCAGAGCATTTTTGTCGACGTGGGTTTCACGTTTCGGTCCCCCTGCTGACATTACCTCGGACAGGGGCCCCCAGTTTGTTTCTGAGCTTTGGTCTGCCATGGCTGACGGCCTGGGGGTCAAGGTCCACCGCACCACAGCATACCACCCGCAAGCTAACAGGATGTGCGAACGGTTTCACTGGTCTCTTAAGGCTGCGCTCCGGGCTTCCTTGACAGGTGGCGACTGGGTCGACCGTCTTCCGTGGGTTTTGCTGGGATTGCGTAGCGCGGTTAAAGAAGACCTCGGGGTTTCCCCGGCTGAACTGGTTCTCGGCCAGCCCCTCCAGATCCCCGGGGAATTCTTGCCTGAGAGCCCTCCCCCATGTTTTGATGCCTCTTTGTTGCCTTTTCGCCCCCCACGAGACTCATTTCCTGTTCCTGGTCCTGTGCACCACTGCCTGCCTGACACTTTTGTTCCGAGTTCGTTGGACTCTGCTCGTTTTGTTTTCGTCAGGCGCGATGCCCATAGGACTCAGCTGCGTCCCCCATATGACGGGCCATACAGGGTTCTTAAACCAGGCAACAAACATTTCATTTTGGACTTTGGCGGTCGGCAGGAGGTTGTCTCGGTTGACAGACTTAAGCCTGCACATGTTATGCATGAGGATCAGGTGGTTCCGGCCCAGGCCCCTCGCCGCGGCCGCCCACCTGCCACCGGGCTGATGGATTCTGTTTTTTCCCCCAGGAGCGACCCACAATCAACGGAGTCCGAGTCGCCTGCAGCTTTTTCTGACCGCCAGTGCCAGCCTCACTTCCGGGCTGGGTTGCCCTCTGTCAGTTCCCCACCCCCCCGGTTCAGCCGTTCCGGCCGTTTGCTTAAGCCCCGGGTCCTGGACTAGTTCTGCTTGGTGTTCGGGGGGGGGCATGTGTGGTGGACCACTAGAGGGCTCCACTCACACCCAGTGTTGAGGAAGTGTGTTCCTCTGTTTTGTGGCGGATATGAGCAGTTAATAGAGAGACGAATAAAGAAGGAGTGAGAACTGAGAGCTCTGTGTCGTTGATGCTTACCTCCACAGTGCAGTTTATATTTAAGCTACATTAATGCAGCATTTCCAAAACTAAAAAAAAAAAAAATGTCTCTTTGAAGGCTTTCAGTCATCCAGGTAATCGTAGTCTAAGTAGCTTGGAAAGAAAAAAAGTGTCCAGACTTCTTTAAGGGCTTAAATCTGGGACTCGGACACCGTTTGAGCCTAGAACTGGAGAAGCTTCTCGGATGAGAACGTCTTCAAGCAACTTAAAACAGTCCAAACGCTTTTTTCTTTCCAACCTTCTTAGACCGGGGTGATCGTGGCTCAAGAGTTGGTAGTTCGTCTTGTAATCAGAAAGTCGCTGGTTCGAGCCCCGGCTCGGACAGTTGTAACAGAGCGAAGGTGATTTTTAGCACAAATGTTATTAAAGAGAGGGAAACCCTCCTCAAAACGGACGGAGCAGTGGAGCAGCCAAGGGGAAGCACACGAATTAAAAACTGTAAGGCTAACATATAATTTAACAGTTAAAAATATAAAATGAATTGAAACAGCCCTGGCCAGGGGGCAACACAATAAAAATCAATAAAACACAACAGTAAAAGTCCAGTGGCGTCCGCCACGGTATAGAGGTCACTAAGAATTAAAAAATCCAGTGAAGCGGTGCAGAAGGGAAACCCGGCGGCGTCCTCGCCTTCCTCTCCACGTTCTGCGTCCCGGTGCGCTAAAGAAAGAAAGGCGGCGGCAGTCACTACTCTTTTAGGCAGCAATCATTCATTAAAGGGGACAAGTCAAAAGACTTACCCCGGGTGGGCAGAGCTCTTAACTCTGCCCGCCGCTTCTTTGTAACAGCCAATCGGCACCAGCCCGCCTTGCCGCCTCTAATTCCCCGCAGACACGTAATCTGGCCTCTTGTTGCTGCAGCAGTCGGACCGCTCGCTCCGCATCCCTGGTCGCTGGCGCTGTATCTTCCTGCCTCGGTCTCTCAAGCCTCCCCGAGCCTCTTATGTGTCACTGAGCACTCTGTAAATCACCGCCCGCCAACCTACACCAACACCAACAGAGGCGGTGGTTTACGACACCAACTGTCTGCCATCTATAATCCAGTTTTGAGTTCCCTCCCCAGACGCCTTAACGCCCACTCACATCCTGGGCCATCTGACCTCAGGAATTCACATGACAAGGTGGGGCCAGGTTTCACAATGAGCTCACCCGAAACCCTGGCTGATTAGGTCCCACACCTGTTTTCACACCTTGGCTCATGTGATTAGAGGATCACCAGGGGGTCCTTTGTCCCTCTTTGGGGGGATACTCCCACTGGGTTTAAATCTGGGACTCTCGGCCATTTGACCTTAGAACTGAAGAAGCTTCTCGGATGAGAGTTGAAACGTCTTCAAGCAACTTAAAGAAGTCCAGACGCTTTTCTTTGCAAACTCCTTTGACTACGATGACCTGGATGACTGAGAACCTTCACAGACACTTCACAAAAATATAACCAAAACATGCAATACAAAAAAATAAAAACACTCCACATTGGAACAGAGTAAAACTTCAAAATAAAGTCGATCCTTCCCTGGATGACACAGTCTCGGTCGTTGTGTCCTTGGGCAAGACACTTCACCTACAGCCTACTGGTGTTGGCCAGAGGGGCTGATGGCGCGATATGGCAGCCTCGCTTCTGTCAGTCTGCCTCAGGGCAGCTGTGGCTACAACTGTAGCTTGCCTCCACCAGTGTGTGAATGTGAGAGTGAATGAATAGTGGAATTGTAAAGCGCTTTGAAGGTCTCGAAAAGTGCTATATAAATGCAATCCATTATTAAAAAAAACGTACATTATTTCGTGAATGATGTTATTTTCTTTATTATATTAACAGCTCTGTGTCCGTTAAGAAGCTACAAATGATGTCTGAACAAAAGTATGCAGAGCAGTCAAAGTCTGTGAAGAGGTAAGGTTTTCAAATAGTTACAGCTTTAGTGTCATTATGACTTTATTTAGAGAACACAACGCTGGGAAAAACATTCTTGAGGTTTATTAACCTCAGTGTCAATATAGTAGGTATGTCTGTTGTTTTTATTAACATTAAGAACATTTTAATTATTACATTGAAGTGAATAATTTAATTACCCAACAAAAAGCAAAAATTACGACTAAAAAAATAAACAAGAATTTGAAATTCTAGCCAACAGAAGGACAGATTCACGACATAGGCAAAATATTTATTTCAATATAAAAGAAAAGATTTTTGATAAAACAAAATAAAGCTCAGAAAGTTATTTTTTGCCTTCCAACATTTATATTAGAAATAGTTTTGATCCGGAACTTTAATACATTTATTATGACTCTATTTAGTTTAGTCTTGTAGAGAGTATCCATTGATTATACTAAAATATCCTAAAGAAGTCTCACTATATGGTTTTTGTCCTTTTCATATGTCAAAAACTTTGAATTCAACAGTGTTAATTATTCAATTATTGGGCAGTTCTATCAGGAATCATCAGAGACCAGGATCGTCTGACACAAACTGTTTTTCCATCAAGAGTGACCGATCCATAAATGAACCCATTTATTTTGATGTTGAACATTTAAAGGCAGATCAAAGGTAAGATAAAAAGTACTCAATGAAATCCATTTCTTGAAAATGGCACTGTTGTGCATGTGGATGTTACCCTTACTAAAAAACTGATAAAATAAGCAAAGTTGAGTTTAAATGAGGTGAGATGATGCTGTTAGCAATGATCATGTTCCATGCTGTTAGGATCCAGCAGCAGAGACCAGACTCTGCTGAACTGAGCTCTGTTCCCATGGAGAGTGATGAGTCAATGTATGAACCTACTTACGCTGGACACCATTTAAAAGCAGATTGGTAAGATTATAAGACTCAGGCAAATGCATTCATTTACCAAATGAATACACCAATACAATTGCATTACAACAGTCTCACTGACAATACACCTCACAACAATCCCTAGGATTACAGCTTCATGTTTTTAATTTAAAGTGTAACTTCAAGAGAATGAATATTGTGAGTCCAATGGTGATGTTTTCTTCTAGGTCTGTTAATTATTCTCACTTATTTACATCAGACCATTTTGCTAAGGCAGACTGTAGCACCTTTTTTTGTATCTACTCTTTGGTCTAAAATCCTAATATCAAAGTTTGGCTACATCAAAATGAATAATTTTAATACTGGAAAGTAAAATTCTACTAAGATTTTGAGCTTTGTTTAACTCATAATTTTGGTTTTATCTTGTCACAGAAAATGTTATGGAGATAAGTTTCAAATGAAACACTATTTTATTTCTACAAGGATTTATCCACAGGCAGAGAACTCTCCCGAAGCCAGCTTTACAACTTTGAAGAGTGACCACTCTGTGCATCAACCTACTTATTGTGGACACGACCCAGCTTATCACAGGTAAACATTTAAAGGGGTTATAATATTGTACTATTGAGAAATCATATGGCAAGATGCCGGAAATGGCTCTGAACCCTCGTCGATAATATAATGACAATTAAGCTTTGAAACAACTCCTACTACTATACCACTCAACCCTGGTGAGGATTCTAACCAAACTGGAAAGATTTAAAATAAATCTGGGACAAAAAATGGCACCCAGTCAAAAAGAACGAAGTGTGCAGTTGCTCCTGTCAACTGTTGCTTTCGGAGAAGCTAACCCTTGATAGCCAAGAAGGTTGGAAAATAGATAAAAAAATGGCCTGTTTGCTGAGATTGCGAAGATCAGGGTGACACTGTACAGTGTTGCAGCTGATGTCACGCTGATTAAATCCAACACAACAGAACTCCAGAACTCTGAAGCTGCAATCCAAACGAGTCTGACAGAGGCTGAAAGTCGTATCTTCGACTTGGCTAAAGATAACGGCAAGCTATTTAAAAAAGTAGAGCAACTTTGGACCTGGATTGATAATCACGTAAACAATATCATGGCGCCAACTACCCCTGGCAGAGGGTTGTTGGCACTATGCCCCTCCCCTGTTTTAAATGGACCTTAAACAGCATGCATCAACACCACATATCAGTGGGTGGAGTAAGGTTTGGGGTCTTCACAACCATGTTCTCTGTTCACTGTCTGGGGCGAGGGCTGGGAGGAGGAGCTGGCCGTCTGGGACTGTCCGGGGGCAGTCTGCTCATCTCCACCCAAGAGTAAAGTGAACCATCTCCTGGGTCTGGGGGAAGATTGCCCCTTCAAGAGTGCTGGTGCCTGGACCCAGTGTTGTGAGAAACCATCCTACTCTCACAATATTCCGTATTATAATTTGCTGGTGACTTGTGACTAAACCTAACCCTACCCTCTAACTATAACCCTAACCATAACTGTAAGAACCATAACCTGGGTGAGAGAAAAATAAGTTAATTTGGGTTTGGTGTTGTGTGCATGCGCTGCGTCTGCGCCGAAACATTGGGTAGGATCTTTTTTTAGGTAAGATGGATTCCCAGAACACCGGGAGTATAGAGTTCATTGGGGAGTGTGAGCATGTGTACTCCCACCCTCATGCACACATATTCAAATAATCATGCATCATCAAACATGGAAACACATAGAAATGTACATGTTTGTGTCTGTGTGTGTGCCTGTTTGTCTATATCTATGTGTCAGCTCTTAAACTCCTCCTCTCTCAAAATTACCATTCAATGCTAAGATTTTAGAAAAGGTTGTGGCTAAGCAGCTTAAGCTGTTCAAGATAAATTCCAATCTGGCTTTCGTAGAGCTCACTCTACTGAAACTTCAGCTGAGACTGAAGAAGTCACCTGGATGAGTGACAAAAGGTTTCTCCCACTGAAAACGCTACGTCCAGATGAACAGAATCAACCTTTTGGGATTTACTTAACTGGACGATTGATGATTTTTTTTAATGCCTCACTGAGTTTTGTTTTTTGTTGAAATGTGTATTTCTTTAAATGTTTAAAAATAGTTTTAAAAAACTAACAAAAAAAACTTACTATTGAACTAATGATTTATAAAGAAATGATCATTACGAGAATTCATGACAACAGAATTACTTCTCTGTACATCTTTCATTTGCAGAATTAACCAGGACACATCAGATCAATCTGAGCACAAAAATCACCTGGACTCCGTGTTTATGGTGTGTAAAAAGAAACACACAACTGCTACACTAAATCAAGAATCATATAGTAAACAGTCATAGCACTAAAAGTGTGGCACAGTGGTAGATTCATAGTTCAGTGGTAGTGGTAGTTCATGTTCAACATAAAGTTTATATCTCTCTATTCCAGCTCCTTGAGAAAAAAATTGTCACATTTATGAAAAATGAGCTAAAGGAGTTCCAGAGGTTTCTGAGTCAGAGGCTGGATGATGATGAGACAGTGATGTATGAGGATAAAGAGAAGAGAAGCAGCAGGGAGGCATTTCTGAAGATCACACTACACTTTCTGAGGAGAATGAATGAGGAGGAGCTGGCTCACTGTCTTCAAAGCAGTAAGACTTTTTGTTTTATTGTGTAGCTTAAAGTTTGTCTATATTTACAATAGGATTTTATAAATGAAAGAAAAAAAAACTCAAATTCTTTCACTCACAAATATTTGGATATCAAGATTGCTATCACATGGGAATGAAGCAGACAGGTGTATCTCAAACAGCTATGTCTGTTTGGGTTTATTAAATTAAATATTTACATTGTAAATATACACATATAAATATATGCATACATCATTGCTCTTCATGCAGGAACTCATGCTGAAGTTGGCAAACGTAAACTAAAATCCAAGTTGAAGAAGAAGTTCCAGTGTGTGTTTGAGGGGATCGCTAAAGCAGGAAACCCAACCCTTCTGAATCAGATCTACACAGAGCTCTACATCACAGAGGGAGGGACTGCAGAGGTCAATGATGAACATGAGGTCAGACAGATTGAAACAGCAAATAGGAAACCACACAGACCAGAAACACCAATCAGACAAGAAGACATCTTTAAAGCCTCACCTGGAAGAGATGAACCAATCAGAACAGTGCTGACAAAGGGAGTGGCTGGCATTGGGAAAACAGTCTTAACACAGAAATACAGCCTGGACTGGGCTGAAGACAAAGCCAACCAGGACATCCAGTTCATATTTCCATTCACTTTCAGAGAGCTGAATGTGCTGAAAGAGGAAAAGTTCAGCTTGGTGGAACTTGTTCATCACTTCTTTACTGAAACCAAAGAAGCAGGAATCTGCAGCTTTGAAGACTTCCAGGTTGTGTTCATCTTTGATGGTCTGGATGAGTGTCGACTTCCTCTGGACTTCCACAAAACTACAATCCTAACTGACCCTAGAAAGTCCACCTCAGTGGATGTGCTGCTGATAAACCTCATCAGGGGGAAACTGCTTCCCTCTGCTCGCCTCTGGATAACCACACGACCTGCAGCAGCCAATCAGATCCCTCCTGACTGTGCTGGCATGGTGACAGAGGCCAGAGGGTTCACTGACCCACAAAAGGAGGAGTACTTCAGGAAGAGATTCACAGATAAGAAACAGGCCAGCAGGATCATCTCCCACATCAAGACATCACGAAACCTCCACATCATGTGCCACATCCCAGTCTTCTGCTGGATCACTGCTACAGTTCTGGAGGATGTGCTGAAAACCAGAGAGGGAGGACGGCTGCCCAAGACCCTGACTGAGATGTACATCCACTTCCTGGTGGTTCAAACTAAAATGGCAATTGTCAAATATGATGGAAAACGTGAAAGAGATCCAATTTGGATTAAGAAGAGCAGGGTGATGATTGAGTCTCTGGGAAAATTGGCTTTTGATCAGTTGCAGAAAGGAAACCTGATCTTCTATGAATCAGACCTGACAGAGTGTGGCATCGATATCAGAGCAGCCTCAGTGTACTCAGGAGTGTTCACACAGATTTTTAGAGAGGAGAGAGGACTGTACCAGGACAAGGTGTTCTGCTTCATCCATCTGAGTGTTCAGGAGTTTCTGGCTGCTCTTCATGTCCATCTGACCTTCATCAACTCTGGAGTCAACCTGCTGGAAGATCAACAAGCAAATTTCAACAATATCAATGTATTTAAAGACATACCTAAGCTGAAACATCTTTACCAGAGTGCTGTGGATAAGGCCTTGGAGAGTCCAAATGGACACCTGGACTTGTTTCTCCGCTTTCTCCTGGGTCTTTCACTGCAGACCAATCAGACTCTCCTACAAGGCCTTCTGACACAGACAGGAAGTAACCCATCAACCAGACATAAAACTGTTGAATTTATCACCAAGAAGATCGGAGGAAATCTGTCTACAGAGAAAAGCATCAATCTGTTCCACTGTCTGATTGAACTGAATGATCGTTCTTTAATGAAGGACATCCAAAACTCTCTGGTTTTAGGACGTCTGTCCACAGATAAACTGTCTTCTGCTCAGTGGTCAGCTCTGGTCTTCATCTTACTGTCATCAGAAAAAGATCTGGATGTGTTTGACCTGAAGAAATACTCTGCATCAGAGGAGGCTCTTCTGAGGCTGCTGCCAATGGTCAAAGCCACAAACAAAGCTCTGTGAGTCAATTAATAATGTTATTTTTAGGAAAAAAATTCCTTAATTTACTAGTAAATGGATATTGAAAGTAATGGATTGTCTTGCAGGCTGTGTGACTGTAATTTGACAGAGAACAGTTGTGAAGCTCTGTCCTCAGTTCTCAGCTCTCAGTCATGTAGGCTGAGAGAACTGGACCTGAGTAACAACAACCTAAAGGATTCTGGGGTGAAGCTGTTGGCTGCTGGAGTAAAGAGTCCACACTGCAGGCTGGAATCTCTCAGGTCAGATTAAAAAAAAAAGAAAGAAAAAAAAAAAAAAAAAAGAAGGAACTATTAGTGCAGCTTAACTTTGAGTTTTTTGACACCAGAGCCTCTTTTGAGGTCACTAGCGCAAGTTTGACGTGACAATCTTTTCTTCACCAAGACGCTGCATTATGTTTGCTGCATATTTGTAGTGTACATATTAATGCTGTATGAATTTCCAGAATTTCAAAGGTTTTCTACTCTCGACTGGAGTCTTCTGACTGGAGCCCACTGAAGTCATTTTTCATTGTTATTGCAAAATAAGATTAGATGGTGTGCTTTGTTACATAGGGTGTTGTTATTCTACTATAAATACCAGTTAGAAGATGGACAGTAGCCATAAATTGCTATAGAAGGCCAATTGCATGCCCGTTGTAGCCTCAGTTTGAAGTCTCTTTTTGCTGATACTTTTTTTTGTTTGAGTGGAATAGTTTCTGAAATCAGGGCCTAGTTAAAGCCCCTTATTAAAAATTGCTGTCTTTTCATGTTGTAATTAATGGTTATTTGAATGTCTGTTGTTGTTGCCAGCTTAAATGACTGGTTACTAGCCTGTTGTGACCTCTCTGTGCTCAGTTGTCTGTCAAACTATGCTTGTCTGAACAACAGCCAAAACCCTTTACTGTATCGAACAACTGTGTGTGTGTGTGTGTGTGTGTGTGTGTGTGTGTGTGTGTGTGTGTATGTGTGTGCGTGTGTGTGTGTGTGTGTGTGTGTGTGTGTACGCGCGCGCGCAGGCTATCAGGTTGTCTAATCACAGAGGAAGGTTGTGCTTCTCTAGCTTCAGCACTGAGCTCAAACCCCTCCTATTTGAGAGAGCTGGATCTGCGTAATAACAGCCTGCAGGACTCAGGAGTGAATTTGCTGCTTGCAGGATTGGAGGATCCATATTGGAGGCTTGATATTCTCAGGTACCCCCCTCTATTTTACCTTTAACCAGAAAATCCCTTGAAATTATAATCATGGACATAAAATTACAATTGCATAAAAACAACAAGGCCAGATAAGTCTGTTTCATTCATGATAAATAAACATTTGTGTTTCATCCTGTAGGGTGGACAGTGGTGGAGAGTGGAAGGTAACTCTTGGTCTAAGGAAATGTAAGTGGCACATGCTATATCTCCAGTATTTTCTCAAAGTTTTTGGATGAGATCTTCTGGGTGTTCTGGAAAATAAATGGTAGTCAGAATATTTGACTTGTGCAACTGATTTTATTTACTGTCAAGAAAACAGAAGTTTAATAGAATAAGGTTTAATTAATAGGTTTGACAGTGGATCTGATCTATAACTAAGGTATCAATTAACATCTTCAAATGTTTTCTGGAAACCTTTAATTAGCTACTCTGCTCATAGATCAATGTATGCTAAAGTCACCAGTTACACAAAACAATAAACAGTTTCTTCATTTTCTTCTCTTTCCTCCACCAGTTGCTTGTGAGCTAACATTGGACCTGAACACCACACACAAAAACCTAAAACTGTTTAACAACAACAGGAGGATGAAAGTACTGAAGCAGCAGCAGCAGCCTTATCCTGATCACCCAGAGAGATTTGATATGTTTTGCCAAGTGCTGTGTAAAAATGGCCTGGCTGGTCGTTGTTACTGGGAAGTTGAGTGGGAAGGAAATGTTAACATAGCAGTGACTCACAGAGGGATCCCAAGGAAAGGCAACAGCAGGGCTTCCAGGTTTGGAGGGAATGATCAGTCCTGGAGTTTGACCTGCTCTGATGACGGTTACTCTGTCTGGCACAATGATAAAGAAACATCCATCTCCTCCTCCTCTATCTCTAACAGAGTAGCAGTTTATGTGGACTGTCCTGCTGGGACTCTGTCCTTCTACAGAGTCTCTTCCGACACTCTGATCCTCCTCCACACCTTCTCCATCACATTTACTCAACTTCTCTATCCTGGGTTTACAGTCTGGGATGGTTCAGTCACTCTTTGTTCAGTGACAGAATCAGACTGCTGACTGAAAATCAAAGTTTTTAAAATCAGGCTCACCAATAAACATCCCAGTTTGACACCAAGATTAATCAGTGTTAGTTTCAAAATATGACTCCAGGGGGCCCAGGGTCAAGGGAGGGACAGCACATATACCAGTGGGCCTGAACACAATGACCTCGCCTTCAGTCTTACTTTTATTGAAATTTAAAAATTTAAGGGCATTTTTCATCAAAGACCATTTTGCTGGCTAATTTACTATCACTTGATGATGCTGTTCTGTGAAACGATGCATACGAGCCATGTGCAATTCCAAACAAAACTACTTATCATACCAGACTGTTAATAATGGTGATGAACAGATGTTTTGAGAAATCCACAGACAGGAAAGAAAAATATTGAGACTGTTAAAGACAGCAAGCTGTGATCAGTAATAAGTGTGCTTCAACAAATTTCTCCCTCTAGTAACATTTCTGTTGTTCACAACAAATCAATGTGTAAAGTAAAACATGTGTTTAATGTAATATCTACATAGGTTTACAGCATTATTTTGTTCACAGCCCTGAAACTTTTTAAGCTTTCTAGGGGTTCATATGATTAGGTTTGTTCTACACATTGTCAAGGAAAGCTAGAAGCTCATTTACCTCACAGTAGTCCACACGGAACTGTATAGACCCATCTTTCTTCACCACAAGAACTATGGGGCTAGGGATAGGGTTAGGTGTGACCATTCCACCCAAATCCCCTGGGTGAGCAGGGTAATGAGAGCTCAGTGGTTCCTGTAGAAAAACTCAATGATTTCAAACAAACTGTGCTGTTGTATCTGATAAGGATGATTGATTTTGCAGCAAAAGAATAACTCTTCTTTATACTTCTGCAATGCAGTCCTCAGGAAATGGAAGGTTGTAGTTTTAATGTTTGCTGTTTCCTGCGATTTACACAGATGTGGAGATGGAGGAGGGGTCTGTAATAAAAATGCTGAAGGGGGAGAATCAGGGGCTCCCACAATGCAATGGGTCGTGTGTTTGCAAAAAGAAGTCCATACATCCTCACTTTAATAAAAAAAATGCTTTTATCTCTCTTTGTTATCTAAGTTCAGCTACCAATCACAACCACATTCACATCCTCATGCAAAAGCTCTTCACAATAAAACAGGAAACTTGTAAAAATGATCCATACAAAATGTAAATGCTGTTTTAAACTTATGAAACACATTTTTTTCACAAGTTTAAAAAAGCAAAAGGAAAATACTTTAACAATTATTACTTTACATTCTAACATATATTTCAACATTTTTAAAGTTTAAACCCATTTGAATAAATTATATTTTTAACCTATTTGCAAATAAATATATTCATTAACTAAAATGTAAAATTTCCAAAAAAGTTACCCACATGGATTGAATAAATCAACAGGCTAACATATAATAAAGTGTGTTTCGTTATTCCGTTATGTGTCTGTGTGTGCCTGTTTGTCTGTGTCTATATGTCAGGTCGGGTCTTAGACTCCACCTCCCTGGGAACTCCCAGGCCCTCCAAAGTGTGGAGGCCTATCTCCCCTCACCACACTCCCTGCTGGTAACTGATGCCCTCAGGGGTTGGTGCATTGGTGGTTCTTGGTGTCTGGGGCTGGGTGCTCAGGTATGCACCAGCTCACTCCCGGTGGCTACTTGGCGGGGCTTGGTGCCTGTCGCTCGGTCAGGCCTCTTCCGGGGCAAAGGGGGCCCTCGGGCCTCCGGCCTCGGGGCCTGCAACTCGGTTCGCTCTGGCACAGCTGGCTGCCAGCAGAGCCGGCGGGCACGCCGGTGCAGCCCCCTCTGGCTTCTGCTCCGTGGCTACTGGGTGACCCCTCGTCTGGGGATCTCCTCAGCCCTTCCCAAGAGGGTGGCACGGATGCCCCTCCGGTGGTACTCCTTGGGCTCTCGCACTCTGGGGCCTCTGGATGTCTGGAGCCTGGATCTCCTCCATGCCTGCTTCATGCCCTGGGGGACGGGGCTATGGGCCTCCACACCCTCTAGCAGACCGTTACATGGGAAAACCTTTTGTATACAAGCGCGTTGATCAACACAGGTGTGCACACGGGTGTTCACTGTTCGTAGACATAAACTACACCTTTCTTAGCTGCTACTTCAAAGCACATTGTGCGCTGTCTGTCCGGCATGCTGCACAACAACATTCAATATTTAGTATTTACTGCTGTTCACACTTAGCTAGATTAACGTGATGGTGTTGTGTTTAGTATGTTGCTTTGTTTTTTTGTTTTTTTTGCTTGTTTTCTCTTCTTTTTCTCTCAACAGGTGATCCAGGAGATTTTATTTTTCTCTTTGTCTTTGTAAGTGCCCTTTCTCACTGTCCCTTTTCCCTTCTGTTTTTCTTTTCCTTCCTCTCTCTCTTTCTCCCTTTCCTATCCCCCAGTCATATCTGTCCCATCTGTAACAACTGAAAATAAAATAAATAATAACAACAAAGTTTGATCAAATGGACCAATACGGCAATGCCATGATGATCCATTTGGCAAAATAAATCCATTTGTTATCCTTGTTGGTCTTCAGACAACAATTCTGACGGCTAAAGAACCAAATGGGAGAGGCAAAAAAAAAAAAAAAAGTTGAAATGTGAAGAATTGGTTTTTGTATTATATGATTTATTTATTACAATTTATGTGGAGTGAATAAATAAATGTCTATTTATGGTGGCCCCTAGAGACAAAGCACGCACAAACTCCAAAACACGTAAAAACTCCAAAACAGGAAAAAACACGTAAAAACTCCCAAACACCCTCGGGCCTCCGGCCTCTGGGCCTGCGGCTCGGGTCACTCTGGCACAGCTGGCTGCTGGCAGAGCCGGCGGGCACGCCACTGCAGCCCCCTCTGGCTTCTGCTTCTACTGGGTGACCCCTCATCTGGGGGTCTCCTCAGCTCTTCCCAGGAGGGTGGCACGGATGCCCCTCCGGTGGTCCTCCTTGGGCTCTCGCACTCTGGGGCCTCTGGATGTCTGGGGCCTGGATCTCCTCCATGTGCTGCTTCATGCCCTGGGGGACGGGGCTATGGCTCTCTACATCCTCTAGTAGACCATTACATGGGGAAACCTTTTGAATACAAGCGCGCTGATCCACACAGGTGTGCACACGGGTGTTCACTGTTCATAGACATAAACTACACCTCTATTGGCTACTACTTCAAACCACATTGTGCGCTGTCGGTCCTGCTTGCTACACAACAACATTCAATATTTAGTATTTACTGCTGTTTACACTTAGCTAGATTAACGCGATGGTGTTGTGTTTAGTATGTTGCTCAGTTTTTTTTTTTTTGCTTGTTTTCTCTTCTTTTTCTCTCAACAGGTGATCCAGGAGATTTTTTTTTCTTCTTTCTCTTTGTAAGTGCCCTTTCTCACTGTCCCTCTTCCCTTCTGTTTTTCTTTTCCTTCATCTTTCTTTTCCCTTTCCTATCCCTCAGTCATGTCTGTCTGGTCTGTAACAACTGAAAATAAAATAAAATAAATAATAATAAAGGTCGATCAAATGGACCAATACGGCAAGGCCGTGATGATCCATTTGGCAAAGTAAATCCATTGGGTATCCTTGTTGGTCTTCAGACAACAATTCTGACGGCTAAAGAACCAAATGGGACAGACAAAAAAAAAAACAAGAAAACTCTCAAACATGTAAAAACACCGAAGCACGTAAAAACTCTGAAGCATGTACAAACCCAGAAGTACGTAAAAACTCCAAAACATGTAACAACTCCAAAGCACGTAAAAACTCCAAAACACATACAAAACCAAACAGAAGTGCTCCAGGATGCTAGGTGCAGTGTTGAGCTTTTGTTACCTAGAGGCTACACAAGCCAGCAAGTACCAACGACCGGTGTGTGGTAGTAACAGGTAAATGAACTTTTTTAATATAGATGAGTGCTTGTGTATAAATACACAAACAATACATATATGCTTTCAATTGTGTAATTTAAGTGATCTAGGTAGCTCTGTTTTGGAAGTTCAGTTAACGCTAGAAATGGGTTTTGGAGTTTGTATGTGTTTTGTCTCAAGGGGCCACCGCATATATTTATATATGCAGTGGAGAGTAGACTTTATCAAAGTAGATGTCTTTCTGAAAGTGCTGTAACTAAGTTTAAGAATATAATCCACCCACTGTTATCATCTTCAATGCCCTGTACCAACATAGAGCAGAGCAGCTATCTGAACGCTACTCCAACAGAGGTCGATTATCTTGTTAATAATTTGACCTCCTCACTACGTACGACTCTGGATACTGTAGCTCCTGTGAAAACTAAGGCCTCAAATCAGAAGTACCTGACTCCGTGGTATAATTCTCAAACACGTAGCCTAAAGCAGATAACTCGTAAGCTGGAGAGGAAATGGCGTGTCACAAATTTAGAGGATCATCATTTAGCCTGGAGAAATAGTTTGCTGCTTTATAAGAAAGCCCTCCGCAAAGCCAGAACATCTTACTATTTGTCACCGATTGAAGAAAATAAGAACAACCCAAGGTTTCTCTTCAGCACTGTAGCCAGGCTGACAAAAAGTCAGAGCTCTACTGAGCCAACAATCCCTTTAACGTTAACTAGTAATGACTTCATGAACTTCTTCACAAATAAAATTTTTATCATTAGAGAAAAAATTACCAATAATCATCCCACAGATGTAATATCATCTACAGCTACTTTTAGTACCATCGGTGTTAAGTTAGACTCTTTTTCTCCAATTGATCTTTCTGAGTTAACTTCAATAATTAATTCCTCCAAACCATCAACGTGTCTTTTAGACCCCGTTCCTACAAAACTGCTCAAAGAAGTCCTGCCATTAATTAATGCTTCAATCTTAAATATGATCAACCTATCTCTAATAATCGGCTATGTACCACAGGCCTTCAAGGTGGCTGTAGTTAAACCTTTACTCAAAAAGCATCTCTAGACCCAGCTGTCTTAGCTAATTATAGGCCAATCTCCAACCTTCCTTTCATATCAAAAATCCTTGAAAGAGTAATTGTCAAACAGCTAATAGATCATCTGCAGAGGAATGGCTTATTTGAAGAGTTTCGGTCAGGTTTCAGAGCTCATCACAGCACAGAAACAGCTTTAGTGAAGGTTACAAATGATCTTCTTATGGCCTCTGACAGTGGACTCATCTCTGTGCTTGTCCTGCTAGACCTTAGTGCTGCGTTTGATACTGTTGACCATAATATCCTATTAGAGCGGTTAGAACATGCTGTAGGTATTACAGGTACTGCACTGCAGTGGTTTGTATCATATCTATCTAACAGACTCCAATTTGTACATGTAAATGAAGAGTCCTCTTCAGACACTAAGGTCAATTATGGTGTTCCACAGGGTTCAGTGCTAGGACCAATTCTATTTACATTATACATGCTTCCCCTAGGCAGCATCATTAGAAGACATAGCATAAATTTTCACTGCTATGCAGATGACACGCAGCTCTATCTATCCATGAAGCCAGGTAACACACACCAATTAGTTAAACTGCAGGAATGTCTTAAAGACATAAAGACCTGGATGGCCGCTAACTTTCTGCTTCTTAATTCAGATAAAACTGAGGTTATTGTACTCGGCCCTGAAAATCTTAGAAATATGGTATCTAACCAGATTCTTACTCTGGATGGCATTACCTTGGCCTCCAGTAATGCTGTGAGGAACCTTGAAGTCATTTTTGACCAGGACATGTCCTTCAACGCACATATTAAACAAATATGTAAGACTGCTTTCTTCCATTTGCGCAACATCTCTAAAATTAGAAATATCCTGTCTCAGAGTGATGCTGAAAAACTAGTTCATGCATTCATTACTTCCAGGCTGGACTACTGTAATTCTTTATTATCAGGATGTCCTAAAAACTTGCTGAAAAGTCTTCAGCTAATCCAAAATGCTGCAGCAAGAGTACTGACAGGGACGAGAAAGAGAGAGCAGATTTCTCCTGTTTTGGCTTCCCTTCATTGGCTTCCTGTTAAATCCAGAATTGAATTCCTCACATACAAGGTCTTAAATAATCAGGCCCCATCTTATCTTAATGACCTTGTAGTACCATATCACCCTATTAGAGCACTTCGCTCTCGCTCTGCAGGCTTACTTGCTGTCCCTAGAGTATTTAAAAGTAGAATGGGAGGCAGAGCCTTCAGTTTTCAGGCCCCTCTTCTGTGGAACCAGCTTCCAGTTTGGATTCAGGAGACAGACACTATCTCTACTTTCAAGATTAGGCTTCAAACTTTCCTTTTTGCTAAAGCATATAGTTAGGGCTGGACCAGGTGACCCTGAATCCTCCCTTAGTTATGCTGCAATAGACGTAGGCTGCCGGGGATTCCCATGATGCACTGAGTTTTTCCTTTCCAGTCACCTTTCTCACTCACTATGTGTTAATAGACCTCTCTGCATCGAATCATATCTGTTATTAATCTCTGTCTCTTTTCCACAGCATGTCTTTCATCCTGTTTTCCTTCTTTCACCCCAACCGGTCGCAGCAGATGGCCCCGCCCCTCCCTGAGCCTGGTTCTGCCGGAGGTTTCTTCCTGTTAAAAGGGAGTTTTTCCTTCCCACTGTCGCCAAAGTGCTTGCTCATAGGGGGTCATATGATTGTTGGGTTTTTCTCTGTATTTATTATTGTGCTATCTACTGTACAATATAAAGCGCCTTGAGGCAACTTTTGTTGTGATTTGGCGCTATATAAATAAAATTGAATTGAATTGAATATATAAACATATATAAATAAAACCACTTTTTTTTTTACATTAGTAATTCCTTTTGTGCTTAATTTTATATTCTTGTTAATAATGAATTAATTAAAGCAACAAAACAACCTGAAGAGCCAGTTGAGCCGAAAGAGCCGGATCTTTTTAGTGATCCGAGCCGAAAGAGCAGGTTCTCTAAAAAGAGCCGGAAATCCCATCACTACTGCACTTCTTGTCCTTGCCAGCACTGAGCGATTTCTGGAAAAAGATAAAACGTACAGCTCTGCTATCACTACCAACATAAATGAAAACATAAA
The DNA here is from genome assembly GCF_036321145.2 of Pelmatolapia mariae. Lineage (NCBI taxonomy): Eukaryota > Metazoa > Chordata > Actinopteri > Cichliformes > Cichlidae > Pelmatolapia > Pelmatolapia mariae. The sequence goes on from NC_086229.1 coordinate 30,222,705, forward strand.
CCTGCACAGCAGTGACATTTGTAGTGTTATTGAAGTTGGGCTAGCTGGTATATAATGCTATGTGATTGCTAGTGACACAGCTATGTTAGCGTGACATAAAGACATAAATACGAGGTTAGTCATTAATATAATATAAGATAGCCTTTATTGGTCCCACAAGTGGGAAATTTGTTTTGTTGCAGCAGAAATTGGACAGTGCAAAGTTACATAGCCAAAATTATAAGGCGTTTAATGTGCCTTATAATCCGGTGCGCCTTATGGGCCGAAAAATACGGTACTCTTATTAGCTCTCTCGCTTTATATGTCTTTTTTAGACCAGTTAGATTCTAACATTGAAACCGCAAGTTTACACATGACTTCAGGCCGGCTCAGAACACTTTACAGACACGTTATACAAAATATTTGTCAAGTTTATCAGGAACGGTAAACCCAACCAGATTGGCGCTTCTTATTATTATATGGAGACAGGCGCAGTTGCAACAGCTTGCTAGCATTACCCAGGCATACAGCCTAGCTATTACATTCCACAGAGCTAAAGTAGCTCACATTGCGACAGTGTAATAAATCACATATCACAGACCTGTCTTATGTAATGAAAGACTAAGTATCAGAGTGCCCAGCTGTGCATTTATTTATGTCTTTGACCACATTACTGACCTGTAAAACAAGAGAGAAAGTGAACACAGGAGACACGCTGCTGTTCGCCTGGTCAGTCTTGCCAGAATGGCAAGCTTACGGCAGCTATCCACCCGACTCCCCACATAGCAAAATTGGTATGGCCCAGATCTGGCCTACACTCTGCTGGCCCAGAACAGTTTCAGCTCTGGCCCCAGACGTCAGCCTAATGTGTAATCAAGCCATGTAATAATAACAATATGTGCTGGAACATAATAGTGCAAAAGTAACATGACGAGAATCTGTTCAGACAGTGAATGTTATACAGCACTTTACTACTCTCCCAGATAACTCAAAGTGCTCTATACAACATGCCACATTCACACACTTCCTCTAAGCTGAGTGCTTCCTATCTACATTCATACACATTCACACTCTTGACATGCAGACTGGAGGAGCCAGGGATTGAACCACTAACCTTCCAAACAGTAAGTGACCTGTTCTACCTTCTGAGCTACAGCCATGCAGTGGTAAACATGAGTAAACCCTCACTAGGTTTTGGATAAAGTGTAAACTCACAAACCTGTCAAACCTGCATTTGAAACGTTGGCTACCATAGCAACGTAGTATTACAACATGGCATTTGGGTCTTCTAACTAAAATAGGGAAATAGGAACATGAACAATGCCATCATTGCCAGACCTGGCCCACATCTGGTTGACATACACCCTGCCATGATACCAGTCAGTCAGAAGTGCCAGCTTGATGCCGGATCCGTGCCAGACCTGTTTTCTATGAGCCTGGGCCACATAAACCAAACCACAATCAAGCCAGATGTGGCGTGCCATCACATAAACAGTGCTATCATTGTCAGACTTGGCCAATATCTGGATGACATACCACTTACCATGCCAGAAGTCAGCCAGCAGTGCCGGCTTGACACCAGATCTTGGCCAGACCTGTCTGCTATGTGGGTCAGTTCCCAAAGCACTCTGCTTCCCCCTACTGTCCAAAGTGTTATGCACTGTCTTGGCAACAGAGAACTTACATGACTTTGTGGACTTAAATCACACCAATAAACAAGCAAAATAAAACATGCATAATAATCTCCATATATCACACCACTTAACTCGCCTCTGTCAGTGCGCCCCAGGGCAGCTGTGGCTACAATGTAGCTTGCCATCACCAGTGTGTCAATGTGTGTTTGGATGAGTGAATGACTGAATGTAGTGTAAAGCGTTTGGGGTCCTTAGGGACTAGTGTAGGCCAAACAAAGCGCTAACGATTAAGAGGAGCGAAAGAACACGAATAACATCAGCTATTGTTCGTACTTGCTGTGTGGTCGGTTGTAATGTTAGATCGCACAACCAGCAAGGGACTAAGCTTGAAAATGGGCTCTCTTTTCATTATTTCCACACCTGAAAGCAACGTGAGGGAGCTCTTATATCGGATGTTACCAAAGAAGGCGTCTAGCCTGGATAGCAGCTGTGAGACGAGCTGAAATGCCTTTAAATAGGCCATGATATAATGCTCTTGTTAAATACTCTTAAAGTCTTGTGCTGTATATGTAGTGATAAGTTTTCAAAAGAGACAGTAAATTACAGAATGCTAGTGGGTGATATTATTTAAATGCTCTCATGATTTTATGTGAACATTTTGTCATTTGTAAACTATAAATGACATTGATTCTACATTGTAACTGATGTGATGTTCTATAAAGTGGTTTTATTTTTTTTTTTAAAAAGCAAACATTGATTTGTTTCTTTATTCAACTTTTGAACAATGTCACTTAGTAAGTACATATTCAGTAAATGCAAATTATTTACATGGCAATGCACTTCAGGCATTAATCTAGACCCCCTAGAATAAAAAGTTATGGGTCATTCCCACGACCCACAGCTTTACTGTGTTCCAGCAAAGTATCCAATAGCGATGACAACTCCTCCACAGTAACAGGTGGAATTTTTCTTTTTTGAGGACGGCTTCTTTTACCTTTCACTACAGATGGTCTGTTTATGGTTTGATCAAGAGCCTTTTTTTGGGCAGCTGAAGATGAGAAGTCTATCTTATGGCCAACCTCTGACTGTATCTTGGTCATATTACCCAACAAAACCCAGCATGCAGGTTCATCTGTAACAGTCCTTGTGCCACGGATCCGCACTGTTGCGTCTACTTGAAACAGAAGAATAGTGACATGGGTGCAGGTCTCTGCGACTCCATCCATACAGGTGCAGTGGGCGGCTTCAACCGTCCCTGTGATGCTCACAGTGACCCATGGCTGCAATGCTGGTTCATTCAGTCTTTGAGAGTGCAGCACCTGAAACACACAAAGACAAAGTTATTTTAAACACAAGAACTATGAGCCAAGGCTGACACAAATGTGTTTAATCTCCTTTCAAATCCATTTATCATAAATGTAGCCATGAACATGTTTAGAAAGTTAGCACATACATGTAATTCTTCATGTTTTTATGTATCCATCTATAGAACGCTGCATGTTATATTCTAAATCTGTCTGTTCTCTTTCAGAAACCTGCCTGCAAAAAATGAACCTAAAGCATGTAATGCAAGGATGTAATCACTTTCAAGATGAAATAAGCATAAAGTTTGACTTTAAGTGTCAATTAGGGACACCTAATATGATAAGGAGATTCTGCAGGTCATTAATCAATGTATAAAACTAAAATAGAATGGATTTTAGTTACACAGGACACAAACCAGGAAGCAAGATATATAATTAGGATTATTTATAATAAATATGAATAAATCATTGCAATTTATTTAACTATAGAGAACAACTAAATTGTTATGCCTTTTGGTCAAAAGTCAGTAGTTAGTGCATAATCTGATTAAGTTACGTAACTAAGGTGATAAAAAAGTTCAAAGTTAAGAAATATTATAAGTAATTCATGCTAAAAACAGTCAAGATGTGTGTGTTTGAAATTTGCTCAAAGTGAGACATCGTTATCACAAGCGATCTTTGTATTGTATGTGCGGAAATGGAAGCGAGGGAGCGCTCTGATCATTCACCTATCCTATCTTTGACGTATTTTCTCCGTTAATGTTGTGAAAAGTGCTTCGGCAGTATTAAAACAGTGAATAAGCTCATGTACATGCTAAAAGTGCTCTACACGCTTGTACCTTGGGAAACGTTCGTCTTTGTGAGTATTAATGTGTTCAGAAATAACTTTTATATGTGTTTACCTGGAGTTAACTGTGATGCTAATGTAACGCACGTGTTAAGCTAGGCTAATCATTAAGTTTGTCATTAAGATGTGTATTAGCTAGCAATTTATTTTCATATTCTGTATGTTTCAGTTACAAATAAGAAATAGAAAGGAGAAGCCTTGAGAGAGGATAAGGCTTTAAAGGATCTTCATTAAAAGCAAGAAAAGTAAGCCTTGTGTGGAAGATCTCGTCTATTTTGTTCGCTGGCTGTCTAGCTTCACATGGTCACGTGTCGTGAGGGCAGCACATAAATCCTTCAGGACAATATCACATCAGTGCACTGAACTCACTGTTATCCACCTAACAGAGCCTCCACATGTTCTCACTGTAATTTCTCCCTCATGAATGAATTTATGCTTCCACTAATCAAGCTGAATGTTTGGTTGGAGGCGGGAAATCAAACGCATTTTACTCGCAGTGCTCAAGCTGGCTTACCTTTGTTTGAATGACGATGAACTCACAACATGGAGGCTTAAAAATAGCCAAATCTTGTACCCAACCATTGGTGAATTGGATGTGTGCCGTGATGTTCAGGACTGCAAACCGAGCAGCATCACTGACTTTCAGCTTGTTGTGTTTGTGGATATATGACTGACTTTAATTATCCATAAAATCATCACATTCTCTGTAGGATTAAGGTCAACTATTGGATGGTGTATATTTTAAAGTAAAGGCTTCAAAACCAAGCTGATGCTGAAAGTACAAACATCACTAATGTCACATAACTTTGCCAACATGTGACCAACAGTAATGTTTTAATGTTCTTCGTTATTAAACATTTGCACATAAATAAGTGACATAATATTCAGTACTTACTTTTCCAAGTTTACTCTTTGGCCGCCACCGTTTTTTTTCGGCAAAATTATCCACACCCACCGCCGCGCAATTGTGGGATATGTTGGGCCACGAAGTCTACACCACCACATCCTTAAAATTCAGGGAAATGAAGGACGCATTTGAGGGCTGCATTTCGAGCAGCCTTTGAATTGGGACAGCCTTCGTCGCGTCGCGGTGACGTAATCGGCCTTAAAATGCGGCCTTTAAGGCTGCAGACCCTGAATTGGGATACAGCCCATATGTGCAAAGCTGGTAGAGACATACCCTAAAAGACTGGCAGCTGTAATTGCAGCAAAAGGTGGTTCTACAAAGTATCGACTCAGGGGGCTGAATAATTACGCACACCCCACTTTGCAGTTATTTACTTGTGAAAAATGTTTTGATTCATGTATGATTTTTGTTCCACTTCTCACGTGTACACCACTTTGTGTTGGTCTTTCATGTGGAATTCCAATAAAATTGATTCATGTTTGTGGCTGTAATGTGACAAAATGTGGAAAAGTTCAAGGGGCCCGAAAAATTTTGCAATCCACCGTATATATAATATACATATATATGTATATATATATATATATATATATATATATATATATATATATATATATACATATATGTGTGTGTGTGTGTGTGTGTGTGTTTATCTGCTTAAATTCAGTGTGGTTCCGACTAGAGCTGGGCGATATATCGAGTTTTTTAAAAATATCGATATATTTTTATACGAGATATAAGATGTGACAATATCCTTTATATCGATATAGTCTATGTTACGTTATAATTATAGTTGCGGAGCCGCAAGTTTGCCTCTCTTTCGTCCACTTTTGTCTTTACGCAACGTTACTCGACCTCGCCTCTCCTTCACTGAACACAACTCCCCCTCCTCCCCCATCGCTTCACCTGCAGGCAGCGACAAGATGGACACGGCAAATCTCCGTTAATGAGTTACTGCGCATCGCCCCGTGCGTGGGGCTGGACGCTGTCAACGTGTTAACGAGCTAACCACGCTAACGAGCTAGCCACGCTAACGCCATGCACGGCCTGAAATCCTTTCATTTTCTCAAAAGTTGACTGCGCGCCTTTTGTATGAATTCTGGTTGTGCTTTATGACCGCAAACCGATTTTATGTGATACACGGCGCTCAGCAATCTGTCAAAAAATGTTTTAGTTCGACTTTGGTAAGCTACGGAGCTGCACCGCTTGATGGATTGTCGGAGCATTACGGCTACCGAGGAGCCTCGCGGAGTAATACGTACTGTGCTTCAACGTAATATTACCGTATTGTGTGTGTATAAAGACCATAAATGGCACCTGTTCAGAGACATGGTTACGAAGCGGATTTCAAACTCCAGGCTGTCAGTCACGCAGTAGAAGTTGGGAACAGAGCAGCTGTGAAATCTGTCTTTGTTATTATGCTCAGCGTCTGTTAGTTTATATTTTGACTGCACAATTGTGAGCTCTTTGTTATGCACAAAACAACATAGTTTTCTTTTATTTATAGAGCATCATTATTTAATAAATGCTCTTAATTTATTTTTGAGTAGTTTTTTTCATGTACATCTATGCTGTATGTTAATAAAAGTGCCTGTGTGACATCTGGGACACAGCTTTGACTAAGAACTCTCTTTTTGTTCTTACTTTATGGCTTTAAAAAAAATATTGAGATATATATCTTATATCGCCATCCAGCTAAAAAATATCGAGATATGAATTTTGGGTCATATCGCCCAGCTCTAGTTCCGACAACAGTTTTTACAATAAAATATGTTTACGTATAATCCTTAATATGTTTTATGTGTGAGTGTGGGGGGGTCCCGGGGGGGGGGGGGGGGGGGTGCCAGAGGGAGTGTTCACCCAGGGCACCAAACAGGCCAGGACTGCCCCTGAGTGTTGGAACACATCCAGAGACTCAGAGAAGAATTATCTTTGTTCTTAGTGCAGGTGTTTGGACAATAAAGACCAAACCAGAACTTCAATAAGAGAAATATGTCTTTAGCTTGAACTAAACTCAGTGTGAGCTTCACCTCAGACCTGTTGCACTGTCTGTTGGTTTATAGGAAGACTCATAGGCAGAGGTGGGTTTAGTGTTACAGACTTTAATGAGCACAGCAGCAGAAGTCTGGACCAGGCAGGAATTCATGCCTGGCACACTGGAGGGCGAACATGACAAATACTCTATATAATGAGTACTGAGCTTTGTGAGCGCCGCCCTCTTCACTGCACCAACGCTGAGGTCACACTCCACCAGCCCAGCGTCCTCCCGTCTGCGGTGAGGCTGCAGAGACATGACCGCACACAGCTCAGACTCACTGCATAACTTATCTCTGAAGGTCCAAACAGGCCAAACATCAGCTACAAACGTGTCTGGTATCCAGTGATTTTCACACTAGAAGCAGCTCTGCAAGTGGAAGCCAAAGGGTCCAAAATTTGTGTAGTGCTGGCCTACAACCCAATATCACAGTAAAGCATGATACTGGATGCAGAAGCTGCAGTATATTCAGCATCAGCAGAGGGAGATATTATATTTCAAGCCAATAGGAAAAAATTAAAAAAGACATTTACATGTAAATACACATTAGCCACCAAGCTTAATCATTTCTGGCATTGAAGGACACTGGAATGTGCTTCATACCTTCCTTGCTCACTCGCAACTTCTTGGCTTCAAATATATTATGTCCCCCTGCTGGTAATAAAACTTCTGCATGAGTGTCTATTTCACTCTTATCTGTGATATCAGGTTCCAGAGAAGAGTAGCTTACAGGAACGTAATGTGACAAACACTGTTGTACAGCAACACGTTTAACACTCGCCAACAGAAAGTCAGACATGAAATAAAAGTGAAGTAAAAATGCTGTACAGAGACAGAACATACTCCATAGTGCTTCTGGCTAATGTGGACATGCCCTGGCTTTGGAGCCTTTGGGCGAAACAGTGATAGACGGACTATTGCTGCTTCTGCTTTCGGAAAAATCCTACAGGAACAGAAGCTGGAGCTCCCTGAAGATGCTCCTTTCCTGGGTGCTGAACATCTGGGGCCTGTGCCACATGCCTTTGTGTAGGATGGCAGAAAGTTTGGGTTTTATGTGAGACTGGCAAGAGCCACAGGTGGCAGCAGACAAGACATGGAGAGAGTTCCAGCCTCTGTTGGTAAGACCAACAGTGACCACTGTTAGAAAACAGTGGTGGAAAGTGGCCAGGACCTCCTTTTGGGTGATTGGTCCAAACAACACTGTTTGCTTCAAATGAAAGAAAAGTCATTTTCATGTGACAGAGCGACGATGCAGTGGAGTCTGTTTCTGCTTCTTCTGATGGGTGAGTGATCATTTTACCAGGGCTCCTGATTGTTTCCACCTAAAATCCTTTAGTTTGATCAGGACTCATTAAACAAATGAACTCTGACTGAGAAAATCAAGGATTCACCTGTAAACTGGACAGTTTGATGGGAACATGAGTTTCCTGCTTGTATCAGCAGATATTCAGTTCAGTTCATTTTTATTTCAAACATATACATTCACCAACATTTCATAATATCATTCCATGCAATTGTTGGAAAGAGAGTAGGCAGAAGTATATACTTATTTAGCCCTACCCCGAAGTGTGCAGCCTCCCAGCCCTCCAGAGAAACATTTCTTCCTCTAACAGAGCTTGAGACTAAAGAGCAAAGCCACTCACCATGTGGGTCATCTGATATTGATTCCACCCTCGTCTTTTTCATTAGCAAAGTGAGATTCTGCATATAATCGGAGTAATGGTGGATCTCATCATCTACTGCTTCTGCTTACCTGAGACTGTGACAGACAGCAGGTGGCTCTCAGAGGACAACTTGTGAGATGAAACATGGACTTGATAAACACAGCTGTAGTTTCCTTGCTGGGCAGGCTCTGCAGCAGGAAATGGGAAGTTGGCAGAGTGATTGACAGCTGGCTGCGTGTAGTTGTTCTTGGTGTCAGAGGAGGTGAAGGTGAGGTGGAAGGAGCCTCCTGGGTACTGTGGCTGGATGGAGCAGCTGACAGTGAAGCTGGAGCCCCTGGATACCTGAAAGCCCTGCTGCTGGGCCTCGGAGACCCCGTCCATGGAGGTCAAAATAATGATTGGTTGAGCCAGTGGATCTGTAAACACACACAGATGATGAAAGGACGATGCTGTTACAGCATCAATAGTGTTGGGATGGCTGAACAAAATTCAGTTTTTTATATAGCACCAAATCACAACAACAGTTGCCTCACTTTATATTGTAAGGTAAAGACCCTTTGTGTGATCAGAAGCTCAGGTGTGTTGCAGCAGGGACACATGTAAAGGTTTCAGGACATCAGCCCTCAAGGACTGGAGTTTGACACCCCTGATAAAGACTCTTCGTGGGATCAGAAGCTCTCACTCAGTATCGTGAGGTCAGCAGGTGCCATTAAAACCCTAAAATCTCTCATTCCTCAGCACTGGGCTGTTTGATTCAGTTCCACACAATCATCTTTGAAAATCAACTAGACTACAACAATCACGGGTTTAAACTTCATCTAACATCTTTACTGTGTTCATATAGTTATTGTCCTAATAGTGTCTCCTCTGTCTGATGTGTAGTCTGTCCTGGGAAGGACCGCAGCAGGAAGCTAAGCATGCTTACAAAGTTTTGATTTTAAACTCCTAGTCTCACAGTCATTTGAGCACTTTTAACTCTCCACTCTCTGTTAGTCTGGTGATGTCAGCAATCACTGTCAGATACATGGAGCTGCAACATCTTGGAAAAAGAAGAAAGCTGATGTTTTCTGGAAACATCTCCCAGATGTTGCAGCTCCAGGGTACCTGCATAGTAACTGTCTCCTACCAACAGCCTGACATCATCAGGCTGTAACAGACAGCAGAGAGTCATCATTAAAAGAATAATCAAACAAACCAAATCAAAGCTGAAGCTCTTCTTCTACCTAAACAGGTGAGTCCAACAGCTTTGCCAGGTGAGCAGCTGCTTCTAGCTGAACCTGAGCTTCTACAGTTCAGGAGAGCCGACTCATGGCCTCCACACTGGAACTCTTTGTTCCACACTGGAGCCTCCACTTCTCTGTAGAGCGCCCCCTGGAGGACTGAAGGGGGTCCACAGCCAAGCTCCCTACAGACCACCTCTGCATCCTGCTGGTCAAAGTCAGCTTCACACACTGAGGACCAGCTCTGGTTAGACTTCACCTGCAGTCTGCCTGAACATAGACTGGAACCGTTCAGCAGCCTGACAGAGTCTGCAGAGATCAGATAGGATCGAACAGAGAGATCAGAGACACATGCATGAGTTGTGGCCTGTTACATTACACAACATATGGTGTAATAGCTGATATCACACATAGTTTTACCTGAGCAGGTTACATGCAGTACTGAGGTGGAAATCCATTTTCTTATGCAATGCCTCAGAGCAGATCCAGAGAAGCAGTCACCACTGATCCTCCACACAGATGGTAGAGGTGTTATAGATGTTACAGAGCGTTTTCTACTTCCTACAGAAACAGCAGAGCCACAGTCCAGATGTTTACAGACAGCAGCTGCTGCCTCCCGGTCCCATCGATAGTCGTTCACTGGTCTCCACTCAGAAAGATAATTAAGCTCCAAAGTCCCCTCACAGCGACTAGCTCCTCCCACCAACCTGACAAATTCTAACCACAGAAGGAATTTACTCACGACAAGGTTCAAGGCAGACTTTAGTCTGTGTTTCTCTGGTATTTGTCATTTTACCTGTTGAACGATGGGGAGCTCCTGAGGTGGACATGAGAGAAAGATCATTAGTATGAAGAAGGATTTGGACTGGAGATCAGGTGAGGAGGGAACAAACCTCTTTGGGCTAAACTTCCTGTCAGCTCAGAAACATTGTAGGAGTTTGAGATAAACACAGAGTACGAGTCCTCCGAGACTTTAGAATAGACAGTGTGACATCACTTAAGGAATGTCGGCATGTTTCACACAGGAACAGAATCACAGGCAGTAAAGTGTTAACATTAACGGAGCAACAACAGGAAGTGAAAACAGTGAAAGAAATACTTATGCATAGAACTCTGGATATTTGTGTACAACAAACAAACTTCATTTTGGTGTTGTAAGCTGCACCAAAGAGGAATAGCAAAAATGGCCTGTATTTGTATAGCGCTTTACACATCCAGTCATCCACACATTCACACACTGGTGATGGCAGCTACATTGTAGCCACAGCCACCCTGGGGCGCACTGACAGATAGTATCTGCAGATAGTATTCCTCTGATCCAAATGCATATTTCTGTCTGACACTTCTTCTTTATTATTATTATTATTATTAGTAGTAGTAGTATTATTATAATTGTTGGTGTTGTACTGGTAGTATTTAGTTTGACGATGTGTATTTTCTGGCACAGCCAGGTCTTCATCATTTGTTTGCATTCATGGCACTTCTAAATTTGCCCACAGAATATAAAATATTGAGGAATCGTACATTTGTGCATGAATTCTTCATGTGCACTTGTTACACATGTGTGACAGTGAGGCCTGATGGTTTTCTAAGAACAGAACAAAACTGTGGTAGCTGAGGCTCAGGAGCCAGAGCAGGTCATGCACTACTTGAAGGTGAGCTCTGAAAGAAAGAAACTGCTGCTGGAAACCAGCAAGCTAGAGAGCTGTGGTGCTTGTAGGCACCAGGGAAACTCTGCTCTGTCATGACTGCTGGATAGTCTGCTGCACACTTTTAGCAGGTTACATTATTATCACATATTACATCATAGATGATCTCATAAACTGTTTTACCTGAGCAGGTTATGTCCAGGGTGGTGGTAGAGCGAACATAAGGAACGGCACAGAAAGAATTCAAACGATTTAGACCCTGAACACAGGCGCCACCGATGAACAGCGTTGATGAGTTTGTGCCTCTGTGTCTTGTAGAAACAGCAGAGCCACAGTCCAGATGCTCGCAGATGATATCTGATGTCTTCGGGTTTGATGGAAAGACCCACGCTGGTTTCCACTGTCCCTCGTACAGGATCTCTAGCGCTCCTGCACAGCGACTGGCTCCTCCCACCAACCTGGCGATCACTGAACACAGAGGGAAATTATCTCTGAAAAAACAGTTACATTTAAAGTCATATGTTTCTTTATTTCCCTTTGATTTCCCAGCTTACCTGCGGAATCTGGATGATCTTCATCAGCCTGCACTCCTGAGAAGGACATGAGAGAAAGATCATGAGTATGAGGAAGGATTTGGACTAGAGATCAGGTAAGGAGGGAACAAACCTCTCCCAATGCTTTGGACTAAACTTCTTCTTGTCAGCTCAGAAACAGTCGCCTCAAGGTGCTTTATATTGTAAGGTAGACCCTACAATAATACATACAGAGGAAAAAAAACAAAACAACAATCATATGACCCCCCTATGAGCAAGCACTTTGGCGACAGTGGGAAGGAAAACTCTCATGTAACAGGAAGAAACCTCCAGCAGAACCAGGCTCAGGGAGGGGCGGGGCCATCTGCTGCAACCTGTTGAGGTGAGAGAAGGAAGACAGTGATGATATCAGAACAGGTTGTTGATGGTGAATTACATCAGCCCCGATATCAGAGCACCACTGATCTGAAACAAGAGATAGACTTAAGGGTGAAACAGTTATAAGCTACATGAGATGCCATGTTTGACTGGAGAAAGCAGCAGAGAAACACAACCTCCTACAGACAGTGGTGCATTATGGGTTGTCTGGAGACTCAGTGTGAACTACCATCATCAGGTACCATCATAAACTTCATTAACTGGCTCATAACCATTCCTGATTTAAATTTCAGCTGCTCTTCTCTCTGAGATTTATTCTTTTTCACCTTTTAAATGTTTTCTGCTCTTCTGTCTCTGGAATTGATCTCCACTTGCACTTGATTTCAGTGCAAACACTGTAACCAAACCCAGTCACACCCACTTACACCTATGCCTTAGTTAGTGATTTGTTCCTAGAAGCTGTTAGATGTTGACTGAGCTGATATGAACCATTCTTTACACTCAGGGTAAAGCTCTGTACTTAACTCATCAAATAACTTCTGGTGGTTTGAGGTCTGAAGGGTTTCTCAGGTGTCTTTACTCTTTACCTGGACTGTTTGGTTAGCAGACAATCAAATTCTAAAATTCAGGATCGAGGCATGAAACCCTACATGGAGCGCCACTCAAGAACTAATAGCGAATATAGTGCAGGTATAAGTATTACCTGCACCAGTGACTTTCAGAAGACACATAATACTGTGTGTGAAGCTTACCTGCAGGGAACAGTTAGTGCAGATAGCAGCAGCTCAGACACACATGTAACAGGAGGTCATTAAAGGTCAGAGGTCATCATGAGGACAGGCAGGTGTAGAAACATTGACTGACCTGCAGCGCTCAGCAGAAGAAGAATCAGTTTGAAGAAAACCATTCAGACTGCAGTGATTGGAATCTGTTTCTACAGTAAAAGAAACAAGAAAAGAAAAACTCCTGAACTTCTTTAAGTTTCTTGAAGATGTTTCATCTTTAAAAAAAATGTCTTCAGTTCTAAGACCAAATGATGGAGAGTCTCAGATTTCAAGCCAAGAAGGTGTTGACCCCCTATTGATCCTCTAGCTAATCACAGCCAAGGTGTGAAAGCGGGTGTGGATCACAATCAGCAAAGTTTCGGGTGAACCCATTGTGAAACCTGGCCCCACCTTAGGTGCACTAAAGAAAAGAAGACAAACTGTGAATGCACTCTACTCATCACCCCACGGTTTCCTCTGTAAAATACTGTGACAGCTTTTAAACTGTGTTTATATACGTCAGTTTCTGAGAATGGCCACTGCCAGAGCCTTCTCAGGATTTGTATATTTGATTGGCCTTTTCCATTATGTCATGCCATGGAAACAGTAAAGACTGAAGTGTAATCTCTCCAATAACTGAAAATCAGGAAGTGTCATTTTAAAATAGAAATACTTCCTGTCTATTTATACGACTTCATGAAGTCATCTTTCAGCTGAAACAAACTCTTTGGTATACTTCAGTTCACCGTCTCACCGTATGAATCAGTGACACTGTTCACACTCAGTGTCAGAGTCAGTCTTGCTGTTTACACTGTAAAAAGTTTCCATTTTATGTGAACAAAGCTCATGTAACACTAATAAAGACTTGCCCTTTGCAAGTATGTCATGAATGGAAGGCGAGCGTGAGAAGTCCGTGAGTCGTGCATTTGTTTGTTGATGCAAAATAGATTGAACCAATCGCATATCTGTGCTGTTTTGAGGAAACAAACGATTAGTTTCTTTAATTGAATTTCTGCACTGTTATTAACATATTAAGTTATTAACACATAGCTGATATTTCATAGATTACACGTCCTTCATATAAGTGTGCTTCCTAACATGTATATGTTTGAAACCTGGGCTGTTCCACCGGTGCTGATAGAACTGTTTTTTCTGAGACTTGGCTATCCAAATCTATACTGGATAAAGACATGGCAATTGATGGATTTAACATTTGGCGCTGAGACCATCCCAGAAAAGGTGGTGGTGGCGTCTTGCTGCTCAAGTCTTATTCTCTAGATCTGAATCTAAGCAATTTGAAATATTGGCCTTAATTAATAATCTGTTTGGAAATCAGCCTCCGTCTGCTTCTCCCAGTGCATTTTCGTTTGTGGATCAACTTTTATCTGAACTGCATTTTAATGAAATCATTCTGGTAAGTGATTTTAACTGGGACTGGCTTTCTTCTGTGTCTGGTGATCTTAAGGCACAGTTTTCCACACTGGCAGTTTTTGCCAACAACCAGAGTGATCACTGCATAGTTGCTTTGAGAAACACTAAAATCTCATGCTCCAAGCCCCACATCGTCACAAAAATAAATGTAAAGCTTTTCAGTGAGCAAGCTTTTGTCTATAATTTATTCAGTTTTAATTGGGGTCGTATTAAACTGATTGACAATCAATTTACCATGGGAATATTTCCAGGGGAGTTTTATCTACCTTGTGGACAAACATGGCCATTTTTGCCAGGTCAGAGTGAAAGGTCGAGACAGCCACTGGTTCAGTTCTGAACTGGCCGGTCTCCTACATGAGAGAAACCAGGCCAAATGTGACTATTTTTTTTTTTTTACTTTAACCACTGACAGTCTAAATGAATCTAGGAGTTTTTGGCAAACTTTGTCAGAAGTCTCCCTCTGCCAGCTCAGAGATATCTCCTAATTATAGACTCCACTCCTGTGTCAGACAAAACTGAAATGCTTTGTTGTTTTAACAAACCCTTTGTTGTTTCTTGTTCTTTGTTTCTCACAGAATCGGATGGTAAACTTCTTGCATAGAAATCTGCTATTAGTTCCCTGGTTACTAATACCTTTTCTTTTACAGCTGTGCAATGATGGGAATTGCGGCTCTTTTTAGAGAACCAGCTCCCTAAAAACCCTAAAACTCCCTGAAAAGCCTTCAGTTAATCCAAAATGCTGCAGCAAGAGTACTGACAGGGACTAGAAAGAGAGAGCAGATTTCCCCTGTTTTGGCTTCCCTTCACTGGCTTCCTGTTAAATCCAGAATTGAATTCAAAATCCTGCTCCTCACATGCAAGGTCTTAAATAATCAGTTCTTCATGTGGTAGAAATGTGAGGAAG
This sequence comes from Pelmatolapia mariae, assembly GCF_036321145.2. Classification (NCBI taxonomy): domain Eukaryota; kingdom Metazoa; phylum Chordata; class Actinopteri; order Cichliformes; family Cichlidae; genus Pelmatolapia; species Pelmatolapia mariae. The sequence goes on from NC_086229.1 coordinate 30,237,951, forward strand.
CATGCTAAAATCATATATTACTATGATTGAAAGTCAAGGTAAGATGATTTTGATTAGAATTAAATAAAAAAATATGTTCTATTGTGTGTGTGGAAAATATTATAATATATACACACTCGGCAGGTAAGGATAATAATAAACGTCACCAACTGGCTAAGTAAATATTTCTAAAGGTGCTGTTGTCATTAAACTCTCACCAGATGTTGGGAACAAACGATCTAACCCACACAGAAAAAGACATGAAAGCACAGATGTCCATAACTTGAGTGTAATAGTGAGAAATAACACAGGGAAGAAGTATTGAAGATGCTCAATAAAATGTTTTATTAATACTTCTCACATAAGTGTTTGTTGGTGATGACAGCTGGTCATCCCGTCCATTTAGTGATCTGAATGTGACCCAAAGTAAAGAGTATAAAATGAGTTCTGAGCTGTTTGTACTCTGGTTGTTGTATTTTATGCAGCAGAGGCTTGAAAGAGGTGATTAGTCCAATCTGTCAAACAGGGCATTACAATAATCTAAACACAGCGCGCTGGATTTCACTGAGAAGCCAGAAATTAACATTCAACCAAAAAACTACAACTAATGTTTCTGTACATGCAAGCCCAAAATTCAATTTGTCGTATTAATTTTATAAAAGCTAATAATGTGGCTTTAATATTTTTGTTTGATTGTTTTTGTAGGTATCAAATAATTCAAAATTGATAACAACAGTACTTTTATTTTAGCCTTTAAATGATCATTAACATCATAAAGTGCTTTCACTTATACTGTTGCAGATGTAATTAGCAGAACAGTTCCTTTAGTCCAGCTGTGACATTAACCTTACATGTGTGATGGTCTAATAAATGTGACCAGCACTGATGATGTCTGTGACATCTGATAATCTGAAGTTAGAGCCCAAATGAAAGAACGAATGTTTGACTCACCGAAGAGCAGAGCGACACATGCAGTTTTCATGGTGTCTGGATGGAGACTGAACATCAGTCTGAGCAGCACAGACGCCTTTAGCTTCAACACTTTCCTGTTTTTTTTTTCACTTTCACGGCATCACTACGTACAGTACGTTACCACCCATTAACTCATTAACATTAGCTAAGAATACCTTTGGACTTTTAAAAGCAGCTCTTAAAATGTATTTAACAGTATTTGTGTAGGCAGAGTAAGTGTGACAGCGTCTTTTATGAGAAACTATGTTCTGTTTGCAATTATGACACTTTCACATAGGATGCAGCATGTGCAGAGCTGCACTCTGAAACTCCATTTTGGGTGCAGCTACACCTAGGGGTGGAAACCTCCCTCTCTCCCAACTTTTCTCTCTCACACACACACCAAACACACACCTGTGTCAGCTGTCTATCCCTTTCCTGTTACCTACTTTCATACTATTGTGACAGCATCTATCTGTGAGAGCTATTGTTTCTTTCACCTTACTCTGGTTCACAGTCTTCCATTAACAGCGCACAAACAACTCTACAGTCATGTGAATCTATCTATCTAGTGCAGCTAACTATTACAGTGATCTAAAATTAATTACAGTCCCCATTTACCAACACAGGTTTTGTAAACCCAACTTTTCTAGTCCTCACACAGGTCATCTACAAACCCAAAAAACAAAATCACATCGATTATCAGCAACTCTCTGTAGCCCTTTTTCTATTAGTGGGTAATTGGATCGACTCGGCACGGTTTGCCACTGTTTTCAGGGTGTTCGATTAGGTCATTGTACCTGGCACAAGGTAGTACAATAGCATGCTGCCAGTTGGCTGAAAACAAAAATCAAAACAGCCACTTTTCAAACCCAGCAATGTGGAAAATGGATACAAAAACAATAGCGTGATCTTCCTCTGTTGTAGAGTTCGTGTTGCATATTAATTACATCACAGGATGCTTGGACGCGTTGCTTTGACAACGACCACACACGTTAGGAGGTACTAAATTGTAATGGAAAACCAGTCGGTCCAAGTCATGGTGAGTTGATCTGAGCAGGTCCTAAATGGAAAAGATGCTTAAATCCATGCAGCGAGTTACAGTAACCTGTAAAAACCTTTGAGTAATGTTATAATAACACAGAAGACTTTACCTTTACTATTTCACACAGAGTTAAAAGGGAATGTCCACAATTTAGACTTTTTGAACATATTTCATTATAACAGTTTAGCAGATGCTAACCAAATAATAATCACATAATCAAACCACTGGGATTATACTTAAATGAATCTACTCTGGATAATGCTGATCCTGAGAGGAGTGAGAGAGAAAGGAGAGAACCGGCTCGCCACAGCCAACAACACACTCATCTCCAATCCATGCTGATATGATCCAATAAGAAGGGAGTCAAAGCGTTGGAAGTAATAATCCAAAAGAGCAAAAATGAGCAGAAAAAATACAAAAATTATGAGTCCAGTTTTTGGCATTGACAGTAGAAGAAGTAGAACATATTCTCTCTGGTTTTTATACGTGTTCCTCCTCTTTGATAGCCACGTTGTACACTATGAAATCTACATGACACTGTTTTAAGTCACACACTGTTTCTTCTCTCTGTGACATTTGACATGATTTGAAGCAAAGTTCAGCAACACTGAATTACTCATAATGACAGCGTGTGCAGGGGGAGGGGTCCTTATGTGTCCTTATGCAAAGCACTGATCACTGTCAGTCATCAGTAACTGCTGCCTCAGCCTGAACACACACTTTACTTCGGATTGTACCCGTAGTATCCCATCTGAGATTGTGGCCATGTCCACATTAATACATTGTCATTTGAAAACACATCGTTTTCTCTCTGTTTTGACCTGCATGGGCTGCTGTCGGAAACAGCAGGCAATGCAGAGAGCACAGGGAGAGGAAACAATAGCTGGCTATGACATCCAGCTGTGACAATAACACCACAAGCCCTCTTCCATCCATCTTACTCACCAACACAAACAAAACAGAAGAGCGACAATTTGTTGTGTCACAGCAGCAAGGGGACAGTGCAAAGTTACAATAGCACAAAGTTAAGAAAAACACTGGAATAGAATAAGATACAATACAAAATAGAATAAAATACAATATACAACTGAGTAAAATACAACATTGACAGAAAAAAAGAATTGCACTTGTGTGGATGTGTGTGTTTGGTCAGCTGCAAAGTCTGACAGCAGTAGGAAGGACAGCAGGATTATAAACAGTTACAGAGTCACAGTTCACTCAACGAGCAAAAATAAATAAATAAACTCAGTACCTTGTAAAACTGCAACTCCCACCAGATTAATCCAGGCAACAGGTTGTCTTCAGCTCCTTCAGAAGCACTCCACTCTGAATGCAGTAGCCAAAGATGAGGAAGGTCTGTGATCTCCACGTGCTCCACAAGCTACTTGTTTTAGCTTCCCACGTTGCCAGAAGTACTCTGACTGACGCGGGCACTCAGTGTGACTATCTGGGGTCTGTCGCTATCCAGTTTGGTAACGATCCTCTGCAGCTTTTTACGTTCCACAGCTTTAGCGAAACGCCAGTCTACAGTAGTCCTTATTAGCCAGGGGTGTCCAAACTCCGGCCCGCGGGCCAACTGTGGCCTGCGGTCCATGTTTAACTGGCCCACAAGTAATTTTATAAAGAGAATAGAATATGGCCCGCACTTCAACTTTTGCTTGAGTGTATTGCAGTTCTTAGTTTTAACACCAGGGGGTGCTGCTGTTGATCAAGGCAGTTGCTCCACCAAAAAGGGAGAAATTTACCCCCAAGTTACTAAATATGGCAGAACCAAAGAAGCGAAAGGTAGAAAGTGAGTGCAGAAAATTTCAGACACGGTGGGAGAATGAATATTTCTTCAAAGAATTCAAGGGGAAGTGTGTCTGTTTGATCTGCACTGAAACTGTGGCGGTTATGAAAGAGTATAATGTACAACGTCATTATGAAACCAAACATCAGGCCTATGCATCCTACATTGGTGCTGAATGAGAGCAGAAATTAAAGCAAAGGGTAGCTCTCCTGCAGGGCAGTATTTGTTTCGTGCTCAAATTGTCCAGGAAAAGGCTCCAACAGCAGCTATGAGGTCGCCCAACTCATCGCAAAACATGGCAAGCCTTTTTCAGATGGAGACCTCATAAAACACGGCCTCGTTAAAGTCACCGAAATAATGTGCCCGGAAAAAGTGCAGGACTTCAACAACGTCAGCATGTCCAGAAATCCAGTTGTGCGACGCACTGAACACTTGTCAGCCAACATTAAACTGCAACTGTCTGATAAAGCTGTGCTTTTGATTTTTACTCCATCGCATGCGATGAGAGCACCGATGCCACAGACACCGCACAGCTGCTAATTGTTTTTGCGGGAAGTGGACGAGAGCACGAGCACTTTAGGTGAGTAAAAAATATATTCCACAGTACCCGTGTGTTAATAAGCATGCATGTGTACCTGCACATGCTTCAAATATCAATAATGCGCATCGATTCTGTCACTACCCTGCTTTTGCGCACCACTTTCTTATATGCGTTTTTCTTGTTAACACACAGAGTACACACCGCTGTGCACAGCGCACGCACACGCAAAGTCAGCTGATCTCATCTGATGCAGATCTGCTCCTTGATCAAGTGACATTTGTCCGGCTTTTTCCCACGAGTGGCGATCAGCACCACAGCTGGATGGCCCGATTTACATACCCAGCGCAGCTGATACTCACCAGAATAATTTACTAAAATTATGCACTCCTGTTATTAAGTCCAGTTCAGTCTGTTAATGTTGATAACGGTTTCAAACAAACGTTAGTAGGTGTGTTGCTAAGCCCAATAACTTAAATAACAAGCTTGAAATGTACTCGTCCCATTTTCTCTTTTATTGTTTTTTCTCTGTGCTGTAAATCTTCTGTCTAAGAAGAAATCTGAGGCTGCTGTTCTGAGAGTGAGCTACCAAAGCTTTTTCTGAATAAATCAATAAAGATCCATTTATGTGATGAAGGCAGTTTTGTCTTTAGTTATATTCAACAATATAACACATGTGACCACTTTTAAGTGATTTTTCTCACTTTAATACACTAAAGTTAAAGTTATATACCTAATTTCTAGTAAGTGGCCCCTCCTATATTTTTATGTATGTGGCCCTCAGTGAAAAAAGTTTGGACACCCCTGTTATTAGCGAATGGCTGGGTTAGCCTCACTTTTTCTCAATGCGTGCGTAGCAGCTGGAAACAAAACACACAGTCCAGCAGACTCACGCTGAAACTTTACATGTTATGTCACTAGCTTACCGACAATGTGACTTATCTTTCCGAAAAGTCAAAACACACTTACTAGCACATAAAAACAAGCTAACTCCTCCGGATACTCCGTGTAACTCACGCACCACCGCCCTCTCTCCTCTCTTTTTCTCTTTTTTCTTCTTCACCCTGTGTTACCTTCACAGACCATATCGGAAATGACACTTTTCACAGGTAATTCACAATAAAAGAAACATAACTTACAATGCAAACATGTTTTTAATCATTTTACATGAACTTTGATCTTTTTAATATACAACAAAATGAACAAATGAATTCTACTCTTTGGTATTTATATTCTTAGACTTTACTTATCTTTTACTATTTCTGCATCTTTTTAACCCGGGTTACATATGTTTAATTTTTATTTCAAACAATATAAAGAAAGTCATTCAGGAAAAAACAGAATATGGAAGAATACGAAACAAAACGCAGAACATGTGACATCACTCTTAAACACTGACAGTCTGCAGCCTCCATCAGTGTGTGAGTGTTTTAGAGTTCAGCACAGCGTATGTGTCCAAGTCTGAAACCTACACAGGTTTTAGACTTGGTGACAACAGGAAACTCAGAGTTACTGAACCTGCTTCCTGACCAGATGTTACTGTATGCACAGGTGAGAGCTTACAGTTGTATTTTAAACAGATTAAAGCACAGACACCATGAAGAAGAGGAGCAGAGGGAAGGATGAAGGTCCATCAGGCCCAGGGTGTCCTCAGCTTCCTGTTCAGAGACAAACATGATGTCAGCTCCTCACAAACAGTCAGCCCATCTTATCTTAATGATCTTATAGTACCATATCCAGTGTTGGGAAGGTTACTTTTAAAAATGTATTCCACTACAGATTACAGAATACATGCCCCAAAATGTATTTTGTAACATATTCCGTTACGTATTCTGAATACTTTGGATTACTTAATATATCATCATGCTTTTTACAACTACATGAATGTACTGTTGTGGTGTGATTTATTACTATTACTGAAGGTTACTCACCATACCAATACCAACTAGATGTTTAAATCTTAAAATAATTGAGTAACAGTAGGGTGGGCATTAGGTAAGGCTGCACTTTTTGCAGCGATCTTGTATAGAAAAGTATTCCGCGCGTATATAAAACAGGTCCGCAGCTCCGAACCGTAGTAAAGGGACCTCTGGCTAAAACGTCGGTTCCGTGTCGGGCTCGTAGCCGAAAACTAGCTTTAGTTGCTTAGGTCAACTTTGCTAGCGAGAGACAGAGAGAGGTGTTGAAAGGCTGCTCCAACCGAACTTATTGTTCCGGAGGAAACACGAACACAGTGTACAGTCGAGTCTTAATAGCTTACTTACAACTTGTTTGGGTACCTGGGTCGTTGACCCAGTGGTTTTAGTTTTGTACCTTTTATTTTTGTTTTCATCTTAGTTTATTATTGTGAAGGTTTCGATTTCTGTTTTGCATTTCTATTTTCCCCAATTCTTCTTGGTTTGGTTCCATACTCCCTCTATTCTGTGTCCAGTCAGTGTCTGTGTCTGCCCTGGTACCCCATCTGTTCCCTCTGTTGCAGTGCCTGCTTGTGAGTCTATGTCTGTAAGTTCAGTCTGTGTTTCCTGTTTTACTTTGAAAGTCAGTCTCTCATGTTAATGTGTGTGGTTTTGCTTCCTTTGTCTCGTCAGCCCTGATTTGTCCCAGCTGTGTTTCCCTCCTGTTTCCCATTCCCTGATTGCTCCCTCTGTGTATTTAAGTCTTGTGTTTTCCTTTGTTTGCGTCACGATCACCATCATATATGCTGTGTGTTCGGGCTGCTTGTGTAAGTTTATTTTGGATTCTGAGTTTTGTTACTTTTTGAGTTTAGCATTAAAGCTGTTTTGAGTTCACGTTTTGCCTCAGAGTGTCTGCACTGCCTGCACACAGCCCTCACATGACACAACTACAGCTACACTGCCAATGAGGCTACTTTCTTTAGGGCTATGCCTGTAACACTCTGCCTATTGCCTTCATATTAAATTTTTTTTTAATACTTCATCACGTCATTATGCGAGCACCAAGTAGGGGTTTGTGGAGATCAGAAATTATTTTACTGTTACTATTCATAATCATTATCATTACTATTACATTAATCATCATTTTATCATTTTATGGATATTACATTAACCCTTTAGAGCCGAGCGTAGCGCCCCCGCTACGATTTGCGTATCTATTTTTAAATCCCTGTATCACTGCAACCACGTAAGCTAGCGCAATAATTTTTTTTGCATATGAAACCGGAGAAGTTGTACTTACATCTTATGCCATCAGCTTGTCCTAGGTCACAGTTTCCTTCCACATATAGCTTTGCAAAAACTGCATAAAAAGCGCTTGCAGCAAAAAAAACATAATATTCCAGAAACACGCTTTGCCGATCCGATCACCTGTTCATAACCCTTCCTACATTGGAATAGACGTCAGCGCGATCTTTCGCATGTCCGCCATTACCTGCCCGAAACCGGAAGTGACGTCATTTTCGCAGAAATGTAGGTTTTTTTTACTGTCAGGGCCTCAGAGCCTATACTGGTGTTTTTAAAAGTTATCTTTGACTTTATGACTTTCTGTGTCGTTTCTGGGATGCTTAGAACTCAAATTGCACTGCTGGAAATAGTTTATTTTGATGCATATGCTGCTTTTTTGCAAATTTGCACTGTAATATTTATTTTCGTTTTTCCTGCTGTATATAAAAATTGGTGTATTTCAAAAGTAAAACTATGAAGACACTTCAAATAAATTTCCTGTGGTGGGAAACTAGTTTGTGCAACTTTTTTGTATTTACAGTTTTGAGGGATAAGCCTCTTAAATTTCTCTAACTAGAAATATATGTTAAAAAAACAAAAACGATTTTGAATTTTTTTGTAGTTTATTGCACTTTTTTGCAATTTATGTAATTACTATGCACTTAATGCATACATATTATTAAAATTTGGGCTGTAATGGTTGTATTGATGTATATCAACTTGAAATGCTCCCAAAATTGGCACTACAGCATGTAAAAATATAATATAAGCTCTGGCGGACTTGGTTCTATGGTAGGTCTTAAAGGGTTAAAGTCTGTATTTCAGGTGTTGTCATAATCACATGATAATCTTTCATTGCAGGTGCAACTGTAATCATGTTATACACATTGCATTTTTGTGCTTATTAAAGAGTTGAAGCTCGGTCAGCTAATTGATGGTCTGAAGCTTCGGGCAACGCGACGTCTGGCCGATCTATTGAGTAAAGTGGCCTAGAGTTATGGAAGAATTGCATACATGCTTACAATACAATACACCACATATAATCTAGAAACTGAATAGAGGCCTGTGTGTGTTCAGCAACCTGCTGCATTGGAGTTTGCTTGGTAACAGATGACTCAGAGTAAGTCGGGAAGTATGCCTCTAAAAGGTCTTTGTTTGTCGAGTGAGGTCATGCACTGAGGTCAAGACACACATAGTTTGCCTGCATACACACGCACACACAGTATGTAAACTTGTTTTGTTGTTTAATTCCAGAGATAAGTGAAGTAAAACAACAGGAAGCATCTGGCAGAGGAGCAGAGGAAGGAGCTGTTCTTTTTTAGGGTGTCCAAGGTTGGGATGACTGGAACTGTTAATTTGGATTGAACCCAGGACTGTATAGACGTTGGCTGAATAGTAGTGGTGTTCACCTTGGGGTGTCGATCAGAACACACAGGACGCCCAGATAAAGGTTATACGTCTTTACTTTGATTCAGTGGAGGCAGTCATGTTAACACTGATGTTTTGCTATAGGCTTAGGTTTAGTGGAGCTAGTGTTGATGTGCTGTCTTGTGTCAACTTTGGAGCGTATGAGCTGTATTGATCATTGAGTATGCATAAGTTAAAACCAGTGTTTTCCCTGTTAGGTTGAAGGAGTGTTTCTCTCTTGAGAATCATTCATGGAATTTCTGTTGCGGTGAACACGGTTAGACCAGTTGTCTCGGGAGCACGTCCCCAGAATTGAGGGGGTCGCTGTTTGTGCAGTTGCCTTTCTCTTTCTGGCGGTTTTCAGTGCATAAGTACCCACCGTAAGTAACTGCATGAAGTCTAGGCTTTAGTTAAGTAGATTTTGGTTAGGCAGTTAGTGGGAAAGTGCTGTTTTCAATTGCATGTCGAGAATCAATACTGAATCAATACAATAATTGTTATGGCTACAGTTGATGCTTTTGTTCAGTCTCCATCGGAGGTATTCTTGAATAGTTGTACTAAAGAACAACTCTTGAAACTTGCTGAACATTATGATGTCGATGTTGGGGATAAACGGTTAAAAGATGAGATTAAAGGAGTGTTAATGGCTGCATTAGTAAAGAAAGGCGTGTTGCCAGGTAAAATGCAGACTTTAGGGGCGGAGGTTGATCAGTCTGTGGTCTCAACTGCCGTTGCTTTGTCTTTTGAGCAGCAAAAGGAGTTGTTACTGTTACAAATGGAAAGAGACAAGCTGTGCATTGAGAAAGAACGTGTGAGGCATTCTTTAGAAAAGGAAAAGATGGAGCTGGAGCAGTATCGGCTAGACCTAATCAAGGCGGGCAAGTTATCAGGTGGTGTTGAGGCTAAAGAGTCTTCTCCACAAGGACTTGAAACTTTTGATGTTGTGCGTAATTTGCGTTTGGTGCCGAAATTTGATGAGAAAGAGCCAGATGCCTTTTTCTCCCTTTTTGAACGCATTGCCGAATTGAGAGGATGGCCAGAAGCTGACTGTGTGATTATGTTACAGTCTGTTTTGACTGGAAAGGCTCAGGAAGCTTATTCAGCACTCAGTGCGGTTGATTGTCAGAGTTTTGCTACTGTTAAAGATGCAGTTCTGAAAGCGTATGAGTTGGTACCGGAAGCTTACCGTCAACGTTTCAGATCATGGAGAAAGTCTGATAAGCAGTCGCATGTAGAGTTTGCGAGGGATTTAACTAAACACCTCGACAGATGGTGTTCTGCACTGGGAGTGACTACTTTTCAGGATTTATGTGAGTTAATGGTATTGGAGCAGTTTAAAGATTGTGTTCCTCCTGAGATTGCCACTTACATTGCCGAACGGGAAGTGACAACGGTTTCTGACGCTGCTAAATTGGCAGATGAATATATCTTGGCACATAAGGGGGAGGTTGGTAGAAACCATTTTTCAGTTGGTGCTCCTGCTAGAGCTTTTGGTCAAACTAAGTTTATGTCATCGGATTCTGCGAAGGCAAATGGTGGTGTGAAGCCCAGTAAGTTTGGTCGAGCTTGCAACTACTGCCATGGCGATGGTCACTGGAAAGCAGAAAGTCCCTTGTTGAAAAGCAAGTTGGCGCGTTCAGGCAAACAGGTTAAGCCTGCGGCTCTTACCATTCCTGCACGGGAAATTTCAGTAGTCTCTCGGGAAACGCCGGTTTCGACTAAGTCTGACTCAGAGAGCTATTCGGGGTTTGAGGATTTTGTGTCAGATGGGTTTGTATCACTCCCAGGTGATGTTCATAAAGTTCCTGTGAAGATTTTGCGTGACACAGGAGCGAAGGATTCTTCTATCTTAGCCTCCGTGTTGCCATTTTCACAGGTTACTGATACTGGTGAGTGTGTACTTGTTCAAGGCACGGGTTTAACCACTATCTGTGCCCCATTGCATAAGGTCAGGCTGTCATGCAGTTTTGTGGATGGTGATATCTGCCTTGGTGTCCCTCCTGCTTTGCCACTTGAGGGCGTACATGTGATTTTGGGGAATGATTTGGCTGGAAATCAAGTCTGGGCTGACAGTTCTTTGCCTGTTAAATCTAGAGTTCTGAATGAGTCCCATGAGTGTGAACAGGGTTTTTCTGACTTTGCAGCTTGTGCTGTTACAAGGGCTGCAGCTAAAAGTGATGCAGAGCCTGTAACTCAAGCAGAAGAGTGTTGATTGTTCCTGAACATTTGTCAGTTTCCCAGCAAGAGTTAATTCACGCACAGCGTGCTGATGCTTCACTGACTGAGCTGTTTCGCAAAGTGCAACCTAGTGATGATGCTAGAAGTGTGGCGTCAGGTTATTTTCTGCAGAAGGATGTACTGGTCCGTAAGTGGAGTCCGCAAGGGTTGGACTGTGTTGGAAGTCCAGTTGTCCAGATTGTGGTTCCGACTAAATACCGTGACGAGGTGTTGAAGTGTTCTCATGACAAATCTGGGCATTTGGGAGTGACGAAGACTTATAATTACATCTTGCGCTACTTCTTTTGGCCACGTCTTAAGCGTGATGTTTCAGCTTACATTAAGACCTGCCATACTTGCCAAATTGTAGGTAAGCCAAAGAAGTCTATAAAACCTGCTCCACTTTGTCCCATCCCTGCTGCGAGTAACCCATTCGAACATTTGATCATTGACTGCGTGGGCACTCTTCCTAGATCAAAATCTGGTTCAGAGTATCTGTTAACTGTAATGTGCCAGGTTACGCGTTATCCTGCTGCATATCCGCTGCGTACCATCACAACCAAGTCTGTGGTGAAGGCTTTGACACAGTTTATTTCTATATTTGCCATACCGAAGATTATTCAGAGTGATCAAACTTTTCGTCAAATCTATTTGCACAAGTTCTGAAGCTGTTGAACATCACACATAATAAAGCCTCTCCTTTTCATCCACAGAGCCAAGGTGCTTTGGAGCGCTTCCATCAAACACTAAAGTCCTTGTTACGTGCCTATTGCACCGCAATGAGGAGTGACTGGGAGGAAGGTTTACCGTGGCTTCTGTTGGCAGCGCGAGAAGTGTGCCAGGAGAGTACTGGGTTTAGCCCAAATGACTTGGTCTTTGGCCACAAAGTTCGGGGTCCCTTGAAAGTGCTGTGTGATAAGTGGTTGTCAGGTGGACCACCAGTGAACTTGATAGATTATGTTAATGGTTTTCGGCACAGACTGTATGTGGCAGGTCAGTTGGCAAAACGGAACCTTGAAAAGGCTCAGTTCAAGATGAAATATTTTTATGACCGGCGTTCTGAAGAGCAGCAGTTTAGTGCGGGTGACCAGGTTTTGGCTTTACTGCCGATTGCAGGGTCACCGTTCCAGGCACGGTTTGCTGGGCCTTACACCGTGGTACAGAAACTGTCTGAACAGAATTATCTGATTGCTACCCCGGATCGCCGGAAAAGAAATCAACTTTGCCATGTTAATTTGTTGAAACCATATCATGTTCGTCCTTTATCCGTCGGTCTGTCAGGCTCTCTCATTTCTCCTTCCGCATCGAGTCCAGGGTTGACTGCTTGTACAATAGCACAGTCAGTTTGTGGGGGGGAGGATGTGGCAGCACCTGATGATCCTTTATTGCTTGGTCGTCTGAAGAATTCCGAAACTCTTCAGAATTTGGATGTGCTGTTGGGCCATTTGCCTGCTGACAAATGTGCAGAACTGTCTGCATTAATTAAAAAGTATCCAACCTTGTTTAGAGACACACCTTCTAAAACAACTTTGATAGAGCATGATATTGATGTGGGTGATGCAAAACCAATCTGGCAGAGGTTCTACAGGGTCTCTGAGGAAAAGAGGAAAATAATTGAGAAGGAAGTTCAGTACATGTTGGAAAACAACATTGCAGTGCCGTTGTCATCAAGCTGGGCTTCCCCATGTTTGTTGGTTGAAAAAGCTGATAAATCACCACGTTGTTGCACAGACTTTCGTAAAGTAAATGCAGTGACCAAACCCGATTCCTATCCCTTGCCTCATATTGACGACTGTATTGACCAAGTTGGTGCAGCAAAATATGTGAGCAAGTTTGATCTGTTGAACGGATATTGGCAGGTGCCACTGACTCCCAGAGCTCAGGAAATATCTGCTTTCATCATACCATCTGGTCTTTATTCATATACAGTCATGGGTTTTGGTTTACGCAATGCTCCAGCTACATTTCAGCGACTCATGAATATGGTTGTTAATGGGCTGAAAGGCTGTGCTGTTTACCTAGATGACGTGGTGGTATATAGTAGCACCTGGGAGGATCATCTGGATCGTATTCACACTCTGTTTGAACGACTAGTTTGGGGAAATCTGACTATCAACCTGGCGAAATGTGAATTTGCAAAAGCAACTGTGACCTATCTAGGTAAGGTTGTGGGTCAAGGTTATGTGAGGCCGGTTGATGCAAAGGTGTTGGCCATCAAAGAGTTCCCTGTTCCAGTAACCAAAAAAGAACTCATGAGATTTTTGGGTCTGGTCGGTTATTATTGTTGTTTTTGTCGAAACTTTTCAACAGTGGCTGCTCCTCTGACTGATTTGTTGAAGGCCAAAGTAAAGTTTATTTGGTCTGCAGCATGCCAGCAAGCTTTTCGGGATGTAAAAGCTTTACTGTGCTCTGTACCTGTGCTTTTAGCACCTCGTCCGCATCAGCCCTTCAAGCTGTATGTGGATGCAAGCCACATTGGGGCAGGTGCTGTTCTAGTCCAAGCTGATAAGCAAGATACTGAACATCCAGTTAGTTTCTATTCCAAGAAGTTCAACTCCCATCAGCTGAATTATTCAGTCATTGAAAAGGAAGCTTTGGCATTAATTTTGGCCTTGCAGCATTTCAGAGTATATTTGGATTCTGCTCGGCCAATTGAGGTATTTTCTGACCATAACCCTCTCACTTTCTTGAACTCAATACAGAACCCAAATCAGGGGCTCATGCGGTGGGCTCTCTTTTTGCAGCCTTACACTTTGGACATTCAGCACATTAAGGGCAAAGATAATGTCTTGGCAGATGCTTTGTCCCATGCTCCTTTGTAACCAGCAGCTTCACTCATCATATGCTTTGAAGTATGTCCTCTCCAGTATCGTATTCCTTCCTCTTAAATTGCTCCTAGGTACCAAGGTTGCTGAGGTTGGAGATGTGCTGAAGATGAAAGGATTTTGAGCATGCTAAAAAGGTGTTGCATGGGTGTACATATGTTCGACAGTAATCTCTACATGTCCTTCTAGCTGCAAATTCATAATATAAATGATTGTGTTTGTCAACTCAGGGTAAGACACTGTTCTATGGGGGGGAGTGTGACAGCCAGTGGGCTGGCCTTGTGTTTTGTTTTTCTTTTACCTGTTTCTTGCAGGTAGGTGGAGCTGACCCAATTATTGATGCAGCACACCTGAGTAGGCCAGTCCCAGGGTATATAAAGGCACCTTGACTGAACCAGCGGTGGCTTGCTCTGTCTCTGTCTCTCTGGCACCCATCTTGTTCATTTTGAAGTTTCAGTTATGGCTGTTATGTCCTTTAAATTGTGTTTAAGTTACTTTACCTTATTTTCATTAAATATGTCTTACAGCCTTTAAAAACCTGTGTGTGGTCTCCCATTTGTTTGTCACTTCCTATGAGCCGGGTTGTGACACTTAGCTTAACAGCTCAGTACAGCAACACAGTAATGCAACCGCAGGCTTACAGAGTGGTGAGGGGTGTGGGTGTGGTCTGTGAACAGAACATATACAGAATACTGAATGTAATAAACATCTGAGTCATGAATTATGATCCATCAGCTCTCTTCAAATCTCACCAGAACTACAAATGGGAATTCCTATATGAACATCTACATGCACAAGTTTCATACACTACTCCCAAACCCTTACTGTACATGACACTGACTGCCAATACACCAATAGCGAACAGGTCAATACACATTGCACTTCTACATCTACTAAATGTCTAATTGGCATGAAAGACTAAAACTGTCCTTTCCAGGCAGGGCTCCACGTCTACTCACAGTTCTTTAGCGACGCACACAACTCACACCGTGTGTAGACATCCCCTGCTGAGTCAGTCTGCCAGGTGCCTCTAGCTATGTGTTAGACAGCCTAACATATGAAACAGGAAAGTTTGAAGCCTAAAGACTTAAAGAATTTGAAGAAAAGTTAGGGCTGGACCAGGTGACCCCGAATCCTCCCTTAGTTAACCCTTTAAGACCTACCATAGAACCAGAGGTGGGTAGTAACGAGTTACATTTACTCCGTTACATTTACTTGAGTAAGTTTTTGAAAAAAATGTACTTTTAAAGTACCTTTTTTGGACGATACTTTTTACTTTTACTTGAGTAAATTTGTGAAGAAGAAACTGTACTTTTACTCCGCTACATTTACAAAATTCGACTCGTTACTTTTTAAAAAATAATTAGTTTAACACATTAGATAACATGCCGCCAGTGGAGTTTCCGGTAACTTTGGCCATGCAGTCACATGACCAGTTTGAAACTGTGGGGGGCAGAGCGGCCCAAGCGTTTCAAAGTAGCGGAAACACGGAAAGAAGCCAACCCATGAAAACATGGCAGAGCCAGCTGTCTACGCTAGAGCTGAAGAGGATGAACACCCTTGGCGTCACATACAAAGGATGTTTCGCTTAAAAGCGAAACAGCTATGTGTGGGACTCATGTAATGGGTGGACACAGATGGAAGTATTGTAATAGATATTGCCCCCCTCCTCTCCATAATTTCATGCATTCTTATCATTGTTACGTTATGCATTCAGTTCTTTATTACTATTTCTGACACATACTGTGCTCACTGGCAATCCAGCTAGGATATTCTGGTCAATGATGATTCCCATGGGTGGTGCTCACGCAGGCACTGAATCGGGCAGCTTTGGGGTCCTGTGTGTTTTACTGCACAGATAGCCTGCAGAGTGCAGCTACGCTAACTGAAGTGCTTGTGTTTTGTATTTGCAGGTGAGCACAAGTGATGTGATTTATAAACAGAATGATGTTGATGTATGAGAAATGTATTAGAGTAAGGTACTGTCATTAATGGAACACAACGCTAATGTCGGAGTTTGTGATTTACATGATGTACCTGAACTGGTGTTAAACGGCATATCACATCGCAAATGATTAAAAAGGGGATCGAGAGGGTAGTCTCCAGGTGCTACAATACTAGTTGGATGAGCATGCGAGTGTGCAGAATATTGTAATATGAACATTGGTAGGAAAATACTGAGTGAATGAGTACTTTGTTAATACAGGTTCAGTAGTTATGTGAAAAGTTGTCCTGTGTGTGTTTTACTTCACAGATAGCCTGCAGAGTGCAGCTACGCTAACTGAAGTGCTTGTGTTTTGTATTTGCAGTTGCAAATGAGCAAGTAAAGAGAACGATTCTTAACTCATGCACGCCTGGAAGTGTCAAGTGTGCAACATATGTCTTCAGTGTCGGTGTCTTCAGTGACAACTTTTCAGCGTGAAAAAACTCAGCTCATGTAACCTGAGGAAACGGTAAGTTTTCTCTAAATATATTTAAGCTGTGGTTAGCTGGATGTCAGTTTTATGTTACAGCAGCTGTGTCGAGCTCGAGCTGCGAGTCATATTTTCGGCGCTATGTTGTAGTGAGATAAGTTTGTGGGTGTTTTGTGCAGCTTCAGCTGTCCTTTTAACTGCTCGCTGGTTAGCTAGCGTAAGCTATAAGCTAACAGCTAGCCTGGTTAATGACGCTAGAGTTCCACGCACATGCAAACAGCTCGTCTCTACAGCTTTAACTGTTAAAACAGAAGGCAATACTGCGGCTGACAGGGTTTATTATGTGAAACAGCAGCTTGTTTAGTTTAAACAGTCTGCATTATGCTGGGGAAACACTGCGATTTATTTCAGTCGCGTTATTCAGCTCCTGCTCAAACTGTACAATTAAATCGCAGAGGTTAGAAGTTCATAGGCCACGATGCAGGGTCTCACACTATACGGCCTGATGCTCTGATGCGACCTGAGTGCTCAAACTGTGCGTCCATAACGTGAAGCTTATCATACAAAATCTGTCTCTCGCTCTCCCTCTCTCTGTCTTTCACTCACTCACACAGGCACACACACCACCACTGTCAACTTTGCTAAATTACTTATGAAAAACATTGACCAGGCAGCTGTGATTGAGCAGCAATGTCCATCCAACTCTTTTCATGGTTGTTGTAGTCATGATAATTTTGTGAGGCCACATTGAAAAGCCTTGGATACGGAAGCGTAGTACGGAAGCGTAGAGCTGCCACCCAGGCAAAAGAAAAATAGAAAAGTGAAAAGTATATTGTTCTAACAATATACCTTTCACGTTTGAACAATATAATATCACGTTATTACAATATACAGAATTATCACGTTCGTACAATATAAATATTATATAGGCTACATTGCAGCTCCAGTCACACTTCCGCTTCTTCGTCTTTTCCCAGAGTAACAGCCAAACAGGAGGATCTATTGGCTAGCACTGCTTAGCCTTGCACGCATTCTTATTTTAAACTTAATCTGGAATTCATTGCAAACTGTTTATTGAATGACAAGATTTTGTTTTTCTACAAGAGTTAGTAAAAACATCTCCAGTGTGATCAAATCTTCTTGCCAAACATCCGCAGCTTTGCAGTGTATACAGCACTATAATGACCAGACCTAATTCTTTTGAAAACCATATATCTTTCCACAGGTCTTAACTTCATCAGACATCACCTAGACACAGAACTGGATGATGCCAGCGCAAACAGCAGCCTAACCGACTAAGATGATGGATCCATGGGGTCAGGAAAGCCAGAAGCACGGCTGGAGAGGTACCTTTCATGTCCATTCACTGGAGGTGTGGATCTATTGCATGGCGTTCCTCACATCAAGAAGCTGTTGATCAAAATCAATACAGCTCTTCCTGCATCTGGAGCTTGTGAAGGACTTCTCAGTCATGCAGGACTCCTGTTCTCTGCTAAGCAGTTACAGCTTCACAGAAAGAACCTTGAGAGCAAACTGCTGCTGAAGCTTAACCACCACCTCACTGAGTGAAGAAATGGCACATTTTTGCTAAATATGCAGAAATAGATGCACACCCATACAATTTATGGTAAACTGAGCTCCCTTGTATGTACATACATTGAGGATGCCTCGTTCTGTTTTCTCTGAGGCTGGTGTGCCATTTGGAGCAAAAATGAATATAAAGTTTACAGCATATCTTGTCACTGGAAATTGTTTGCACTGTTTATATATTTATATTAATTACTGTAGGTATTGGTGAAAAAAGCTTGTTTGAAAAATGTTGTGAAAATCTGAAATCTTGAAATTAGAATTGTTGTGCCTTATTTTGTTGTTTTTTTTTTTTTACATATATTCCTTTTGAAAATACTAAAATTTGTATATTTATTTATTTTTGTTTGTCTGATAGCATTTATTTATAAAATAAATTGGACATTTCAAACAGTTACTTGCTACTTGAGTAGTCTTTTCACCAAGTACTTTTTTACTTTTACTCGAGTAACTTTTTTGAAGACTACTTTTCACTTTTACTTGAGTAATAATATTTTAAAGTAATGCTACTCTTACCTGAGTACAATTTTTGAATACTCGACCCACCTCTGCATAGAACCAAGAACGCCAATTTCAGCCCACATAAATATATCAACAGCAGTGATCACAAAACGGTGTATAACTGAAAACAGTAGTGAGATCTTTAACCAGGTCTTCCCCTTAACACCTGACCTGTCCAGAGGTTCAGTCAATGAGCTCGTCAATAGCTTCAATGCTAAAATGTTAAATGTAATGGACATTATTGCTCCCATTAAGGTGAAGGTTATCTCTGGAAGGAAAAAGTCTCCATGGAGAAACTCCACACTGGTGAAAAATGAAAAAAGAGAGTGTAGGAAAGCTGAGCACAGATGGAGAAAAACAAACCTCCTGGTTCATTATGACATATAAAGAGAAACTTCAGAGTTATAATTTACAACTGAGGAGTGCAAGGAGGTCCTACTTCTCTGACATCATCACCAAAAGCAGTCATAATGCTCGGGTCTTATTTTCTACAGTTGACAGGCTAACAAACCCTCCTGTGTCAGTGGCAGCTGAACTTCATTCGACCATGGCCTGCAATGACTTTGCCAAATTCTTCACAGAAAAAATCCAAAAGATTAGACAAGCAATTGGTACATCAACAGCAGATCCAGGATATGTACTGTGTCCACCAAAAAACTGTTTAAACACCATCAAACAGTTTCACCCTATTAACAGCAAAGACCTGGAGGACATCTAAGTCAACTAAACTCCTCCTCTTGCTGTTTAGATGTCCTGCCAACAAGTTTTTTCAAAAAGGTCTCAAAGACTTTGGAGTCAGACCTGTTACAGATCGTCAACTTTTCTTTAATGTCAGGTGTGTTTCCAGAACCACTAAAAACTGCTGTAATTAAACCTATACCGGAAAAGGACAATTATGACAAGACACAAATAAACAACTACCGGCCGATCTCAAATCTCCCATTTTTAAGTAAAATCATTGAAAAAGCAGTTTCTCAACAGCTCAAACACAGAATAACTGCTATGACGCCTTCCAGTCAGGTTTTAGACAGAACCACAGCACTGAAACCGCTCTGACCAAAGTGTTTAATGACATATGTCTGAATACAGACAGTGGAAAAATGTCAGTCTTAGTTCTACTGGATCTCAGTGCAGCATTTGATACAGTTGACCACAACATATTACTCAAACGACTGGAGAACTGGGCAGGTCTTTCAGGAACTGTACTAAACTGGTTCAAAACATACTTTGAAAACAGGAAATACTTTGTATCAATAGGTAACTTCACATCTGAGCAGACAAGTATCACATGTGGAGTTCCCCAAGGTTCCATCTTGGGACCCCTTCTGTTCAACATTTACATGCTCCCACTGGCACAGATTATAAAGAACAACAAAATAAACTATCACAGCTATGCAGATGACGCACAAATATATATCACAATGTCACCAGGAGACCGAGGCCCTGTACAGGCTCTTGGTAAATACATTGAGGAAATTAATGACTGGTTGTGCCACAATTTTCTCCAGCTAAACAAAGACAAAACTGAAGTAATAGTCTTTGGTGCCAAAGAAAAACGATTACAGGTCACCAGAGAACTTCAATCTATACACCTAAAAACCACAAACCAGGCCAGAAATTTGGGTGTAGTGATGGATGCAGACCTAAACTTAGAAAAACACATTAAGACAATAACAAAATCAGCCTACTATCACCTCAAGAATATATCAAGGATAAAAGATCTGATGTCTCAACAGGACCTGGAAAAACTAGTCCATGCATTCATCTTTAGCAGGCTTGATTACTGTAACAGCATCTTTACAGGTCTACCTAAAAAATCAGTCAGACAACTACAGCTCATTCAGAACTCTGCTGCTCGAGTCCTCACTAAGACCAAAAAAGTGGACCACATCAGTCCAGCTCTGAGGTCTTTACACTGGCTGCCTGTCCGTCAGAGGATAGACTTTAAAGTTTTGATGCTGGTCTATAAAGCTCTGAATGGTTTAGGACCAAAATACATTTAGTGACCTCCTGACCCAGTATGAACCTTCCAGATCCCTCAGGTCATCTGGATCCGTTTTTTTTATCAGTTCCCAGAGTCAGAACCATACATGGAGAAGCTGCATTCAGCTTTTATGCTCCATATATCTGGAACAAACTCCCAGAAAGCCTCAGATCAGCTGAAACACTCAGTTTATTTAAATCCAGGTTGAAGACTCACCTGTTCTCGGCTGCATTTGAATAAAACACCAAATCCACACTTTTAAACTTAAATTTCAAAACTTAAATTTTAACTACTGATTTTATCTACTGTTCTGATTTTATCTACTGTTTTTTTAATCAATTTTAAATCATGCTTTTTATTTGTTTTTGTTTTTAATATCTCTGTAAAGCACTTTGAATCACCTTGTTGTTGAATTGTGCTATATAAATAAACTTGCCTTGCCTTGCCTTGCCAGAGCTTACTTTATATTTTTACATGCTGTGGAGCCCTTTTTGGGAGCATTTCAAGTTGCTATACATTAATATAACTGTTATAGCCCACATTTTAATAATATGTATGCATTAAGTCCATAGTAACTACATAAATTGAAAAAAAGTGCAATAAACTACAAAAAAATCTGAAAATCTTTTTTTTTTTTTTTTTTTTTTTTTTTTACATATATTTCTACTTAGAGAAATTGAAGAGGTTTATCCCTCAAAACCTTAAATACAACAAAGTTGCAATAGTTTACAACAACAGGAAAGTTAGTTTGAGTGTCTTCTTAGTTTTATTTTTGAGATACACCCAATTTTTATATACTGCAGAAAAAACGAAACACAATCCTATAATGCAAATTTGCAGAGAAAACATGTGCATAAAAAATAAACTATTTAAAGCAGTGCAATTTGAGTTCTAAGCATCCCAGAAACTATTCAGAAAAGCATAAAGTCAAACATGACTTATAAAAACACCAGTAAAGGCTTATATGGCCTACAAGTAAAAAAAACTACATTTTCCGCGAAAATGATGTCACTTCCGGTTTCGGGGAGGTAATGGCGGACATGCGATAGTTCGCACTGATGTCTATTTCAATGTAGGAAGTGTTACGAACAGCTGATCGGATCGGCAAAGCGTGTTTCTGGAATATTATGTTTTTGTTTCTGCAAGCGCTTTTATGCAATTTTTGCAAAGCTTTATGTGGAAGGAAACTATGACCTAGGAAAAGCTGATGGCATAAGATGTAAGTACAACTCGTCTGGTTTCATATGCAAAAAAAAATTATTGCGCTAGCTTACGTGGTTCCGGTTCTACAGGGATTTTAAAATAGTTACGCAAAACGGAGCGTGCCCGCTCCGACCGGCTTTAAAGGGTTAAGCTGCCAGGGGATTCCCATGATGCACTGGGTGTTTCTTCTTCACTCACTATGTGTTAATATACCTCTCTGCACTGAATCATATCTGTTATTAATCTCTGTCTCTCTTCCACAGCATGTCTTTATCCTGTCTTCCTTCTCTCACCCCAACCAATCACAGCAGATGGCCCCGCCCCTCCCTGAGCCTGGCTCTGCCGGAGGTTTCTTCCTGTTAAAAGGGAGTTTTTTCTTGCTCATAGAGGGTCATATGATTGTTGGGTTTTTCTCTGTATGCATTTCTTTATCTTACTATGTAAAGCTTTTTGAGGTGACCGTTGTGATTTGTGCTGTACAAATAGTGCTGAATTAAACTGAACTTTTACATTTGTGTGGAAATGTTACCTGCTCTCAGTGATGGCTTCACAGCACCTGAATCAGCTGCCTGCACTGTAACACACAGAGACAGAACTATGAGAGTGTCACACGTGTCATCTGTCTTCAACACTGTTTCACATACTCGCCTGTAGCGTGCTGGTGTGTTTCTGACAGTAGTGAGGTAGACTCAGTTAGCAGGTGTTACTGACCCACAGTCACTGTGAAGACTTCAAATCAAATCAAATCACTTTTATTGTCACGTCACATGTGCAGGTACACTGGTACAGTACATGTGAGTGAAATTCTTGTGTGCGAGCTTCGCAAGCAACAGAGTTGTGCAAAATACAATAGCGTAAAACAAGCAAAAATATAAAATGGCTAATCTGAAGTAATAAATATATGTACAATATATAAGGTGTATACATTACTGAGTGTGTGTACTAAATATGTTTTTCTACATGTATGTGTGTGTGAGTGTGTATATAGTGTGTATATACATGTATGTGTGTGTGGGTGTGTATATAGTGTGTATATACATGTTTTACAAATGAAATAAAGTAGACAATAAAATAAGATATATAAAATATACAGAGGTTGGTATGTGCAAAACAGTGGCATTGATGTACAGTATGGAGTGCATAATGTTGAAGTTCCAGTAGTGAAGGTGAGGTGTCTATGAAGTGTTCAGCAGTCTGATGGCCTGATGGAAAAAGCTGTCTCTCAGTCTGCTGGTACGGGACCGGATGCTGCAGAACCTCCTTCCTGATGGAAGTAGTCTGAACAGTTTGTGGCTGGGGTGACTGGAGTCCTTGATGATCCTCCCCGCTTTCCTCAGGCACCGCTTCCTGTAGATGTCTTGGAGGGAGGGAAGCTCACCTCCAATTATCCGTTCAGCACACCGCACTACTCTCTGGAGAGCTTTGCGGTTGTAAGCGGTGCTGTTGCCATACCAGGTGGTGATGCATCCTGTGAGGATGCTCTCAATGGCACAGCGATAGAAGGTCCTGAGGATGCGGGGGCTCATGCCGAATCTTTTCAGTCTCCTGAGAAAGAAGAGGCGCTGCTGCGCCTTCTTCACTGTTTTGTTTATGTGTACTGACCACGTAAGATCCTCAGCCAGATGTACTCCAAGGAAGCGGAAGCTGCTCACTCTCTCCACAGCGGCGCCGTTGATGGTGATGGGGGTGTGTACTCCTCTGCACCTCCGGAAGTCCACTATCAACTCCTTTGTCTTTGCGACGTTGAGGGTGAGATGGTTGTCTTGACACCAGTGGGTCAGGGCGCTGACCTCCTCCCTGTAGGCCGTCTCATCACCGTTGGTGATAAGACCCACCACTGTAGTGTCGTCCGCAAACTTCACAATGATGTTGGAGTTGTTAGTGGCCGTGCAGTCGTAGGTGTAGAGTGAGTACAGGAGAGGGCTCAGTACACACCCCTGTGGAGCACCAGTGTTCAGTGTGACGGGGGATGAGGTGATGCTGCCCAGTCTGACCACTTGGCGTCTGTCAGACAGGAAGTTGAGGATCCAGCTGCAGAGGGAGCTGCTCAGTCCTAGATCCTGCAGTTTCCTGTCCAGCTTCGAGGGAACGATGGTGTTGAATGCTGAGCTGTAGTCTACAAACAGCATTCTCACATACGTGTCTCTCTTCTCCAGGTGTGACAGGGCAGTATGGAGTGTCAGGGCTATGGCATCATCAGTGGACCTGTTGTGGCGGTATGCGAACTGTAGAGGGTCCAGTGAGTCGGGTAGTGCAGAGCAGATGAAGTCCCTGACCAGCTTCTCGAAGCATTTGCTCACGATGGGGGTCAGGGCTACAGGTCGCCAGTCGTTCAATGAGGAGATGGTGGAGGATTTGGGTACAGGGACGATGGTGGCCATTTTGAAGCAGGCTGGGACTACAGACAGAGAGAGGGAAAGGTTGAAGATGTTTGTAAACACTCCAGCCAGCTGGGCCGCGCATGACTTGAGGACGCGGCCGGGAATCCCGTCCGGACCAGTAGCTTTGCGTGCGTTCACTCTTCTGAAGCACTTCCGCACATCCTCCTCAGACACAGTGTGCGCACTGACGTCATCCGCGGTGCGCACACTGTCCGGTCTCATGGTGTTCGCTGTGTCGAATCTGGCGTAGAATACGTTTAGATCCTCACACAGAGAGGCCGTGGTCTGCGGTGTGCTGGTTTTGCCTCTAAAGTCTGTGATCGTGTTTAGTCCCTGCCACATACTCCGAGGGTTGTCAAACTGTTGCTCCACCCTGTCCCTGTACTCACGTTTGGCTGCTTTGATCGTCTTCCGGAGTTGGTAATGTGCGTGTTTGTAGTCCGATGTGTTCGCGGAGGCAAAAGCGGTGCTCCGTGCCGCCAGCGCCGTGCGAACATCTCCGTTAATCCAGGGTTTTTGATTTGGGAAGGATTTAACTGTTCTGGATGGGACGACATCTTCCACGCATTTCCTGATAAATCCGCAGACTGTGTCTGTGTACTCATCAATGTCTTTAGCAGCCACGTGAAACATTTCCCAGTCCGCGTGATCAAAACAGTCCCGCAGCGTGGACTCCGATTGGTCCGACCAACGATGCACCGCCCTCAGGGTTGGAGCTTCCTGTTTCAGCCTCTGCCTGTAGGCGGGTAGAAGCAGGATGGAGCGGTGGTCTGATTGGCCGAATGGAGCGCGGGGGAGGGCTTTGTATGCATCCCGGAAAGAGGTGTAGCAGTGGTCAAGAAGCCGGTCTCCACGAGTGTTGAAATGGATGTGTTGGTGTAGTTTTGGTGAGACTTTCTTCAGGTTACCCTTATTAAAGTCCCCGGTCGTGATAAACGCCGCCTCTGGGTGTGCGGTTTCCTCACTGCTGATCGCGCTGTACAGTTCCCTGAGTGCTCGGTCAGTGTCGGCTTGTGGGGGAATGTAAACAGCCGTAATAATCACTGCTGTGAATTCCCTCGGTAGCCAGAATGGCCGGCACTTAACCATCAGGTACTCCAGGTCCGGTGAGCAGAAGGATTTGACCGGGTGCACGTTCGCATAATCACACCAGCTGTTGTTGATCATGAAACACACACCACCGCCTCTGCTTTTCCCAGTAAGCTCCTGTGACCTGTCCGCGCGGTGCACGGAGAACCCCGGTAGTTGTACTGCGGAGTCCGGTACCTGTCGGTCGTACACAAGGAGACATGTGGTACTCGTGAAAAAATAAAGAAAAAGTAAAATTAAACACAAAAAACAGCTGTTGCTTGGGGGAGCTCGCGACGAGGCTGCCATACTCGGCGCCATCTTGAGATGACTTTACCTGCTGACAGAGCTCCCACTGATCTGCTCTATGTGCCGAGTCTCCTATTCAACATGCCAGAGGCAGCTCACACCCACAGAGCCAGGATAAATTTAAAACAGCGTTTTCGTGTGAAAACGCTCCGCTTCCGCACTGAAATGGCCGAAAACACTTACGTTCCAGTACTGCGCATGCGTGGAACTCAAGACAATTCGACCTGCCTCATTTCTGTCTGCTGTTTATTTACTTTCCAGCTCTTTGAAACATCTCTTTGAAAAGCACCGAGTTTTTTAAATGGACTAACAATGAGGTGGAGTTGTTGCTGCGAGTAACACAAAAGTACAAAGTTGCAAAAGCGAGTGAGACTTAAAGAATTTGAAGAAAAGCTATGTGGAGCATGTACAGACTGATATTAATCTTTAATAGGGCTGTCAAAATTGAGAGCAAACAAAACAAATGCTGTATAATGCCCTCCAATAGCTTAGTTTAATTGGCCACATGACTGCATCACATGACTAAAATGTGTCATCGTTTTCAAAAAGTCTTTGGGTTCGCTGTCCACACTGCGATGCGAAAACACCATTTTAAAATGTATCCGTTTTTGAGAGCTTTTTTCAAAACGCTGTGTTTTCCTTGTCCGAAAACGCTGTGGACGGAGGGTCAAAATGGAGAAAAAAAGATGCGCTTTCAAACGAAAACATATTAGTGCGGACATGACCTTCATGAGTCACTGCACATGATATCAGCTCAGGGTGAGACATTTCAACACCTAACGGTGTTTAATCAGGAAGCATTACGCACAACATGTCTTTCATCTGCTCTAAACATATGAACAGCTGCCTATCTTTCACACCGATATAAGCCTTAAAAATGTACCCAGAATGTGCTTTGTTTTCTCCAGTGAATGATCAAACATCAGGGCACTAGCGGTTGTGTCTGCTTCTCTATGGCATGGACATTAAAAGCTCTGATACTGAGATAATGATCTACCTCGTGGTGTGGATGCTGTTTGTAACAGACTTTATTATTTTCATCCATGAAAACTTTAATGTGTTTTGGGAAGTTATGTCAGATAAAAGATGATTGAACTAAAGGAGCCCGAGTGGTTATATTGTTATTTTAATGACTCTTCAGGCACTGTGTAGGTATTAGACTGACCCGTACAGTTCACTGTGAAGACACTAACGAGGTCAGACATTTATGAAGACGATGATTTACAGGTGCACTGTCAGCATGTGGAAATCCATATAAATATAGCTTTTAATATTTTCATAATAACATCATTTTCTGTTGTACCTGAGTGCGTGGTTTTCATGGTTACCTGTCCTCCTGCCAGGCTTCCCCTGATTTCTGATGACCACCTGATCATAAGTGACGTCAGCAGCACCTGAACAGAGACATGGATGAGGTGATGCTGGTGGATTAGAAACAGGAAACATGACCGTCCTTTTCTGAACATGTCCACTCTCAGCCTCTATGAATGTCTACAACTGAACCACCTTCTCTGTAGGGACTTTTAGTCCTCTGGGCCATGATGCATCGATGTGTTAGTGTTACAGTAAGTACAAAGACATGAGTGTCCACCTAAAGAGCATTAACCAGAGTAGTAGCCCACACAACACTGACTCTCAATACCATGGATATGACTTTCCTTCCCTTTCATCATTCTTCACTACTTTGTGTTTGGCTGTCACATACAATCCCAGTAACACACTTAAGATTGTGTGACATGACACAAAGTTTAAGGAGTATTAAACTTCTAGGCAACGTCTTATATAACACTGTATATTTTCTGTTATGATCTGCTGTTTTATCTGCACATTTGTTGTAAGAAACAAAACTTGATTTAATTAAATTCATTTTTAATGGTTCATCTGTACCTGCAGTGAGAATCCTCACATCAGAGTAGACAACGTATGGATCAGCATGATGTGTATCTGGAACACACACACAGAATCACACACAGAGGTCATATAGCTCAATTAAAAAAATGAGTCACACTCATAACATATCAGCATGTGTTTGTAAAGGTCCTCAGTCGTTCAGGTCATGGTAGTCTAAGGTGAAATAAGAGCATCAGCACTTTAAGTTTCCTGAAGAATTTTCAGCTTCTTCAAGTCTAAGACTAAATGTTGGACAGTCCCACATCTTAAGCCCCAGTGGGACTTGAACCTTAAAAGGGTCGTTGACCCACTATTGATCATGTCCCTCATGACATGAGTCAAGGTGTGAAGTGTGGGTCATTATCAGCACAGGTTTTGATAAGGTCTCTTAATGTTTTCACCCGAAATACTCACTACTCACAAATAAGGTGAAGGTTGTTGTAGTTCTTATTACAGTTACATAAATAATGAAGTACACAGAGTTTAAGTTCTAAAGCTTTACATGGCAGGCCATAATAAAAAAAGTATGTGGCCAATAGAAGGTCACAGCATTAGATAAACATGGACTAAAATCCAAATAACGCACATTCACCATGTAACGCTCGGAGAAAGAGCAAACAACCCAAGAGCAAAATCTCAGACTTCAGAGTCATCAGGCAGCACATTAAATATTTTACTGTTTTAGGCATATAATGTCAAACCTCACTGTGATTGCACTCCAGCAGCATGGTTCCATGGGAAATATGTCTGGATGCTAAATTAGCTGACCTGCAGTCCAGATGTTTTACCCACTGAAACATCTGAAGCATTATAAAACCAAAAGTACTCTTAAAGGAGCAGCTGAGATCAACCAAAATGGAAACATCTGGCCTCAGACTGCAGCAGCGGGGTTCCTTGTTGTGATGAAAAATAAAACATATAAAGTCAATGTGACAGAGTTCATACCATTTGCTACATTTTGCTTTTTGCAGTGGAAAATAAGTCGAACTAGAGCCAAGAGCAGAACCAGAAGAACCACAGGAACCAGGCCTGCTATGAGTGCAGTGAGAAAGGAGGTGAGACCCTGAGGAGGTGATGAAGCAGTGTCAACAGAAGAGTCTGAGCTCTTGTGCTGTGGAGGACCTGCAGGAGAAGTGATGAAGAGAGTTCAGTCATTTTACAGCAAGTCATGTTAGTAAACAGGAGGTGATGTCACTTTTCTGACCTCTGACCCTCAGAAAGCTCTGAGGAGACGATCCAAATGCTTCAGTAGCACAAGAGTAGAGACCTTCATCAGACTGTTTAACCCATTTGATGACGAGCTCTGCTGCTGTTCCAGATCCAACAGGACGTCCATTAAAGGAGAAATAAGCAGCAGCTGTGTCACCGCTCCTCTCTCTGCAACGCAGAGTGACATTACTTCCTGTCCTCACAGGAAGTGCAGGAATCTCCAGAATCGCACCTTTATCTGACAACAGAAACACAGACAGAGCAGAGTCAAGAGCTCCTCTGAGACGAGCTGCTTCCTGTTTGAACGAGCACCTTGCTGACTTCCTGTCACAGCGACAGTCTAAGCAGGTCAGACCTCGCAAAATCCACTGATCTCACGCTCTCAGCTCACTGACAGACATGTATCCAACAGCTGCAAAGACACAGAGACACAGCTGGAAAATCTGACTGTCTTTACCTAAAACACTGATGGACACTTCATCGCTCTGCTGTCCAGATGAGTTCTCACAGAAGTAACTTCCATCAGAGGAGACGGAGCGATCCAGAACACAGGAGGAACCAGGAACCCTCCCAAAGCCTGCAGCTGCTCCACAGTCCTCAGTGAGTCCTCCTCTGGTCCTCTTCACTGTCCATCCATCAGCTGTCTGTCCATCATCAACACAACTCAGATACACTGAAGAAGATCCTCTGAAGACCTGCTGAAGGTTTGGACTGACAGACAGAGACACTGGAGGACACACACACACACACACACACACACACACACACAGAGTAAATGTATTTGTGTTCTTGTTGGAGTCTCACTGATTGTTTTCACGTCATCAACTCACCTGCAGAAACAGTCAGTGCAGACAGCAGCAGCACACACACACCTGCAACAGGAGGTCAGAGGTGGTTAAGAATTTATTAGTTGCAAGGGATAAGTTACCACCTGGCAGGGTCTCCCAAGGCCAATTAGTGTTGAATGAAGGGGCATGGGACAAATTCAAAATACTCCTGTGAAATATGTATATTCTGAATTTTTGGAACCACAGTTGCCAAAGATGTGGTTGATGTGTGAAACATCACCTTGCTGATGTGGAAGCATAGGATGGGTCCTGAAACCAATCTCCTGGAAACGGCTGATACTGAGACAAGCCAAAACCAAGCTATAGTAAAAGTTAAAGGTGGCTTGGGTAACACAAAGCTCCATGTGCATGCAAACACAGGAAGGTATGTCCTGAAACTGTGACCTACATCAAAATCCCGAAGAACACCCCAGTTTCTGAGTGTTACCAAGTCCTACAGGTGTTCAAAATAAAGTTGTAAAGTGTAAAAGTAATGTTGGAACACACTTAGGCACCATGTGCTTTTATT
The DNA here is from genome assembly GCF_036321145.2 of Pelmatolapia mariae. Lineage (NCBI taxonomy): Eukaryota > Metazoa > Chordata > Actinopteri > Cichliformes > Cichlidae > Pelmatolapia > Pelmatolapia mariae. The sequence continues at coordinate 30,267,783 of NC_086229.1, forward strand.
TAGTTTGTTTGAAGAGTACTGTACTGCTTAAAGAAGTGTTGCTTTACAAATGGTGATAAAAAGAGACTATCATAAACTATCACCTTCTGTGAGTACAGTGAGTACAGCATGTCTAAATAATGCCCATGTCAAGGCCCCTTATCATTCTTTAGAATATCCAAAGACCAAAGAAAATAAAAGGCCTGTTTCTTTGAAATGATGGCACAGCCTCGTCATGTGATTTGAGGAATTAGTTTTTGGCATGCGGTGATTGTGAGGATCATCACGAGCATGCACAGAGACCATAAGCACATTATGGAGCCACCAAAAAAAGCTAAAACCACCATCAGTTAGGAGCGTTGTGACATGTTATTGCCCAATAATACCAATATTGTTAAAATCAGTCTCAGGATAATAGGATAGTTAGTTAGAGGTGTGTGGGTGTTTATATTTGTATCATACAGGACCTCATCATTACATTTACATATCCACAGGTGTTACGGCCCTCTACAGCCCCAAATCTCTTTGCAGTGGCAGTGCAAGAGTTTTCAGCTGTTGCTAATTGACCACGCCTAGTCAGGTGTGGATAAAGACGTACCTGAGGCAGGCTTTCTTTGAGGCTCACTAGTCTTTGCCTGGGTGGTACAAGCTATTTTAGCTATTTATTAGGTAATTTAAGATAAAACCTCTTTTCATTGAAATTCTGGTGTTTGTCCCCATATTTATGTTGCAGCTTTTGAGCCAAGGCTACAACAGATATGTAGCCCACATGTATTATCACAGCCGAACTGCTGTAAATCGAATGACCAGCAGATGTAAGTACTTCTAAATGAGTTGTTAAACAGGGCTTCGTCTGCCTTTTGGTTAAATAATTGGCTGTAAAGATTCGCCACAGTCACTCCATCAGTACCCCTGACGATGGCGCATGGTTTTACCTCTTACATCTCTTTTTCTGCGACATCATCTGGTGATTAATAAACAAACAGGACTTCCTCTCATGTGTTTCTGATAAGGCTCAAATCAGTTTGAACCCTCTACTGCATGACTATTTAATTTTTGGGGAAAAAAATATTTCTCCCTATTTTGGGGGAGCTTTAGGGTCCCTAATAATATGTCAAATTGTATAGCTTGTACTGTATTTATTCAAATTTTACTTTTTAATTATTTTACTTGCATTTTTAATCACTCTCTTATATTTAAATGTTCATTGTTACTTCATCTAGGGTTTGAGAGTAACGAAATTTCTATTCTCTGTATGTCCTGTACATATGGCAGAATTGACAAATAAAGTTGACTTTGATTGTATGATTGATATATTATTAGGCCACCAGAGGGCCGTTATTCATTGCGGTATGTGGGCCATCTGTAGGTGGTATGCAGCCACGGGCAAGTTGTAGACACACTGCTGGCCCAGAACGGTTTCAGCTCTGGCCCCAGATGTCAGCATAATGTGTACCTTAATCAAGCCATGCAATAACAACATGTGCAAACATGCAAAACAGTGCAAAAGTAACATGCCGAAACTGTTCAGACAGTGAATGGACTGATTTTTATATAGCGCTTTTTCTACTCTCCCAGATTACTCAAAGTGCCGACTTGATACCAGATCCTGGCCAGACCTGCTTACTATGTGGGCTCTAACGCACACACAGACACAGTTACTTTACCAACTGACCCCTGACCCCTGAGCTCCTAAGTGTCCCTCAAACCTCATTCAGGCATCCACTCCTCTACTTCACTGTCACTCCCTGAGGACAGAAAGTGCACATTCCCTTGGTTTCCTTGCATAAAAGGTATTTACATCCATGTCCTGTAATTATGAGTAGATTGTAAAGTAAAAAACATATACTATGATCATATAAATGCACACAAACACATCTGTACACACATATGCAAATGCACTATATTGCCTGAAAAAACATTGGGCTAACTGCGCAGTGATGCCTTGAGGCAACAAATGAAAATTAACAGTTTTACTATATAAATAAATTTAAAAAAGTAGCAAAAACAATCAAATATGCTTCTTAACATATTCATGCACATACAAGTATTTTTTAATATAAATTTATTTCACTATAAACATGTAAAATAGTGATCTTTATCTTGCCTCCGAATGGAGATGTCTCTCATGTACTGCAGCTTGCAGAAAGGGGTCCTGCCCCCCCCCCCCCCCCCCCCCCCCCTCAATATAAGTCACACCACCTTTAACTCAACATTTTATTGAAAAGAGATGTGCCTGGTAGCATTATTTGAAAAAAAAAAAGTTTTTTTTTTTTTTGAAGGGCCAGTGTAAGGCATGAAAGTGTGGTTTGTTGCCTCAGGGCAACGCTATGCAGTAGAGGATTAAAGCTCGCAGTGATGTGAAATAATAACTCCTCTCAAGTCTTAAACCAAAAGTAACAAGCCAGTTTTTAAAATGTAAGAAGGAAATACAGATCTTTGTTTAAACATGTAGGGAGTAAAAGTAAAAAATAGTCATAGAAATAATTATGCAGTGCAGAAACCTGAAAACCCCTAAGTAAAGTAAAAACTGTTACTTCCTACCTCTGTTTGTGGCTGTGGTGACTAAATGTTTCCACTTTAGTTACAGAACCAGGCTCAGCTTCAGTGAGCTCTTTAGATTCTGTTGCTGACGTTTCTAAAAGCAGACTGCATGGTCCCCCGAGACCTTGAACTTTGACCTGCCATTTTGTTGTGTTTAAGTTTGTGTGTTCATTATCATGCACATTATCAGGACCTGAGGACTATTCTGTCTTTAGACTCACACACCTGGCAGTCTCACATCTGCAGCTTCATAACGAAGCAGCAGTGGATCAGTCATCAGTGGATGGTTGAATGAAAGCAGTTAGTGATGCTCTACTCCTGCTCTTGTTGTTGCTTGGATTTATAGTTATCAGTCTGTCTCTTTGGGCAGGATTGTGAGACATTGAGTGGACAGATTGACTCTAGTGTGATTTGGACAGAAAACTGACATTTTCTGGGTCTCGCGGAGACTGGACCTTCCAGTTAGGGCTGGGTTTCAATGATCAATTTTCCAATTCAAATCGATTTTAGCTTGAATAATGACATATTGATTCATAAAATCCTGACGGATTTTTAAATATAAATATACTTTGCCTGATACACCAGAATCAAAGGTAAGAGAGCAGGTAAATGGATTCCACACAAAGATGTAAACACAAAGTGCCAATCGTTCACCCGACAGCCCGTACACAGATACACTGTTGGGGCTAAAAGTCGACATCTCACAGATTCTGAAGCTGCAGGTTTCAGTACTCTCTGACCAAAATTCACTGAACCAGCAGCAAAAGAAGATCAAAACTACACTTCGCGTTTGGTAAACATCATCATGAATTCCCTCTGACTTTTGTTGTTTTGATTCCACCATGGTAAAAATCACACTTCCTGCACATCTCTCTCTCTCTCTCTCTCTCTCTCTCTCTCTCTCTCTCTCTCACTCTCCCTCTCTCTCTCTCTCTCTCCCTCTCTCTCTCTCAGTGTACTTCAAATCTCTGTTTTCTGCATTATTAGCTTGCTTATTACAAATCAGCCTACCATTGTTATGGTCAGCCATGGGCTTTTTTTTTGTTTGTTTGTTTTTTTAAATTAACTTCAACAAGAAAGCCTCATCCCTGCTGTTCAATACTGAAGAAATGTAAATGTAACTACTAATAAGATGGCACCTGTTCAAGATGGCGGCCAACCAAACCGGTTTGAGAACCGGTTTGACCGGTTTCGTGCATGTGTATGCGCGTTCAGGTGTGCTGGGGGGGTCATGCGAGTTCATGTGTGGAAACACACAGGGGTTAGAGAGGTTATATGAGTTTATAGGTTTATATGAGTTCATGTGTTTTTGACTGGTTTTTAATTTAAACAAACCATAGGGTTTTTAATTAAACTATTTTTATAACTTTGGTATGTCTCAACATTCAGTTATGCAGACATATGTGTCCTTAAGAGCACTTCTTTGTTTTGCTGGCGGTGTGGAAGGCGTTTTGCTTCGCAGTGCACATTAACAAAGCGGGGATGCTTTTTATTTACATCTAGTCAAAAGTGGTACTAATTGTGTTTTAACCACACTAATTTTATCATTCTGACAATGTCCCAGCAGCACACAGCAATGCAACCATTTTATTTTAAAAACGGCACAAATGCGAATTTCTTCTGAATGGGTAATGTCAGCCGTTCACAAGCGTTTCATTTAATAAAACCACTAGTTTTAATTTAACTAATTTTACACATCTACTGGGGTTTCTTTCAAAGGTTGATGCGATCATTTTATTTAAAAATCGGGATTTCGGAATGTTGAACTAAGCGGGAGACAGAGCCAGCTAGTTTTTAACACAGTAAATGGTCACAAATAACATTCAGTCCCTTTAGAAAATAAATGCTATAAGCAGGCAGTATCGCTCTTTTCAAACTAATTGTGTTTTAATCACACTCATTTTGTGATTCTGATGTCACAGCATACAGCGATGCATGCCTTTTATTTTAAAAACGGCACAAGTGGGAATTTCTTCTGTATGGGTAATTTCAACCTGTTCACAAGCGTTTCATTTAATCAAACCACTAGTTTTTAATCTAATTAGTTTTACGCATGTACTGGGTTTCTTTCACGGATTGATGCGATCATTTTATTTAAAAATCGGGATTTCGGAATATTGATCCAAGAGGGAGAGAGGGCCAGCTAGTTTTTCAACACAGTAAATGGTCACAAATAACATTCAGCCCTTTAGAAAATAAATGCTATAAGCCTAATTCTAAAACACGCTGCACATGATGTCACCTTTTCACCCAAAGCAACCAGTATCGCTCTTTTCAAACTAATCCTGTTTTAATCACACTCATTTTGTGATTCTGATGTCACAGCATGCAGCGATGCATGCCTTTTATTTTAAAAACGGATCAAACGGGCATTTCTTCTGTAAGGGGTTTCATGGTTTCAGAGTAGTTTTTAACACAACAGATGGTCGCAAATAACATTCAGCCCTTTAGAAAATAAATGTTATAAGCAGGCAGTATCGGTCTTTTCAACAGCCGGTTAATTGTTTGAAATTTTTCAGGATTGCAAAAGCCCACTGCGGGTATCATTTAATTGTTGTGATTCCTTAGGAAAAGGTAAAAGCCGACAGGTGTACCGGTCGGGTGGGGACCCCGCCTATTGTCTGAAGTATCGGTTCATTTGTAATTCCTTAGGAAAAGGTAAAAGTCCCGCAGATGTACCAGTCATGCAAGTTCTCGCCTATTTTCTGAAGTAGCCAGCAACAGCGGACCCTTAGGCCTATCTTGGTCAGTTACACGGGAGCTCCCCAACTGCGTGCCCCACCCTCATTGTTTTAAACTTGTACAGCAAGGTGATGCCCTGCAGGTGTATCGCCCCCCAGACTTATCGGCAACCCAGCTACATGTTTTGGAAGCACCCGGTCCTATATGAAGAGTTCCTCAGAGCCTGAGACCCTCGCCATTTCGCGTCAGGACCAGCGCCAGTGCAGACCATTTTCTACCCACACAGAGCGTTTCTGACCAGCCGGCGTTGCTTATGCATAAGAGAAAAGCGACAATACAACGCGGTTCTCTGCTCCAAGACATCCGCGGTCCTTTCACACGGTAAGGATGTGTGTTATAGCCAGCGCTTCATAAATGTCTGTCTGGCAGCGTAGATTATTTAAACTGTTTTTAAAACGTGACTCATTTGTTGTCCAAAAAACATTTCCTCTAAATTTGCAAAGTTACTGATTTAAAAATATATATTTTCGAATTTTTAGTTGGATGTCAAACATATGATAGACTCTTGAGCATATTTGTATAGCAAAATTCACAGTGGTATAACCATAAAAGATTGTGCACCAATGCACTCTAATGCAAGCCTTTAAACTGTAAGCTGATAAGTGCATGAAGTATACCTCAATAGCTGAAAAGAGTCTGCATCCATAATTTGTGGATCTATTGATTTGTTTTTAATGTGGCACTTTTTTCAGGAACTGCAGATGATGAAATCCTCTTTATTTGAGAAAGTGTCCCTAAGCTACTGCGGCTCATACTTACTGAGTTCCCTAGCTACTTCTTTACTATGTCAGTAAACTTTTTGAACAAGGCAGGTATCATAGATTTAAAGACACATCTTAATTGAAGCAAAGGCAAAAGTTGGAATGAATTATATGTGGTTGTTCATATTAAAGCCATCAAAGAGTGAAAATCCAAAAAGCTGCTGCAATCCTTTGTATTAATGATCTCTCTTTCTCCCTCTCTCTCTGCGTTGTTGTTCTTGTGTGCGTGTGTGTGTGCGTGTGTGTGTGTGTGTGTGTGTGTGTGTGTGAGAGTGCGTGTGTGTGCGTGTGAGTGCGTGCGTGCTCGCAGAAGCAGACAGGAGCTTTTTTTTTTTTGAATGCATCTCCAATCAGCTTTTTTTTTTTTTTTTTTTTTTTGTAACAAGAAGTGTAACTCATACATTGCAATAAATGCATTCTGCTACATCTGCTAACGAGAGAACATGTTTTTTCATCATAAAGACTGTGATATGAAGCATTGTTAAGGTGTCACCTCAGTAATGCTGCTGAGGGAAACAAGTATTGACTCATTTCTTTTTAAATACATGACTTAAAAAAACTAAAATCTAATTTCAGGGGTTTATTGTAAGTTTACAGAATATAACAGCTGGAAAGACGATGAGTTTTACTTCTCACTGTCCGTGTTATGTTTTAGTATCCATTATCATGTATGCTACTTTGCTCTGTGGACTGTAAAATGTTTCATTGTATTCATGAAATAAACCAGACTTTCAATGCCTGAATCTTTTACCGTTTTTCTGCTTTTGTTCACCCCAAGTTGACAAAACCCGCAGACATCCTGAGTTTACTCACTAAAATGTGGAGCAATCTCAGTGTATTTAGCTGCTTTTACCCTAAACACAATCAGCTGACTGAGAGAAATGTCTGTAGTCCTCACTTTGGTCATTATGAATGTTGAAGGAGATTTGTTCCATAGACACCTTATTTCCTACACTTAATCCAACACTACTATGTTATATTTAAACCCAGATTCCTTTTATAGATTGCAGTGAAATTTGTTAAGCCATTGCTTAATGGGACAGATGTACAAGTTGCTCTTTACTAGCACTTTGTAGATAAGTTTGTTGCTGGACAATAAAGCTAGCAGTCTCACATTCTCTTTAGATTTTTGAAGTTTTGTGTGTAATGGTTTAGTCTCGCACACCTTACCCTTTTCTTCCCAGTATCACAACAGTATGACTCTCAAAGTGCGGCTCAGTAAACAAACAAGGACTCTGAATTCAGAACAGAAAGATACAGTTGGAAGATTAATGATTGCGTTTTTTTTTTTTGTTTGTTTGTTTGTTTGTTTTTTTATGATGCGTAGTAAACTACCCCCTCTTCTTCTTCTCTGTGTTGATGTTGTTCTTGTGTGTGCGTGAATGCCTTAGAAGTCAAAGTATACATTAGCCATACTTACAAAAAACATTTTTTAATTTCATTTAGAAGTGAGATTCTAAGTTGTAAGAAGAAATCTTATGCTCAGCCAGGAGTATGTTTCCCCACTTTTACAATGCCAAATCCGTGATCCAACAGATGGTTTGTCGCATGCGGGCAAGAAGGGCAAGCCATCCCTTACTCACACAACCTCACACACTATAGATTTTTAAAGTTCTTTTGTACAACAGTTATAACTTCTACTTTTGATAAAGATCACTCCCTCGGCATATTTCACAACAAATACCCCTGTTGATTAATTTCTGATTACCTTTTCTGTGGTTCTTCAAGTTTGCAACATCGAACATATTAAAGGATAATTTAAGGCTGTTTTGGAGCTTAAGGTTCACAGAAAAGGTAATCAGAAATTAATCTAATCAGTTTTCAGCCTTCGATCATATTGAAATGTTGAAATCTTTCCTGCTAGACCAAATTGCAGCATCTAATACCGCTGACCATAACATTTTATTACAGCTATCATTAAATGGAGAGTCCTCTTCACACACACTGAGGTTAATTATGAAGCTCCAAGGACTTCTGTGCTAATACCAGTTCTGTTTACATTATACATGCTTTAGAAGGCATAGCATACATTTTCACAGCTATGCAGATGATACCCACTTTTATTGGTTAAACAGTTGGGATGTTTTAGATAGATAATGAGCTTTAATTTTCTGCTACTAAGTTCAGATAAAACTGAGGTTATTGTAATGGGACTTGAAAATCTTGGAAACACTGTCTAACAAGATCCTTACTCTGGACGGCATCGTCTTGAGCCATCCATTGTAGTGATTTGGCACATTATATGTAAAATTGAAGCACACAATCCCGTCGCATAACATCAACATTTTATTTATATACAAAATAAAAATGCTTTTTTACAGAAAAGAACTGTAGCTTCACAATTCATCACCGTTTACGTGGGTACAGAGGGTAAGTCCCCATCCTTACCCCATAGTGATTTGGGTAATTTCTCAGGGCCTTGGAAGGGTGACCATATATCAGGATACATGTTTTAAATTTATGTTTAAAAAAGGATACATGCTTTTAAAAATGTGGTAAAATGCAGGTTACACATTTTAAAAAGAAAAATCTGGATGCTTGTTTGAAAAAAATAAGCAGGGTAGCTGTTTGAAAGATACGGTTCAATACGTTTTTTGGTTTTTTTTGGAAAGAATCAGTGTTTCAGAGAAAACATTAGCAGCCTCCTTTGTAACACTCTGTGACCAACCGTAGCTGTCCGATTTTCACCACGTCCAACCCCACCAGATTGTCGTATGCCTCGGCGATGGCGTCAAAGACTTTCTTTACCGTTTTTAGTTCGTGCAAGAGAGTCTCCGCCACCGTGCGGACTTTGACATCGTCCATTTTGATGTTGCGGGCAATCAGCAGACGTTGAATGGAAGGAATGAAACGAGGAGTGAGGAGTCTTTTTCGGATGCTATAATAATTTTCAGCGTAAAAGTCATCCTCCAACACTTGCAGACACTCATGCTGTCTCTGGCTGGGGTGATCGAACTTACAGCCACTGCATTCGTCAGTGAGGTACTTGTTGATTACTAGGTTGACTAGGTGATACACAGCTGTTTTCACGGTATCGATGAATAAAGAAGAAGCCCGACCATCAAGCTCGATGGCTTGCTGCTGCTGCTGCTTCTCCAAGGGGCGATAGTAACCGGGCGTGTCAGGTACTAAAGAGCCCTCGTCCGAGGAACTGTCCTCTTCCTCAGTGTGACGCAGGGGTGCACAGTCCATCCTTCTCGCTGTTTTGAGATAAAAAAAGTTTTGGAGGAATGAGACGGCGGTATTGTTTTAAAATAACAGAAGGTGGGGCTTGATCTGGAAGTGGGATGATCTTAAAGGGCGGGTAGGATATGAAGTGTTTGAAATGCAATACGTCTCCTTATCAGCTGGAAATATTAAAGCCAGAACTTACAACACGATACTTTTTACTTCATGTACAGGGTTTCCAAAATAAGTTTTATTTCAAGTAAACAAACAAATACATTTGATTCAGGTAAAACACATCATCACATTTATTCTTGTAAAGGGTTTTCTAAAAAGTTTTATTTCATGTAAAGCGTTTCCAAGGCTGTTAGCCACGTTGCCCTGTATTGAACTTATTTACAGTGTGTCAGTAAAGGGTGACATGCACTTCTGGCCCCTGTGTTGAATGAGCCCATGTTGGGTTTGTGAATTTGACACTTTAAGGTTTTGAAGTTGGGGATACTTGCTCCTGGTGAGCATAAGATGTCTGAAAAACAGCTTGACATCTCAGTTATAAATGGAATTCAAAATGTTTTTGGAAGTATGACTAATGTATAATCTGACTTCTAAGGTACGCACGCCAAGGCCTAGAAGACAAGGGGACAATTTACTTTATGCTATAAAAACACAAACCTTAATATTTGATCTTCCAACTTTATCTTTCTGTTCTGGTTTTAGAGTCTCTGTTTATTGAGTCGTACTTTGGGAATCACCCTGTTGTGAGACAAGGGTACGCTGGGAGAGAATATAGCATTATGCAAGCAGAGTGTTTTGGCTGTATCACTAGATCTAAGAAATACACATGTTATTGGTTATTAAGAAGAGTTAGCTGTGGTGCAGGTTTAATGTATAATTTTTGCATGAATTGTTCAAGAATTACAGACAGCTTTATATACCGATAGTACGGGCATTTTTTTACTTAAGCAGAAGTATAGCTGCTAGTGTCAGAAATACTGATGGGCTCAGAAATGTGCTCAAAGTAAGAAAGTCAAAGTAGTAAGTTAACCAAGCTGAATATTGTGCTATAATAAAATAATATTAGTAGGTGAGACTACAAACTTAGTCCGGTGGTGAAAAGGCCCAAGAGGGTCAGAGCCACATTTGGCAGCCAGGGTTAGAGGTCAGAAACCCTGAGCCTGGTGGTTGGGCTAGCAACATGGTCTGGTAAAAGAGTCTAACAGCCATGCGTTACATGGTGTTGCGCCTGATAAAAAACAAAAACAAACAAACAAACAAACAAAAAGAAAACCTATAAACTAACCCCCCCTTGTTTAGAGGTGATTGTCAGTTTGCTGGGTTTTTAGAGACACTGAGAGTGAGAGAGATCATGTTCTACATTACTTTAAAAGTGATTTTCAGAGCTGTTGATGTATGAAACAGTGTCCACAGAGACATGGATTCTCTCTGTTTATGGCGTTGAGTGTTAAATTGTGACAGTTTCAATAAAGCTTGCAAAATTCTTGCATTTATACTGGGGAGCAAAGAAAAGTTAGACGTTGGTTGTACAAATGAAAACCAGTTTCATAAAAACCATGTAAACAGACATGAAGAAGAATGTGTTTGTAAAACTAGTGGTAAAGTATGGGAACTATAAGCCAGACTGTTTCTGCTATCAAAACAGTTTGTGTTGTTAATCCTGAATGATTCTTGGTCACAACATTTTACTCCACACACATTTGGAAAATTGCATAGTTTGACAATAAATATCCCAGTAAAGACACTTTATTTGTTGTGAAATATGCCGAGGGAGTGATCTTTATCAAAAGTAGAAGTTATAACTGTTGTACAAAAGAACTTTAAAAATCTATAGTGTGTGAGGTTGTGTGAGTAAGGGATGGCTTGCCCTTCTTGCCCGCATGCGACAAACCATCTGTTGGATCACGGATTTGACATCTTAGCATTGTAAAAGTGGGGAAACATACTCCTGGCTGAGCATAAGATTTCTTCTTACAACTTAGAATCTCACTTCTAAATGAAATTAAAAAATGTTTTTTGTAAGTATGGCTAATGTATACTTTGACTTCTAAGGCATTCACGCACACACAAGAACAACATCAACACAGAGAAGAAGAAGAGGGGGTAGTTTACTACGCATCATAAAAAAACAAACAAACAAACAAACAAAAAAAAAAAACGCAATCATTAATCTTCCAACTGTATCTTTCTGTTCTGAATTCAGAGTCCTTGTTTGTTTACTGAGCCGCACTTTGAGAGTCATACTGTTGTGATACTGGGAAGAAAAGGGTAAGGTGTGCGAGACTAAACCATTACACACAAAACTTCAAAAATCTAAAGAGAATGTGAGACTGCTAGCTTTATTGTCCAGCAACAAACTTATCTACAAAGTGCTAGTAAAGAGCAACTTGTACATCTGTCCCATTAAGCAATGGCTTAACAAATTTCACTGCAATCTATAAAAGGAATCTGGGTTTAAATATAACATAGTAGTGTTGGATTAAGTGTAGGAAATAAGGTGTCTATGGAACAAATCTCCTTCAACATTCATAATGACCAAAGTGAGGACTACAGACATTTCTCTCAGTCAGCTGATTGTGTTTAGGGTAAAAGCAGCTAAATACACTGAGATTGCTCCACATTTTAGTGAGTAAACTCAGGATGTCTGCGGGTTTTGTCAACTTGGGGTGAACAAAAGCAGAAAAACGGTAAAAGATTCAGGCATTGAAAGTCTGGTTTATTTCATGAATACAATGAAACATTTTACAGTCCACAGAGCAAAGTAGCATACATGATAATGGATACTAAAACATAACACGGACAGTGAGAAGTAAAACTCATCGTCTTTCCAGCTGTTATATTCTGTAAACTTACAATAAACCCCTGAAATTAGATTTTAGTTTTTTTAAGTCATGTATTTAAAAAGAAATGAGTCAATACTTGTTTCCCTCAGCAGCATTACTGAGGTGACACCTTAACAATGCTTCATATCACAGTCTTTATGATGAAAAAACATGTTCTCTCGTTAGCAGATGTAGCAGAATGCATTTATTGCAATGTATGAGTTACACTTCTTGTTACAAAAAAAAAAAAAAAAAAAAAAAAAGCTGATTGGAGATGCATTCAAAAAAAAAAAAGCTCCTGTCTGCTTCTGCGAGCACGCACGCACTCACACGCACACACACGCACTCTCACACACACACACACACACACGCACACACACACGCACACAAGAACAACAACGCAGAGAGAGAGGGAGAAAGAGAGATCATTAATACAAAGGATTGCAGCAGCTTTTTGGATTTTCACTCTTTGATGGCTTTAATATGAACAACCACATATAATTCATTCCAACTTTTGCCTTTGCTTCAATTAAGATGTGTCTTTAAATCTATGATACCTGCCTTGTTCAAAAAGTTTACTGACATAGTAAAGAAGTAGCTAGGGAACTCAGTAAGTATGAGCCGCAGTAGCTTAGGGACACTTTCTCAAATAAAGAGGATTTCATCATCTGCAGTTCCTGAAAAAAGTGCCACATTAAAAACAAATCAATAGATCCACAAATTATGGATGCAGACTCTTTTCAGCTATTGAGGTATACTTCATGCACTTATCAGCTTACAGTTTAAAGGCTTGCATTAGAGTGCATTGGTGCACAATCTTTTATGGTTATACCACTGTGAATTTTGCTATACAAATATGCTCAAGAGTCTATCATATGTTTGACATCCAACTAAAAATTCGAAAATATATATTTTTAAATCAGTAACTTTGCAAATTTAGAGGAAATGTTTTTTGGACAACAAATGAGTCACGTTTTAAAAACAGTTTAAATAATCTACGCTGCCAGACAGACATTTATGAAGCGCTGGCTATAACACACATCCTTACCGTGTGAAAGGACCGCGGATGTCTTGGAGCAGAGAACCGCGTTGTATTGTCGCTTTTCTCTTATGCATAAGCAACGCCGGCTGGTCAGAAACGCTCTGTGTGGGTAGAAAATGGTCTGCACTGGCGCTGGTCCTGACGCGAAATGGCGAGGGTCTCAGGCTCTGAGGAACTCTTCATATAGGACCGGGTGCTTCCAAAACATGTAGCTGGGTTGCCGATAAGTCTGGGGGGCGATACACCTGCAGGGCATCACCTTGCTGTACAAGTTTAAAACAATGAGGGTGGGGCACGCAGTTGGGGAGCTCCCGTGTAACTGACCAAGATAGGCCTAAGGGTCCGCTGTTGCTGGCTACTTCAGAAAATAGGCGAGAACTTGCATGACTGGTACATCTGCGGGACTTTTACCTTTTCCTAAGGAATTACAAATGAACCGATACTTCAGACAATAGGCGGGGTCCCCACCCGACCGGTACACCTGTCGGCTTTTACCTTTTCCTAAGGAATCACAACAATTAAATGATACCCGCAGTGGGCTTTTGCAATCCTGAAAAATTTCAAACAATTAACCGGCTGTTGAAAAGACCGATACTGCCTGCTTATAACATTTATTTTCTAAAGGGCTGAATGTTATTTGCGACCATCTGTTGTGTTAAAAACTACTCTGAAACCATGAAACCCCTTACAGAAGAAATGCCCGTTTGATCCGTTTTTAAAATAAAAGGCATGCATCGCTGCATGCTGTGACATCAGAATCACAAAATGAGTGTGATTAAAACAGGATTAGTTTGAAAAGAGCGATACTGGTTGCTTTGGGTGAAAAGGTGACATCATGTGCAGCGTGTTTTAGAATTAGGCTTATAGCATTTATTTTCTAAAGGGCTGAATGTTATTTGTGACCATTTACTGTGTTGAAAAACTAGCTGGCCCTCTCTCCCTCTTGGATCAATATTCCGAAATCCCGATTTTTAAATAAAATGATTGCATCAATCCGTGAAAGAAACCCAGTACATGCGTAAAACTAATTAGATTAAAAACTAGTGGTTTGATTAAATGAAACGCTTGTGAACAGGTTGAAATTACCCATACAGAAGAAATTCCCACTTGTGCCGTTTTTAAAATAAAAGGCATGCATCACTGTATGCTGTGACATCAGAATCACAAAATGAGTGTGATTAAAACACAATTAGTTTGAAAAGAGCGATACTGCCTGCTTATAGCATTTATTTTCTAAAGGGACTGAATGTTATTTGTGACCATTTACTGTGTTAAAAACTAGCTGGCTCTGTCTCCCGCTTAGTTCAACATTCCGAAATCCCGATTTTTAAATAAAATGATCGCATCAACCTTTGAAAGAAACCCCAGTAGATGTGTAAAATTAGTTAAATTAAAACTAGTGGTTTTATTAAATGAAACGCTTGTGAACGGCTGACATTACCCATTCAGAAGAAATTCGCATTTGTGCCGTTTTTAAAATAAAATGGTTGCATTGCTGTGTGCTGCTGGGACATTGTCAGAATGATAAAATTAGTGTGGTTAAAACACAATTAGTACCACTTTTGACTAGATGTAAATAAAAAGCATCCCCGCTTTGTTAATGTGCACTGCGAAGCAAAACGCCTTCCACACCGCCAGCAAAACAAAGAAGTGCTCTTAAGGACACATATGTCTGCATAACTGAATGTTGAGACATACCAAAGTGATAAAAATAGTTTAATTAAAAACCCTATGGTTTGTTTAAATTAAAAACCAGTCAAAAACACATGAACTCATATAAACCTATAAACTCATATAACCTCTCTAACCCCTGTGTGTTTCCACACATGAACTCGCATGACCCCCCCAGCACACCTGAACGCGCATACACATGCACGAAACCGGTCAAACCGGTTCTCAAACCGGTTTGGTTGGCCGCCATCTTGAACAGGTGCCATCTTATTAGTAGTAATGTAAAATGACACCAAATTACAAAATTCTTGGTTGTGTCTGTAATTAAACACTTCAGCATCAAGAAATGTTCATATGATGATTCATGGTTTTCTTCATTTCTTCAGTTTCTAAACTACTGTAGAAATTTTAAGGTTATCTGCTATAAAAAGCCAGGCCAGGAAAATCTCCTTCATATGTTGCTTCATATATTCTCAGTTACTTCCACATAAAGGCATCTGCTGTGATGTTTACACATCCTATGACATCTTACAAGTGTCAGCTTTCTTTTCATAGATATAAAATATGGATATTGTTAAATTCTCACAATCTCACAATATGCACTGATAAGTGATCAGAATTATAATATTTCTGAGTGTCTGAGGCAAAATTTCAGTGACAATACCCAGCCCTACCTCCAACTGCTCTGATCTTATGAAATGATGTTTTGCTATTCACTGTGAATAAATGCGCTGCATTCATCTGGAGCCAAGGGTGTGAGTCCTTGGTAGTAACCTTTCGCTAGTGTCACCAGATATTTTTTTTAAACATCTGTAACTCCCATAACTCCTTGCCTACTTATTCCATTGAAAGAATTCCAATGCCTTCTGAAAGCAATGACTTTGCTTTGCATTGATATTAGGGTCATTACATGGCCGCATGGTGTCACAGCAGCCATGCAAAGGTGAAGGTTGATGTCTCTCATTTCTCCGTCAGGTAATCTGAAACTCATTGTGTCATAATAAGCAGTTAGCATTATAAACTGAGGTTACAGCTCCAGACAGCAGCACCAATCTCTATCCTAATGAGGACGCACATATGATCTTTATCTTAGCTTTCAGGTATTCAATTCAATTCAGTTCAGTTTTCTTTTTATAACGTCAAATCACAACAACAACTGCCTCAAGGTGCTTAATCACAAAGTCGACCTCACAAAGCAAAGATGAAAAGCACCCACAGAGACTTCAAACTACTAGGATTCCCATTTCTCCCGCTGTCCTGTCATGAATGAATCCTGCTTGTGTATCTACTGGAAGTGTGTGTTTTCCTCTGTGAGTGTGTGTTGGAGCTCAAATAATAGCAATTCTAAAGGATTACATGACAGTTTGACTCACCGAAGAGAAGAGCGGTAGATGGGGTCTTCATGGTGACTGAATATTTGAAGTCTGAGAGGGAGAGACAATGTAAGCTTCACCACTTCCCTGTTAACACTTTCACAGCATCACTGTCTGAGCAAACCAGTGGCATGTGCAAGTGGAAGGGTGAATACATGCACCAGGCCACTAGACTAACTTTTTGACATGGGCGCACCAGCACAACCGCATCGTTTAACACCGCAGTTTTACATATGCACTTTTTTGGGGGGGAAGTTGCAGTCCATACAGACAATATTCATTTCTAAATTATTAACTAACAATCTTGTGCTTAAAGTTCTTTGTCAATATTGTAGAAAATGTTAAACTTAATCATCATCTTGGCTCCTCTGACGACCTGTTTGCTGCTGAGAGGCAGTGGGGAGAGTGGACACTTGGGCAGTGCATTTATTGCAGCATATAATGTGTTTTCTGGATACACTGTGCTTTTTCAGCATTCAAAGATTGATGGCACCGTGTCAGAGCACTGGCTGTGAATTTCAGACAGATCAGGCCTTAACGAAAAAGTTATCAATCGTTCTTTTCATCTTTTCTTATTACCCACAGCTACATCCATATCTGTCGGGCCTAGGCTGCTCACTAGGGCTGGGTATCATCACTGATTTCTATAATCCATTCGATTCCGGTTCTCAAAGTCCTGATTCAATTCAATTTTGCCTCAGGCAGTCAGAAATATTATAATTCTGATCATTTATCAGTACTGATACATGTGAGACTTCATCAGAATTGTGAACATCACAGCAGACGCCTTTGTGTCAAAGTAACTGAGAATAAAACAGAGAAACATGAAGGAGATTTTTCTGGCCTGACTTTTTATAGCAGTTAACCTTAAAAATATTCTGCAATTTTGCATAATTTTAAGAAGTTTAACTTTCTTCAGTATTGAACAGCAGAAATCAGGCTTTCTTGTCCGAGGTCATTTAAGTGAAAAAAAGAAAAAGAAAAGAAAAAGACAGCGGCCAACAGCGCTGTAAACAACGGTAGACTGCTGGGTAATAAGCAGAGATGGGCAGTAACGCGTTACTGTAATCCAATTAACTTTTTTCAGTGACGTAAGCCAGTGCTACGTTCATGACAACAGCTGTGTGCAGATCAACAATGGATAATATATCGCGTGGGGAGAGAGTATGAACGTGCAGCGTTTACTGGAAGTACTGACCTTACTTTGAGTTTGACTCCATAAAAAGTGACAAAAACATTAGTGTCCGTTGTGCGTGGGAAGAAAACTTCTCTTTACAGCGAAAAAAGCCCCTAAACTTCCAAGCAAGCACCGAGTGCGCTACGACTGTAATGTGAAATTTACAGAGAAACTCACGGATTCTTCAACTGACCGCTGCGGCACACCTGCACCAGGGTAAACCTCCGCCTACCCCACTCCTGCTTTACAGGTGAAAATAGAGCAACAGGACCGCTAGTGTTTGATTTTATCTATTTTCTGCTGTGTTTTACTTGCATCTATTTGAAAGAGTGAGTGTAAACACAAAAAAATATTTTATTTTATGTGCTGGAATGTGCAGAAAATAGGTTTAAATGTTAAACAAATTTCTTCAGAAAAAGTAGAATTGGGCTGAAAGATCCATCGCTTCATCACCTATTCAGGTTGTAAATCGTGTTTTTAAAAAGTAACTAAGTAACTAAGTAATTAATTACTTTTGAAAATAAGTAATCAGTAAAGTAACAGGATTACTTTTTTCGGGAAGTGATCAGTAATTAGTTACTGATTACTTTTTTCAAGTATCTTGACCAACACTGGTAATAAGTGAATGAATAATGCAGAAAACAGAGATTTGAGACGGGAAACTGCTCTTGAAGTACAGAGAGAGAGCTGTGCATGAAGATTGATTTTTATCGTGGTGGAAGAAAAACAGCAAAAGTCAGAGGGAATTCATGACGACATTTATCAAATGTGAAGCGTAGTTTGCTGCTTCTTTTGCTGCTGGCTCAGTGAATTTTGGTTGGAGTGACAAAACCTGCAGCTCAGAATCAGTGCAAAAAGACGTAAACACAGCGGACCCGACGCATCAGAATCGGTGAGCCCCGACAGTGTGTCCATCTACGGGCCATCGGGTGAGAAAGCAGAGAGAGAGAAAGTTGATTCTGATGCGTCGGGTCCGCTCTGTGTTTACGTCTTTGTGTGGAATCCGTGTACCTGCTATCATTTACTGTTTGGTGGTTGTTGAAATAGTTTTGTGAGCTTTAATCTGAGAATCTGGCGTGAAAAATCTGGCGTGAGAATCTGGCGTGCAGTTGGCGTCTTCCAACTGCACTTTCAAATGGACCACGGCCCATCAAAGAGGTCTCGCCCCTGACTATCTCTAATTGGCTTAGTCCATGATAGGGGCATAATAGGAGCATAATGGCATAATGTGTGTCTGTTGTTGATCACACGGAGAGTTGCAGAAGAGTTTTTTTTTTTTTTTTTGTTACCCGAACAGTTGCGACCAAATATTTTTTTTAGTCGCACCTACGGATGGGTATTGATAAGATTTTAACGATTCCGATTCTATTTTCGATTCTGTTTAACGATTTGATTCTTTATCGATTCTCTTATCGATTCTTTTTTTAAAAAAAAGGAGAACACTAAGGTTGATTAGCTTAGAACTTTGTTTTATATCTTCTCTTTGAACAAGATAAAAATTTAGGAGTAGCATGGCCTTACAAACCCAACAGTGAGATCTTAAGAGATCCAGCCAATGGCTCTTCAATGGGGTGTCACAGGGCCCCCGGGGAAAAAAAATTGTAAAATAATAAAATAAATATTCTTCTGCAGCAATAACAAAGTATAACATTAATTATTCTGTAGCAATTACACAAGAATATCCAGTAATGTCCCTGCCTACAATTAAACACATTCACTTACCGAAAATCTGCAAGTCTTTTACCACAAACTAGTCACTGCTCGGTGACATTCATCTATCCCGGCCTGAAAGGAGACGCTACCGGTAGACTGCAGTGACAACTGCCAGCGAGCGCCAGCCAGACTCTGTCTGTCTCTCTCATCATGGTCACCTAAATGCACAGTAATGGCAGGTTTTGTAATAAGGCAGATCGCGCTAACATAATATGCACTGTTAGTTGATTATTTACCTGCCGCATTAACGGGAGAGGACGTGCAAACGTTATCGCTGCTGCTGGGTTGAGATTCACGAGTCCGGAGCGGAATTAAAAACACGACATTCATTTAAGGTTATCGCGTGTTTTGTGAGCAAATGCTTCTGCATATTCGTAGTGTTTCCTCCCTTAAATGAAATATCTACTTTGCAAGTATTGCAAGTTGCCCTGTTGTCATCCGTTCTCGTAAAGTATGACCAAACTTTTGAGCATTTGAGCCGCCATGTTTCCTTCCAGGTAAATGACGCTCCGCAACGTGGTGACGTCATTCGGGGCGACTGGAATCGATAAGGGAATCGATTGCAAAAATGGCAAACGATTCCAAGGAATTGAAACAGTGGGAACCGGTTCTCAACAAGAACCGGTTTTCGATACCCATCCCTAGTCGCACCATTGAAAACTTTGGTCACATTTGCGACCAAATTGGTCGAACTCTAGAGCCCTGTACACTGATCTGGGCTGAGCATTCAAATGGCAGTCTTGGGCTCAAAGAAGCACATTTTGTCATACTAGCCTTTGGTTAACAGAACCTGAACACTCAGACAACCCCCCTAATAAGCAAGGCCTTGGTGACAGCGGGAAGGAAAAACCTGTTTTTTACAGGAAGAAACCAGAGTCTCAGGGAGGGACAGCTGTCAGCTGTAACTGGTCAGAGGAAAGAGGAGAATATTTAAAGCAGAACTAATTCCACAAACCTCAGAACTCGCATTATCATGCTTTTGGATGAGCAGGTGTAATACTCTGCACTTTGTCCCAGAAGTATTGACTTTTTCCACATTAATCTCTCTCTCTGTCATATATATATATATATATATATATATATATATATATATATATATATATATATATATATATATACACACACACACAGACATGTGATATATCTATCTATCTATCTATCTATCTATCTATCTATCTATATACATATATATATATATATATATATATATATATATATATATATATATACACACATATATATCACACAATAGCAAATAAAGAAGGGGGGGGGGGATTTATTTGCTATGATTCACTATTGTCAGAGTAACATTGCTGCACTTACTACTATCCTCAATTTGTATTAAGTTGCCGGAAAAACAAACATTGAGCAAATTAAAGCATTTGTGCATACTTACATTGTTTCTTTGTTTTCTGTCTTCATGTAGGTCAGCATTTTCTGATTTCTAAAGTGCTGCTGATGTCATGTTGGACATCAGCAGGATAAATCAAAAGGAGGCATTTTTCCCAGAGCCATTGAGTTGTGTAAATGTGTTAATATGAAGAGTGGGGAGCTTTATGTAATTCTCAGTCATTTGTGTCGAGTTTTAGATTCCTCAGCTCAAACTAGTGGTACTGACTAAACTAGCAAAAGGTAAATTGATAGCCCTGTATGTAGTCAGTCTCTGCTTGATTCAGAGGAGGGGGGAGAGCTGTGTTACTGAATCCATGTGCTTTTTGAGTTTTGTTAAAATTTCAAATATGATGGAGGTCGCTGTAAATAATTTGCTCATTTCTGGGAACAACATGTCTGTTGAGTGTGCTTACCTATCACCTTGCTTGAAGCTCGTATCTTACAGCGTTCCAGAGAAAGAAGGAAAAGTATGGTTTGTTTTGCTGTACAGTGCAGCGAGGAATGCCCAGACCTCCATCTGCATCTTAAGGATAAAGGTCACTCTTTCGAGGATGCCAATGTTCACATTTTGGACAGAGAGGACAGATGGTTTGAAAGAGGAGTGAAAAAGCCATTTACGTCCACTGTGAGCGACCATCTTTTGGTTTACGACACCAACTGTCGGCCATCTACAATCCAGTTTTGAGTTCACTCCCCAGACGCCTTAACGCCCACTCACATCCTGGGCCATCTGACCTCAGGAAATCACATGATAGGGTGGGGCCAGGTTTCACAATGAGCTCACCCGAAACCTTGGCTGATTGGGACCCACACCCGCTTTCACACCTTGGCTCATGTGATTAGAGGATCATCAGGGGGTCCTTTGTCCCTCTTTGGGGAGATACTCCCACTGGGTTTAAATCTGGGACTCTCCACCATTTGACCCTTAGAACTGAAGAAGCTTCTCGGATGAGAGGTGAAACGTCTTCAAGCAACTCAAAGAAGTCCAGACCCAAAGTCTGTTTAAGTTTAAATTAGTTTGACCACAGAGTGTCATTTGATCCTTTTTAAGGCCCAGAACTGTTCTTTGACTTTTTTTCTGAAATTATTTTAGCACAAATTGTGATTAGAAAATGTTTCAGGTTAGTTTGTGTATTCATCCAAAGAACTGCTGTGTGAACTTTAATAGCTGTTTGAAAGTCAAACACAACAACAGGTGGTGATGACATTACAACTACAACATAAGTCCAAAAACACAGAAGTTACAAAGCTACACAAACAGAAATAGTGTAATAGTCAGAGAGCCGATCGCTTAATGTGGGCGTTTCATTAAAGACAAAGAAAACAGCAGATCATCTGAGGACAAAAACAGCAGAGCTGAGCTGATCTTATCACGACTCCCACGTACAGCTCAGTCCTACCAAGGTGTGAAAATGCTTTCATGTTTTCTGTTTGACTGCGCACACAAAGTTATTTTTAATCCTGCTTCAGCCTCAGCAGCTCTGAGAGGTGACCGCAGAGACAAACAGACACATCTCTCACTTTGTGTTTGTCTGTGAGTGTCTCTGCACAGCGTAACTTCTTTATTAAAGCTGAATACAAAAAGAGCAAACACATTTAGATAATAAAATGTACTCTTAAGCATAAACATAATGAAATCCCTTGACATTCCCCCCTGTTGTTTGATCTTTTCTTCTATATATGTACATAGCAGCTCACTAACACTGTATCAGTCTATGGCCACTTGTAAAACATTTTTAGCCAAGACATCATTAAATAGTGAGCATTTTGTGAGTATGTTATATCCAAATGTACATCTCATTACAATCTTCTTCATTGTGTGGTAGGGTGGTGTAAGCATTAATTGAAGCAGTTACCATTTTTGACACCATGTTCTCCAAACAAGGCATGACGCATTGTATAGGAATTTCTTTCACCTATGTATTAATCACGTTTATTGTAATGCCTTGGTGATTTTAACATGTCTGACACCCATACTGTAAGAAGGAAGTTGGGGGGGAGCAGACCACTCCACAGGAAGAGTCTTTTGTCTCTTCCAGGACTATGGGAGGTAGCAAGGGAGTGTAAACCTTAAGGTGTGAAACAACTGTGTACTGCCTTTTGTTCATGGAGAAAGTATTTAAACTGAGAGCCACACTACTCTCAGAGAGACTCTGCTGACCCTGCCCCGTGGTCATGCAGGCTCTCCATCAAGCTTGGTTGTATGTTGTCTTTGTGTGTTTGATTAAAGAATGTTAGCTACCACTCACCACTCATCTGCAGGCTTTATTTAAGTGGAAAAACTTCCACAACAGAATGGCGCTGTGAGCAGGGCGGTCCGTGTGGTCGCTGAACAACGGTTCCGTGGATGGGCTGATCACCCCTGAGGGAAAAGGTACCTTTGTCCTACCAGCTGTTGAAGCGCAGGAAATGGAGGAGTCATGGAGCTGTGTGTTTCAGTCACCACAGAGACCGTCGATTTTGAGGGGACTCCTGCAGATGGGTGAGTTGTAGCTAACTTTGTATACAGTCATGGAGAGTTTTTTGTCTGGCAGAGGGGAGAACGCTGGCCGACTCCGGAGTTCAAGTCTCCGGAGGGAAAATCCTGGTGGTTTGAGGCCCCAGGCTTGTGTTGGGAACGGCCCATCACAAGGACAGTGGCTCGAACATGTTGTTGGAGAGAAGCCGGCCCAGACCTGTGGTCAGTCCAAGTACGTCACAGGGACAGCGGCTCGGGTACACTGTCGGGGAAAATCCTGGGGTTCGAGTCCCCAGGCTTGTGTTCGGTTCCGGTGTTGTGCAAAAGAAAAGCAGTCGTCTGCCAGAGTAATTGCAGAAACACCGGTCCATCACAGGGAACGGTGGTTTGAGTCCACCGTTGATAATCACGTCTGCACAATACAGTGTGTGGAGTGACGGTATTTTAGCACTTTTCTGCCGGTAAGGGAAGAAGGCCATTGCAGAGGACGCTCTGAATGTAAAGGGAAACTGGATCCAGTAAAGCGGCAGGCCTTCCACCGGGCGGCCAGAGACAAAACTCAGTGTGTGACTGTATGGTAAGAACTGAGTACTTGTGTGGTGTGTAAGATCGCAGAGAATGGTTGTGTGGGAAACGTTGATGTGTGTGTAAAAAACAATGAGAAATGGGGTTAAAAGATGTAGAAAAAAAAAGGAAAAAAAAAAGAGAGGAGTGTAGAAATGTGTGTAAAAGTTGTTTCCAACTAGCGGAAGGTGGTGGTACTGCAGGCCACCAGCTCAAAAATGTCTTTTTTAGCAGACTTGTTGATGAAAATAAGCAAAAATAGGAAGAGGGTTTGGTGGGGTTTTTTTTTTTTCAATGTAGAACAACTACAATCTCTCTGGGCTTTTAAGAAAGGGGACTTCAGAACCAGAGAGGGGAGACGTGTTTTTTTAAACAGTGAGAACAATGATCAAAATGTCTCAGTGTGTCACTTGCAGGTGAAGAGCAGACCCGGATCAATTTTCCACGTGCAGCAGTCGGAAGAAATTATAGGTTAACATCATTAGAAACACTCAAGCCAAGTTTTGGCTGAATTGTTTTACAGCTTAACTTCCATGTGTTTGTCACCCTGAGAACACAAGCTCCAAGAATATCTCCCTGAAGACAAGAAATGCAGTTCCAGAACAACGATGGATATCAAGAGCTCACAGCAGTGTCCTGAGCAGTGAAGAAAAGGTCCAGCAGCAGCAGCAGCTGTGCAAGACAGCGGCAGCAAGGAGAAAAATGGCATCATCATGACTGGATGGATGGATGTGCATTTCCAATGAGCTGCAACTTCACTGTGTGTGAATGGACCATTGAAAAGACTTGACTGAGTTGGACATTTGCCACTTTAGGAGCAAAATGGCAAAATGAGACCGTGGAAAACAGGACAAAGCTGAAAGACAACTGACTCACTGGACTGCTGCAAGGGGGGAGAGATGAGCTGAGACCACACTGGAAGGAGCAGAGAGAACATGGCTGTTTTAGTGTGGGAATGAAATTTGGGTTTAGGAAACTGGGAAGAAAACCGACTGCCTTGCGTGGAGAATTGAAAAGTGTCTGGAGCACCGCGAAGAGGAGAGGTACACAAAAATTACACAAACAGAAAAATGCATTAATCCTACTAACACAAACACACATGCAATGAAGCTCATAAAGATCAAATAGCATTTTAAGCATGCATTGCTGTTACCATCATCTTGTCCGGTTCACTTAGTGGGTTAAGAAGTGATACATAGTGAACTAGTATTATTTTGGGGAAGGATGATTGAATCATTGCAGGGGTGAACAGAATGCTGCAGGAGGGTCAGATGAGTGGGGACTAATAAGATTATTGAGTTTCTTGTTTCTGATGTGTGGAGGAGGTCTTATTATAACACACATCTGGGTACATGGGGGAAAACAAAACTCATTATCTAATAGAATATTGTTGTGTGAGGTGTGTGACTGATGGATGAAAGTTTTGGGGATTTTGCATTTTCCTTTGGTACCACTTTGAAACTGCCAATTAGTTGTGTTTTGATCTATCATTCTAAGAGAGTATGCTTAGACCACTCCTAAAACAAGGCCTTCATATTTTTTGATTTTTAACAGTGCACTGAGATTTTTTGTTTGGCAATTTTCTCTTTTTCAAGCAGGCCTGCAATATCGGGATCGAAAGCGCTACACAA
Organism: Pelmatolapia mariae; assembly: GCF_036321145.2. Lineage (NCBI taxonomy): Eukaryota > Metazoa > Chordata > Actinopteri > Cichliformes > Cichlidae > Pelmatolapia > Pelmatolapia mariae. The sequence continues at coordinate 30,292,832 of NC_086229.1, forward strand.
CATGTTGAACAATCGCAAGTGAGTTTCTCCAAAAAATTAAAATGGGCTCGGGAGAAAGCCACTTATTTGGGACAATCAGAAAACAAGTCCCTGCCAAAAAGGATTCAGCGAGGTAATCCAGTCTAAATTCTTTTTTTCCTTTTTTGAAATGACGTCATTGCTGGCAGTAGAAACTTATTGCGTCACGAGAGGTTCTACTGTCAGCATATAAAAAATGGGGACTGACTGGACTGACAAAGCTTTGACTGACTTGACACCAGTATGCAAGATTGCACCTCCACCTTGACCTGACAAAAGGGTGGATGTATGTATGTATGTTTCTTTTTACAGGAGCAGAAAGGTGACAGCAACAGGTTGCATGAGCTTTGGGCCGTGCTGACTTAACCTTTTAATTGCCACTCTGCGTCTTTGTGAATTTACCAGCGGTGTGTTATTCATGACCTTGTATTGTTTACAGTGCAGAGGTCACTGTGAGAAAGTGTGCATACAGATGTGCTGCGGTAACATCTATTTTTCCACAGCAGAGGGCTAATCATATGATCCAATCACATGATTTACAGCAGGACACACCACTGGCTAATGTTTTTTCTTACAACAGGGCCTGGAGTGGAGCCACTCCAGGGTAGAAGCCCTGGGAATTTTTAAGAGACAATGCACATCTTCATTGTGCATGTCTAATTGTGCTAAGCTGACATAGGGCAAAAGAGGGTTTTCCGTGGAAGCTTTCATTTTAAATTGCAGAGACCGTGACATGAGGGATATGGAAGGATTGACGCAGATACAGACTACGACTGGGAGAGAACGCTTCAACAGTGAGAAGCACGGACGATGTGCAGGACAGCAGACAAAACGACAGTGGGCTGCACCACTGGACTTCCAAAGGATTGTCACGAGAAGATTTTGAACAGCAAAATCTTAAATAAAATGAAAGAGATTTCTACGTTGACGTTGAGGAAGACAACTAAGGTGTACGACGTGCTCTGCCTTAAATCTACAGCCGCGTTGGAACGGAAATCGAGGGATGGAGAGAGCATGCCAAGCTCCAAAGGTGACAGCACAGAGGGAGATCAGCGTTGGAATTATGACTCTGTAAATGGCACAGCCCCAAAGAGCCATGACCGGGACAGGGAATGACCACCTAATGACTGAGAACCTTTACAGACACCACCTAATGCTGTTTCACTTTGCCATGCAAAGTACTTTGACACTCTGGAGAAGACCTTTCCTCTGTATCATTGTTGTTGCCATTTGCATGTGAAAGCTTAGATTGTGGGGAAGATTAAAGATGAACAAAGGGTGGTGGGAGAACAGAACAGTGAGGATACACAGTGTGAAACTCCTTTAAGTGAACAATAATGTTGATTGTAATATACAGAATGTCAGGAAAGAAATTCCGGTTTTAATGTGATTCTTGATTTGAGAATCAAAGGGTGGGATTGTATAGGAATTTCTTTCACCTATGTATTAATCACGTTTATTGTAATGCCTTGGTGATTTTAACATGTCTGACACCCATACTGTAAGAAGGAAGTTGGGGGGGAGCAGACCACTCCACAGGAAGAGTCTTTTGTCTCTTCCAGGACTATGGGAGGTAGCAAGGCCCCGTGGTCATGCAGGCTCTCCATCAAGCTTGGTTGTATGTTGTCTTTGTGTGTTTGATTAAAGAATGTTAGCTACCGCTCACCACTCATCTGCAGGCTTTATTTAAGTGGAAAAACTTCCACAACAGCATGAAGTGAAAAGACACAATAATAGTAATAGAACACCAACAAAACAAGTCCTTTAATCAACAGGGACTTCCAAGAGCCGCTTAAAAGCCTCGTGAGCCAGTCTTCTGTGTTTGCAACATAGTCTTGTTGTTGTACATCTCTGAGTTGCCTGAGTGTTTTCAGAACATCAGTCATGTTGGATGAGTGTACATTATCTGGAATGTATGTGCAGCATGTGCTTCGCCTTTTCCTTGTTGTTGACGTGGCGTCCACGGTTATCTTGAAAGTGTGGTCAGATATGAAAATGGGAGCGCACTGACCTGTCCAATTCCTAGGAAGGATAGAATAGGCATGTTGGCCACAGAGCCAGGCCATTCCTTGCACCCAATAGGTGCCATTCAAGATGTTGTCGTTCTTCACTGGTCCTCCAGGAGCATGTATCTGTGTTGCTTTGCAGTTGGTGGTTTTCCCATTGGCGTGGATCCAATCCGTTGGCGGAAGCATAGGGTGTAGCTCAAATTCCCATTGCTTTCGAGAAAGACTGGGAATGATCATGCATTGTTCATCCATGGGTGAATGTGGTCTTGTGTCATTTCACGAAGATGTGAAAAATCATGTATCCATCTTGTCTGCAGGTGGTGCTGTTCATCTTCTTTCTTTTGGGTGAGTGTTAATAAACTCACCAGGAGTGCAATACTAGCCACTAGGAGGATGAGCGTCTTCATGATGACCTAGCGCACCTGAATCCTCTGATAAGTAGACCAAAGGCAAGAAGGTCAAGGGCGGGAATTTTTCCCAATCAGCCCTCCCTCCACTTTCGGATCACCAGAGGGCAGGGGCGTCGGCGTCTGTTAATTTATGCTCTCACTCACTTTCTTACAGTGGCTCTGATGAATCCAGGATGGTCTCTCAGCTATCTTGCAGTCAGTTGGTGTGGTGAGTAGCACTTGATAAGGACCTTCCCACCTTGGTGAACTCCAATTTTTCCTTTGGAATACTTTGATCAGGATCCAATCACCTGGTTTCAACCTGCAAAATACTGGAGAAGAATCACTCGGCTGTTAGTTGTTTAGAACAATCTCTTTATTTTCAAGTAATTTAGTCATCCATTCAGCTAGTGTAGTTTCTCTTATTGACTTATCTATGGGCTCACTTGTGATTGGTAGTGGAAATGGTCTACCGTGAATGATTTCAAAAGGTGTGAGTTTCTGAGAACTTTGTGTCAGTCTCTTTGTGTCAGGTGGTAAGCACAGTGGTGTTTGATGCTGAATCCTAGTGCTTCAGAGACCTTGCTGATTACTTCATTAACAAAATGTGACCCGTTGTCTGACATTATCAGAATCGGGATGCCATATGTTGGAATGAAATGATTCCACAAACATTTTGCTACTGAGATGGCGTCTGCTATTTTTACTGGATAGATTTCTGGCCATTCTGAGAATACGTCTATAATCACTAGAACGTATTTTGAGCCTTGACTTTCACTTAATTTGATAAGGTCCATATGAATGGTGTGAAATAGATTAGGTGGTGTGGGGAAATGTCCTCTTTTAGGCCTTAAATTTCCCTGTGAGTTGTTTTTCTGGCATATCATGCATGGTCTCACAAATTCTTTTGCTGAAGTTTCAAAATTTGGAGTATAAAAGTGTGTATCAGCTGTATCATCCGTAAATCATCTGTATCTTCCCTGCCGATGACACATGGGTAACCCCATGGGTCACTAATGCTGCTGTTCTGTCAAGGGATTTGGAAAGCATTGGTTTAACTTCACAAGGCATCAGATCATATTCTAATCGTGCTCCACACTTTAACCATTTCTTTTGTTCTGTGGTTGGTGCAGCTTTTGTTCATCTTTAAGTACATCAAGTGGTATTTGCATAGAGGATGCAGACATTAATGTATCTACAGTTTGTTGTGCGGCTAACTTTGCTGCTTGATCTGCAAAGTTACTGCCTTTAATTATTTCTGATTCATCTTTCTGATGTGCAGCACATTCACATAATGCTAACTGTTTTGACAATATAGTTACTTCTAATAGTGTCTTTAGAAGATCTCAAAGTGTTGCACAGCTGAAAAAACATACTGTCTGTCAGTGTATGTATTTATATCTTGGCCTGCGTGTGTGAGGATGTCAACGGTTTCGCTTCTACAACTCTGTCTGCTATAGTTACTGCACAGCCTACACAGTTTCTTCCTAGGCTAATTTTAGACGCTGAGCCGTCTACAAAAACGTCACTGAAACCAGCTTGTGGTGTACTGTTGTGAATGTCAACACGTGGCTTTGTCTCCTCATCTAATTTTTGCATACAGCAGTGTGGATGACCTTCTTCGGGTCAGGCCAAAAGTGTGCTCGGGTTCAACTGACCACACTTCTTGATTGTAATGTGTGATTGGGACTGTAAGATTCCAACATATGAGAGCTGTCTCGTGTGCATCAGGTAAGACAAATTGGCTTAGATTAAAATTGAAGTCACTGCATTGGGTACTCTGATGATCAAAGTGTGCTTCTTCTGTATTATTCCTTTATAGAAGCAACACTACGTTATTACTTAAGGCATTTTAGACAGATTCTATTTTCCAAAGAATTCATACATCTCACACATCTCACACAGTTCAAACTTTTAAGTTAGAAAAGAAAACTTGGCATTGCTTACAGCTCATAGCTCACAGCTCTAAAACTAGGCATTAGCAAATCATATGCCTAATCATTATGTGTCACTGTGATCCAGAGGCATGATCACAAATTTGTTTCCAAGACAACAAAATAATCAAACAGAAACAAAAACATACATGAGTCAGGACACATAAAGAAAAAGAAAAAGCTGCTGTCAGAAACAAAGCAGAAGTGTAAGGAAAAAAACTGAGCTCACAGACAGCTGCATGTATGAGCTTTAATATCATGCAGCTTCTGCTCTTACAAAAAACAATTAAATAAAAACAAACAAAAAAAAATGTGTAACTTCCTCATTAGCTTAGTAGTGTCCACATATTTAATTCAGCTTCTCAAACCTGTAGCTTTAGCTGTTGTCTACAGGGTTTAGCTTATTAGTTGTTAGTATAGGTTTGCTCTATATTTCAGCAAAGTCTCATTTAGGATGACAGGTTTTCAATCAGGTCAAGTGTTTCTATCCACCTGATTAGTTTAGGTATTTTCCTTATTTTCTTCATCTCATATATCATTGTACTGAGTTTGAGCAAACCTGAAGCCTGAATCAGGCTACTTTTAACAATTATCCACCTCACATCATAACTGACTGAGGTGCCTCTTCTTATTAATAGTATGTCATTATTAATGTTATTGTTGTTTTGTTTTTCCTTTCTTTTTTATAACAATGATAGTATATTACAATATACTACTATACTACTAATATACATTAGTTGATTATTTTATGTTTTATAATGTATCCATCACGGGCTCCGGGTGATCTGCAGCTTCACCCCTTCCCAAGCTGGAGACATTTAGCTTTTCACACACTTTCCTTGGCTGAACAATGACACAGCCTTAATATACCTTATGCATCTCTCTATTTTATTTAATATGTGTTTGTGTGAATTATCTGCTTTCATTCATTCTATTCATTCTAGGCACGGTCGTCATGCCAACTATGTTTCATTGTTAATATCAGTTTACAGGTTGTTATCCATGTTATTATTAGTTTGAATATATCAGAGATAAGCTCTAATTTAATTTGGCCTTTTGTTTATTCCACTTTATTCCTCTTGTATTTATATGTATTCAGTCGGGTCTGCATCCAGCCTTTTTAAACTTCTACCTGGTCTCTAATTTTTCACTGTATTAGGAATTATTATGTTCTTCCTGATAAGGGTGAGTGTATAATGTGTGGTGCTGCAGCTGCGGCTGCAGGGACACTTTGCCGATTAATAGAAGGATTGCCAGGACTACACAGTGTCTCGTCTTCTGGTTATACTTAAACTGGCAGTTAAGTTCTGTTTTTCTGTTTATCTTCTTTCTTTTGTTTTTTGTTTCTCCTATTTCTTTCAAAAGAGCTTCCTTCAGCTGTGTTAATGCATTAGGGGCTGCATTTTCCTTCCCAATTGGGACATTTAGGTTTTCTATTGATTTCTCCATCTAAAAGCACTGATTTGTCCGGCGCCTGGACATTTTTTCTCTAAACACTGCTCGTCAGCAGTGAGTTTTGAAGCTTCATTACCCATATTAATCCTTTATAACTACACAACTGCGGCACCTTTGCTGGCACGAGAATCGAGAGAGGTAGTTGACACGGCCTTCTACTTTCAAGCTATTCTTGAAAGCGGTGTCACCTTTATGTGATGAAACACGACCTTTTTCTCTCTTCACCAGCACTTGGGTGACCAAAAGTAAACAAATTAGTGGAATAGTTCAGCCTCCTTATTGTGCTGTAAAATCAACTTATTCCACCAACTAAAATAAAACAATAAATACCTTTATGCGCGCGCTAACTTTACCCACTACAGGGGAGCTACCAGTCCTATTTCAGACGAGCTCTGTTTTATTTTAAAATGCTACCAGCCTTCTTCAGGTGAGCCAACAGGGGAGCTACCAGTCCTATTTCAGACGAGCTCTTACCAATGCTACTAGCCTTCTTCAGGCGAGCTTTTACATGCTACCAGTCCCTTTCTGGGCGAGCCTATACGATTTCACGCAACGTGTTGCAGAGTGTCAATATTCACCTGTTTGCTGACTCAATTCCGGTTATCAGGTCCGCTCATCGAACCCCAGCGTCGTGGACCACTTTTAAGAACGCTGGCCAGAACTCGAATTTACGCCTCTGGTCTTTTATCCTGTACCTAGACAGGAGCTGTCGACAGACTTCAGCGCGGGCTTCTCACGACGCCAGGACTCGATGAGGTTTTCCTGTGTGATCACGCAAAGTGGTGTCCATCCGGTTCGAAGGACCAAGAAATGTCAGGAGTTTTCCTGTAAAGCAACACAGGGAAGAATAAGTGACACTCAAACAAGTTTGCAGATTCTCGTGTACACGGGTGAGAGCTCCGAGAGACTCACACCCCTGCAACGGTTGTCATCTTTTATTTATACTCAAGCATAACACGTTTCTCAGAACTGTACAGGAAAGGAAAAGCAGAACTGTGCTGCGTCTCAGAAATAAAGATAGGCCTGTACTGCGTACAGCCTTCTCGTTGAACTCTGCACAACGTAACTTCTTTATTAAAGCTGAATACAAAAAGAACAAACACATCTAGATAATAAAATGTACTCTTAAGCATAAACATAATAAAATCCCTTGACAGTGAGATTGCCAGTCCGTCAACACTTACTGACACACTGAGATGGTTCAGCTGAGGCTTTGTATTCTGCTGATGTCCTTTATCAAACCACACTGAAGTGATCAACTTTATTATCAGGCCTTCTTATTAAGCTCCAAGTTAAGTTCATATAGAAGTGCCTTTTCTCGATCCCTTCTGTGTTTTGTGTGAACTCATTATCTTTCCTTTACATTAATAAGATGACTTTAGCTTAGCTCAGTTTAGTCTTGACTTTAGTTCTTTCCAGTGTCTCTTGAGTTTATCTGTGTTTCTAGTACTTGGTGTCTTGTTGATGTTAGGTCTCTCTCTGAGTCTCTGTCATGTCTGTGACACTTTTATTTAACTGTGTTCATTGTAGACTGAATTTTTTTATGCTGCTGTAACACAAACATTTCCCCTGTGTTATCAATAAAGTATCTGTCTCTGATAACCTTTCAAATTAAGGAGATCAAGTATAAAAATATGACCTACCCACCTGTCAGGTACCTGCCACATGTTAATCAGCCATGATGGTTCTGTTTAAACAGGTGTAGGTGCTGCCTGGGTAACGTGTCACACACTGAGCCAGCACACAGGAACAAAGGAGGCTTTGATGGTCCTTTTAAGTTCATCTGTCTTTATAATTCTGTGACGCAGACACAATCTCACTCAGGTCCCTGAGATCTGATCATGTGTTCATGAGTCAGTCACAGCTCCACCTGTCACTGCACCATCACCTCCATCACTGATGTCTGTGCTCACACTCTGCTGCCACCTAGTGTCTGTGTGTGGGTGTTACAGCACACGCTGTGCAACAGGTGGGTGTGTTGGTGGGTGGATGTTATAGCTTCAGCCTCATCGTGGTGTTATTTCTGTACACCAGCTGATTCTGGTCATTTTTAAAAGGGTTCAACAAACTGTTTCCAGCTTTGTTACATCTGAAACAGACTGAAGCAGGTCAGTCCACTCTGACCTCACTTAGTCAGCTGACGTCTGCAGGATGAAGAAGCTGATGTTTAAATGAGGTTTTCCCTGAATATGTCCTGATAGCATTGATGTGACTCACCTCTCATCACCTCTCTGCACCTGACCAAGGCCTGAAGTTCAAGCTGTTTTACAGTTTTCACATTCATACTGATCATAAACAGGCGTGTTCATCACAGCAGTTGGTAAACAGCAGAATAATCTCTGTGATTCTGGATTAGACATCAGGGATTATTTGTCTTTGGTCACTTTGTTTATCAGGCCTCTCGACATTAATATGCTCATTACTTACACCTTCATTCTTGCTGCACTGGTACCATCCAGTGGAGGCTCTGCTCTTTATTCACCCGTTGCCATGGTGACCCCTAGGTGAGTCTCCATGTGTGTCACAGTATCAGACCCTCACTGTGAAACTCTTTATAATACGCCTCACAGCTGATTCCCTGTAATTAACAGGATTATGTGATATTTATCTGCAGACACTTACAGGTAGCACACCTGTGGAGTCAGTCAGGTGTTACAGGTAACAGAGAAATACTGATATTTTCAATAGTGTGTGTTTTTATGGTAACTGTAGAACAGAGTAAACGTCTCCGTGTTACATGTAAGTATGCTGTACTTGTCAGGGCTGTAAACAGGGTCTCCTTTCCTGCAACATACTTTCTGTTTGATCAGGAAATATTCAGTATTATTATAATATATTATATATCATATTTAGTACTCTATAATATAATTGTCATGTCTCGGCTGTGTGCAGGCAGGCAGAGAGGAAGGACCCAAGATGCAGGACTCACGGAAGCGAAAGTGAATTCCGAACAAACAGCTTTATTGCAGGGGTTACCGAACAGAAAACTAACTATACTGAAAAACAACTAGACTGGCATGACGGTAAACAGAACACACAGGGAGTGAGGGCAGAAGACGTTAACGACGCGACACCGAGTAGGGGAAGACACAGACACTAAATACAAGAGGTGAACGGAGCGAAGAGGAAACAGCTGGGAGACACGGCTGACGCTGATTACACTGACGAGACAGGGAGAGCACAAAGCTGAACGCACTGACATAGGACACAGACCTACAAAATAAAACAGGAAGCACACGACAGACAGAGACACAGACGCAGACTCATAAGCAGGCATCATGGACAGACAGAGGGACAGGCAGAGAAGACTAAGCACAGGCAACCTAAACTAAACATGAGGGCACGATAACGAAACCTAAACCAGAAATAATAATCATCATCATCATCATATAGCTAAAGAAACAGAATATATTTATAATCAAAACAGTATCACCAGAGAAGAACTAATGCAAAACTAAACCAAAACATAAGAAACACAAAATGCTGGGTCGAACCGACCCAGGACCGTGACAGTACCCCCCCCCCCCCCCCCCCCCCCCCCCCCCCTCAAGGGCTGGCCCCAGACAGCCCAACAGAAACACAAAACCGTCCAAAAAACAAAACAACCCAACCAGGGCGGGCGGCGGGGGTCCAGGAAGGAGGGACGGAGCCCAGAAAGACCCAGATGGTCAAGTTCAGGAGGCCAAAACAGTGCAGTCCCGGAGGCCGACCGTGTGAAAGGCAGCGGCAGCGGGGCAGGTCCGGAGGCCGGCCACGCAGTAGACAGTGGCGCCGAAACAGTTCTGGAGGCCGACCGTGTGGATGGCAACGGCGGCGGCAAGAAAGCAGTTCTGGGGGCCGACCGTGCGCATGGCGGCGACAGAGCAAGTCCGGAGGCCGGCCACGCGGAAGGCAGTGGCGGCGTTCAGGTGGTCGTCCACGCGGGAGGAGGGGGCGGCAACAGAAGTCCAGAGGCCGGCCACTTTGGTGATGATGCCCAACAAGCAGCCTGACAAATGACCGATGATGTTGAGGCGGCAGTTTGGGACCTGAAGGTGGCGTGGCCCCCGCAGCACCAGGCGAGGCGGAGGCTGGACAAGACGAGGCAGAAGCTGGGCCAGACGAAGTCAAAGCGGATGATGAGGCTGGACCAGGCGACGCTGAAGCGGATGCAGAGGCTGGACCAGGCGACGCTGAGGCAGAGGCTGGACCAGGCGAGGGTGGAACCGAAGCGGAGGCTGGACCAGGCGAGGTTGGAGCCGGAGCTGGACCAGGCGAGGGTGGAGCCGGAGCTGGACCAGGCGAAGGCGGAGCCGATGCAGAGGCTGGGCCAAATGAAGCTGATGAAGCCGAAGAGGAGGCCACTGCAGGCGACGCCGAAGCCGATGCGGAGGCGGGACCAGGTGAGGATGAGGCCGAAGCAGAGACTGGACCAGACGATGGCGAAGCAATCGATGAGGCTGGAACAGAGGCGGAGCCAGACATTTGAAACACCCGGGGCTTAGCCCTAAAGGGTAGTATGCATGTGGGATTTTTTTATTTTTTTTTTTTTTGGGGGGGGGGGGGTTAGAAATGACTGAAAGATTAATTGGCTCTGTTTTGTTCAAAAAAGAATGACTTCATATAGGGAAAAATATATATCAAATATGCAGGACACCTTAAACTAGTTTTTTAATTAAGCAGCAAGGCAGAGCAAAATCAGGGCTGTATCAAGACACGAGGACTAAACCCCAATTCAACCAGACCCAGAACTGATCCGGAATTAAACCAGGACTACAACAGTTCAAAAAAAGGACTACTTAGGACTTAACCAAGACAGAACCAGAATCAAAACTAGATGATAGTAGCACTAAAAATCATCATAGACCTGCACTACACTTGTTTTTTAATTCTACCAGAGTACACTATCTAGATTCAGAAAAGTTTATATAATTATTTAGCCTTATTGTGCAAACAAGCCTGCATAACTTAATAAATATAGAATTTGAAAAATAACAAACCTAAAACGAAACACTAGGTACGAGATACATGAGTACCTATGATATGGTGATACTTTTGGTAAACAACCATTTGACTAACATGTCTGTCTCACCTGCTCTTGTTCCATCTCTGTTCTGTCCTCATTCTCCTCTCTCTCTGCTCCTCTCTCCCCCCTCTGCTCCTCTCTCTCCCTCTCTGTTCCTCTCTCTCCCTCTCTGTTCCTCTCTCTCCCTCTCTGTGCTGACAATCAAGCCAAACACCAACATCATCAAATATACAGTTGAAACCAGATATTTACAAACTCTTCAGATAAAAACACAAACACTTTTAATTGTAACATCAAATCAGACTAAATGTTTATTTTTTTAGATTGATAAATATATAAAACATATTTGTTAACTTTAAGAATAAAGAGAGAAACTATCTGTATTTCTTAATTGCAAACGGCACCAAATTGTATTCAAACTGAGCCACACTTATGGAGCTCCACAATTCTTTTCCTGGTGTTTTGGTTGACATCTCTTGATTTTCCCATATCAAAGAAACAGGCTCTGTGTTTTGCCTTATATGCATCCACAGCTGTGCCACCAATTTACTCACATGGACTCTACTAACCAATCAGAAGCTTCCATTCTTATATTTCAGTACATAACTGACACCGATTTAGTCGGGGAGGGTAAGAACTGAAAATATGACATAAACACACGTAAGCTAAGACTCTAAAAAAATAGCATTTGTTCGGCTTTTCATTTCGCCATTTGTTGATTCACTTGAAGAGCAAGTAACGTAATAATGGGTCAAGTGATCAGTTTGATATCAATCTTTCATGATACACCGTCATATTTACATTATTTGTACAGTACGAATGATTTGCTTTGGTACCTGGTCAAACTTAAGCTCTCCTTAGTATGGCTGGCTCCGTTTCTCCAACAGCGCACTCACAGGCAGCAGCTGCCCCGCCCCCTCGCTCAGTCGCTTAGTGCCTGAGCTCGGATCATACCAATATCAGTGGGGATTCACGCACAGTCGTAAATTCCCACAGTGTGCACTATGTGCTTCGAATATTGTGTGTAGTTTTTGTTTTATACAGTTGTCAGCCAGGCATCTAACTATGAAAAAATTACACTCCAAAAGACCCCGGGCTTCTGACAAAACAACCCGGGCTTAAGCCCAGTAAGCCACCCCCCCGCTCCGCCCCTGGGCTGGACTAGGTGAGGCGGAAGAGGCTGCCGCTGGACCAAGCGACGCTGGAGCTGATGCTGAATCTGATGCTGAATCTGGACCAGGCGAAGCTGAAGGCTTGGAGGCTGGACCAGACGAGAATGGCGCTGCAGGCGACGGCATGGAAGCCGGAGATGGTGGCGCTGCAGGCGACAGTGTGGGTGAAACAGCTGCTGCTGCAGGCGACGCTGATGCAGCTGATGAGGAGGCTGCTGCAGGCGGCGCCGTGGGTGAGGCTGCTGCTGCAGGCGGCACCGTGGGTGAGGCTGCAGCTGGCGAGGATGGTGAGGCTGCAGCTGGCGAGGATGGTGAGGCTGCAGCTGGCGAGGATGATGAGGCTGCAGCTGGCGGCTGGACGGGCTCCTCGGGCCCTCCAGCTGACGAGGCAGAAGGCTGGACGGGCTCCTCGGGCCCCCCAGCGAAAACAGTCTCAGAACCAGTGGGCACCGGGGCCCCTGGCACACACAGGACAGAACCAGCAGGTGCGGAGACCCCTGGCAGAGACAGAACAGAACCAGCATCTGTACACAGATTATGTTTGAATTCACTTTTTATATTTAATATTTATTACAGCAGCAAGTCTGCAGCCAAGAGAATAAAAGCCTTTAAACATGTAATGAGTGATCTAATTATAACCCCTCAAACTATTCTAATCATGGATCAGTCTGACCTCTGTGCTGTCATTCAAACACATGAAACTTTATTAACACAGCAGCTGTTTTCATTACAGCTGTTTTCCTCTCACACTCACTCTGCTGCTTTATCTGCACATTCACTCTGCACTCTGTAATACTACTGCTATATGAGTTTAATTATATGTTGTATTGTGTTGATGCTCTCATTTTGTGTTGTAATTTAATTCTATTTGTTTTATATTTATTTGTATTATTTTATTTACATTTTATTTTGTTGCTATTTCCAGCATGTCAGGTTGGCTAACAGTACTATATTAGTATTAATGTAGGTGTGATTAGATGACGCTCACCAGCTGTGATGACCAGCCTCCTCTGACACCACACCATTGAGCTGCTTCTCCACCCCTCCCCTTCCGCTGAGCCACAAACCACACACCATCACAAACAGATGACCATAAAGTGTGACGTTGTTAAGGAGTGTTGCCATGGTCACCAGTGGACTGCCGCCTCCTTTTGGATATTTGCTAACCAAGTTTAAAGCCCCGAGGTCCTCGGGCTGAGTGGGGGGATGGCAGCAGTTTGAGGTTAACTGTGTGTCATGTGTGCCTCATTTACTCCTGGTCTACTTCATGATTCCTCTAATCCTGCTGCCACTAGTGCAACATTAATGGTGCCACTGATAACTGAGATCTCAGTTGGTCTATCTTTAAACTCCCCCTGTGTGTCTGATTTAATGTTTCCTCTGTGACACATTTCTACTGCCAGTGTTACAGTAGGGTCTTTAATGCACACTCAGCAGCTATCATTATGTTTATTAGCACTTCTAAACAGGCCGTAGTTCTGACAGAGTATACTCCACCTATGATGGCCGGGTCCAGTCTCATCCATCTGTTTGTATTTAAAAGTACATTTTAGTTTGCCACAGTCTTAATGTCTTAGTTTTCCTCTTTGACTGTCTGTTGGAGCTGGAATGAATGAACAGCTGACTCACCGAGGAGCAGAGATACAGATGCAGACTTCTGATCAGCAGAGACACCCTCAGAGTCACGCTAACATCCCTGTTACCATATGCAGCCCATCAAAAAGACTGTACAATGAGGTCTTAGTGGTCCTGTGAAGGCCACACCTCCCTTTAGTCTTCTTTCTATTTGTTGGTGTTTGGGGGGATTTGTACTCACTGGTCACAGGTCTGTGATTGTTTCCACCAGGTCCTCAGCTGGTCTCATTAGCAGTGAGTTCATATTAATCAGTTTTCTTGGAGATTGTTACTGATGAGGAGCATGTTCTCTGTTGTACAGTAGTTTGTTTCTTCAGGATTAAGCCTGTGTCGGGTTAATCCCGTCTGTTCTGGGATAAAATGTGCTCTTTGTTCATTATGAGCTGAATCCAAATATGGCAGTTAAGTTAAGTGTAAACTTCTAAGTATTCGCTCTTCCTTCTTTTTCTTTGGTTTGGTCACAGAGCTCTGTTAGTGTCCATCTTGGGGTTTCTTGTTCTGGACTTTGGATCTCGGTGTTGTTTTTTAAGTAGGTCTGGTTTGGAGCTTGTTAGAGGTGTTTCTGGGCTGTGTCTACACACTGAATGTTATGTTGTTGTTTCTGGGCTGTGTCTACACACTGAATGTTATTTTGTTGTTTTTGGGCTGTGTCTACGTGCTGGATTAAAGTTTTTTTTTTGTTGCTTCGCTGCAGTCTTGTGTCTACTTGTTGCTACTCTGCTACAGTCCACGTCCACAGTTTTCAACATATAATGTTCAATTTTTCTGTCATGGTACATACCAATAACAGATCAACGGTCATAGCAAATGACAGTAGAAACTTTGTATATTTATGGATCATCTTCAAACTTCACAACAATACACCAGGGCTTTGTCAAACGCTAGCTTGGCTAAGTGTTTGACCTTGTAAAATGTGTTAATAAACCATATTGTATCATGAAGGCCATGGACAGAACTGAATCACAGATTTCGGGGAATCACAGTCCATGAGCTCCAGACTGAGTGACTGACTGCATGTGATTTTCATTAGCATTAAAAATAATCCTCATATTTTAAATGATCTTAGTTGTCCCGTGACCTTTGACCCTCTGCCTGTGTAAACCAAGTGTTTCTCCAACAAACAGGGAGCTGAGTGCACGCAGGCTAACATGCTGATCCCAACACACGTTTTTCCATAAATCTGAAGCTTCAAATCAAAGAAAAACAGTGTGTAGTTGGAGCTGAACACACTGATGTGTAAATGTGTTTAGAAGCTTCAGAGCTTCGATGTTCAGTCGTGATGAACACTGATGGATTTAGATGATCAGCATCTGCAGTTTTGCTCGTTTGATGATTATCTGATATTTATAGTATTTTACAGCCGAATCTGTGAATTCAAACAGTCTTTGAATCCACTTCATAAGGAGATGATGTTGTGTTCTGCTGTCAGTGCTGACATCAGCTAAATCATAAAACTGTGGACTCCTTTATGATCATCTGATTGACCCATGATCCTCACGTTCTCCTCCTGCAGGAGTTAAAGTTTATTATTAACTCCTCACTGAGGTTGTGTGAGGCAGGAGTCCAGCATCAGCACTGTAAAATGATCATCATGATTATTATAATCAGAATGTAAATCAGGACTGATTTCAGTATTGATCACGATTATTGTGTGATTTAAGAGACTGAAATGTTTTTATTGCAGTCTTATTATTATTTTATTCAGTCTGATGATCATTTGTAAAAACTCTCAGTGTGACTACACACAGAGATATTTGAACAGTTCAGAGAACACAGAGTCTCTCAGACCTCAGACTGGACTTTGGCTCAGGACCAGGACTTGTTCCCTCAGCAGGGCTGTGCTCAGCACACCAGCAGGTGGGACCCACATGTACACTGATGGAGCTCAGATCTGTAAATGCTTTACAATAAAGAGCTCAGAGGGAAAAAGGTATAGACAGGTATACAGATTCTTCCACTGACACAGGACAGATCTGATAGTGATGACACAAACGTTCACAAAACAAAAAAAGAGTTTTATTCGTTTTATCCGATCAAACGTTTAGAAAACATTAAAAAAAATTTCATTGAGAAACAAATCGAAAAAGATTATATACAAACACACACACACACACACACACACACACAGAGTAAATGTATTTGTATTGTTGTTGGAGTCTCACTGATTGTTTTCACTTCATCAACTCACCCGCAGAAACAGTCGGTGCAGACAGCAGCAGCACACACACACCTGCAACAGGAGGTCAGAGGTCACTGAGGGTCAGAGGTCACTAAAGGTCAGAGGTCATTGGTTACTAACGACAAGTTACCCCTGGGAGGGTCTTCCATGGGAATTTGGTATTTGCATGAGCCATTCTTCTTTCAAGCTCAGAAATGTTGGATGTGAGCTTTTTGTGCAGTTTCTATTTTTATATCAAGAAAATAATTTATTTTATTAATTTATTTTAATAATTTATTTTCAAACTACAGCAGTTTGTCTTCTCATTTCCCAAAGAAAAAAAAACTTATTCTGATGACACTTCCGGTGAACAGTGTCTGTGCTGATGTTAAGAGGATGTTTGGGGCTCCGCCTTTCACCTGACTTTTCACACCATGTGCCTTGGGACTTGATGGCTATCTTCTGTAACCATAGATACCGGTCTGATACTTCCTGGCTGAGCTGCTATAATTACTAAATGTTTAAACTGTGAAATAATTTCACTTCCCACATAGCACGCAGGTCTGGGCCGGATCTGGTGTCAAGCCGGCACTGCTGGCTGATGTCTGGTAAGTCATCCAGATATGGGCCAGGCCTGACATAGATGGCACTGTTTATGACACTGCCAGAGGCATGCCGCATCTGGTTCGATTATGGTTTGGTTTATGTGGCCCAGGCTCATAGAAAACAGGTCTGGCCCAGATCCGGCATCAAGCTGGCACAGCACTTACACATGTGAGCGAGGGGGGAGAAGCTGCTGCCTGCGAGTTTGCTGCAGACAGAGGAGAGCTTAAGTTTGACCAGGTACCAAAGCAAATCATTCGTACTGTACATATAATGTAAATATGACGGTGTACTTGCTCTTTGAGTGAATCAACAAATGACGAAATAAAAACCCGAACAACAACAACGCTGTTTCTTTAGAGAGTCTTAGCTTACATGTGTTTATTTCATATTTTCAGTTGTTACCCTCTGATGAACACAAGAATGGACATAAGGAGCTTCTTTCAAAGACAAAACTCAGGTAGATGTTATTTTATATATTATGCTTTGTATGTTATTCAGTATATTTCTATGCAAAACAAGAGGGATTTCAATACACAGCAGTATATTCACAGTTGAAACCAGATATTTACATACACTTTAGGGAGAAAACATAAAAAACTTTTTTTTACTGTTAAATATCAATTTAGAGTAAACTTGTTTTGTTTTGGATAAATAAATATTGAAATATCTTTTGAATTAGTTAAATGTCAGAATAAAAAGAGGGAGCTGTCTATTTTAATCACTTTCATCAAATTTAGGAGTACATATACACTAAGTTTATTGTTAATTAATAAGAAAACTCCAGACAATTCCATTCTGAGCTGAAGAAGCTTCTGATTGGTTAGTAGAGTCCATGTGAGTAAATTGGTGGCACACCTGTGGATGCATATAAGGTAAAACACAGAGCCTGTTTCTGTGACATGGGAACATCAAGACATGTCAACCAAAACACCAGGAAAAGAACTGTGGAGCTCCATAAGTGTGGCTCAATTTTGAATACAATTTGGGTCCATTTGCAATTAAGAAATATAAACAATTTCTCTCTTATATTCAACAAATATGTTTTTTATATTTATCTATAAAAAATCAACATTTAGTCTGATTTGATGTTACAATTAAAAAGGTGTTTGTGTTTTTATCTGAAGAGTATGTAAATATCTGGTTTCAACTGTATATTTGATGATGTTGGTGTTTGGCTTGATTGTCAGCACACTTGGCCACCAGTGTGTCTGCAACTGGCCTTTGCTGGCCCATGTGTGGGCCACCTCTGGCAAACCTGATCTGGGCCACCAAATTCGTTGTGGTATGTTGGCCATACGTAAACTGACCTCAGGAAATCACATGATAGGGTGGGGCTAGGTTTCACAATGAGCTCACCTGAAACCTTGGCTGACTGTGACCCACACCTATTTTCACACCTTGGCTCATGTGATTAGGAAGAGGATCGTTAGGGGGTCCATGTCCCTCTTGGGGGATACAGTACCTTAAAGGAACTTAAAAAAGTCCAGATGCTCTTTCCAAGCTCCTTAGATAACATTTAGAATTAAAACATATTCACAAACCAAAGTTTTTTAATGGTATGACCCTGTTACAGTACTAGCCTCGTGTTCACTGAGCTCTTTAGAAAGATATAAATGAAATTCTCATTTTAAAAATTGCATTGGTTATTTACTCAGGTTTTATTTGTCTAATATGATATTTGTGCCTTGGTTATAGGAAACAGGACGTCTCTTAGAGAACTGTGTGGTTAGCATGTAGCTGTGCTATATAGAAGAAGCATGAGTCTTTGCAGATCGAAGGAGAGCCATTAGTTTTTATTATTTAACTTTTGATGCCACAGGTAGTCCTGCTGAGACTCAGTGTCTCATTTTTAAAACAGACCTGGTTCAGCTGAACGCTGGTGCTGTAGTTTGAGTGCAGCTGTTTAGCATCTCTCATTGGCTCGTGACCACAGGTGGAGGTGGAGATACAGACTGACTGGCAGATTGATAACTTTGCTTTCACACTCTCTCATTACTTAAGTTTAATACGACAATTTTAAAGAAGCTCATTATCTGCTGTTTCCAAAAGTTATCTACATTTTACACCTAAAAACATGGCTTAGATGATCTTTAATCATAAATTCTAATCTTATGCCTTCTCACCCACCTCTAGTCACTTCATACCCCTAGAGCCCACATTTGACCTTTTATGGGCCCAGAATAATTGTTTGACTTTTATGAAATATTTCTAGTAGGAATTGTGATTTATGGGATTCAGGTTGGTTGATGTATTCAACCGCAGCACCAGTGTCAGATGTTTAATAGCGTTTCTTTGAAGGTCAAAAAGACAGGTGAAACTGTCCAAACTACAAATTAATGAAGAAGTTCCAGATACAGATGCAGTATGATCCTCTCTCATCAGGCCGTGTAACAATGCGTTTGCAGGCTGTGATCGATGGTTCAGTTCAGCTTAACGTGGGCGTTTCATTAAAGACCAAAACAACAGAAGATGATCTAAAGTGCAAACAGAGAAGAACAAAGACAGCAGCACAGAGCTGAACTGATCTTATCACAACTGTCACGTACTGTGTGACAACAGCTCATCCCACCAAGGCGTGTTTCATAACGTGCGCTTAAACGTGCATGTTAATGATGCTTTAGCCTCAGCAGAAGTGACCGCAGAGACAAACAGAGACTCAGACTTCTGACTCTGTGTAGTGGAAACATGAACCACAGCTTTGACACCGTCAGACTGTCACGAATACTGACAGACTGAAAGATTTAACTCAGAGCGCTCTGCTAACATTATCACAGCACACTGAGATAATCAATCACTGTTAGCTCTTCTTATTAAAGTCTGTAAAGAAACAAGTTCATCAGGTCTGAACTTCAAACACTTGAATAATCATTATCTTCAACCATGCACATGTCTTTGAGGATGTGCTCCATGTCTGAGTCACTGATGAGCTCCTTTATTTTCTTTGCTTTAAAGTCACAGCCCTGTTATGTTGGGTTATGTATGGGTCATGAGTTATGTATGCCAAAATCATCAATATTAAAACAATGAAAGGCTTGAACTACTTCAGTTGTGTGTAATGAATCTAAAATATATGAAGGTCTAATGTTTATCAGTACATTACAGGAAATGAACTTTATCACAATATGCTAATTTTTTTTTAGAAGAAACTGTATTTAAAGAACCAAGATTCATACGAACTTTTATTTGCAACGTTTAAAAAACTGAGTGTTACATTCAAACCAGGGCAGATTCAAAAACCAAAAAGCTGTGAAGAGTTGTTATTTCTCCCTCTGTTGTGGTCTCTCATTTCTTAATGTAGATGTATTAATGACATCATCGTTTATTGTGTTTGTTAATAAAGAGAATAAAACAGCAGCTTGGTGCTGAGAAATGCCCCCTGTCAGTGTTTCCTGTCCAACAGGGAGGAGACTTTCTGCGTCTCCTTCAGCAGAGTAACGGATCTGTGTGGGAGCTGTCGGTGGTTCGGTGAGGATCAGGGGTAACGGGACGGTTTAAAGATGTTGTTGATGTTTCTGCTCCTCGTTTTCGGTAAGAAGGCCTCTCTGATCCTCTGAGCGTCCACTATAGACCTGAATGTGACTGTGTGTGTTTTTACAAAAACAGGAACATGGGGCAACATGTTGTTGGTTAGAAATGCCTCAGCAGCCTGTGTATGAGCGTGTATGCTGTAAAACATCAGAACTGTCTGGTGGAATTTGAGGATTAAACAGAGTTCTGATAGAGAACTGTTAGAAGCTACATTATTGTTGTGATTTTTGTTCTGAGTTATATTAAACCTTCATCAAAATGATTTTCAAGCGTATCTGGCCAAAGTGTTTTTATTTTGGTTAAATAAGTCTGTGACAAAGTGGGTGAGAACACCACTTGTCCATATTCTTAGTTAACATTCTTGTTTTGATTTAACCATATTTCATATGTAGTCTGCAATAGGCAAACATCTACTATCCCGGGTTTGTTTATGTTTTGCACTTTGTTAGGGTCCAGAAATTGAGGAGGAAGACCAAAAATAATAACCACAGATCCAGCTGGGTGCAATTAGACGACCTTTAATTTGAATACACATGCGGAGTTCAAACCCTGTGCAGACTCAGTGATTGAACTAAACTTACAATAATCAGACAAAGGTTTTATAGGGGAAAAGAGTACAGCCCCCTCCTCTCAGACATGTGTCAATCTAAACCACAAATGTTCAGCTACTTTAACATAGTTTAAGAAGAACATCACGTCTCCGGCTCGACCCAGGTGCTTCCCCCAGCTTCAGTGTCGCTTATCTCCGTGACATCTGGTGCACTTCCTGGAACAGACTGACACGTACGCACCCAAACTTTGCAAACTTAAGCAAAACACATCTCAACCTCTTACCCACTAAAATGAGTCTACTACTGTGTGTGTGTGTGTGTGTGTGTGTGTGTGTGTGTGTGTGTGTGTGTGTGTCATGACCTCTTCTGCACTCAGGCTCACCTCACACCTTCAGTCCTCTTGAGACATAAGGCCCGCACGTACACAGCTGAAACTATATGTGTCTGTATGTCTAACCTCAACTTAGGCAACCAGGCTAAGGCCATCCTGTGTGTACCGATCTTAACTTATATATAAAATGTATAAAACAAATGTTTCAATGTAATACAACCCCTTAAAGCTTAATCAAAGATATAGATGCATAATAAAACAGCCTGCTCAAAACCCCTTACAATCTGACTCTGCTTTCAGTTTCCCTTCTGCAAAGCATGCAACTCCAAAAACATGTAACTTCCTGTCTCATTTTGGCACAGAGTTACTCTGCGTTAGGCCTTCTCTTTCACCCTGCAATCTACATTAAACATTTAGGATTATAAATCCAACTCAACAGGTTAAAGTGGTTATAACTGCATCTGTAATAAAAGCTTAATTGGGTGCCCATATGTTCAAACATCTAAATGCACTCCCCTACTTGGAGATTATGTGATTAATGCCATGGTAATATGAACAATAGCAGTGAAATAATTTCTCTACTCCCAACACCTTTTACAGATTATATAATATCTTGTTTTAAATTAATTCCTACAAGTTTGTTAAGTTAACATGTTATTTATTTCAACTGTTAATTTGTATTGTTTAGAACTTACCTACCTGTCTTCCAGAAACAAAAGGAGGAAATGTAGTTTTACTTCCTGCTTTATAGCTTCTGGGTTCATCTGAGGTCACAGGAAGAGACCAAGTGCAGAAAGGGAAGAATTCTTGTAATTTAATAAAGTAGATTTTAGAGTGTTTATGGAGAAATAGATTTATTGTTGTAATATGTATTGATTACACCATAGACTTTATGTTGCTAGTAAACAGTAGCAGTAGAGGTTTGAATATAATTATGTTCATCTTACTTACTGAATTGAATAGTCCAGAGGAGAAATTGTTTGGTTAAGTGGACTATTTAAGCAGAAGAACTCAGGTGTTTGAGAAGAGAGGTTCAGGTCAGTGTAGCTGTGTGCAGTTTGACCTTAATTTCTGTTGATTTGAGTTCAGTTATGTTTATTTGAACTGAGTTAATTTGGAGTTCAGTTTCTTATTTATTTTTTTGTAAATATTCTTTGGGTCACAAAATGGTGAATAAATCACTTGCTACACTCGACAGCATCAGTCTCCTGCACTTCTTTGGCCGCTTAAGTCAAGTCCTACCACAAAGTCTTCATTGAAAGTACAGAAGTAACTTTTCACCTGTAATTTTACACACATAAAAACTGTACAATGACTTTTCAGAACACAAAAGTAAGAACCATGATTTTTCAAACTTATACAATTAATGAATGGTTTAAAAATCTAACATACTAGTGATATATGTTTTTCTGTCAGATACATCAGACAAAGAGGTTTCTGTGACATTTGTGATGTGCAGTTATTTCATTAATCATCCATCATACATGTTGAAATATCAGCCAGTACATCAGTCACACACCTTTAATGTTGTAGCAGCAGTCTCTCTCTCTCAGCAGGTAAAACAAAGTGACAGCACAGGCATGTGTCATGGTTTAAACAGAAAATAACAAAGAAATGCATTTTAAAGCGGAAGTATTCACATGTTTGTCAGCAGGCAGCAGTTCATCCTATACATCTGTTTCACTCTCACCTGTTAATCTGAGGCAGCTTTTCCAGATTCACATCAGAAGGTTCATCTGTTTGTGTTTCATATATAACTTGTGTGTGTAACCCAGGTCCCACGTAGCTATGGTAAAGCTAGAGTATATAGTACAATGAGACTGGGCCTGGGTTCGTAGTGCTACTAATCATGATACTTGATACCCACTAATTGAATTAATAAGGACCACCACAACTGTATTTTACACAAATTAAATCCCTCACCGGGTATTTATTTAGACAGCAAAGAAATGAATAAAATAAACAGTTACTTTTATAAAATGAATTGAATTCAAATAAACAAACAAAAATACTGTAAACTGTGACTACATGGGTTTTCAATAAAAGATTATCAAAACAAAATAGCTATTTCTTAGGTGCCTACTGTTATTTCAGTTACAACAGCTCACACCTTTAAAAGGGATGAATTTCAACCTTTGAAAATACCTTTGGTTACAAATACACACTTACTCAATTTAAACCAAATTTGTAACAGTGGGCCCACACACACACTTTAACCTGTCCACACTGCACCTGTAGCACAGTGCTTGTTGCAGGCCTGATTCGAAGTTCGGGTGCGGTGAGGCCTAAAACTGATGGCCGCTTCACTCAAACTGACCAATAAACAAAATACGTGAACTTTAGTCCCAGTTATTACTCACGAGTCCAATGAGTTTGTTAGTGGGGCAATCAGAAACGGGCAGTTAGTTCATCAGTAGTGAAGACAGTCAGGGGCAAGAAATACAGCAGGGTCCATCCGGGCAGAAACCTCTCTCTCCCATGCCTTCCAGAGCGTCCTTCGGCTTCTAAACATATTAAAACACTTGAGCTACAATACCAAATGCTATCACATAACGATTTAGTATTAGCATGCTTTGACCAAAAATCACAGGGCTAAACATACAGCATGGTATCACAGCACATAACGCGGTAAGCTGCGCTAATTAGCAAGCCGCTAGTTAGCATCACATATCACGCCATTTTACCACTATAACGAATAGTTACAGTACAAATGTCAAAGCACACAGTCTCATTTACCTTTTGCAGATCACAAATAAGTAATATCAGGACCACGGGTAGTCGACCTCAATGATACACTTAGATGCAAAATCCACACCACGTTTGCCTTACGACATCTCTCTCTTCGGACTTAGCTTCTGTGTCCGCTCCCACAGATTCACACAAACCTGACCACTCGTCCCGCCCCCATAACAGAGAAGAGTGACATTGACTGGCTCGTCAGCACAACAACCAATGACAATACAACATTAAGATAACTGACATTAGATGGGTAAACAAACTTAGGTTACACTCCAACATATTGATTCTGCACAGAAAATGAACTCTAAATCATGAAACCCTTTTATTTATTGGACTCTTAACTGTAAATGAAATATATTGGTACCCAAGCATATGATTTTTAAACCTTTTATCAACTATTTATATTTTAACCATTTTTTATAACAGTAGACTTTTTTTTAATTTACCCTGTAAGCCTGAATAATTTCAGACCGGGCTACACCCTCCCCCTTCTAACCGTGTAGATGTCCTCATCACACCTCTGACTTCTCTTTAGCTTTACAGGGTGATGGTTTTCCTCATTTCCTAAGAACTTCTTCGATGTCTTAGAACGTCCCTTTGGTTCGCTGATGTCTGGAGGGTTTAATTTTAGTTGAATGACCATACCATGGTGCATAATGGTAACAGGCTCACAAGATGGGTGACCTGGCTTTTCATAGGTCAATCTCATGGGTGGTTTTGGTTTTCTCAGGGATTTTCGGGATGTGGAAAACTGTTCACTCTCATTTCTTGTACTTCTATGAGAACTGTCACTTTGGGTTCTGTTTGAAAAAGGTGAACTTGTTTCCTGTTCCTCTTCTTGCTCTCCCATAGACTCATTTGTCTCTTGAGCATCATATTCCAGCATAGTAGGTGTATCATCTCCAGATGAGTTTTCACTTTCACTTTCTCCTACTGGTCGGCTTTCTGCTGCTTCAAAATGTTCCTCCTCAGAAGTGTCATCCTCTTCCGAAGTCTGATGTGGCGTTGCCAGTTGTCTCCTGACCTCTTGCACGCCAAAACTTTGAGGATTATGGACAGCTTCAAACATTTCATCTGATGATGCTGTGTCACTTTCTTCAACTGGATCAGGCAGTTTAACTGCTTGACTTTTCTGGGCACGATGTGCTCTGGTTACGGGTCTCCTAATGTGTCCTGTGTCATCCGATGGATTAGGCATCCTGACCATATAACCAATGGGCAACAGGTGGTCTCGATGAAGAGTTTTGACTATACCTGGACCATGTTCTGGTTTTACCCTGTAAACAGGCAGGTTAGGCAACTTCTCCACTACAACATATGGTGTAGGTTTCCAACGATCCTGCAGTTTATGCTTTCCTTTTATTCCAACATTCTGAATGAGAACCCTGTCTCCCTTCTCCAAAGGCAAATCTCTCACGCGTTGGTCATAGTGTGCTTTGTTCTTCAGATGATTTTTTGTAGCTGCATCTGATGCGAGTTTGTATGCGTCCTGCAACTCTTTTCTCATCTGTGAAACATACTGTTGGTAGGAGGACTCACTTTCACCATTTGGCGAGATTCCAAAGCACACGTCGATGGGCAGTCTAGCTTCTCTCCCGAACATGAGATAATAAGGTGAGTACCCTGTGGCATCACTCCGTGTACAATTGTACGCGTGTACCAGGTGGGTGATATGCTGGCTCCAGCACTGTTTCTTTGCAGTGTCCATGGTACCGAGCATTGCTAGAAGGGTTCTGTTGAATCTTTCCGGTTGCGCATCACCTTGCGGGTGGTAGGGAGATGTTCGTGACTTCCGAATCCCCAACATGGACAACAGCTCCTTGATCAGTCGACTCTCAAAGTCTCTGCCCTGATCAGAGTGTATTCGTGCAGGTAGACCGTAGTGCACGAAGTACTTCTCCCACAGGACTCTTACAACGGTAATGGCTCTTTGATCTTTGGTAGGAAATGCCTGTGCATAACGTGTATAGTGATCTGTCACAACTAACACATTTGCAACACCCTTACGATCAGGCTCTATCTGTAAGAAATCAATGCAGACCAAGTCTAGAGGGCCATTGCTTGTTATCTGCTTCAAGGGCGAGGCACGCTGAGGGAGCGTCTTCCTGGAGATGCACCTCCCACAAGTGTGAATGTACTGCTCAATCTCAGCTGCCATACGAGGCCAGTAAAACCTCTCTTTAATCAGTTCTGTTGTTCGCTCTGCTCCCATGTGCCCACACTCATCATGCAGAGACCTTAACACCATAGACCTGTATCTTGCTGGCAAGACAAGCTGCCGGCTTTGTTTTCCACACATTTTTTCTTTTACTCTGTAGAGTAATCCATCACTCAACTCCAATTTGCGACTTTCACGGAGGAGCATCACAGTCTCTGGCGAGTCAGTTTTAGAGCGAGCAAACCCTTTATTGCTCTTGATTGCTTTCTTCAATGGCCCAATTGTAGGGTCCATATCTTGTGATGTTTGAATGTCTTTTGGACTCAGCTGATCGAGAATGTTTACGCTGAGATTCACAGGAAATGCATAGGCTTCTGGTACTGCAGAGGCAGGAGCACCAAGTTGATCCACACATCTGTCAGGTACAAGTGCTCCTTCCCTGATGCAGGCCCGTTTACAGAGAGCTTTAATGCCAGCAGGCGGGATGGAAGTCCATTCTCCAACTTCCTCTTGGGCATACTGTCGGGACAGCAAGTCAGTATCAATGTTGTGGCGCCCAGGGCGGTATTGTATGGTGAAATCATACGTGGCGAGGGCAGCGAGCCAGCGATGCCCTACAGCACTGAGCTTAGCCAAGGTCAATACATACGTTAAGGGGTTATTGTCAGTCCTGACAATGAATTTGGCACCATACAGGTAGTCGTGAAATTTATCCACGACGGCCCACTTTAATGCCAAGAATTCCAGTTGATGAACTGGATAGTTACGTTCTGAGTCTTTGAGCTTTCGACTTGCAAAAGCTACCGGCCTTAGGCCCTCAGGGTGTTCTTGGTTCAAGACAGCACCTAAACCATTCATGCTGGCGTCCACATGCAACATGTAGGTCTTGGTGGTGTCAGCGAATGCCAATACTGGAGCATTGATCAGACATTCACGGATCTGTTCAAAAGCAGACTGGCAGGCTGGAGTCCATCGTTCAGCAAACGGTTCGGATGTTTTAAAATAGGTTTGGTTTGGGTCTACACTCTTCTTGGCTTTGGGGTCTTTCCAAGTGGGTGCATAACCCTTGGTGAGTTCTGACAAAGGACTGATAATGGCGGAGTAGTTAGCTATGAACCTCCGATAGTAACTACAAAATCCGAGGAAAGACTTGAGAGGTTTCAAGTGAGTGGGCACTTTCCAGTGTTTCACCTCCTCAACCTTCTCTGGATCAGTGGCTATTCCATTCGTGGATACAATGTGGCCCAAATACTTAACTTGAGGACGACAGAATTGGCATTTGTCAATGGAGATCTTCAAACCAAACTCCTCTAGTCTGTCCAACACCTTAAAGAGGCGTTGCTCATGCTCTTCAAGCGTTCTGCCAAAGACAATAATGTCGTCCAAGTACACAAGGGCTTCCAGAAGATGCATGTCCCCAACAGCCTTTTCCATTAAGCGTTGGAACGTTGCAGGTGCTCCCGTGATCCCTTGTGGCATGTGCTCAAATTGATAGAAGCCCAGGGGGCAAATAAATGCCGTCTTTTCCTTGTCCTCCTCAGCCATTTCTATCTGATAGTAGCCACTACGCAGATCTAGGACTGAGAACCATCGGCTGCCTGACAAGGAGTCCAAGGCATCATCAATGCGTGGCATTGTATACTGATCAGGTGTAGTGCGGTTGTTCAGTGTTCTGTAATCAATACAGATTCTTATAGCCCCATTCTTTTTCCGCACAACAACAATTGGGGAGGCATATGGGCTACGGGACTCTGTTATAATTCCAGCAGCCAACAGCTGCTGTATGTGTCGCCTCACATCATCTATGTCGGCTGGGGCTAGTCTCCTTGACCTCTCCCGGAATGGTCTAGGGTCATGTAGACGAATATGGTGTTCAACCCCTTTAGCCAAGCCAACGTCCCACTCATGTACTGAGAAGACATTTCTCCTCTCAGCTAACTTCTGCTGAAGTCTACTTTTCCACTTCTCAGAGATAGGGGAGTCTCCAAAAACGAAGAGGTTTGGATCTATTTTCTCAGTGGCAAGGTCAGAGGGTTGGACTGGGGTGACTGTATCCACCGCAAACACTTCAGCAATGACAGATCCCACTGGTATGGAGACTGTCTTGGTGGACTCATTTTGGAGGAGTACATTCAAGCTATTGCTGTCTACAGGGAGTGCAGAATTATTAGGCAAGTTGTATTTTTGAGGAATAATTTTATTATTGAACAATAACCATGTTCTCAATGAACCCAAAAAAACTCATTAATATCAAAGCTGAATGTTTTTGGAAGTAGTTTTTAGTTTGTTTTTAGTTTTAGCTATTTTAGGGGGATATCTGTGTGTGCAGGTGACTATCACTGTGCATAATTATTAGGCAACTTAACAAAAACCAAATATATACCCATTCCAATTATTTATTTTTACCAGTGAAACCAATATAACATCTCCACATTCACAAATATACATTTCTGACATTCAAAAACAAAACAAAAACAAATCAGCGACCAATATAGCCACCTTTCTTTGCAAGGACACTCAAAAGCCTGCCATCCATGGATTCTGTCAGTGTTTTGATCTGTTCACCATCAACATTGCGTGCAGCAGCAACCACAGCCTCCCAGACACTGTTCAGAGAGGTGTACTGTTTTCCCTCCTTGTAAATCTCACATTTGATCATGGACCACAGGTTCTCAATGGGGTTCAGATCAGGTGAACAAGGAGGCCATGTCATTAGTTTTTCTTCTTTTATACCCTTTCTTGCCAGCCACGCTGTGGAGTACTTGGACGCGTGTGATGGAGCATTGTCCTGCATGAAAATCATGTTTTTCTTGAAGGATGCAGACTTCTTCCTGTACCACTGCTTGAAGAAGGTGTCTTCCAGAAACTGGCAGTAGGACTGGGAGTTGAGCTTGACTCCATCCTCAACCCGAAAAGGCCCCACAAGCTCATCTTTGATGATACCAGCCCAAACCAGTACTCCACCTCCACCTTGCTGGCGTCTGAATCGGACTGGAGCTCTCTGCCCTTTACCAATCCAGCCACGGGCCCATCCATCTGGCCCATCACGACTCACTCTCATTTCATCAGTCCATAAAACCTTAGAAAAATCAGTCTTGAGATATTTCTTGGCCCAGTCTTGACGTTTCAGCTTGTGTGTCTTGTTCAGTGGTGGTCGTTTTCAGCCTTTCTTACCTTGGCCATGTCTCTGAGTATTGCACACCTTGTGCTTTTGGGCACTCCAGTGATGTTGCAGCTCTGAAATATGGCCAAACTGGTGGCAAGTGGCATCTTGGCAGCTGCACGCTTGACTTTTCTCAGTTCATGGGCAGTTATTTTGCGCCTTGGTTTTTCCACACGCATCTTGCGACCCTGTTGACTATTTTGAATGAAACACTTGATTGTTCGATGATCACGCTTCAGAAGCTTTGCAATTTTAAGACTGCTGCATCCCTCTGCAAGATATCTCACTATTTGTGACTTTTCTGAGCCTGTCAAGTCCTTCTTTTGACCCATTTTGCCAA
Source organism: Pelmatolapia mariae (assembly GCF_036321145.2). Lineage (NCBI taxonomy): Eukaryota > Metazoa > Chordata > Actinopteri > Cichliformes > Cichlidae > Pelmatolapia > Pelmatolapia mariae. The sequence goes on from NC_086229.1 coordinate 30,322,023, forward strand.
AGGAAAGGAAGTTGCCTAATAATTATGCACACCTGATATAGGGTGTTGATGTCATTAGACCACACCCCTTCTCATTACAGAGATGCACATCACCTAATATGCTTAATTGGTAGTAGGCTTTCGAGCCTATACAGCTTGGAGTAAGACAACATGCATGAAGAGGATGATGTGGACAAAATACTCATTTGCCTAATAATTCTGCACTCCCTGTAACAATGGAAAAATGCACAACATGAGGAAAGATAAGGAGAAAAAATAACTCCCCCCCCGACTGAGCTCCAACAGGGAGATCAGTTTGAGAACAGAAAAAAACACCTCTGCACATAGCACATGAAAAAAAAACTCTTAATACACCAAAGAAACACATGACAAGCAACAGGGTAAGGGGTGAGAGACAGCCAATGTAGACAGTACATCCGGGCCTGCAGCATAAGCACTGGTCTCCTTGATCCACCGTCAGCATCGGAGGGGAATAAGCATCGAAGGCGTTTGGAGGGGGGATGAGTGTACATCTGCATGTGTATGTCTGTGTGTGTGTGTGTGTGTGTGTGTGTGTGTGTGTGTGTGTGTGTGTGTGTGTGTGTGTGTGTGTGTCCAGAGTTCAGCTGAGACCGTGTCCTTCGCCCTGCCAGGCTAAGTAAACAGTCTTCCAGCCAAACCAGGTGGCCTTGCATAGAATGGGAAGAACAGTCTAAACACAGTCGTTATCAGGGTGTTTTTGTTCAGCTGCAGCCTTGAGACCGCAGCTGGCGACGAAGGGGTATCCGCAAGAAGTGATGGTGGATTTTTACTTTAGTGCGAACAAACTCATATGAATTTCAAAGCTGTTCTAACACTCCAACACTGTTCTCTCAATCTCCCGTTGGAGAGCCGTGAGCTTCTCCATGATGTTATCAAACTTAACAAGCTGAACGCATTCTGTACTGTACAGGAGACACGGCACAAAACTGACAATGGTCTACAGCCAATCAGGACACTGCACTGTTTTTTAAAAAAAAAACGCAGCATGCAAAATTGCACACAAAAAAATCCACGAACAGCGAGGCTGAGAAAGGTAAACTGGCATTTTTTGATGGGTTGGGTCTTACAGGGTTAAGCAACAGTACTGGAAATTTAAATAAGCTACAAAATATACAGTGATGCTAGGGAAGGCTGGTTTTCACAGCCAACGAGCATCATCTAGTCATGCCTTCCCTATTTCAGTAGCAGCTAGGCTGGAGAGGAGGAGGAGAGAGCTGCAGGAGCAGTGAGCACTGCAAAATGCTGAAGGGTGCAGGGAAAAGCCACTGTAGCAAAATAAAAACCAAACTGTGAGCTTCTGAGTCGTGTCAGGTCCTTTGGGTTACAATTATGTACTGGTTTTGATCGTCTTTCAATGCTATTTCAATATCATCAGTGGTGGATTTGGATGCTGAAGTGTAGTACACCTTTTCAAAAAGTTAGAATGGAGATAGGTCTATCCTCGTTTGTGACATTTATACACCTAAGAAGTGGAGCGTGTGTGTCTCCTACTAGCTGATAATCAACAATGTTGCTGTATATGAACATGTAGTATCTTCCACCCTAAATATCCACGGGCTGGGGGGGAATTTTCCCCTAGTATAAATTTCTTGCCTGGGTTACTGGGCTTAAGCCTGGGTTGTTTTTGTCTTTTGGAGTGTAATTTTTTTCTTAGTTAGATGCCTGACTGACAACTGTATAAAACAAAACTACACACACTACAAGCACAAAGAGCAGACTGTGGGAATTTACGACTGTGTGTAAATCTCCTCTAATTTCAAGAGCACCTGGCTGCAGCCAGACCCTTCTCCTCACTTCTGCACTTGTCGTACTTCCTAGTACGTGCCGTGCGTAGTACGCGAACTGCGCGTACTCTGAAGCGTGCGGTCGCTGGATTGGGACACAGCCTCAGATTACTTACTTTTTCCAGCGGCATCATGATCATTTGTGTCAGCTGTGTCTCCCCAGGTGTTTCCACTTCCCTCAGTAGCCTTCTGTGTATTTAAGTCCTCTGTTGGGTCGTCTGTCTTCTTGTCAGCTCACAGAGATTTTGCTTCCCACTGTTCGTTTGCATGTTTGGATTGTTTCACACTTATGTTTTTGCATGTTCCTGTGCAGTTTCATAGTTAGTGTTACTTTTTTCCAGTTTAGGTTTTATTTTAGTGTCAACTTTGTTTCGCCTTTTCTTATTTTCTATTTTGTCATCAGGCCCAAAATAAAGATTCAGTTCTGTCTCTCCTTTGTATGTTTTTGTGTTTGCCCCTCTGTGACACATACACTACTAAAACCACCATCCACTACTCTGTCTGAATGTGTGCTGTTGCTACTGGCAGTTTACGCTTAAAGAGATACTTGTTTAAAAAACAGACCACCTAAATTAATCTTTGGTCTCTGAGATGAGTTTTGTGAGGGGTGTAGCTACCTTACCAACCCAGTGTCACAGCAGAGTGTGAAATGAACACGCATTCACAAGTTACAGCAGACCTTCCCAAAGTGTGGGGCCCGCCCCCTAGGGGGGGCGCAGAGCCATTGCAGGGGGGGGCGCCATGAAAAGGGGAAAAAACCCCAAAACAATGCTTGGACACTGCTAGCACGGGCGACTACACAAACACAAAGCAGGAGATGAAGCATCGCTGAATGTGTTTCCAAACCAACTTCATTCTAAGCCAAAGACTAGAAAATATGGTGAAGCATATCTTCCCTTTGGCTTCACCTGCACAAGTGCCAAGGTAGGTCTTGGTTTTCCCTTCGTCGGGAGCAGCGCTGGTCTCGTCAAATCACGGACAAACAGTATCCCACATTCTTGACTTTTAGTTCACAAACACTTGTTGTAATGACTAACCACTCCTGACATTTTGGAGATATACATACTATACTATACTTTATACAGTAAAGTTACAGCGGGATACAAATAACATCAGGCTGATCCTGCCACAATTTGTTCCCCCGGTTCAAATCACGGACACACAGCATCCAACAGTTGTTTATGTTTTTGAACACATTTTGCAGAGAGATTTTCTGAAAAATGTATTGATAGCAATGTTGAACATTATTACACAGGAAAAAAAACAACCACATGTAAAATAATCACACCGTGATGCTTCTGCCTTTCTAAATGGAGGGACAGTAACCGCATGTGTGTATGTAAGCGTGTAAAACCTGCAGATAGTCAGATTAACAGTAATTTGTCTCTATCTGCTTTGACGTTGTGGGACATAAACGCAAAAAAGGAGTTTTAAAAAATCTCCGTTTTCGGTGATTCGAAACGTCGTTTCCGTGTGGACGAAACAGCTGCGTTTTCAAAAATACCCGTGTAGGTGCGGACATAGCGTAAAAGAGTTAGTAGTTTATTTTCTTACTACCTGTAATTTATTGCAGATTACTTATATTTGCTTAATTGTTTACTAAATGTTTGAGGTGTGAAATAAACCGCAATGGAGCAAAATATGGGTGTGTGTGGTTGGAGGATGTGTTCGTGCGTGCGTGTGCGCGAACATTTTTCTTGTAAAACAAGGGGGGCCCAGCAAAAAAAGTTTGGGAACCACTGTTCTATGATATCAGTAGGTTTACATAAAGACAAGCACTCCAAATGATTAGACACTGAAAGGTAAGTGTTCAGGTTGCAGCTGAGCAGTGGCCGTCAGGAGAGTCATTGTGGAAATGTATCAAAGCAAGATAAAAACAAAAAAAACAAAAAACAAAACCTAAACTGGAAAGACTGGGAAAATGACCCGATTGGCATTTGTAATTACTTGCATTACACATTTGGGCATAGCAAAAGAAAGCTCTAGCAGCTTTTCTAATCTTGGTTAACCTTTAGAGTTTGAGCTGTTTCCAAAGGCCTATTAGTTTTAAGAAGACTGAAGAACCTTTGTATGCAAGTAACAATGTAACTATAATCTAAATTACTGGATTAAGTACAGTAATTTGTTCCTTATCCAGCAGTCCGTAGGGACACCTTTCTCAATTTACTGTACTCTACTGACTCTAACCTTGACCTTGAACTCTGACCTGGACGTCAAGGTCAAAGGGCAGGGTGATGGCAATATTCCACCAGCATTTTACGGGGTAAAGGGTAGAAAATGACTGTGTGTGGACTTGAAAGAGTTGAGAGTTTTCAGTGGAACACTGGCAGTCAAGAAGCCATTCTTGAGGAATAAAAACAACAGAGTGAGAAGACTGAGGTTTGTGAATATACACTGGAAGTGGGCTCAAATCAGTGGTAACAAGTCCCATGGAGTGAAAATGCTTTCATGTATTTGCACAATAGCTCTAAAATTAAAAATGTCAATATAAAAAACACTAAAAATATCTTGTCTGTCCAGAGTGATGCTAAAAAGCTTGTTCATGGATCTATTACCTATAAACTGGATTACTTTAATTCATTATTATCAGGATGTCCTACATGCACATGCAATGCTCATAGATAACTGTAGGCGGCAGAAGTTAACCACAATTAAGGCACAGGTGTAAGTGATGTTCGGCTATGTTTGATGGACCAAGAATGCATCGTACTTGGTTTGCAGCTCTGTTACACCAGTGCTGTACTTTGACAGTGTGTGAGTATAGTGAGGGCCTGCTGGGGTCCGAGAAATATTCATTTATGGTAAGATTTTATGAATGGCCTGCGACTAAAGGTGTAATTCCCATGTGTTGTGATGCTAGATGGGAAAATTGTTGTTTGATTTTCCAAATAATATCCATGAAATAACATACTACTTTAAATGATAAATTATTTAAATATACTTATTGTACAAGTAAAAACTTTAATGCCAGGGGAATTACACCCTTAGGTGCAGCTGTATTGTAAAGTATTGCCTAATATTTTCACCACACTACAGGACACCAACAGGGTCCTCCAAGCAACCTAGAAGATTATATAATAGGGTTGCCCTGCCAAATTAGCTCTGTAGCTGCAGTGGAGTTTTGCTGCAAACAAAAGTTCTTGCATGTGTAGGAATGTTTAGTTTTTTTTAGAGTTTAGAAATGTGTTAGAATGTAGAATTATTGTAGAGACACTGACACTGCCCTGGATGGAATAAAGGCCTGAGTGTGTCAGGAATTTAGGAGTACATGCCTAGGAGACCCTCCCCAGTTGGACTGTGAAACTAAGACAAAGAGGAGTTAATGTGGAGTGGAAATTCTCCAGAGGATGCCTGAGTGGGAGTCTCAACATTTGTAACTGGATAACTGTGGTCTCGTGCACTCACATAGGCATATGGGTACGCGCACACACAGGCACTCACGTGCTCGTGCACATAGACACAGACACAGAGTTTGCAGCATACCATGGGGGGATTTATGATGCGGCCGATTCTATAAAGCTGGCTGTGACTAACAAAGGGGTGAAGATTGTTTCAGAGGGACACCGGCCTCGTCTTCCCTTCTAGAAGTGCATGCTTAAATGAAGATGAATAAAGTTTTTGTAAAAATGACTACTGAGTTCCGGTGCCATCTCTGAAATCCTCGACGAATAAAAGACCTGGGGTAAAACTGATTTTGTAACACATGATTCACCTGTGAGCTTTCCCTTCCGACAAGGAAGTAGCACACAAATTCTGGTCTGCTGGCAGTTACCATCTCTGAGATCAGTAAGTTTAAACAAGGACAAGCATTGATTCAAATTTGCCGGAAGATAATTGCTTTGGCTGTGTTTAAGGGGCAGGTGTCAGCAGAGTCTTTGTGAGAACATGCACATGAATAACAGTGAAACAAAACAAAACAAAACAGGAAAGACCAGGAAAATGACAGGGTTGGCATTTGTACCATAGTTACTGATGTTATAACATATGGGCGCAGCAAATGTTCTAGCTATGTTCCTAATTTTGACATTGACAGTTTGAACTGAACCTTTGGGGAAACACTGTTTTTCCAGAAGACCTTTTAGATATTAAGCCAAAGTTTCCGTTCAAAGTCCAGGAATAGAAACAACAGAGTGAGAAGACTGAGGTTTGTGAATATACACAGGAAGTGGGCTCAAATCAGTGGTAACAAGTCCCATGGAGTGAGAATTCCTTCATGTATTTGCACAATAGCTCTAAAATTAAAAATATCAATATTAAAAACACTAAAAATATCCTGTCTGTCCAGATTGATGCTAAAAAACTTCTTCATGGATCTATTACTTATAGACTGGAGTAAACCTCCAGATTTATTATGACATCTATAAAGAGAAACTTCACAATTATAATGTACAACTGAGGAGTCAAGGAGGTCCTACTTCTCTGACATCATCACCAAAAACAGTCATAATTTTCGGGTCTTATTTTCTACAGTTGACAAGCTGACAAACCCTCCTGTGTCAGTGGCAGCTGAACTTCATTCAACCATGGCCTGCAATGACTTTGTCAAATTCTTCACAGTAAAAATCCAAGCTGAGTCTTCGTGAGAACATGCACATGAATAACAGTGAAAACAAAACAAAACAAAACAGGAAAGACCAGGAAAATGACAGGGTTGGCATTTATACCTTAGTTACTGATGTTATAACATTTGGGCGCAGCAAATGTTCTAGCTATGTTCCTAATTTTGACATTGACAGTTTGAACTGAACCTTTGGGGAAACACTGTTTTTCCAGAAGACCTTTAAGATATTAAGCCAAAGGTTCTGTTCAAAGTCCAGTGGCAAGGGCAAAGGCCACTCTGGTACAGAGAATACACCTTTCTATTCTAGAATTAGAGCCTAATATCAGAAGATTAGCAAGAAATCAAAAATTAATTAAAAGAATATCAAACATATGGAAAATCAGTAGTTATATCAAAGGACTGTATTTTCAATACATTGGAGTGGTTATTTGGTGAATTTTTTTTTCTTCAGCATGTACTCTTTTAATCATTATCAAACTTATGATAGACTACAGGATAGACAAGTGCACACAAAACTGCACTCATAAAGTAATTTGCAAAAGTCTCAAGTCATCTCATTTAAAACAATATTTTCTTGTGACTTTCTTGTAATTTTTCAAACTGTCATTTTTGGTTGCAAGCATTCTTAGCTGTGTTATATACTCATACAAGACAGTATCACATATTATATGGATATTCTGTGGTGTCAGTAGTTCCAAATAAGTACTGACTCTCAATGCTAGTGATGAGAATTCCTGCTCTTTTTAGAGAACCTGCGCTTTTGGCTCGGCTCACTAAAAAGAGACGGCTCTTTCGGCTCCCAAGCGTCTCTTTGGGTTGTTTTGTTGCTTTAATTGACTAGCAACAATAATATAAAATTATGCACAAAATGAATTACTAATGTAAAAAATGTGTTTTTATTTATATATGTTTATTATATAAATATGCTTTTATTTATTCACTCCGCATAAAATCTAAAAAATAAATTATAAAACACAAAACCCAACTATTTACAATTTAACTTTTAACTATTTCAATTTTCAGCTTTTTCCTTTATAACAAATTTAAAGTGACACAACACAAAACACTGCAAACCACAACACAATAAAATATAGATTAAAATATGGAAAACAAAAAGAAAAAAAAATGACCACCCAGATCTTAAATTAAGGTAAAGGTTGGCATTTAGAAATACCAAGTGTCTCAGCTTTGAGGAGCTGATAAGGTTTTTTCTGTCAGTAACTATCTGCCCTGTTTTGGAGAAGATTCTCTCAGAGGGGATTGATGTTGCCACAATGCACAGTCTCCGTGTCATCACCTGGGTAAGTTTAATTCAATTCAATTCAATTTTATTTATATACCTCCAAATCACAACAAAAGTTGCCTCAAGGCGCTTTATATTGTACAGTAGATCGCACAATAATAGATACAGAGAAAAACCCAACAATCATATGACCCCCTATGAGCAAGCACTTTGGCGTCGGTGGGAAGGAAAAACTCCCTTTTAACAGGAAGAAACCTCCGGCAGAACCAGGCTCAGGGAGGGGCGGGGCCATCTGCTGTGATTGGTTGGGGTGAGAGAAGGAAAACAGGATAAAGACATGCTGTGGAAGAGAGACAGAAATTAATAACAGATATGATTCGATGCAGAGAGGTCTATTAACACATAGTGAGTGAGAAAGGTGACTGGAAAGGAAAAATTCAATGCATCATGGGAATCCCCGGCAGCCTACGTCTATTGCAGCATAACTAAGGGAGGATTCAGGGTCACCTGGTCCAGCCCTAACTATATGCTTTAGCAATAAGGAAAGTTTTAAGCATAATTTTAAAAGTAGAGATAGTGTCTGTCTCCTGAATCCAAACTGGAAGCTGGTTCCACAGAAGAGGGGCCTGAAAACTGAAGGCTCTCCCTCCCATTCTACTTTTAAATACTTTAGGAACAACAAGTAGGCCTGCAGAGCGAGAGCGAAGTGCTCTAATAGGGTGATATGGTACTACAAGGTCATTAAGATAAGATGGGGCCTGATTATTTAAGACCTTGTATGTGAGGAGCAGGATTTTCAATTCTGGATTTAACAGGAAGCCAGTGAAGGGAAGCCAATGCAGGAGAAATCTGCTCTCTTTCTAGTCCCTGTCAGTACCCTTGCTGCAGCATTTTGGATTAGCAGAAGACTTTTCAGCGAGTTTAAAAGGACATCCTGATAATAATGAATTACAGCAGTCCAGCCTGGAAGTAATTAATGCATGAACTAGTTTTTCAGCATCACTCTGAGACAGGATATTTCTAATTTTAGAAACCCACCGGCTCAGTGGGTCTACACCTCCAGCAAAGGGGCTCATCAATGTAGGATCTCACTTCCAGTATTGCATCTGCTGAGGGATTCCTTCTGGTAGTGTCTCTACTTGCTCGTTCTTCAAAGAACCTCGAAGCAGCAGATGCTTTTTGCTGATCTGAAAGTCCAACAGGATCTTAGCTCGGCCATTCTCCACCACCCGAGGGTGTGTCTCCCATTTTGACCTCGGGACTTCCAGGCCATATTTGGTGGTCTGTGAATGGTCTGAGATAGTTGGGTATACAAATTATCTCTGATTATAGAGATAATTAGACTATATATCAGCTGTATCAAGATGATGACTGCACCATGACAATTGGCTGTATGTAGGCTTAAAAGGACCCAAATGCAGACTCTCGGGAACAAGCACAGGAAGACACAGACACTAATACAAAAGGGATAACGAGGGAAGTGAGGACACACGGGGAACACAGCTAACACAAATTACCTAGAAGCCACAGGAGAAGCACAATAAGACACGCCAAACATGGGAACACGACCTTCACAATAAAACTGGAAACTAGAATGAAGGCGTGGCAGACTAGATGGAACGAGGGAACATAAGGGAGAGATTAAAGTATAAGGACACTGTCCTGACATAGGCACTGCCTGTGATTGGTCCCAGTTAACATGGTACCCTGAGAGTGATGTAAAATGTTCTCTATATTGTAATGGAATAGACTCCCCAGGCTGCGTCAGAAGTACTAGCATATCATCTGCACATACAAGAAGTTTATGCTGATTATTGCACACAATAATCCCATAAACATTCATGTCATTTCTCAGCTTTTGTGCTAAAGGAGGAGACACACACAATGATATTTGAGAAGTGAAATGAAGTTTATTGGATTTACAGAAAGTGTGCAATAATCGTTTAAACAAAATCAAACAGGCGCATAAAGTTAGGCACCACAAAAAAAGAAATTAAATAAATATTTATTGTATGTCAGTGTGTGTGTCTCATATATGATATATGTAACTGACATTTTTTATTGTAACAACCAACGATGTATACAGGAAATTAATGACTATTAACAAGGTTGCCCAAACTTTTGCATCCCACTGTATATAGGAACATAGTGAAGAGCAATTATTTAAGAGCATAAAGAGAGGTTTGTTTGTTTTGGAGGGAAGCTCCATTTATTAAGAAAAATTTAAAAAGGCAGGAACGCTCTTTAGAGATTTGTGGGTGGCTCTTAAAAGAGCCGTTTTGGGGAAGTCACTCGGACTTCAAACAGGCTATTCTTTTGGCTGCCAAGACACAGCTCCCTCCACATAGAAGTGGGCCATGAACTTCTCCCTCACCAGGACAGCATCTCTGGAGGAGCTGGTTGCTGCTACACGACCCAGGCCTTGCAACGGCTCCACCACAGCAGGTGCCACACCCCTCACAGTAGGTGCCAGGGACAGGGGACATTATTTGCACATTAAAGACTTCCACATCCTGCACCAGGAAATAAAAAATATAGCCGAGCACCTCCATTTCTGGAAAGCCATCAGTGACAGAGCAGCCTGGTGTTCTCTGTCCTCATCCAGCTTGTTAAACCAGTGGAAAGAAAACTACAACAGTGTCCTGTGACGTCTCACCAACACATGTCAGTCACTATTCTTGCAATTCATGGTTATATCACCAGAAACTTTCCTGCCTCAGGACCTCTCGATCTTATCATTTGATCAGGATGAATTGAAAGATGACAATTAACTAACTAAAACCTCTGATCATGCCAGTTTGGCTGCTTCCTGATTATTACTGAATATTCTTAGCATGTTTATATGTCAGTTATTACTAACTGGGACAGTTAACTTTCTGTTTGTTTTAATCTTTACTTCCCACACTATAATTGACTCTGTAACTGGAATTGAGGACACTTGCTTAGAAAATGTTGACTCAGTGACTCCCAGAAGTAATTTCCTGATTTATTTTGTAATATGTGATTGTTCTGTATTCCACTCAGTTTACTTGCTTGCCTTTGTCAGTTTTCTCTTCTTTGTAAGTAAGTGTAATTTAGTGTCAGTTCTTACGTGCTTTCCTTTGTTCCCTGCCACATCACTTAGATATGTTTTTTCCCAATAATATACAGGGAGTGCAGAATTATTAGGCAAGTTGTATTTTTGAGGAATAATTTTATTATTGAACAACAACCATGTTCTCAATGAACCCAAAAAACTCATTAATATCAAAGCTGAATGTTTTTGGAAGTAGTTTTTAGTTTGTTTGTTGACCCATTTTGCCAAAGGAAAGGAAGTTGCCTAATAATTATGCACACCTGATATAGGGTGTTGATGTCATTAGACCACACCCCTTCTCATTACAGAGATGCACATCACCTAATATGCTTAATTGGTAGTAGGCTTTCGAGCCTATACAGCTTGGAGTAAGACAACATGCATGAAGAGGATGATGTGGACAAAATACTCATTTGCCTAATAATTCTGCACTCCCTGTAATCCTTCGCAGGTAGAAGCGGGGAGATTGCGAGGACAGCTCTCACGGCGGCCGGTAGTTGGCAGAGGAAGAGGTGGATGAAGAGGAATACCCCGTCATCCGGCCCGAGCAACGATAGCATGTTCTCCATGAGCTCGAGCACGGTACCGCCACCCAAGCCTGAAAAGTTGAGGAGCTGTTGGGCTCGTTCAGCGTCGGAGAGGGCAAAGCGCCAAAGAGGCAGCTCTTTAAGTGCGGCGTATTTCCCTTGGGCGGGTGGGTCCTGAGGAGCGTCATCGCGCGACGGGTGGCCAGCGGGTCGAGCGAGGCCACCACATCGTGATACCTCGCGTCGTCAGCCGAGATGCCGCGAAGGGCGAACTGAGCCTCCATGTGTACGAACCATGACGGGGGGGTCATGGAGCCAAAAGTCCAGCAGTTTCAGCGCCACAGCGAACGTAGCTGCAACAGGAGGAGGAGGTCCGGCGGCCGGTGATGCATCCATAGCGGAGTTATCTGCAGCCCGTTGTATGCTCGAATCAGGGGTCACCAATGTGGAGGTAAGCATTAACGACACAGAGCTCTCAGTTCTCAATGTGAAGGTAAGCATTAACGACACAGAGCTCTCAGTTCTCACTCCTTCTTTATTCCTCTCCAACATCAACTGCACATATCGCGCCACAAAACACAGGAACACACTTCCTTAACACTGGGTGTGAGTGGAGCCCTCTAGTGGTCCACCACAGTGTTAACATTAGTGAATAATGCTAATTCAAGTCAATTAGCATTAGTTAATAACGGCAGCATATTTAGCATTAGCAGATAATGTTGACCTTGGCCCACTGGAAAAGTTCAGAACTAAAGATTTAGGAGTGTTTCTCGATAGCTCTTTCTCATTTGAGAAACTAATAAATTCTGTTATTAAAACCAGCTGTAAGGTTTTGTTAAAATCTCCCAATTCTTTTAATCTTTGGGCTAAAGGAAGGACAATACTCGGTGTATAAATGCTCAATCAACCATTATTTATTTCCATACAATTCAACACTTATGAGCACAAAACCATCATGATGGGGAGACCTGCCTGCAGAGGGTCACAGCAAGTCTCAAAATGGTGACGGATTTCACAGCCTCTTATACTCTCTAGTGGCCCCCATCTAGGTTGTAAAACCTACATCCTCACATGTTTTTCTAATTCTTAGCAAGACTGGCTCCTGACCTTGGCTCCCTGTTTCCTCTGCTCTGAAGATAGGTGGGGGCCTGGAATGTGGTCTATCTCCCCTGTCCCAGACACAGAGTCTCCTGCATATAACCTTACTTTTTATGATTCAGCAATCAAGCATGTCAAGAACACAGTGTACGACATTCACAGCATATCAAATATACAGGGTGATGAGCACTTATCTAATAACTACAAAATGATTATATTCTTTTACCCCAAAAGTATAATGAGGCCTAAACTACATACACAGCACACCGTTTAAACTAAAGAATAATACATGGCCTACAGCTGTTACCATAATTCAACTACCTTGATTACATATATAAGGTAACATATGATAACAGAATAATCTCACAGTTTATATTGCTGATTGTCATTTATGCTTAGAAATATTTACTCATATATGCTTAGAGTTTTATAATCGATTGCATAATGATAGAGGTTTGATCCTTAGTAGTCTGTAAAGACTCTGTATCCCTTCCAGAGTGCTCTGGCATGCACACACAACTTGGGGTCATGAGAGAGGTTGTACCTTCTCTTACTCATTTATGGTATAGGAGGACACCTACTCTGTATCTGGTTAAGTAAGAGCCCTTTGTTAGGGGGACCGCTGGACTCCTAGCATCAGCTTTGGGGTCACAGGGTCACATCTGTCACACACACACACACCTACACTATGCACAGACTGGTACTCTTTGTTCATACCTGTGTAAGACGTCATATGTTAATGAACTTATGCATATTCATGTAACCTCAATAAAGAGCAGTGTTACGAGGGAGCAGACGAGAGCGACTGAGGTCAAGTGAAGGAACGGCGCTGTCACAGTTCTCTCCCTCATGAATTGTCTGGTTCCAGCGGTGGCTCTGTGCTAGACGACCCATCACCAGCTTTTTCCAGCTTTTTCCACTGGTTACCAGTACGTCGTAGAATCCACTTCCAGATCTTGTTGTTTGTCTTTAAATCTCTGAATGGATTAGCTCCATCTTATCTCTCTTTAACAAAAATAATCCAAGCAGAGCCCTCAGGTCTGCAGATAAGTAGCTTCTGACCAGAACTAGACATAAAAACAGAGGTGAGCTTTATCGATCGCTGTAGCTTTCAATTCTGACGAGTCTTTATAGTAATTACTGTGTATGTTTCCTATTTTATCTCTACTCTGTGCAGCACTTTGGCTCAACCTGTTTTTAAATGTGCTGATAAATAAATGTAGATTTCTTTGAATAAAACAGTGGAGCCGAGCTTTGAGCCATCCTCAGTGTGTAACAGTGTGTGTGAGAGCCATGTAATGTCCATGTGTGCATGCTGACTGCTCTGACCCCTCCTCCTTTCAGGGTGGAGCCTGCTGGAGTCCGATGGTTGAGACCAGGTCTGAGGAAGTGTAAGTGTGTTTTTAATGGGATTCATGAAAACAAAGCAGCACACATTCAACCATCTTCATCATGTAAGGAGTCATCATCAAAGTGTCAATCAATGAACAGATGATGGATCAATAACTGCAGCTGGATTGTGTTTGTTCTCTCCATCAGATTCCTGTCAACTTACAATCGACACAAACACAGTGAACACAAAGCTCCAACTTTCTGACAACAACAGGAAGGTGACACATGTGGAGGAGGTTCAGTCATATCCTGATCATCCAGACAGATTTGATGTTTGTCCTCAGCTGCTGTGTAGAAATGGTCTGACTGGTCGCTGTTACTGGGAGGTCGAGTGGAGAGGAGACATTTATATATCAGTGAGTTACAGAAGCATCAGAAGGAAAGGAGGCAGTGCTGACTGTTTGTTTGGACACAATTATCAGTCCTGGAGTCTGAGCTGCTCTGATGATGGTCCTCGTTCTGTCCTTCACAATAACAGACAAACATCCTCCTCCTCCTCCTCCTCCTCTGTCTCTAACAGAGTAGCAGTGTATGTGGACTGTCCTGCTGGCACTCTGTCCTTCTACAGAGTCTCCTCTGACACTCTGATCCACCTCCACACCTTCAACACCACATTCACTCAAACTCTTTATCCTGGATTTATGTTCAGTCCCTGGTCTCGTGGTTCCTCAGTGTCCCTGTGCTGAGTGGAGTGTAAAGAGTGTCTCCTGTTAGAGAAACACTCTGACTGTTGAACAGATAGTTCAGTCTGTACATGTCTGTCTCTTTCACTCACAAACACGTTTTCAGATTCATGGATTCAATCAGTTGATGTTTGAAACTCTTCTAAATGATTCCTTGTAAACTTCTTCCTCTTCAGTCACAAACAAACAGGAAGTGATGTCACATGTGTTCCTGTCCACAGCAGAATGAGTCTATTGCTGACAGTGATGTACAAACAGAGTGAGCATTTCTGAGGCCCAAAATAAACTGAGTAGTTCACTGAATGAACACTGTGAGCTCTGCTCCTTCATCATTAGTATGGATTATACATGTATATTTATTATATTAGTATCATATATATCAGGTGCTGCTGGTTTCAGTCATTGTGCAAATGTGCTGTTTGTAAGGTTGTAAAGCTGCAGTCAGCTGAGACTGAAGAAGTCACCTGATCAGTGAGCAAACGTGAAAATGTCCAGATAAACAGAATCAAGCTTTTGGGATCAGCCAGCAATGCAGCATCATTGTTGTTCAGGTTCAGAGGTTTGCAGGAATGAACTGATGACCAGAAACAGCTGCAGAGTCCAAGAAAATACCAGCTGGAGTTAAGCTGCATTTGAAGAAGTCAAAGAAAAGTAAGGATGGCAAAGGGCGATGTTTTCTTCCAAAGAACTGAAAACATGGTCGACGCCTCATTAGAAGAATAATCTGGACATTTGTGAGGAACTCGAACCAAGAAAGCAACACAAGAAAGCAACGTCACACAGATCCAACAGACAGTTTCCATGACTGCAAGTGTTCAGTGTAAAAATGCTACATCGCATTATTGCATCCTCTCACCACAGGAGGCGCTGTTGGCACCACTGATTGCTGATCAGCTGTTCTCTGATGATCTGATTGATCCTGTGAATAACGGGACTCACTGAACTCTGTGACACAGTGAAGATTACAGAGTTTAACATCTGACTGACGTCACACAGACAGAAGGATGAACCAGTGAGGCACAGAACACAGTTACTGGAGATACTGGATCAGCTCCATGTGAACCTCTGATGGAGAAGCTGCTGACGCAGAGAAATATCAGGACATGACAGGCAGCTGCACTGATCTAACAACATGTAGCAGAGCTGATCTATGTTAAAGGATCTATGACAGCAGCTGAAAGTCCAACACTGGATACCAGCTGAGCCTGTGCTGAGTGTTACAGGAAAAGAAACACTGACACTGGTAGACACAGTGATGCTGACTGGGGCACAGAGCTGAATGATGCAGCATCAGGACACTGTTTCAGTCTGACTGACAGAGAAACCTGTAGCTGCATCTACATGTGAGGCAGAGGCCACACAAGCAGCTTTCTATGTTTCACAGTGACTGAGATCTTCAGTGGGGGTGGACATGCTCCTGTACAGACCTCTGAGGAGAACCAAGGTGCAGTCAAAGAGTCCAGTCTGTCCTCACAGATGTGAACATGTGGTTTCATCAGGTCTGCTGTCAGCTAGCAGGCTCACATCAGAATCACTGTTCCTGAAAAACACAGTCTGTGTGACATCATCAGTCAGCTGATCGTCCCAGATCTGAATGGTTTCTGTCTCTACTGAGGAAGTCAGAGAATCTCACTGAGGTGTGGATCAGGTCTGAGTGACCTGTGGAGGGACAGCTTTAAACAGTCCACAGGTCTCACGTCCTGCTCAGTCTGGTAGCAGATACCTCGTATTGTTCCAGATGTGCTGACATCACCAGCAGCAGCAGCAGCACAGCTGTGTGATACGATGAATCTCAGTTATTGATGCAACACACAGGAAATACAAAGATCAGGATTTATGAGAGTAATCATTACGAGTCTGAACACATGATCACTGAATGTTTCAGCTCTTATTTTGAAACTTCTTTAGAGAGCTGTGATGTGAGCGTGCCTGGCTCTGAGACACTTGGGTCAGCCTCTGTTGTTTAGAAGTGTTACAGACTGTGAATGACACAGACCTGTCAGTTTCATGTTTGTCTGTAACACAGCTCAGGGGCTCCATGCTGAACGCATCCATCCAGTGTTATTGATCCAGTACTAATACCAGCATTGGGATCAATACTACACAATCACATGTGTCCACGTGATGGATTTGACCAGCTTTATTCATTAATGATCAATCAACTTATTTACTGCATCTGAGTCCAGCTTCATTTAAATGATCCAACCCATGAAAATGACATCAGTCCTACAGAAGCACTTAATGCTAACAGGAAGTCATTTATTAAGGTGGAATATCACAGAGACACACAACCACTCACAGTTAACCTGACCCCACTAACTGCATGTGTTTGGACTGTGGGAGGAAGCTGGAGTATCGGAGAGGACGCACACAAACACGGGAGGGAAAACATGAAACTCATCACTGAACCAAAGATGGTGGATTTAACCCCCCTCCTTCCCTGAATACTTGGTATTACCCAACCGGCTTTCTCTACCAAACCTTCACTATTTGCTGTATGTTTGTTAGCACAGTTTCTGGTGCTAACTAAATGCTTGCAAACTGAACTGTGGAGACATCAGACATGAAAAGAGGCGGACAGGCGACACTATTTAATTGTTGGTCCAGACCAATCGCTTGTAATAAAGAAAAAAAGTCCGACCCAAAGGAGTTAAATACCTGTGTTGTTAAGTTAGCTGATGGTTTGTTGACTGGAGTTGGTTAGTTAGTTGTTTCATTGCCAGCTGAGCCTCCTGTGAGGAAAAGCCAGAGGCTGCCAGTGATGTAGCAGGCTGTCTAGGATCAACGTCAGTTTCACTGAATTCACCCAGAGGAGGTGCAGAGGAGAGTGAAGGTGGTGACAGAGGAGGTGTAGAGGAGAGTGAAGGAGGTGACAGAGGAGAGTGAAGGAGGTGACAGGGGAGGTGTAGAGAAGAGTGAAGGAGGTGGCAGGGGAGGTGCAGAGGAGAATGAAGGTGGTGACAGAGGAGGTGCAGAGGAGAGTGAAGGTGGTGACAGAGGAGGTGTAATAATAATAATAATAATGGATTGCATTTATATAGCGCTTTACAATACAACTATTCATTCACTCTCACATTCATACATCCATTCAGCTTGGGCAGGAGAAAGGAGGAGGTGACAGTGGGTCAGATGAGCAAAGAGAGAAAGGCTGCACATGGATGAGCAGGTAAAAACAACACAATAATTGTGCGTGCAAACACACACTGTCAGAACACTGAACTGATCTGTGTTTGGTTCACAACAGTCAGACAAATGAGCAGGTGAGAATGCACCCACTGCACACCACAGACTGATCACTAAAACTACCTGATCTCCGTCCCGATGTCCAGATAGGACTGACTGTACTGAGATTCATGGATTCATATCAAATTGATTGATCAAACATTGATCAAACTGGGTCAAACTGGAGCTCTTGTTGGGGGTAGAGGAAGCAGAATGAATAAACCCAGTGTAAGGTCTCCGTATGAGGAGGTCACAGGAGGTTCATGCTGTGAAGCAATGCTTCAGCTTCTAACTGGAGATGCTGAAGAGGAGCAAGCATGAAGGGAATAATGTTTTTAAGTGGCAGGTCATTTTAAATGCAGTGTTTCTATCAACTATTCTATCGACAAACATCAGCAAACATACAAACTATTTGTTTGCAGTTTGTCTCAAAGTGTGTTGCAACTAAAGTTCCATCTGCTGTATTTCACAAGGAGAGAAAGGACAGAGTGTTAACTTCACAAGAGATAGGAGAGGAAGAAGAGAGCTTAAATTTAAACATGAGGACTGCTCATTTAAAATGTACATGCCATATTTAATTGATGGCACTTTATAACAAAGCTCTAAAAGACATTTGTAAACATACGGCAGCAGACCCGATGGTATTTTCATGCTCATGCTTTTCAGCATCGTTTATTAGCACTCATGGTTACTATCACAACAACAGCAGAGAGAGCACAGACTTTGAGCAGGCGAGGTTTAAGGCGGCTGGGTAGGCATCGAGCGCAGCAGGCCTGGTCGTGAGCCAGAGCTCACAGGCAGCTGGCGCGCAGGACCACACAGCACGCTGTCCTCTGGTGGAAGCACAGCCTGTCCATACAGCACACTGACTTCGGACTGGGTATATCCCTCAACTTCATCCAGCTCAGGCTGGCAAGTCCCTCGTGCACCCTGTTGATCTCCACCTCTGGCTGGGGAGGTGCCTCGACCTCCAGTGCTGTGTGGCGGTGTGACATCGCCACCTGCTCCTGCTGTGTGGCTGCCAGCTCGGCCACCATTTGGGCAGGCTCGTCCCCTTGCTCGCCCAGTTATGAGTCCCTTTTGAGAAGCACTTGATGAGTTATACTGAACAGACCTAAACTTGCAAGCACACAGCACATATCAGAGTAGCTAAAGGCTGCTTTCGCGACATTTCAGTGAGTCTCTTTCAAGAGTAAGATTTTCTGTATGTACATTTTTGCCCATAAAGGTGTCGAAAGCATGCAAAATGCATCAACAGAGTATGGATGACATGTAAGAGTAAAAAACATTACATTTAAAAAAAAAAAAAAAAAGACTGAAAAGAAGATTTTCTGCAAAATTCCATGCCACAAGCTATAACACAGTCAAAGTGATCACCAAATTAAAAAAGAAAAATTGAAATAAGTGTACAAAAATGAGGGCATAAGCATTAACTGGATCCAGTTTATCTTGTTAAATTGCTCAGTAGTGGTAGATTTTTGTTTGGTGTGTGTTGGGGGTGGGGTTGGTATCTTCACTGCTTGCCTTTGTGTAGAAGTCACCACACACCACTGCTGTGATGTTGGTCTGTGGACGCCTCTCGTGTTCTTTCCGTCCTGCTCAAAGTTTGCTTTCACCTTCCTTTACTTTGTTCGTGACTGATGATGATCATTTCTGTGTGAAGCTCCATATGAAGGTAATGTTTTTCAGTGTGTAATGTTTTCTTGGCTAACATCAGCTGTGTGCAGCTTAGCTCCAGCACAAACAGCACAAATCTGCTGCTCCATAGTTCATGGTAATGGACTCACAGCTGGACCAATGACCAGAGCATTGGACCAACCATTAACCACTCTTCCTCCTTTAAGTGATTGTGAGAATGTGTGTTTTAACACTAAATCTCTCTAAGCAGGTGTAAATGATCATTTCCACTCTAGACTATCTTCAGCCTGTGTATAAAAGATGGCTACAAACAGTAGGTTCATAGTTAATCTCATTGTTGAAGCATCGAGCTGTTTTGTCTTTAGTTTCTGGAAGTTTCAGCTGCTGTTTATAGAAATGTTTATTGTCCTGGTGTTTGTAGTTTGAAGCAAAAAAATGTAAATAATTTCCTGATGATCTGTAGAAAAATAACTGTTTAGTTAATAATAATTATGGATTGCATTTATATAGCGCTTTTCTAGGCACCCAAAGCGCTTTACAATTCCACTATTCATTCACTCTCACATTCACACACTGGTGTTTTCAATACATTATGGAGTTTGTGGTTCAGAATGTGGGACATTTTCCAGATGTTTGAATGTTTGAAGGTAACAATTTTTTTAACCTGTGCTATTCAGCAGTATTAGCAATAACAATTATGGTCAGGATGTTTTGTAGTGCCAGATATATTTACTCTCCCAAGAGAAGCACCATGGACACTCTATAGGATCCTCTTGCTAATGTTTCTGTTCGATTAAAAATGTTCATGTCATTATGTAGTGGAGACTATGCCGGAGCATAGTCTGAAGTGTGGATGGACAGGTGCCCTCCCGTAATTAGGAGTGATCCAGAAGGAAGCGGACAACCTGCCCCAGACCCAGCCAACCCCAGTGCCAGTTTTAAAAACGATGCAATGTAAAAATTCTTTTCAATGGTTTTCAGTTGTCTAAAAGTTGATTTTGCAGCTAAACTACATGTAGACTGAAATCCAGTTATACAATGATTGTTTCTCTGATGTGATGAATGTGCAGCTGGAAACTATGATCAGCAGCTGAGCTGGAACAGCAGATTTGCTCTCAGCATTTCAGGGTTCAAAGACTTTTGAAGACTTCTGATCACTTCCTGTTTGAAATGTTTGACTGTTAACCTCTTGCTGAAATGATGCTGCTTATTTCAGAGAGGGTTTAGCCTTCACAGTGAAATAAAAGAGGAAAGATGTAAATGTTCCTATGCAGTGAGCTCCCTCAGACATTTGATTACACTCAGCAAACAGCAGCTTCACTGTATTTAGTTCATGTGTGTCTTTTTAGACACAATCACTGCTGTGTTTTAGTGTCTCTGCTGGAACTGCACAAAACTCCTTCATTCACCATCCCAACATTGAGAGGATGTTAGAGACATGGGGGCACCTTCACCCCTCCCCCTAGGTGAGCCCCTGGAGTTGAGAAAGTACCAGAACACAAACAGAAGACAAGATGTAATTTCAGGAGCTCAGAAGGAACCACTTCAGTTTTCTTCCACTCGAGCAAAAAAAGCTAATCTTTGAAAGATCAGAAGTGAAAACATCAAATCTATTGGGTGTTACATGAACAAGAAGATAAACTTTGACCTGAGCAGGAAGAAGAGAACAGTCTGAGGTTTCTCTGTTTTATTCTCCACCTCATCCTGGTCTGTGTGACATCAGCACAACTAGCAACAGCTTAGCAACCACATTTTCTGTTGTTTAACACCTGTATGGGCCCGTAAGTTGGACAAACATTTGCAGGACTATGATCACAGGAAGTGTACATATTCGGTGAAACCACATCCTCTTCTAACACAGGCAGAAATGCAGAGAAAGGTTTGCTCTTGGCTCTGTGGGTTTGTAGGTTTAGATCTGATTGGCCTGATTCTGACTTCCTGTGCAACTTGTTAGGACCCAAATAAAAAGTTCAGCTGTTACATTCTACAACACACAATACGGAAAAAGCTTCTATGTAACTGATTCTTCCAAAATATTCCTTAAATTCAACAAGTACATATAAGGTAGCAGTAACAATAACAAAGATATGTTTTCAAACAGTTTCAGTAAAACATCCTGTTAAAACTGTAACTGTATTTAACAGGAACATGGTCATTCAAAGCATCCCTTGATGCTCCTGTCTCTTGTGTCTCTACAGAGTTTGAAGAAGAGAGCTGAACTCTTCTTCAGTCAAATGATGTTTCTCTGTCTCTGCATCTGTTTCTCTGAGTACAGCTGTGTTTGAAAGAACTGGAAAGCCCAATTCTCCAACATGTTAACTCTGCTGATCGTCTTTGAATCCTGGATCAGGAGGTACAGCCGGTGAATATTTGGTGTTTAAGTAAGGTTTCTGTCTTTGACTTAGTGTACTTTAAGTCTACTATTCACCTATACTGTCCTGCTGGAGGACAGTATAGGTGACCGTGTTGATGCCTCTTCCTTATTTCACCAAAGTTTATAAACTGTTGGCTAAATTTTCTTGTTGTCAGAGGTAAAGTGAAGTGAGAGGAGCAGATAATAAGGATTAAATGTAATGCTGAGTAACTAAGGCTACGTTCACACTGCAGACGAAAGTGGATCAAATCTGACTTTTTTGACCCTTTGCAACTCATATCCGATCATGGTATGACAGTGTGAACGGCACAAATCCGATATTTTCAAATCTGATGTTTCAGAAAGCAACTGCTGTTTGAATGGTCAAGTCACATCAAATCCATCTTTTACGTCACTGACACAAGTCAGACGCCAATTATCAGCGCCGGAGAAGCGCCCAATTAGACATCGCAAAGGCTTCCTTGCCATCCGGTGTAGATGTTAGTGAAACTGTTGGGAAGACAACATTGGACAAACGTGAACATTCTATTTATACTGTATATGAAGCACTGCTCCTCTCTAAAACAGCAATAAGGATCATTATTAGGCCATATGTAAAAAACAAAATAACTTTATAACTTAAAGCAAAATTGGGAAACAAAGTCCGAAACAAGTCTTTATATTAATTAATATTAATCAGTCAAACAGTACTGTTTGCTCTGGGTCTAAACAGAGCGCGCTGTGTGTGACATCTTCTTTTGCGCATGCGGGCCGCTTTGAGGGTTCACACTAGAGCGCATTTGCTGTCACATTTTATTTGTACTGTGAACAAGCAGACAAAAGAATAGGATTTGATAAAAAAAATCGGAATTGAGCATTAAGACCTGCAGTGTGAACGTACAAATATATATATATATATATATATATGTATATATATATATATATATATATATATATATATATGTGTGTGTGTGTGTGTGTGTGTGTGTATAAAATACTCCAAATCACCTCCATCCCACCAGAGGAACCTGAGATAGTCTTGATGTTCCCTTGCAACGTGGAACTGGTGAAACATTTTTTTATGTCACACATTAAGGCCATTGGACTGTTTCTAAATTGACAAAACACGTAAGCTACTGTGTTAGTCAGGTCTGGACCTGTCAAAAGATGGTCATTTAGAGAGGTTTCTTGGTAGCGTGCAGAACAGTCAAATACCACACGGATCTTGCCGGGTTTGTATGGATGGTAGACACTGTGTAGCATAGCATGCAGCATGCCAGTCGGTTATCTGGTTCAAACTGTGGCACCTTTTAATAACATTGCTTCGTTGTCATCACTTGCTGAATGTGAGAAACCAACAATGGTCCAGCCGAGATTAGTTCGCTATGCATATGGATGATTCTCATCACCAGACAGGATCTCTCTTGGGTGAAGGGCTCGTTGACAAGCCTACTTGAAAGGCCTACTTCGCAATCCAATTGTGGTGGAATCTTTTCTGACAGTTGCTCTAGATGTTGCCATTTCAGAGGTTGGAATGTGTAATCCAGTGGTTCCCAAACTTTTTTTGCTAGGGCCTCCTTTGTTTTACAAGAAAAATGTTTGCATAAATGTTCTCACGCACACGCACAAACACATCCTCCAACCACACAATTGAGCAAACAATTAAGCAAATAAAAGTAATCTGCAATAAATTACAGGTAGTAGTAAAAATAAAGTCAAAGTCAAAGTCAAAGTCAACTTTATTTGTCAATTCTGCCATATGTACAGGACATACAGAGAATAGAAATTCCGTTACTCTCAAACCCTAGAAGAAGTAGCAATGAACATTTAAATATAAGAGAGAGATTAAAAATGCAAGTAAAATAATTAAAAAGTAAAAATTTGAATAAATACAGTACAAGCTATACAATATACAATATACAATATTCAGGTAACGGTAACGGTAGATGACATTCAGTGTAGACCAGGCAGGGTAGTGCAAATAGGCAAATAGTGCAAATGGAGATTTGGTAATGTACGGTAGGAGGTAGTGTAACAGAACAAAGTCTTATGAGGTAATGGCAGTCCAATGCTCCACAGGTGGCTAATAACTGGTGCAGGCCAGTGAGTGAGTCAGAGAGTGTGTGTGTGTGTGTGTGTGTGTGTGTGTGTGACAGAGTTCAGTGAGACCGTGGAGGAGAGAAGGGAGAGGGGGCAGAATCGGGAGGGAGTTAAGCTTCCTGACAGCCTGATGGATGAAGCTGTCCTTCAGTCTGCTGGTCCTGGCTTGGAGACTCCTCAGTCGCCTCCCTGACGGCAGCAGCTTGAAGAAGCTTTGCATTGGGTGGGTGGGATCAGCCGCTATGCAAAGGGCTTTTTTAGTGAGACGGGTGCTGTAAATGTCCTGGAGGGAGGGGAGAGAGACACCAATGATCCTCTCTGCAGCTCTCACTATGCGTTGGAGGGTTCTGTGACAGGACGCATTGCAGGCTCCAAACCACACAGTGATGCAGCTCGACAGGATGCTCTCTATGGTGCCTCTGTAGAAAGTGTACATGATGGGGGCTGGTGCTCCTGCTCTTCTTAGTTTGCGGAGAAAGAAGAGACGCTGCTGTGATTTCTTGGCCAGTGCTGTGGTGTTGTACGTCCAGGAGAGATCCTCTGTGATGTGCACACCCAAGAACTTAGTGCTGCTCACTCTCTCCACAGACGCTCCGTCAATGGTCAGAGGAGCATGTTGGGTGTGCATTCTCCTGAAGTCCACAACAATCTCCTTCGTCTTCTCCACATTCAGAGAGAGATTGTTGTCAACACACCACGTGGCCAGGCGTCTCACCTCACTTCTGTAGTTGGTCTCATCCCTGTTGCTAATGAGACCCACCACCGTTGTGTCGTCTGCAAACTTGATGAAGAGGTTGGAGCTGTATGATGGAGTGCAGTCATGGGTCAGCAGAGTGAAGAGGAGGGGGCTCAGCACACATCCCTGAGGGGCCCCCGTGTTTAAAATGATGGTGCTGGATGTATTACTGCCGACCCGTACTGCTTGAGGTCTTCCCATACGGTAAAAAAATATATTTTAAAATACATTTTGAAACATATTTCAAAATATACAAAAAATGGCCAAAAAATATATGTGCTAAAATATATTTTAAAATATATTTATATATTTTGAAATATATTTTAGCACATATATTTTTTGGCCATTTTTTGTATATTTTGAAATATATTTCAAAATGTATTTTAAAATATATTTAAAAAATATATTTATAATATATTTTGAAATGTGTTTTAACACATATATTTTTTGGCTGTTTTTTTATATTTTGAAATATATTTATAAAATATATTTCAAAATACAATTTAAACTTATTTAAAATCATTCAAAAATATATAAAATTAACCCTTCATATATTTCTAAGAAACCACATTCACATGTAACAGCTGAAAGAAATCTTTATTTGATGTTTAAAACATGCATATAAATCAAGCAAGGAATATTCATTTTATAATTTTATTCTCATTACATACTTAAACATTCTAAAAGAAACACACACATACACATATATGTGTGTGTGTGTATATATATATATATACATATATATACACACACATACACATATATGTGTGTGTGTGTATATATATATATATACATATATATACACATATACACACACATATGTGTGTGTATATGTGTGTGTGATTGTATGAACATAAGTCAACATACTTAAAATGTAATTTCTTTTCCTTTTCCAGCAGTCTCAGTTCCCCCAGCTTTCACTGCAATCCTCAAAGCCCTTCTGCACAAATTGGGAAACCTCTTCCTTACCGCCACTGTAACAAACAAAAGTCACAGTTCTATTACTTTTATCAGAGTTAAAATAAAAATATGATTTATGTTAGCTAGCTTCATTTAGCAAACAGATATTTCTGTTTATATAGATACAGATATTAATACAGATATATTTTACGCATAATTTTACCTCTTTTTTTTCCTAGATGGAAAGTCTATCCAGTTCACATTACAGTAATGCTAACACCCCTTTTGGTCGTCTCTCCTTACCCTCCAGCATTCATAAATCTGTTGACCTTCTTTGTCTGAGACCAACCACTACAATGCATCATCACCTATTTGTATTGGTAACTTACTTTGCAACCTATTGTAATGGTTGCAAAGTAAGTTACTTGTGCTGTATGCAATTTTAGATACACAGAAAGTCTTAACTTACTATATATGGCTGTCATAGTGTCCTTATGAAGGGCAGTTCTTCACTCTGCGCCGATGTCCGTTTTGCTTTGTCCTCCTATAAAAAGCATGAACATTTGAGTGTTTGACTAGTTTTAGATTTCCAAAAATCTGATATTTGTACAACTAAACATTTGAGCTACAATGATATGCTATTGAGAGATACTTTTATGGGTACTTTTTGGTAAAGAAACTGGTGACAGAGTTGTAGGCTTTTTAGAATACTATTAGCTAACCATTTGAACTGACTTTCAAAGCTGTTTACCTTTTAAATTGCTGTGGATCAAAACCTCCAGTGGGAAGGCGGCCATTAGAAGAACACGCACCATTGAACCTGAAAATAACAAAAACAAACAAAAAACAGAAGAATATATAAGAGTCAGGTAATAAATCTCTTCTGAAACAATATACAGTAGTTCATTTAAGGTGAAAAACAAAACATTCCTCTAAAACATATATACTGACATCAGCAATCAACATCATGATTGTAATTATTTCCTTTTTAGTACATCTACTGGTGTGTGCATGTGTCAAGCACTACGACTGTATCTATGCATATAAGTTCACCATATATATCCTGCAAAAATGTTTTGTTATAGTCAAAAAAGGCAAACAAACAAAGGCATTCAATCAGAGGTGAGAAATTAATTGGGAATATCAATTATAGGTGAACTATTCTTTACCTACTAGCAATCATATTTGAATGTAAAATAAAATAAATAAATAAATAATAATAAAAATAACATGATGTAATTAAAATGCACAACCTACATTAAGGAAATCTGCATTTGTATCCACAGGCTAAAAGTAAAACAGTAAATGTGTTAGTAATAGTACAGGTATTTGTAAGAAAAAAAAAAGAAAAAAAAAAAGAGGCAGTTACTGTGACTCTTCTAGTGGGATGCTAAATGTAGAGATTTATATTTACAGTATAATACAGCATGTACAGGTATCTGTGTTGTGAACTGTAACTGAATATTAGAGAATCTCGGAGAAATTACATGTATTTATTTTTTGAATTTATCAATCATAAAACCGTCTGTTTTGAAGGCCTGTTACGATAACAACTTTTTGTTGGTTTGTATATTGCCCCATAAACAATTGGGACAAGTTATGTCATTGTCATTTTAAGACCATTTTATGTCTTTGAATGTATAATCATAATATAACACCATAATAATGCAAGATCTACACACTTTCAATTGACAAACCAACATCTAATTCTAAAAATATTTAGATCATGGAAATTAGGTATCAAAATATTAGATACCATAAAAACTTGAATAAATAGTAATTTTTCTAACAAATAGAAAACAATGTTATTTAATGTTATTGTGTTGTTATTATTATATTTTATTTTTGTAAATATAAATGACAGATAATTTGCATCATCAACAATTATTGAGGTCATGTACATGTATTGTGTGTTAAGTCGATATATTGATTATTGTGATAGGCGTACTGTTTTGGTATCATAACAAGCTTGTCAAACATGCATGACCACTAAGCAATGTCTAAGCAGTAGTATTAGTCTGAATGACAACAAACATAACTAGTGTTTTGGAAAATCTGTTAGAAAACAGTTATTTCAATAATTATGATTAGCATGTGACACAGACACTGCATAAAAACTACAACAACAAATACTTACTTTAGGAGGATGGAGGAGGGCAGCATGAGGTTGAGACTTTGACATCTGTAAGAAACAAATTCATGTATTACAAACAAGTCACTTAAAAATACAATAATGTGGCAGACTGTTCCCTGTTCAGATGCAGTGTATAAGTACAATCAGGGCTGTCACAACAATGGGGTGGGGCCAAGTGGCTGCACAATGTGCAGGTATATATAATTACATATAATATATGTGAATAAAGCAAGAATCTGTTTAGGTTAGTCACTGTGCTGACTGATGCTTGCTAGGTTTATATGATTGCAAACTGCACAAAAACAACAACAGCAACAACATTAATGACAATGACAAACAAAATTACTTACATTTATGTAAATCTCACATCAGGAAGATCTGCGTTCGATTTCATGGGCTGAAATAAATAGGCAGAAACATTACTACTAAAAAAACAAAAACTCTAAAAAGCCTAAAAATGACTTAAAAAGCAAGGAAATGTGGAACACTGTAATTAGCGAACATTAATAAAGCATAACTGTGCTTTGTTTCTAACTTTGGTAAGTACTCTGTAGCCAGAAGGAGAGGTGGGATTTCTGTGAAAGCCAAATTAAATGTGAATAGGTTTTGATAGTTATTGTATATAACAAGTGTAAACAGTTTTATTTGTAATGTTTCTCTTTCTGAGAAGGTAGAATAATAAGAAAAGGCAAAAGTACATCACAATAAAATTAATTAAGTTACATATTTTGATTACCAAATTATGGAAGCGTGGAGCTGCCACCCAGGCAAAAGAAAAATAGAGCTATATCACGTTATAACTTGAATGTTTATTGTTATAACATTATGCTTTTCATGTTTGTATAATATAATATCACGTTATTACAATATACATAATTGTCACTTTCGCACAATATTGTACGAACGTGATAATTATGCACATTGTTCGTACAATGTTGTTCAAACATGTTGTTCAAACATGAAAAGTATATTGTACTAACATGATAGTATATTGTTAGAACGATAAACCTTTCACGTTATAACGTGATATACTTATATTTCTCTTTTGCCTGGGTGGCAGCTCTACGCTTCCGTGCCAAATAAGCCAGAATAAAGTAATATTATATGAGAAAAGGCACCTGCTAGCTTGATGATGATGGAGGCTTCATAGACCGGCCACCCGCCTTTTGGCTCCTTGTCGCCACTCCACCAAATAAAGGTCCGTTTCCTCCACTAATTATTCATCCTCATTAAAATCTCGTATATGTTCAGTTGGCAGAATTGAGAATTTTACATCTTCCAACCACCTAATTAACGCGAACATAATCGGCTTGTTTCTTCCCGTCTCCTGTATCCGGCCGTTCCTCTCACTGTCGGAATTCGCGCCTCAGAGACGTCGTTATTTTTCAAAAAAAAAAAGAAAGAAAGAAAGAAAGAAACAGCAACAACTAATAAAGAGAGTTTTTGCACGTTCATTGCACATTTGTGGGAATGTTTAAATATTTAATTTTTATTAATTACTTTTCATTATATCTTTATTTTTTAAACCACCATGGCAATGCGCATGCGTATACTCTCGTGCACGCAAAGGGCTTTGGCGTTGACGTAATGTCACAATGCATTGTGGGAGCGCAGCACCATCTTGGCTGGTCGCGAATCAAAACAAGATTGCTACGAACCATTCTGAAACGTAGCTGAAAAGAAAAAGGACAGTATAGAGACAGATTGTGTCCAGATGCAAAGAGACGGTACTTGATTGGTGAAATGTGGACCTGTATGGAATATAGCCGTGGAGTAGAAACCCTGAAGACCAAACCGCTATTGACTTAGCATGATCTACTCTCATACCTTGTCTGTGGAGTCAGCGCATACACGGCGGACCAGTTTTGCAATTATAAATCTCTGGAGGCACATCCAATTCACCAAGGACTGGGTACAAGATTTGGCTATTTTTAAGCCTCCACGTTGTGAGTACTTCGTCATTAGGTAAGTCAGCTTGAGTACTGCGAGTAAAATGTGTTTGATTCCCCCTGAACATTCAGATTAGTGCTAGCATAAATTCATTCATGAGTGGGAAATTACAGTGAGAACATGTGGAGGCTCTGTTAGAGGGATAACATAGTGAGTTCAGTGCATTGATGTGACATTGTCCTGAAGGATTTAGTTATTCTTTATGGTTAAAGAAATTGCCCTAATTAATTCATATTTATTATAAATAATCCTAATTACACATCTTGCTTCCTTGTTTGTGTCCTGTGTCACTAAAATACATTCTGTTTTAGTTTTATACATTGATTAATGACCTGCAGAACCTCCTTATCATATTAGGTGTCCATAATTGTCATTTAAAGTCGAACATTATGTTTTCTCCCTCTTGAAAGTGATTACATCCTTGCATTACATACTTTAGGTTCATTTTTTGCTGATAGGTTTCTAAAAAGAAACAGGCAGATTTAGAATATAACATGCAGCGTTCTATAGATGGATACATAAAAACACTTTATTTGTTACATTTATGATGAATGGATTTGAAAGTAGATAAAGCACATTTGTGTCGGCCTTGGCTTATTAAAGCTCTTGTCTTTAAATGAACTTTGTCTGTGTGTGTTTCAGGTACTGCACTCTTAAAGACTGAATTGCAGCATTGCAGCCACAGGTCATTGTGAGCATCACAGGGAAGGTTGAAGCCGCCCACTGCACCTGTATGGCCGGAGTCGTGGAGACCTGCACCCATGTTGCTGCTCTTCTCTTTAATGTAGAAGCAACAGTGTTGATCTGTGGCACAAGGACTTTTACAGATGAACCTGCATACTGGGTTTTGCCTGGTAATATGACCAAGATACAGCCAGAGGTTGGCCATAAGATAGACTTCTCCTCTTCAGCTGCCCAAAAAAAGGTTCTTGATCAAAACATAAACAGACCATTCGTTGTGACAGGTAAAAGAAGCCGTCCTCAAAAAAGAAAAGTTCATCCTGCTACTGTGGAGGAGTTGGATCAACTGATGGGACAATATTTTTCCAAGCATAGTTCTGTTCTGAATAACCCATAATGTTTAATTTAGGGGGCCATGTAAATACTTTGCATTTACTGAATATGTACTTACTAAGTACCACTGTTCAAAAGTTGAATAAAGAAACAAAGAAATGTTTGCCTATTTTTAATTAAAAGCACTTTGTAGAACATCAAATCAGTTAAAATGTAGAATCAATGTTATGTATAGTTTACAAATGACAAAATGTTCACATACAAAAAATGACAGCATGTAAATAATATCACCCACTACTAGCATTCTGTAATTTACTGTCTCTTTTGAAAACGTATCAATACATAAACAGCACAAGACTTAAAAGTATTTAACAAGAGCATTTTTCCCTGGTTTTACTACCACACTGGGGCACATGTTCACCAAAACGCAGCAAACCTTTGCCATCTTATCCAGGAGGTTCACCTTTTCACCCTCACATGGAAAAAGTAATCTCATTGGCATGGTGGTATGTAGCATGTAGTTTGAAGCAGGGATTTCGTAGTGCCCCATGTGTAGTGTTGGAACCCAGTCAGGATGTGTTTCATTCATTTCATAGGCTGGTTTGCTGCAATAATGCCAAATAATTAGCAACTCTATAAATAGAAGGTAGTTCTGCATGTTTGATCTAAGTTTGTGCTATGATCTCAGAGTGCATTGAAAATGAAACTAACAGGATATAAAGAATAATATGAACTTATTTAGAACTTACCTGAATGAAAATACTGGAGCACACCAACAGATATCTGGGGATGGTAGAGAACTGAATATCAGCTCGTCTCACAGCTGCTATCCAGGCTAGACGCCTTCTTTTGGTAACATCCAACACATAAGCTCCCTCATGATGCTTCCAGGTGAGGAAACAATGAAAAGAGAGCCTGTTTTCAAGCTTATTCCTTTGCCGGTAGTGCAATCTAACATTACAACCGGCCACACAGCAAGCATTTGTTTGGCCTGCTAATATGGCGCCTCGACCAAAAATCCTGGCTACGCCCCATCCCATAAGATCACGCTCCAGAGTCCTATTAACGTGCTGCATTTTTAACTCTGACGGAGATGGAGAATGAGCCTATTTCCAAAAAAAGTAGAGTGTGTTCCTTTAAGTACTATATTGTAAATATCGTCAACAACTAAAGTGTACATAGCAGTTGTTGTATCTTGTTTACTGTATCACTGACAGATAATTTCAAAGTCAATGAACGCTACATTATAGTGGGATATTGTGTAATGTGAAATACTGTAAGCAAATGAATAAACAACCTAATTCGTGATAGACCTTTGACTCTGTTTCGTTTGAATCCAACTGTTTTTTGCAGCTGTGCATAAAACATGTTACTTTTAGTATTATTATCATTATCATCATTATTGCACTAAATACATTTTAAATAAAGGTTGGAAATGTATTTTATTCACCCTAAAATATGTTTTGAAATGTATTTTGGTTTGAAAGAAATATATTTTCAATTTCAAAAATATATTTTTTTGGAGCATCACAAATACAAAATATATTTACCATATATTTTAAATATATTTTGGCCAGGAAAAATGTATTTTTTTACCGTATGGGTTCCGGTGAGGAAATCCAACAGCCAGTTGCACAGAGAGGTGTTAAGCCCCAACTGGACCAGTTTTTGAGTGAGCTGTTGGGGGATTATAGTGTTGAATGCTGAACTGAAATCAATGAACAGCATTCAAACATATGAGTCTTTTTTGTCCAGGTGTGTGAGTGCTGAGTGGAGAGCAGTGGAGATAGCATCATCGGTTGAGCGGTTGGGCCGATACGCAAACTGGAAGGGATCCAGGGAGGGGGGCAGGACAGTCTTGATGTGTTGCATGACTAGTCGTTCGAAGCACTTCATCAGGATGGGAGTGAGTGCAACCGGACGGTAGTCATTAAAGCAGGAGGGAGATGACTTTTTTGGAACCGGAATGATTGTGGTGGCTTTAAAACATGTGGGGACGACAGCCTGGATAAGTGATATATTGAAGATGTCTGTGAAGACATCAGTGAGTTCCACCGCACAGTCTCTCAGTACACGACCAGGAATGTTGTCAGGACCCGGAGCTTTACGTGTATTGATCCTGCTGAGGGATCTCCTCACGCTGTCCGGGGACAGAGTCAACACCTGGTCGCCAGGAGGGGGTGGGGTCTTCTGTGCAGTGGTGCTGTTTTGGACTTCAAAGCGAGCAAAGAAACTACTAACTCTTTCACGCTACGTCCGCACCTACACTGAAAAAAGGGGATTGGCCAGCTCTTGGATTTATGTAAGCATCTTGCGTGTATTTAACACAATTGCCTCATGGTTTAAAGTTAAGTGTAACTATATAGTGTAGAAAATACATAATATGCAGAGCGGGTAGATTAAATTGTACATATGTTCGAGTGAAGTAAGTCAATGATATAGCAATGTTAAATCTCGCGACACTACACGGGATTTCAGTCTCGCACGCTTTACATCGTGGTTTGAGTCAAGTCATACAGCCACCTCTACTTTTTTGGTATACCGAAAGAAGTAAATTGGGTGGTTGTTACCCAGTCTAACTTGTAAATTGAACACTAAATTTTCTTCTTTCTATCTTGAACGTAATTAAATCATGTAAGATCTGTATGGAATTCAACAACTTAATTTGTTCTTGTTGAGATGACATGATACAATCTAGTAGGAGTGGTTAATTGCTGGACTCGTGAAATTTACAAGATCACTTGAGATTTCAAACTGCAGGAAAATCACTAGAGTTATAAGAGGCAG
Source organism: Pelmatolapia mariae (assembly GCF_036321145.2). Taxonomy (NCBI): domain Eukaryota; kingdom Metazoa; phylum Chordata; class Actinopteri; order Cichliformes; family Cichlidae; genus Pelmatolapia; species Pelmatolapia mariae. The sequence goes on from NC_086229.1 coordinate 30,355,242, forward strand.
ATCACTACACACACAACGTGTATGCTATTGCTTTTTATTGTGGTTTAACCTGTCAAGGACAAAAGCGTACAGAAACTTCTGCATCAAGCCTTGAAATCATAGCTTTCCTACTTTTGTCAACCCTGGATTGGTGACATGGTGGTTAGCGCTGTTGTCTCACAGTAAAAAGGGTCTGAGTTCAAATCCACAATATGGCTAGTTTGCACTGGTTTCTCCCTGGGTATTCTGGTGTCCTCCCACAGTTAAAAGTCATACAGTTATTAGATTTAGCTTAGGTTGATTGGTGATTTGGAATTCACTGTGAATGCAAATGGTTGTTTGTCTCTATGTGATTGACTGGTGAGCTGTCCAGTGTGTACCCTGCCTATAGTAGCCCAGCGCCCCTGCAACCAGGATAAAGATAGGAGGATGTTAGTTGTTGTAGATCCATTCAACTTTTATGTTAACCAGACTCTAGACTTTGTTGAAAATTATGTAATATGAAGACAACATGTAGTATTTAACTGATCAAGTAGTGCTGGGGTAAAAGCTATTGAATAGTGTTGAAATAAAATGACAAAATTGTGAAGGATTAAAATATTCCAAGAGCTCAATTTACTTAATCTAAACATATTTCAATCACGTTTTATGAACACAAAATGCACATGTTTATTGACTATGAATAAGTTGTGTTGCTTTAACTCAGTTGTTTAAGTTTCTGCCAAAGCAAAACATTTGTGTGCAACCAGTGTCCACTATTGAATCAATTAAATCCAACATGGCCTTTTTTTCAGTGTACACGGGTATTTTTGAAAACGCAGCTGTTTTGTCCACACCTAAACGGCGTTTAGGTGATTTTTAAAAAGGAGATTTTTTTAAAAGTCCTTTTTTTCCCCGCTTACGTGTGGACGAGGATTACAGAGTTCGTCACGCAACGTCAAAGGTATGTGCCTTTTTTCACGACACGCTGTGCGCCACGTTATTGTTTACGTGAGATGAATTTGCAGAATGGCAGATAGAGACAAAATACTGTTACTGTTAATCTGACTATCTTCAGGTTTTACACGCTTACATACACACACGCAGCTACTGTCCCTACATTTAGAAAGGCAGAGGCGTTGGGGTGTGATTATTTTACTGTAGTTATTTTTTTCATCTGTAATAATATTCAACATTGCTATCAATGCATTTTTCAAAAAATGTGCAAAATTGGTTTAAAAACATAAACACCTGTGGGATACTGTTTGTCCGTGATTTGAACAGCCCAGCGCTGCTCCCGACACAGGTAAAAACCAATTCTGCAGGGGAGACCTACCTCAGCACTTGTGCAGGTGAAACCAAAGGGAACATATGCTTCACCATATTTTCTAGTCTCTGGCTTAGAATGAAGTTGGTTTGGAAACATATTAGGCTATGCTTCATCTCCTGCTTTGCGTTTCTGTGGGTGCCCCGTGCTAGCAGTGTCCAAGCGTTTTGTCCCCCCCCTTTTTTTCATACCGCGTCCCCTCTGCAATGACTCTGCGCCCCCCCTAGGGGGCGGGCCCCACACTTTGGGAAGGTCTGGTGGACCCTGTTTACTGGGATAAACTGTTGTGTGAAAACTGCCACAGGCTGGGTCTGTGAACTAGCATTTTGCGTTTATTTTCTGTATTGTTGACTTATGTTTTTACTGAAGATATGTTTAGTTCTTGTGGCTTCTATTATTTGGATAGGATTGAGGTTCTTTGTAGCATGACATTATTTTGTTAGATTCATCTAGTTATCTTAAGCTCCTAATTTGCTTAGTCTTTAGTTCTGTTTATTTGGTCACTTTGTGACCAACTAAACTAAACACCTTCTGTGTTTAGTTTATCTTGTTAGTTCATGTCTTAAGCTGTCATGTTTCATGTCTGTGTGGTTAATGTTTGCCTAGCTCATATCATGTCTGCGTCCTCTCCTGTTTCCTGTTTAACACAGGGAGAGAGAAAGCACGGGGAGAGCACAGACATAGCGGGCTGGGGAAAACATGCAATAAAACACAAGGAGGGGAAACGAGGACTCATAGATACACAGAGGGGCACACAGGGGGTAAAGTCACGAGGGGAAATCAAAGAAGCAACATCTTAACAGAACAATCTAGGAACCATGGCATAAATAAAGAACAAAATACAAAAACACACGAAAACTAAGAATGCTGGGTCAACATGACCCATGATCATGTCACATAGTCTTTCATGTACCAGTCCAGAATTCCGTTCTTTGCCTTTTCATGTTGTGTTCATAGCTCATAGTTATAGTTCAAAGTCACAGTCTTAGTAATTCTTAGTCTTTAGTTGTTTCCCAGTTTAGGATCTTTGTTTAGGTCATTGCCATAGTTTATGTTTGGTTATTTTTGCTTTAATTTTTACCGGCCCTAATAAAGGCTTACTTTGAGTTCAGTAAAAGTTTTGCCTCCTTCGTCTGTGTCCGCACCTAGGTCATCCAAACACCCTCCATGCGGTCTGCACCCGCAGATCGTGACAAAAACAGGTGGTAGTGGAATCCTTTTCTTTGAGTTTGATCCCATCAATTGTAGACCTGACAGTTTCTGACATGGTACAACCTTTGACTAGGCAGACATTGTGGATATCCGCAGACTGATATTCTTTTTGGGTGTTTTTTTGAAGTCTTGGGCTACTTCGTCTAGTATGAAGGTTGTATCGCTCTGCATGTCTGAGAGTGCATAAACTAGCGGTTCTTGATCTGACTGCTTAGTAGATGATACTCAGATTGGCAAGAAAGAGGATGTTTGTGTGTTTACACCCTCTTGGATGACTCTGTTGGAAGTTGCTGTTGCAGCCCTTTCTGTGGTGTCTGCCTTGTCCTTTGAGATGTTACCTCCATTTTGGTGCATTGGCTTTTGACAGTCTTTGAACTTGTTAACATGCAAACATGTCAGATGTCTCCTTTGGCATTTCTCACATGTTCTTTTGTTATCACATTTTCTTGAGTGATGACCAGTCTTCAAACATCCAAAGCAAAGCTTCTGTGTGTGTTCAAAAGTAACACGATCCTGAACAGTTTGGCATTTGTCTAGGATGTATCCAATCCTTTTGCAGAAACACATGATGGAATACTGCTTTGCGTTGTGCTTGTGGTCAGAGTCTTTGCTTGAACTATTTGGATTCATGGATGCCTTGGTTTCTCACTTTCAACACTCTTCAGTGCTTGTATTGAGGAAATGGGATTACAAACAAGATTTGCTTCCTTTCATAGGAAGTCAACAAAACACCTTGAATGGTGGTTACTCAGCCTTCACTTGTTTGACTTCCATCACTTTACAATTCTAGCTGGAAACCAACCAAAATGGAAAGTTAAACAGAATCCTTTGACTCTCGGTGCAGTCATTCAAGACCTCCAGAATCTTAACGTGGGGGATCGCAGCCTCACAGCTCTTGAGAAAGTCTGCACATTCTCATAGCTCGCGAGCATCTTTAGAATATATCTTTGGCCATGCATGCAGCTTGTCCCAATTAACAATGGGTCTCCGAAATGTTCTATAAAAGCTTCCAGGCTAAGTCATATGTTGTTTCTCTGCCCAGTAGAAGAAATACTTCCATGGCTTTCTTTGCTGTGCTATCTAAGTACTTTCTTAGGTAATATCGTTTTTCAGTCTCTGGAATGTTTTTTCTTTATGTTAATATTTCAAAGTATAATTGCCAGTCTATAAATTTCAAGAGTTCTCCTGTAAACACTGCAGGCCCTGATGTTGGGAGCCGTGTTGCACTCATAGCTTCTACTAGCATATTAACCAGATCTGAGCTATTCTTCTAAAACTGAGGTAACTGTTGTGAACAAGGAGCTTGACTTGTAACCACTAGGGATTAAGGAATGAATAGGGGATTTGATGCATTGAGAGAATGGGTTGTGACTTGAAGCTCTGGTGGTATTTCAATACCATACAACAAATCAGTTGCTTCTATGTTTTCTTTAGCTTCATCATAGACCCTCACTCGAGCTCTAGCAGGATTGAGCTTCTTTACTTCTTCTGACGTGCAAGTTTTCTATGTGTGTGTTCGATTTCTTGCTGTCTGGCTAGGTTCTCAGCCTCGAACATTTGAAGTTCTGTTTCTTCCCTTTCTTGCTCCTCCAACACTGCCAAGACCTTCTGAGTTGCAGCAGCTTCAGCTACAGCCTCTATTCTTTTGACTGAGTAGCTGCTAGAGATAGTAGACCTATATCCTGATTGATGAGACAGTGGTCTGGAAAAAGAACCTGTTGAGCCTAGCACAAAAAATTAGGCCAAGGTTCTTCGTCTTCTCTTTATCTGCTTTTTGACCTTTAACCCTTTAGAGCCGAGCGTAGCGCCCCCGCTACGATTTGCGTATCTATTTTTAAATCCCTGTATCACTGCAACCACGTAAGCTAGCGCAATAATTTTTTTTGCATATGAAACCGGAGAAGTTGTACTTACATCTTATGCCATCAGCTTGTCCTAGGTCACGGTTTTCTTCCACATATAGCTTTGCAAAAACTGCATAAAAAGCGCTTGCAGCAACAAAAACATAATATTCCAGAAATACGCTTTGCCGATCCGATCAGCTGTTCATAACACTTCCTACGTTGGAATAGACGTCAGCGTGAACTTTCGCATGTTCGCCATTACCTGCCCGAAACCGGAAGTGATGTCATTTTCGCGGAAATGTATTTTTTTTTTTACTGTCAGGGCCTCAGAGCCTATACTGGTGTTTTTAAAAGTAATCTTTGACTTTATGACTTTCTGTGTCGTTTCTGGGATGCTTAGAACTCAAATTGCACTGCTGGAAATAGTTTATTTTGATGCATATGCTGCTTTTTTGCAAATTTGCACTATAATATTTATTTTCGTTTTTCCTGCAGTATATAAAAATTGGTGTATTTCAAAAGTAAAACTATGAAGACACTTCAAATAAATTTCCTGTGGTGGGAAACTAGTTTGTGCTACTTTTTTGTATTTACAGTTTTGAGGAATAAGCCTCTTAAATTTCTCTAACTAGAAATATATGTTAAAAAAACAAAAACGATTTTGAATTTTTTTGTAGTTTATTGCACTTTTTTGCAATTTATGTAATTACTATGCACTTAATGCATACATATTATTAAAATTTGGGCTGTAATGGTTGTATTGATGTATATCAACTTGAAATGCTCCCAAAATTGGCACTACAGCATGTAAAAATATAATATAAGCTCTGGCGGACTTGGTTCTATGGTAGGTCTTAAAGGGTTAAGCTGTCTCTCTGTTCTTTGAAAAATGAATCCTGAGAATAACATGCATGTATCAACCCTGCACCTCAGGTCTAGTTCAGGGGTTTGCACTTGACGCAACTCCTCATAAACTGTCCTTATGTCTTCATCTGTGTTCCTGATTCTTTGTCCATCTCTTGTTGCTTGAGACTGAATCAATTATTTCACCAGATCTGTCAGTTCATCCAGTCTATCACCATGGTTAACTTCTGCTGTAGCACCTTCACCATCCTCTGCCACTTCATTAACCCACTGGGGTCGCATCCCTTGACCCCAGTGGGTTAATTAAGTGGCAGAGTCAAAGTCCCATGACCAATTTAAGACAAAGCAACAAGATGCAGCAACCCAGAGTCTCCATTCGAAAGTGAGGACTTCAAACTACCAGTTTTTAAATTGTGTTAATAGGCCAGAATTATGATTAAAAAAATACACGCAATGTTTTTTTCTGAATAAAACAGTGGCATTTACTATGGGTAGAAACGGTAAAGGTGTTCTCGTGAGACATTAGCCCTTACACATTACACATGTACAAGTAATCCATTATAGATCAATCATCCAGATCATGAGCTTTACACAGAACATTGTTTAGCATCATTTGCAACTGCTTCATCAACATGGAGCTCTGAGTGTTTATTAAAGAATCATTGTGTGAAAGACGCTCTAACACAGCTCATCGCAGCCTTTAGCTGTGAGCACACAATGTCTCACATTTACATTCACTTTACTGTTAAATTCACTCAATAACTTTAAACAGCTGTTAGCAAGTGAAAATAGCAAAGATTTCAGGGCTGGGCTGAGCCCCAGTGTTTCAACATCATAGTAACACCTCACACAGTCACAACTCATCAAAACTCATCAAAGCTCATTATCATTAGGACACATTTAAGTCAATATCATTTCTCATTTCTGTGTCATCATCCATCAAATGTTGATACATAGTGGGTTTGTCATTCTTTCAGCTGACACTGAGATGAAGCAGGAAAGAAGCAGCTGATATTTGGACAGCACACATGATGGAAAGGAGGATTTCAGTTGATGTGCACATGAATGATTTGTGTTTCCTCTGCAGGTGAAGGTAGAAAGTGTGTGTGAGCTGAATTGAGCAGCATGGATCAGTGTGAGGACAGAGAGGAGGGAGTCCCTCCCTCTAAAAGCACTCTGTGTGGGGAACATGAGAGCCAGACCAAAGCTCAGAGGTGAGATGACCATCTCTAACTGTCCATGACTCTTCTCCATGTCACAGCTCTGCACTCACATCACTGCTCCATCATTATTCACAGAAACCAACCTGGACCTCCACCCACTGTTTCATCTAAGAGCAAACGGATGAAGAATTTCTTTCGTGATTTGGGGCGAAAAAATACATTGGATAAAAAGTAAGTTCATGTCATTGTTAAAGTATCTATCTATCACTTTATGTGTGATGAGGTTTTTACTGAAGAGCTGAACTTTTTTAGGATCCATCAGAGACTCAAACCTGGACCTGAACCCAGGACTGTGTCCTTAAAGAGTGACTGGTCAGAAGAATGTTTAAATAATTTTAAAGGAAAACAGTTTTCTGCTACAGAAAGATGAGCTCTTAGTAACTATTTTAACTATATATATATAGTTTTAACTATTTGTTGTTCTATATGAGCTGCAGACATGTCATTCCCTTGATCCTATCTAAACTGTCTCTTTAAAGAACTTAAAATACACTTTGTTGTTTAGAAACATGAAATTAAATTACGTTTTTAAAAAGCAATCTGTAAAGCTAGCTGACGAGAAAACCCTGGAGTTTAACCTGCTGTGGGGTTGTTGGTTTTGAGGTGGTACTTAGAGTCTTTGACCTTGAGTCCCATGACCTTATTATTCGGGTCACATGAGTGAAGGCATGGGTGGGGGTTGAAATGTGTGGCCATGGGTCTGTGGACTCTGTTATAAGTGTCTGTGGTAACATGTATTTGCTGGACAAATAAACAGTTTTTGTAGTTTTGCATCTGTACATCACCACTGTAGCTTAAAATCAAATAATCAATATATGATTCAAGTGCAGATTTTCATCGTTATCATAAGAGGGTTTAGAAAATCAGTTTTAACTAAATGTCCCTGGATAAACTAGCATTAACATCACCTAACTAATACAAGGGATGTCCCTTTTCCGTGTCTGTATTGACTTAATGAAGGTGCAGTTTATATAACTACATATTTTCTGTGCTCTCTTGTTTCATTTCTTTTCTTTTCTTTATGCCAGTGCATGGTGAGTCAAAGAGTAGTTACTAGTCTGTGTGTGTTGTTTTCTTTGGCATTTAGGCTTTAATGAGCATGGTGCAGTCCAGGAATAATAACTTATTTTCTTTTATGTCCATCTGGTGAGCTTGATGGTTCGATCCAGTTTGTTGCTGTGTTTGGTTAAAGCATCTAATTCTTCAGGTGCTTATTGTTTTATTTCTTTTCCTGTACTGTCTGGCAGTGTAGTAATCAGAAATCTTGTCTGAAGGTTAAAAAAAAGATAAGTGCGATTTATTTTCCCAAGTAGACCATTATGGCTTTTGCTTGGATTGTTTTATTTTGAGTTATTAAAATCACAATGGACAACAAAGTGGGACGGAAAAGAAAAAAAGAGAGACAAGTTGGGAAGATATTTAACAGAAGGGCACAGAAAAATATCAAAGAAGCGGGGAAGAGGAAGAAAAGAAAATGTTCTTCAACACCTGCTGAAAAAAACAACAACAGAAAAAAAACCCAATAACATCAAAACAGGGAAACCACAGCAACAACACGAATAAGCATGAGTGACATTAAATAATAACTATTAAATGTTACTGAGCCACACACAGTATTAATGATACTTGACATTTTTAGAGGTAGCAGCTGACCAAGATAGTGTGCGTCTGTGAGTACCTGTTTATACGCCTGTGTGTGTGAGTGCAGGTATATTCATAAAGTTTATCCACACAACTGTCTAAAAGATGCAAGATGGCGCTGGAGTGATGGCAGCCTTTCCAAGTAGCTCTAAAACACCATCCTTGTTTCTTAACTTTTAACTATCTTTAGACTAGTCTTTCAAACTTTTTTCACGGCAATGTGTCACGGTGTCACATAGGCTGTGTTCACTGTTTCTTCTGGTGAAATCATCTTCTCATGTTTTTATAGAAAGATGATGAAAGAACCTGTAGAAGAACCACTAATCAAAGCAGCTTCATCAGCAGGTAGGAGACCAGTGGTTTGTGTGATGACATCTCTAGATATTAGGTAGATTTCTTTCCCTTTTTGTAATGTCTTTTGGAAAAATTGCCAAAGCATTTACACATCGTTATGTATATACAGTGGTCCTTTGCTAAATGCGGTTCAACCTTTCATGGCCTCACTGTTGTGCAGATTTTTTTCTTTGTGCAATTTTGCATGCTTTGTTTTGTTTTGTTTTGTTTACTGCACTGTTAGCAAAACAAAACAAAACAATCAGGTGTTCTGCGTCCTGATTCGCTGTAGACCATTGTCAATCAATCTCGTGCCGTGTCTCCTGTACAGTACAGAATGCGTTCAGCTTGTCAAATTTACATAAATCTTTGATCCCTAGCAATATGACTATGAAGTGCTGTTCTGTATCTTTGTTTGTTTTCTCCCTAACAAACACAACAATGTCAATAAAATGTTTTGCACCGTTAAAGGCACTTGCGGTAGCACCAAAAAGGCAGAGAAAGATGCGAACCATAAGCGAAAAAAAACAGTCAGATAAATCAAACTTTACTCAACTCATTCTTCTTGCTTCCTCTACTTCTGTACCATTGATTCATTAACGTTGAATTCTCTGGTTTGAACTTTATGTTTAAACAAGAGAGGAAAGTGTGAAAATGTTCATGCCTGTCTGAGAAAAGTGGATAAAGTATGTAGTGAGGGGTTTTACAGCCTTAAAGCATTTATAATAATTGTAAAAAATAAAGCTGGCTACTTCATGGATTTCACCTATCGCAGGTTATTTTTAGAACGCAACTTCCGTGATAAGCGAGGGACCACTGTACTTGTCTTTAAAAAACAAACAAAAGCAAACAGTTTTTATGGTCATGTTGAAATGTGTTGTAAAATGTCTTAATCCTTCTTTGGCACATTTCCATTGCATGATAACTGCCAGTCTAAGAAACCTGGAAAAGAAAGCAACTGGCATTTTTAAAAATTTTGAACCAACAGACCTCAAAATTCAGTATTTAAATATGAGATGATGGAAGATTTTTAAGATTCAGAGTTTCTACTTTTAAAACAGCAAAGTTTGAGTGGGATACATGTTCATGTCTCTTTCTTCTTCTTATAGAGGAGGAGCTTGTCAGGGTGCGAACAGCCTTTGTTTGGAGAGTTTCAACAGAAATCCTTAAACAGCTCCTTGAGGCCCTGGTAACTGATGGTGTCTTAAATGAATTAGAGAAAGATTCGATACTGGAAGGGAACCCTGTCAGAGCAGATAAGGCCCGCAGCTTCATCGATACAGTAAGGAAGAAAGGGGACAAAGCCTCCAGGATAATGATCCGACATCTTCAGATCAAAGATCAATCTCTTTTCTCTCAACTGCATTTATACTCTGATCCATCTGCTCAGCAAGGTAAGGTCGCTTTTTTCTGTAAGAATGGTCTCTTTTCAGTGCTTGTTGAGATGTGACAGTGTAAAACCTTAGAGATCAATATAACAAAAAACAGAAGGCAAGAACTTCATTCTACAACATGCATTTGGATTTGTTATACAGTGCTGCTCACAAATAAAAAAAAATCCAAAAGGTCATGCAGGACTATGAAGAAATTATTTCACATATGTGTTTGACTTAAAACAGACTACACAGATTAGTTTTAAACAGCTGTTCATCAAACTGGAACTTCTTAGCTGTATTGACTTGAGAAGTCTTATTTAGTTGTTAAAATTGATTGCCTTAAAAATGTAAGCATCATTTGTGTGACTTCTTGAGTGCTTTAGAATCCCTCGAAGAAAAATTGTTCCATTCTTCTGAGAGTCACAAGGTGTATATTCCCCTTTTCTAATTTAGAGTTGGAATTTAATGTGAATTATTGAATTCTCCTCATATGCTCTTTTGAAAACGTGGTTGTAGCAGTAGGGGACATCTTGACAATTCAATTTGATAATAGTTAGTGCCAAAATTTGGAGAAGAGGCTGTTGAGAGACAACGCCGGTCTCTCCGATTCTTTTGTCTTGGTAGAGATCATGCAGAGATGTTTCCAAGTTTTACACAATCGTTTTATTACCCATTTTCCTTACAGATGCATCTGGAGATCAGTACCCTGCATCCTATGCATTCCTATGCTAAAGGCTGATCTGAGGAGCATACCTCACACACACGTTTATAGAGTAAGGGAGGCTGCCCTTTGGCACTCCCCTCAGTAGTCTTCCACTACTCTCTCTATTGCTTACCCTGGGGTTTCCCTCCCTCAGGCTTGTACCTGTGGCTTCCTTTCCTGGCCTCTGCAGTGGGGGTTGGGTGTTCTCCTGCCCTGCACCCCAGTTTTTTGTTCCAATTCCAAAGGATTTGAAAAACAGGAACCTCATTAGTGATCTTTAGCACACATAGTGATATTTGTGCCCATCTTTCATCAATGTCAGAAGCCTATATGAAACCAAACACAAACATTGTGAGGGAGATGATGTTACTAGATATCAGTCATCATCATGCCTCCTGCCCTGTGTGCAATCACTAAAACACACAGAGATGATAACATGAAAATATAAAAGAATATTTAAAAAACATTAATCTGGTACCATAACCAGCTAATCTCATAGCATATCTTGGCAGAGATTTAAGTAGTAGAGTCAGAATAAAAATTTAAAAAAAAATCAAATCCAAGATAGAAAATGTGCAAAGAACCACCGACCAAAATGTAAAGAGTAAGAAACCAAGAGTTCACAGTGAATGATAACAAAAGTACCTTTTGTCCTTTTCCTCCGGGCAGATACCCTAAAATTGAAGCTTTTCAGTTTAGTCATAATGTGACTGAAAGCATTTTCTCTTTACCTTAATAGCAGAATGGTGCTGTTATAATCCATGACATTTTGTCTTTGTTGTAATTTTAGATCTACATCAGTCCGAGGAAAACTCAGAGAAAAAAGCGAGAAGAAACAAGTGTGTTTACTATTATTGTATATATTTTTATTTATTCAGAGGCTCTTCAAAATTGTCAGCCTAGACTTAAATCTGCTCTAAGGAAGAAGTTCCAGTGTGTGTTTGAGGGCATCGCTAAAGCAGGAAACCCAACCCTTCTGAATCAGATCTACACAGAGCTCTACATCACAGAGGGAGGGACTGCAGAGGTCAATGATGAACATGAGGTCAGACAAAGTGAAACAGCATCCAGGAAACCGGACAGACCAGAAACAACAATCAGACAAGAAGACATCTTTAAAGACTTACCTGGAAGGGATGAACCAATCAGAACAGTGCTGACAAAGGGAGTGGCTGGCATTGGGAAAACAGTCTTAACACAGAAATACACCCTGGACTGGGCTGAAGACAAAGCCAACCAGGACATCCAGTTCATCTTTCCATTCACTTTCAGAGAGCTGAATGTGCTGAAAGAGGAAAAGTTCAGCTTGGTGGAACTTGTTCATTACTTCTTTACTGAAACCAAAGAAGCAGGAATCTGCAGCTTTGAAGACTTCCAGGTTGTGTTCATCTTTGATGGTCTGGATGAGTGTCGACTTCCTCTGGACTTCCACAAAACTACAATCTTAACTGACCCTAGAAAGTCCACCTCAGTGGATGTGCTGCTGATAAACCTCATCAGGGGGAAACTGCTTCCCTCTGCTCACCTCTGGATAACCACACGACCTGCAGCAGCCAATCAAATTCCCCCTAACTGTGTTGACATGGTGACAGAGATCAGAGGATTCACTGACCCTCAGAAGGAGGAGTACATCAAGAAGAGATTTAGAGATGAGGAGCAGGCCAGCAGGATCATCTCCCACATCAAGACATCACGAAGCCTCCACATCATGTGCCACATCCCAGTCTTCTGCTGGATCACTGCTACAGTTCTGGAGGATGAGCTAAAAACCAGAGAGGAAGGACAGCTGCCCAAGACCCTGACTGAGATGTACATCCACTTCCTGGTGGTTCAGGCCAAAGTGAAGAAGGTCAAGTATGATGGAGGAGCTGAGACAGATCCACACTGGAGTCCAGAGAGCAGGAAGATGATGGAGTCTCTGGGAAAACTGGCTTTTGATCAGCTGCAGAAAGGAAACCTGATCTTCTATGAATCAGACCTGACAGAGTGTGGCATCGATATTAGAGCAGCCTCTGTGTACTCAGGAGTGTTCACACAGATCTTTAAAGAGGAGAGAGGACTGTACCAGGACAAGGTGTTCTGCTTCATCCATCTGAGTGTTCAGGAGTTTCTGGCTGCTCTTCATGTCCATCTGACCTTCATCAACTCTGGAGTCAATCTGCTGGAAGAACAACAAACGACCTCCCAGAAGTCTGAAACAGCAGAATCTTCAGTGACAAAAGAATTTGCAGAGAAAGACTTCTACCAGAGTGCTGTGGACAAGGCCTTACAGAGTCCAAATGGACACCTGGACTTGTTCCTCCGCTTCCTCCTGGGTCTTTCACTGCAGACCAATCAGATTTTCCTGCGAGGTCTGCTGACACAGACAGGAAGTAGCACACAGACCAATCAGGAAACAGTCCAGTACATCAAGAAAAAGCTCAGTGAGACTATGTCTTCAGAGAAAAACATCAATCTGTTCCACTGTCTGAATGAACTGAATGATCGTTCTCTAGTGGAGGAGATCCAAGAGTACCTGAGATCAGGACGTCTCTCTAGATATAAACTGTCTCCTGCTCAGTGGTCAGCTCTGGTCTTCATCTTACTGTCATCAGAAAAAGATCTGGACGTGTTTGACCTGAAGAAATACTCTGCTTCAGAAGAGGCTCTTCTGAGGCTGCTGCCAGTGGTCAAAGCCTCCAATAAAGCTCTGTAAGTATATCTGCACATTTAAAATTTTTATTCTGACCTTTAACTCGTTGCTTCTAAATGTAAATAGAGGTTATTGTGGTTGGTTCTTAAATATCTTTGGACTCTGGAAGGAAGCCGAAGTACCGGGAGAGAACCCATGCAAACACAGGGAGAACATGGAAACCAACCAGGGTCTTTGCCCCCAGGGATTCCACCATTTGTCAGATGTTGGTGGAAACAAACTAAGGACTTTGTTGTTGTGAAGCAACAGTGTAAATCACAGCACCACCATGCTGCTAAAATGTGCTGCTGAAAGGTGCACACAAAGGTGCTGTTTTATTGTTTTTAAGACTTTAAGTCTTTAAACAATAAAACAGCATAGTCATATAAATTATGTTGATTACAAAATGTTAATATTTGTAAATTAAAACATATTACATTTATTAATCATTTAAATTCCCTTTCCTAGACATCCTTAGGACATCTAAAAACATTACTCAGTACAAAGTTCAAATGTTGAACATCACATTGACCTCCAAGTTAGGTCACATTTGGCTGGCCAATTCATGGACCTAGTTTGGACGTCATGTAGATGTCCAGAATTAGTCACGGACCAGTGTATCCAGTGTATCCACATGACATAATCAATGTTCACGGGATAATAGCAGACGCTTAAAAGTTGATGTCTACCATAAACCAATGTATATGGATCGGAATTTAAGGTCTGACTCACCATCCACACATCCTGGACAGAGAGGAACGCTGGTTTGAGCGGGGAGTCAGAGAGGCAATTTACATGAAAAGGGAAAGACCATCTCTGTATCGAGGAGCTGGCCTATCTGTCACCATCCTACAATGCTGTGATTGCAGCCATTCTCTAACTCTCTGTGAATGGTACTCATGGCCATTGATCAATGGTCATAATCAGTGATCAGTGGTCTTTGATCAGTGGTTGTTGATCAATGGTCATGACAAATTGCATATTAAGGATCAAGGAACAGACCTCACAAACCCATTGTTCATTAATGGTGCTAATTTCAGTCATTATGCAAATGTACTGTTTATAAGAGTGGGGAAACCTGCAGTCAGCTGATACTGAAGAAGTCACTTGGATGAGTGATTAAACGTTTCTCCCACTGCCAATGCTACATCCACATGAACAGAATCAGCGCTTGGGGATTTACTTACCTGGATAACTGAACGTGCATCAAGACATTTTTGCTATAATAATATCCCTTTCCCACTAGTATCTACGAGGTTTGACTTGAAGCAATTTGACTCGACACATTTTTGGTTGTTACCCATTGCAATTGAGTACCACCTATTGAGTTTAGGGTATTTATAGCAATGTGGCTTAAGGTCCCATGGTGGTATTTGTATATGATACATTTGCCACAACAAAGAACATCTAGTCAGTGGTATATCTGCTGCTCAGTATATGAATTTGTCTCGAACAGAGGCAAGTTAGCAAACTATTGGAGTTGCAGAAAGGTGCAACTAATAAGGTCTCTAAAAGTACAGCAAGCTGTTCATACCTGAGGCCTTGGGAAACTACCAGACGAACACTCACAGCCTGTACCACTTGAAGAAGTACGCAAGAAAGGCCATACAAGAACCATCCAAGGTGCACTCTCAGTGGCAGGTGAACAATATGAGAGCAGTCGCACCATGACCGGAGACAGAGCAGTACTGAAAGATTATATGAGAGAAAGCTGCAATCTATAACAGCCATGCTCAGTGCTAATGGATCTAAGAAGAGACCACAAAATGTTCCTCTCACTGAAAACCTTACACCTACATGAACAGAATCAGATTCTTTAGATCATAGCAAAAATTAATTTCACTAAATACTTGCTTTTATGTCATTAGTTTTTGAGAGATAGTTTTTGAGAGTTCAAACATTGCCTCAGATAAAGTATCTCTGACCAAATCTCTCAGCCCCAAACAGGTTTCCATTTAAATATATAAAATGCAATTGTGGTTTTACTGAACAAATACCAAATGCACTAAAGTTGTCATCTGGGGAAGCAAATATACAAGATTTGATTATTGTGTTAATTATGAATTTTATTGCGTACATAAATATGTATTTTTCTTGTATATATTCAGTGCATAAAGGTATAAAGAGATTTCTTTTCATTACAAACTGCATTTGTTGTTTCAGGCTTAGTGTTCCTAACCTCTCAGAGACAGGATGTGAAGGCGTGTCCTCAGTTCTGAGATCCCAGTACTCCAGTCTGAGAGAGCTGAACCTGAGTATTAACAGCCTGGAGGATTCAGGATTTAAGATTTTTTCTGCTGCATTGGAGAGTCCACATTGTAGACTGGAAACGCTCAGGTCAGATCTTGTCTTAATTTCTTTTCATTCATTTAGAAAATCAACCAATTAAAGGATTTGGCTAATAAAGTTCATTTGTATGTAATTGTTGTTGTTTCATAATATGCATGTCCATAATAAAGTAAACAGCCTTTTTTTTCTAACTTTAACACAAAATAATAGGGATTCTTAAAAACAAACATAAAAAATAAATCAAAATTGAATATTGCTATTAGTAGTAGATCTTCACTATAACTTGATTATAGTTTGACACCAATATTTGTTTTGATGTTTGTGTTTTGTTTTGTTTTTTCAGATTGAATATTTGCAACCTCTCAGAGAGAAGCTATGAAACTCTGTCTTCAATTCTGAGTTCCCAGTCTTCTAGTTTAAAAGAATTGGATCTGGGTAACAATAAACTGCATGATTCAGCAGTGAGGCTTTTGTCTATTGGACTGAAGAGTCTCAACTGTAAACTGAATACTCTGAGGTCAGATAAAGTAATATTTTGCTTTGCAGTAATTCGTCTGTTGTGTTCACATCTTACTAGGAAATTTCTGAAGAAAAAAAAAATCAGGACTGAATGTTACTGAATTTTGTAACTCCTCACCGCACCTTAACAAAAGTTGAGTTAGTTTAATTGTTTATCTTTTATTTCTCAGACTGGACCACTGTAACTCCTTAGAGAGAAGCTGTGAAGCTCTATTCTCAGTCCTCAACTCCCAATTCTCTAATTTGAGAGGGCTGGACCTAAGTAACAATGATCTGCATGATTCAAAAGTGAATCTTCTCTCAGTTTCAGTGAAAGGTCGACATTGTAAACTGGAAACTCTAAGGTCAGGATTCAGACTTTTCTGTGATCACCTGTATAGATTTGTCAAATAATCTTTTATTTAATTTTGGGTTGAATTCGGTAGAAATATAAACAAAAGATTTTTCATATTCACATTTTTGTTTATCTGTTAAAAGAATTATTTCATGTAGTGGTCAGTTTAGAGATCTAGGACTTTTTTTTAATTTATATTGCATGTTTAAGAAGAAAATGATAACTTTTATAGCAGCTTTATTCATAAAAGAAATGGCCAACTATTGTGGCTATTTATGTCTGGGGGAAAAAAAAATAGAAAGTCAGGGCTTTGCTGAGCTTCCTGGAGCCTATTTTCATTGGCAGTATTTTTCTGTAAAATTAATTTCTTTCTTCCCACCATCACCAAAACCTGCTCACATTGGATTGTCTGATTGTGGGTTAGTCTCTAACATTTTAAGGTGTTACCTATGAATAAAGTTAAATTAATTTGATTGGACTGAAGTAGTTAGCTGTTGTTATATCTGACAAACAGAAAATGATTGTTGACAGATGGATGGTTGTTTTGTGTGTCTGCAGTCTGTCAGGCTGTATGATCACAGGGAAAGGGTGTACTTCTCTGGCTTCAGCTCTGAGCTCCAATCCTTCCCATCTGAGAGAGCTGGACCTGAGCTACAATCATTCAGGAAACTCAGGAATGAAGCTGCTGTCGGCTGGACTGAAGGATCCAGGCTGGAGACTGGACACTCTCAGGTATGGAGAGAATGTCTGACAGAGGAGGAAGAGCTAGAAATATTTCCTGTATCCTTCACTCCCATCCTTACTCTTTCATGCAAATGTAACAATAACAAAAATAAGTTTTTACTGGGCCATGTTAAAATAAATGTTTAGTTATTATTCTCTTGTTTGATATCAATAAGAGAGAAAATATGTACGAGAGATAATTTATCGTCGATTAGGCATTAAATGTAGATTTTGTCAGACTATGGGTCGTGGTGTGTGAAAGGAGCGGACTCGAACGCAGATCTCCTTTTGCAATGAGACAGTGAATTTATTTACAGTGTGAAATAATAACAGTCCAGTGTGAAATCCTTCGGCCATGGCTTCCCTTGGTCAATTCACCCAGCTCCCCAAAGTGGAGTGTGGCGATGGCAAAACAGGCGACACTCCGTGCGTTAATTTCCCGCTCATGAATCAGCTCCTGTGTTCTCCTCTCCACCTCCTGGTGCGAAAGACAAAAAGAGTGAGAAGCAATCCGAAAGGGAGTATGAAAGAGCACACTATCAAAACACTACTAACGAGCTTAGTCTAATGATCCAGTGCTGACTGAAGCCTGGTCACAGTGTTAAATACATCGGGGTTTGATGGCGGATACTTCATGGCAGCTGGTGAGTGTTAATTAATCGGCGGTGTGCAGAAACTACTTCCGTGTTGGTGGACGTGCCTCCAGGGAAGTGCGGCTCCATCAAAATAAACACAAACATAAACGATCAGGTGGCCCAGCAGAGCTGGTCAGACCCTGACACTATGTCATGGTTACCAAAATTTTAGACAGAAGCAAAGCGGCTTTCCTAGCATTTACTACTCACTCAGCTAAAAAAGGAAGAGAATAAGTGTTGCTGAACTGTACAAGGTTTGTTAGACACTTTGATGTGTGGTATGCATGTCATGACATTAGTAAACAAATATTAAAGGTCATGAATGAGAACAAAGACAAGGAAAATAAAGATAATGAAGGTCACAGTTTAAATTGGTCCTATTTAATTCAATATAGTGGCGTACTGGCAGATCCAGGACCAGTCCAAATCATCAGCAGTTTCACCATTTTCAAATCCACGTATAGACTGAAGTGTATTTGGGAAACTGCTGTTCCTTTATCAGTGTCTAATAGTATGTGTATGAGAACCATGTGTCGATGCTGAGAGAGACTGTGCTGCTCTGACCCCTCCTCCTTTCAGGGTGGAGCCTGCTGGAGTCCGATGGTTGAGACCAGGTCTGAGGAAGTGTAAGTGTGTTTTTAATGTGATTCATGAAAACAAAGCAGCACACATTCAACCATCTTCAAACTTTCACATCACTCATTCACATCTCTGATGTCAGGAGTCATCATCAAAGTGTCAATCAATGAACAGATGATGGATCAATAACTGCACCTGGATTGTGTTTGTTCTCTCCATCAGATTCCTGTCAACTCACAATCGACACCCGGATTTTATGTCTCTCCTGGTGCCTCAGTGTCCCTGTGTTGAGTTGAATGTAAAGAGTGTCTCCTGTTAGAGAAACACTCTGACTGTTGAACAGATAGTTCAGTCTGTACATGTCTGTCTCTTTCACCCAGAAACACATTTTCAGATTCATGGATTCAATCAGTTGATGTTTTAAACTGTTCTAAATGATTCCTTGTAAACTTCTTTCTCTTCAGTCCTTTAAAGATGGAAGCTCCCATTATTCCAGGATCCACATGTTGTTTTTCAGTCTTTTTCCACTCAAAGCTTCACAGTGAATATCTGTATGTTGTGTTATCTGAAGTTGCGTTCACAACCAGTTCCTCTGCATTTTCAACAAGTCTGAGCTCATTAAAATGAATCCAAATGTTTGATTTCTCTTTCTTAATGGGATGTTTCCATCATGGCTGAATAAGTGGACATCCAATAGTAATAGTACATTCAGCATCTCTCATGTTTCTCTCATTGTATAAAAACAGCTGCTTTTAAAAACGGATCCAATCACAGAAACATGAACTTCCATATTGATCAGATCAATACGTACAGCTCTGATGTCACTGACATCTCCTTGAACTCTTCATTGATGGTAATTTGTGGCCATCTGCTGGTGAGAAGATGAACTCCATGATTTCAGTTTAATGGGCACAGATGACATGAAGTGTTTTAAAACCAGCTTTTTCTAATTGTTCAGGGTCCTGCTCCAGGAAACGGCTTTCAAAATAAGTCCTCAGTCTGAGTTAACAGTCCATCAATGGGCGTTATTAGCAGTTATCAGCCCCATAACTGTGGCTCAGATTGGCCCTCCTGCACCTGCTAGCAGCCTCAGTAGGTCGTTATCACCAATTGGTGATCGCTGTGTCGCTGTTGGAGGGACGACGATGAATCCAGATCCAGTACAGACAGACTCCAGTTCACTTCACACTGAGACGGGTGCAGAGCAGCTAACTACTGATAAATGTCTATTTAATCAGTTTGAATATGATTTCCTCATGAATAGAAACAGATTTAATAATGAAAAGGCTTCTGAACGTTATTCTTTTGCCACAAGCATCATCTGTGTGATGGAAGTTGAGTCTGGAAATAGTTTTTTGCTAGTATATTACTTTAGCTGAGGCTAACTCCAAAGCACGCAATGAGAGTGTTAATAACGTTACTAATGTTCAGTTACACTTTACTAGGTCACATCTGTGACACACGTCATTTAAATAAAGAAGGAAATATTGGCTCTGTTTTGTCTGCTGTGCCCAAAAGTGACTCCCCGTATTTAAACTGCTATGAATAACTTGTTGGTCTATAATATGTGAAACACGTGTCAAATGTATCCATCATGAAAGATATCAGGTCATCTTGAGCCACAAAAACATTCCTATCATGAGGTAGAAGCTGGAATCAGTTTGTTGCAGACGTTTATATATCCGATATTTCTCCAGTTAAAAGTCACGTTGAAATTTAAAAATGTCTAATAAAAAATGTAAAATGTAATACACCAAAGAAACACATGACAAGCAACAGGGGTGGGTAAAGGGTGAGAGACAGCCAATGTAGACAGTACATCCGGGCCTGCAGCCTATGCGCTGGTCTCCATGATCCACCGTCAGCATCGGAAGGGAATAAGCGTCGAAGGCGTTTGGAAAGGGAGGGGGGAGGAGTGTGTGCATATCAGTGTATATGTATGTGTGTGTGTATCCAGAGTTCAGCTGAGACAGTGTCCTTCGCCCTGCTAGGCTAAGTAAACAGTCTTCCAGCCAACCCAGGTGGCCTTGCATGGAATGGGAAGGAACAGACTAAACACAGTCATTATCAGGGTGTTTTTGTTCAGCTTCAGCCCTGCGACCGCAGCTGGCGCCAAAGGGGTATCCGCAAGAAGTGATGGTGGTTTTACTTTACTGCGAACAACTCATATGAATTTCAAAGCTGTTCCAACAGTCCGACACTGGTCTCTCAATCTCCCATTGGAGAGCCGTGAGCTTCTCCATGATGTTATCAAACTTGTGCTCAAAGAGCCGATTCTGAGAACTCACAACCGCAGTGAGCTTCTCCAAGATGTGATCCAATTTGCATTCAGAGGTGTTATTCTGAGCGAGCCCCTCCAGATGTGATCCAGTTTGCACTCAGAGGTCTTGTTCTGAGTATTCACGGCAGCCGTGCGGTTCTCCAAGATCTTATCCGTGCTGCACTCAATGAGCCCATTTTGAGAAACTCACGCCTCGTCCCATCGTTTCAGTCCCAGCAGGCAGCCTTGTGGGGGTTTGAACAGCTGCTTCCGCTTCCTTAATTCTTCGATAAGCCAGGGCCAGGCCAGCTCCGATCAGCAAAAACCCTGTTACCATGGTTCCGAATAGGTAGATATCTTCAGCACTCAGGCTCACCCGAGCCCAGACTTCTCGTTGAGAAAGGGGTGTCAATTGCATTCAGAGACCAGTTGATCCAATCCATAATTCTCTTTTAGGTTTTAGAGAACAGACTGTGAGAGAGTGTTCCAGGGAAAAGTAATAAAAAAAAAACACGAGACTAGACAAGGACACAAGAGGCTAAGCAGGGAAGCTAAGGGAGAGGAGAGGAGAAAAGTGCGACCGCCTTCGCCGAGAGCCAAACGAACAAGTATAACTGGGATGGCCTTTGGTGACAAGACCAAACATGGGGTTAATTAAAGTTGGCCCGGCTGAAGATGCACCTGACACTCTCTGACAGCCTAAACTACCCAAAGTTTTCAAAAACCCCTCATTTCCAAAATTTATAGATTACTTTTGACAGCAGAACTGACCAAACTGTCGGGAGCATTCATTGTTTTTACTGTGCAGCTGGCTTTGCACCTGTTGATCTTTGAACTCACTTTGTCCATAAAACTGTCAAAGGTGACCCATTAAAATGATGGATGATGTAGTCTGTTAACCTTCTACACAGGCTGGGTCACATTTGCCTTCTTGCATTGAGTTGGATCCAGAATCAAAAATGCTTTGATGCTAATTTAACTGACTCCAATGTTTGGAATCATGTCTGATTTTCGTTCCACTTCTCACGTATGCACCACTTTTTATTGGTCTTTCACGTGTAATTCCAATAAAATTGATTCATGTTTGTGGCTGTAATGTGACAAAATGTGGAAAAGTTCAAGGGGGCCGAATACTTTTGCAAGCCACTGTAAGTCCCATTCCCTGTAGGCCAGAACTCCTGCCAGAGTAAGATTGCTTCCCTTTTTATGGAAGCTTTGTGTGTTTTCCAGACTTATGGAGATCTCACTTATTTACGTTTTTTTTTGTTGTTGTTGTTGCCATTTTTGTCTCCCCCCATGTGTTTTAGTTGATCTAATCAGCCAGTATTTAAGATTCTGTTTGTGTTTCGGTTGTTTGGTAGTTTTTTTTTGTTCATTTAAGTTTGATTTTGGTTCAGCAGTTTGCTGTGGAGCTTTATAAAAAAGTTTAGTTTAGTTCTGTTAAGTTTGACTCCTTTTAGGACAAAAAACTCTTATTTGAATTTTTGTAATGTTTTGTATTACTTAAGCAGAATTTTACTGTAATAAAAACAGTGTGATGATGAAATGATGTATTATACCTCTGGCCTTTAGCTATATTGGTATATTGTTAAAAAATATATATTGTTTGAGGATTTTTGTTCTACGATTTTTGAAGTTTTAGTTCTTTTAATTTTTTTCATGTTGATTCCCATTTTGATGGCACCAAGGAGATTAGACTCATATCTTATAAGTCCCCCCTTCTGTTTCAGAGGTTTCAATGTTTAGTTGCTTCTTGATTTGTTTTCTTGATTACATTCAGAGGAATTTTTGTTCACCCAGGGGTTCATATCTCCCTAATTTCCTCATGTGTGTATTATGGTAATACAGGAAACTACAACAATTTTAATAATAAACATTTAAAAAACAAATTTGGAGGATTATTATTTTTCTACTAGTCTTAAAACACATCTTGTAAATTTTCAGAGAAATATAGACATTAAATTTCTTGATTTCAGACTTTTAATCAAACCATGCTTTTCACTCACACACAATTTACCAAATACAATGATTGTAATGGTTTTAACACTTGAACCAAAACTACACTTTCAGTGCAGTGGATGTCTAGCTCTGGGATTGTAACTTTTCGTTGAGAGAGTCATTTCCAATTTCAATGATGTTTCTCAGGGCGTTCATTATTATGGCATCAATGGCAGGATTCAGTTCTGTTTCTGAATGGTAGTTCTTCACTGGAAAAATAGAGTGAATAGGGGTGCCCACACGTTTGCTGAACTGCTGAATCTAAATAAAAATTAAAAAAAATAAAAAAGTTCAGAAATTACTGATCAAAGATCAGGGTTGTTAACAGAATTACAAAAAAATATGATAATTATTTTGACAGTTTAATTATATTGCATTTCTGTATAAAACTGTATTAAAATAATATACCTTTTGCTGCAGAGATTTGCTCTTGTAGACATCTGTCACATAATCGTTTATCTCAGGAAAAGCCTCGTCAATTTTGGTAAAAATTGCCACTTGTGGAATCCCTGACCAAATACAACACAAATGTTGGGTGAATGGATTGTGATGTGAGATAAGTGCTTCCTAACACTTCTGGTTGTACATAAAAGACTGTGGTCTATGAGGAAGACTCGTGAAAAATTTGATAACTTCTAAATGACTGTGATTACGACTGTGACTGTGATTTGTGAACTGTGATTATAACTGTGAATCCAAAGACCAGGTACTTGGAGCTGCTACGTTAGCACATATAAGTCTGATGTTGGCGGAATAGAACTGACAGTTGAGATAATGTACAGGATATACAAGGGGAAACTGTGGGTGTTTTAGCAAAGAAACTGATACACTGTGGCTCCAATTGCTCAGTGTAGCCCTCTCTTACAAACTCTGGTTTAGACTCTGAGCTTACCTACATTCTGCAAATCTCAGGTGGGTTATGTTTGCTTCCTGTTTGTATGTTCTGTATGTCTTTGTGCCATTTGCTGTTGTGAAGATAGCTCACACTTGTTCAATTCTTTCATTTTCACTTACAAATGCTGTATAATACGGTGGCCCTGAAGTGCAAACCACAAAAACAAATCACAAAACGCACAACAAATTGAAAAGCGCAAAAACAAATCTCTTAACGCAAAAACAAATTGAAAAGCGCAAAAACAAATCTCTTAACGCAAAAACAAATTGAAAAGCGCAAAAACAAATCACTTAACGCAAAAACAAATCACTTAACGCAAAAACAAATTGAAAAGCGCAAAAACAAATTCACTTAACGCAAAAACAAATTGAAAAGCGCAAAAACAAATCACAAAACGCACAACAAATTGAAAAGCGCAAAAACAAATTGAAAAGCGCAAAAACAAATTGAAAAGCGCAACAACAAATTGAAAAGCGCAACAACAAATTGAAAAGCGCAACAACAAATTGAAAAGCGCAACAACAAATTCACTAAGCGCAAAAACAAATCACAGAACACACAACAAATTGAAAAGCGCAAAAACAAAAACCAAACCGGAAGAGGTAGGTACCAATGCTGCAACAACAGGCATCACTGATTGGATGATGGATCCGGTAGCCTTTTGAACCGGAAGTTGTTCTGTTCGGAAGTTTGGTGACTGCTCTAACAACTTTTTTCCACAACTTGGACAAAACATGTTGGCTGTATCCCAATTCAGGGTCTGCAGCCTTAAAGGATGCATTTTAAGGCCGATTACGTCACAGCGGCGCGCCGAAGGCTGTTCCAATTCAAAGGCTGCTCGAAATGCGGTCCTCAAATTCGGCCTTCATTTCCCTGAATTTTAAGGCTGTGGCGGGGTAGACTTCGTGGCCCAACATATTCCACAATTCATAGCGCGGCAGTCACTGTGGATAATTTTGCCGCTGACGGCAGAAGCGTAGCGGCCGAAGAGTAAACTGTTAAACGTAAGTACTGAATATGATGTCACTTTTTTATGTGCAAATGTTTAATAATGAGGAACATTAAAACATTACTGTTGGCCAGATGTCGTTATTTGCCATTAGCGATGTTTGTACTTTCAACGTTTACTTTGTTTTAAAGCATTTAAAATATAATAATACAATAGTTGACCTTAATCCTACAGAGAATGTGATGATTTTATGGATAATTAAAGTCAGTCATATATCCACAAACACAACAAGCTGAAAGTCAGTGATGCTGCTCGGTTTGCAGTCCTGAATATCACGGCACAAGCAGGATTCACTGCACTGTTAATGTTAGCTATGTTATATTGCTGCCTCTGTTCGGTGGTGTCGAGCCAAATGGACTTTAACGTGTGCTTGAACGAGCTGACGGTTCACTCGTTAAGCTGAAAGAAAGATGCTTTAATCACAGGAGTCACACATGCGTCCACTGGACCATCTGGGACTCTTCTTGTTTAGCACTCATAATAACACAAACACTAAATCCTCCTTCTCTGTGCTGTTTTGTAGCAGTGTATACACCTGAGACTGTCACCTGTCTGTCTGTCCTGCACTCTCTCTCTGTTTCTTTCTCTCTGATTGTGGAATAAAAGTATGAACATGTGCTTATAAGTTACACTTGTGTTTGAATCCTGCAGCTTATCACACATTTGATTTCCATGTGTGACAACTGCAAGTGTCCAGAGTGAGGACAGACTGAGGGACCCACTGCTGCACATCATCTGTGAGGCTTTGCACCCCTGATGATCCACCAGGACAAACTCAGCAGTGTGTGAGGAAGAGGAGGAGGAAGAGCCAGCAGCAGCTGACAGATGGAGAGAATAGACAGACTGTTCCCTGTTTGTGAAGGACTGCTAGGAAAGTTTAACATAACTAATTATCTGTCCTGAATCATTATTAGGTAATGTTCACATAATTTGATCATCCCAGTGTTTTCAGTGTGGGAGAAAGTACTCAGGGCCTTCAAGTTACACACTATGAAAGGCAGCAACAAGTTTAATATTCAGAAACCTAAAGTATGTATCAGCAGCAGAATGGAGCTAAAAATAAATGTTTGTTTCAGTTCTATGAAGCTTTGAGTATTTTGGATTAGTAGCACTACTGTGTTTGTTGCATCATATTGCTGTAATTGTTTATATGCTTTATATATTCTGAGGTAAGTTGATCTATAGTGTTACATCATATTCTATAAGGATGTTATGTGTTTGTAGACTTTCTGCCCAGTTTGACCCATTTAGCAGAAGTCAGTCTGTTTAAGGCTCTGATATCTATTCTGTATGACTTAAAGCAGTTATGACATGGTCTGATTTTCTCACCCAATAAAGGAATATTTAATATATCAGTCTACTCTTTATTTTATCAGCAACAGTTATCACAGCTCGTACATTTTCTTTTTACACATATATGTAAGCATTGAGCCAAATTTAGTAATGCCAACATATTACACGGACAATATTTGTCTCTTATATATAATACATCTACATATACACTGTCAAAGATACTTGTCTTTGAGTGAAGATTTAATGTGATAGGACATATAAATAACTGCAACTTGAATCTTTACTGAAGCTCAGTAAACATGAATTTCACTCACATGTGCTGTACCAGTGTACCTGCACATGTGATGTGACAATAGAAGTTATTTGATTTGAGAGTTCAAACTCACTGCTGTAATAACTTATGATTAATAACTATAATATTGGCCATATCATATTTACACTGACTTTAGTCTCATGAACAACATTAGCTAATTGTTATTTACTAGCTAATCTTAAATGACTGTTCAGTACAGATATGAAGGGCAGCAATCATATTTTACAGTCCTGTGGTCTCAGCCTCAGATACTTATTAAATCACACAAAGCTCGTGTAGAAACAAACACACGAACAAAATATGTTCTCCTTCATTTCCGTCAAAGCTGTATGAAACGTTTCCAGCGGTTGGTGTTATGGTTGCTAGGCAACCTGGGCAGCGCGACGGAGGCTAGACCGTCCCATTTCACAAGCCTCGCACTTCCGGCCTTAGTGGTCTTTGAGTACGCGGCCCTTGAGGATCGTTGAGGCTGCGTACTTTAGGGCTGCAGACCCTGAATTGGGATCCGTCGACTGCTCTTTCTCATAACCACGTTCGGCAGAACAACTTCCGGTTCAAAAGGCTACCGGATCCATCACCCAATCAGTGATGCCTGTTGTTGCAGCATTGGTACCTACCTCTTCCGGTTTGGTTTTTGTTTTTGCGCTTTTCAATTTGTTGTGTGTTCTGTGATTTGTTTTTGCGCTTAGTGAATTTGTTGTTGCGCTTTTCAATTTGTTGTTGCGCTTTTCAATTTGTTGTTGCGCTTTTCAATTTGTTGTTGCGCTTTTCAATTTGTTTTTGCGCTTTTCAATTTGTTTTTGCGCTTTTCAATTTGTTGTGCGTTTTGTGATTTGTTTTTGCGCTTTTCAATTTGTTTTTGCGTTAAGTGAATTTGTTTTTGCGCTTTTCAATTTGTTGTTGCGCTTTTCAATTTGTTGTTGCGCTTTTCAATTTGTTTTTGCGTTAAGTGAATTTGTTGTTGCGCTTTTCAATTTGTTTTTGCGTTAAGAGATTTGTTGTGCGTTTTGTGATTTGTTTTTGTGGTTTGCACTTCAGGGCCACCGTAGTATAAGGCAAAAACAATCTTCTGTTTTGATGAGCTCAAGCAAGATACTTAACTATAAAATAAGTATTTCTTAAACCTCTATTAACACACTCACATACAATGAGCTCATAGCTTAGTCATTATATATGTAAATTTGTATCTAATTACTTTGTCAATCACATTTTGCATTTATAAATTATATACTAAGAAAGAATAATGCTTTAAAAATAAGGAATTAAGAACTGACTAATAGCTTAACAGTGTGAATAAGTGTTATTCTTTATTGATGGGTGTTTGCACGGAAATGACAATAAACAAAAACAAGTAATGATGGCTTATATTAGATTTTTTAAGGCAGTTAGTTCCCATTGTAAAAAGAAGAAACAGTGATTTTTGCTCACCCAGATCACTGGCTTCATCTCTGACATCCTGCATTACCTCCACAGTGGCATCATTCATCAGAGATACAGTGTTGGCATCAACAACACAAACCAAAACGTGCACTTTGTCGTTCTCAGTTGGAGCTCTGTTGTAGTATCTATCATCTTTTGACAGTTTATTTTCAGGGTTGAACTAAAAGATAAAGTGTAAATATAAAACAAATAATGTAAAATGATGAATTACTGAAAAATTACCAAAATAATATAAAGATCTTTTTCTTTTAACTGAATGTCAGAATTTTAAAACTGCCGAATTTAAAAAATAACTCTACCTTGTAACCATCATTTATGCGACCCTTCAGTGCCTGTTTGACATCTTTCACATGAATTCTTCTCTGTCTTCTGCTGGTGATTTTGAACCCCGCCATGTCATTTAGGACAAAAGGGTAAAAGGTGTTTCCATTCCGGATCCTGTAGGTTCTATACTGTGGATCACATATGAAGAATAATACATTTATTTATTTTCACATTCAAACGCTTTGAGAAACAGGTCCTATAATGATAATAAATTCAGAAGAATTTTGTTATTTTCATAAGTTGTTGCCAAAACAGCATCACCCCTGGGTTAGTGGAATTCCATACCGAAACTTCAAGGTGAAAATTTTGTAAGTTCCTATTTTGGCCTTTTGAAACCAGAAGTGGTGAGCAAGGGGCGAATCTGATAGAGAATCTGGCACTGATAGAGTGCCACTACTACGAGAAAGCGGCATTTGTAACACAAGCTGGTGATGGGGGAGAGGCTAACGAAATTAGACAATAATAGCTATTGTATCTAGTAATATAACTAATAATAATAATGTAACTGATAGGATCTGAACATGGTGCATTCATTTGGCAGAACATAAGACTATACAATGCCAGGTCTCCACCACATGTTAACTAGGGGTGGGTTTTGATAATCTATTTATCGATCGTGATAGCGATTCATTAAAATCCTGAATCGATTTTTAATATAAATTTATTTTCCCCGAAACGCCAGAATCTCAGGTTAAACCTCACAAAATTTCAACAACTACCAAACAGCTAAAACAGTAAATGAGAGCAGGTACACGGATTCTGCACTATGGCGTAAACACAAAGCGCGGACCTGCCGACAGATCAGAATCAGTGAGATGTTGCCTTTCTCACCTGACGGCAAGGACAGGGTCGGGGCTGAAAGCCGACAGCTCGCTGACTCTGGTGTTTTCGGCGGGTCACGCCTTTTTTGCGCTGATTCTAAAGCTATTAGTTTGATCTCTCTCCAAACAATATTGACTGAACCAGCTGCAAAAGAAGATCCAAACTACGGTTCACATTTGGCTTCACATAAACATTGTCATGAATTCCCTTTTACTTTTGCTGTTTTGCTTCCACCACGATAAAATCACACTTCATGCACAGCTCTCTCTCTCTATCTGTCTGTGTCTCTCTCTCTCTCTCTGTCTGTGTCTCTCTCTCTCTCTCTTGCTCTCTCTGTATACTTCAAGAACAGTTTCCTGTCTAAATATAATACCCACAAGTCTACTGTTGTTTACAGCGCTGTTGGCCGCTGTTTTTTTCCCTTTTACATTCTTCCAAAAAGAAAACCTAATTTCTGCTGTTCAATACTGAACAAATTTAAACTTTTTAAAATTATGCAAAATGCAAAACACTTAGCCGTGTCTCTAATAAAACCACTGTAACGTCAGAGGTAACGTTCATATGTTGATTAATGGTTTTCTTTCGTTTTTGATGTACTGCAGAATATTTTTATAAAATCCCAGGCCAGGAAAATCACCTTCATGTTTTTCTGTGTTTTATCTTCAGCTACTTTGACACAAAAGCATCTGCTGTGACGCTCACACCTTTGATAAAGTCTTGCGAGTGTCAGCTTCCTTTTTATAGATACAAAAATATGTAAATGCACTGATCTGAATTATAATCTGTCTGGTACGGGAACTGCTCTGCCTCGGACCGGAAGGCGTTGCAGAGGGTCGTGAAAACTGCCCAGCGCATCGCCGGAGCACCACTTCCTGCCATAAAGGACATCTACAGGAAGCGGTGTCTGAAAAGGGCTGGGAAAATCATCAGAGACCCCAGTCACCCATCACATGGACTCTTCACCCTCCTGCCCTCTGGGAGGCGCTACAGGAGCCTCCGGACTAAGACCACCAGGTACCGGAACAGCTTCTTCCCCACAGCTGTCAGACTCCTGAACTCTGCCTCCTGACATCTGACCCACGTTAAACTCATGGACTGAACATACACACACCCACAACCACTAGCACTTTATCACTATCACAATTATCCACATACCTCACTTATCTTAACTGCACTACTGTATAGTTCTGTGTGAATATCATTCTGTACATATGATAATTTTTAATCCTACAACTGTTTATAACTTGCATAGTTCACATTTCTGTATAACTGTATATCTCAGATTTCTGTATAGTTTTTATTTCACATTTATATCCTGTTCATAGCCTGTACATAGCTTGTACTCACTACAGCCTGTACATACTTATAGTTATAGAATATTCATAACATACTTCACACCGTGTACATTATAACATACCATAATAGACCCATTTCTGTAATATACTTACACATCTATATTATTGCTAATATATATTGTAATATATCTATATCACTAAAGCACTTCTGGATGGATGCAAACTGCATTTCGTTGCCCTGTACCTGTGACATGTGCAATGACAATAAAGTTGAATTCTATTCTATTCTAATTCTATTCTATTCTAATATTTCTGACTGTCTGAGGCAAAATTTCCCAGATTTAAATTGAATCAAATCGAATCGTGGATCGAATCGATTCTAGAAATCAGTGGCGATACCCAGCCCTAATGTTAACTTGGCATACATGACAGTAAAACATAGATAAAAGCCTTCACCAACTTGCACATTCATGGATACAGCCAGATCACTGCTCTGGCTACAAGTTATTTAGTGAGTCACATATTCACTGTTATTGGCATAGTTGTACTCTGTCCATACCTCTTTGGTGCAGCTGGTACCAGATATGTTCTCCACCAAAACCTCACGATGTACTCTCTTTTGTAAGACAGTGTTTACAGAATTGATGAAACTAGATTTTCCAGCTCCAAATGGACCATAAAGGAGGATCCTAAGCTTTTGTTCTTCAACCTGAGGTTTGTAGTTCTCCACAAAATGCTGGTCAGTTGGGTTCTTTCTGCTCAAAGGAAATATTATATTATCTCACACCTTAGATGGAAAAAATGAATTAACATGCAACAACTGGATAGTTCACTGACTAAATAGAAGGAATACGGTAAATAAAATGTATTTTTTTCCATGAGCTTCACTCACCCAAAGTTAATTTGCCTCCATGGGTTTTCAAGAACTGACAAGAAACAATTTAAAGAGAAAATAATGTCAATGTATAGTACATTTTTTATTGGATGACAACTCGTATGATTATAGCTTTTGAATAAACGTACGTGGAGATGGAGGAGCTGTTTTTGAAGACGAAGAACCCATAACTGAAACATGAAGTATTTACTTAATTCAAAGTTTAAATAAATGATTTCATTTTTGCTTTGGATTAAAATGAACCTACCTTTGCTGGACAAAGCCAGAATGTGAACCTATCCACAGTCTTAAAGTCTTCCAAATCTGTTTTTACTTTCATTTTTACAGAACACGTGACTTCTAAGAATCCCCCCGGTTCACAGGTTACTTTCATTTTCATCTTGTTTATAGATAACATAAAAACAGCAACATATTGATGTTTCCACTCTCACGTTTACTGAAAATGTTTAATCTTACAGACTGACCAGGTGCTGTGGTCAGACTGATTACAGATGTGCTGTGTCACTATCTTAGTGACTTATGGAAAATGATAAAATTTTAACTGTGGTTTTTCATTTGGTTGAGTTTGATATACTTCCATCATATAAAGTCATGTATCCACACAATAGGTTCTGAATTATTACAAGCTGCACGTCTCTCTGGAAGCTCTTAAGACACGCCGGAAAGTTTATCAGAGGGCAGTAAAGACTGCCCAAAACTCCTATTTTTCTCAACTAATTGCTATTAATTGACATAACCCTCGTGTTTTGTATAACACCATAAATTCTGTGTTAAATGCAGAAGATCATTGTGAGTGTAAAAATTTGAGATTGTCATTTGTGATATGATATATAAAACCATTGCTTGTATGTGTTTTGATAAAATGTTTCTCCTTATTAGGGTTTATAATCAATCAATCAATCTTTATTTATAAAGCACTTTTCATACAAAAAATGTAGCACAAAGTGCTTTACATGGTTAAAAGCAGCCCACCCCACCCACCCTCCCACACACACGCACACTTAAAGAGTAAATATTATAAGCTTCGGTGTGCACTCTGTCCATACATAAGATGGAGGAAGCTGTCTTGTTGCTATACACATTTAGAAACCACAAGGGTCTGTTCTTCTAAGATGTAAGTTCCTGTTTTTATAGTTTAGCGAGACGTTCGCTTCTGCTTTTCGGCACGTACACATGTTAAGTTCGTTGAAAGGTCACATCCTGTATGGGGGCGACTGATAAGCCTTGTATGGTATGGCGGAACACACACACACACACAGACACAGACAGATGTATACTTTGCTCACACACGTGCCTGCTTAAGACTGTCACGTGTTAATGGAACAATGTGTAACTGCTTACTCGTGTAATCACTGTTGTCAATAAAGGAGGCAGAAATGGGGAATTCAGCTAAGTTCAAGCGGAGGGTGAACAGCTCTTGACCTTGGCCGGCTTCAATGTTCCCTCTAATTTTTCATGTGTCAGAGCGAACACACAAACTCCCTGAGCGATCCCGTGGACCACTGTGAGCGACATTAGACGTGTGCACCAAGGGCGTAGATTTGGCATGGACGGAAGGGACATGTCCCCACCAATATCCAGCGATTACTGAATTGTCCCCACCAATAATTTGATCTCTTCAAGTAAAGAAAAACAAACCCGATAGAAAAAAAACAAACGATCTGTCAACGTCTCATCCACCCAGCGGTGCAGAAAGAGTTAAATTACGTTCTCTACTGGAGTCCTATGTCATGTGACAAATATGGCCAATGTGATTGGCTGTGCCTGTCAGGGAGCTCTGTTTAGTTTCAAGGTTCAAGGTTCTTTATTTGTCACATGCATAGTTATACGAGTATAACACACAGTGAAATGTATCCTGACACGCTCCTCGACATGTGCAAAAATGGGGGGGGGGGGTAGAAAGAAGAACATTATATATGAAGTATATACATTGGGTGAATGTGCAGTAGTAGCAGCAAGCGGGTGAAAAAATAGTAATGTCAAAGTATTTTACTGTAATTTTTTACAGTTTTGTACTGTCTTCCTAGGATATCATTCAATTTACATAAGCAGACTGTGATCTTACATGTCAAAGGTAAAACAACATAACATCACTGTAAATATAGTAAAACACAATTTACTTGTTTTTTAAATATATTTTTTTGTACATAAGCATATTTAGATCGTAAAAATATATCCAGAAACAGCTAGTTCTCTCCCATCATGCCTTGGGACATGTGCTGCTGTTTAGATGTTCTTGTTTAATTGTTTATGGTTAGTTACTTTTAACTGTTATCTTGAATGTTGTGTTTGTGCCGTGGTGCAGAGTCACTGACAGTTGTTGTTTTGTAGCGGGATGTCACTCATGTACCATGAGTGACTTCTGTTCTACTGTTGTTGAACCTTGAGGCACATGGAAGCACTGGAAAGTGTTTAAATAAAGAGCTTCCCCTAACAGCTTGGGGTTGAATAACAAGCTCAATCTCTCTCTTTGAGCTTCTTAGTTAAGATTCCTTTGCATGCCACAATCTAAATCAGTTCACGGCCACGCTGTGCTAATTATATTTAAAAAAAATAAAATAAATGTAGAGGTAGGAATTGCAATTACTATAAATCTCAAAGTATTCACAACATTCCTGAACAGAAATAGGCCTCTGCACCTGGGGTGAGGGTGTGGCCATGAAAACAATGTGATATGCTATTGGATGTTGGGACACATAATAAAATGACGCTAAGCATCGGCCAATGAATGTGAACTAACAACAACAAGGTCGCGGGTATGGCTGCGACCGTAGAAAAGATTTTTGTTCTGTTCTTCTAGAATATCATTAAAGTTACGTAAATAGACCTTGACTTCACATTTCAAATGTAAATTAACGTCAAATCACTGTAATGTAATGAAACATAATTGTCATGATTATTAAATGTAGCTGTCTGTACATATGCATATTTAGATTGTTAAAATACATTCACAAATGTATCATGATTCCACAAATATCTGTCCGTTATTTGAAAGATTGAACTGTTGAATTCAAATGTAATGCTATGGTAAAGTATATAACATGATCCCTATAAGCTTGTGTTACATCACATAAGTATTGTTATCATTGCTAGTTAGGGCGATCGTGGCTCAAGAGTTGGCCGTTCGCCTTGTGATCAGAAGGTTGCCGGTTCGAGCACTGGCTCGGACACTCTCGGTCGTTGTGTCCGTGGTCAAGACACTTCACCTACTGGCGATGGCCAGAGGGGCCGATGGTGCGATACGGCAGCCTCGCCTCTGTCAGTCTGTCCCAAAGCATGCAATCCATTATTAGTTAAACCAACTGTTAACTGTATATTTCTGGACATTTACGTATTATGATTCATATTGCCACATTCATTGACCTTGTTTATAGGTAATTTCATTGTTTGATCACGTTACAATGTTCCTAATTGAATGTCTAGTCTTTTTGGTCTGGACCTGAATGTGGGCAGACCATGTCAGGTCTGAGGAGATGTGGACACCGAGATACTTGAAGGACTGCACCCTCTCCACTGGAGCTCCATTGATGATAATGGGCTTGTAGTCTCTGTGCTGACTCATTCTGAAGTCCACTACCAGCTCCTTGGTCTTGCCGACGTTCAGCTGGAGGTGGTTGTCCTGGCACCATGATGCCAGATTCTTCACTTCGTCCATGTAGGCCGCCTCATCGTTGTTGGAGATGGCACCCAACACCACTGTGTCATCAGCAATCTTCACAATGGTGTTGGAGCTGTGGGTGGCCACACAGTCTGAAGTGTAGAGGGAGTAGAGCAGTGGCGAGAGGACACATCCCTGTGGTGCTCCTGTGTTGATGGTGATGCTGTTAGAGACGCATCTACCCACCCTCACCACCTGAGTTCCGCCAGTGAGGAAGTCCAACACCCACGCACACAGACGGCTGTTGCGTCCCAGATCCCTCAGCTTTGTGAACAGTCTGCTGGGCACTATTGTGTTAAACGCTGAACTGTAATCAACAAACAGCATTCTCACATAGTTACCCTGTTTCTTGTCCACGTGGCTGAGGGTGGTGTGCAGGACGTGGGCGATGGCGTCCTCAGTGGATCTGTTGGGTCGGTAGGCGAACTGGAGCGGATCTGTGGTGACTGGGATGGAGGAAGAGATGATGTTCTTCAGCAGCCTCTCAAACACCTTCATGACTACCGAGGTCAGCGCAACTGGCCCGTAATCGTTCAGGGATGAGGGTTTGCTGTTCTTGGGCACAGGGATGATAGTGGATGTGGGGACCACGGACTTCGCCAGGGACTCATTGAAGATGGAAGTGAACACACCTGCTAGCTAGTCAGCACAGCAGCGCAGTGAGTTTTAGTAGCAGGAAGCCTGCGCTGCGAGGTCCTGCAAGGAGGAGAGGAGGACGGCAGCAAAAAGGAAGAACCTGGATATAAGACCGTATTTTTCAAACAAACCTGTAAGTCACTTAAAGCCAAGTTCACTCATGAAATCCCATACGGTAAAAAAATATATTTTAAAATACATTTTGAAATATATTTCAAAATATACAAAAAATGGCCAAAAAATATATGTGCTAAAATACATTTTAAAATATATTTATATATTTTGAAATATATTTTAGCACATATATTTTTGAACTGACTTTCAAAGCTGTTTACCTTTTAAATTGCTGTGGATCAAAACCTCCAGTGGGAAGGCAGCCATTAGAAGAACACGCACCATTGAACCTGAAAATAACAAAATCAAACAAACAAACAAAAAACAGAACAATATATAAGAGTCAGGTAGGGTAATAAATCTCTTCCCAAGCAATATAGTTCATTTTGGGTGAAAAACAAAACATTCCTCTAAAATATATTGTAACGATGGTTAAGTGTTATGTTACAGTCAGGTTGGTTCTCTGCACGCTGTTGTTTCTTTAAGTTACATGTTTGGATGTGCAGGAAGGGGCGGGGGGTCCTTGTGGTTGTTGTGTGTGACTGTGCGGGGGCTGAAGTGAGGTGTTGTATGAGAGCACTCTCCCCGGAGTTAACGGCCTGTTGCCTGTCACGGAATAAACGGACAAACTGCGACCAAAACGTCTGGTTCTTGAGAACGTTACACTGGTGTCAGAAGTGAAGAACGTCCGCCTGAAACGCCCGGCAACCTGTTGCTGGCGACGCTGACCGTCACGAGACCGGAGGATGTTGCCGGACAAGATTAAGAGGGAGACGGAGGAGAGGGAGGTTCGTCCGCGCTCGCCTGCCCATAGAGTGAGGGAAACGGCGCTGCGGCTGTCTGCTGAGGCTGGATTTTCTCCAGGTTTGACTAGGCTCGGGACATTTTCGCACCGTGGCCGCGATTCCGGTGGGGGGGAGTCGACCTCGCTTGGCGCGCCGTCACGTGATGTAAACAAACATGGCGGCGCCCAGCAAGCTGCCGCGAACATAAAGACGCCTAAGTTCAGCGGCAAGATGCCATGGGAAGTGTTTATTCCACAGTTTGAGCTGTTAGCTGTTGCAGCTGGCTGGTCTGAGGAACATAAAGCTCTCCAATTGGCTTTGTGCCTGTGTGAGGATGCAGCTGCATGCCTGCTGCTGCTGACCGAGGAGCAAAGGGGAGATTATAATGCTCTGGTTGGGGCACTTCAGAGACGTTTCGGGCAGTATAACCAACCGGTGCTGCTGAGGTCGGAGTTCCACAACAGACGCAGATTGCCAGGAGAGCCCCTTCGCATTTTGGCCCATGAAGTCGAGTGTCTCTGCCGGAGGGCGTATGACAGCATGCCACCATCAGTGCAGGCGGAGTTAGCTCGGGACCAGTTCCTGCAGGCCCTGAGCCCTAAAGAGCTCCGTATGCAGACTCAGCTTGCTCGACCGGCCACGCTCAGTGCAGCCCTGGAGCTAGCGTTGGAGAGGGAGATGCTTGCAGGATCCTCTGGGGGCGCTGATGACACGCATGTGGTGAGGGCTATGTCAGCACCTGCAGGGCGGATGGAGATGCCGGCGGGCCCGTGCAGTTTGGTTCAGACGGCTTCTCTGCAGTCGCCTTCCCCTCGGGCTGGCCCACGCCGCCGACCACAGAGCTGCTGGGGATGTGGACAAGTCGGACACCTCATCAGGCAGTGCCCCAAGCTTGCAGCGGTTCAGGGAAACGCCCACGGGCCCGTGTAGGTGGGAGTACACGGGCCAGGGAGAGCGACATCCCCACACCACCGCCATTTCCACCCAGTGCGGTCATCGCTGTGGGCTGGACCCAGGTTGGCGACTTTTGCCATGTTCCAGTGATGATTGCGGGGGTGCCCTGTACGGCCCTTCTGGACACAGGGTCCAATGCAACACTGGTCCGACCCGATGTCGTCCCAACCGGAGCTGCTGTGCAACCGACTAATGTGCGACTTAAGACTGTGACCGGGGATCTGGCACCAATTAGAGGGAGGGGAGTGTTCCAGTTTAAGGTGGGGGACTTCGGTGTGCCTTATGCTGCCTGGGTGGCTAACGTGCAGGACGCCTGCATCCTTGGGCTGGATTTTTTGCGAGCCATTGGTGGTGTACTGGACTTGGGCAAAGGCTTCCTCATACTCCCTGATGGGAAGAAGGTGCAGCTTATTCCTCCCCCGGTCTGCCCAGCATCTGCCGCAGCATCCACCTCCACCTCGGAGACCCCCGCGGACCCGCCAGCAGAACAGCAAGCGGGGGAGGAGGAGGGGCTCTCAGCAGTGAGGAGCATTTGGTCAAAGAACTGCGAGGGGCTGACTCCACAGCAGCAAGAGAGTCTATGGCAGGTACTGAGAGAGTTTAGTGACATTTTTGCCCTGAAAGAAAGTGATGTTGGCTTGACACACTTGGTAGAGCACGTCATTGAGACCGGGGATGCCCAGCCTATTAAAGTGCGCCCCCGCCGCCTGCCCCTGGCTCATCAGGAGGCTGCTGACAGAGAGTTGTGTGAAATGATGAAGGCGGGCATCATAGAGCCATCTGATAGCCCGTGGGCCTCCGCTGTGGTGATGGTGCCTAAGAAAAACAGCCCAAGGACGCGTTTCTGTGTGGACTACAGACCACTCAACAAAGTGACAAAAAAGGACTCTTACCCCCTTCCCAGGATTGACGAGTCTCTCGATTTAGTAGCCGGATCCTCCTGGTTCTCCACCCTGGACCTGCGGAGTGGCTACTGGCAGGTGCCACTGTCCCCTGAATCCAGACCGAAGACAGCCTTCTGCACCAACAGGGGACTATGGCAGTTCAAAGTCCTGAGCTTTGGTCTTTGTAACGCTCCTGCTACCTTTGAGAGGCTGATGGACAGTGTGCTGGCTGGTGTCCCACGGCAAAGGTGTCTGGTCTACCTGGATGACCTTCTAGTACACGGGAGCTCCCTTGATGCTGCCCTGGATGCCCTGAGACAAGTGTTGGGGAGGGTGGCGGCTGCAGGCCTGAAACTGCACCCCGACAAGTGCCACTTCATGAGGAGGGAGGTGGAGTTTCTGGGCCACAAGCTGGGTCAGGAGGGCATTGGCACTTTGGAGGAGAAAATTCACACCATTACTGAGTGGCCCACACCAGCGGACCAGAAACAGCTCAAAAGCTTCCTAGGACTGGCGTCTTATTACAGGAGGTTTGTGAAGGGCTTTTCCTCTATAGCTGCACCACTCTTCCACCTGCTGCAGAAGGACCGTGACTTCATCTGGACCCAGGACTGTCAGCAGGCATTCAACACCCTCCGCAGATCACTGACAGAGTCCCCAGTCCTCGCCCCCCCTGACCCCACCCTGCCTTTTGTCCTGGACACTGACGCAAGCAATGTGGGGCTGGGAGCTGTGTTGTCGCAGGTTGGGCCGGAAGGTGAGAAGGTGGTGGCGTACTTCAGCCGGGTCCTGAACAGGAGTGAGCGGCGCTACTGTGTCACACGACGAGAGCTGCTGGCCGTGGTGAGACACTTTAAGTACTACCTGTGTGGCACATCATTTGTTATCAGAACTGATCATGCCGCCCTCCAGTGGCTGATGTCTTTCAGGGAGCCAGAGGGACAGGTGGCTCGCTGGCTGGAAGAGCTCCAAGCCTTCAATTTCACTGTGGAGCACAGAGCAGGGACGCACCATTCTAACGCAGACGCCCTCTCTCGCCGCCCATGTGCTGCAGCTGGCTGCCGTTACTGTGAGAAGCGAGAGGAGACAGAGCGGGAACTCACAACAATGGATGGAGCAGCACAGCTCACCTGCAGGGCTCTTCTGGTGGTGGATGCAGTGGAGTGGAGGGCACGGCAGGAACAAGACACTGACCTGCTGCCAGTCCTGCAGTGGCTGGAGAAGGAGGAGCGACCCCTTTGGGATGAGGTCACTGGGTTTTCCATCTGTACCAGGGGGCTGTGGGCCAAGTTTACAGCTCTCAGGCTGAAGGAGGGGGTGTTGGAACGTGCCTGGAAGGATCCTGCCACAGGGGAGGAGAGGTGGCAGGTTGTGGTGCCAAGGTCGCTGAGGTCAGCTGTGCTGGAAGCTTGCCATGGGAGCACTGGCTCCGGCCACTTTGGGGTCTCCAAGACCCTCCGCCGCCTCCGCCAGGGCTACTACTGGGGCCAGCAGCGGAGGGATGTGGAAGACTTTTGCCGCAGCTGTGATGCATGTTCCTCGCACAAAGGGCCACAGGACCAATCCCGGACTCAGCTTCAGCAGCAACCAGCAGGAGCTCCAATGGAGCGAGTAGCTGTGGACGTCATGGGCCCATTTCCTCGTACAGACAGAGGAAACCGCTATGTCCTTGTGGCCATGGACTATTTCACCAAGTGGCCGGAAGCAGATGCCATCCCAGATCAGGAGGCTGAGACTGTCGCTGACGTGTTAGTGGAGGGGATGTTCAGCCGCTTTGGAACAGCAGAGACCCTCCACAGTGACCAGGGGCGTAACTTTGAGTCCAAGGTATTTGCTGCCATGTGTGAACGCCTTGGGATTAAGAAGACCCGCACCACCCCACTTCACCCCCAAAGCGATGGACTGGTGGAAAGGTTTAACAGGACGCTGGCCCAGCAGCTAGCCATCCTTACTTCAGAACACCAACAGGACTGGGACTACCATCTTCCCCTTATCCTCATGGCCTACAGGTCGGCAGTGCAAGACTCCACCCAATGTACACCTGCCCTGCTCATGTTAGGGAGAGAGCTGAGAACTCCTGCAGAGTTGGCTTTTGGGAAGCCCCCGGACGCGCCAGAGGCACCACCAGGCCGGGACTACGCAAGGAGGCTGCAGGACCGGCTGGATTCTGCACATTCCTACGCCCGGGAGCAGCTGGCGAAGGCAGGCCTGCGCCAAAAGAGGAATTATGACATCACCACTAAGGGGAGGCACTTCCGTGCTGGGGAGCTGGTGTGGGTCTACAGCCCAAAGAGAAAGAAAGGACGGTGTCCTAAACTGGATAGCAGCTGGGTGGGGCCCTGCAGCGTCCTGGAGCGAGTGGGGGAAGTTGTTTACAGGGTGCAGTTGCCTCCTAGAGGGAGGAAAGTGGCGCTGCACAGAGACCGGATGGCCCCCTATAGAGGGCAGTCCCTCCCCTCCTTCCCTGAGGGACATGTACAGAGCTCCCATGACCCTGCACAGAGGGACCCCCGGCCGGAGCTGTGTTCCCCTCCCTCGGACTCTCCTCCTCAAAGCCCCGAAGCTCCGTGTACACCCCAGGGGCTCAGGAGGTCAAGGAGGGAACGTAGGCTACCACCCCGCCTCAGAGACTGTGTTGTTCCCTCGGGGACGAGGAACTTATTGCTGGGGGGGCAGTGTAACGATGGTTAAGTGTTATGTTACAGTCAGGTTGGTTCTCTGCACGCTGTTGTTTCTTTAAGTTACATGTTTGGATGTGCAGGAAGGGGCGGGGGGGTCCTTGTGGTTGTTGTGTGTGACTGTGCGGGGCTGAAGTGAGGTGTTGTATGAGAGCACTCTCCCCGGAGTTAACGGCCTGTTGCCTGTCACGGAATAAACGGACAAACTGAGACCAAAACGTCTGGTTCTTGAGAACGTTACACTATATACTGACATTAGCAATCAACATCATGATTGTAATTATTTCCTTTTTAGTACATCTACTGCTCTGTGCATGTGTCAAGCACTACGACTGTATCAATGCATATAAATTCACCATACATATCCTGCAAAAATGTTTTGTTATAGTCAAAAAAGGCAAACAAACAAAGGCATTCAATCAGAGGTGAGAAATTAATTGGGAATATCAATTATAGGTTGAACTATTCTTTACCTACTAGCAATCATATTTGAATGTAAAATAAAATAAATAAATAAATAATAATAAAAATAACATGATGTAATTAAAATGCACAACTTAAATTAAGGAAATCTGCATTTGTATCCACAGGCTAAAAGTAAAACAGTAAATGTGTTAGTAATAGTACAGGTATTTGTAAAAAAAAAAAAAAAGAGGCAGTAACTGTGACTCTTCTAGTCGGATGCTAAATGCAGAGATTTATATTTACAGTATAATACTGCATGTACAGGTAGCTGTGTTGTGAACTGTAACTGAATATCAGAGAATCTCAGAGAAATTAAATGTATTCATTTTTTGAATTTATCAATCATAAAACCGTCTGTTTTGAAGGCTTGTTACGATAACAACTTTTTGTTGGTCGGTATATTGACCAATAAACAATTGCGACAAGTTATGTCATTGTCATTTTAAGACCATTTTATGTCTTTGAATGTATAATCATAATATAACACCATAATAATGCAAGATCTACACACTTTCAATTGACAAACCAACAAAATATAAAATAAAATAAATAAATATTTAGATCATGGAAATTAGGTATCAAAATATTAGATACCATAAAAACTTGAATAAATAGTAAATTTTCTAACAAATAGAAATGTTATTGTGTTGTTATTATTATATTTTATTTTTGTAAATATAATGGCAGATAAATTGCATCATCAACAATTATTGAGGTCATGTACATGTATTGTGTGTTAAGTCGATATATCGATTATTGTGACAGGCCTACTGTTTTGGTATCATAACAAGCTTGTCAAACATGCATGACCACTAAGCAATGTCTAAGCAGTAGTATTAGTCTGAATGACAACAAACATAACTAGTGTTTTGGAAAATCTGTTAGAAAACAGTTATTTCAATAATTATGATTAGCATGTGACACAGACACTGTATAAAAACTACAACAACAAATACTTACTTTAGGAGGATGGGGGAGGGCAGCATGAGGTTGAGACTTTGACATCTGTAAGAAACAAATTCATGTATTACAAATGTTAATGTGGCAGAATGTTCCCTGTTCAGCTGCAGTATAAGTACAATCAGGGCTGTCACAACAATGGGGTGGGGCCAAGTGGCTGCAACCCTAGGTACAATGTGCAGGTATATATAATTACATATAATATATGTGAATAAAGCAAGAATCAGTTTAGGTTAGTCACTGTGCTGACTGATGCTTGCTAGGTTTATATGATTGCAAACTGCACAAAAACAACAACAGCAACAACATTAATGACAATGACAAACAAAATTACCTACATTTATGTAAATCTCACATCAGGAAGATCTGCATTCGATTTCATGGGCTGAAATAAATAGGCAGAAACATTACTGCTAAAAAAACCAAAAACTCTAAAAAGCCTAAAAATGACTTAAAAAGCAAGGAAATGTGGAACATTGTAATTAGCGAACATTAATAAAGCATAACTGTGCTTTGTTTCTAACTTTGGTAAGTACTCTGTAGCCAGACGGAGAGGTGGGATTTCTGTGAAAGCCAAATTAAATGTGAATAGGTTTTGACAGTTATTGTATATAACAAGTGTAAAACAGTTTTATTTGTATTTTTTTCCCTTTCTGAGAAGGCAGAATAATAAGAAAAGGCAAAAGTACGTCACAATATAATTAATTAAGTTACATATTTTGATTACCAAATTATGGAAGCGTGGAGCTGCCACCCAGGCAAAAGAAAAATAGAGCTATATCACGTTATAACATGAAATGTTTATTGTTCTAACATTATGCTTTTCATGTTTGTATAATATAATATCACGTTATTACAATATACATAATTATCACGTTCGCACAATATTGTACGAACGTGATAATTATGTACATTGTTCGTACAATGTTCAAACATGAAAAGTATATTGTATAAACATGATAGTATATTGTTAGAACAATAAACCTTTCACGTTATAACGTGATATACTTATATTTCTCTTTTGCCTGGGTGGCAGCTCTACGCTTCCGTGCCAAATAAGCGAGAATAAAGTAATATTATATGAGAAAAGGCACCTGCTAGCTTGATGATGGAGGCTTCATAGACCGGCCACCCGCCTTTTGGCTTCTTGTTGCCACTCCACCAAATAAAGGTCCGTTTCCTCCATGCCGGCTAATTATTCATCCTCATTAAAATCTCGTATATGTTCAGTTGGCAGAATTGAGAATTTTAAATCTTCCAACCACTTAATTAACTATGATGATCATCTGACTCTGTTGAAAGAAAGACATGCACATGAACACATCCAAAATTTTAACCTCCTTTGTGGAGGTAATGGACTGACTGCAACAGTGTTCAGTAAACAGAGCAGCACACATAGAACTAACTAAACCTATTAGTGCTGTTTCACCATTACACTCACAGGCTGTTTTAGCAAATTTGGCCTAATTTCTGTGATCATTTTAATCTGTATTTGTGCTGTAGCGCCACATGCAGACAGAAGACAACAACCTCTAATCAACTGTTGGGTTATAATGTATTTATGAACTATGCTACATAATCATGAATCAAACCCAAGCCTCTGTAGCCATTTGGCATACGGGTCACCTGATTAATGAACAGAGCTACAGCAGCATGGTTACAGCCATCATCCATCCTTTGAGGGCTGAGTAGAAAGGTGCTATATGAGTACAAGTCCCTACAGTTTATCACCTCAAATTATCATATGAGTGGTGTGGATACTTCCATCTTTTGCATACAGTCTGTGGGCACACAGCATCTGTAGCAGGTGTGGTTCTGTGGCTGTGCAGTGTGTGAGGTGGAGGATGAGGGGACGTCGAGGAGACCACCGCTCAGTGTAGCATGAACAGAATGAGAGTCACAGTCACTTTCTTACTTACAGATAAAAACATGTGAATCACTGTGTGCTGTCAGTGAGATTTCCTTTATTTTGCAATTTTTCAGAACAAGAAGCAAAGCTGCAGACTGAGACCGACCAGCTGAAAGGGCAACTACAAGGTACTGTGTGTTAAGCTGAAAGTAGAAATGTTTTAAATCTACATATCTGACATGATCACATTTATATAATTGATGTTTGACATCAAAGATTACATTTACGAGTTTAGTACTTTAAATGTCTTAATGTTAGACACTGAAACTAAAAGCTGGTCTGTTCAGCTCAACATCACGAGCTGACTGGAATGTGTTACAGTTAAAGACAAGACAAGTGTTTGAAGACATAATGCTGCTCAAACTCTCATTGCTGTGAACGTTTGAAGCTGTATTTGTGCTGTTGCGCCACCTGCAGACAGAATCCAAGAAACTGTGGTGGATCAACATATGTCAGTGATATAACTCTATCCACAAGGTGGCGCTACTGTGTTTGAATATCTTTAGTTCATTCACAGGGGCAACTTTAGTACCAACAATGTAGTTGAGGCTCGGGTGTGAAATGTATGGTTT
Organism: Pelmatolapia mariae; assembly: GCF_036321145.2. Lineage (NCBI taxonomy): Eukaryota > Metazoa > Chordata > Actinopteri > Cichliformes > Cichlidae > Pelmatolapia > Pelmatolapia mariae. Next base: position 30,399,632 of record NC_086229.1, read on the forward strand.
TCAGGGTTTTTATCTGTTTATAACGCTATTTTGTTATCATTTTTATCGTTAACTCGGTTTTCCTGGGTCTTTTCACGTGTGTTATGAATAAATCTTCTTTTTTTCGGTACTGGTTTTATTTTGGTGTATTTATCCGCGACACCTTAAAGGCCAGTTCATAAAAATATTGTCTGGCATAAACCGGTCCGTGATGCAGAAAAGGGTGGGGACCGCTGCTCTACATTACAGCTAAGAGGGTAAAAGGTCTTTGATTAGAAGTGATTAGATAATGATTAAAAATGATTAGAGTGATTGATGATTTGGTTATTAGAGAGCTAAAAACAGCTTTGCCCTATTTCCTAATAATAAAGCATTTTATTCTTAATCTTTATTTAATACAAGAACTGTGGTTCAGAGTGAGGGCTCAGAGGTGAACTTACAGTCTTCTTTTACTGCCAACAGGCGGACTGAAGACACTGCTGGGACATGGACTGAATGTCTTTTAAATATCCCAGCTAAATGTAATGTCAGGGCAGCAGACTGATGTAGCCTGCTACATGCTACATAACTTTGCACTTTTGCTGTAACAAAACAAATTTCCCACCTGTGGGACTAATAAAGGCCATCTTATCTTAGCCTAGATTGCAGCACCTCTACCATTAGTTATAATAATGGATTGCATTTATATAGCGCTTTTCGGGACCCCTCAAAGCGCTTTACAATACCACTACTCATTCACTCTCGCATTCACACACTGGTGGAGGCAAGCTACAGTTGTAGCCACAGCTGCCCTGGGGCAGACTGACAGAGGCGAGGCTGCCATATCGCGCCATCGGCCCCTCTGGCCAACACCAGTAGGCGGTAGGTGAAGTGTCTTGCCCAAGGACACAACGACCGAGACTGTCCGAGCCGGGGCTCGAACCGGCAACCTTCCGATTACAAGACGAACACCCAAGTCTTGAGCCACGATCGCCCTAGTTAAAATGGTTGTTAACTCTGATTTTTGCTGCTGCTTCTAATGAGGAATGAAGGATTTCCTCATTAACCACAGTGCCAATGTACAAAACAAAGTGCTGTGCTCTGTGGATGAGAATCAATATATGAATGAATAATCAATGAGATTATCTATTTGTTCCTGTGTGCTTGATGCTGTTTGTTAATGACAATCCAGCAGAACAAATCTGATTATTGAAGCATTCACCACACAGTATAAACAAAATTTTTCTGATTTCTGTCCTGCGAGTCCACACTTGTGTTTGTGACGTGGGGAAGTAACCTCCTCATTGTGTGTGTGTGTGTGTGTGTGTGTGTGTGTGTGTGTGTGTGTGTGTGTGTGTGTGTGTGTCCGAACGAAGATGAATGAAGACCTGCTGAAAACTGGAGACCTCAGTCTGACCCTGAAAAACCCCACAGAGAGAGACAGTGCGAGATACAGCTGTGGAGTCCAAACCAAGAACATCTGGATCAGAGGAAAAACAGTGCAGCTCAAAGTCAAAGGTTTGTAGTGTGTGTGTGTCTCTGTCTGACTGTCTTGTGTCTCCTCTGCAGGGAGAGTTCAGGTCCAGGATCAAACAGGGGACATCAGCAACAGAAGCAGCTCCATTGATCCGACTCCTCTGATGGCTGATCAATCAGTTTGATCTGTGTGTTCTTTGATTATTGATTATTGATGTCAGAGTGGAGTCAGTGTGATGTTGTTGTTGTGTGTTTGAGACTTTTAGTCTCCATGAAGGTTTCTGCTGCCGTAGATCCTCTGAACTGTGAAAGAGGTCTCACTCTGGAGGAAACTCTCAGCACTACGACAACTATACGTAAAATAACTACACCATGAAGATGGTTTGTTTTTCTGTTATTTAAAAGAGTAATTAGTTTATTTTATTGCAACCTGTAATTTATTGCAGTTAATTTTTATTTGTTTAATTGTTTAGAAAAAGGGTTGAGGTGTGAAATAAACTGCAATGGAGTTTGAAAACGAAATATGGGTGTGTGGTTGGAGAATGTGTTTGTGACAAAGGGGAGCCATTACATTAAGATGTTTTCAGAAATATGCAAGCAGGAGGATGGTGGATGCTATATTACTTTGAGTATAATACTTGTAACTTTGTAGGAGACAATGGAGTGACATTTCTGGGTCCATTTTCCAAGTTTTTCCACTGTGGCGCTGGCGACCAGGAAAACATGGAAGCAAGGGCGGTAAGTAAGAGCTTAGAAGCCTGTCCAATTTTACAGCCACTCACTTCCATCCTACCCTGCCGTCAAAGGACCCATTCTCAGTGGACCGGGTAGGAAGGGTCCCCTAAATTTGGACACAGGTTTGATTTGACTTCATGGCTGTATCCCAATTCAGGGTCTGCAGCCTTAAAGGCTGCATTTTAAGGCCGATTACATCACAGCGGCGCGCCGAAGGCTGTCCCAATTCAAAGGCTGCTCGAAATGCGGCCCTGAAATGCGGCCTTCATTTCCCTGAATTTTAAGGCTGTGGCGGTGTAGACTTCGTGGCCCAACATATCCCACAATTCATAGCGCGGCAGTCACTGTGGATAATTTTGCCGCAGATGGCAGAAGCGGAGCAGCAAACTGTTAAACGTAAGTACTGAATATGATGTCACTTATTTATGTGAAAATGTTGAATAATGAGGAACATTAAAACATTACTGTTGGCCACATGTCGGCAAAGTTATGTGACATTAGTGATGTTTGTACTTTCAGCATTTACTTGGTTTTAAAGCCTTTAAAATATAATAATACAATAGTCGACCTTAAACTCTGAGGGTATCCGCATGAAGTGATGTTGCTTTTTACTTACATATGAAAGTAAAATTTTCATATGTAATTTCATATGAGCTGCGAACAGCTCATATGAATTTCAAAGCAGTTCTACAGTCCGACACTGGTCTCTCAATCTCCCGTTGGAGAGCCGCGAGCTTCGCCATACTTGCGTTCTGTGATGTTGTCATTCTTGTGCTCAAGGACCCGATTCTGAGAACTCACAGCAGTGTGCCTCCCCGAGATGTCATCCAATTTGCTCAGAGATGTTATTCCGAGCTAGCCCCTCCAAGATGTAATCAGTCTGCACTCAGAGATCTTATTCTGAATATTCACAGCAGCCGTGCGGTTCTCCAAGATCTTATCCGTGCTGCACTCAATGAGCCCATTCTGAGAACTCACGCCTCGTCCCATCGTTTCAATCCCAGCGGGCAGCCTTGTGGAGGTTTGAACAGCCGGTTCCGCTTTCTTAATTCTTCGATAAGTCAGGGCCAAGCCAGCTCTGATCAGCCAGAACCCTGTTACCATGGTTCCAAATAGGTAGATATCTTCAGCACTCTGGCTCACCCAAGCCCAAACGTCTCGTTGAGAAAAGGGTGTCAATTGCATTTAGGGACCAGTTGATCCAATCCATAATTCCTCTTTTAGGTTTAGAGAACAGACTGTGAGAGAGTGTTCCAGGGAAATTTTAAAATTTTAGAATTTTATATTTTCAAAATATAAAATTCAATTTCAATTTAGTGATGATCATTTTCAAACCGTAAATTCAATTTCAAATTAGACTAATTCAAATTCAGTTTTCAAAAGCTTTTATTCAAGTTACAATTCAGATTCAATCCGAGCAATTCAAATTCAAATTTAACTTATTTAAATTCAGTTTCTGATGGCACAGATTTCTGCCCATAGTCACTGTTGGCGGTGAACCACTCTCTGATTTGGTTTGTTCTGTGGAAGCGGACATTGTCCCAAATATTCACATAAATGTGATGTGCGGGCCCAGGATGGCGTTGTTGGCGGTCCAGGAGGATGTCTTTTAGCTCCTCTAGGAAGGTGAGGAGACGTTGGGTGTTGTAAGACCCAAGGACAGCATACCGGTGGACAAGCCCCTCGGAACCCATGGCCGCACAAAGAGTAATATTACCCCCCCATTGGCCAGAGACCTCAGTGATGGCTCTTTGGCCAATGATGTTACGGCCTCTTTGCCTTCGTTTCTGCAGGTTGAAGCCAGCCTCATCCAGGAAGAGGTACTCATGAGGTCCGGCCATCGTGTCCAACTGTAATATCCTCTGTGACAATGTGAAAGTGCACAGGTGTTCAGAACAACAGTCAATCAGGTAGCACAGTATTGTCCAGAAGTAATGTAGGCCACTGAGCAACACAGTATGTCCACTTACTGTACTGTGAACATGGATGTTTACTTGCACATACTCGTAACGTAGGTCTTTGTGTCGCGCAGAGTTGTGCTCAAAGGAAACCCTATAGACCTGTTTCATCCGTGTCTTTTGGCACCGGAGAACTCGGTCTATTGTGGCCACGCTGATATCGTCAATGCTCTCAAAGTTGACATTACCAACCAATAGACTACTTTCACAGGTTTGTAAAACTGTATTGTGACAAAGAAAGCAATAGAGTACAATACCTGTTGTGTTGTCTGAATGCCCTGATAATGGTGGCCACGATGAACCTACTCAGGTTTGGACAGACTTTTAGTGCTGCTTCGGCCATTGTCATGCCATGGACAATGACATGGTCAATGACTGTTGCTCGCATCTCGTCTGTAATGATGGTGCGAGGTTGTCTTGCTCTCCCTCCTGGACCTTCTCCTCTCCCATGTTGGCCTCCTCCTCTTCCTCGTTGACCTGCTCCTCTTCCTCCTCTCATTTGAACTCCTCTTCCTCGTTAGCCTGCTCCTCTTTTTCCAGGGCCAGCTCTTCTCCCTTCTCTGCATTGAATTCCTCTTCCCCTGACTCTGCCTTCATCCATTGTGTTTGTTTGGAATCTTCAGCAAACTGTGCGCTCTGAACTTGCTTTTATACATGTGGTCACAGCATTAGCAACAAGTGTCTTCAATTTTGAGTCGTTGTGTGTAATGAATGACACCAGGTGTGTTCATTGTGTTCAAATATTGCTGACTGTGGCAAGCATGTTGCATCACATGAGCTTTAATTTGAGAATATGAGCAGAGTTATTTTGCAACTTGTGTTTTAGCAAGGAAAGATGTGGTTAGATTTATGACAACGGAGGATTGTGTTCTGTGAATTGTGTCTTCATGTGACATGTGTTTATGATATTGGTAAATGATGGCTAGATTTAGTAAATGTGTTTAGACAACTGGTCATTTGGTTTAGAGGATTGGCTTTTGTGTTTTAGCGTTTGAGAAAAACTGTAATAGTTTGCCAGTACACCAGAGTGATTACACACTAATAATTATGGTTAAACAAGCAGGAAAAGCATTTTAAAATACTGATTTCAGTGGTCTGGGACACTGTGTACATGAAAAGGTGTAAAACACAACGCCTGGTGATTAAACCATAAACTAGTTTCATTAAAAAAAACATCCCTTTGACTACATTCAGTGTGGTAGCCTGACTATGCCACTGTTATGTATGTGATTGGTCTTTAGAACAAATGTCACTGTTTCACAGACAAGACTACAGGACTTCCTGGAGGTGATTTCCTTTAAGGGAAAATAGGACTATTAAAGTAAATACGTGAAAAAATATGTGGAAAAGTACAAACTCCTCAGGAAATAGCATCTCTGTATTGCTGCTGCCTCTTTTCACTCACCTTTCAAACAGTCTGTCTTGGGAGTGATGGGGGTAGGTACAGGTCTGTGCGTGGGTGGATTTTCAATGCTGACTCTTCCATCCACCTTAAAGAGCACAGCACAGAGAGCACCCTGTTCTGAATATGATGCTAATCCTACTAACTACATGTAACTTCCTCCTTGTTCCACTCGACTGGAAACCAGTGAGAAAACAACCAAATATGTCCAAAGAAAAAACTTGAACGCTGATCATAAACCCTGGAGAACTGCTGCTCAAGACCACTTCAACCTCCCTCCGTGATACTTTGACCTTGGCCTCTAGTCTCCTTCTCCATGGAGGCCACTGCTGCTTGTAGCATCTCACTGATCTCTCCTGCTGTGGTGTAGATGAGCTGGTTGCAGTAGGTGTGGTCCTGCATTCACATCATCTAGTAGATCTTCTGAGGGTACTTCACGTAGTCTTGGTAACCGTGTGTGTGTGTGTGTGTGTGTGTGTGTGTGTGTGTGTGTGTGTGTGTGTGTGTAATGATCATGTAAATCAGGTGTATTAAACTAAAGTTTAAAGAGGTCGTGTCAGAGACAATGTCTTGAAGCTAAAGTCCAGAGGATCAAACATAAACACACAGATACAGACATGTAGATGCAACATAGAAGTAAACATATATGTAAGACTGTTCATATGCATAATGCTCCATTTTAACATAATACAATGTGATGCATGTTCAAAGGGAGATAAATAAAAAGAGAAAGAACTTGAATTTCCTCTTTTCTGTTTCACACACTGACTGTGTCTCAGTGATACTGGTAACACATCTCAACCACAGTTGTGCTTTTGCACGTTTCTGCTCTGTGAGTAAACTGAGCTCCAGCTTGTGCTGCCAGGATTTTAACCCTGGCTGACTCAGAGCCTCACACACACGTGGAGGAGCTCACTGATGAGCTGGGAACCATATTTAGCTGTGATTATGTCGACTGTGGAGAAAACTGCTTTAGTGTGTGGAGCCAAACATGGTGACGATGCTCAGAGTCAAAGCTGAGAAACTCGTCTCAGTGGTGGAAGGTCACCTCTTACAAGCTTCAGGTCCACGTTAGTCACATCAGCTGACTGCAGGTTGGAAAATCAGATTTGGTTGTTGGTTTGGATCCATGTGTGACAGGGTCTGGGTCCAGACTGTGGTCTGCCTGTTTGTGACCTCTGACCTTTAGTGACCTCTGACCTCCTGTTACAGGTGTGTGTGTGCTGCTGCTGTCTGCACCGACTGTTTCTGCAGGTGAGTTGATGGGAGTGAAAACAATCAGTGAGACTCCAACAAGAACACAAATACATTTACTGTGTGTGTGTGTGTGTGTGTGTGTGTGTGTGTGTGTGTGTGTGTGTGTCCTCCAGTGTCTCTGTCTGTCAGTCCAAACCTTCAGCAGGTCTTCAGTGGATCTTCTTATGTGTACCTGAGTTGTGTTGATGATGGACAGACAGCTGATGGATGGACAGTGAAGAGGACCAGAGGAGGACTCACTGAGGACTGTGGAGCAGCTCCAGGCTTTGGGAGGCTTCTTGGTTCCTACTGTGTTGTGTATCTTTCTGCTCCCAGTGAAACTTTCTGGTGTGAGGACTCCTCTGGACAGCAGAGTGACAGAGTCTCCTTCAGTGTCCAATCAGACACTAAAGGTGAGATGTTCCAGCTGTGTCTCTGTCTCTGTGTGATTCATGTTCTACTGATGAGGGTGGAAAGTCTCCTCAGAGCTCTCTGAGGGTCAGAGGTCAGAACACTGACATCACTCCCTGTTTAAAAGCTGATGTAACATTGTGACCTGATAACAAGCTGACTAAACTATCTTCATCATCTCTCCTGCAGATCCTCCCAAAATCATCTATCCTCACTGTCCTCCTCCAAGAACCTCCTCAAACTTTGCTCCTCCCTTAAAAACTGCTCTTACGTGTCCTCCCTGTTCTTCTCCTCCTGCTGCTCCTCCTCCTCCTCCCTCCCTCCTGGTCCCAGTTGTAGCAGGTCTGGTCTCTGGGGTTCTCCTGGTTCTGGTTCTGGGTGGAGTTCTGTTCCTCTGCAGTAAACTAAAAGGTGATAAACCTGCACAGAAGTAAAAGTCTTGTTCCTTTATCGCTTAAAGCTGACGAGAGCAGCCGCGCTCCCATCAACTCTTTTAAAACCTGCTGCAGGAGGAGTTGGAACAATAATATTTGTGCGTTTGAACACAGAGGAGTTGTGTTTACACATCACACATTCAGCTGGTCCCAGGTTTCCTTCCACTCATGTGTCTGCAGGAACAACAAGTTCACAGCACTTCCTACTGTCTAACAAACACCATCACGCTGTCAGCACGAACCATCACATAAGTTTGATGTGCACCATTACTCCTCCTGTGCTGATGTTTCTCTGTGTGATGTAGGAGGTCGGGGAGCAGACCTGTGGAGCTGTGGAGGTGACGGCTGTCTGAGACGGAGCGTCTGCCTCTGCTGTGAGTCTCCTTCATGTTTCTCCACATGTATTATCTGTGTTTCCACCACTGGAGGGCGCTGTGGGTTATTGATGTGTGGGAACAGTAACCAATCACTGCAGTCTGAATGCTTCTCTTTGGTCATGTGACCATTTGATCTCTGATCAGTGTGTTCTTCAGTTTCAGGCCTGTTTCTGCTGACTGCTGCAGGTGAGCTGATGTTCCTACACCTGTCTGTCCTCATCATGACCTCTGACCTTTAGTGACCTTTAGTGACCTCTGTCCTGTTGCAGGTGTGTGTGTGCTGCTGCTGTCTGCTCTGGCTGTTCCTGCAGGTGAGTAGAGGATGAAGAACAAACACTAATAATTGAAGGAGGAGGGAGAAAAGTCCTCTGGAGGAAGAGCCACAGACAGAGTCCTCCTTCATTACTTCTGCACTTAAAAATATTGGATGTTACCACACTCTGCTCCTTAATCAGGAGGCTTTTCCACAACACCGTCTAAAGGAACTAGGTGTCATGATCCTGGGTTTTGGCCCAGTGCTTTGTTCTGATTGCATCGGGGTGATCGTGGCTCAAGAGTTGGGAGTTTGCCTTGTAATCAGAAGGTTGCTGGTTCGAGCCCCAGCTTGGACAGTCTCGGTCGTTGTGTCCTTGGGCAAGACACTTCACCCACTGCCTACTGGTGGTGGTCAGAGGGCCTGGTGGTGCCTGTGTCCGGCAGCCTCGCCTCTGTCAGTGCGCCCCAGGGTGGCTGTGGCTACAATGTAGCACCAGTGTGTGAATGGGTGGATGACTGGATATGTAAAGTGCTTTGGGGTCCTTAGGGACTAGTAAAGCGCTATACAAATACAGGCCATTTTAGTATCAGTTTTTGGTTATTATTATTAGTAGTAGTAGTAGTTTCATCATCGACAACGATAACCACATCCCCAGGAATGAAGTTCCGTCCGATTCTCTGCCACTTATGACGCTCTTGAAGCTGGGGCAGGTACTCCTTAACCTAGCGCTTCCAGAACAGGTCAGACATGTACTGTACTTGCCTCCATCGACGTCGTCCATATACGTCCCCCATCTGAAACACTCTGAAACACTACGTCCCCTTCTGGTGGCATCAATGGTTTGGTCTTAAGCAGCAACAGATGGTTAGGAGTCAAAGTCTCCAAATCATTAGGATCAGTAGAGGCTTTGGTTATTGGTCTACTGTTCACAATAGCCTCTGCCTCACAAAGAACTGTACAAAGGCCTTCTTCGTCCAAATTCTGCACTTTCAAAACAGAATTTAACACCTTCCTGACAGACCTCATGAGACGTTCCCAAACACCGCCATGATGGGAACCAGCACGAGGATTAAAAAATCCACTTTATGCCTTTTTGCAGCAGCATCTCATGAATCTGTGCCTGATTCCATCCTTCCACTGCCTCTTTCAACTCACGTTCACCACCCACAAAGTTCCCCGAGTACACTTCTTCCAGTGTAACCTCCAGGTCCAGTATTATGTCATACTGTTTCCTTTTCTCCTCATCTGAGAGGACCTCATAGGCTGCCCCCAAGTCTGCAAACTTGTCCTGGGCTTGGGGGTCATCTTGGTTTCTGTCGGGGTGTAGAACTGGACTGCAAAGTTAGCTTTCTGTAGGCCTTCTTGATGTCCCTGATTGATGCACTCTTTTATTCATTTGCATCAACAGCATTAACTAAAATGGCCATTTTAATCTCTGGATCATTTGAAGAGATCTTTCCAAAATCAGGGTTCACTGGCCGGTTAATTTCATGCTGCCAAGGCATTTTTTTTAAATAAACATTTCAAACTATTTACAGAACAATCAGCTGTTCTGCATCAAATTTGATGCCACACAAATTATTTGTACCACTCCAAAAATTTATTTCTGTCCAGAGGAGAACAACAGCCTGATACCTGCAGGCCTGACAACAGGTTCAACGAGAAACTTTGGCCCTGTGAACCAGGAATCATCCTTCAAAAAGGATTGCACCTTAACTCCCCTAGAAGCAGGATTGCATGATGTATTAACATGTCTCCACTGAGACGGTTTGGACACTTTAAGTATCTCGGTCACCCGGTTTTCTACAAATACATTAAACCTTGAGGTTTCATTTCTGATATACTGCAACACCGAGGTACTATCAGTCCAAAATACTGACTCCTGCAAATACATTTGCAGCTCTTTTCTCCACATCTTATCCATTCTACTCGCAACTAATGCAGCTGTCAACTCCATGCGAGGAATGGAAGTTTGTTTCAGTGGAGCCACTCTTGCTTTACCCAACATGAAATGAACCATCCCTGATAAACATCCGTTTAAGGCTCATAGTTTGCTGTTCTACAGCCTTCTTATTATTTGGCATTTTTACCTGATTGCACCTAAAAGGTAAACCAATGGTGTAATGATCATCAACCAACTTAACCGAGTCCATCACTGACTTCATAAACTGCTGATCTTCTCTAGAGAAAGCAAACTGCTCATCCTGAATACATTCTGGAAAATCAGCCTTCATTTGATGTTCCCCAGCATAGTTTTTACTGCATAGGGACCTCCATCCTGACTTCTAACAACATCCCATGGCTCTAAGGCTTTGGGTACATTGGTCCTGATCAACAGGTCTATCCCAGAATTTATCTCCAGTATCTTAATATGGCACAAATGTGGCCATCTGTCGAGATCTTCCTGTAGGGGAATATTACATTGATGAACAGGCATGCTTTTCTGTGTAAATAATTCAGGCAAGTCAAAGTGGTGATCTAAATCCAAACCAGTTACTTTCAAATCTGAAACAACATAACTACTGACCCATTGTCCGCAACAGAATGCCAGTTTTTCTTCCTGAAAGATTCAGCCTATTCATGAGCCCTTCAGTACAAAATGAAGCTGAACTCCCAGGATCTAGAAAAGCATAGGTTACCAGTGACTGATTACCTTTATTGGACTTCACTCTAACTGGTATTATGGACAGAGCACTATTTGCTCACCCGCCCCAGTAACATCACTGCTTTGCACAGCACATGAAGGACCTTGTCTGCTGATTCTCCCTCTCCTTTAGTGTGCACTGAAACACTTTCCCTCTGCTTGGAGTGGATATGTAAGAGTGTGGGGTGTTTCTGATTGCAGACTATACACGAGAGACGTTTCCTGCAGTCCTTGCTTCTGTGCCCAATGCGCAGACCACCAAAACACACACCATTCTCTTTCAAAAAAGTTAATCTTTCACAGTGCAACTTTCTTTCAAACCAAGGACACAAATCCAACATATGCCCTGCTCCACAAAACAAGCAAACCTTAGTCACAACTGAACCACTCTCTCGCCTCAACACTGGCTCAATCTTCCCTTCCACCTTGGCCACTGTAGTAGCAAAACTACTCCTCTTAGCCTTAAGGCAAAGCTGAGACTTACCATTCCTCGCCTCTTTTCTGATGGCTGTTGGAGGATCCTGTATGTCTCCAAACAATGGGTCACTTGCGATCTTCACTTGCCTTTCAACAAACTCAACAACATCGCTAAAAACCACTTTACGTTGAAACCTCTCCTGCAGATCGCACACAACATTCCTCCATTTATCCCTGAGTTTATAAGGCAACTTTTTTATAACTGCTTGCATATTAGCAGAGACATCCAACTCATGCAAGGACTCAACGTCACCCATTGCATTGCAACATTGCCTTAATAAAAACCCATATTCCTGCAAAGCCTTCACATCATCAGATTTTATAGGTGGCCATTTACTGACCCTTTCAATGTTCTTCTGACCATTTCTCTTGGATGGCCTCTCAGCAGCAATTTTTAGCGAATTGCCAAGGTTCTCCTGGAGCAGACCTTCCCAAAGTGTGGGGCCCGCCCCCTAGGGGGGGCGCAGAGCCATGGCAGGGGGGGCGCGGAATGAAAAGGGGGGAAAAAAACCAAAACGCTTGGACACTGCTAGCACGGGCACCTACAGAAACGCAAAGCAGGAGATGAAGCATCGCTGAATATTTTTCCAAACCAACTTAATTCTAAGCCAAAGACTACAAAATATGGTGAAGCATATCTACCCTTTGGTTTCACCTGCACAAGTGCCGAGGTAGGTCTCCCCTGCAGAATTGGTTTTCCCTTCATCGGGAGCAGCGCTGGGCTGTTTAAATCACGGACAAACATTATCCCACATTCGTGATTTTTAGTTCACAAACACTTCTTGTAATGACTAACTACTCCTGACATTTTGGAGGATACAAATAACATCAGGCTGATCCTGCCACGATTTGTTCCCTCGGTTCAAATCACGGACAAACAGTATCCCACAGCTGTTTATGTTTTTAAACCTATTTTGCACAGAGAGGCATTTTTTGAAAAATGTATTGATAGCAATGTTGAATATTATTACACAGGAAAAAAAAAAACAACTACACGTAAAATAATCACATCGTGACGCCTCTGCCTTTGTAAAAGGAGGGACAGTAACTGCGTGTGTATGTAAGCGTGTAAAACCTGAAGATAGTCACATTAACAGAAACAGTATTTTGTCTCTATCTGCCATTCTGCAATTCATCTCATGTAAACAATAACGTGGCGCACAGCATGACGTGAAAAAAGGCACACATCTTTGACGTTGTGTGACGAACTCTGTATTCCTCGTCCACACGTAAACGTAAAAAAGGAGTTTTAAAAAAATCTCTGTTTTCGATGATTCGAAACGCCGTTTGCGTGTGGACGAAACCGCTGCGTTTTCAAAAATACCCGTGTAGGTGCCGACGAAGCGTAAAAGAGTTAGTAGTTTATTTTATTACTACCTGTAATTTATTGCAGATTACTTGTATTTGCTTAATTGTTTACTAAATGTTTGAGGTGTGAAATAAACCGCAATGGAGCAAAATATGGGTGTGTGTGGTTGGAGGATGTGTGCGTGCGTGTGCGTGTGCGTGCGCGTGTGCGTGTGCACGCGGGGGGGCGCAACATTTTTCTTGTGAAACAAAGGGGGGCCCAGCAAAAAAGTTTGGGAACCACTGTCCTGGAGCAAAGATTTAGCTTCAGCATATCCATACTCAGCAGGCATATACTGACAGCTTCTGACCATTTCTCTTGGATGGCCTCTAGTGTAATGCTCGAGAAAATATAAACAATCCTTAGCACTGTGAGCTTGACTCTCCAACATGTGCTCAAAAGCTCTCATAAAGCTTGGGCCTCACATCCAATACATGCGCTTGATGATCACTTGCATCAACAACCTGATAGGGTCACTCTGGTAACACAGGTTTGAACATTGGAGCATTGGGATTTAAAACGCCTAGATTCCCCTGCTCTCGTTCCAAATACAAATTCATTCCATCGGATTTACCATTAACAGCACTTGAGACTCGGGACATTTCAGAAGCTTTTAAAACATTCACCTTTGCTGCTGAGGCTGCTATTTCAGTTTCTAAGTCAAACAGCTCCTTTCTTTTCTTAAGGTGTATTTCTTGTTCTTCCAAATCATGCTTTTCTTTCAACAACCTCTGTCGGACAAGGGCAGCCATGTCAGCCTCTGCTGTTATGCGTGCTGACAAGGCAGAAGAAACAACTGAGTGATGATTTACCTTTCAATCTGATTCTCCAAAGCCTTAGCAGTCGGTTTCGGCGGTCTTTTCTTTCCATCCACATCAACACATTGCACTAATTGGTGTGTCTCCATTTTTCTTCAAAGCATTACAAAATCCAGACACTGAACTGCACCTATGCCACACAGCTTCATTCCAACACATCAACTTAATGATATTCACGTCAAAAAACCTTGGAAACACACAATTAACAGGAAGAATCCTGATAATCTGCCTATTAAACCTAACTAACTCAACCTGGTCTTCCGTACATACTAGCGGTGGGTATTTATGTACCTCCATACCGTCAGCTGTGAGGAAGACAAACTGTCTTAAACACGAACTGCGGCGGTACTCCCAAGCCAATGGCTTCAGCTGCCTGATGCACAATAACTAGAAAGCAAATCAGCTGCGTGAACAAAGGCACCAGCAAACTATAAAACTCTCACCAATAAAACTCATCTATATATAAATAATCCAATAAAACCTACAAACACTTCTGATGACAAGTTATTGCGGCTCCTCCAACCTACGGCCGCGGCAGGCTAAACATGAGGACACAGATGACGCACAACAATAAATGCATAAAATACACTTTTGTACATTTGCTCCTTTTATTCCACATGCAACTGTCCAATATACAAATCAGCACATGGGATTAACTATTAAACAAATGCACAGACTGCACAAACAAATAACTGCAACTCACAAAGAACTGCACCAATTACTATGCCAAATTACAACATTGGCCTATGGCATAACTTAGTGCATAAGTATACATAAACCATCAAGTTCCAGTCAAAAATGCATCAAAATAATTCAAGCTGCGCTCAAGCTGTCGTCAACAGAAGGTTTTGCCTCATGCTCACCCTACCTTTCTGCTCGTCAACATCAGGTGCAGTGAACAGGTGAATGCAACCACATTTATTACCTAACACACCCATGAGACATGCCCCACACCCGTGCACCAATACAGTGAATCGATTTAAACCAACCCACTCAATCAAAAAAGGAACAACTTATATGGCTCCTACAGTTACTATATACAGTACTGGACTTCTATACATTTAACATCAGATTAAAACTTTGGTTGTAAGATTCAGATTCAATTATTTATTAAAAGCTAGACATTTTAAATGAGAATAAGAAAGAAAAGTATGTCTTTGTGCCCCCTTTTCCCTGTTCATGCCCTATCGGCCCCCCTGGCTAAACTTTGCTAGATCCGCCCCTGCACAGTTATCAGCCGTCAGCTACTTAGAAAAGGATCCTGGTGTAGAAAGTAATATTAAATAAATTCTAACAACAGCTTATCAAGCTTAAATGTGCTGCTGTTGTTCAGGCGCTGGTTTCCTCGTTCCAAAAACAAACAAGACAAACGGGAGTCACGACAGAAAAGCCGATCAGCTGACCATTGATCAGTTTCATTATTGAAGCAGAAGAGAGAGGGGGAGAGAGGCAGTCGCTCCATATATCGGTTGTTAAGCTTAAGGTGGGAATGCTTGACAAACATTCAGAGATGAACTTACACACTTGCTTTACTTCTCTCTGGGATAACTTTCTCGTAGATGAAATGCTGGGTTTGTAGCGAAGCTCCAAATTCTCAACCAGACCGCCGACAGGTCTCGCACGCCACAGCCGCTCTATCACGTGATGCATACTGCTCCGATGTGCTACGGTTATGAGCTGAGTTACGCCATGTCGCGAGTTTTCTGAGGTGCTTTTGTGATATTTCATGGATCGGATTACATTTTTTATTTCTCTCTGATATCCGATCCAGTAATTTAGGTCAGTATCAGACCAACACTGATACGTAATATCGGATCGGTCCATCTCTAGAACATACCAGACAGAAATCACCCAGCTGGGGCTAAAATCAACCTCCTTGCTGTGAGGGGACAGTGCTGACCACTGCACCACTGTGCTCTCTTCAGCTGATCAATACACACTGATATCTGCAGCAGTCACAGTAGTATCTACTGCACTCAGGTTCCTCTCCTGCTGAGACCTGATCCATGATGGGAGTTTCTTTTTTCTCTGATCTAAAACTCTGATGGTCCACAGTAACAGTGGAACCCCCACATCCACAAGTTTGGATCATCTGACTTGGAAACTTAGGGTCAAAGGTCAGAGCTTCACATAGATAATAGGTTATTACTGTGTAAGCATGAAACAATTCATGTGTGATTACAGTGTCTGTTAAACACAAACTACTCTGCAGCAACAATGACACACAATTCAAAGTACGTGACAAATTGTGTCCAGCTGTGTGTGCACTGAAACAAAAGCAATGTTTAGAAGCAGAAGATTTTATACTCCTGACTCCTCCTCTCTGCTTCCTCGTCCTTCAGCTCCTCCTCTCTCTGAGCTCAGACTCTTCTGCCATCTAGTGGTCTTCTGTCCGTACTGCATCTCCACCGGTCTGCTGCTGTCCATCTGCCAGAGCAGGAAGAACAAACCAGCCGTCTCCATGGAGATGACCCAGCGTGATGGAGGAGGTCAGGGATTGGACAGAGAGTATGATGATGTCACCACTGAGCATGCCTTCTGAGCTGCGGAGCCTGTTAGTGTTTAAGCTGCAGATGATGATTTTTCACTGCTGGTAAAGACTTCACTGGTCTTTAACTCCTTCTTCAAACTCTTCCACTGGACTGCTCCACATCAGTTCACAGTTGTTCATATTTGTTGTAAACTGACTTCTCCTCCCACTTTCCCATAGCCAGGAATGTATATGATGGAGCAGCTGCCGCAGCCACAATTATGGAGGGTTGGGAGTGCCAACATGAATTAAAGAAATACACCAATAATTTTTTTATTTAAATGTTTCATTAATTTCATTAAAATGTATCAATTATTTATTTCCAATTTTCATTAATTAATGGCAAATTTGAATAATTACAGATTTAATTATTTAACCCTCTGGGTTTGTTAAAATCACGACCCTTTCAGCTTTTTCGTGGCCAAAAGTGGCCACCACCAGATTAGGTCTGTAATTTTTATTATTTAATTTTTTTTTTTTGCCATTTCTTCTGCATAAAGCTTTTAACTAACTTCAGTTCTTTTCATAAATATAAAATAGTTATTTTTTTTTTTTTAATTTTAACCCTTTACACACGAGTTTGTTTGTCCACTGCACTAGCTGGAAGACAACCTCAAATCTCACAATTTTATATAATTGCATTGCTACTAAAATTTCTTATATTATTAATAGTAGAGTCTGGGGCATGTAATTGATTCACATCAACATTGATTATAATGCATTGCTATTTTTGTGCAGGGAGAGCTAAAAACTCCCTCTCAGCTTGTTCGTGGCCAAAAATGGCCCCCCCTTGTGTACGTTTACAAAATGCTATAAAATTAATTTATATTTTTAAAAGAATTCCACTTTCATTGACTTAATTTTTTAAATTGGTCTCAGTGCTATTCATGAAAATCAAAATTTCATTCAAATTCAGAGTTTTAATACTTTGAATACCAATTAGATCACATAATCCTAGGATCATGAAACCCCAATTTTTTTTTCTCCAAATAATACATGTCGTCTGATTTACTTTCTAACCATGATTGTATGGACCACAAGAGCCACGTGCATCGAAATAAAGAATTCTGTGCTTAAATAATGAATTGTAGAATAAAATCTGCATTTGTAAATTCATCTTTGAATTCCAATTTAATAAACTGATTTTTAACATGCTTTTTAAATCTTCATTTCAAAAAACATTTTCGAATTCCACTTTAATAAACTTCATTTCAAAAACCGTTTTCGAATTGCACTTTAACCCTTTAAAGCCGGT
Source organism: Pelmatolapia mariae (assembly GCF_036321145.2). Taxonomy (NCBI): domain Eukaryota; kingdom Metazoa; phylum Chordata; class Actinopteri; order Cichliformes; family Cichlidae; genus Pelmatolapia; species Pelmatolapia mariae. The sequence continues at coordinate 30,416,947 of NC_086229.1, forward strand.
CGGAGCTGGCACGCTCCATTTTGCGTAACTATTTTTAAATCCCGGTAGCACTGCAACCACGTAAGCTAGCGCAATATTTTTTTTTCAATATGAAACCGGAGGAGTTGTACTTACATCTTATGCCATCAGCTTGGTCACAGTTTCCTTCCACATATAGCTTTGCAAAAACTGCATAAAAAGCGCTTGCAGCAACAAAAACATAATATTCCAGAAACACGCTTTGCCGATCCGATCAGCTGTTCATAACACTTCCTACGTCCATCAGCGTGAACTATCTCATGTCCGCCATGACCTGCCCGAAACCGGAAGTGCCGTCATTTTGCGGAAATGTAGTTTTTTTTTTACCATCGGGGCCTTATGAGTCTATACTGGTGTTTGTATTTTTTACAGTTTTGAGGGATAAGCCTCTTAAATTTCTCTAACTAGAAATATATGTTAAAAAATAAAAACGATTTTCAACTTTTGTGTAGTTTATTGCACTTTTTTGCAATTTATGTAAGTACTATGCACTTAATGCATACATATTATTAAAATATAGGCTATAATGGATGTATTGATGTATATCAACTTGAAATGCTCCCAAAAATGGCACTACAACATGTAAAAATATAATATAAGCTCTGGTGGACTTGGTTCTATGGTAGGTCTTAAAGGGTTAATAAACTTCATTTCAAAAACCTTTTTCAAATTGCACTTTAATAAACTGCATTTCAAAAACCTTTTTCGAATTGCACTTTAATAAACTGCATTTCAAAATCCATTTCTTAGGGATTAACATTTGGTTTAGCAGTTGGATTAACAACTTCATTTGAAAAATCCTGCGGCTAATCAAATTAGGCACACCGTGGGATGTAAGGAGCTCTCTGATTGGTTGGTCAGACACAGGCTTTCTGCCTGGATTTTTCTAGCTCATAGCTTCGCCCTGCTGAGAAGCGTGTGTGCTTGTACAAAGGCCGTTCAGCCTCGGGATTTACACTGGGCTCGACACGGATATGTGAAGAATGAAGGGACCCTGCAGCGAAACGGAGAGCCCAACCTCTGACTGAATGCCTGTTTACTCAGTCTGACCACCTGTTGAAGGTAACGTGCTAACATGGCTAATGCTAGCATCACCGCACGTAGCCCCGTCATTTTAAGGTCATCTTAGCTTATGAAAATTGTACGAGCTAGCTACGTGTTTTGTAAGCTGCTGTGCTCTTCACAAATAAATCTGGAAGCAGCTCAGACTATTAGAACCAGCACTGAGGCCTGTTACATTTATACAGTGTGTTCACACCGAACGCGATGGAGGCGGCCAGAGCATCAGGTTTACATGTAAAGTAAATGGAAAAGCATGATGACGCGCGATTGCGGGTCCCACGAAAATTCAGAAGCGTTTGACACGACGCGAAAACACGTCAAACGCGCAAATAAAAATATGCGGTGTTGCATTTTGTGCATTCGCGCATATCGCGACTACCGCTCAAGTTGGAAAAATCTGATATCCAGCGTCAAATCACGCCGCGACAACCAATCAGGAGCCTGTTGACGTGGCTCTGACCTAGGTCAAATGGGCAGGTCCAGCCAAAGCCCTTCATACTTCATTCAATATGGAGGAAAGGCTAATCAACGCCGTAGCAAACAACCCAGAGCTATACTACACCAGCTGCTTTCTGTACCGAGACAGGAATATAAAGGACCGAGCTTGGAGGAAGATATGTGAAGCTGGCAACCTGGTAAGTTCATTCATTTCTCTTTTGAAATTTTTGAAGCCGTGCAAAAGCTAGCAAGCCCGCCTACTGCCCCGCTATTTTCCCACTGATGCACAAATACCTTTCTGCTCTTATGCATGTTGTCATATAGGAATATATTTTGTTTATTAATAAACAGCACACAGTGGTCCTGCTCATCCGTCACTGCCTCGCTTTTTCGCTGATTTTTTTTATTGCACAGTACAGCATTGCATTCTGCAGCCTAATTGACAAATCTCCTCCGTGTCGTGTCTACTGCGCTTGTCAAATTGATCATGTTTGGTTTTGATAACCATCACGTCCAATAGGAAAAACAGCACAAAAACACCCATAACTATGACCGTCATTCGTAAATAGACACCTGCACCGCGAGGGAAAAGGGCGTACAAAAGTGGCAGGCAGACGAAGACAAAACGCGGCATAATAATACTTTTACATTTTGCAATCTACAAAGGTTGGCACTTTGAGTATCAACTTCTGAGAACTGTGACTAATGTTCATGTGTGTGGGGAAAAAAAGAGTATAAAGTGCGTGGCGAGGGGCTAGTTATTCTGACAACCCCTGCTGCAATAAATGAGGGACCACTGTATATACTTTCTCTATGATTATTGTTTTCAACCTGTTAACATTTAATATTGTCTTGATAGAACAAACTGATTCTGCAGCAGAGCATCACCTGTTGCAAAATGAATCAAAGCACCCCCAAAGATTTCTTACTTTTTTGACAATATTTTCTGTTTTGGGGACACACTACTAAAAATATAAAAAGCATACAGTGCGTAATTGAGATGGAACATTTTAACAACAAAAGTATAGATAACCCCTCCCCCCAAACAAATGGTTTGTTCCAGCTCGCCTCTCCCCTACTCCGGCTCTAGCGCCGTTGCTGTCAGAGCGATATTGGCTGAGACGCAGCGGAGTGGAGGTGGAAGCGCCTGCTTTAAAACAGGACATATTAGCTGCATTTAACCTTCAGTTACTCTTTATATCGTTAGGTAGCAGTCAGGCCATGTTTCTTTTTAGCTAAAAAAAACACATTACACCAGGTAACCTGCTGTGTTGAAAAACGTGTTTCTCGACTATGTTTGCTACTCTACAATCCATCCTGCTCTATAGTAAAATCAGCGATATTTGACCGTCCTGTTGCTCCCATTGAAATTCATATAGCCTATTTAAAATCTAAAATTTAAAATTGTCCATAACCTACTGTTGTTACCACTGTCCTGTTTGAAATGTAATGAGAGAAACTGCTTATTTTGTCATATGTGTATGTGCCGATATTGAACCCAAACGGAGAGCCCAACCTCTGACTGAGTGCCTGTTTATGCAGTCTGACCACCTGTGAAGGTAATGTGCTAACATGGCTAACGCTAGCATCACCGCACGTAGTCCCGTTATTTTAAGCTCATCTTAGCTTATGAAAGTTTTACGTCGCAGCTGTACGAGCTAGCTACGTGTTTTGTAAGCTGCTGTGCTCTTCACAAATAAAACTGGAAGCAGCTGAGACTATTAGAACCAGCACTGAGCCCTGTTACATTTATACGGTGTTAGAGCAATGGCTGCAACCTACAGCCTTTAAACTAGCGATTAAAATACTGGCAGTAAACTGTCAGTCCAGATGTTACCACATTACTTTGTGATACTTAGAGTTAAAACAACTGAGACAGGCTGATCACCCCAGCTGATCACCACAGCTGTCAGTTCTCTCATTCCTTATATCAAGACTGGAGATCACACTACTGATTTCAGTTCATTTAATATGTGAGCGCACAGATTCATTCCCAACTGGACATAAATGATGATCAAAGGTTGTATATATGATGAATTCATCAAATCCCAGCCTCTAACACAGTGCGCTGAATCTTAGCTTTAAATGTCCAGTAGGGGTGGGCGATATAAACGATATACGATAGAAACGATATAGATTTGGCCAACGATAGAGATTTTGACTATATCGCTCTATCGCGATAGCGCATGTTGATGATGTCATCAAGCGGCGCCTGTTTTGGTAGAAAGTATCACAGCGGCTACAACCATTATCATCAGTAAATTATGTTCTCCTGACTGAAGTTTGGCCCGTGTATAGCATCCTGCTATGCGATTGCATTTGTCTCTAACCACCAGAATCCCTCACGTTAAAAGTTGCCGTTCATCCTCCAGCTTCACTGTGGTAATGCTAACATAGCTGTGTCGCTAGCAATCACGTAGCACAACATTATATATCAGGTATTCCAACTTCGGTAACCCTGCAAACGCCACTGCTGTTTAGTTTTCTGTCTTCATTTATGTTGGAAGAGGTAGCAGAGCTGTACGTTTTAATTAGTTTCAAAAATCTCTCAGTCAGAACATGGTATGAAATGTTTAGGTATAAACTAGCGAGCTAACTTCCTGTTAACTTCTAACTCCGTTAAATTTAATAAATTCTGTTTTCATGGATGTTAAACTTAATTGTTACACCCGATAAAGCAGCAACGCTGATTATTTAATTAAAGATGAAAGAATTTAGACTGTTTCTAACTCTCAGTGTTCGTTTGACTTTGGGACCTGAATGGGACGGAGTTTTGGACCCAGATTACTCCTCACTACGGCAGCCGTAATGCTCTGACAATCCATCAAGCAGTCCATCAGCAGGCTTACCAAAGTTGTACTAAAACATTTTTTAACAGATTTCTACACGCCAAAATCGGTTCAAGGTCAGTAAGCACAACCAGAATTCATACATAAGGCACACTCTCGATTTTTGAAAATTAAAGGATTTTAAGTGTGCCTTATAGTGTGGAGAATACGTTATACAGAAGAAAAGAATATATCGTGATATATATCGTTATCGCACATGCCTCAAATTATATCGCGATATGAATTTTAGGCCATATCGCCCAGCCCTAATGTCCAGTATAATCTAATCAGTGCAGTGTAAGCATTCACTGAACCTACAGTATCTACACCTGTGTGGCAAATGTGTGGTAAAGACACAGATAATGAAATGTAATTATTAATACAATATACATCATGAGAAACAAAAGCTGAAATTGATTCAGTTTAGTACTTTTCTCTGTATGCTCTGTGATTATAAAGGTCTTAAATTCTGTGATATATACTGTAAATGGTTTTCACAGAGGTCTTAAAGTACTTAAATCACTGCTGATAGTCTGGTTGTTTTATTTTCACATTTTTTTGAGTCTGTAAGGCTGTTTGATGACGATTTGGACTCCTCTGGGAGATGAGGACACACCCACATCTGTTCCATACTGCAGCCATGGATGGTGTTACAGCTCTGAGGCAGCTTTGGGCCATCAGACGCACACACTGAAAAACCAGCACCTGGACTTCATGCAGGAGAGACGGCCTCAGTGATGATCGACTCTGCATCCTCTACTTTACCTCCTAATCTCTTTCTCCTTTAACACACAATTAAAATCCCTCCAAAAGAGTGTAAACTTACTGAGGAAGTCTGTAACTTGTACACATTTGTACTTTTACTTGTTTTCTGAGTTATATTTAAGAAGAGTAAAGTTATTCACATAAAGTTTTTATTCTTCTGTATTTATTCTTTTGTATCACGTACCACAGTCATACTGAACTTTACAGACCTGGTGAATTGGAGAAAAAAAAATCACACATATATATATATATGTGTGTGTATATATATATATATATATATATATATACACACATATATACATATACATATATATATATATATATACATACACATATATATATATATATGTATATATATACATACACATATATATATAAATATATATATATATATATATATATATATATATATATATATATATATATATATATATACATATATATATATATATATATATATGTATATACATACACACATATATGAATGAATCATTCAGCTTCAGCAGTATTTCTATTCATCTTATGGATTCCAGTTTTGTAGCGAGGCTCCAAATGCTCAACCAGACCGCTGACAGGTCTCACACGCCGCAGCCGCTCTATCACGTGACGCTCCGACATGTTAAGGTTATGAGCTGAATTTCACCGTGTCGCAGGTTTTGTGAGGGTCTTTCATGATATTTCATGGATCGGATTACATCTTTCATTTCTCAACGATATCCGATCCAGTAATTTAGCTCAGTATCGGACCGCTACGTAATATCGGATCGGTCCATCTCTAATAAGTAACTATAGCTAATAACTTTTCAAAGTAACTTGGTCAACATAATAGGGGCTGCTGAGGTGTTGGTCTGTGAGTATGTCAGTGAGTCCTGTCTGAGAATACTTGTAACTTTCTGTCTTTACTCTAAATGTTCTTTTCCTGTTTGCAGGTGTCTTGGTTGGGTTTACAGTAAAATCACAGTACTGAAGTAAAGTCACTGCTGCAATCGATCAAGGTCTGAAAAAAAACCTGGTAAACTTATGTCTTAGAACTTCCTGCTTATTGGTAACACATCAGTAACATATTCATGTTTGTACTTATTGTAGGGTCTTTACCTTACAATATAAAGCACCTTGGGGTGACTGGTGTTGGGATTTGGTGCTACATGAATAAAACTGAACCTGAGATGTCTAATCTTCTTCTAGACAGCATGAAGACTTCATCTGTACCTCTGCTCATTGGTGATTCAGCCATTCATTTACTCATTCTTCAACAAACAATCAAGGGAGAAACAGATTTACAGAAGCGATGACATAACAACTCTCATCAGCCGTCTAAGTCAAAATGACTTTCAAATACAAACAGCAGGACTGGACTCTATCCCAGCCATCAGGGCCGGATTTCCTGGACAGGTCGCGAGAGAGACATACAACCATTAAGGACTATGGAGAATTTAGAGTAGCTATACCCTCACATTCATATGTCTGGACTGTGGTAAGAAACATATACAGACACATAATCAAACAGTGGTATCACGTTGCTTGATTATAATATTACTCTCTAATTTGTCTCTTCTATGCTGATAAATATAGGATTGACTATTGGGACCGATCTGGATTTGAAAGGTTCAGATTATCAAGAGATAATAAGCAAACTAGTGCACCAATGGAAGAAATCACTCCTACATATTTACTACATATTGACTACACTACACACTAAACTACACACTAACTACACAAGATTTGCGCTAAACGTCTCAAATCTCTCACATCTCAAAACACAGCCGTCACTCCTAAAACTTCCCCCCGTTTCTTAACAACTAGATGCCACATTCCCATATCATTTTTTGATTGGTCGACATGGTACTTTTTTTGACCAATAGGAAAGGGTGGGGTTTTTTTGGTTTTGGTTTTGCTCACAGGCTTTCCAGCGTTTTCCTTATAAAACGCCGTTTTTACCGTTTCTTCCCGCAGTAAAAATAAACAACGATAGTATTCAGGAAGAAAACCAAACATTGCAGATATTTTTATCATAACTCTGGTTTTACGTGGCCTATCAACACAATTTAAAAACTGGTATAAAGTCCACACTTTTCCTGTCAGTTGTTCCGTCTGTCCTGCTCACATCTCCAATGGTTGTCCACGTTGTCATTAACGTGGCTTCACTCCACATCAGCTACGGTGCTTTGCTAGCTAAAACACCGGTGTCGGCGCATAAGGACGCTGTCATAGCCTGTCAACGATGTTGATTTGCTGCGTATATACGAATGTGAATCGCATCATTGGCTGGACTGTGGGATAAGGTGGCATCGTTCTAATCCTATACGGGAGCAGCCAGTCACTTACTGACTAACACTGCAAAACAGGATTGTTGAAGTTTTAATTTTAATTTCAATTCAGGTTAGTTTTTTTTTGTTTTTTTTTTGTGCGCAACGCAGATTTTCTGTGCGCAGAGACCGTGCCAGCAGTGCGCAATCGCGCACGTGCGCAGCTTAGAGAGAACACTGGTCCGAGGGCCCGGTGGCGCCAGTGTCCGGCAGCCTCGCATCTGTCAGTGCGCCCCAGGGCAGCTGTGGCTACAATGTAGCATCACCAGTGTGTGAATGACTGAATGTAGTGTAAAGCGCTATACAAATGCAGGACATTTACCATTTATTTAGCTGTTGTATTGTTTCTTTATTTCCTGTACAGGCCAACGCAATCTATTTGTCGTTTCAGGTTGTAGTATTACACAACATTTTCAGATCTAATAGAATTAAAATGAGTGTTTCGTAATTCATTCAATTTATTGTCTTTATTTATAACTGGCATTATTGTTTCATTCTATTATAGAATCTCACAAGAAAGAGGCAAAATTGTAAAAATCCATCATGCTTTATTAGCTGCTTCGGTAAAAAACAAATCAACAATGCAAAAAAACCAAAAAAAACATTTCAAAACAACATACTGGAAAACAGTTATTCATCACTTGATTGCTTCAATACAACCCTTGGGCACATATATGCGGGACTTTTTGTGGCTGTTTTGATATCGCTCTCTCTCATAACCGATCAAATCTGGCTGTGGTAGCAGCTTTAAACTCGGTATGACCCAGGTTGATAGAGGGTGCCCAGTCTGGATCACATTCCAGCATTTTGTAGGCTGGTTTTCCTACAAAACACAACAAACATTAGCTCGCAAAGCCACAGTGAAAAAAAACAGCATAGCGCAACGAATTCAGTTCAAATCAATATAAGACTTATTTGTAACCTACATCAACAATTATGTTATGATAAATTACGTAAAAACGACAACAGAAGACTGACCTTTGTGGAAATCCTTGGAGCAGACTAACATGTGAGCTGGAGTGATCTGGAACGTTATATTTGGTCTTCCAATGGCTGCAATCCAGGCCATCCGTCGGGTATTTGTTACTTCGGAAACATGGCTTCAACAATTTGTCTTCCACTACGTAATCCTATAAAAAACGATCTCTTTAGCCTGCTTTAAAGTCTTACTGGTGTGTGTGTGTGTGTGTTTCAGTTCAGAGCTGGTGTGTTTTCAGGGTGTGGTGTCTGAAAGGATCAGTGTGAACAACAGGACTGCCCACTCTGGACACACACACTCAGGTACAAACACACAGGTGGTTTTTGTATCAGGCTTTTGCTTTCTGCTGTGAAGTTTTAACATGGGGGTCTATGGGGGCGACTCACTGCTGCCTCTGCTGGACATCAGAGGAACTGCAGGCATCAGTGCTTCAGGGATGAGTCTCAGGTCTGACTGTTAGCTAAATGTGTGTGTGCAGGTGTGCGTCTCACTCTTTGTGACCAAGCTGGGAGGAGTCTGCAGGTGTACCTGGACTTAAGCCACACCCCCTACCCACCTGGCCTGTTGCCGGGTAACACTCTGCTGTTGTCTGGTTTCCAGAGGAGGCTGTCCAGGTGAGACACACATAGACAGGCTTATAAATGTTTGGACTCTTTATTTGGACTCATTTCCCACCAATGTAACCCCCCAATAAAGTTATGAATTATCTTGCATAAATAGGCTGTTGATTTTCTTTACTCATTTCAGGTATTACCAGCAAAATAGTTGCATGTTTAATCATCTGGGAATGTACCCAGATTTATTTATTTATTTAGACCGAGATCTTGACGCCCCCCCATTACGCTGATGGTTACGTACCTGTGTGGTTTACCTGTGTGTGTGTTTCAGGACAGGAAGTGTGTACTGCACGTACTTACCTGTCAGCTCGATAACTGTGGTCTCCCTGGGAGACACCAGGTAAGTTTACAGGGCAGGTAAAGTCTGGTTCACGTGTTTGTCGTGCTGTTGTTTATTTGTTTGTTTTGTTTCTATCAACTCGGCCCAGCCTCCTCCTCCTGCTCCCATCATGCACCTGGGTGAGTGGGTTCTGAGCAGCAAGCAGAGGTGCACTGTGGGACAGGTCAAAGGTCACGTGGTGTGTTTCCTGTTCCTGCAACTGCAGTGGAGCCGCTCGCTGTGTGGCAGCGTGTACACACAGGTACTGCATAAAATACACACAGTGTGTACAGGATGTGTTTAGTTGTAGTTTCTCGGGTGCAGTGAAAGTACTCAGAGTGCTTCATGTGTTGTTAGCGTGTTGGTGGTGTGTTAGTGTTAGTGCACGTAAGTAAAGTGTAGTTTTGGAGTAAACTGCTCACGATTTCAGGTGTGTGTGTGTTTACCTGTTGCTCTCTCTCTCTCAGGGCTGCAGCAGCTCTCAGTGTCACTCGACCTCGTCAGTGTTTCAGTCCAAAGCAAAGTAAGAGCAGCTTCCTGTTGAGCTCACCTGCTGATACATGCTAGTCACCTGGATCAGTCAGGTGACAGTCACATGATCAAACTATGTCGCTCTGCTCTTCGATCAGGCTGGTGATTGATGACGGGACAGGTGAGGCTCACGTCTGGTTCTCAGCTGCTCTGGTTCGTGCTCTGCTGGGATTGGCTGACGCTCAGTGGGAGGGGCTTCAGAGAGCACTCAGGGTCAGAGGTCACATCAGAGTCTTCCCTCGTGGGCAGAGCCAGGTCAGTACCACCTGTCAGGTGTATATATTTACCTGTCACAGGTGAATCACGTGCTCATCGTCGTCTTTAAACTTTATTGTGTTTTTAAAATGTAAGATCGGGTCATGTTTTTATTTCTGAGGCTTTAACTGTGAAAGGGCACATCCTGTTTGCATCCTGGTAACAGCTCTGTCTGCTCACACTTTACTGCTGAACTGGTTTGGGGGCGTGGCCACTTCCACCTTTAAAAGTCTGTAGGTGTGATGGACCCACGCTGGGCTCACGTGAACAGGAGGGAGGGGCCTTACAGCCGTGTGTTTCAGCGAGACTCAGGTCGTGCCCCTGACTCCACCCACTCGACCTGAAGAAGCAGCAGGTGGTGTAGCTCTGAGGGTAATCAGGGCTGACCAGCTCCATGTTCACTGCAACGCCACACCTCCCACACGGAGGGTGGAGACCACAGGGGAGGGGCAGGACAGCGAGAGGCATTTAGGACTCAGGTCACACCAGGAGAACCCACAGGGACCCTCCACCCACAGGTGGAGCTGTGTTAACTGAATATTAATGTTTTTCCTTTACTGCAGAAAATAATTATAATCATAAGAAAGTGAGATTAGTATCAAACAGTAACAGTTTATAAAAACACAAACGTGGAGTCTAAACTGAGACGTCCTGTTTAAAATAACAAGAACAAGTTTTAACTCCATAAACTGTGACGCACAGTAGGACTGCCAAAATGAAATAAATAAATAAATATATCATTAAATAATTAATTAAATGTGTCAATAATTAATTAATTACATGTGTCATAACTATTTATTTAATTAATTAATTCCAATTTTAATTAATTATTGCCACATTTAATTAATTATTTAATGGTGTATTTAAGTAATTCATTATGGCAGTCCTGGCGTTCCATACGCTCCACATAGCTTTTCTTCAAATTCTTTAATTCTCGCTCACTTTTGCAACTTTGTACTTTTGTGTTACTCGCACCAACAACTCCACCTCATTGTTAGTCCATTTAAAAAACTCGGTGCTTTTCCTCCACCTTTTGCCGTGACAAACAGCCGGAAACAGCCGGAAAGTAAATAAACATCAGACAGAAATGAGACAGGTCGAATCGTCTTGCGTTTCACGCATGCGCAGGACTGAAACGTAAGCGTTTTCGGCCGTGACAACGTGGACGCACAACTCTGTGAAAATGACTGAAAACGCTACTGTGGACGCGGAGCGCTGTTTTCAAATCTATCCGGTGTAGTGTGGACGCAGCCTAAGTCGCTCCATGGAGAAATGAGGTGGCGCTCTAGAGCCCTGATGAAGTGAACAGAGTGAAGATTTGTGTAGAAACAGGAAGTGTGATCAGCTGCACTCACCACTGTTGCTGAGAGAAACCTGATGGACTCCAGTGAATCTTCTTTTAGAGACAAACAGGACTCGACTGCAGCTCTGCTGCTGCTCTCTCACACTTTCACTTCTGCAAAATGACGTTGAACTTGTTGTTTTTCAGGTGTTGCTCCGCCTCTTCCTGCACCTGTTTGTCTGGTTTTGCTGCCTCTCCCTTTACAGCCGGTCTGTACTCAGTGACTGTGTGCAGCGGGTGGGAGGAGTGAGGAGTGGTGTGTGGGTTCACACAGTAATGACGGCCTCAGGTGATCAGGAGAAACTCACCTGGATTTCCTTTTTCCACAGCAGACTGAGAGCTTCAGGTGGACCCTGAAGGAGGTCTCAGACACAGGTGGTAAAAGTACACACAGTCTGTACTGAAGTAGAAGTACTACTGTTAAAAATACTCCAAGTACTAATTCAACTTCTTTACTCAAGTAAAAGTAAAAAAAGTCCTGGCTGTGAAATGTAAGAGAGTAAAAAGAGCTGATTGAAGAACATTTCTAACACATATGTTTATACAAAGCTAACTGAACCATGTGCTGCATCAATGTAATAATAAAATAATATTATTCACTTTATTTCAGTCTAAATTTGAATTCTAATAAATATTTTAGCTTGAAATAAGTGAAGAAAATCTGCCAATGGAACAAGTTAAAATTCTCTAGTTTTTCTCTGGTTTCAAGATTCACTGTCTTGAAAAAAGTTCATATATGTTACAAAATGTTGCTCTGTAGCTGATTGTGTCTTATTTTAAGTGTAATAAGATATTTTGACTAGAAATAAGACAAATATACTGGATAAGATTTTGAGTTTTTGCAGCACATCAGAGATCTCTGTCCAGAGGAGCTAGTTCATGCATGTATTACTTCCAGGCTGGACTCCCGTAATTCATTATTATCAGGAAGTCCTAAAAACTCCCTGAAAAGCCTTCAGTTAATCTAAAATGCTGCATGTGCACTAGAACTGTTAAACTTACTTTATTGTTGTGATTTTAGTTACATGAAATACTGCATCAAAAAGAACAACACAGCGATCACAGACATGTTTATGCCAACAAACAAACATTAACCCAGAAAAGCCTTTAAAACAACCTGCTGTGGTTTGGAGCAGAGATTCCTGAATTTACCAGGTGCACCTAAAGGCAGCACGTACCAGCGTTTCTTTGTTGCTGATTTTTGTTCCACAAACCAAAAGAAAAATAAAACCAACCTTTAATATTATCTATTATATTTTCCTGTGTGTTTCAAGCACTATGACATGTCACACACACACACACACACACACACACACTGAGTGTGTCACTGATAAAGCTGTGACACAGCAGCTCACTCAGTCCAGTCCAGGTAACAGACTCACCTGTTAGCAGCAGCTCTGCCCTCACAGAGCTCAGCTGCTTATTTTAGTCAGCAGGAAAAATGAATATTATGGACTACAGCAGTCTGTCAGGGCCGTTCAAGGACACAAAGTCACACACAGGTTTAAACTGTTACACTCATGAATATCCACAACGTTAGATTCATGCACATTTATCTTTAATGGGAGCAAACAGCTTAATCAGATAATATAATAACTCATAAAAGCTCATTTATATAAATCTCTGCTTGAATCAGTAAAACAGTCTCACACTGATTAATTAATTAATTAAATCCTGCTCCTCACATACAAGGTCTTAAACAATCAGGCCCCATCTTATCTTAATGACCTTGTAGTACCATATCACCCTATTAGAGCACTTCACTCTCGCTCTGCAGGCCTACTTGCTGTCCCTAGAGTATTTAAAAGTCGAATGGGAGGGAGAGCCTTCAGTTTTCAGGCCCCTCTTCTGTGGAACCAGCTTCCAGTTTGGATTCGGGAAACAGACACTATCTCTACTTTCAAGATTAGGCTTAAAACTTTCCTTTTTGCTAAAGCATATAGTTAGGACTGGACCAGGTGACCTGAATCCTCCCTTAGTTATGCTGCAATAGACGTAGGCTGCCGGGGATTCCCATGATGCATTGAGTTTTTCCTTTCCATTCACCTTTCTCACTCAGTATGTGTTAATAGACCTCTCTGCATCGAATCATATCTGTTATTAACCTCTGTCTCTCTTCCACAGCATGTCTTTATCCTGTTTTCCTTCTTTCACCCCAACCAGTCGCAGCAGATGGCCCCACCCCTCCCTGAGCCTGGTTCTGCTGGAGGTTTCTTCCTGTTAAAAGGGAGTTTTTCCTTCCCACTGTCGCCAAAGTGCTTGCTCATAGGGGGTCATATGATTGTTGGGGTTTTCTCTGTACCTATGAAGCGCCTTGAGGCGACTTTTGTTGTGATTTGGCGCTATATAAATAAAATTGAATTGAATTGAATTGTTGTGCAACCAGCAGCTCTTCACTCCTGTTTTCAGTGTTTTTCTGACTTGGAGCTGAACCAGATGTGTTGATGTGTGAGGCTGCAAAAACAGCTGTGCAGCTTTTATCTTCACACAGCTGGAAACAGCTGGAAACAGTCACAGGTTTCTTTCTTCTTCTTTGTTCTTTTTTCACATTAGAGAGACCACAGCAACCTGTGTGTACACCCGTATCCACACCTGTGTGTACACCCGTATCCACACCTGTGTGTACACCCGTATCCACACCTGTGTGTACACCTGTATCCACACCTGTGTGTACACCTGTATCCACACCTGTGTGTACACCTGTATCCACACCTGTGTGCGTGAGCAGATTTGTATTCAAAGGTTTCTCCATGTAACTATCTGATAGTGGGTGTCAGGAGCCATGACAGGGGGTCACCCAGCAGCCATGGAAGCCACTGAAAGCACAGGGGACTGTAGTGATGAGCCCGCGGGCCAGAGTGGACCGACTCCCAGGACCCCAGAGAAGCATGGTATCAACTGTTCAAAGACAGTAACCAGAATCATTCATATAGAATATTTTCAGGTAAAACTGTGTCAGCAACAAGCTGCTTCTTTGTATTCAAAGAAAAACACGACTTATTTTGAAACTAAAACTCAGTGTTAACTTTAGTTTTTTCATGAGATCCTCTACATGCGGTTTGAAGGTGAGCCTTGAGCCATCAGATAAACAGATATTTATACGTGTGAACCAACTCTATTTTATTAGCTTCAAGAGTGATTACTGACTCAATCGTTTGGTCCCATTTCTTTGATTTGGAAAACAACAGCTTTGTTTTGTCTGCATTGAGATCAGAGCCGGTGTTCTGGGAATCCATCCTACCTGACAAACCATCCTACCCGTTGTTTCTACGCATGCGCACAACACGAAATTCAGTGCCAAACCGTCCTACCTTTGTAAATGTGATGTACAAGCATACTTTAACAGCTATAATTAAGTGGCAAATCATCTCACCTTTGTTAATAAGAGCTAGAAACATACTCTAGCGGGTAAAATTACGTGCCAAACCATGCTACTGTGGCAGGATGAAAGTTATCCCTCAGTCCAACCCACTCTCAGCCTGGCGCATTAGGGGGCGCTAGTATAAATAGTGGCCATTTGAGTGTCCCTGGATCGCTTACCTGTGACCTCCTTTTTAGTCACCTGACTTCCTGTTGGTGTTGCTGAGCTTAGTTGCGGGTTACTTTTCTGAAGCCTCCATCGCAGCTGGTAGGTGTTTACTCATTGTAGTGTGTATATTACCTTGCTTGGTGGTAAACAGCTATTGTTTGTAGGTCGTAGCTGTAGAAGCCTCCTCTGAGCCATTCTGCTTACGTTTTATAACACGGCTTACTTGGTACGTAATCAACTTCTGTTACGCTCTCTGTCTCCTGTCGTTCTTTTATAGTAATTATTTATTATGCTTTGCAGGAAGTGTGGGCCTGAGTTTTGCGCCAAGCTACGTGAACTGAAGTGCTGCTGCTTTGCTTGCTTTGCTGTGATCCTTTGCTTTGTTTTACTTTACTTTTACTGTCTGTTCCGGCTGCGAAGTTTCTTTGCTGCTGCTGCTGCCAGCCTTTAAAGTGGACGTCGGCGTGGACAACGGCTATATGCATGCCACGCGGATCGGCCGGCGCGCATACGGATTGAATGACTGGATAATTGACTTATAGCCGTGCAGACGGCAAGTCGGAGCACTACGGCGATTCCGTTTGCTCCATATTTTAGAGTTTTACCCAGATTGTATGTTTTACTGTTGTTTGATTTGCAGTTTGGATTTTTGTTACGCCACTGGTGGGAGGCCCTTTTTCTAGCTGTAGATCACCAGTGTGGTCCTGCAGTTGGGTTATCCCCCCCAGCGCTGTATATTAGTTTTGTTGTAATGTATTAAAATTTTCTTTGTTTCTTTTATTCAGGTGCGGAGTGCTGACGTGGAGGAGACTAGGGTGCCTTGGTGGTGGGATCTTCTGAGTGTACACACCTACCTTGTTTAATTTATTAGTGTGAGTGTGCTGCACTTGTGTCTTGGTGTGTTTTCTTTTTTTTGAGTTTGTGTGTGGCATCCCTGCCCCTCCACTGGTAAGCCTCGGCTCTGGATACCTTTTTTTGCATACTTTTACACTGATATTTATCACTGTGCTTTTAAATGTTGTTTTAATTAATAAATTGTCAATTTATTTTATCATTGAACCTCGTCTCTGTATTGAGTATAACAAACCTAACTGCCTTCGTAGTGATTAGTGTTACCTCCAGTATTCTCTGGGTGAAATTCCCAGGGTGGCGTTGTCGTTTTAAAACTGTGAAGAGTAATTACTTTATTTCCACCTCGTGCTGCCACAAACTTGGCGTTTGTCGACAGGATATACTCTTTAAAAACAGAGACGTGTGTTCCTTTTTAATTTTTTTTTATTATCTGGTGTAACGTAAACTGTTTTTTAAATTTTATTTTGTACAGGATAAAAGCAAAGCAGCAGCTACTTTGGTGTGGGATTCCACAGCTGTGTTACAGAGATGGAGGAAGAGTTACAGGAACTCAGGGACGTGATCGCGCAGCTGAAAGCAGACAATGAGAGGCTGCGTCAGGAGAGGGCTGTTGAGTCAGGTACTGGTGCTACACCTTCTACTTCAACCGCATCATCTGTTAACCCCCCAACTGCTAGTGTCTCTGTAGCAGAGAGACTAGTTTTTGTGCCCCGTGACAGAAAATGCCCTATGTTTAGAGGAAAATCAGGTATAGGGTTGAATGAATGGTTGGAAGAAATAGAAGCTTGTGCTAGGGCACGTCATTTGTCTGTGGCTGATAAAGCATTTTTCCTGTTTGACCACCTGGAAAGGGAAGCACGTGAGGAGATCAAATATCGCTCTAGTGCAGAGAGGACTGATCCCGCTAAGATAATCACTATATTGCAAGAACTTTATGGCTGTTCAGACTCCTATGTAGCATTGCAGGAAGCTTTCTTCTCTAGAAAACAGCAGGAAGGTGAGACACTGCAAGAGTTTTCTCTCGCTCTTTTGGGTCTTATGGAAAAAGTTAAATCAAGTGCCCCCAATGGCATGCCCAATGCTGATGTTTTATTAAGAGATCAATTTGTTGAACAGGTCTTAGACAGTACTTTGCGGCGGGAGTTAAAGCAGCTAGTAAGGAGGCAGCCAACACTGACATTGCTGGAGATTAGAGGGGAAGCTATTAGGTGGGAACGTGAAGGGTTGCCTAGTGGTGTTAGACATAGAAGCAGTTCTTTTCCTTCTGTCTATGGCATTCAGTATGGGGTTCATAGCGGTCCTTCAGGAATAGCCCAGTCCACCCATTTGTCTGAGATGAGTGAGATGAAGGAATTGTTAAAGCGCCAGCAGGAGCAACTTAATCAGCTCACTCAGAGCATTGCTAAATTGCAGGGCCCCCATCGAATGTCTCGCTCAGGACGGAGCGATTCCATTATATGCCGACGTTGTCAGCAACCTGGACATTTTGCTCGGGAGTGTGATGGGGAACGTGTTCCTCGTTCCCGGTCTCCTTCGCAGGCTCCTCTGCATAATCGCAGGCACTCTCCTTTAAATACGGCTTCGGAAAACTAGCACCCTCCGTATTGCCGAGCCACAGTTCGGGTGGGGTGTCTATTGGCTCAAGGGTTGTTTCTAATGGTCCAGAGGCAGTCTCCAAATTGATTTCATCCTGTCCGCATATAGATGTGGACATGGGCGGTATAAAGGTACCTTGTTTGGTTGATACGGGGTCCATGGTCTCTACCATTACTGAAAGCTTTTTCCGCCAGCATTTTGAGTCCTGGGGTCAAGAGCGTCTCCAAGCTTGTCATTGGTTGCAGCTTAAAGCGGCTAATGGTTTGTCCATTCCCTACCTTGGCTATATCGAGCTAAGTGTAGAGCTCTGTGATAAGTTTCTTCCACAGTGTGGCGTGTTGATCGTTAAAGATCCTCCAGGTGCAGGACCTTCCACGGTTCCGGGTGTATTGGGGATGAATGTCATTCGGAAGTGTTACCACGAGCTTTTTGGGCAACATGGTGAAGCATTGTTTAGTTTGGGCTCTGTCACAGAGGCCCCTAAACCCCTTGTGCATGCGCTGCAAAAGTGCCATGATGTTAGTATAAGAGCCCCACTGGATTTGTCTGGCCATGTGAGAGTGAGAGGTAAGCGAGCATGTTGCATTCCGGGTGGTGTAATGAAAATAGTGGCCGCCACCTGTTCTGAGCAATATTCAGGTGCCACCGTGTTATTTGAACCTAATGATGTTAACTTGCCTGCTGGACTTTTAGCGTCCCCTGCATTGGTTCGAGTGGTTAGAGGTACTGCATACATACCAGTTGTTAATGTAGGGACCACGGCAGTCTTGCTTCATCCCAGGACCGTTATAGGGACCCTGGAAGATGTTCATGTGGTCAGTTTGCCTGCTGGTGTGACAGAAATACCCCCTAATATAGCCACAATGGCATCTCACACTGCCACTCCTACTGTGCAGGATCAGATGGAAGGAATTGATTTGTCTAAACTGTCAGCAGAGGAACAGGGACAGGTGAGGTCTCTCCTTAACAAATATAGCTCGGTCTTTTCTGCTCATGACACTGATTTGGGTTGCACTAACTTGATCTCCCATGACATTCCGCTCTTAGATGATATCCCCGTGCGGCAGCGTTATAGGCGCATCCCCCCTTCAGAGTATGAGGTTGTGAAAGAGCATATTAATCAGTTACTAGGGGCCAAGGTGATTAGAGAGAGTAGCAGCCCCTATGCTTCTCCCATCGTGCTCGTTAAGAAAAAGGATGGCAGCCCCCGCATGTGTGTTGATTATCGGCAATTGAACAACAAGACAAGGAAAGATGCATTCCCCCTGCCGCGCATTGAAGAATCCCTAGATGCGCTGACTGGTGCCCGTTGGTTTTCCACCATGGATTTAGCAAGTGGCTACAATCAGGTCCCAGTTACGGAAGAGGATAAGCCCAAGACTGCCTTCTGTACTCCTTTCGGCTTATTTGAGTGGAACCGAATGCCATTTGGGCTCTGTAATGCCCCTAGCACCTTCCAGAGACTAATGCAACGCCTTTTCGGTGATCAACAGTGCCAGTCTCTGCTTCTCTATCTTGATGACATTGTAATCTTCTCATCAACAGTACAGCAACATCTTGAGCGGCTGGATGTGGTGCTAGGTCGGCTTCAGCAGGAGGGCTTGAAAGCAAAGCTTGCCAAATGTGCCTTTTTCCAGCGGGAGGTTCGCTACTTGGGCCACGTCATCTCCGATCAGGGCGTCTCCACCGACCCTAGCAAGGTGGAAGTGGTGGCTAACTGGCAGCCTCCTAAGACTGTTTCGGAACTACGCTCCTTTCTTGGGTTTGCCAGCTATTATCGCCGTTTCGTAGAGGGTTTTGCTAAGTTGGCGGCACCTCTGCATAGACTGGTGGCAGAGTGGGGAGGCAGAAAATCAAAGAAGAGGTCAGAGCATGGTGTAGTGGAGAACTGGACTGCAGAGTGTGCTCAAAGTTTTGAGGCATTAAGGACTAAACTGACAACAGCACCAGTGCTTGCTTATGCAGATTTCTCTTTGCCTTTTATTTTAGAAGTGGATGCCAGCCATGGCGGCCTAGGGGCAGTGCTCTCCCAGGAGCAGGGAGGTAAGGTGAGGCCAATAGCCTATGCCAGTCGGGGTTTGAGGCCTACTGAGCGCAATATGCTAAATTATAGCTCAATGAAGCTGGAGTTTTTGGCACTTAAGTGGGCCATGACTGAGAAGTTTAGAGAGTACTTGTTGGGCCACAAGTGTATTGTTTACACCGACAACAATCCTCTTAGTCACTTGTCTTCTGCTAAACTTGGGGCTACTGAACAGCGCTGGGCAGCTCAGCTCGCTTCGTTTGACTTCGACTTAAAGTACAGGTCAGGAAGGAGTAATACGAATGCAGACGCTTTATCTCGCCAGCATCCACCCGATCTTCAGGAAATTAAAGCCATGGTTCCTGGTACGGCCTTGCCTGAACCTCTTCAACAAGCCTTGCGGCTGGGACCAGCTGAGGTATCCCAAGCTGCCATTACAGTTTTGCCCCATCTCACTACTCCTGATCTTCATACCCTCCAACAGGTCGACCCAGTGATAAAGGAGATCCTGGTGTTCTGGAGACGGAAGCAGCGACCCAGCTTTGAGGAGCGACAGCAGCTTTCCCCACCTGCTCTGGTGCTGCTACGACAATGGGATCGTCTGATTGAAAGGGATGGAGTTCTGTATCGTCAGGTTCATCGCCCTGATGGTGCCGAGGTGGTGCTTCAGCTTTTGCTGCCTAGTGCGCTAATTGAGCAGGTGCTGACTCATGTTCATCAGGAGCACGGCCATCAAGGTGTGGAAAGGACTCTAGCGCTTCTCCGCTCGCGGTGCTACTGGCCAGGTATGTCTGCTGAGGTAGCTCGCTGGTGTCAGAGATGTGAACGTTGCCAAGTTGCAAAAGACACCCAACCAGCAGCTCAAAGTTTCATGGGACATTTGTTGGCCTCTCGACCAAATGAAATCTTGGCCATTGATTACACTCTGCTCGAACCCTCCCGGAATGGGCTGGAGAACGTCTTGGTAATGACTGATGTTTTCAGCAAGTATACATTGGCTGTCCCCACTCGTGACCAATGTGCTGCTACAGTGGCCCAGGTTCTTGTAACTGAGTGGTTTTCGAAGTTTGGTGTACCTGCCCGTATTCATTCCGATCAGGGTCGTAACTTTGAAAGCTCCCTGATCCAGCAGCTCTGCAAGTTTTATGGTATTGAGAAGTCCCATACTACTCCTTATCATCCGGCTGGAAATGGTCAGTGCGAACGTTTTAATAGGACTTTGCACAATTTGTTGCGGACCCTGCCAGTATCCAGAAAAAGAGACTGGAATGTATGTTTGCCCCAATTACTCTACTGTTATAATACCACTCCCCATCAGGCTACTGGGGAAACTCCATTCTTATTGATGTTTGGGCAAGAACCCAGGTTGCCAGTGGACTTTCTGTTGGGCAGAGTACCGGACCCCATCAGTGGAGATGTGCACGAGTGGATTCAGGAGCATCAAGCCCGGCTACAGGTTGTACATGAAGGAGCCAAGGAACGACTGCAATTGGCTGCCGACCGCAGAAAGAGGCACCATGATAAAAATGTGAAAGAGGCGCCATTGAACGACGGGCAGTTGGTGTTCCTGCGCGATTTGAGTGGAAGAGGGAGATGTAAAATCCAAGATCGATGGAAACCAGCGGTATATAGAATCCTGAAGGCACCTAAAGGAGGTGGGGCAGTATATACCATTGCACCTGCAGATGATCCTAGCAGTGTGAAGCATGTTCATCGTACCTTGCTGAAGGCTGTGGTAATGGCACCTACACCATCAGAAGGGTCTGCTCCGTGCTGTAGCCCACATGGACCAGAAATATCATCCGCAGAGCCAGAACATGACTCATCAAGTGACAGTGACCTGTTATTCCTGAGCATAGGAGCTCCTCAAGTAAATGTTTCACCATCTTACAGCCCAGTAGTGATTCCAAGTAGCTCTGAGTTGTTGCTCTCGCCCGAAGACCGGCTTTCTGCCGTTCCAGCCACTTGTACAGCTACTCCGAGTGCAGCACCAGTTCCATCTAGCTCTCTTCCTGTTCCCACTACGAGCTCTGATACAAGAACTCTGGTTGTGCGAAAAACAACCCGGTCCACGGCTGGCCAGCATTCAAACATCCATCATCTCCCAAGACCAACAGGGGAGGTGGCACAAGGGGCTGCAAATTCTATTTCTGAGCTTAGAATACATACTGTCTCTGCATTGTTTAGGCCTTGGGATTAACCTGGGTGTCTTTGTAATCCATCGTCGGGGCGACGATGCAAAAAGGAGGGGTAGATTGTGGCAGGATGAAAGTTATCCCTCAGTCCAACCCACTCTCAGCCTGGCGCATTAGGGGGCGCTAGTATAAATAGTGGCCATTTGAGTGTCCCTGGATCGCTTACCTGTGACCTCCTTTTTAGTCACCTGACTTCCTGTTGGTGTTGCTGAGCTTAGTTGCGGGTTACTTTTCTGAAGCCTCCATCGCAGCTGGTAGGTGTTTACTCATTGTAGTGTGTATATTACCTTGCTTGGTGGTAAACAGCTATTGTTTGTAGGTCGTAGCTGTAGAAGCCTCCTCTGAGCCATTCTGCTTACGTTTTATAACACGGCTTACTTGGTACGTAATCAACTTCTGTTACGCTCTCTGTCTCCTGTCGTTCTTTTATAGTAATTATTTATTATGCTTTGCAGGAAGTGTGGGCCTGAGTTTTGCGCCAAGCTACGTGAACTGAAGTGCTGCTGCTTTGCTTGCTTTGCTGTGATCCTTTGCTTTGTTTTACTTTACTTTTACTGTCTGTTCCGGCTGCGAAGTTTCTTTGCTGCTGCTGCTGCCAGCCTTTAAAGTGGACGTCGGCGTGGACATCGGCTATATGCATGCCACGCGGATCGGCCGGCGCGCATACGGATTGAATGACTGGATAATTGACTTATAGCCGTGCAGACGGCAAGTCGGAGCACTACGGCGATTCCGTTTGCTCCATATTTTAGAGTTTTACCCAGATTGTATGTTTTACTGTTGTTTGATTTGCAGTTTGGATTTTTGTTACGCCACTGGTGGGAGGCCCTTTTTCTAGCTGTAGATCACCAGTGTGGTCCTGCAGTTGGGTTATCCCCCCCAGCGCTGTATATTAGTTTTGTTGTAATGTATTAAAATTTTCTTTGTTTCTTTTATTCAGGTGCGGAGTGCTGACGTGGAGGAGACTAGGGTGCCTTGGTGGTGGGATCTTCTGAGTGTACACACCTACCTTGTTTAATTTATTAGTGTGAGTGTGCTGCACTTGTGTCTTGGTGTGTTTTCTTTTTTTTGAGTTTGTGTGTGGCATCCCTACCCCTCCACTGGTAAGCCTCGGCTCTGGATACCTTTTTTTGCATACTTTTACACTGATATTTATCACTGTGCTTTTAAATGTTGTTTTAATTAATAAATTGTCAATTTATTTTATCATTGAACCTCGTCTCTGTATTGAGTATAACAAACCTAACTGCCTTCGTAGTGATTAGTGTTACCTCCAGTATTCTCTGGGTGAAATTCCCAGGGTGGCGTTGTCGTTTTAAAACTGTGAAGAGTAATTACTTTATTTCCACCTCGTGCTGCCACACTACCTTTGTGAATGTCACCTACAAACATACTTTAACGGGTAAAATGAAGTGGCAACCCGTCCTGGCTTTATGAATGTGAGCTACAAGCATACTCTGATGGGCACAGTTACGTGGCAAACCGTCATACCTACTTACATTTGTGCTGGAATTACTCTGTGACAGCAGAAATGTGCATAAACTACTTACGGTAGGACGCTTTGCCAAAGTAGGACGTTTTGTCAGAACACCGGCTCCTCACTGAATTTCCTTTCGCTGCTCAGCTCTCACACGGTGGCTCAGCTATGCTCCTCCATATTGTGGCCAATCACATGCAAGGATATAGGATAATATCATTATGTGAAAAACAGAGAGGGTGAGAGACATGACAGTCAAGTGGAGCATGCGTCTGTCCTCTCAGTAAGTGAGTGAGACAGTAGACAGCTGTGAGGAGGGCTGTGCGAGTGCATCGCAAAAACACATAAATATGCCTGAGACCCGTAAACAAAGCAGCATCTGGCTGCAGTTTAAAGAGTTTTTGTCTTGGTCTCGGTCTTGGTCTTGGTCTCGGTCTCGGTCTTGGTCTCGGTCTCGTCTTGGTCTTGGTCTTGGTCTCGGTCTTGGTTTGGGTGGTCTTGACTACAAGTCGACTACTCTGTAGTTCTTTATTTTGCAGCAATAAAGCTGTGGTTAACTTCAGTTCTGCATCTGTACATTGGGTCCTCACTCTGCCTGCCACACACAGCGTTAATGACAGAGCTATCGTTAACTACAACGAAAATAAATACTCACATATGAACAGAGGTAGCAAAAATGCAGTACAAGTATCTGTATCTGTACAAGTGCAATACAATATCTGTACTTGTAGAGTAGAAGTACAAATATGTGTGCTAAAAAATACTTGAGTACAAGAAATGTTGTCAGTACTTCAACTTTTACTGAAGTAAGAAAGTAAAAGTAGTTCTTTGGAAGTTTCTAGCAGCTTTTTCTGTGTGAAGCTAACTGAACCTTGTGCTATAGTAATGTAATACAATAATAGTACAAAGGAATAAACACTTTATTTCATTTTTATTTGATAGTAATGAATGTAGTCAGCTTAAATCTGTCATGTAGAACATGAAAAAGAAGGAGAATTTTAAAAATTGCTGTATTTTGTTTGCTTCAAAGTGGATTCAGCAGGTGGGGAACGCTAAAATCAGTTATAGTGACTCAGCTTAGGGCAGAAAAAAATAAATCACTGCTTACGATAATTTCATTTGTGAGCTCCAGTAGTGTTTCTGAGTGTACAGGCTGTGGTCGCCTGACCTGTGCTGATGTACTGTTGTACTTTATTACTCCCACGTCTGAAGATACTTTCCTTAATGTTTCATTCATTTTATATGTTGCTTTACTTTAACAGGATTTGTCATTAGATCACTAACAGGGTTCACATTCACATTATCACCTATGAAGGGTCAGGCATTAAACCTTTCGTTAGAGCAGTGGCTCCCAAACTTTTTTGCTAGGCCCCCCTTTGTTTTACAAGAAAAATGTTCGCGCCCCCCCCTCCCCCCGCGCGTGCACGCGCACACACACGCACGCACACATCCTCCAACCACACACGCCCATATTTTGCTCCATTGCGGTTTATTTCACACCTCAAACATTTAGTAAACAATTAAGCAAATACAAGTAATCTGCAATAAATGACAGGTAGTAATAAAATAAACTACTAACTCTTTTACGCTACGTCCACACCTACACGGGTATTTTTGAAAACGCAGCTGTTTCGTCCACGTAAACGGCGTTTCGAATCACCGAAAACTGAGATTTTTTAAAACTCCTCTTTTGCGTTTACGTGTGGACGAGGAATACAGAGTTCATCACACAACGTCAAAGGTGTGTGCCTTTTTCCACGTCACGCTGTGCGCCACGTTATTGTTTACATGAGATGAATTGCAGAATGGCAGGTAGAGACGAAATACTGTTAATCTGACTATCTGCAGGTTTTAGTGATGAGGAGACATTTTCAGACATGCACTACAGTCAGTCTTAAGTTGGTCTCACACACGACCATTTTAGCTGCTTTATTGTTTTTATATGTTTGTCTGAAACAGATCTGAAGAAGTCACTTGGATGAGTGATGAAACGTTTCTCCCACTGTGTCCACATGAACAGAATCAACCTTTTTGGATACATTTAGAAGGCAATTACATCTCCAAAAAACCGAAGCCTGGGTAAAATCTCCTTTTTAATGCTGCTGATATATTTGAGGCTTTGCTGCAGAATGACGTCAGAGTCTGTTTCAGTGAGTCACCATAAACCAGTCAGGCATAAGATTATGACTACTGACACCTAACACTGATTATCTCTACATCATGGGACCTGTTAGTGTCATGGTCGGGCGGCCCCCGCCAGCAGCGTGTCCCCCTGTTACTTCCTGTCCTTCAGCTCCACAGTCTGGGATGATCAACTCACCTGTGGGTAACTGCATGATCAGCTGCTCTGATTGTAAACAGGAAACAGTTGGTGGAAAAGCCTTTTCTCCATCTGTGTTTTGTGTGGACTCATGATCTTTCCTTTACATTAATAAGATGACTTTAGCTTTAGCTTTGTTCAGTTTAGTCTTGACTTTAGTTCTTTCCAGTGTCTCTTGAGTTTATCTGTGTTTCTAGTACTTGGTGTCTTGTTGATGTAAGCTCCCTCTCTGTGTCTCTGTCATGTCTGTGACACTTTTATTTAACTGTGTTAATGTAGACTGAACTTTTTTATGCTGCTGTAACACAAACATTTCCCCTGTGTTATCAATAAAGTATCTGTCTCTGATAACCTTTCAAATTAAGGAGATCAAGTATAAAAATATGACCTACCCACCTGTCAGGTACCACATGTTAATCAGCCATGATGGTTCTGTTTAAACAGGTGTAGGTGCTGCCTGGGTAACGTGTCACACACTGAGCCAGCACACAGGAACAAAGGAGGCTGTGATGGTGCTTTGAAGTTCATCTGTCTTTATAATTCTGTGACGCAGACACGATCTCACTCAGGTCCCTGAGATCTGATCATGTGTTCATGAGTCAGTCACAGCTCCACCTGTCACTGCACCGTCACCTCCATCACTGATGTCTGTGCTCACACTCTGCTGCCACCTAGTGTCTGTGTGGGTGTTACAGCCAGCTGTCCTCACAGCTGTCCTCACAGCCTCACAGCTGTCCTCACAGCTGGTTGTAACACCCACCTGTTGGTGGGTGGATGTTATACCTTCAGCCTCATCGTGGTGTTATTCCTGTACATCAGCTGATTCTGGTCACTTTTAAAAGGCTTCAACAAACTGTTTCCAGCTTTGTTACATCTGAAACAGACTGAAGCAGGTCAGTCCACTCTGACCTCACTTAGTCAGCTGACGTCTGCAGGATGAAGAAGCTGATGTTTAAATGAGGTTTTCCCTGAATATGTCCTGATAGCATTGATGTGACTCACCTCTCATCACCTCTCTGCAGCTGACCAAGGCCTGAAGTTGAAGCTGTTTTACAGTTTTCACATTCATACTGATCAGAAACAGGCGTGTTCATCACAGCAGCTGGTAAACAGCAGAATAATCTCTGTGATTCTGGATTAACATCAGGGATTATTTGTCTTTGGTCACTTTGTTTATCAGGCCTCTCGACATTAATATGCTCATTACTTACACCTTCATTCTTGCTGCACTGGTACCATCCAATGGAGGCTCTGCTCTTTATTCACCCGTTGCCATGGTGACCCCTAGGCGAGTCTCCATGTGTGTCACAGTATCAGACCCTCACTGTGACCTGCAGACAGGAAACTCTTTATAATACACCTCACAGCTGTAATTAACAGGATTATGTGATATTTACCTGCAGACACTTACAGGTAGCATAGCTGCAGAGTCAGTCAGGTGTTACAGGTAACAGAGAAATACTGATACTGTCAGTAATTTTCAGTAGTGTGTGTTTTTATGGTAACTGTAGAACAAAGTAAACGTCTCCGTGTTACATGTAAGTATGCTGTACTTGTCAGGGTCTCCTTTCCTGCAACATACTTCCTGTTTGATCAGGAAATATTCAGTATTATTATAATATATTATATATCATATTCAGTACTCTATAATATAATATCCAAATTTGAGTGAGTTATGTTTATTAATATTGTGTAAGTATTACATTAATATCGGTCCACCATCAGCATTAACATGATGAACTAAAACTGATTTGGCTGCAGTTTTTAATAAATCTGGTTTTCAGCCCTGAAAAATGATAAAGATGGAAAATCATTTTAGAAAGTGACCATCAGGGGCAGGGATAGCTCATTAGGTAAAGCGTTGCCCCATGATCGGAAGGTCGGGGGTTCAAATCCCCTGAACGGCTAACCTGAGGTACCCGTGAGCGAGGTACCGTCCCCACACACTGCTCCCCGGGCGCCGCACTGGTGGCTGCCCACTGCTTCACTGAGTGAATGGGTTACATGCAGAGAAGAATTTCCCCACGGGGATCAATAAAGTATACATTATTAATCAGGCCCACCTCTGTGACCTGAAGCAGTAAACATTCATGTTGGAGGTCACACTGTTATTACAGTATTAGTTATTTATGTGTTTTAATATTATTGCAGTGTTAGTGATTTAATATCTGAGTCTCTGTGCTTCAATAATGAGCATCAATCACAAAAATACAGGATCACTGGACTCATTTTTTCTGTTGGCTGTGAATAATTTTGGAAAAACTTTATTGTTCTGCAAACATTACCATCTGACCCTGAAACACCAGCAGTGTACCTGTCAGATTTGTATGTTGATTGTCATTGATGCTTAGAAATATTTAACCATATATGCTTAGAGGTGTATAATCGATTGTGTAGTGATAGGATGTGTGATCCTTAATAGTCTGCAAAGGCTTTGTGTGCATTCCAGAGTGTTCTGGCATTCACACCCACATCCTGGGAGCACGGGAGAGGTCGTACCTTCTCTTATTGTTTTGTGGTAGGATAAACGTAGCTATGTCTGTTTTAGGCTAAGTGCCTTTTGTTTAGATGAACTTCTGGACTTCCAGACCAGCAGGTTTAGGGAAGTCTTTATGGGGTCACACTCTGACCACACACACACACACACACACACACACACACACACACACACACACACACAGACACAGACAAGGTATTCTTTGTTCACATGTATACCTATGTAAGACGTTATATGTTAATGAGCCTATGCATATTCATGTAATCACAATAAAAGGAGTGCTATGGGGAACCTGGCTGAGAGTCTGACGGAGGTCAAGTGGGTGGAAGGACACTTGGCTCCAGGCAGGTCTCCCTCATGCATGAGTAGCAGTGGACAGAACTGAATCACAGATTTCGGGGAATCACAGTCCATGAGCTCCAGACTGAGTCACTGACTGCATGTGATTTTCATTAGCATTAAAAATAATCCTCATATTTTAAATGATCTTAGTTTGTCCCGTGACCTTTGACCCTCTGCCTGTGTAAACTGTGTGTTTCTCCAACAAACAGGGAGCTGAGTGCACACAGGCTAACGTGCTGATCCCAACACACATTTTTCCATAAATCCGAAGCTTCAAATCAAAGAAAAACAGTGTGTAGTTGGAGCTGAACACACTGATGTGTAAATGTGTTTAGAAGCTTCAGAGCTTCGATGTTCAGTCGTGATAAACTCTGATGGATTTAGATGATCAGCATCTGCAGTTTTGCTCGTTTGATGATTATCTGATATTTATAGTATTTTAAAGCTGTATCTGTAAATTCAAACAGTCTTTGAATCCACTTCATAAGGAGATGATGTTGTGTTCTGCTGTCAGTGCTGACATCAGCTAAATCATAAAACTGTGGACTCCTTCATGATCATCTGATCCACTCATGATCCTCACGTTCTCCTCCTGCAGGAGTTAAAGTTTATTATTAACTCCTCACTGAGGTTGTGTGAGGCAGGAGTCCAGCATCAGCACTGTAAAATGATCATCATGATTATTATAATCAGAATTTAAATCAGGACTGATTTCAGTATTGATCATGATTATTGTGTGATTTTAGAGACTGAAATGTTTTTATTGCAGTCTTATTATTATTTTATTCAGTCTGATGATCATTTGTAAAAACTCTCAGTGTGACTACACACAGAGATATTTGAACAGTTCAGAGAACACAGAGTCTCTCAGACCTCAGACTGGACTTTGGCTCAGGACCAGGACTTGTTCCCTCAGCAGGGCTGTGCTCAGCACACCAGCAGGTGGGACCCACATGTACACTGATGGAGCTCAGATCTGTAAATGCTTTACAATAAAGAGCTCAGAGGGAAAAATCAGACAGGTGTGCTGATTCTTCCACTGACACAGGACAGATCTGATAATGATGACACAAAAGTTCCCCAAAACAAACAAAGAGTTTTATTTGTTTTATCCGATCAAACATTTAGAAAACATTAAAAAGAATTTCATTGAAAAACAAAAGCAAAAAATATTACACACGCACACGCACACACACACACACACACACACACACACACAGTTTCTCTTACAGGAAGCAGGTTTGAGTGAGTTTGTTAATCCTCAGATGAAGGAAACTGCAGCCTTTTGGTCCCAGTAAGAAGGATAACTTGAACAGGGTCAGTTACCATGGCAACAGATGGCACACATCCAGAAAGCCATAACTGATGTTTAGTACAAACATGTAAAGAGTGTGAAGGAGAGCATGTAGGAGGAAAAAGGAATGAACAAATATGGTCTGTGGACGATCAGCAGCAGCTCAAACTGAGACCAGCAGAGGGCGCTGTCGGCTCATCTCAGTGCTTCTGTGTTTGACCTCACCTGCTGCACCTGCTGCTGCCTAAGTGTGTCTGTGTGGACATCAGAGGGGACAGACAGTAGTTGTGTGTGTCGCTCTCAGTGCATGTTAATGCTGCTGAGCTCACAGTGAGTGTTTCCTGCTGTGTGACTACAGAAACCTGCTGACTCAGGCTCACATCCACGCTCTGTCACACAGACTCAGCTCTCTGAGGAGGTCACAGACCCTCATTCACACCTGTGTCCTCAGCTCTCACTACTGCTTCTGTCTGTGGCTCAGGGGTACAGCGGGTCCCCACCAATCAGAGACTGTGGATTGGCAGTCAGAGGACCTCTGTGCTAAACAGTCTGCAGCCTCCATCAGTGTGAGAGTGTGTTAGAGTGCAGCACAGCGTCTGTGTGCAAGTCTGAAACCTGCACAGGTGACAACAGGAAACTCAGAGTTACTGAACCTGCTTCCTGAGCAGATGTTACTGTGTGCACAGGTGAGAGCTAACAGCTGTATTTAAAACAGATTAAAGCACAGACAGCATGAAGAAGAGGAGCAGAGGGAAGGATGAAGGTCCATCAGGCCCAGGGTGTCCTCAGCCTCCTGTTCAGAGACAAACATGATGTCAGCTCCTCACAGTCAGCCCATCTGATCTTAATGACCTTATAGTACAATAAGTAAAATGTGTTTACAGTAGATCACACACTCAAAGATAAAAATCACAAACTGCTTCACAATAAAACCAGAAGTATAAATAAAATAATGATATGAAACAATTAATTAATTAACAGCTTGTCTGTACAGAAATGCCTTCAGCTGCTTTTTAAAGACACTCAGTGGATTCAGCGTAAACACGGTGGAGGAGACGACCTTGGTGCCGCTGCCTGAAAAGCACAATCCACTCGTGTTTTGAACCGAGTATGTGGGACCAACAGTAACCTCTGACCTGAAGGCCTAAGTGCTCAGGATGAAGCGTGAGGTTGAAACAGGTCAGAGATGTACTGGGGAGCTTCACCGTGAAGAGATCTAAAATTTACTGGCAACCAATGAAGAGAAGCCAAAACTGGAGTTTGACCAGAATGCATCAGCACTCTGTGTAATCTGAAGGCAGTCCAAGGCTGACTGGTGGGAACAAGTAAAAAGACCGTTACAACAATCCAAGGGAAGGGGACATCCTCCACACTCCTCTTTGGTACACGCCACACTGCAAACTCACACTCAGGGATTCAGAGCAGAATCAGGGACAGGTCCAAGGAAGTCTGCATACAAAGAAACAGGCGATTAGAATCAGTAACAACAAAGGCCAAGAGAATACCAGAGTAGAAAAGAGCCAACGGACGCAAGTAGTAATGATCCAACAAACAGAAACACTGAGCCGATGCTCTAAGTAGTGGCTGGAGGAGTCAGGTTAATGAGCAGCAGGTAGGTTATCAAACACAGGTGTGTCAGCGTAGATATGATTGTTGGGTTTTCCTCTGTATGTATTATTCTAGGCTCTACCTTACAGCATGAAGCACCTTGAGGTGATTGTTGTGTTTTGGCGCTGTATAAATAAAATTGAATTGAATTGAAAACTTTACATTTGTGTGTAAATGTTACCTGCTCTCAGTGATGAATAACAACACCTGGATCAGCTGACTGCTCTGTAACACACACAGAAAAACAACAAAGGAGTATGAAGCATCATACGTGTCCTGCAGTCATGTGTAGGTTCAAACTGCCAGAGGCAGCTCACACACATGAAGCTCCAACTTCTCACTCACTGCATATAAAGTCAAAGAGGAGTCCTTTCATCTCCTCCACCTGCTCTGAGCAGCCACCTGTCCCACACGTCTGTGAAGTTTCCTCCAGTAAATGATCAGAAACAGATCAACCCTCCTTTCTGTTCTTCCACATCAGTTACTTAGGAAGTGATTGACTCAGAGCTCTGTGGTCTTACCCCACAGCAACCCTGACACCAGAGCAGAAATCACCTTCCACTTCAGCCTCTCAGACTCTGGAACCCCTCCCACCCCAGGTGTGAACTGTTTGTGACACCACCCTGACACGAGCTCCATCAGAACAGTTTCTTTCTCCCAGTCGTTGTAATCCTTTAGTCGCTCATCGGTGCTCATGCTGTGACATTAAACCTGTTAAACTGAGAATCGCCTCTTGCCAACAGTCCACTTTCTCATACCGACCCCCCCTTCAGGTCTTGACTCAGCTGCTGGACTCCCATCCAGATGTTTGTGTTCTATGTACAGTGTCTTGAAAAAGTATTTATACCCCTTCATGTGAGTGTGTGTCAAGTGTGGTGTGAATCTGTATTCAGCCCCCATTAATCTGACTACATATTATATTTCCTACCTTCTTCCTTAATCTGCTGTTTTTCTCGCGGGTGTGCTGCACATTTATTGTTATGAAAAAAAACCTGATCTAATAAAATTAAGAAAATTCATTTTCTTCATTTGTACCTGCAGTGAGAATCCTCACGTCAGAGTAGACAACATGTGTATCAGCTTGATGTGTATCTGGAAAATACAAACACACACACTCAGGTCATGTTACAACTACAAGCAGAGGAAACACAAACAGATGATGTTTAAAGTCTGTAATCAGCTGCAGTCAGCACAGAACCTCAAACATACTGACTCGTACTAAGTCACACTGACTGATACTGATTCACCTGTAATGAAGCAGACGTTTGGCAGTTTGGTGGTCTGGAGCATTCAGCTGTGTGTTAACACAACACCAACAATAAAGACAACAGTGATTTTACAGGTAAGTTTGTTAACATTGTGGGAAGGTTTTTGAATCCATTTCCAGACAAAGGTAACTGACCCTGAGGTCAAAGCAGACAGCCCTCAGAGGAAACAACAGAAACCCAAAACCTCAAGCCTCATCTCATCATTTCAGTCAGATGTTGCCAAACCTCAGTGTGATCACACTTCAGATATAAGTCTGGTTGCTAAGCTAGCCTGCCTGTAGTCCACCTGTTTCACTCACTGAAACATCTGAAGCTTTATAAAACCAAAAGTTCTCATAAAGGAGCAGCTGAGATCAACCAAAATGGAAACATCTGGCCTCAGACTGCAGCAGCTGGGCTCCTTGTTGTGATGAAAAATAAAAGATATCAGGTGAATGTGACAGAGGTCGTACCATTTGCTTCATTTTGCTTTTTGCAGTGGAAAAGAAGTCGAACTAGAACCAAGAGCAGAACCAGAAGAACCACAGGAACCAGGCCTGCTATGAATGCATTATCAGCAAATCATGTCTTTAAACAGGAAGTGATGTCACTGTTCTGACCTCTGACCCTCAGAAAGCTCTGAGGAGACGATCCAAATGCTTCAGTAGCACACGAGTAGAGACCTTCATCAGACTGTTTAACTCGTCTAATGACGAGCTCTGCTGCTGTTCCAGATCCAACAGGATGTCCATTAAACTTAGTGTGAATGTTTCATCATGTAGAACTACTGAGAACAAAGTCTTTGGGAACATTTGGAGAACACGTTTAGGAAAGTAACATCCTGGTAAAACATTTTCTTAAAGCAAAGCAGAGCTACAAAGTGACTGTGAGGATTCACAATAATAAAGTCACAATACTTTATTATTATGAAGACTAAAGTGCACCTGAATGCTGCCAATGAATACACATGTTCTTTGTGAAAGCATGAGCACAGCTGACATGCACCACACTGACCCCACTCGCCCCATTTCTTCATCCACTTCTTGCTCTTGTGCTTGAAATGAGACGCAGACGCAGCAAAAGTCAGAGGCTCTGAAATCCACAAAAAGGGGGCTTGTTAGATCAGGATATTGATGTGATCCATAGAAAACATGGATAATACACCACTTTATTTGAAGACATCTGTAGCACTGCCTCAGTTCTGGATGTTTCCACAGACTCCTCTGGGCACCTAAAGAAAAGGTCAAAGGTCAGCAGCACATGTAGTTGGGACAATTCTTCATTTACAAACAACAGTCGCACAAACTATACAATTATTTTCCTCCAATGACGACTTTTCCCTTGCAGAAATGGTCCTGTGTGATTTCTAGGTTGTGATATAAAAACTAGTTCCTAATGGCAGCGATTCACTCAGTAAACATGTGTTTCCTTCACCAACCTCACACACAGATCCAATAAGATCAGGAAGTGGGCAGTATAGTACAATATGTGTTATTTTGAACTGTGCTGCCCAAACTAAAGATCTGCTGAAGTGTTGGAAGTGATTCAGATGTTTATTTTGGACGATACAGCAGAAGATCAGACATGAAAGTGGAGATAACACAGAAGACCTGCAGCAAAGGGTCAGAGGTCAGACTGGGCCACTGGATTCAACAATGAGCCAATGATCATCAAGAAGTGACTAAAGCAGAGCCCTGACGTTCTGACATTTATCACACAGTTAGAACAAATGTCTGCTGATGACTTCATCTCATGAAATGACTGATAGATGTCAATTCATTGATCAGCTGAGCTGCTGATCTTCATCGTGCACAGAAACATTCAGCTTGTTTCAATCAGTAAATAACTCCCACTACTCTCAGTTTGAACTGTTCCCACTCAAAATGCTGTCAGAACAATGATCATTGTAGAACTTCACAAACATCACGTGTTGTTTTCCACATGTAAGATCAGCAAACATACAGAAACTTCCTGTTGCCACACACGGCCTCTAAAATCTCTTCCACGGTTTCTGTCTGAAGTCCACTCTCTGTGTCGGATCCACAGGAAACAACAAGATCTTATTAACATGGTTTTCTTTCAAAAGTCTTTTTATTAAGCAAAGGTTTCAATGCAATGTATACAATAACACAAAATGCTTCAGAATTTTCAAAATTTCCAATCTTGTACCCACCCTGACCCTTAAAACAACAAATAATTGGCAGCCTGCTGCCCAACTAAAACAAAAACTAAACCCCCCCCCCCCCCCAAAAAAAAAAAAAAAAACCAACAACCCCAAAACAAAACACAAACATTGTGCGTGTGAGGGGGGAGAAGAGTCCACTTCAGCAGTATAGCTCGCCTGGCCAGCAGTAATGAAAAGTTTATTGTTCTGAGTCTGGAGTTGGACAGATTCAAATTCTGGACCGCACCAAACATAGCACAGAGTGGCTCTGGTTCAATTGTAGGACATCAGACAGCGTATGGAAAACAGATTTCCAAAAGGCAGACAACAAAGGACAGGACCAGTACATATGAAACAATGTATCAGGAGCACCCCCACACCTTATACAGGCTGGGTCCACCCCTGGGTATATGTGTGCCAGCCTGTCCCTGGACCAATGCCCCCGATGAACTATCTTAAATTGAATAAGTGTATGTCGAGCACACATTGATATATTGAACCTGGCCAAGGATAGAGTCCCACAGTTCATCCGTAATATGAAAGGTAAGGTCCTGTTCCCATTTAGATTTGATAGCAGCTACTGAAGAGCCCTGTAAATTGTAAATTAAACTGCACAAGGCTGATATTATGCCCCTTGAGGTTGGGTTGACCATTAAAAAAATCATCTACTGGATTGTATGGAGGTATCTGGGGGAATTCTGCTGTCACACTCTGCACATAGTGTCTGGCCTGTAAGAAATGAAAAAACTGAGCTGCAGCAATGCCAAATTTGGTGGATATTTCAGAGAAACTTGCAAATTGTCCATCTTCATATAAGTCTGCAAAGGATTTTAGGCCCTTTCTATGCCAGATATGAAAAGCATTATCTGCCATTGAGGGAATGAATAGGTGGTTTGCTGCAACTGGGCTTTGAAGTGAGAAGGCCCGGAGACCCAGACTCTGCCTAAACTGAGACCAGATTCTAAGAGACTGCTGGACAACTCTATTGTTACTGGGTAGAGGCGATGCCAAAGGGAGTGATGAACCTAAAGTCGCAGGTAGAGAAATTTTCCCACTTAAATATGACTCCATGGCAACCCAAACTGGTGGTGACGGTACGAGATGGTAGTGTCTCCAATACAACAAACACCTGATATTAGCGGCCCAATAATAGTACCGGAAATTAGGGAGGCCCAAACCTCCAACCAACTTGGGCCTTTGAAGAATAGATTTCTTCAATTTGGGAGGTTTACCATTTCAAATAAATGAAGTGATTAGTGAGTCTAGAGATTTAAAAAAGGATTTTGGAGTCAGGACAGGGAGGCTTTGAAAAACATATAAGAATTTTGGAAGTAGCACCTACTAAAGATAAGGATACAGCATGTGCTTGCACTGTTCCAGCAGGGGGGAGGAGATTCTTCTTAAACAGTTAAATTGCTTTGTGACACATATCCCAAGGTAATCAAAGTGATCTGTGACTATTTTAAAGGGAACATTTACCAAAATCCAGATTTCGAGCCCTCTCGTTAATCAAAAACAGTTCAGTCTTATTCATATTAATTTTGTATCCAGAGAGCTGATTGAAACAGTTCAGTATATTAAGTACAGCAGGTAAAGCAACACGTTCTCACTCCCAACTCGTCAAATGTGTGACGCATGGTCAGGCTCCCTCTGCTTCACTTATCGACGCGCAGGGTACCCCCCTCGCGTCGAGAATCGATGTGCAGGGTCCTCTCATTGAATACTATAGAGCTCCCTAAACGTTGTTTATTGACGACAAGAGATTGCCGCAGAAGAGCCTGTTGTCCGTATATTTATATATTTCCGAAATCACATTGTAGTGACGTGTACTGAACACAATATATTATATAATGTAAACAACTACCTGATAAACAGCAGATACAGCAGATAAATTAATTATAGGCCATTACTTTTGTATCGTTTATTGCATTTATGGAGGGAGAGGTGTATGCTGGGTAATGGCACAGCTAGCGACTGGGTGACTTTATTCACCCGCTTCGGCTGTTATCAGTCCATACAATGGGCGTTATTAGCAGAAATCAGTCCCATAGATATGGGCCATCTCCTGCTAGATTGTTCAGAAGGTTGTTATCATCCATCCAGATGGAGGATCAGTAACAGGAGCGTGGAAGACTCCAGAATCCACTCTGGCTGGAATCCGGTGGATACAGCAGTGTTACAGGTAAGGCCATTTAAACGGACAGCATTTATAGAAGGACTATTAAAAGTCAGCGAGTGTCAATAATGTTAATGTGGTTATGTTAGTAATACACCGAGTGCTAATATAACAGCTTTAAGATGCATTTGTAGATATTATTACGTGTTTTACCGTCTTTATGGTGCTAGCTTAAAGTTACGGTGTAAACGTTAGCTTATATTGTAGTAAAGCTGTTACTGTTTAAACGATGTTAGCACAGAAATATTAGCTTCTGTCATGACTGATGAAGTTACTAGTTAATAAAGTTTCCAGTAAAGTGATTAATCGCAGCCACAGATTGACAGTAATTATCTCGATTAGCTTCAGTGCATCTATTATAAATATGTGCAAGTTTCAGTGCTTCGTTTAAACTGTATGATACTTATACTGACCCAGGGTCAGTGTAAAATACAATCCTAGCTGTGTGAACAAAGCCTGGCTCCTTTAATCCTGCATGACAAACCTCAGGATGCAGGTTCTTATTACTCTTTCCTGCTGGCACACCTGTCACACCTGAGAGTCAGCTAGAAGCTTACAGTGACGTGGACATCATGCAAAGACTGCCAGACTCTGTAATACTGTAAATGATCAGTGACTCAGGTTAACACTAAACTTTAAACAGTCCCTCTGTGTCTCTGTGTGTGCTGAACATCTAGGATTGAGTCAGGCTGCATCAGCTGAATCTGTTATTTGTATATGTCAGTATTTTTTTAATTCAGGTGTGGGGAAAATATGTAAGACTGCAGTGAAGCGATGTACCAGATTAATCCCTGGCCAAAGGTATCGTACTTAAATCAGACTACTGATCCAGCCACATCAGCCTTTTGTGAGGTCTGTTTAAAGTAGATTTAAAATGAACTGCAGGTTCCTGAGAGGTGGACTGTGAGCACAGAAACACATGTTCATATATACAGCTGTAGCAAACTTACATTAATTTTAAATAGATTGTCTGATTTACAGATAAATTCTTTACAAATCCTACCATGTGTATTGATGGATTTTTTTTCACATTCTGTCTCTCACAGTTGAAGTGTACCTCTGGTGCAAATTACTGACCTCTGTCATCATTTTAAGTGGGGGAACTTGCACAATCGGTGGCTGACTAAATACTTTTTTGCCCCACTGTATGTTTTTCTTGACAGAGGCTCCGCAGAGGTTGGACAAAGCAGAGAAAATATGTGCTTTACATTTTACTGTGATTTATTGAGACATTTGTTGCCTGATGTTCAGCAGGAATGGAGAAATGGAATCAAAGGGAGAAGTTTTTGATGTTTTTGTAATGATTTAAGTAAATCTTCAATATTATTTATTTGCTTGGTTATTTTAGGAGTGATTCTGAGTGAGGGAGAGAGGAGTCATCATCCAGGTAAAGTGACGTGGATCAGTGGATACACTTGTCTCCGCTTTAAAGGAGATACTCTTAGAGAGAGACGATCTGAGTCATCCTTAAATGTTAGTGCTCTCAAATACACAAACATTTTTAAAGGATAAAAATGAACATCCAACTTTGACTGTAATACAAATTAAATCTTTGCATGTGTGTTGCTGGGCAGGATATCAGTCTTGGACAGTCTAACCTGCAGGAGCAGCACTGAATGATCACCACACATGAGCATGTTCCTGCAACATTCAGCATCTGATCTGTCATCTGTGTGCTGCTGCTTTTGGTAAGTAGAGTTACCTAACTACAGTAACTCTATACACATGCCATCCATTTCTAACGGCCTGGTTACTTCCTGTCAGTTATTTTAGAAACCATGTGGTCACCTGACCTAACACTGTTTCTTCTTCTTCCCCTTAATGTTGAAGTGTCAAATGTCAAACAGCTGGAGAGGAAACTAAACCAGTGTACTGGGATGTTTCACCAACACGTGCCAGATGCTGTTCCTTCATGGTGACATCACCAGAGACAGCCCCGCCCACCTCAGGACCTCGCCATTGATCATGATGATTATAATAATGACAGCGAGCGGAACTAAAACTGTAAAAATCCACGACCAGAATGTTTAGATGCTTTCTAATTATTAATGAATACTGAGAGCCTCTTTCTGTGTTTTGTCTGTTTTGTTTTTTTGTATTTTTTTTTTACCTCATTTGTTACTAACAAAGTTCACCAAACTCACACAGTTTACATTCTGTATGTTTCCATCTTTACCAGCCACACTCTACCCGCAATTAAGCAAATAATCCTTAGAAATTGTTGTTTTTCTCTTTTGTGATTGATGATAATTCAGTGAATATACTGCGCTGCTTCCTTTTATTGCGTCACACATTGCTTTAAGTTTTTCAGTGTCCAGTTATTTTTCACTGTTGTTTGAATTCTCTGCATGTTTGACCCTGTAGACTGTTCAATGGACTGCTTGTCTTGTACCCGCCGCCTGTTTTTGAATAAAGATTTGGATTGCTGACTTTAACACAGCCTCTGCGTGTCCTCCCTTTGTGTCCTCTTCCTCTGTGAATGTGTTGCATGTGTCACAGATTCATTTTATTAACAGCTTTCCCACAGTGAGTTGCATCAGCATTCATTCACAGCACATTGCAGAAGGATTCAGATTAATACAGTGATCTTATAGTCAGAATTATCCTGACAGACTGCCACTGTAAATTATCTTTCATCAGGTAATTTTTAAAGTTCAGTATTTCAAAGCAGGATTTATGAAGAATCATATTGGCATTAGGACTGTAACAATGTGTACTTACAAAGTCAAAGTTTTTTTTTAATTATGCTAGAATATTGGAAGACAATCAACTTTTAGTGTTTTCTGCATATTAATTATACTGAAATAGAGATGGTGACCCTAACTGTACAGAAGCACTAAACAACTGACAATCTAACAAACATCATTGGCCCGAGCCGTCATGCACAGTGAGTCTGATCCTGTGCTGTGAGAGTCTGACAAGCATGTTTCTGGTCAGTTTGGAAGAAATAATATCACAATGTTGATCTTTTTTCAATATTCCTTCTCTTTTACAACATAAACTGTGATCAAAGCTACTTATGTTCACAGCATGTAATGTTAGTGACAGTCCAGGGCATTGTGGTCTGTTGAGCTAGGGTTAGGGTTAGCAATTCAGACATATGTAATCAATCTCTTGCTGGATATAACAAACACCTAGGAATTCATATTATAATTTGATTTTCATGGAATATTCATATTCAGTATCAGTCATTTTATATTATAACCACGTATCCACCCAGGCTCATGGTGGGGCAGGGCTCTGTCCTGGGATGCTTGAGTTCAAGGTAATGTACACCCTGACCAGGTATCCAGTCTGTCAGAATTGTTTTCAATATTTGGTTAAAAAATATGAATGAAAACAAATCCAACTAGGATTCTTGCATATGATGAATGAAGTCTGTCTTTGACTGTATTGTCCAGCTGATCCATCAAACCCCCAGCAGGTGAACCTTATTCATGACATGGTAACAATGTAAAAAATTAAACAGCAACAGTCTAAATGTAAAGTGCATTCTAAACTCCTCTTCAATAAATTATTTGGATGTGCAGTGAGTCATTCAGGACTGTAAAACGTGAACTACAGAACCCAGAGTCTTCATCATTAAATCTGTGGTTGCTTCATTTTTCTATCCTATCTCAGATACTTTAAACGTTTTAGTAAAGTTGCATTCTCATGGTGAGACAAAGTGCTTTATGTGTGTGTGTATAAAATGCCTTTAATTAAAGAACAAAGCGGGGTTTGAGTTCGAGTTACGGCAGACTGTCGCTACTTCCAAACGGAACACAGCCTTCCTACGGCGGACAGCTAACAACAGGAATCGGACGCGGTCCACCCTAGTCCACAGCAACCA
The DNA here is from genome assembly GCF_036321145.2 of Pelmatolapia mariae. NCBI lineage: Eukaryota > Metazoa > Chordata > Actinopteri > Cichliformes > Cichlidae > Pelmatolapia > Pelmatolapia mariae. The sequence goes on from NC_086229.1 coordinate 30,457,559, forward strand.
CCATAGCAACAGCCTAGCATGTCTTTAAAACACATTCTTTATTCATAAAGTGAAAGTGTGAAAGTGTTACAGCTGCAGAGAGCTATGGCGGTATCTTTGGAAGCTTTTTACATAGCTAATAATATGCGATGTAACCATGGAGACAGTCATTCACGTGAGCTAGCAGCATTTGTCTACTACAGTAAATAAGGTGATTGTGTGCACAGCGTCCACACACGCTGCAGAGGGTAAACACATTACTTCAATATTGTTTTATATTTATATATATTTGCCTTCTGTTAACCATCACCTCAGGTTGACCATTACAGTTTCAGCATACAAATGTCTAAATATGAACACATTCAAAAACTCATGTCTCAGAAATAAGCACAGCTGTTCATGTTTGTCATTATAGTTTTATTTGTAAGAAAATTATGAACTTCATATTGTGTATCAAATAAAAGAACATTTCACAAGTCTGAGTCATTCCTTTGCCCTATGAGAGCTGGAATAAATATATATCCTGACAGTTACAGTTGAGCAAACTTCAGTGAAATGTTGAAACAGTAGAGACAGGTAGAAATGGGATCAGATTAATCTTTGCTTAGTCAGACACCTCCTGTGTTCAGTCCATCATATTAAAAAACAAACAATAGCACGATCCGTGTGATTTTGCATCCACTTCCAAATTGTAGTCAAGCAGCCCAGTCTCATACATAGGTAACAGAAATGTCTCTAATGTAGATGTGTACAGTGTAGTGTAAGCATTAAAAGACCATAAAGGAAACACTAACATTTATGTGAAACTAATTGTAATAAAAAAATGAACAGGTGCTTTATAGATTTAAAAGAAAAAATCTGAAAACAACACTTTTTTGTTCTAAGTGGTCAAAGTAGAAAACAGAACTGATGTCCAAGAACAAACCGTAGCTGCACTGATATTACACATCTCCATTGTTGTGGTGAACAGACATGTTGCTTTTAAAACCACATGCAGTGTGTGACCATGACTGTTCACTGAGACCATGAACGCCACTTCGCTGAAGTCTTCTCCTTCTTGCCATCAAAATGGAAGCAGACAGAGCACGAGCTGCTTTGATCTACAGAAAGGAAAAAGCAGAACATCTGAGCTGAAACCATTAAGATAGAAACAATCGTTCAATGCAGTCTCTCAGGTAGCTGAGCCTGTTACAACTGTTGATACAAGCTCAGTACAGTTAACACAGTGTCAGGGAACTCCAGTGTGGGAACTAGTGGCTTTAGGTTTGTAGTCATGTAATCACTTTCATCCATTCACTCATTTAATTCAGGAGGAAGAAATGTCAGGTGGGTGCAGGCTGGTTACATGCATTTGGTCCCATGCTGTCTTTAACCAAATGACTTGGTTCATTTTATGGCTGGGCTGTATGTGGGGTTATATCATGTTATTTGGGCAGGAGTACCTGTCCCCTGTTAGGCTTAGAAAGTTTCTCCATAAGCAGAGCTTCTAACTCTTATAGCACATCTGTGGCTGACAGCTTTTTGGTGGCTCTTTTTACCCCACACTGGTTGTGAGTTTGTAAATAACCCCACTAGTTCTTTTGGGTTGCAGTTAACTTGGGAGGAAAGGGGGGGTCTGCCATGACTAGATGACTAAAAATGATCTGGGATACTTAAATTTCATAATGCATGCAGATGTCTCTATCAATTAAACCTGGCCTGAGTGCTGCCATTTTTACATTCAGTTATTTCTCTTAGAAATGTTGGATCTAAATAATGAATGTGTTACAGTTAAAGTGAAACACTGGTCAGTGTAAATGGCTCATTGGGAGACAGAAACCTTTAAATTAAATCCCATCACCTGACATCGAGTGTCAAACGATATCAAAGCTGTAATGATAATAATGATAATAATAGGAGTAGGATTGTACTGTACAGCATCTCATTGATATGCGAGGAAGGCTTATGTAATAGGATAACAGATGTCTGGTCTTACATCATTAAAATATAACGGGCAGGAGATATTTAGATATTTTTTATATTTATATTATATTTTATAGCTGACAGATATTACTAAATAGATAGAATTTACTAAATGGTTGAAAACATGAAAAATATGTCCATAAATCACAAATGACCATGAGAGCCAGTAGAATTAATTCAACTGGACACTCAAAAGACGTCCTTAAATGTCCTTTAAGTGGCAGAACAGATGAACAAACAGTTAATCGCTTACTTGAGATGAAATCTGCTCAGCTACTTTGAAAACAGCTTCTAACTGGTTCCTCCTTTAACAGGATGACTGCTCAGGGGTAAGGCCATCATGCAGTCCAGCAACCTTTATGGTTCTGCTTTGATTCACCAGGAACTATTAGGGAAACCTTCCAGTTCCTCCTGTGAAAGACACAGGGATAACCACACAAACATTTATTAACATGTTCCACAGTCTTCCAGTTTGATTTTCTCATCCTGTGGACAACAACGTACACAGATGCAGGTTTATGTTAACTTTTGTAAGGTTTCTTTACTGAACATATCCAGCTGCAGCTCCACTGTGATCCTGAACTGGATAAGCACTTAAGAAAATGTGTCAATAAATGGACAAACATCAGCTTACTATATTTATCCAAACAGACGGGACCAATAATGCTTCACTGAGTTACAGACTTTAACAGTCTCTTCTATGTAAGAATGTCTCGTGCTGATGGACCTGCAAACTTGACAACAAAGATTTTTCAGACTGCATGTAGCTGTCCTCTATGTCAGCTCACACATTTATATGTATGTCACACTTATTTCTGCTTTCCCATTTTATAATTATTACTTATATTTTGATTAGATACCTTGAGTTTGTAAATGATGAGATTACATAATTGGAATACAATGTATCCAATTCAAGGTCGCGGGAGGATGAAGCCTATCCCAGCTGATACAGGACAAAGACAGGCTGCCAGTTTATCGCAGGGCTAACACAATACGTGTGACAGAAAATCCACTTAAATGTTTGATATTTCTAATAATAATCATAATTATGACTATTATTTGAAATATTATTTAAAGGTTTATTTATAAATACATTTCGATTTTTTTATAACCCCTAAAATATAAACCTGAGCTGTTTCAGATTCTGACCTCTGACCTCAGTGACCAGGCTGTGTCCTCACTGCAGCTCCCTCTTGGAAGTACGTCTGCTTCTTGTCTTCCCCCAGTGATGACCGCCTGGCCTTAGTATCACGTACTGTACCTGAGGAACAAAACAGGACAAACACTTGCCTTCATTTAAGAAGTACATTCATACAGAGATAATCTATGGAAACACACTAGTTCACCCTTTGGGAGGAATCAGTTCCAGTGAAACATTTCTGTAAATCAACATCGTGGAGAATGAAATGAGTTCTTCAGGTGACTCAGCAGATCCACACTGACAAATGAAACTTCTGTGGAAGAAGAATCTGGATTTTATTTCCAATTAGGGCTGCCACGATTAGTCGACTAGTCACGATTACGTCGACTATCAAAATCGTCGACGACTGATTTAATAGTCGACGCTTCGTTTGAAGCTTTGTAAGATCACAAAAGACGCAGGAATAAGTAGTAGGATTTAAGAGTGTAATAACGGACTGAAACAGTAGATGGCAGCACTGCATGTACAAGGATGCCAGCTGCCGTTAAACCCCGAAGAAGAAGAAGCTGTGTCCCAGAAGTCATAGCGCAGCCCAGCTCAGTTTCCAACAATGGCGGCAGCTAGTTAGTTTTAATGTTACTCTTCTTATTCTTTCTGGGTCACAAAATAAACTTTTAACATATTTTCAGGCGAGAATGTAGCTGTGTAAACTTCAAATATCTGCTCAGTTTATCAAGACACCACATATTTTCAAAAGCGCTCCGATGTTTTCAGAGACGTCTGTTACCCACTAGCTCGATAGCTAGCCGGGGGCAAGGCTCAGTAGAGCCCGTGGGAGCACCGGACTCCCGGCAAATCGTTTTCAAACCCACCGCTGTCTTTCGCTACTGAGGTTAAACATATATAAGTCACTTAGATAACGTAAAAATGTTATTGTTTGGCTTTTTTTTAGTATTTTATTTGTTCCTGAGTAAATCGGTTTGGCTGAGATTAAAGTTATAGTTTTTACACAGCTGAATAAACGTCAAGCAGACACCTGATTATCAGAAGTGTGAGATGCTCGAGAATATACTCCGGTGTCCTGTTATATTTTAGATAGCAAGGAGTTTATTAAACTTCACCAAAACAATCTGCAAATTTCATTAAAATTTAATAAACTATCATCTTGTCTTTATTTTTAGTTAGCACATACCTTAAACACTTAAAGCTGTAAGCTAATGATAGTTATATAAGAGCAGATGCTGCTGGTGCAATAAACTGTACGTTTTACGTCCAATGGATGCATGATCTGATTAGTCGACTAATCGCAAAAATAATCGGTGACTAGTCGACTATCAAAATAATCGTTTGTGGCAGCCCTATTTCCAATCCAGTCCTGCTTTAAACTATTAAGGATTGAGCAACAGTGCTCATATTTGCTCTTCTGAAATCTGTGTTAAGCAACAACAAACATAAATTAGTAACAAAAATACAGCTGAGTAGAGGCTTTACAAACCACCAGCAGCCATAACGCTAAATTTTAATCTTCAAATGTTTCTGAGCCGTCTTCAACCTGTTTTTATCACATTAAAGTCCCTCAGTCAATGCAGCCTGACTCAATCCTAGATGTTCAGCACACACAGAGACACAGAGGGACTGTTTAAAGTTTAGTGTTAACCTGAGTCACTGATCATTTACAGTATTACAGAGTCTGGCAGTCTTTGCATGATGTCCACGTCACTGTAAGCTTCTAGCTGACTCTCAGGTGTGACAGGTGTGCCAGCAGGAAAGAGTAATAAGAACCTGCATCCTGAGGTTTGTCATGCAGGATTAAAGGAGCCAGGCTTTGTTCACACAGCTAGGATTGTATTTTACACTAACCCTGGGTCAGTATAAGTATCATACAGTTTAAACGAAGCACTGAAACTTGCACATATTTATTACAGATGCACTGAAGCTAATCGAGATAATTACTGTCAATCTGTGGCTGCGATTAATCACTTTACTGGAAACTTTATTAACGCGTAACTTCAACAGTCATGACAGAAGCTAATATTTCTGTGCTAACATCGTTTAAACAGTAACAGCTTTACTACAATATAAGCTAACGTTTCCACCGTAACTTTAAGCTAGCACCATAAAGACGGTAAAACACGTAATAATATCTACAAATGCATCTTAAAGCTGTTATATTAGCACTCGGTGTGTTACTAACATAACCACATTAACATTATTGACACTCGCTGACTTTTAATAGTCATTCTATAAATGCTGTCCGTTTAAATGGCCTTACCTGTAACACTGCTGTATCCACCGGATTCCAGCCAGAGTGGATTCTGGAGTCTTCCACGCTCCTGTTACTGATCCTCCATCTGGATGGATGATAACAACCTTCTGAACAATCTAGCAGGAGATGGCCCATATCTATGGGACTGATTTCTGCTAATAACGCCCATTGTATGGACTGATAACAGCCGAAGCGGGTGAATAAAGTCACCGTGTCGCTAGCTGTGCCATTACCCAGCATACACCTCTCCCTCCATAAATGCAATAAACGATACAAAAGTAATGGCCTATAATTAATTTATCTGCTGTATCTGCTGTTTCTCAGGTAGTTGTTTACATTATATAATATATTGTGTTCAGTACACGTCACTACAATGTGATTTCGGAAATATATAAATATACGAACAACAGGCTCTTCCGCGGAAATCTCTTGTCGTCAATAAACAACGTTTAGGGAGCTCTATAGTATTCAATGAGAGGACCCTGCACGTCGATTCTCGACGCGAGGGGGGTACCCTGCGCGTCGATAAGTGAAGCAGAGGGAGCCTGACCATGCGTCACACATTTGACGAGTTGGGAGTGAGAACGTGTTGCTTACTGGGATAAATCGCCATGGTAACAGATGCTGTAGACCTAGCCTGCTCTAGAGCTGGTTATGTTCCAGATTAGAGATCAGCGTGTAGTTGCAACATCAAAAAGAAAGGAACACAGGAAGCTGGAGAAATACCAAGGGCTCAGAGAAGAGCTGCAGAAAAGGTAACAGTGGTTCCAGTAGTAATCAGAGCACTAGGTGAGTGACTCCAGCAGATCCCAGGAACAACATTGGAGATCTTTGTCCAGAAGAGTGCAGTCCTAGGAACAGCTAAGATACTGCACAGGAGCCTCAAGCTCCCAGGCCTCTGGTAGAGGACCTGAGCTTGAAGGACAGACCACCCACAGGGGCGAGAGGGGGGATTTTTTATATATATATTTATTTTTATATCAGTATAAACTGCAGTGCAGTGAGAGTAGGAGGCTGCAGAGTCTGTTTTCCTGATGAGCATCAGTAACAAAGACAGTTTATTAGCTTTACAGCAGTATTATTGTTCCATAAGCTTTAATATCTGATAATATAACAGGACACCTCCACTGTACCTGCTGACCACCTAATATCAAACCTGTCCTCACACCACGTTTGATTCTGTTTGTATGTTTAATAAACAGCAGCGAGTCTAAAACAAGGGAATAAAACATGTTTGTGGTCGTCTCTGGAACGTCTCTGTGTTAATGTGCTGATTTAAAAGCAGCTGAATGTTGTCATGTGTTCATCAGACAGGAAGCTTTAATGTTTAAATGTCCAGACCCTGATATGAATACCAGCGTAGAAACAAACAGCAGCACTGAGAGCCGCTCAGGGATCAAATAATTAACTTCAATTAAAATGTTTATTTTAGCCAAAAATCACCAGATGAATCATTTGTTTTAACATACGTACGAGGCACTCATACACAGGACAGAGTTCAGATCTTCACTCCTGTTTTCAGTCACTGTGGACAAACAGCTGTAACTCTCACCTCTGACACTGAGAGTCACTGCTTTCTTTAGCAGCATGTGTCCATCCTTGTTGTAGACGGTGCAGGTGTAGACTCCACTGTCAGTGAGGTGGAGGTCTTTCAGGGTCAGACTGAAGTCTTTAGCTGTCAGTGGGTCTTTCTTCATCTCAGTGTGACCTTGTATGTGAGACTGACTCTGGCCTCTCTGATACGTGTGGACCGTCACATTTTCATGTCTCCACAGCAGAGTTACATCCACAGGCAGGTCGTCTTTGATTCTGAAGGGCAGAAGGACAGACTTTTCCCCCTGGGTCACCTCCACCATCTCCACCTGCAGAACTGACAGCAGAACATGAACACAGACAGACATCAGTGAGGTTGATCCTCCATCATGTCCTCTGCTGTGTAACCAGCAGCTCCTGTTTTCAGTGTTACTCTGACTTGGAGCTGAACTGTTGTGTGTTCAAGATTCAAGATTCAAGATCTTATTTGCCATTTGCACACAGGACCAACAGTCCATGCACATTGGAATTCTTGTGCAGAGCTTTCCAGGTCAAGTCACACTTTTTACAATATAAAGACAGAGCAGCTAAAAAAAAAAGATAGAAATACAGTAAGAAGTGGTGCAATCATTATATTTGCTATATACATAAGACAGAGAGTGTTGTAATACACAGAGACAGTAGACGGTGCAGGTGTAGCCACCATGGTCACTAAGTTGGGGTTTTTTCAGCTTCAGACTGAAGTCTTTATTTCTTAGAGGATCTTCATCCATCTCTGTGCGGTCTCTGTTATCCTGGTCCTGTAAGAGATGCTGGTGTTCATTGTTCTGATACACATGGACCGCCATGTTTTGGTGTTTCCAGTCCACTTTGATGTCCTGAGGAACATCATCTTTGTTTTTTCCTTTGTTTGTTTTCTGTTTTCAGGGTCAGACTGAGGTCTCTGCTTCTCGTGGGTCTTTTCTGTATTTCTGCTCCTTTAACACAGCTGTTCTAACACCTCAGATACACCTGGACCAAATCTCCTCAGGTGAGTAAAGGAGGCCTTTAAACACTGTGAGCTGAAGAAGCATTCTGAGCTCTTGTCTTGATGCTTGATGCTCAATCATGCAGGTGAGTAAATCCCAAAAAGGAGATTCTGTTCATCTGGAGTGTTTTCAGTGGGAGGAACATTTCTTCACTCTGATGAAATGACAAAATGTTTCTTCCACTGAAAATGTTACGTCCAGACGAACAGAATCCAGCTTTTGGGACTCTGACATCTTCATTAACCAAAGGATCCTCCTATCAGAGCTCTGCTCTATCTATATTTCAGGAAGTATAGGATTTCCTTCCCATCTTTCAAAATGGGGAAAAATGTGCTTTCTTAGGCACAGGCCATGTTTTGAGGCAACTTAGCCAAACATCAGGGATTTTATAGGAAAGGACACTAAGGAAGAAATGTCTACAACCAAATCGAGCCAACACTGTAGCCAATTCCCTGCATTGCTATTAGGCATGCAATGTAGAGAACTGGCTGGAAAGACAGCTGTAGCTGGAAAGGATTTACTGCAGGTCAGTGTGGTGAAAGATAGAGATGTACAATGAGGCAAAAAAGTATTTAGTCAGCCAACAATTGTGCAGGTTCTCCCATGAGAACTGTTGCGTTGCAACTTCTTATCTTGTGTGCGTTTTTTATTTTGACAGCGAATGCGCAGCTGCGGACCACTTATGTGCACCCCTGGTTATTTAGCTTGTCATATTGCAGCCACAAAAATTCTTTTGTCCATGAAACCATAAAGCTGCACTTTCTTTTTGCTTTATAGTCTGATTTGTCATAACTTTTCCGTTTTGTGGTAAGCTTTTCTTTGGCTGTCACTTCTTCACCCTGACCGGTCTTATTTGGCTCAGCAGAACTAAAATATGTATCCTGCTGCTTTTGGACATTTATTCTCTGATATTTGCTCTTCAGCTCGAGTCTCCATCAGTGGGAACATTTCCTGATTCAACTTTTCTTCTGTTCAAATCAAACTTCATGAGAATCAAAGTGTGAATCAGAGTCCTGATGATCAGATTCTATAGAAACATGGAGACTGTAGAGGATTTACACTCAATATGTTCATTTGTTCACTTCAAGAAAAATCAATCAATTCATCAAATAAAATCAGTCGTTGATCGACTCAGTTTGATTGACAGGACAGATGATCAGAGGTGCAGAGTTTTTACCACCCTGATTCATATAGGGTTCCAAGTATGGGTGGAGTTTGTGAGTGAAGGAGCAGCCAGTAAAGGAGTAGATCAGAGCTGCAGCACCTACATCATAAAAGGAGACCAGACCCTCCTCATAATCCACAAACACCCCCACCTTCTCAGGACCAGGATGAAGACAGAGGGGGACTGAAGGACCAGCACAAGCTTTGTACTCATTTCCATTTCTCAGTATCACAGTCCAGAAACCATCCTGAGGACTCAGTGTGATTTGTCCCTTCCTGTTGATCGACTCTGTGGCCACTCCTAAATCCCAGTCAGTCTTTCCTTTAACCTGAACCTCAAAGTAAAATCTGCCTGAAGAGAAACTCTGCTCTCCTAAAACACAAACACAGTAAGAAAATCTCTCTGGGTTGTCTGGAAGATTCTTCCACACATCACTATGATACACTTGTTTTCCATCATCAGACAGGATGAGTTTAGGATGAGCTGTATCAGGATCCAGAGTCACATCCACCTCATGCTGCTGCACCCTCTGCAGCTCAGCCTCTAACAGCTTCTTCTTCATGGGTTTCCAGACTGTCTCCTCCAGCTGAGCCACAGCTCTCCCCACAGTCCCCTCATATGATGGTGGATGAACTCTGACCTCTGTCCAGTCCTTGGGGGGTGGAGCAGTTTTCATGGACGAGAAGCTTTGGAGGAGGTGGAGGTGGTCTTCAGAGCGTGAGAGCTGCTCCACCTCAGAGCTTCTCTCCATCAGCTCAGAGATTTCCTGTTCCAGATCTTTGATGAGACCTTCAGCCTGTTTCTCTGTAGTTTCCTGTTTGTCTTCGATCTCCTTCATGAGCTCCTTCAGGCGTCTCTCAACAGACTCCATCAGAGCAGTGAAGACCTGAACACCTTCTGCTTTCTGTCTGTCTGCAGCATCTTTACTCATCTTCACCGACTCTGTGATCTCCTGAATCTTCAGTCGTCTCTTCTGGATCATCTGCTGAATCTCAGCCTCTGTCTTCTCCAGCTCTGCCTTCTTTCCTTCATATTCTTCTCTCAGAGGAACAAACTCGTGGTTCTTGTGGTCTAAAACAGGGCAGAGCACGCAGACACATGTCTGGTCGGTCTTACAGAACAGCTGCAGAAGGTTATCGTGCTTCGTGCACATCCTGCCTTCCAGGTTCTCCACAGCATCAATCAGCTGATGTCTTTTCAGGCCTTTCACTGTCAGATGAGGCTCCAGGTGAGTCTGACAGTAGGAGATCTGACACACCAGGCAGGACTTCAGGGCCTTCAGTCTGGTTCCAGTGCAGACGTCACAGGGAACTTCTCCTGGTTTGGCAGCTTGTTGCTCTGAGCTGCTGCTGCTGGCTTTCTGCTGAGCTTCACGTCTGAACTGAGCAACCATCTCAGAGATGAAGGTGTTGACCCTCAGCTGAGGTCTAGTGGAGAAAGTCTCTTTACACATGGGACACTGACAGCTCTGATTCATGTCCCAGTGCTGACTGATGCAGGTTTTGCAGAAGTTGTGTCCACATGATGTAGAGACTGGATCAGTGAACACATCCAGACAGATGGAGCACAGAAACTGATCTTCAGATCGCAGATTGCTGGCAGCAGACATGTCTGCACTCTGAGGGAGAAAGAAAAGAAACATTTGATTCAAAATTCACTTTAAAGTTCATTTTTAAAAAGAGAGAAACAAGCGTCAGTAGTCTGAGGAGCTTGGAAAGCAAAGCGTCTGGACTTCTATGAGTTTCTTTTCATCACAGAAGCTTCTTCACCTCATCCTCAACACAGACAAGACCAAGGAATTAATGCTGGACTTTTGGAAGAACCCCTCCCCTGCAGCCTCTTATGGTCAAAGGGACGGAGGTGGAGAGGGCAAACAGCCACAGATTCCTGGGACTGCAGGTTACATCAGACCTGAGCTGGACTCTCAACACTACAGCAACTGTGAAAAAAGCCCAGCAAAGGCTTTATTTCATTAGGCTGCTCAGGAAAGCTGGCATGAACCACCACCCTCTCACCCAGGCCTACAGAGGACTGATAGAGAGCATCCTCACCGCAGGCATCACTGTCTGGTATGGAAACACTACACAGACAGAGAGGAAGGCTCTGCAAAGAGTCAGAAAGTCTGCAGAGAGGATTATGGGAACAAAACTTGCCTCCATGGACCTGCACATACAAAGCTGTACATACAATCTCAGACACAACAGAGCGGACAGCAGCATCACACACAGAACAAGATTCTTCAATAGCTTCTTCGACTGTTAGACACTGAGAGGTTGATGGCTCCGTGTCAGAACACTGGCCTCAACGAAAAAGTTATCAGTCGTTCTTTTCATCTTTTCTCATTACCCACAGCTACATCCACTCCTATCAGGCTGCTCACCTCCTGCACTTTCAAACGTACACACGAAGGCCTGCAGGAACATCTGGACCACGGCCAATCAGAGAGGCCCTGCCTTCTCCACACTAATGCGTTTTGGTTTGAAAAAGCACTGTAGCGACTTCCACAGTCGCTAGAGGCCGGGGATAGAGCTTGCCTCTTTGCCTGACACGCTGTCAACTTACGTAATAATGCGAAGGGTGGAATTGTTTGCTTATTTATTAAAGTGCTTTGAGAGTTTACAGAGTAATGTGATCATCTTACGATTTGTACTCTTACAACGTCACAGGCTCTAATGTAACAAAGCAAAATATGTTGTGCAGCGGTCAACAAAAATTACGGCTACCCAGCCCTCCTCTCTGTCAAAATCAAACCCCCGTGAATGACAGACTGACAACGCCCATTTATGTCACCGCTAACACCCACGTGACTCCCATGACAACCAAACAACTGAAAAACCCAGTGATCATCAAAATTCTATATATTTAGTTATGGCTCCTACACACCAGCCCCTAATTATTAGGACCCCTTCTAATAATTACCCAGAATTAACCAAGTAGGAGACATAAAACATGCAGAGAAAAGTCAATCATTTACTATATTTCAATATTACCCACAGGAATCCCATAGGTAGTCTTAAAGTCTATCTTTAAAAGAAAAATGAGAGACATTTTATGTCCAACTACAATCAAAGTCTGATAATTGGACCTAGATGTCTTTAACTGTGATCTGCCTCCAGCAGTAGACACAGTTTGGTAATAGGTCGATCCAGGCAACTAGTTTGAGTCTTAATCCGAACTTGACGAACGAATCCTCTTCGGTCCGGAAAAGTCTTTATCACACGTCCCATTGGCCAAGAGTTACGAGGTGCCGAACTATCCATGATGAGAACCAGATCTCCCACGATGAGGTTCCTCTTTACTCCAATCCATCGCTGACGTTCCTGCTGCTGTAGTAGGTATTCCTTCACCCATCTTTTCCAAAACAAGTCAGACATGTATTGGACTTGTTTCCATCTTCTCTGTGTATACATATCATTGGAATGGAATACTCCTGGTGGTAATATCAGGGAGGTCTTTAACAGAAGAAGATGATTAGGGGTCAAAGCTTCCAGGTCGTTAGGATCCATTGAGGCTTTGGTAATTGGGCGGCTGTTAATGATGGCTTCAACCTCACAAAGTACTGTATGAAGACCTTCTTCATCCAGGTTTTGTACCTTCATTATGGAATTAAGTACTTTGCGAACCAGTCTTATCAGTCGCTCCCAGGTTCCTCCGTGATGTGAACCTCCAGGTGGATTAAAGGTCCATTTAACTCCCTTTTGCAGAAAGACGTCATTGATTTTCACCTGGTTCCAATGTTCAATGGCAGTTCTAAGTTCACGTTCAGCACCTACAAAGTTGGTTCCGTTGTCAGAACGCAGTTCTCGAACCTGACCTCTTCTTGCATTGAAACGTCTGAACGCATTAATGAAAGAGTCAGTATCCAGTGATGGAGCAACCTCAATGTGAACAGCACGGATAGCAAGGCAGGTAAATATAACACCATATCTCTTCACCACGCTCCTCCTACTTTTCACACTGAAGTAATCCACTCCCACCCGCGTAAATGGAGGTTCATCTGGAATGATTCTTTCATTGGGCAAATCCGCCATCTGTTGATACACTGGTGGAGCATTAAGACGTCGACAGATGACACATTTAGATAACACTTTTCTTATTGCTGTACTAGCTCCAATCAACCAGTACTTTTCTCTTAGCTTAGACAGCATGTGGTTACGACCACCATGTCCAACTTCCTGATGTATGTGTCTAAGCAAGAGCTCGGAGATGTGTTGATCCTTTGCTAGTATTATGGGATGTTTCACCTCAACTGGCATCGATGATCTACTGAGTCTCCCACCCACTCTGAGAATTCCATCTTGCAGCTGTGGGCAGAGTCTTCGAAGAGGACTTGATTTTATAATGGGTTGTCCCTTCTCCAGACTCACAAGCTCCAAGGAAAATCTCATCCTCTGACAGAACTTGATGATGGCAACCTCAGTTTTGTCCAGATCTTCCACTGTAAGATTCTTTATCACAGATGTCCTCTTAAAGTTCCTCAGCTTTTCTTCCACAAATGATTTCTGTTGCTCTTTACTGACCTCTGACTGTGGTAAGCTTGAACACAATTCTCTCCTTTTCTTCACAAAGGACAGAAGCAAGTCCTTAAATTTCAGCAGCCATGCCACTGACTTCTTAAGACATGTCCAGGTGGAAAAACGTTCAAACAAGCGAGTAACAGAATTTTCTCCAGCTTGCTCAACTCTCACTGTGGCAACTGTTTTTACCTCAGGATCATCAGATGAAAGCAGACTGATGTCATCTGGGTAGACAGGCCATTCACTCCTAGATTGTAGAAGATACTGAGGCCCAGACAACCATTTTGTATTCTTCATAAACACATCGACTTTCACTCCTCTTGAGGCCATATCTGCTGGATTACTGGTTGTGTCCACATATCTCCATTGCGAGGAAGATGAAACTCTTAAGATTTGTGAAACTCTGTTGGCCACAAAAACCTTGAATCGTGAAGTCTCACTCCTGATGTATTTAAGAACTGAAGCACTGTCTGTCCAAAACACAGAATCCAGAAGTTTCATCTGCAGCTCTTTCCTCCAGAGTACATCTAATCGACTGGCCATGGTTGCTGCAATGAGCTCCATTCTCGGGATGGTAAAGGATTTAAGAGGAGCAACACGAGCCTTTCCCATAACAAACGCACAGTGTAGTTCTGAACAGATGTTTTCAATCAGCAGATAGGTCACTGTTCCATACCCATCCTCACTGGCATCACAGAAATGGTGCAACTGAGCACTCGTGATTTCTCCAAATCCGTCAGGTTTCAGACATCGACTCACTTCAAACTTGCTCAATAGCTGGAGCTGCTGGAGCCATGTTAACCATCTTTTGGAAAACAGCTCTGGTACATTATCATCCCAGCCGATTCCTTCCTGGCATAGATCTCTTAGGATTTTCTTAGCAGTTAAGACCACAGGACTTAGCATTCCAAGAGGATCATAGATAGAACTTACAATTGAAAGGATTCCTCTTCTGGTGAGTGGTCTGTCCTTGAGCACAATCTTGAACTTAAAGGAGTCTGATTTTATGCACCACTCCACACCCAAAACTCGCTCAATCATTGAGGAATCCAATTCCATGTTCAACTCTTTCATGCCTGTTGCTCTGTGACTTTCAGGAATGGCCTCCAGCACTCCAGGCTTGTTGGTGATTCACTTTTTGAGCAGAAATCCTCCTTTGGCACACAAAGACACCAACTCTTGGTACATTAACACTGCTTCCTCATCAGTTCCAACGGACACAAGACAATCGTCCACATAAAAACAGTGCAACAACTTCTTCACAGCTTCCTCACTGTAGAGATGTCCAAAGTCATCCGCACACTTCCTGAGTGCAAAGTTGGCGCAACTTGGTGATGAAGTTGCCCCGAAGAGATGTACATTCATCCTGTATTCAGATGTTGGTTGTTCCAGATCACCTTTAGGCCACCAGAGAAATCTCAATAGATCTTTATCTTCAGCTGGAACCATGACTTGATGGAACATGGATTCAATATCTCCCATAATTACAACTGGCTCTTTCCTGAATCTTGTGATCACTCCTATTAAAGAGCTTGTAAGATCAGGGCCTTGTAAGAGTTGGGAGTTTAAAGACGTTCCATGATAACTCACTCCACAGTCAAACACAACTCTGAGTTTCTTCTTGGTCGGATGGTAAACACCATGGTGTGGTATATACCACAGCTTGCCATCATTGCGATCGATCTCCTCTTCCGGGACCTTTTCAGCATAACCTTTAGCCAGGAGCTCATTCATGAAGACTTTGTACTCAGTATGAAACACTGTGTCTCTCTCAAATCTCTTTTTTAGAAAGCGCAGACGTTGTTGAACAACTTTCTTATTGTTTGGCATACTGATACTGGCATTCCGAAAAGGTAATGCTATCTGGATATGACCACCCACATATTTGGCAGAGTTAGTCACTATTTCCAGAAATCTCTGATCCTCTCTTGACAATCCAACCTGCTCATCAACTTTGCTCTCAGGAAAGTCAATTTTGAACTGTTGCTGCCAAAGCTCCTCCAGGGTCACAACAGAAACTCTGTTGACTGTAACTTGTGGATGCTTCTGATCACCTGTAGCTTCACAGTTTCCTGAAAGTGGCCCATTGATGGTCCAACCAAGCCTTGTCCTTACGGCATACGGTCCTCCATCAACACTACACACCACTTCCAGAGGTTCCAAGGCTTTGGGAATGTTTGTTCCGATCAGAAGTTCGATTCCTGCATTTATTTGAGGCAAGTTTATGTGTTTTAAATGTGGCCATCCTTCAATATCTCCTGGTGTTGTAATATTTCCTTTATGTACAGGCATGGACTCCTGTGTGTACACTTTTGGCAGCTCCAGAAATTCGTCACCACAAAGAGCGGCAACCTCCAGTCCTGATAAAGTGTTGCTGCTCACAATTCTTTCCTGGCCCATGGTTCTGAGGAGGATGTTTCCTTTCCTTCCCTCAAGGTGTAGTCTGCGCATTAGACTCTCAGTGCAGAAAACTGCTGTGCTCCCTTGGTCCAAAAAAGCATATGTTGTAATAATGTTGCTTCCTTTCTTTGACTTTACTTGGACAGGTACAATGGGCAGTTTACAGTCCTGGTCTCCAGCCCCTGTAAGACCACTTGACACCAATGTGCTCACATGCGGCTGCATGTTCCTGTCGGTCTTTTCAGAGGGTGTACTTTCTTTGTGCAGGATGGTGGGATGTTTCCAGCTGCATTTGGAACAGGAAATCCTCTTACGGCAATCTTTACTGATGTGTCCTATACACAAGCAGCCAAAACAGATGCCATTTTCCTTTAAGAAGGTTATCTTCTTCTCATGAGCCATTTTTCCCAACTGTGCACATACGTCCAACATGTGTCTTCCTCCACAACAAATACAGACGTTCTTTCCAACCTGATTATTTTTCATTTCCGTTTCCACAGGCTTAGGTGTACTCTCCACAACTTGCATGGTGGTGGCAAAGCTTGTTCCTTTATTTCCAGGTCTGCCTTGATACTTGGGTTTACTCATTCCTTTAGTTGGTAAAAAAAGCGGAGAATCTTGAATATTACCGAATACAGGATCAGTTAATATTCTTATTTGCTTCTCCAAAAAGTCTGCAATATCCATAAATTTGGCTCTTCTTTTATGCCTTTCTTGCAGGTCACAAACATGGCTTCTCCATCTGTCCCTGAATTTATACGGCAATTTTTTAATAACGTTCACCATATTAGAAGGCATGTCCAAATCACTCAGATGCTGCACCTCCTCCATTGCATTACAGCATCCCCTGAGGAACAAACTGTAGTTCTGAAGAGCTTGTACTTCCTCTGTTTTAATCGACGGCCATGAAAGTGCCTTGTCCAGATATGCAGCTGCGACCTTCTGTTCATCGCCATAGTGCTCCTTTAACAGTGATTTTGCCTTCCGATAACCACGATCTGAGTTCATTTGTTGACAGCTTCTAACCAATTCCTTTGCATGGCCTCTTGTGTACTGTTCCAAAAAATATAAACGATCACTGTTATTTTTTGTATTGCACTCAACTGTATTCTCAAATGCTTTAATAAATGAATAATATTGAAGTGGATCTCCATCAAAATGAGGTATTTCTCTCTTTGGTAAGGAAAAGAGGCTTTGCTGTTGAATTAAAAGTGTTGTTATTTCATTTTGTTTAGTCATTATTCCAATAACATCATTCTGTGGTTCCAGTTCCACCATACCATTTGTATGACAGTCATTTGGTCCATTTGCATCAGATGGGTTTGAAGGAATAACTGATTATTGTTGAGGACAATTATTTTGAGAAGATTCAGTCAACACTGCTTGTTGCATGACACATTCCTGGGTTTTTTCTTTTCTCCTGTTTTGAGTTTCAGCATTAGTCAATGAATTTTGTTTTGCAGAAATGTGAGGTATAAATTCCAATGCATCAACATTAAGGGTTTGTTTATATTTTTAATTGGAAATGTATGAATTCATTCCATCTGAAACTTTTGAAGATCCTTTTTTACTTGTTAAACTTTGAGCTTTAAGGACATTTATTGTTGCCATTTTTTCAGCAATTTCAGTGTTCAACTTTAGCCTTTCCTTTCTTTTACGAAGACGTTCCTCCTCTTCTTCCAGTACATGCTTTTCATCCAATAACTTCTGCTTTATCATTAAAGCTGCCAACTCTGCTTCAGCTTTCATACGAACAGATGAAGTTGAAGATCTTGATGAAGAAGTTTTGTGGCTTTCAACATTTGAAACACTGTCACTTGGCTTGATATCATCCTCCACTTCGGTCTCAGTATTTGATGCAGCATTGTTTTCCAATAAATTGATTTGCTTTGGACAAACAGCAGGGTTTTGTTCTCTTTGATTTATCCAGTTTTGAATTTCATTTAAAAACACATTGGTATATTTCATGATACTTGAAAACCATTCCTCTTGTTTTATTACTTCTTCCTCTGGCACCAAAGGCAACACCTCAACATGTGAACTTGAAGCCTTTTCACACAGTGCTTTTAAATCCACCACATACTGCTTAATTTGAGAAAGATTTTCATTGTGTTGCATGAGCTCTTTAATTTTTTGTATTAGTCCTTTCATTTTATTGACATATCTTTTGCATTCATTTTGTAATTTTTCGATTTTATTCAACAATGCCTTTCCAGTTATTTTGCTCTCTCTCTTTCCCCCCAAATCATTAGAGGAACAATCATCACCACCTGTTTGACTCATGATTTTCCCGTTTGTTTGTTCGATTTTTTTTATTTAATTTATTTTAATCTTCAGTGATCATCCATAAAACATATATCCACTGGAAGCCACAATATACTTTGACCATAAAATCCTTTCAACGTAACGGCACTTTAATTGTCCATTTGAACGTCATCCAAGCAGCATAATTAATAAGACGCAGCGCAGACATCAATCCAAGAGCGCAGCAAAAACGTTGCACGTTTAACCAACATTCATTCCATTCAGTGTCTCCTCTTGAAACATCTTAGCGCTAATGCAATGTGGCTTCCTTTTCCACAACCAGACATGCACAGGTATTCTTACCTGCGCTCCTCAGAATTGCGTCAGGTGTGTCGGTGCTGCTGGCTCACTCATTCAGATGCGCTGCACTTACTTGGCGTCTTTCAGGTTCCTTGATCTGATTTCTTTGATCCTGCTTGCGGCTTGCTTCTCCACAATGCCGTTTTTTGTTGACTAAAGATGTAGCGACTTCCACAGTCGCTAGAGGCCGGGGATAGAGCTTGCCTCTTTGCCTGACACGCTGTCAACTTACGTAATAATGCGAAGGGTGGAATTGTTTGCTTATTTATTAAAGTGCTTTGAGAGTTTACAGAGTAATGTGATCATCTTACGATTTGTACTCTTACAACGTCACAGGCTCTAATGTAACAAAGCAAAATATGTTGTGCAGCGGTCAACAAAAATTACGGCTACCCAGCCCTCCTCTCTGTCAAAATCAAACCCCCGTGAATGACAGACTGACAACGCCCATTTATGTCACCGCTAACACCCACGTGACTCCCATGACAACCAAACAACTGAAAAACCCAGTGATCATCAAAATTCTATATATTTAGTTATGGCTCCTACAAGCACTGTTTTCTCTCTGTTTTGGCCTCTCGTCCACACTGAGACGGCGTTTTCTCCAAGGAAAACATTTTGAAAACGAAACATTTGGAGACGTTTGCCTCACAGTGTGAACAGTGAAAACAGAGACTTTGTAAAACGATGATGCATGTTAGTCATGTGATGCAGTCATGTGACCAATTAAACAAAGGCATTATACAGCAGCAGTTTTGACAGCCCTATTAAAGATTAATATCAGTCTGTACATGCTCCACAGAGCTTTTCTACAAATTCTTTAACTCTCTCTCGCTTTTGCAACTTTGTACTTTTGTGTTACTCGCAGCAACAACTCCACCTCATTGTTAGTCCATTTAAAAAACTCGGTGCTTTTCCTCCACCTTTTGCCGCGACATTTCAAAGAGCTGGAAAGTAAATAAACGTCAGACAGAAATGAGACAGGTCGAATCGTCTTGCGTTTCACGCATGCGCAGGACTGGAACGTAAGCGTTTTCGGCCGTGACAACGTGGACGCACAACTCTGTGAAAATGACTGAAAACGCTACTGTGGACGCGGAGCGCTGTTTTCAAATCTATCCGGTGTAGTGTGGACGCAGCCTAAGTCGCTCCATGGAGAAATGAGGTGGCGCTCTAGAGCCCTGATGAAGTGAACAGAGTGAAGATTTGTGTAGAAACAGGAAGTGTGATCAGCTGCACTCACCACTGTTGCTGAGAGAAACCTGATGGACTCCAGTGAATCTTCTTTTAGAGACAAACAGGACTTGACTGCAGCTCTGCTGCTGCTCTCTCACACTTTCACTTCTGCAAAATGACGTTGAACTTCTGGTCTTTGCTCCGCCTCTTCCTGCCTCTCCCTTTATCAGCCGGTCTGTACTCAGTGACTGTGTGCAGCGGGTGGGAGGAGTGAGGAGTGGTGTGTGGGTTCACACAGTAATGACGGCCTCAGGTGATCAGGAGAAACTCACCTGGATTTCCTTTTTCCACAGCAGACTGAGAGCTTCAGGTGGACCCTGAAGGAGGTCTCAGACACAGGTGGTAAAAGTACACACAGTCTGTACTGAAGTAGAAGTACTACTGTTTAAAATACTCCAAGTACTAATTCAACTTCTTTACTCAAGTAAAAGTAAAAAAGTCCTGGCTGTGAAATGTAAGAGAGTAAAAAGAGCTGATTGAAGAACATTTCTAACACATATGTTTATACAAAGCTAACTGAACCATGTGCTGCATCAACGTAATAATAAAATAATATTATTCACTTTGTTTCTGTCTAAATTTGAATTCTAATAAATATTTTAGCTCGAAATAAGTGAAGAAAATCTGCCAGTGGAACAAGTTAAAATTCTCTAGTTTTTCTCTAGTTTCAAGATTCACTGTCTTGAAAAAAGTTCATATATGTTACAGAATGTTGCTCTGTAGCTGAATGTGTCTTATTTTAAGTGTAATAAGATATTTTGACTAGAAATAAGACAAATATACTGGATAAGATTTTGAGTTTTTGCAGTGCATCAGAGATCTCTGTCCAGAAGAGCTAGTTCATGCATGTATTACTTCCAGGCTGGACTCCTGTAATTCATTATTATCAGGAAGTCCTAAAAACTCCCTGAAAAGCCTTCAGTTAATCTAAAATGCTGCATGTGCACTAGAACTGTTAAACTGACTTTATTGTTGTGATTTTAGTTACATGAAATACTGCATCAAAAAGAACAACACAGCGATCACAGACATGTTTATGCCAACAAACAAACATTAACCCAGAAAAGCCTTTAAAACAAGCTGCCGTGGTTTGGAGTAGAGATTCCTGAATTTACCAGGTGCACCTAAAGGCAGCACGTACCAGCGTTTCTTTGTTGCTGATTTTTGTTCCACAAACCAAAAGAAAAAAAGAATCAACCTTTAATATATTTTCATGTGTGTTTCAAGCACTATGACATATCACACACACACACACACACACACACACACACTGAGTGTGTCACTGATAAAGCTGTGACACAGCAGCTCACTCAGTCCAGTCCAGGTAACAGACTCACCTGTGAGCAGCAGCTCTGCCCTCACAGAGCTCAGCTGCTTATTTTAGTCAGCAGGAAAAATGAATATTATGGACTACAGCAGTCTGTCAGGGCCGTTCAAGGACACAAAGTCACACACAGGCTTAAACTGTTAGACTCATGAATATCCACAAAGTTCGATGCACATTTATCTTTAATGGGAGCAAACGGCCTGATCAGATAATATAATAACTCATAAAAGCTCATTTATTATTATTATTTAGACCACAGCAACCTGTGTGTACACCTGTATCCACACCTGTGTGTACACCTGTATCCACACCTGTGTGTACACCTGTATCCACACCTGTGTGCGTGAGCAGATTTGTATTCAAAGGTTTCTCCATGTAACTATCTGATAGTGGGTGTCAGGAGCCATTATTATATTATTATTATTATTATTATAAATATATTTTATTTTGAAACTAAAACTCAGTGTTAACTTTAGTTTTTTCATGAGATCCTCTACATGTGGTTTGAAGGTGAGCCTTGAGCCATCAGATAAACAGATATTTATACGTGTGAACCAACTCTATTTTATTAGCTTCAAGAGTGATCACTGACTCAATCGTTTGGTCCCATTTCTTTGATTTGGAAAACAACAGCTTTGTTTTGTCTGCATTGAGATCAGAGCCGGTGTTCTGGGAATCCATCCTACCTGACAAACCATCCTACCCGTTGTTTCTACGCATGCGCACAACACGAAATTCAGTGCCAAACCGTCCTACCTTTGTAAATGTGATGTACAAGCATACTTTAACAGCTATAATTAAGTGGCAAATCATCTCACCTTTGTTAATAAGAGCTAGAAACATACTCTAGCGGGTAAAATTACGTGCCAAACCATGCTACCTTTGTGTGTTCTGACAAAAGTAGGACGTTTTGTCAGAACACCGGCTCCTCACTTAATTTCCTTTCGCTGCTCAGCTCCCAGTAAGTGAGTGAGACAGTAGACAGCGGTGAGGAGGGCTGTGCGAGTGCATCGCAAAAACACATAAATATGCCTGAGACCCGTAAACAAAGCAGCATCTGGCTGCAGTTTAAAGAGTTTTTGTCTTGGTCTTGGTCTTGTCTCGGTCTTGGTCTTGGTCTTGGTCTCGGTCTTGTCTTGGTCTTGGTCTTGTCTTGGTCTTGGTCTTGATTTAGGTGGTCTTGACTACAAGTCGACTACTTTGTAGTTCTCCTTTATTTTGCAGCAATAAAGCTGTGGTTAACTTTAGTTCAGCATCTGTACATTGGGTCCTCAGTCTGCCTGCCACACACAGCGTTAATGACAGAGCTATCGTTAACTACAACGAAAATAAATACTCACATATGAACAGAGGTGGCAAAAATGCAGTACAAGTATCTGTATCTGTAAAAGTGCAATACAATATCTGTACTTGTAGAGTAGAAGTACAAATATGTGTGCTAAAAAATACTTGAGTACAAGAAATGTTTCAGTACTTCAACTTTTACTGAAGTAAGAAAGTAAAAGTAGTTCTTTGGAAGTTTCTAGCAGCTGTTTCTGTGTGAAGCTAACTGAACCTTGTGCTATAGTAATGTAATACAATAATAGTACATAGGAATAAACACTTTATTTCATTTTTATTTGATAGTAATGAATGTAGTCAGCTTAAATCTGTCATGTAGAACATGAAAAAGAAGGAGAATTTTAAAAATTGCTGTATTTTGTTTGCTTCAAAGTGGATTCAGCAGGTGGGGAACGCTAAAATCAGTTATAGTGACTCAGCTTAGGGCAGAAAAAAATAAATCACTGCTTACGATAATTTCATTTGTGAGCTCCAGTAGTGTTTCTGAGTGTACAGGCTGTGGTCGCCTGACCTGTGCTGAT
The DNA here is from genome assembly GCF_036321145.2 of Pelmatolapia mariae. Taxonomy (NCBI): domain Eukaryota; kingdom Metazoa; phylum Chordata; class Actinopteri; order Cichliformes; family Cichlidae; genus Pelmatolapia; species Pelmatolapia mariae. The sequence continues at coordinate 30,480,579 of NC_086229.1, forward strand.
GTACTGTTGTACTTTATTACTCCCACGTCTGCACATGAAGATACTTTCCTTAATGTCTCATTCATTTTATATGTTGCTTTACTTTAACAGGATTTGTCATTAGATCACTAACAGGGTTCACATTCACATTATCACCTATGAAGGGTCAGGCATTAAACCATTCGTTAGAGCAGTGGCTCCCAAACTTTTTTTGATGTGCCCCCCTTTGTTTTACAAGAAAAATGTTCGCCCCCCCCCTCCGCACGCGCACACACACGCACGCACACATCCTCCAACCACACACGCCCATATTTTGCTCCATTGCGGTTTATTTCACACCTCAAACATTTAGTAAACAATTAAGCAAATACAAGTAATCTGCAATAAATGACAGGTAGTAACTAGAAAAATGTGCATTTCCTGCGAAAATGCAGTGTGGATGCTGTAAAGCTGAAGCTGTCTGCTGAAAATAGTTGAAAATAGCTGAAGAAGCTGAAGAAATCAAAGTCAGTGTTTAAAAAGTTGTTGAAATTTAATTACGTTGCAGAACAACATTAGGTTAACAAAAATGTAATAACTTAGCAGATATGCAATAACTTAGAAGAAACATAACAATTCAGCAGAAATGTTGTAGTTTACCAGAAGCTACAACTTAGCAGAAATAAAATAATTAAGAATAACATAAATTAACATAACATAACATAATAAACAAAAGAAGTGTAACCTAGCAAAAATAATATAATTTAGTAGAAATTTAAAAACTTGGCAGAAATATTACAAGTTATCAGAACTGCTATAATTTTGCAGAAATGTAATAATTAGGCAAACACTGTCAACAGATAACAGCTGAAAAGGCTGAAGTAACCTCAAAGTTACTTGTTTAACTGTTAAAAATTACCAGATACATTAGAAAAGGAAGAAAATCAGCCAGCAGATAAACTGATGTGGAACAAAACCAAGGTAAAATAACAGAGTTTACACAGCTGGTGAAATCTAAAATTGGCAACAAAAACAAAAAAAACAAAACCAACACAAACAACATTTAGGTAATAAATGCACAAGATGCTGCGGTCAGAGATAAAAACACCCAAAAATAATGTTATTGAAATGCCAAAGAGTGGAAGAAAGTTTAGAAAGTAGAAAACCAGTAGCAGAAAAGTAGATCATTCAAATATTTTTAGAAACATATGATACAAAATATTTACTCAGTTGTTTCCAATGATTACAATAATGGCATACAGAAATAAAAATCCCATTTGGGATAAACAGAAAAAGTATTAATAGAAAATGCAAATCAAATGGATCTAACATCTATACAAACAATTGAAGCATATGTTAGAATTGTGAACATATCCTTGTTTGTCATGTTTATGTTTATGGCCCTAAGATGCGCAAACACATGATAGGCTATTAACTATAAAAATACACACATATAAACAGCAAGTGAGAGACAAAAATATATCCTCTGATTTGCTGGAGTTTTGTGTAAATACCATTTGGCAAGGATAAACAACATGTTCCAATGCCACGTTAAAATTTTCATAAGCTTCATTTTTTCAATTAGTTTACAGTTTCCTGATTTTATGATAAATATGGTACCAATCTACAAAATACTGTCGAAATGAAGTCCACATTGTGATATATTTGAGGTGTAGTCACACAGCTGAACAATTGATGTGCATATTTAAAGAAACAGGGATCAAATAAAGAACATTGTTGTGGAATAAATTACAGTGAAAAATAATCACTGCCCTGCGTTACAGAGTGACTTATGATGAGGTATTAATTGGGTTAACTTTACCTCTAACAGCTTTTCACATAGTGCTGTGACCAGGATGAAATCCATCATAAAGTAACTGTAAACAGTAGAACCATTAGCATGAATGTTATGGTTCTACTCTGATCAAAACAAAAGTCAGCTGTGTCACCTGATATAAAATGATAAAGAGGAACACATATAAATGGATGTGACCTTTATGAACTTTTCAAAATGACTTTATGTTTGACCCATTATCTATATATATTAGAGCAGATGTGGAAAACCACTGTTAGACCTACTCTATACTAATGTAGTTACTGACACCCCATACTAAGGCAGGATTCATACAAACACACATTATTTATTCTCTTAAACATTTTCTTTTTTCACATTTTGAGATTGTGTAATTTCTATAAAGAATATGTGTAATGGTTCAATAGATATAGTTATTTAAATGTCCATAATAATCACATGATCATTTTTGTATATCCTAGAATTCAAGATTTAGAGCTGTGTGTTTGTATGAATTCAGCTTGCTATACTTATAGACTTAGATATATTAATCCACTATTTTCCCAAACAAATTACATTGTTTGGGTAAATAGATTGGGTTTGTCCTACAAAATAATTATTCAACAATAAAAAAAACATAAAAAACATCTGCACATTAATCCAGAGTTCAGTTTCATATGTCTGATATTGTTTGTTAAATCTGGTGACACAAACACAGTCAAAAATTCCTTGCTAGTGTGACATGTGGTCTTTTTTGCCTTTGACCAATGATATGCTGGTTACTTGGACCAGTTTAGTATTTGCTGTCACAGAGGAATGTTAACAATAAATCCAAAAGACAAAACTGAAAAAACAATATGTTAATTGCAAATATGTTTTTGCTTAGTAAAAGGACTGAAATTACATTGAAACTGTCACATTAAAGCCTCATTGTAAATATCATCACAAACAGATGTTTTACACACAGCTAACAAAGCTCCACCACATCCGATCACTGCATATAAATGTAAAAGAAAACAAAAAAAAAACAAAAAAAATAGAAAAATTAACACAAGGGAAGACTTGATTTAATAACTAAGCTTAAAATAAGTGTTACCTTTGAATATTTGTGGGAAAAATCTGATACTACCCCAAGAATTCAAAGCCACACTGGAAACGATGACAGGCTTGCAGCCCTCTGTCTTCCTGGAGTGAGGTGCCTGATCAGTAGCAGTGAGTTGACAGAAGTCGGTGTCTGTAAGAGTGGCCAAACACTGATACTCTGTCCACTTGCGTAGAGTCTAAGAAGCTGGAATGCAGGCACACTGTACGAGCTTGTTCTAAAAAAAATACAGAAAAAGGAACATTTTATTTGTGTTTTATTTGTGTTTTATTTGTGTAGGCCTAAAAACTACAAATAAGTTATAAAATGGACAATTTTGAAATACCTTATAGGTGCTGCAGGCCACATAACCAGAATCCAGAGCAATCTCACACTCACATGATGGTGAGGAAAGACTTGAGCTCTGCAATGAGGTTTGAATGTTTCAGTTGGGACACTGAAGAACTTAGAAGACAGCAGTACCTGCACAGAGAGACAGAGTAGAAAAAGCATAGATTTTTAATCCATAATGTGAATTAAAACTCAAAAAGTGTCAACAAGTATAATCATTTGAGTGTGTAATTCTTTATGCATTAAACAGGATTTAAATTAATTAAATGAATTAAAAGCAATGACATTTTTAGCAAAGATAAAGAATCATACCTCTCTCTGCGCTGAGGATGACTGAGCATCTCTGACAGGAAATACAGTTTACTCAGTATCAGTCATCATTGATGGTCTCAGAGGTGTGTAGTGTGGCAGCATGATGATGTTCTCCAGATCAGGCAGGAGATCAGGTGATGGGTGTGTCATCTTCTCCATTGAAGACACACTGGTAAGGCAGTTCATGAAACAGCAGTCTCCTTGTGGCATGTAGTTATCTGTGCAGTCCAGCACTGATGGATCAGGTTTGGCTCAGCAGTTCATGAAGATGGTGTTAAGATGGTGTTGTTTCAGCTGAGGATGGTGAAGCTTGAAGGTTTTCCCACAAAGGAAACAGGACTGTGTGTGCCCTGTCTGAAAAAATACATCTACAAAACATAAAGTGCTTTTAACACCACCCATCCACCCTCCCCACCCACCCATCTCAGCCCCCAAGTGTCTATGTAATGCTGGTATGGGGTGTCAGTTACTAAATCTAATTAGTGCATCAGAAAGCGGGGGCTACACCTAAAGCCCCCGCTTTCTGATGTCTTTGTTTATTAGCAGCTTTTTCCAGCTGCTCAGAGAATTCTGACTTGGCCTTTATCCACCCAAACCCAAACCCACCCGGATAAAGGACAAGTCAGAAAATGGATGCAGAAACTTTCCATGTACTTCTAAATCAGATGTAATATATATTCTGTAAGCTGTAAAAATCTTTGTCTCTACATAATGTATCATTATAGACATCTCTGATAACCTAAAAATAGTTTAAAACTTTTAACATTTTTTACCTGTAAAACATGATAAGCAAAACCTCATTCATCCCAAAAACATTTGATTCTACAAAATTTACTATAATCAAGAAAATATAATTGTCTGTTATTATTCATGTGACCCATAATAAATACCTGCATTTATCTGGGATTTATTTATTTACTATTTCATATTTGAAAGCACTTTGAGGGGAAGCTCTCGTTTGTTGAGATACATACGTCAGAGTAAAAAAAGTATCCAAAAAGGAGATGACAATTAACATCCATGAAAAAAGGCATTAGTAGATTAAGTCATTTAAAACATGAGAATAAAAAACTAAATGATGTCCGTTTAATACTTTTTGCAGCATTTTTCAGATCTGAGGTGCATGATAACAGAAAGCAGATCTCCCGGCTCTGCATGAAGTACAGCCATGATTTGGTGAAATGATTAATAACACTGCAATAAGAAAGGGTCTTCTTACAGACAGAGTAGGGAAGACAATATGAAGAAATATGATTTTTCAATGAAAAATCTTTTTCATGCTCTACAATCAGTAAACTCTGTAACAAACATGATCTGTAATTGTTTCAAAACTCACCAGACGATTTCATGATTGGCTGGAGGACAGGACACAAAACACAGGGTTGTGGTAACTGTAATATGTCCTCAGGACACCTGAATAGAGACTTTTCTGTGGCTGAGAAATAAAAATGAGGTCAAGCAGGGTGTTCTTGTCTGTAGTGGCAGAAGTGATCAGCTGTGAATACCCTCTCGACTGAAACTGCTCCAGAATCTGTTTTCTTCCACTCTGTAACTGGTTCTCATTAAAATCTCCACACACAATTATTGGGTGACAGTCCATTATTTCAAGTGAATCTAAAAGACTTACCAGGTTTTGCATGAATGGTGTCAAACTGTAGTCTGGAGGTCTGTACACAACAGCAATGAGCGCAGGGAATGGAGCCTGAACCTTCAACACTAAAAACTCAAGATCAGTGACATTATGCAGATACTGTTTTACCTGAACCTGAAAATGATTCCTCAAATACACAACAACTCCACCACCACTTCTGCTGGCCATGTGAGGAACGTTTGTGTAGGACACATGTCTGTTGCGTTTGAACATGGTGTAGCCGTCCAAATGAAGACTGTCTGCAACAAAGGAGCCTTGGAGGTGAGACTCTGTGAGACACAAAACATCTGCTAAGCACATTTCATGATGACTCTTGATGTCACAGATGTGAGATGGCAAACCCTCCGTATTGTGATGGATCAGTGTAAGTGTGTCAGGTCTGCTGGCTATTTCTCTGACCTGAAGAAGAGGCATCATTTCCTCAACACTGGCTTGTCTCATGGTTTGGAGCGCTGCAGTTACCTCGGGATTAGCATAAATCTTGTTCTCATCCAAGTCCTGTAAATAGAGTCCACTGAGAGACGTCACCCTGCTGAGAGCAACATAAGCCATACCTGGTTCAAAAATGTTCTTCATTGAAACTACAGCTGTCTGTGTTGTAAGACCCTGAGTTTTGTGAATTGTGCAGGCGAATGCTAGCTTTACAGGAAACTGTCTGCGTACCGCTCCTTTAAACTTCAGACTCTCCTCTGCTCTCTCAATGTAAACCAGATCATCAGATGCTGCATTAGAACTGCGGTTGTGTCTCATAGGCTGCCGGTTGTCCATTCTGAGCCCCAGTTTAATTATTTGTCCATCATTTTCAGATCTTACCACCTTTATCAATATACCAAAAGCACCGTTGACCAAACCGTTTAGTGTGTCCAAGTTTCTGGTCAACATCACTCGAGCTCCTTCAGCAACATTCAGGGTGTCGGGTAAATCATTTCTCCCACCTGTAAATGGTTTGTCTCTTCGTGCCATTCTGCCTGTACGTTTATCCTTCTGGAAATCGTCTGCAGTGATGATTATAATGTTTGAATGAAGCTTCTTGAGCGTATCTGTGTTGTGGGATTCAACATTCTTGTTGGTGGCATAAATGTGTAAGACCTCGATTGGACATTCTTCTGGTGCAGTCACAGCCTGTGACAACAAATCTCTGTCGCACTGAGAAAGCTCATCTGTCTTTTCTTTGACTCTAATCCTGTTCAGCATCTCTGCAAAGGCCACATCATCTTTCTGACGCATGATCTCGGTTAGAGTGATCATCTGAAAATGTTCCTGCCATAGGTCAATCTGTTCTGGATCATGAATGCAGAGAGGTTTAGACTGTCGCACTGGTGGCAGCTGGTAAAAATCTCCAACAGCTAAAACTGACATTCCACCAAAAGGTCTCTGAGTGCCTTTGATCTGTTTCAGTCTTGCATCCACATAAGCAAAAAGGGGTTTTGAAACCATCGAAATCTCATCAATAACAATAATTTCAGCATTTATAAGCTCACATCTGACTTCATCCAGTTGGTTACCAAGTCCTTGAATGGGTGGTTTCAGACTTCTGGGTAGTTTCAGTAGAGAATGTAATGTAGAGCCATTGATAGAAAAAGCTGCTGTCCCGGTAAATGACGTCAGTAAAACAGTTGGATTTGATATGTCAGCTTCTTCTGCATGAGAAGGCAGTCTGCTCAGGATCTTTGATGCTTCAGAGTGAATACATTTAATCAGATGTGACTTTCCAGTTCCTGCACCACCGTTGACATACAAGAAAAATGGATCTGGGTTCAAACCACAAACGCGCTGAATACACCAGTCTCTTATAGCATAGAACACGCAGGCCTGCTTCTGGTTCAGATTCTGATACATTACACGTACCACAGCTGGATCGACTGCAGGTTGTTCTCTGATGGCTCTGATCTCTGTTACAGCATCAGGCTGACGACTGTAGTCAGGGACATTTTCCTGTTCGTTCTCATCATCAGAATGTCTCTCAGGAAGATTCTCATCACATTGCAACCTCACAACTTCAGATTCAGGAGCAAGATTACACCATTCATCGATCACAACGTCTCTATTTTGTTCAAACTCTTCCAGTGCACTCTCAATATCCTCAGAGTTCTTCTCATACTTGTCTTTATTTCTCTTCACAACCCTTTTCACAGACTCACTGTGGTCTGAACATGGAAGTCGTACAAAACCTGAGTTGTAGAAGGACTGATAGGTTTGGAACCCTTGTGGTTTCAGTTCCTGCTCTGATCTGTGTGGAAGGTAAAGTCTCAACAGTCGACCATAATATTGCTCGGGATCTTTTTCCTGTGAACAGTGGTAATACCTGATTATAGCTGGTTTATCATTCTTTCGCCTTTGTACAAATCCAAGCTGGTTTAGAAGAGGAAGCACATCTTTTCCTTCATTTGGACCACTCACCAACCGGCACAAGGCAGCAAAATCAGCCAGGGACATTTCCTCATATTCTGGTGTCTCAGGTCTGCATTTATATTTATCACTCAAACTTGTCATCCAAATATTACAACTGTCGTGTGTTGTGGTTTCCAGATAGCTCATGGGGCGACTCATTTTTACTGGGTTATCATCTGTTGGTACAAATACAACACTGCGGGAACATTTTTTCATTTTTAGGCCACAGACTCGAGTCACACACTCCTGTGCACTGATTTCTCTCTTTTTTGAATAAGCCTGCATCACAGCTCTCATTTCATCACACTCATTGACCGTGTTCTTATCAGAGTTGTCAATAACTGTCTTCAGGTATTCAGAGAGGCCAGATTCTTTCTTCGTTATATATTTACAAAGATATTCTATACATGAATAGGCATTCAAAATTAATGAGACATCTAAATTAGAGTTCCAGGCTTCAAGCAGGTCTGGGTTGTAATTGTTGATCCAACAGTCCTTTGGGTCACGTTTCAGAATCAGTGCTGTTTTCTTGTTTATGTCTTGGAGACATTGTTCATACTCATTCATTGTCAAGTTGCATCGTGACAGAATCTGCTCTATGGTGAGTGAAGCAGCTTCAGGTTCCTTCAGCAGGTTCAACAATGGTCTGAGTTTGGCTTTTGCAGCTTCAGTGTCTGAATCCTCATCCTGTCTCACAATCATTGTTCTTGTGGCTGGTGGTTTTGGAAACCCAAATCTACAACCAGAGTTTACACTCTTAAAGCATGTCTTTGTGTGGTTTTTGCTGTGCTTTTGTAGTTCAGAGACTTTTTTGTGCAGTTCAGGTTGTTTTTCTGGATCAGGGAGTTGAGCTGAGATGTATCTGTCCACAAAGTCACAGACAGTTTGGTCGTCATCCACATCTACTTCTACCTTTTCTTGAATCCACAGCAACATGTGTATATGTGGACTACCTCTGTGCTGGAACTCAACTCTGTAAAAGTAATCAATGATCTCACCAAGGGGCTGTGCAGGAGAAAAAAGCAAATCTCTGAACAAAGCCTCAACACGCTTATCAAACATTCGCATGGTGGTTACTGGATTTGATCTTAGAATTTCACACTTTTCTGACCAGTCCAGGGCTTCAAAATCAACCTCTTCACCTTGCTGTCTCTTTATTGCTTGAATCACTTCAGGCCATCTCATCTCAGCAGCAGAGAAAGTGACAAAGAACTGAGGTGTTCCTATTTGACGAACCATACTGAATAGATCTTTGGTGGTTTTCTGCCAGTAAGCTGGAGTTCCTCTGAGTGGCTGCATAAATCTGATTGCATCTTTATTTCTTACCAGCTTCTCTACTTCTGTCTTACTTTGTAACATTCCTGATGTGATTTTACGTCCATCTTTGGTCGTAGTTTTACCTTTCCTTAGCTGTATTGTCATGCTGGAATTAGCCAGGTGTATTTCAGTGACAAACTGTGAGAAAAACAGGTAATTTGTATCTTTAGCAAATCTTGCATCAATGTTGAAAAGCCTTGACTTGAAGTAAGCACTCGGTGTGAGCTTGAGACGTCTCTTTTCATCCAGTGTATTCTGACCAGTAGGAAACTGCACAGGAAATGCCATGGCTTCCAAATGAGGAGTTCTGAAGAAGCTAACAGGATTGTTTCTTTCTGCAGGAGCCACACAATATGTGTTATCAGTGAAACAGAGAATCTCTTCTGAAATGTCTACAGGCTGCAGACAACTTTCTAGAGCAAAACCTCCATTGTTCAAATCACTTTCTGGTTCCTCTGGATTTTGTTCTTCTGGTTGTTCATCACAGGATTGCATATCAATAGCTTGTTCACTTTCAGACTCACTTTCACACAAAAGGGCATCTTTTTCATAGTTGTCAATTTCCATTAAATCTGCTTCATTATAATCATCACTTGCCATGCTGGCTTCATCACTGCTGTCATCATCAGGTAACGTGGGATCACAAAGCAATGCATCATCTCTGATAACAATATCCGTGTACTGTGGATGAATTTGTTTCAGTTTGCGCAGGGCTTGGATCAGTTTAGACCAGGTGACAGTCTGGAACAGCTGATGGCCTTTGTAGCACAGTCGTCTTTTCAACTTGATCCTCATTATCTGCGATTGGTTTCTGAGCCTAGGTAAACAGTCAACTGTTTGTTGGACCTCAGATGGTACACACACCACATTACCACGTATGAGTCTTTGTCTGCCCTTTGGAAGTGGAATAATCTTTGCAAATGGTATGCATTTGGCAATCAGATGTCTCTCCAGAATGTTGAGATCACACAGTTCAGCTGGAATATCCTGCAGTTCTAAACCATTGACAGCAGCAAGCCTTGGCATGCGTCCACTTTTGAGGGAACTGTGACACGTGTGACAGATATACTCCTTTTTTCTCTCAACAGGAAAGCTGCAGTGATCATGACATGCTTCATCACACATATGAACAAATTTACCAGTTAGACACTGCTGAGCTACAGTTTGGTGTTTTGAGTAATTTGTTCTTTTGCAGATTTTAACCTGATTAGGAAAAGAAGCTTTTAGACAAACAGTACAAACATAAGATGGTGCTGACTTAATGTTTGATCTGAAACGAGATATGGCCTCATTCATTAAACTGTTATCTGGATGAGACTGTAAGCTTTCAGCTGGTCGATGCATCTGACGATATTTTCTTTTTATATTCATTGCACATCTGATATTATGTATCTGTCTAAAAGAAAAAATGTTCCAATATTTTGCTCTCATTCGTTCTCTCATATTCTCTTTGTGTTGTTGCTGAAATTGTCTCTCTTCTCCATAACGTTTAGTGATGTAAGATAGTTTTTTCTTTTTAAATTCTTCACTTTCTTGATATAGTTTATATACATATGACCTCATGCAGGCTTTATGTTTATCTCTGAATTCAACAGAACTTCTATATGTTCTTCTTCTACGTTCTTTCTGCTTTTCTCGGATTATAGAAGACTCTCTATATGTTCTTCTCATACGTTCTTTCTGCTTTTCTCGGAACATAGAAGACTCTCTATATGTTCTCCTTATATGTTCTTTCTGCTTTTCTCGGAATATAGGATTGTCTTTGTATGTCCTTATGACACATTCCCTTTTTTTCTCTCTAATTTTAGCACTTTCTCTATACAGCCTTTTCATTTGCTCCTTCTGTTTTTCCTTAAAATCATCTCTTTCTTTATAGATCTTTCTCAAATGTTCTGTCTGTTTCTCTCTATATGTAGCATTTAGTTTATACAGATTATTTTTGTACACTCTCTTCTTCTGTCTGTGATCTGGATCATTAGACTTTCTACTGGAATTTCTTTTCTTTGTCTTAAAGCTTTCATCACAACTGTACATCTCCCTTTCCTTCCTTTTCTGATTTTCCTTTCTTTGTGGTAATTTCTGTTGGGCCAGTGACCTTCTCCTCATTTTTTGTGCTTCCTGTTTATTACGTTTCAAAATTTTATGTGGCAGTTCCTGTGTTGCCTTAGTTGAACAGGAGACAGTGTTTGAATCATTCTGAGGAACAGCATCTGATATTACCTGAGTTTCTCTCACAGAAGATGCAAAGGTTTCTTTCTGTAAATAATCAGAAGGACGATTGTTGTTTTCAGTAGCAGCTGTCTCATCTGAATAATCCACTCTGGATGACGTCACATCAGTGGTTAAAGTATTGGTCACAGTTTTCCATGGCTGCACAGTGGATATTTGTGGGTTTAATTCATCAACAGGTTCATTTAAAGCTGCGGCTGGAACACTTGCAGCGGTTTGTCTGTATTCTGTGTTTTGATTAGCATCTCTTTGGTCAGCAGCGTTTCCACTGTGAAACTCGACAGGCTGTAGCTCATAAGTGCTGGTTGGTGCGATGCTAAACATTCGGTACAAGCATTTGATCCTGTCAGTCATGTCGTTAAGACGTGTGAATTTTAACATAACTGCAGTTCCACCACTTACAGCTAGCGACAATGGCATTCCTGTAGACTTACGTGGGTGAGGGTCAAAATATGCGTATTCTCCTGAAGTCAGCCTGCAAACTGCAATGACGTTTCCTCCCATTACTAGCAAAGCATAGCGAACCGCTGAAGCCAAACACTGTAGTCCCTGTTCAAGGCTCGGAAGATCATCTGTACCATCAAATGTGCCATAATGAGCTAACTGAGACATGTCCACTTGATACTCGTGTCTGCGGCTGGTGACCACTGTGGGAAGCTCATCAGTGGCTAGAAACACGCTGTTCACAAACCTCTTTCTGGCATCTGAATGCATGGCATGGCCTTTGTCCAACACACGGTTAAGATCTGCTCTCGTAATGAATTCATCCTCGTGTAAGAATGACAGGAAAACCAAACTGTTAGCCATGCATTGCTGATTCCGGTACTTTCCATACTTAGGAGAGGCCTGGCTTCGGGACGCACAGATGCTACTCACTCGTGGACGACTTTCACTGTTTGTAACCTGTACATGAGACGGTCCTGGAGCTTCTCCATCATGCTGCGTTTGCACAGTTACCTGGGGTTCAGTCTGAATTACCTGCTGTACTTTAGCATCTGGCACACATGCTGAGCGAACACCTCTCTTTACCACATCTGCATAAGACACTGCGGCTGTCTGGACGCTGCTCTGCACTTCTTGACTGGGAATACTTGTAACAGACACCTTTACCTGCTCACCGGTCTGAGAAACATTTACCTGTTCTCGCTGCTTTTGCCATCTAAGCTTCTGGGACTGTGACCTTTTCTTGGCATTTTGTTGAAGTACAAACTGGAACTTATATGTATACACAAATGTAAACAAAAGTCAACCTGTAAACACTGAAAAACTAATGACTTTAATGACTATTAAATCAGAGATTTATCAGAATTGATGTAAAAGGCTCACTTAAATACAAACTCAATATTTAGTTTAACTTATCTAAAGTTCTTTAAAAACACTTTGGTCTTATTGTAGCTTTTTCAAAAACTGTATATTATTACTTCTATTTTTTTAACCAGACTGGATAACAAATAGGTCTATACTTCTGTAATGTAATATGCAGAATAAATCTCAACAATCAATCAACAGGCTATAATAAAACTCTTAGCTTTTAAGTAGACTTTGTGTAAATCTTTCAGATATTTAAAATTTAAAGCAAATATGAGGAGCTGTGATGGTGTGGTGATCAGATGACAGGCGATGGGGATTCTTCAGCTGGATGTTCTGCAGCAGTCAGGAAACAGGAAGTCTGGGTTCTCAGGGCAGCCTCTAGGTGACAATTCTAACTGAATACTTACACTGAGTGACAAAAAAGGGTTTGTCCTTAAATAATAATAGTATAAACTTGTAGTCAAATGCTATAACCAATGAAAAAGACTTGAAAAATGTATTTGAATCAAATTTAATATTTATGTGAATATAAGAGTCTGAATTACAAAATAACCAGATTATCTTACTACAAATATCTCAAAAAAGGTGTATATAAGTTTATATAATTGATCAAATTGCACTTGTAAGCCAAACTATCAGTGTTTATTTCAAAGTGTAATACAAATTTAAAATGACAAATGTAGGGCTCTGTAAGTAGTTTCTACAGTGAGTTCTACTGTACTGTAATTCTATTACTGTATATTCAACTTTTTATTTGTAATTTCCAGCAAAATGACTGGATGACTGAGAGAGTTTAACGACAGGAAAGATGGAGCAGTGAGAGCGGAGATCTCTCAGAATTCTGAAAACAGATTGACGAAGTTCTGGTAACTTCAATTCAAAAACTTAGATTCTGGTAAAACTTGATTTCAAGTCACAGGATTGCGTTTCAACTCAGGTTCAAGCTTGTCAACTTAGATAGAGCTCATGGCGGAGAAATGATAGAAGATAGAATGGCTTGTCAAAAAAGATGGAGCAGGGAGAGGGAGAGTGATAGGACAGACTGAATTGCTTGTTAATGATAGAGGGAGAGGGTTTTCTGCAGCAGGTCACCTGTAAGACAAAAAGAGACTGGAATTAGGCATATTTTCAATAAACATGGCTTTCAAGTATTTTTCGGACTATAAGTCAAACTTAAAATTCTTTAGTTTTCTCAAAAATCAACAGTTTATCGTATGTATTAATTCTGGCTGTGCTTGCTGACCTCAACCCAATTTTGTGCTACACGGTGCTCAAACATCTGTCAAAATGTTTTAGTACGACTGTGGAAAGCTACAAAGCTGCACCGTTTGATGGATTGTTGGAGCATTACAGCTACAGTAGTCAGATGCCTCGCAGAGTAATTCGTATTGTCCTTAAACATAATATTATGGTGTGTGTATGAGAACCTGGCACCTTTTTAGAGACATGCGTACGAAGCAGATTTCAAACCGATCAATCCATGAAGAATTTGATAGATTTGTGGAAGAGGACTGAACGGAAAAAGTGAGTGTATTGTTCTGTGTTACCACTGAAAAATGTTGAGAGTTACTGTGAATGAGTTGAATAGTTTGAGTTATCTGAATATTTGGTTAGCTGCATACGCCTTATAACCCGAAAAATACAGTACATACAGGGCTTTACATATTGAAGAGTTCCACAGTACATTATTGGACTGAACTGATAGAAAATGCTCAAAAATGGTGGTGGAACTGTTCTAAAGAAATTACATTCTATTAACATAATAAAAACAACCAGTGTCTATAAACTTAAACCAAGATGTGCTGCTACAATAACCTACTGTAAATATCATATGGTCCAACAAAACCCACACACTGAGGTTAGAGCAGTCAGTTTCATGCCACCTGCTTTAAACACTTCACATCCACTGCACTTAAATTCATGCCACATCACATGTTCCTTAATCCCCAAAGTTCTCAAATCCCTGTTTCTGTGTGTACTTACCTGGGAAAACAGTACATCATAATATCTGGGCACACAGAAACAGGGATTTGAGATCCGTTAACATGAAAGTAAACAATACTGTTTCTACATATTTCAGTCACATTTGGGGCATGTTTAATACACAGCCATAAGCACTCCACTAAATCTAGGACGTACTTATAATGACCGATTTAAAGGCCTAATTAAAAATATATATGATCATAATTTCTTTGTAGATCATTTAATCATAAAATACAGAAATGAGTGCTGTGCTAAGCTTTTTATTTTTTCCAGTCATCAACAAAATCTTTAATTATAAAAGACTAATTCAAAGAGCAGTTTTCAGACAGTGACTTAATTTAATGAAGGGAAAGAAGCTTTTGAAATCCACAAGGCCCTACTTGAAGACTTAATTGTACCTAAACTGCTGTTCATGAGCTGCTCTAATGTGAAAAAATATGTGCTGCTACAATAACCTACTGACCTCTGTAGGTCTGGAAATGTTTACACAGACTTTTCTAGGATTTGATGACTTTTGATGATCACCAATAGCTGTGCTCACTCACAGCACTAAACTGATCTCCTATGATGAGAAACATTTCCCAGCACTGCACCTCAGAAATACCTTTACTTACCAGACTTGAGACGATCAGATCAGCAGTCTAGAGAAAGGAAACAATTCATCAGATCACTGTTTGATGATTCAGACTGTAGAGCCTCTTCACACACAATCCAATTTACTGTGACACAAATTAACTAGTAAAATCCTCAATTACTTTAAGCTTTTTTAATTTTTCTGTAGTCTAAAGAGGAGATAATTTAACTGCAGGGTCTCACATGGCTATAGCACGTGTAATAAAAGCATTATTACTACAGAAATGCAAAGAACAGGCACCAATATTTGTTGGCACAAGTGCAGGATACACCAAATATCTCCTACACAGAAGCCTTGTGGTTCCAACATTTTCTACAACAGGTCAGTGCTAATAAAGTGTGAAAAATCAGAACTTTTAATGTCCTTTCAGGTTAAAAACATTACAAAGTAATTCTTTAAATCAGAAGCAGCAGAAAACCTCAGCATGGTTTGGTTAATCTGATATGAATATGCAAATCCTAAAACACATGTAAATATTGACATGTTACAATAACAGACATGCAGAATGTTTGTGATTAAAATTAAATGTCCTAAAATATTACACTAAAAATTACTTTCATTGTACCAGTTGTTAGGAATATTTATGTATGTTGCAATGTCCCTTTTTGGCAACATTTCTATTTAATTTTAAAACACATTATATTCACTAAATAAGTAATAAATTAATTAGACACACTGGCTGTAATTTACCTAACAATGTCCACTCACACCTCTGGTTCTCTTTGTTTTTATTACTGTTAAAGCTATTACTTATACCGAGTCAGGCAAAATACTTCTACAATGTTCTGACTTTAATGCAATACAGCAGAATTTGAGAGACAATATAAATCAATACCTGTGCAGCTCTTAAGTGTTTGAGCAACCACTTATACTGACTCCCCTAAAACACTTTAATTGTTTTGTCTGCTACTTAAATCCACAAACATAAGGAGAAAATGAACACCTGGATAAAGACATCTGACATTTAACTGTTTGGATTCAATAAGCCATAAGAAATTTAAATAAATGGGCTATTAAACTTCAGGGACATTTTCAGGGACATTCAGAGGCCCTGTGTGGGGGCTTTGCTGCTACAGGTCACAAATCCTGTGTTTTTGCCAATCAGTAAATGGAAACGTATCACAAAAAGTCAAACTACTGTATGCAAGTCGTCAAACGTGCTATGCAATGTCAGGTTCATACTGCTTCAGTTACAATCACTGTTTACTTACCAGCAAAGGCAAAACCAAAGGTCTCTTTCACTCTGTGTAACAAAAGACAAAGCACAAAAATACAGAATGAGACAACTCAGATCAGCATCACAGTCAATACTGCATCACTCTATGTAGTCCAAACGATTCAGTACACTTCTTTGTTTACCACAGCAACAAACAACTCACCTCTTTTTTTATACACCTTATTAATGATCACTGTCTTCATTAAGGTAATATGTGGTTTCATCCACTTGTAATAAGCCACACATGTTTCTCAGTTATGTGATAGCTCTATTAGTTTGGTGCTATTAGATAACACAGTAGATTTAATAAGCAATGATTTGCTACACCTAGCACTGCACACTTTATCAAATTGTGAAATCACAATTTCAAAGCATGAACAATCATAAATGAAAGCTTGGATGATATATTTGTAGGCTTCAACATTGAGTTGGTCTGCATTCAAATTCTGCTTCCTAAAAATATTATCACCTCACACAGTATCATTTAATATGCTGTTGTTTTAAATATCTACACATCACATTTATAATATCAATGGTGCACTGCTGCATATTATTTATTTGAAGGTGGCCTTTTTTAGATTCCATTAATTTTTCACAAAGTGAGAAGTTAAACAGAGCTGCAGGTGTAGGTTTCATTTTAAAAAACAACCTGCACAAACAAGTGTTTGTTAAACAGTTCTTGAAATTTAACTAAAAACTAAAATTGATTAATTAAAAAAAAAAACTTCTTCTTGTTAAGAAATGTTATTATTCTTATATGTTTTATCCTCACTCTCTCTCCCTTCTGTTAATTAACCCCCACAGGCACGTGAATCTTTTTCTCCCGGCCTTCAGTCAGAGGCGGTAAAATGGCTCCTTTGAAGTTGCCGACCCTGCTGCTTCAGCTGTGGTTCTAAAATGGCGGCTCATTACCTTATAACCTAAAGAATGAGGCCGTTTTAACTGACTCATTTATGAAGAGGAGAACTAACTTCAGGTTCCCTAAGAGACTCAGAAACACTAACACACCGAATGAACCACTTACAACACAATAACTGTATTAAGCAATCAAATGAACCATATTAATTTCACACTGGGCCTATAGGAGCTAGGCTAGGCGTTAGCGCTTAGGTTGCTAGGGCTAGCATACCAAACACTCCTTTTAAATACTACAATTACAACGTTTCACTGAAAAAGCAGCCATTGTGTTACTTTAACATGACTTATACTTCGACTGCCTTCATAAGTCACTAACAACAACTAGGTAAATCACTTAAACAGTTTATACACATTTAATTTCAGAGAAGAGAGACAGACAGGCAGCGCTTACCAGCAGGGATCAAGCAGAGAGTGGGCGGAGATTCAGTAGTCAGCCGTGGACGTAAAAAAGAGGCATTCACGGGTAGTGGGAAACTTCGCCATTAAAAAAAAGTTGGCATTAAAATCGTGAAAAATATATGTAGATTTAAATATTAATATACTAGTTTTTTGCAACAAAAAACAACTAGTAGAAATTTAATTCTATACGTTTAATAAATGTTTCAAACAGGATTCTTTGAATTTGAAATAATGGTTAAAAGACATAAATAAACATAAGGTCATTATGTTAAAATGTACTGTATTATGACAGATTTATGTAACTGACTGCAGTAATAAGAACAGTCTTCAGGACAGTAGGAGCTGCAGAGGCTCATCTCACTGCTCTGCAGGACTCAAGAGGTTCAGGAGGTCCTTTAACTCCACTGCCATGAGACTTTTTAACAGTGACCCCTGAAATGTTCATTGCACATGTATTTCTTTTTTTATTTGGTAGAAAAATGTTTTAGCAGAAATATTATAGTTAGCAGAAATATTATAAAATAGCAGAAATATTATTATTTAGCAGAAATACTGAAAAGCGGCAGAAAATCTATGATTTAGCACAATAGTAATAACTTGCATAGAAATATTGGAAATACAAAATGGAAAGCTGAAGAAAACCTGAATATGGTTAGATTTGTTAGAAAAACTATAACTAATCAGAAATCATATGTTTTTAAAACAAATACTATATTTTGCACAAATCTTATAAAATAGCAGAAATAGTATGATTTAGCAGAAATGCTGCATTTAGCACAAATACTGAAAAGCAGCAGAAATGCTATGACTTAGCACAATAATAATAATTTAAATAGAAAAATTGGAAAAGCAAAATGAACAGCTGAAAAATTCCTGAACATGCTAAGGGACACTCAAATGTAATTGTTAAATGAAAAAAGAATCAGCAAAAAAAAGTATAACAGTCACACAATCAAAAATATGGACACATATGGAAACACACAAGCACAGAGAGACACACAGGATCAAATTCAGTCAACAAGTCTAAATATATTAAATTAAAATCATACAATAAGATGTTCCAATAGAAATTCTCTCTCGCCCTCTCTATCTCTCTCTCTTTGTCACACACACACACACACACAAACACAAATACACACACACACACACACACACACACACACACACACACACACACAGAGACACACAGGGAGAGAACAGCACGTTTGTAGGCAGGGCTGGACTGGGACAAAAAATCGGCCCGGGCATTTTGACTGGAGACCGGCCCACCAGGAGAGAGATTGAAAATGTGACGTCACTCAGGGGTAAAACCGCAAAGGATTCTGGGAACTTGAGGCAAAAGGTACTAGCGCACGCAGGCTTTCAATTGAACCCAGTTACACAGCGATAAAAAGAAACACAAAAAATGGCAAGAAGTTGTTGTATTATTAACTGCAATAGCCGGTCGCATGACAGCCACGGGAAGCCGATGGGTAAAGAGATCGGTTTTTATCGGATTACGTCGTGGAAGAGGAATTATTTAAGCCATGTTTCCGAAGTAACAAAGAGGCGACAGATGGCCTGGATATACCAAATATAACGTCTCAGAACACTCCAGCTCACATGTTAGTCTGCTCCAAGCATTCCCACAAAGGTCAGTGTTTTGTAGTAGTTAATACGTCATTTTTCATAACATAATTGGTGATATAGGTTACAAGCAAGTCTGGCGCTAAACAGAAATTGTGGCGCTATGCTCCTTTATTTATTGTGCATAAATAGTGAATTGTCCTGACAGAATACTGCGTTTCGCTTCTGTTATTACCACGGTACATTGACAAAAACATATACTTTTATTCACAGGATAAAACAGTTGTTTTGTATCACTAATTGTCCAGTGCCATTACAACATACAATATTATTGTCACTGCTACATTTCCGTAATGCGTACCACAAATTATTTCCACTACTAATTAATTACCGTTGAGCTCAAAGGTCCTATTAATAAACGGTTAACGAATGTGTATTTATGATGACGATTTGTGAGACTGGTAAACTTACCTTTGTTCGTACGATGGTCTTTCGTCCTACACGGTGCATTTCAAGGTCCTGTACCCATCTGTCGGTAAACTGTACCTGGGCTTGTTGCAGTGACCTGAAGTTACTAAAAACTTCATGAGTGTATGCACTCACTCCAAGAACCGTATAATTATAAATATGAGCGTGGAGAAAGTTGGGCAGCAAGCTAACGTCTTTTGTCCACTCTGTGTGCTCCTAAGGGTCTAACCCTTTCACTCCTTTGATTTTTTCCTCGTATCTTTTCTTTGCCTTTTCGTCGAGTCTGTCTTTGTACGGTCCAGCATTGTTCTCCTTCGTTTTGTACATTCCTTTTCTGGGGAGCAAAGAAAAACCAAGAAGGTATTGGAACCGCAGAATGAACGTTTTGCGGTGCTGCAAATGTTTGCATTTGATGCGGTACTTGGATTGTTTTGCCTCGAGTTCCAGGCATGCAATGCGCGAAAGTCACGTGATCTGTCAATCGCTATAGGAAAAACCTTAAATTAAGACCAAGAACACTAGAGGTGAGACATGATCATTAATTAATATTAAAATTAATAAATGACAGATTTAGTGATATTTTCATAAACACCTCCTTTCCTTTTTTTGTTCTCCATTTTCTTTTGTTCGTCTATAAGATTGCTAAACAAGGGGGAGGGTGCATCCGGCCTCCTCGGCTGTAATTGGTCCAGCCCAGAGTCGATCATGACCAATTGGCCAATCCAACACCTTCCTAAAAAAAAAAAAAAATCCATCGGCCCATAAAAACAAAAAATCGCTTGCGGCCCACCGGGCAAATGCCCGGTATGCCCGATGGCCAGTCCAGCTATGTTTGTAGGTCATTCAAGCAGCCTGGGAGCTACTAAATTTGAATCCACCAATCAGAGAGGCTGTGTACTTTTTCCCGCCAAAACAGGTGCAACTGCTTACACATACGCAGCATAGAGAGAGCCAAACACACAGGGTCTATGCCAGTCAACCAGTCTGAATATATTAAATTTCTATCCACCAATGAGATGCTGCTCCTAAAAAGGTCTTTGTGTGTGTCTTTCTTTCTCTCTCGCTCTCTCTCTCTCTCTCTCTCTCTCTCTCTCTCTCCCTCCCTGTCTCTCTCTCTCTCTCTCTCTCTCTCTCACACACACACACACACACTCACACACACACACACACAGCAGCAGCAGGTGAACAGCATGTTTCTAGGTCAGTAAAACAGCTGTGAGCTTCTCAATTTGAATCCACCAATCAGAGAGGCTGTGTGCTTTTTCCCGCCAAAACTGGTGCACCAAGTGCAGGCTTTTACACATGCAGCACAGAGAGAGACAGGATTTTTGCAGTCTATTTCTCATTGTGAGAACTCCCCTCAAACAAACAGCCATAATTTCCTAACCGTAGGGGCTAAAACAGTCATTCTTAGACCGTTTTGTTCAGAAGACATGGGGGAATCTTGAAATGTTGACCATTTAAAATACAAATATGAAATATTAAAGATATATGACATAGATGATTGGTTGGCTTAGAAGCCATGAATGCGCCAATATGCAAATTTGAATGTGCCAGGGCTCAGATATGATTGGTTGTCTTAGAAGCCATGAATGCCCCAATATGCAAATTTGAATGTGCCAGGGCTCAGATATGATTGGCTGGCTGGGAAGCTGTCCAGGTCCTGATATGTTCATTTGAATATTACAGTCCTTACAGAGGACTGACTCCCTGGGGACCTGGCAGAAATATATAGAAAAACAATGATTACCCAGAAATACTGCATTTAGTTGAAATACTATGTTTTAGCACAAATACTATAATTAAGCAGAAATATTATATTAAGTACAAATCCTATAAAATAGCAGAAATAGTATGATTTAGCACAAATGCTGTATTTAGCACAAATCTTATAAAATAGCAGAAATAGTATGATTTAGCAGAAATGCTGTATTTAGCACAAATACTGAAAAGTAGCAGAAATGCTATGACTTAGCACAATAGTAATAACTTAAATAGAAAAATTGGAAAAGCAAAATGAACAGCTGAAAAAAGTCCCACAATCACAAATATGGACACATATGGAAACACACAAGCACAGAGAGACATACACAGGATCAAATTCAGTCAACCAGTCTAAATATATTGAATTTAAATCATGCAATAAGATGCTCCCATAAAAAGTCTCTCTCCCCCTCTTTTTCTCTCTCTCTCTGTCACACACACACACACACACACACACACACACACACACACACACACACACACACACACACACACACAGGGAGAGAAAATCAAGTTTCTAGGTCAGTCAAGCAGCCTGGGAGCTGCTAAATTTGAGTCCACCAATCAGAGAGGCTGTGTACTTTTTCCCGCCAAAACAGGTGCACCTGTTTTTACACACACTCAGCACAGAGACAGGATTTGTGCTGTCTATTTTTCATAGTCAGGATTCCCCTCAAACAAATGGCTATAATTTCCTAACCGTAGGGGCTAGAACAGTCATTCTTACACCGTTTTGTTCAAAAGACATGGGGGATCTTCAAGTGTTGACAATTTATCATTAAAATATAAATTATTAAAGATATTTGACTTCTAATGCACCATAAGTGAGTAGAGACGAAGCGAAAACTGCCTTGACTTGCCCTCAAACAACGCTTTCTAACTCTAAATCTATTTGGAGTATTGATATCATTCTTTCACCGTAAGAGACAGCAGGCTTTGGTGAACAGTCATGGAAATTTTCAGGTCTCTGTGGAAATCCATCAAAAAGATATGACGAGAGAAAAAAGTGCCTCATTTCCAGAGTTTGAAATCTGAAGAAATCTGAGCGAGGGACGAATTTCCTACCCTCAAACAAGCCCAATTCATGGCCAAATGGTAATAGATGAGAAAAAAATTCTTGAATTGTGAGTGCCAGGAGTGTCTGAAGATATACTGGCACAAGCCTCATGTCTTAACTTCGCTTCGTTCGGGAGATATGACGATTCGAAAATGCCTCTCATTACAGAAATCAAGCGGTGATTTTAAACGAACTCTCCATTGACTTTCTATGGGGATTTTTGAGACTTTGTGTTGGTCTAAGGAGATTTGCCAAAATTCTATAAATCCCACAACAATGATAGTGATATTTCCTGAAAGCCAGCAAAAATACCTACGTTTTGATGTATAATTTGTGTGGGTTGAGTGAAAATTGAGAAAGTAGCAAGAAGTTGTTTGGACATGAAGAGAAGACTGCGAAACTTACAGTGGCTCACTGAAAGCCAAGTGCATAGCAACCATAACAACACATGTATTTTGTGAAAAATCACAAAAATTAAACTCAAAACTTAAAAAGGGATAGGATGAAAATGGTAACAGATATGAAAAAGCTGAATCATACAAGAATAGCAGAAAAATTTGTGAACATTTTACAGTTTGAATGGTTGTTCTAGGTGAAAGTATGAGGAAGTAGTTAAGTTTCAAAAACAAGCAAGTTTTAGCAGAATTGCGGAAGTTTCCCATTCATTTCAATGGGACAAATTAAAGGAAAAAAGCTTAATATTTTAAAAAGTATAATAGCAAAAAATACCAAAAGTCATAGCCGGAAAGAGCAAAAATAGCAGAATAGTTTAAAATTTGAATGGTGAAAATAGCACAAAAATTGTGGAAGTAGTTCTACGGCGAAAAACGTACGGAAGCAACTTGAAGAATAACTAGAAAAATTTGCATTTCCTGCGAAAATGCTGTGTGGATGCCTTAACGCTGAAGCTGTCTGCTGAAAAGCTGAAAAAGCTGAAAAGTTGCAAAAAGTTGTATGGTGGTGAAAATAAAATGTCTCCCTGAGCAGGATTCAAACCTGGCCCTCCTAGGCTCCAGGCAGAGACTCATCTCACTGTGCCAAACTCACTCTCACAAGGAAAGAGATGGAGAGACTGACAATTATGGTGGAATGAGCAGAAGCTGCTGAGAATTGTGCTGATAAGAGGTAAAAAGGCTGAAAATTCTGCAGAAAAGAGGTAAATCAGCAGAAATTCTGCAGAAAAGAGGCAAAGAAGTAGAACATTGTGCTGAAAAGAGGTGAATCAGCAGAATTTCTGCTGAAAAGAGGCAGAACAACCTGGTTCTGCTCAAATTCACCAATCAGAGGTAGTGCTTCTGTCTGCTTCATCAGGCTGTGTACTTGTATATATTTCTGCCATGGAGCGTTAACAAGAATCTGAGGTCCATTTTAGAAAAGCTGCTAAAATCATAAAACTTTGCAGAATTGTAATAAATTAGCAAAATAAATGATAAGAGGGGAAAGGCTGAAAATTTTGCAGAAAAGAGATGAATCAGCAGAATTTCTGCAGAAAATAGTTTTTCCTGAAATCAGCTGAGATTTGTGCTAATAAGAGGTGAAAAGGCTGAAAATTTTGCAGAAGAGGTGAATAATCAGAATTTGGGCTGAAAAGAGGTGAAAATTCTGCTGAAAAGAGTTCTGCAGAACTCTTTTCAGAATTCTGCTGAAAAGATGTTTTTGCTGAAAATAGCTGAAAAAGCTAGGATTTGTGCTGAAAAGTGGTGAAAAAACTGAAAATTTTGCTTAAAAGGAGTAAAAAAGCTGAAATTGAGTTAAAAAAGTTTAACTGTTAACTGAAAGAAATTTTGCCATAAGCGAGATTTGAACCCGGGCCTCCCAGTCTGAGAACGGATGCTCATCTCACTGAGCTAAAACACAGGTCAACCTGGCAAGGAAAATCAGTGAGGCCACTGATGATATGGCAGAAATGGGCAAAAAATATTGCAAAAAAAATTCAATATCTCAAAAAGTATAGAAGTTATGAGCACCAAAAGTCATAGCCGGAAAGAGCAGAAAGAGCAGAATTTTTTAAGATTTGAATGGTGAAAATCGGATAAAAACTGTGGGAGTAGTTAAGTGCCAAAAAGTGTACGGAAGCAACTAGTAAATAGTGGAATAAAGAACTAGAAAATTTGCATTTCCTACGAAAATACTGTGTGGATGCCTTATCGCTGAAGCTGTCTGCTGAAAAGCTGAAAAATATGAAAGTTGCAAAAAGTTGTATGGTGGTGAAAAAAAATGTCTCCCTGAGCAGGATTTGAACCTGGCCCTCCTAGGCTCAAGGCAGAGACTCATCTCACTGTGCCAAACTCACTCTCACAAGGAAAGAGATGGAGAGACTGACAATTATGGTGGAATGAGCAGAGGCTGCTGAGAAAAGAGGTGAATGAGCAGAATTTCTGCTGAAAAGAGGCAGAAGTTTCTGTATGTAGAAAAAGAAACACTGTTCAACCATGTGTGAAATAAATAAATAAATGAAATGAAAGAACAACCTGGTTCTGCTCAATCTCACCAATCAGAGGTACTGCCTCTGTCTGCTTCATCAGGCTGTGTACTTGTTTCTGCCATGGAGCATTAACAATTGTGCTGATAAGAGGTGAAAAGGCTGAAAATTTTGCAGAAAAGAGGTGAATCAGCAGAATTTCTGCAGAAGAGAGGCAAAGAAGCAGATACTTGCACTGAAAAGAGATGAATCAGCAGAGTTTCTGCTGAAAAGATTTTTTTTAATGAAAACAGCCAAAAAAGCTGGAATTTGTGCTGAAAAGGGGTGAAAAAAATGAAAATTTTGCTGAAAAGGGGTGAAGAAGCTAAAGTATACCAAATCAAAGTATTTGTGCCAAAACTTCCATATTACAACATGAATACGGATTAAAGATGAAAGAAACTGGCAACAAATTCCTCCACTACAAACCAGTGTGATACCACTACTTTGCAGTCTTCACGTTTACTAAGGCACTACCCAAAAGGCGCCACAAGAGGGCACTCCAACACAAGAGATGACCTATGTACACTGATGCACTTAGTAACAGTCAGCCTCCTACTTTGCCACTACGTAATACAGCGGAAATACAGTAGCAGAAATACAATGTTTTTGCAGAAACACTGTAATTTCACTCAAATACTATGAAATAGCAGTAATACTATGATTTGGCAGAAATACTATGTTTCAGTACAAATACTATGACAAAGCAGAAATACTATGACTTAGAAGTAATACTATAACAAAAGGGATTCCTCAAAATACTATGAAATTGCAGTAATTCTATGATTTGGCAGAAATACTATACTCCGTACAAATACAATGCTTTGGTAAAAATACTATATTTTGATTTGAACTCTATGATTTGAAAAAGATGAAAGCATTGAAAAAGGTGAAAAGGCTGAAATGAGCAGAAAAGAGATGAATGAGCAGAATTTCTGCAGAAAAGAGGCAAAGAAGCAGAACTTTACGCTGAAAAGAGGTGAATGAGCAGAGTTTCTGCTGAAAAGAGGCAGAATTTCTGCTGAAAAGAGGCAGAAGGTTCTGTATGTAGAAAAAGAAACACGATGAACCATGTGTGAAATAAATAAAGAAATGAAATGAAAGAACAACCTGATTCTGCTCAAATTCACCAATCAGAGCTACTGCCTCTGTCTGCTTCATTAGGCTGGGCACTTGTATGTATTTCGGTAAATATTAGAAAAGCTGCTAAAATGATAAAACTTTGCAGAATTGTAATAAATGATCAATATAAATTACAGGTCTGTGATAGTGTTTAAATTAGTAATGAAAAAAAAAATGTTGAAGCAAGGTGGGATTGAACCCACGACCTTTAAGTTGCAGAGCCGTGTCATTACTGATTGCGCCACCTGGCAAGGGAGCGCTCAGCTCAAAAACAAAGACATGACCAGTCAGAAAATAGATCGCGGTGAGCGGCGAAAAAGCGCCGTTTTTTGGAGTTACAAAACGTCATGTAACTCAAAAACTAGGAGGGCTAGCAGCATAAATCTTGTACTGGGTGAATCAGCGGACTTTGGTGCATTTTGACTGCGATTTTCATAGCTCTTTGTACCTCCGTCGCGGAGATATGACGAGAGAAGGAACGGCTTCATTTCCAGAGTTTGAAGACTGAGAGAAGGACAGATTTCTGCTAAAAAAGAGGTGTAGACGCGCATGATGGAGATGGCTTCATGTGTAAGGGTACACTGAAGAGTGTCAAGAAAGGAGAGTGCATGCAAGCAGGGAAGATGTGTAACAACTGTCACAGGTAGGACTCGAACCTCTGCCACCGGGTCCCACAGCAGCGGCTCAACCCTCTGAGCCAAATGAGGTCTGGTCACAAAGGGGGCGGGTGTCTAAGACACAGAGACTTGAGCAGTCAGAATTAGATCGCGGTGAGCGGCGAAAAACGCCGGTTTTTGGAGTTACAAAACGTCGTGTAACTCAAAAACTAGGAGGGCTAGCAGAATAATTCTTGTACTGGGTGAATCAGCGGACTTTGGTGTATTTTGACTGCGATTTTCATAGCTCTTTGTACCTCTGTCGCGGAGATATGACGAGAGAAGAAACGGCTTCATTTTCAGAGTTTGAGAACTGAGAGGAGGACAGATTAAACCCCTCAAACAAACGTAATTTATGGCTCAACGGTAAGATGAATGTAAAAACTGCTTCCACTGTGAGTGTCAGCAGTGTCTGAAGATATATTGGCACAAGCCTCATGTCCTAACTTTGCTTTGTTAATTAGATATGGCGATTTGAAAATGCCTCCTGTTACAGAATTTCAGCTCTGAATTTCAAAACCTCCCCATATACTTTGAATGGGAAGTAACCAGACTATGTGTCACTTCGAGGCAAATTGCGAAAAAACGGTAAATCTCACAATAAAGATAGTAACATTGTCTGAAAGCCAGCAAAAATACCTACGTTTTGATGTATAATTTGTGGAGGTTGAGTGGAAATTGAGCGAGTAGCAAGAAGTTGTTCAGACATGAAGAGAAAATTCAGAAAAGACCAGCACACACTCTGAGTTAATTGCATAGCAACCATAGCAACGCATGTATTTTCTGAAAAATCTCAATTTTGCAACTGAAAACTTAAAGAGGTATAAAATGAAAACGGTAGAAGATCTGGAAAAGCTGAATCAGACAGGAATAGCCCAATAATCTGAGAACATTTTAAAGTTTGAATGGAGTTTCTAGGTGAAAGTATGAGGAAGCAGTTAAGTTTCAAAACCAAGCAAGTTTTAGCAGAATTGTGGAAGTTTTCCATTGATTTCAATGGGACAAATTAAAGGAAAAAAGTGTAATATTTTAAAAAGTATAATAGTAATAAACACCAAAAGTCATAGCCATCATTAGCAGAAAGAGCAGAACAGTTCAGAGTTTGAACTGAGAAAATCGGCTGAAAACTGAGGAAGTAGTTAAGTGCCAAAAAGTGTACGGAAGCAACTAGAGGAATAATAAAGAACTAGAAAATTTGCATTTCCTGCGAAAATGCTGTGTGGATGCCTTAACGCTGAAGCTGTCTGCTGAAAAGCTGAAAAAGATGAAAAGTTGCAAAAAGTGGTATGGTGGTGAAAAAAAACCACGTCGCCCTGAGCAGGATTCGAACCTGGCCCTCCTGGTCTCAAGGCAGAGACTCATCTCACTGAGCTAAACTCATTCTCACAATGAAGAGGTGGAGAGACTGACAATTTTGCTGAAATGAGCAGAAGCGGCTGAGAATTGTGCTGATAAGAGGTGAAAAGGCTGAAAAACTTTGCAGAAAAGAGGTGAATCAGCAGAATTTCTGCTGAAAAGAGGTAAAGAAGCAGAAAGTTCCACTGAAAAGAGATGAATCAGCAGAATTTCTCCTCAAAAGTTTTTTCTGAAAACAGCTGAGATTTGTGCTAATAAGAGGTGAAAAGGCTGAAAAATTTGCAGAAGAGGTGAATAAGCAGAATTTGGGCTGAACAGAAGTGAAAATTCTGCTGAAAACAGTTCAATCAGCAGAACTTCTGCTGAAAAGAGGTGAATGAGCAGAATTCTGCTGAAAAGAGGTTTTTGCTGAGAACAGCTGAAAAAGCTGATATTTGTGCTGAAAAGTGGTGAAAAAACTGAAAATTTTGCTGAAAAGGGGTGAAAAAGCTGAAATTGAGTTAAAAAAGTTTAACTGTTAACTGAAACAAATGTTGCCATAAGCGGGATTTGAACCCGGGCCTCCCAGTCTGAGAACGGATGCTCATCTCACTGAGCTAAAACACAGGTCAACCTGGCAAGGAAAATCAGTGAGGCCACTGATGATATGGCAGAAATGGGCAAAAAATATTGCAAATAAAATTCAATATCTCAAAAAGTATAGAAGGTATGAGCACCAAAAGTCATAGCCGGAAAGAGCAGAAATAGCAGAATTTTTTAAAGTTGGAATGGCGAAAATCGGATAAAAACTGTGGGAGTAGTTAAGTGCCAAAAAGTGTACGGAAGCAACTAGGGGAATAATAATAAAGAAGAAAGAGAAACAGGAAAACAATAGTGTGGAAGCCCTTTTAGGGCATCCACACAATAAAGAGAAACAGGAACTCAATAGTGTGGATGCCTCAGGCATCCACACAACTAGAAAAATTTGCATTTCCTGCGAAAATGCAGTGTGGATGCTGGAACGCTGAAGCTGTCTGCTGAAACTAGCTGAAAAGTTGCAGAAATTGTAAAAACTTTGCAGAAGCAAAGGAACTTTGCTAAAATGTACTAACTTAGCAGAACTGCAATATCTTAGAGGAAACATAATACTTGGCAGAAATAAAAAAGCATAGCAGAACTTAGCAGAAATATGAAAAATGAGAGAAATACTATAATTAAGCAGAAATATTATATTAAGTAGAAATTCTATAAAATAGCAGAAATAGTATGATTTAGCAGAAATGCTATATTTTGCACAAATACTGAAAAGCAGCAGAAATCCTATGACTTAGCACAATAGTAATAACTTAAATAGAAAAATTGGAAAAGCAAAATGGACAGCTGAACAAATGCTGAACATGCTAAGGGTCCCTCAAATGTAATTGTGAAACGAAAAATAATCAGCAAAAAAAGTATAACAGTCACACAATCACAAATATGTACACATATGGAAACACACATGCACAGAGAGACACACAGGATCAAATTCAGTCAACAAGTCTAAATATATTAAATTAAAATCATACAATATGATGCTTCATTTCAAATTCTCTCTCGCCCTCTCTATCTCTCTCTCTTTGTCACACACACACACACACACACACACACACACACACACACACAGGGAGAGAACAGCAAGTTTGTAGGTCATTCAAGCAGCCTGGGAGCTGCTAAATTTGAATCCACCAATCAGAGAGGCTGTTTACTTTTTCCCGCCAAAACAGGTGCAACTGCTTACACATACGCAGCATAGAGAGAGCCAAACACACAGGGTCTATGTCAGTCAACCAGTCTGAATATATTAAATTTCTATCCACCAATGAGATGCTGCCCTAAAAAGGTTTTTGTGTGTCTTTCTTTCTCTCTCTCTCTCGCACTGCATGCTGGGAGTTTGATGGTGGTGAGTTTGGTGTGTCTGAGTGAGAGCGTGTGGTTTTTTCACTGAATGTTTTTTTTCCTCCGTTTTCTCGCTGTGTTTATTGTATGATTGTTTCATAGTGGTTTGTGATTGTGTAGTTTGTATTTCAGTTTGGCAGGGATGGCGTCCAGTGGGACGCTGTCCCTGTCTTTGGAGCATGGGGTCAGGGTGGTGCCGCAGCCGAGCACCACTGTCGAGCAGGTGTTGTTGGCTGTAGGTGAGCAGGTGGGACATGGCAACATTTCGTATGCTTCACGTATGAATAAAGCGGTTGTCATTTTCTTGAAAGAGCAGGGGTTTGTCAATCGGCTTATAGAGAGTGGTCTGTATTTGCATGATGAATTTATGCAGGTTTCACCCCTCGCAGTGCCCTCCACTCGGATCACTGTGTCGGGGGTGCCTCCGTTTATTCCCAATGCGGCTTTGGAGCAGGAACTGAAGCGCTTTGGGAGATTTGCCAGTGGCTTCCGGACAGTGAGTCTGGGCTGTAAGGACGCCAAGTTAAAGCATGTTCAGTCCCTTCGGAGGCAAGTGTTCATGTTTTTGGACTCCCCCACGCAGACACTGGATGTCTCCTTCCGTGTCAAACATGAAGAAGGGTTCTACATGGTGTATGCTAGTTCCGGGAATATGAAATGTTTTGAGTGTGGAGATGTGGGTCATAAGAAAATAATGTGTCCTCACAGACAGCTTGCAGCGCGACCTGCTGTGGATGATAGTGGGGAGGGGGTTAGCGGGCAGCAGGCGCTAAACGTGGCTGCGCCTCCGGCGCGGAGTGAGACCGCTGTTGCCCCGGCTGAGGCTGTGCCTCTAGTGCGGGGCGACGCTGTTCTTGTCCCGGCTGAGGCTGTGTTAATAGTGCGGGGCGAAGCCGCTGTTGATCCGGCTGGAGCTGTGCCTCCAGCGCGTGGTGAACCTGCCCTATCTGAAGAGGACGCCGTGCCCTCGGTGCGAGGTGAGGTCGGCGTTTCTCCCGCGGACGCTACGGCTTTGGTGTGGAGTGAGGTGGGTGATTGCATGTCTACAACCAAGCCGAAAGGGAGGGTGGAGGCTGGACCTGCGGTCAGTACAGCACAGATTGGGGATGAATTGGGGAGCTCTGAGTTGGGTGTGGAGTGTGTTGTTGCCTCGGGGGAGGGAGGGGTGGAGGAGCAGCAGAGCAGGACGCCTGCTGGTTGTTATGGTAACGACGCGAATGACATGGAGTGTGATTCTGACTCTGATAATGTTTCTGTGGCAGACAGTGTGTCTCAGAATGCAGATTTGTATTCTTTGGAGGAAATCGTTGCTTTTCTGGATGACTCCTTTGGTAAAAAGGTGAATGTCAGGGAATATTTCCCTGATGTTGAGAAATTCATTCGGTCAGCTATGACTCTTCAGAAAGTTGTGGGATTGGACTTACTGGATGGTAAAAAGCGTTATCGCCTGAAGAAACATGTTACTGGTCTGAGGAAACAGTTGAAGCGTCTGAATCGATAGAGGCACTGAAGTTTTTACGCTGAAACATTATGATCATACAACACTGGGTGTTTCATCTCTGCTGGGTTTTTGTGTTTGCTTTCTTGATGGCTTCCTCTTATGTGCAGGGGTTGAGGGTGGCCTCTTTGAATGTGAATGGGTGCAGGGATGCAAATAAAAGGGCCTTACTAGCTGAGGTGATCAAGCAGAAGAGATTAGATATAGTTTTTCTCCAGGAAACACATACTGACAGTTTAAATGAAATAGACTGGGATCTGTGGTGGGGTGGGCCGCAGTTTCTTAGCCATGGGACAAATTTTAGCGCAGGAGTTGCTATTTTATTTTCTCCTTCTCTAAATGCGAATATTATTTTCAGCTTGGAGATGGTACAGGGCAGAGTCCTTTTGGTGAAGGCTGAAATTGAAGGTTTTATTTTTGTCTTTGTTAATGTCTATGCACCAACCTTAGGGTCTGAGCGTGAGATTTTGTTTAAAACATTAAAAGAAAAATTGAGTGGTGCTGCTCAAGGGGACTGTATTGTGTTGGGTGGGGACTGGAACTGTTGTCTTGACTTTACTTTGGATAGGACTGGGGCGGAGCCGCATCTTCAGTCATCTTCTGCTTTATCGGATGTCCTACGGAAAAATGATTTGGTTGATGCGTGGCGGATGAAGCATCCCTCATCCAGGCAGTATACCTGGGTGAAAGTGACTGATGGCAGGATTAGTGCAGCGAGATTAGACAGGTTTTATGTGCCTGTTTCATTTACTTCTCGAATTATTAACTGTCAGTGTTTTCCTGTTGTTTTTACAGATCATCACTTAGTTTTACTGGAGCTGTTTCTATCTACCACCAGCAAATCCAAATCTTTTTGGCGGTTTAATGTAAAATTATTGCATGATCGGATATTCTGTGACAATTTTGGGTTTTTTTGGGATTACTGGAGATCAAGGAAGGGTGATTTTGATTCCCTTACTCAATGGTGGGAGGTAGGAAAGGCCCAGATTCGTGTGTTTTGTCAGCAATATAGTTTTTTTTTGACGGCCAATATTATGAGAACTGTGCAGGACCTTGAAAAAGAGATAACACGTTTGGAGAATGTCTCTGGCTCACAGTTAGGTCAGCAGAATAATGACTGTCTACATTCTAAAAGGCAGGAGCTTAACCATTTTTTACATGAGAGAGCTAAAGGTGCTTTGGTTCGAGCACGTTTCACCAGGCTCCAGGACATGGACGCTCCGACCACATTTTTCTTTGATTTGGGGAAATCTGTGGTTCACAGAAAGCAGATGGTGTGTCTTCAGCTTTCGGATGGAAAGGTGACCACTGATCCGGCTGAGATGAGAAGGCATGCAGTGGCTTTTTACACGGACTTGTTTAGTGCGGATAGCTGTGATTTGGACTCTGCTTCGGACCTTCTGCAGGGGCTTCCTCAGCTGAGCCCAGGGGATCGGGACGTTTTGAACGGGGAGCTAACCTTGGATGAGCTGTCTGCGGCGGTGTCTCAGATGGCGTCAGGCAAAGCTCCAGGAATAGATGGTTTACCATCGGACTTTTTTAAGCACTTCTGGAGTCTTCTGGGTCGGGACCTACTGGACGTGTTTAAGGAATGTTTTCTAGAAGGGATACTTCCAGCTTCCTGCAGGCGTGCAGTTATCTCTCTCATACCAAAGAAGGGAGATTTAACCCTTCTTAAAAACTGGAGACCAGTGGCCCTTTTATGTGCCGACTACAAGATTCTTTCCAAGGTTTTATCAAACAGACTGAAAATGGTCATTGAACTGCTGATTGGTGTGGATCAGTCTTACTGTATTCCGGATAGGTCTATGATTGATAACTTATTTTTAATGAGAGATGTGTTTGACATTTGTAAAGTGTATAATGCTACAGTTGGCATTGTTTCTATTGATCAGGAGAAGGCTTTTGACCGTGTGGACCATGATTTTCTTTTTTCCACCTTGAAGACCTTTGGTGTTGGGCACGGGTTTCTGACTTGGGTGAAGCTGTTGTATAGCGATGCTTGCTGTGTTGTGAAGGTGGGGGGAGGGTTGAGTTGTCCTGTGCCGGTTCGGAGAGGGATTAGACAGGGTTGCCCTATCTCTGGACAGCTTTATAGCATTGCTATTGAGCCCTTTCTCTGTAGACTGAGAAGCAAGTTGAAGGGTTTCTCTTTGCCAGATATGGTTCAGAGCCCTCCTGTCGTTGTGTCGGCGTATGCTGATGATGTTAATGTTTTCATTACGGATCAAAAGGATGTGCAGGAATTGCAGGAATGTCTGGTTTTGTATGGAAACGCTTCCTCAGCTAGGGTTAATTGGGGTAAGAGTGGGGCCTGTTTGGTGGGGCAGTGGGATTTATCGAGTATTCCCAAGCTTCCTGGGAACCTTCGCTGGGGTCAGAGGGGCATTAAAACTCTTGGGGTTTACTTGGGGAGTGATGACTTTGTGAAGCAGAACTGGGAGGGAGTGCGGGAAGAGGTGGAGGCTAAGCTGTCTAAATGGAACCGTTTGCTCCCCTACCTGTCCTACAGGGGTAGAGTTCTAGTTGCTAACAATCTAGTTGCCTCATCTTTATGGCACAGATTACTTGTTTTAGTGCCACCACCCGGTCTTCTGGAGGAGGTGCAGCGACTTCTGGTGAAGTTTGTCTGGTCGGGACAGCATTGGCTTCGTGCGGCGGGCCTGTATCTTCCTGTGGCAGAGGGGGGACAAGGCCTAATAGATGTTTTGTCCAGAACTGCAACCTTTAGACTGCAGACGGCACAGAGGCTGCTGTATGGCTGTGGTCACAGCTGGATTACTTCTGCTCAATTGCTGCTTAGGAGAGCAGGCCGGCTTGGATTGGACAAACACCTCTTTCTTCTGAAGTTGGATCAAGTGGATCTGTCTGGACTTGTGCCATTTTACAGCTCGGTGGTTAACGCCTGGCGGACGCTGCAGGTCGCACGTACTCCTGACCCCAGACCTGGGATGTGGCTTTTCGAGGAGCCGCTGTTTTTTAATGACTTTTTTCCCAGCACTGTTTTTTCTTCTGCTACAATAAGGACCAAGTTTGTGGAGGCTGGCATTGTCAAACTGGGTCATCTTACAAGGATGTCAATGGGTGCACTTGGTGGTGTCACAGGCGTTAAGTCCTACAGAGTGCTGGAGAGAATTATGGAGGAAGTTTGGCGATCTCTGTCGCCATCACTGAGAGACTTTGCCGGAGATCGTGTTCTAGCTGATCAATGGGCTGATGACAGCGAATATGTTTTCCCTTCATTGATGGTCAGTCCTGCCTTTGAGGAGCAGCCTGAGGGGAGTGGCATGCTTCTCTCCCTGGGGACACCAGTGCTGGACAGTTTCAGCTCTTGTGGCAAGAAGCAGCTTTATTTATGCTGTGTTAAGGTGCTGAATTTCCGCTCTCTGGTTGGAATCAGGGAGTCAAAATGGACTGAGTTTTTTGCTTTGGATTCTACCCCTAAAGGCAGGTGGAGGGTCCTGTATAAGCCTCCTGTTGAAAGACGGATGGCTGACCTCCAGTGGAGGATTGTACATGGAGCAATAGCCACGAACAGACACAGAGCCCACCTGGACCCAAGCGCTGGGGAGGGTTGTCCTTTTTGTTCAGAAAGGGAGACGCTGGAGCACTTAGTGGTCTGTTGTCCGCGGCTAGTGGGTTTGTTTTCTTTGTTGCAGGAGTGGGTGGAATCTTTAGGGGAGACTTTCTCTGTGTCTTTGTTTGTCTTTGGCCCTAAGTATTCAGTGCAGAAAAGACGGACCTTGGTTCTGATTAATTTTTTGTTTGGCACAGCTAAGCTGGCAATATGGAAGACTAGGAAGAACCAGATGCTGGGTCAGGGTTGGACTGATGTTGTGCAAAGTTTGAAGGGCCTGTTGGCGTCCCGTCTGAGAGTGGAGCATGCTTTTTACTCTCTGACTAATAGTCTGGACTCCTTTGAAACTATGTGGGGCATTGGAAGGGTTTTGTGTTCAGTAGGAGCAGATGGGAAACTTATTCTTAACTTTTGAGTGTGTGTGCTGAGTACTTAAGTTAATAGTTAGTGTTCAATGACTGTTTGTGCTTATGTGGTGGCATTTTTCTGTTAGTTTTTTTTGGTTTTTTGTTCTAATTCGGTGTAAATAAAGTTGTGTGAAAAGTCAAAAGTCTCTCTCTCTCTCTCTCCCTCCCTCCCTCTCTCTCTCTCTCTCTCTCTCTCTCTCTCACACACACACACACTCACACACACACACACAGCAGCAGCAAGTGAACAGCATGATTCTAGGTCAGTAAAACAGCTGTGAGCTTCTCAATTTGAATCCACCAATCAGAGAGGCTGTGTGCTTTTTCCCGCCAAAACTGGTGCACCAAGTGCAGGCTTTTACACATGCAGCACAGAGAGAGAAAGGATTTTTGCAGTCTATTTCTCATAGTCAGGACTCCCCTCAAACAAACAGCCATAAATTCCTAACCGTAGGGGCTAAAACAGTCATTCTTAGACCGTTTTGTTCAGAAGACATGGGGGAATCTTGAAATGTTGACCATTTAAAATACAAATATGAAATATTAAAGATATATGACATAGATGATTGGTTGGCTTAGAAGCCATGAATGCTCCAATATGCAAATTTGAATGTGCCAGGGCTTAGATATGATTGGTTGTCTTAGAAGCCATGAAGGCCCCAATATGCAAATTTGAATGTGCCAGGGCTCAGATATGATTGGCTGGCTGGGAAGCCATGAAGGCAACAATATGCAAATTTGAATGTGCTAGGGCTCAGATATGATTGGTTGTCTCAGAAGCCATGAAGGCCCCAATATGCAAATTTGAATGTGCCAGGGCTCAGATATGATTGGCTGGCTGGGAAGCCGTCCAGGTCCTGATAGGTAAGTTTGAATATTACAGTCCTTACAGAGGACTGACTCCCTGGGGACCTGGCACAAATATATAGAAATACAATGATTACCCAGAAATACTGCATTTAGTACAAATACTATGTTTTAGCACAAATACTATAAAATGGCAGAAATACTATAATTAAGCGGAAATATTATATTAAGTACAAATCCTATAAAATAGCAGAAATAGTATGATTTAGCACAAATGCTGTATTTAGCACAAATACTGTAAATCAGCAGTAATGCTATGACTTAGCACAATAGTAATAAGTTAAATAGAAAAATTGGAAAAGCAAAATGGACAGCTGAAAAAATCCTGAACATACTAAGGGTCCCTCAAATGTAATTGTTAAATGAAAAAAGAATCAGCAAAAAAAAGTATAACAGTCACACAATCACAAATATGAACACATATGGAAACACACAAGCACAGAGAGACACACAGGATCAAATTCAGTCAACCAGTCTAAATATATTGAATTTGAATCATACAATAACATGCTCCCATAAAAAGTCTCTCTCTCTCTCTCTGTGTGTCACACACACACACACACACACACACACACACACACACACACACACACACAGGGAGAGAAAATCAAGTTTCTAGGTCAGTCAAGCAGCCTGGGAGCTGCTAAATTTGAATCCACCAATCAGAGAGGCTGTGCACTTTTTCCCGCCAAAACAGGTGCACCTCTTTTTACACACACGCAGCACAGAGACAGGATTTCTGCAGTCTATTTCTCATAGTCAGGACTCCCCTCAAACAAATGGCTTTAATTTCCAAACCGTAGGGGCTAGAACAGTCATTCTTACACCGTTTTGTTCAGAAGACATGGGGGAATCTTAAGGTGTTGACGGTTTATCATTAAAATATGAATTATTAAAGATATTTGACTTCTAATGCACCATAACTGCGTAGAGGCGAAGCAAAAACTGCCTTGACCTGCCCTAAAACAACGCTTCCTGACTCTAAATCTATTTGGAGTATCGATATCATTCTTTCACCATAAGAGACAGCCGGCTTTGGTGAACAGTCATGGAAATTTTCAGGTCTCTGTGGAAATCCCAAAAAAAGATATGACGAGAGAAGAGAGTGGTTCAATGTGTCAAACCTCAGATATGATTGGCTGGTTGGGAAGTCATTCAGGCCCTGATATGTGAATTTGAATATTACAGTCCTCACAGAGGATTAACTCCCTGGGGAGCTGGCAGAAATATATAGAACTACTATGATTACCCAGAAATACTGCATTTAGCAGAAATACTATGTTTTAGCACAAATACTATAAAATGGCAGAAATACTATATATAACCAGAAATACTATATGAAGTAAAAATCCTATAAAAAAAGCAGAAATACTGTACTATGATTTGGTAGAAAAACTATAATTAATCAAAAATAGTATATTATTTAGCAGAAATACTAATTTCTGCACAAATCTCATAAAATAGCAGAAAAAGTATGATTTAGCAGAGAAGCTGTATTTAGCACAAATCTCACAAAATAGCAGTAAAAGTATGATTTTGCAGAAATGCTGTATTTATCACAAAGGCTGAAAAGCAGCAGAAATGCTATGACTTAGCACAATATTAATAAGTTAAATAGAAAAATTGGAAAAGCAAAATGGATAGCTGAAAAAATCCTGAACATGCTAAGGGTCCCTCAAATGTAATTATTAAATGAAAAAAGAATCAGCAAAAAAAAGTATAACAGTCACACAATCACAAATATGGACACATACAGAAACACACATGTACAGAGAGACACACACAGGACCAAATTCAGTCAACCAGTCTAAATATATTGAATTTAAATCATACAATAAGATGCTCCCAGAGAGAGAGGCTCACTCTCTCTCTCTCTGTGTCACACACACACACACACACACAGGGAGAGAAAATCAAGTTTCTAGGTCAGTCAAGCAGACTGGGAGCTGCTAAATTTGAATCCACCAATCAGAGAGGCTCTGTGCTTTTTCCCGCCAAAACAGGTGCACCTATTTTTACACACACGCAGCACAGAGACAGGATTTCTGCAGTCTATTTCTCATAGTCAGGACTCCCCTCAAACAAATGGCCATAATTTCCTAACCGTAGGGGCTAGAACAGTCATTCTTACACCGTTTTGTTCAGAAGAGATGGGGGAATCTTCAAGTGTTGACAGTTTATCATTAAAATATGAATTATTAAAGATATTTGACTTGTAATGCATCATAACTGAGTAGAGGCGAAGAGAAAACTGCCCTGACTTGCCCTCGAACAAAGCTTTGTAACTCTAAATCTATTTGGAGTATCGATATCATTCTTTCACCGTAAGAGACAGCAGGCTTTGGTGAACAGTCATGGAAATGTTCAAGTCTCTGTGGAAATCCAAAAAAAAGATATGACGAGAGAAAAAAGTGGTTCAATGTGTCAGGCCTCACATATGATTGGCTGGTTGGGAAGTCATGCAGGCCCTGATATGTGAATTTGAATATTATAGTCCTCACAGAGGATTAACTCCCTGGGGAGGTGGCAGAAATATATAGGAATACTATGATTACCCAGAAATACTGTAGAAATACTATGTTTTAGCACAAATACTAAAAAAACAGAAATGCTGTACTATGATTTGGTAGAAAAACTATAATTAATCAAAAATATTATATTTTTTAGCAGAAATACTAATTTCTGCACAAATCTTTTAAAATAGCAGAAATAGTATGATTTAGCAGAAATGTTATATTTAGCACAACTCTCGTAAAAAAGCAGAAGTAGTATGATTTAGCAGAAATGCTGTATTTAGCACAAATCTCATAAAATAATAGAAAGAGCATGATTTAGCAGAAATGCTGCATTTAGCACAAATCTCATAAAATAGCAGAAAAAGTATGATTTAGCAGAAATGCTGTATTTAGCACAAATGCTGAAAAGTAGCAGCAATGCTATGACTTAGCACAATATTAACAACTTAAATAGAAAAATTGGAAAAGCTGAACAAATGCTGAACATGCTGAGGGTCCCTCAAATGTAATTGTTAAATGAAAAAAAATCTGTAAAAAAAGTATAACAGTCACACAATCACAAAGATGGACAAGTATAGAAACACACAAGCACAGAGAGACACACACAGGATCAAATTCAGTCAACCAGTCTAAATATATTGAATTTAAATCATACAATAAGATGCTCCCATAAAAAGGCTCTCTCTCTCTGTGTCACACACACACACACACACACACACACACACACACACACACACACACACACACACACACACACACACACACAGGGAGAGAAAATCAAGTTTCTAGGTCAGTCAATCAGACTGGGAGCTGCTAAATTTGAATCCACCAATCAGAGAGGCTCTGTGCGTTTTCCCGCCAAAACAGGTGCACCTCTTTTTACACACACGCAGCACAGAGACAGGATTTCTGCAGTCTATTTCTCATAGTCAGGACTCCCCTCAAACAAATGGCTATAATTTTCTAACCGTAGGGGCTAGAACGGTCATTCTTACACCGTTTTGTTCAAAAGACATGGGGGATCTTCAAGTGTTGACAATTTATCATTAAAATATAAATTATTAAAGATATTTGACTTCTAATGCACCATAAGTGAGTAGAGACGAAGCGAAAACTGCCTTGACCTGCCCTCAAACAACGCTTTCTAACTCTAAATCTATTTGGAGTATCGATATCATTCTTTCACCGTAAGAGACAGTAGGCTTTGGTGAACAGTCATGGAAATGTTCAAGTCTCTGTTGAAATCCAAAAAAAAGATATGACGAGAGAAAAAAGTGGTTCAATGTGTCAGGCCTCACATATGATTGGCTGGTTGGGAAGTCGTGCAGGCCCTGATATGTGAATTTGAATATTATAGTCCTCACAGAGGATTAACTCCCTGGGGAGGTGGCAGAAATATATAGGAATACTATGATTACCCAGAAATACTGTAGAAATACTATGTTTTAGCACAAATACTAAAAAAACAGAAATGCTGTACTATGATTTGGTAGAAAAACTATAATTAATCAAAAATATTATATTTTTTAGCAGAAATACTAATTTCTGCACAAATCTTTTAAAATAGCAGAAATAGTATGATTTAGCAGAAATGTTATATTTAGCACAACTCTCGTAAAAAAGCAGAAGTAGTATGATTTAGCAGAAATGCTGTATTTAGCACAAATCTCATAAAATAATAGAAAGAGTATGATTTAGCAGAAATGCTGCATTTAGCACAAATCTCATAAAATAGCAGAAAAAGTATGATTTAGCAGAAATGCTGTATTTAGCACAAATGCTGAAAAGTAGCAGCAATGCTATGACTTAGCACAATATTAACAACTTAAATAGAAAAATTGGAAAAGCTGAACAAATGCTGAACATGCTGAGGGTCCCTCAAATGTAATTGTTAAATGAAAAAAAATCTGTAAAAAAAGTATAACAGTCACACAATCACAAAGATGGACAAGTATAGAAACACACAAGCACAGAGAGACACACACAGGATCAAATTCAGTCAACCAGTCTAAATATATTGAATTTAAATCATACAATAAGATACCCCCATAAAAAGGCTCTCTCTCTCTGTGTCACACACACACACACACACACAGGGAGAGAAAATCAAGTTTCTAGGTCAGTCAAGCAGCCTGGGAGCTGCTAAATTTGAATCCACCAATCAGAGAGGCTCTGTGCCTTTTCCCGCCAAAACAGGTGCACCTCTTTTTACACACACGCAGCACAGAGACAGGATTTCTGCAGTCTATTTCTCATAGTCAGGACTCCCCTCAAACAAATGGCCATAATTTCCTAACCGTAGGGGCTAGAACAGTCATTCTTACACCGTTTTGTTCAGAAGAGATGGGGGAATCTTCAAGTGTTGACAATTCATCATTAAAATTTGAATTATTAAAGATATTTGACTTCTAATGCACCATAACTGAGTAGAGGCGAAGAGAAAACTGCCCTGACTTGCCCTCGAACAAAGCTTTGTAACTCTAAATCTATTTGGAGTATCGATATCATTCTTTCACCGTAAGAGACAGCAGGCTTTGGTGAACAGTCTTGGAAATTTTCAGGTCTCTGTGGGAATCCAAAAAAAATACATGACGAGAGAAAAAATTGCCTCATTTCCAGAGTTTGAAATCTGAAGAAATCTGAGCGAATGACGAATTTCCTACCCTCAAACAAGTCTAACTCATTTCAGAATGGTAATAGGTAAGGAACAAATTCTTGAATTGTGAGCGTCAGGAGTGTCTGAAGATATATGGGGAAAAGCCTCATGTCTTAACTTCGCTTCGTTCTGGAGATATGACGATTCGAATATGCCTCTCATGACAGAAATCAAGCTGTGATTTTGAACAAACTCTCCATTGACTTTGTATGGAGACTTTTCCGACCTTGTGTTGGTCTGAGGAGATTTGCCAAAATTCTATAAATCCCACAACAATGACAGTGACATTTTCTGAAAGCCAGCAAAAATACCTACGTTTTCATGTATAATTTGTGGAAGTTGAGTGAAAATTGAGCAAGTAGCAAGAAGTTGTTCGGACATGAAGAGAAGACTGCAAAACCTTCAGTGGCACAGTGGAAGCCAAGACCATAGCAACCATAACAACGCATGTATTTTGTGAAAAATCACAAAAATGAAACTCAAAACTTTAAGAGGCATAAAAGTAAAACGGTAAAAGATTTGAAAACGCTGACTTATACCTGAATAGCCCCATAATTTGACAACATTTTAAAGTTTGAATGGTTGTTCTAGGTGAAAATATGAGGAAGTAGTTAAGTTTCAAAAACAAGCAAGTTTTAGCAGAATTGCAGAAGTTTCCCATTCATTTCCAATGGGACAAATTAAAGGAAAAAGCTTAATATTTTAAAAAGTATAATAGTTTAAAATACCAAAAGATATAGCCGGAAAGGGAAAAATTAGCAGAATAGTTTAAAATTTGAACGGTGAAAATCGGCTGAAAATTGTGGAAGTAGATCCACGGCGAAAAACGTACGGAAACACCAAGAATAATAATAATAACTAGAAAAATTTGCATTTCCTGCGAAAATGCAGTGTGGATGCTGGAACGCTGAAGCTGTCTGCTGAAAATAGCTGAAAAAGCTGAAAAGTTGCAGAAATTGTAAAAACTTAGCAGAACTCTAATATCTTAGAGGAAACATAATACTTGGCAGAAATAAAATAGCATAGCAGAACTTAGCAGAAATATGAAAAATGAGAGAAATACTATAATTAAACAGAAATATTATATTAAGTAGAAATCCTATAAAATAGCGGAAATAGTATGATTTAGCAGAAATGCTGTATTTTGCACAAATACTGAAAAGCAGCAGAAATCCTATGACTTAGCACAATAGTAATAACTTAAATAGAAAAATTGGAAAAGCAAAATGGACAGCTGAACAAATGCTGAACATGCTAAGGGTCCCTCCAATGTAATTGTGAAACGAAAAATAATCAGCAAAAAAAGTATAACAGTCCCACAATCACAAATATGTACACATATGGAAACACACATGCACAGAGAGACACACAGGATCAAATTCAGTCAACAAGTCTAAATATATTAAATTAAAATCATACAATAAGATGCTTCAATAGAAATTCTCTCTCGCCCTCTCTATCTCTCTCTCTTTGTCACACACACACACACACACAGGGAGAGAACAGCAAGTTTGTAGGTCATTCAAGCAGCCTGGGAGCTGCTAAATTTGAATCCACCAATCAGAGAGGCTCTGTGCTTTTTCCCGCCAAAGCAGGTGCACCTGTTTTTACACACACGCAGCACAGAGACAGGATTTCTGCAGTCTATTTCTCATAGTCAGGACTCCCCTCAAACAAACAGCCATAAATTCCTAACCGTAGGGGCTAAAACAGTCATTCTTAGACCGTTTTGCTCAGAAGACATGGGGGAATCTTGAAATGTT
The DNA here is from genome assembly GCF_036321145.2 of Pelmatolapia mariae. Lineage (NCBI taxonomy): Eukaryota > Metazoa > Chordata > Actinopteri > Cichliformes > Cichlidae > Pelmatolapia > Pelmatolapia mariae. The sequence goes on from NC_086229.1 coordinate 30,523,770, forward strand.
GACCATTTAAAATACAAATATGAAATATTAAAGATATATGACATAGATGATTGGTTGGCTTAGAAGCCATGAATGCTCCAATATGCAAATTTGAATGTGCCAGGGCTCAGATATGATTGGTTGTCTTAGAAGCCATGAATGCCCCAATATGCAAATTTGAATGTGCCAGGGCTCAGATATGATTGGCTGGCTGGGAAGCTGTCCAGGTCCTGATATGTTCATTTGAATATTACAGTCCTTACAGAGGACTGACTCCCTGGGGACCTGGCAGAAATATATAGAAATACAATGATTACCCAGAAATACTGCATTTAGTAGAAATACTATGTTTTAGCACAAATACTATAAAATGGCAGAAATACTATAATTAAGCAGAAATATTATATTAAGTACAAATCCTATAAAATAGCAGAAATAGTATGATTTAGCACAAATGCTGTATTTAGCACAAATACTGTAAATCAGCAGAAATGCTATGACTTAGCACAATAGTAATAAGTTAAATAGAAAAATTGGAAAAGCAAAATGGACAGCTGAAAAAATCCTGAACATACTAAGGGTCCCTCAAATGTAATTGTTAAATGAAAAAAGAATCAGCAAAAAAAAGTATAACAGTCACACAATCACAAATATGAACACATATGGAAACACACAAGCACAGAGAGACACACAGGATCAAATTCAGTCAACCAGTCTAAATATATTGAATTTGAATCATACAATAAGATGCTGCCATAAAAAGTCTCTCTCTCTCTCTCTCTCTCTCTGTGTGTGTGTCACACACACACACACACACACACACACACACACACACACACACACACACACACACAGGGAGAGAAAATCAGGTTTCTAGGTCAGTCAAGCAGCCTGGGAGCTGCTAAATTTGAATCCACCAATCAGAGAGGCTCTGTGCTTTTTCCCGCCAAAGCAGGTGCACCTGTTTTTACACACACGCAGCACAGAGAGAGAAAGGATTTCTGCAGTCTATTTTTCATAGTCAGGATTCCCCTGAAACAAATAGCCATAATTTCCTAACCGTAGGGGCTAGAACAGTCATTCTTACACCGTTTTGTTCAGAAGAGATGGGGGAATCTTGAAATGTTGACCATTTAAAATACAAATATGACATATTAAAGATATATGACATAGATGATTGGTTGGCTTAGAAGCCATGAATGACCCAATATGCAAATTTGAATGTGCCAGGGCTCAGATATGATTGGTTGTCTTAGTAGCCATGAAGGCCCCAATATGCAAATTTGAATGTGCCAGGGCTCAGATATGATTGGCTGGCTGGGAAGCCGTCCAGGTCCTGATAGGTAAGTTTGAATATTACAGTCCTTACAGAGGACTGACTCCCTGGGGACCTGGCAGAAATATGTAGAAATACAATGATTACCCAGAAATACTGCATTTAGTAGAAATACTATGTTTTAGCACAAATACTATAAAATGGCAGAAATACTATAATTAAGCAGAAATATTATATTAAGTACAAATCCTATAAAATAGCAGAAATAGTATGATTTAGCAGAAATGCTGTATTTAGCACAAATACTATAAATCAGCAGAAATGCTATGACTTAGCACAATAGTAATAAGTTAAATAGAAAAATTGGAAAAGCAAAATGGACAGCTAAAAAAATCCTGAACATACTAAGGGTCCCTCAAATGTAATTGTTAAATGAAAAAAGAATCAGCAAAAAAAGTATAACAGTCACACAATCACAAGTATGTACACATATGGAAACACACAAGCACAGAGAGACACACACACACAGGATCAAATTCAGTCAACCAGTCTAAATATATTGAATTTAAATCATACAATAAGATGCTCCCATAGAAAGGCTCTCTCTCTCTCTCTCTCTCTCTCTCTCTCTCTCTCTCTCTGTCTCTCTGTGTCACACACACACACACACACACACACACACACACACACACACACACACACACACACACAGGGAGAGAAAATCAAGTTTCTAGGTCAGTCAAGCAGCCTGGGAGCTGCTAAATTTGAATCCACCAATCAGAGAGGTTCTGTGCTTTTTCCCGCCAAAACTGGTGCACCAAGTGCAGGCTTTTACACATGCAGCACAGAGAGAGAAAGGATTTTTGCAGTCTATTTCTCATAGTCAGGACTCCCCTCAAACAAACAGCCATAAATTCCTAACCGTAGGGGCTAAAACAGTCATTCTTAGACCATTTTGTTCAGAAGACATGGGGGAATCTTGAAATGTTGACCATTTAAAATACAAATATGAAATATTAAAGATATATGACATAGATGATTGGTTGGCTTAGAAGCCATGAATGCTCCAATATGCAAATTTGAATGTGCCAGGGCTTAGATATGATTGGTTGTCTTAGAAGCCATGAAGGCCCCAATATGCAAATTTGAATGTGCCAGGGCTCAGATATGATTGGCTGGCTGGGAAGCCGTCCAGGTCCTGATAGGTAAGGTTGAATATTACAGTCCTTACAGAGGACTGACTCCCTGGGGACCTGGCAGAAATATATAGAAATACAATGATTACCCAGAAATACTGCATTTAGTAGAAATACTATGTTTTAGCACAAATACTATGTTTTAGCACAAATACTATAAAATGGCAGAAATACTATAATTAAGCAGAAATATTATATTAAGTACAAATCCTATAAAATAGCAGAAATAGTATGATTTAGCACAAATGCTGTATTTAGCACAAATACTGTAAATCAGCAGAAATGCTATTACTTAGCACAATAGTAATAAGTTAAATACAAAAATTGGAAAAGCAAAATGGACAGCTGAAAAAATCCTGAACATACTAAGGGTCCCTCAAATGTAATTGTTAAATGAAAAAAGAATCAGCAAAAAAAAGTATAACAGTCACACAATCACAAATATGAACACATATGGAAACACACAAGCACAGAGAGACACACAGGATCAAATTCAGTCAACCAGTCTAAATATATTGAATTTGAATCATACAATAAGATGCTGCCATAAAAAGTCTCTCTCTCTCTCTCTCTCTCTCTCTGTGTGTGTCACACACACACACACACACACACACACACACACACACACACACACACAGGGAGAGAAAATCAGGTTTCTAGGTCAGTCAAGCAGCCTGGGAGCTGCTAAATTTGAATCCACCAATCAGAGAGGCTCTGTGCTTTTTCCCGCCAAAGCAGGTGCACCTCTTTTTACACACACGCAGCACAGAGACAGGATTTCTGCAGTCTATTTCTCATAGTCAGGATTCCCCTCAAACAAATGGCTATAATTTTCTAACCGTAGGGGCTAGAACAGTCATTCTTACACCGTTTTGTTCAGAAGAGATGGGGGAATCTTGAAATGTTGACCATTTAAAATACAAATATGACATATTAAAGATATATGACATAGATGATTGGTTGGCTTAGAAGCCATGAATAACCCAATATGCAAATTTGAATGTGCCAGGGCTCAGATATGATTGGTTGTCTTAGTAGCCATGAAGGCCCCAATATGCAAATTTGAATGTGCCAGGGCTCAGATATGATTGGCTGGCTGGGAAGCCGTCCAGGTCCTGATAGGTAAGTTTGAATATTACAGTCCTTACAGAGGACTGACTCCCTGGGGACCTGGCAGAAATATGTAGAAATACAATGATTACCCAGAAATACTGCATTTAGTAGAAATACTATGTTTTAGCACAAATACTATAAAATGGCAGAAATACTATAATTAAGCAGAAATATTATATTAAGTACAAATCCTATAAAATAGCAGAAATAGTATGATTTAGCAGAAATGCTGTATTTAGCACAAATACTATAAATCAGCAGAAATGCTATGACTTAGCACAATAGTAATAAGTTAAATAGAAAAATTGGAAAAGCAAAATGGACAGCTAAAAAAATCCTGAACATACTAAGGGTCCCTCAAATGTAATTGTTAAATGAAAAAAGAATCAGCAAAAAAAGTATAACAGTCACACAATCACAAGTACACATATGGAAACACACAAGCACAGAGAGACACACACACACAGGATCAAATTCAGTCAACCAGTCTAAATATATTGAATTTAAATCATACAATAAGATGCTCCCATAGAAAGGCTCTCTCTCTCTCTCTCTCTCTCTCTCTCTCTCTCTGTCTCTCTGTGTCACACACACACACACACACACACACACACACACACACACACACACACACACAGGGAGAGAAAATCAAGTTTCTAGGTCAGTCAAGCAGCCTGGGAGCTGCTAAATTTGAATCCACCAATCAGAGAGGTTCTGTGCTTTTTCCCGCCAAAACTGGTGCACCAAGTGCAGGCTTTTACACATGCAGCACAGAGAGAGAAAGGATTTTTGCAGTCTATTTCTCATAGTCAGGACTCCCCTCAAACAAACAGCCATAAATTCCTAACCGTAGGGGCTAAAACAGTCATTCTTAGACCATTTTGTTCAGAAGACATGGGGGAATCTTGAAATGTTGACAATTTAAAATACAAATATGAAATATTAAAGATATATGACATAGATGATTGGTTGGCTTAGAAGCCATGAATGCCCCAATACGCAAATTTGAATGTGCCAGGGCTCAGATATGATTGGCTGGCTGGGAAGCCATGAAGGCAACAATATGCAAATTTGAATGTGCTAGGGCTCAGATATGATTGGTTGTCTTAGAAGCCATGAAGGCCCCAATATGCAAATTTGAATGTGCCAGGGCTCAGATATGATTGGCTGGCTGGGAAGCCGTCCAGGTCCTGATAGGTAAGTTTGAATATTACAGTCCTTACAGAGGACTGACTCCCTGGGGACCTGGCAGAAATATATAGAAATACAATGATTACCCAGAAATACTGCCTTTAGTACAAATACTATGTTTTAGCACAAATACTATAAAATGGCAGAACTACTATAATTAGGCAAAAATATTATATTAAGTACAAATCCTATAAAATAGCAGAAATAGTATGATTTAGCACAAATGCTGTATTTAGCACAAATACTGTAAATCAGCAGAAATGCTATGACTTAGCACAATAGTAATAAGTTAAATAGAAAAATTGGAAAAGCAAAATGGACAGCTGAAAAAATCCTGAACATACTAAGGGTCCCTCAAATGTAATTGTTAAATGAAAAAAGAATCAGCAAAAAAAAGTATAACAGTCACACAATCACAAATATGAACACATATGGAAACACACAAGCACAGAGAGACACACAGGATCAAATTCAGTCAACCAGTCTAAATATATTGAATTTGAATCATACAATAAGATGCTGCCATAAAAAGTCTCTCTCTCTCTCTCTCTCTCTCTGTGTGTGTGTCACACACACACACACACACACACACACACACACACACACACACAGGGAGAGAAAATCAGGTTTCTAGGTCAGTCAAGCAGCCTGGGAGCTGCTAAATTTGAATCCACCAATCAGAGAGGCTCTGTGCTTTTTCCCGCCAAAGCAGGTGCACCTGTTTTTACACACACGCAGCACAGAGAGAGAAAGGATTTTTGCAGTCTATTTTTCATAGTCAGGATTCCCCTGAAACAAATAGCCATAATTTCCTAACCGTAGGGGCTAGAACAGTCATTCTTACACCGTTTTGTTCAGAAGAGATGGGGGAATCTTGAAATGTTGACCATTTAAAATACAAATATGACATATTAAAGATATATGACATAGATGATTGGTTGGCTTAGAAGCCATGAATGACCCAATATGCAAATTTGAATGTGCCAGGGCTCAGATATGATTGGTTGTCTTAGTAGCCATGAAGGCCCCAATATGCAAATTTGAATGTGCCAGGGCTCAGATATGATTGGCTGGCTGGGAAGCCGTCCAGGTCCTGATAGGTAAGTTTGAATATTACAGTCCTTACAGAGGACTGACTCCCTGGGGACCTGGCAGAAATATGTAGAAATACAATGATTACCCAGAAATACTGCATTTAGTAGAAATACTATGTTTTAGCACAAATACTATAAAATGGCAGAAATACTATAATTAAGCAGAAATATTATATTAAGTACAAATCCTATAAAATAGCAGAAATAGTATGATTTAGCAGAAATGCTGTATTTAGCACAAATACTATAAATCAGCAGAAATGCTATGACTTAGCACAATAGTAATAAGTTAAATAGAAAAATTGGAAAAGCAAAATGGACAGCTAAAAAAATCCTGAACATACTAAGGGTCCCTCAAATGTAATTGTTAAATGAAAAAAGAATCAGCAAAAAAAGTATAACAGTCACACAATCACAAGTATGTACACATATGGAAACACACAAGCACAGAGAGACACACACACACAGGATCAAATTCAGTCAACCAGTCTAAATATATTGAATTTAAATCATACAATAAGATGCTCCCATAGAAAGGCTCTCTCTCTCTCTCTCTCTCTCTCTCTCTCTCTCTCTCTCTCTCTCTCTGTCTCTCTGTGTCACACACACACACACACACACACACACACACACACACACACACACACACACACACACACACACACACACAGGGAGAGAAAATCAAGTTTCTAGGTCAGTCAAGCAGCCTGGGAGCTGCTAAATTTGAATCCACCAATCAGAGAGGTTCTGTGCTTTTTCCCGCCAAAACTGGTGCACCAAGTGCAGGCTTTTACACATGCAGCACAGAGAGAGAAAGGATTTTTGCAGTCTATTTCTCATAGTCAGGACTCCCCTCAAACAAACAGCCATAAATTCCTAACCGTAGGGGCTAAAACAGTCATTCTTAGACCATTTTGTTCAGAAGACATGGGGGAATCTTGAAATGTTGACCATTTAAAATACAAATATGAAATATTAAAGATATATGACATAGATGATTGGTTGGCTTAGAAGCCATGAATGCTCCAATATGCAAATTTGAATGTGCCAGGGCTTAGATATGATTGGTTGTCTTAGAAGCCATGAAGGCCCCAATATGCAAATTTGAATGTGCCAGGGCTCAGATATGATTGGCTGGCTGGGAAGCCGTCCAGGTCCTGATAGGTAAGTTTGAATATTACAGTCCTTACAGAGGACTGACTCCCTGGGGACCTGGCAGAAATATATAGAAATACAATGATTACCCAGAAATACTGCATTTAGTAGAAATACTATGTTTTAGCACAAATACTATGTTTTAGCACAAATACTATAAAATGGCAGAAATACTATAATTAAGCAGAAATATTATATTAAGTACAAATCCTATAAAATAGCAGAAATAGTATGATTTAGCACAAATGCTGTATTTAGCACAAATACTGTAAATCAGCAGAAATGCTATTACTTAGCACAATAGTAATAAGTTAAATAGAAAAATTGGAAAAGCAAAATGGACAGCTGAAAAAATCCTGAACATGCTAAGGGTCCCTCAAATGTAATTGTTAAGTGAAAAAAATCAGCAAAAAAAAAAGTATAACAGTCACACAATCACAAATATGAACACATATAGAAACACACAAGCACAGAGAGACACACAGTATCAAATTCAGTCAACCAGTCTAAATATATTGAATTTGAATCATACAATAAGATGCTCCCATAAAAAGTCTCTCTCTCTCTCTCTCTCTCTCTCTCTCTCTCTCTCTCTGTGTCACACACACACATGCAGCACAGAGAGAGAAAGGATTTCTGCAGTCTATTTCTCATAGTCAGGACTCCCCTCAAACAAATGGCTATAATTTTCTAACCGTAGGGGCTAAAACAGTCATTCTTAGACCGTTTTGTTCAGAAGACATGGGGGAATCTTGAAATGTTGACAATTTAAAATACAAATATGGAATATTAAAGATATATGACATAGATGATTGGTTGGCTTAGAAGCCATGAATGCCCCAATATGCAAATTTGAATGTGCCAGGGCTCAGATATGATTGGCTGGCTGGGAAGCCATGAAGGCAACAATATGCAAATGTGAATGTGCTAGGGCTCAGATATGATTGGTTGTCTTAGAAGCCATGAAGGCCCCAATATGCAAATTTGAATGTGCCAGGGCTCAGATATGATTGGCTGGCTGGGAAGCCGTCCAGGTCCTGATAGGTAAGTTTGAATATTACAGTCCTTACAGAGGACTGACTCCCTGGGGACCTGGCACAAATATATAGAAATACAATGATTACCCAGAAATACTGCATTTAGTACAAGTACTATGTTTTAGCACAAATACTATAAAATTGCAGAAATACTATAATTAAGCGGAAATATTATATTAAGTACAAATCCTATAAAATAGCAGAAATACTATGATTTAGCAGAAATGCTGTATTTAGCACAAATCTCATAAAAAAGCAGAAAAAGTATGATTTAGAAGAAAAGCTGTATTTAGCACAAATCTCATAAAAAAGCAGAAAAAGTATGATTTAGCAGAAATGCTGTATTTATCACAAAGGCTGAAAAGCAGCAGAAATGGTATGACTTAGCACAATAGTAATAACTTAAATAGAAAAATTAGAAAAGCAAAATGGACAGCTGAAAAAATGCTGAACATGCTGAGGGTCCCTCAAATGTAATTGTTAAATGAAAAAAAATCAGTAAAAAAAGTATAACAGTCACACAATCACAAAAATGGACAAGTATAGAAACACACAAGCACAGAGAGACACACAGGATCAAATTAAGTCAACCAGTCTAAATATATTGAATTTAAATCATACAATAAGATGCTCCCAGAGAGAGAGGCTCACTCTCTCTCTGTCTCTGTGTCACACACACACACACACACACACACACACACACACACACACACACACACACACACACACACACACACACAGGGAGAGAAAATCAAGTTTTTAGGTCACTCAAGCAGCCTGGGAGCTGCTAAATTTGAATCCACCAATCACAGAGGCTGTGTGCTTTTTCCCGCCAAAACAGGTGCACCTGTTTTCACACACACGCAGCACAGAGACAGGATTTCTGCAGTCTATTTCTCATAGTCAGGACTCCCCTCAAACAAATGGCCATAATTTCCTAACCGTAGGGGCTAGAACGGTCATTCTTACACCGTTTTGTTCAGAAGAGATGGGGGAATCTTCAAGTGTTGACAATTTATCATTAAAACATGAATTATTAAAGATATTTGACTTCTAATGCACCATAACTGAGTAGAGGCGAAGAGAAAACTGCCCTGACTTGCCCTCGAACAAAGCTTTGTAACTCTAAATCTATTTGGAGTATCGATATCATTCTTTCACCGTAAGAGACAACAGGCTTTGGTGAACAGTCATGGAAATTTTCAGGTCTCTGTGGAAATCCCAAAAAAAGATATGACGAGAGAAAAAAGTGGCTCATTTCCAGAGTTTGAAATCTGAAGAAATCTGAGCGAACGACGAATTTCCTACCCTCAAACAAGTCTAACTCATTTCAGAATGGTAATAGGTAAGGAACAAATTCTTGAATTGTGAGCGTCAGGAGTGTCTGAAGATATACGAGGACAAGCCTCATGTCTTAACTTCGCTTCGTTCTGGAGATATGACGATTCGAATATGCCTCTCATGACAGAAATCAATCGGTGATTTTGAACAAACGCTCCATTGACTTTGTATGGAGACTTTTCCGACCTTGTGTTGGTCTGAGGAGATTTGCCAAAATTCTATAAATCCCACAACAATGACAGTGACATTTTCTGAAAGCCAGCAAAAATACCTACGTTTTGATGTATAACTTGTGGAAGTTGAGTGAAAATTGAGCAAGTAGCAAGAAGTTGTTCGGACATGAAGAGGAGACTGCAAAACCTTCAGTGGCACAGTGGAAGCCAAGACCATAGCAACCATAACAACGCATGTATTTTGTGAAAAATCACAAAAATGAAACTCAAAACTTTAAGAGGCATAAAAGTAAAACGGTAAAAGATTTGAAAAAGCTGACTTATACCTGAATAGCCCAATAATTTGTGAACATTTTAAAGTTTGAATGGTTATTCTAGGCGAAAGTATGAGGAAGTAGTTAAGTCTCAAAAACAAGAAAGTTTTAGCAGAATTGCAGAAGTTTCTCATTCATTTCCAATGGGACAAATTAAAGGAAAAAGCTTAATATTTTAAAAAGTATAATAGTATAAAATACCAAAAGATATAGCCGGAAAGGGAAAAATTAGCAGAATAGTTTAAAATTTGAACGGTGAAAATCGGCTGAAAATTGTGGAAGTAGATCCACGGCGAAAAACGTACGGAAACACCAAGAATAATAATAAAGAATAAAGAGAAACAGGAAAACAATAGTGTGGATGCATAAAGCATCCACACAACTAGAAAAATTTGCATTTCCTGCGAAAATGCAGTGTGGATGCTGGAACGCTGAAGCTGTCTGCTGAAACTAGCTGAAAAGTTGCAGAAATTGTAAAAACGTTGCAGAAGCAAAGGAACTTTGCTAAAATGTAGTAACTTAGCAGAACTCTAATATCTTAGAGGAAACATAATACTTGGCAGAAATAAAATAGCATAGCAGAACTTAGCAGAAATATGAAAAATGAGAGAAATACTATAATTAAGCAGAAATATTATATTAAGTACAAATCCTATAAAATAGCGGAAATAGTATGATTTAGCAGAAATGCTGTATTTTGCACAAATACTGAAAAGCAGCAGAAATCCTATGACTTAGCACAATAGTAATAACTTAAATAGAAAAATTGGAAAAGCAAAATGGACAGCTGAACAAATGCTGAACATGCTAAGGGTCCCTCAAATGTAATTGTGAAACGAAAAATAATCAGGAAAAAAAAGTATAACAGTCACACAATCACAAATATGTACACATATGGAAACACACAAGCACAGAGAGACACACAGGATCAAATTCAGTCAACAAGTCTAAATATATTAAATTAAAATCATACAATAAGATGCTTCAATAGAAATTCTCTCTCGCCCTCTCTATCTCTCTCTCTGTGTCACACACACACACACACACACACACACACAGGGAGAGAACAGCAAGTTTGTAGGTCATTCAAGCAGCCTGGGAGCTGCTAAATTTGAATCCACCAATCAGAGAGGCTGTGTACTTTTTCCCGCCAAAACAGGTGCAACTGCTTACACATACGCAGCACAGAGAGAGCCAAACACACAAGGTCTATGTCAGTCAACCAGTCTGAATATATTAAATTTCTATCCACCAATGAGATGCTGCCCTAAAAAAGGTCTTTGTGTGTGTCTTTCTTTCTCTCTCTCTCTCTCCCTCCCTGTCTCTCTCTCTCTCTCTCCCTCCCTCCCTGTCTCTCTCTCTCTCACACACACACACACACACACACACACACACACACACACACACACACACACACACACAGCAGCAGCAAGTGAACAGTGTGTTTCTAGGTCAGTCAAACAGCTGTGAGTTTCTCAATTTGAATCCACCAATCAGAGAGGCTGTGTGCTTTTTCCCGCCAAAACTGGTGCACCAAGTGCAGGCTTTTACACATGCAGCACAGAGAGAGAAAGGATTTTTGCAGTCTATTTCTCATAGTCAGGACTCCCCTCAAACAAACAGCCATAAATTCCTAACCCTAGGGGCTAAAACAGTCATTCTTAGACCGTTTTGCTCAGAAGACATGGGGGAATCTTGAAATGTTGACAATTTAAAATACAAATATGAAATATTAAAGATATATGACATAGATGATTGGTTGGCTTAGAAGCCATGAATGCTCCAATATGCAAATTTGAATGTGCCAGGGCTCAGATATGATTGGTTTTCTTAGAAGCCATGAAGGCCCCAATATGCAAATTTGAATGTGCCAGGGCTCAGATATGATTGGCTGGCTGGGAAGCCGTCCAGGTCCTGATAGGTAAGTTTGAATATTACAGTCCTTACAGAGGACTGACTCCCTGGGGACCTGGCAGAAATACAATGATTAGCCAGAAATACTGCATTTAGTAGAAATACTATGTTTTAGCACAAATACTATAAAATGGCAGAAATACTATAATTAAGCAGAAATACTATATTAAGTACAAATCCTATAAAATAGCAGAAATAGTATGATTTAGCACAAATGCTGTATTTAGCACAAATACAATACAAATACTACAAAAGCGCCGTTTTTTGGAGTTACAAAACGTCGTGTAACTCATAAACTAGGAGGGATAGAAGCATAATTCTTGTACTGGGTGAATCAGCGGACTTTGGTGTACTTTGACTGCGATTTTCATAGCTCTTTGTACCTCCGTCGCCGAGATATGACGGGAGAAGAAACGGCTTCATTTTCAGAGTTTGAAGACTGAAAGAAGGACAGATTTCCATTAGGAAAGCTGCTAAAATCATAAAAGTTTGCAGAATTGTAATAAATAAACAATATCAATTACTTGTCTGTGATAGTGCATTAATTTGTAGGGGGGAAAAAACGATGACCAAGGTGGAGTTGAACCGACGATCTTCGGCCTGCCGACCGATGTCACTACCAGGTGCGCCACTGGGAAACAGAGCTGGGGCTTAGAAAACGGGAAGATGAACTGTCAGAATTAGATCGCGGTGAGCTGTAAAACGCCTTTTTTTGGAGTTACAAAACGTTGTGTAACTCAAAAACTAGGAGGCGCGATTTTCATAGCTCGTTGTACCTCCGTCGCGGAGATATGACGAGAGAAGGAACGGCTTCATTTTCAGACTTTGAAAAGTGAGAGGAGGACAGATTTCCACCCCTCAAACAAACATAATTTATGGCTCAACAGTAAGATGACTGTAAAAACTTCTCCACTTTGATTCAACAGAAATACTATTATGGAGGAGTAATACTTTAACATGGGAGAAATATTGATACAGACACACACACACACACATACACAGAGCCTAAAGGGAGCAGTGGCTGTTAAGAGTCTGGGCTTGGTATATCTAGGTCAGCTAAATTGGCTGCACCTGCTGTAATCAGCCCTTACACACACAGACACAGAGAGAGCTATGGGTTTTCTTCAGTGTATTTCTCACATTCAGGATTCCCCTCGAACAAATGGCCATAATTTCCCAACCGTAGGGGCTACAACGCTCATTGTGACACCGTTTTGTTCAGAAGAGATGGGGGAATCTGCAGGTCTTCTTAATTCAGAGACAGAATATACATTTTTGAAGATATATGACTTGTAATACACTGTAACTGAGTAGAGGCAAAGCAAAACTGCCTTGACTTGCCCTCAAACAACATTTTGTAACTCTAAATCTATTTGGAGTATCGATATCATTCTTTCACCGAAAGACACAGCAGGCTTTGGAGAACAGTCAGGAAATTTTCAGGTCTCAGGTCTAACATTTTTTTGTTCAGAAGAGATGGGGGAATCGTCAAGTGTTTTCTTTTTTTTTTTTTTTTTTTTTTAAATATGAATAATTAATAATAATAATAATAATGCATTGGATTTATATAGTGCTTTTCAAGGCACCCAAAGCGCTTTACAATGACATTATTCATTCATGCTCACATTCACACACTGGTGGAGGCAAGCTACGGTTGTAGCCACAGCTGCCCTGGGGCAGACTGACAGAAGCGAGGCTGCCATATCGCGCCATCGGCCCCTCTGGCCAACACCAGTAGGCGGTAGGGTAAAGTGTCTTGCCCAAGGACACAACGACCAGGACAGAGAGGCCGGGGATCGAACCGGCGACCTTCCAGTTACAGGTGCCCTATGATTTAGCAGAAATGCTGTATTTAGCACAAATCTCATAAAAAAGCAGAAAAAGTATGATTTAGCAGAACTGCTGTATTTAGGACAAATGTCATAAAATAGCAGAAAAAGTATGATTTAGCAGAAATGCTGTATATAGCACAAATGTCATAAAATAGCAGAAAAAGTATGATTTAGCAGAAATGCTGTATTTAGCACAAATCTCATAAAAAGCAGAAGTATGATTTAGCAGAAATGCTGTATTTAGAACAAATCTCATAAAATAGCAGAAAAAGTATGATTTAGCAGAAAAGCTGTATTTATCACAAATCTCATAAAAAGCAGAAAAAGTATGATTTAGCAGAAAAGCTGTATTTAGCACAAATCTCATAAAAAAGCAGAAATATTATTAGCACAATAGTAATAACTTAAATAGAAAGATTGGAAAAGCAAAATGGACAGCTGAAAAAATCCTGAACATGCTAAGGGTCCCTCAAATGTAATTGTTAAATGAAAAAAGAATCAGCAAAAAAAAGTATAACAGTCACACAATCACAAATATGAACACATATGGAAACACACAAGCACAGAGAGACACACAGGATCAAATTCAGTCAACCAGTCTAAATATATTGAATTTGAATCATACAATAAGATGCTCCCATAAAAAGTCTCTCTCTCTCTCTCTCTCTCTGTGTCACACACACACACACACACACACACACACACACACACACACACACACACACACAGGGAGAGAAAATCAAGTTTCTAGGTCAGTCAAGCAGCCTGGGAGCTGCTAAATTTGAATCCACCAATCAGAGAGGCTGTGCACTTTTTCCCGCCAAAACAGGTGCACCTGTTTTTACACACACGCAGCACAGAGACAGGATTTCTGCAGTCTATTTCTCATAGTCAGGACTCCCCTCAAACAAATGGCTATAATTTCCTAACCGTAGGGGCTAGAACGGTCATTCTTACACCGTTTTGTTCAGAAGAGATGGGGGAATCTTCAAGTGTTGACAATTTATCATTAAAATATGAATTATTAAAGATATTTGACTTCTAATGCACCATAACTGCATTTAGTAGAAATACTATGTTTTAGCACAAACACTATAAAATGGCAGAAATACTATAATTAAGCAGAAATATTATATTAAGTACAAAATCCTATAAAATAGCAGAAATAGTATGATTTAGCACAAATGCTGTATTTAGCACAAATACTGTAAATCAGCAGAAATGCTATGACTTAGCACAATAGTAATAAGTTAAATAGAAAAATTGGAAAAGCAAAATGGACAGCTGAAAAAATCCTGAACATACTAAGGGTCCCTTAAAATGTAATTGTTAAATGAAAAAAGAATCAGCAAAAAAAAGTATAACAGTCACACAATCACAAGTATGTACACATATGGAAACACACAAGCACAGAGAGACACACACACACAGGATCAAATTCAGTCAACCAGTCTAAATATATTGAATTTAAATCATACAATAAGATGCAGCCATAAAAAGTCTCTCTCTCTCTCTCTCTCTCTGTGTCACACACACACACACACACACACACAGGGAGAGAAAATCAAGTTTCTAGGTCAGTCAAGCAGCCTGGGAGCTGCTAAATTTGAATCCACCAATCAGACAGGCTGTGTGCTTTTTCCCGCCATAACAGGTGCACCTGTTTTTACACACACGCAGCACAGAGACAGGATTTGTGCTGTCTATTTCTCATAGTCAGGACTCCCCTCAAACAAATGGCCATAATTTCCTAACCATAGGGGCTAGAACAGTCATTCTTACACCGTTTTGTTCAGAAGAGATGAGGGAATCTTACAGTGTTGACAATTTATCATTAAAATATGAATTATTGAAGATATTTGACTTCTAATGCACCATAACTGAGTAGAGGCGAAGAGAAAACTGCCCTGACTTGCCCTCGAAGAAAGCTTTGTAACTCTAAATCTATTTGGAGTATCGATATCATTCTTTCACCGTAAGAGACAGCAGGCTTTGGAGAACAGTCAGGAAATTTTCAGGTCTCAGGTCTAACATTTTTTTGTTCAGAAGAGATGGGGGAATCGTCAAGTGTTTTCTTTTTTTTTTTTTTTTTTTTTTAAATATGAATAATTAATAATAATAATAATAATGCATTGGATTTATATAGTGCTTTTCAAGGCACCCAAAGCGCTTTACAATGACATTATTCATTCATGCTCACATTCACACACTGGTGGAGGCAAGCTACGGTTGTAGCCACAGCTGCCCTGGGGCAGACTGACAGAAGCGAGGCTGCCATATCGCGCCATCGGCCCCTCTGGCCAACACCAGTAGGCGGTAGGGTAAAGTGTCTTGCCCAAGGACACAACGACCAGGACAGAGAGGCCGGGGATCGAACCGGCGACCTTCCAGTTACAGGTGCCCTATGATTTAGCAGAAATGCTGTATTTAGCACAAATCTCATAAAAAAGCAGAAAAAGTATGATTTAGCAGAACTGCTGTATTTAGGACAAATGTCATAAAATAGCAGAAAAAGTATGATTTAGCAGAAATGCTGTATATAGCACAAATGTCATAAAATAGCAGAAAAAGTATGATTTAGCAGAAATGCTGTATTTAGCACAAATCTCATAAAAAGCAGAAGTATGATTTAGCAGAAATGCTGTATTTAGAACAAATCTCATAAAATAGCAGAAAAAGTATGATTTAGCAGAAAAGCTGTATTTATCACAAATCTCATAAAAAGCAGAAAAAGTATGATTTAGCAGAAAAGCTGTATTTAGCACAAATCTCATAAAAAAGCAGAAATATTATTAGCACAATAGTAATAACTTAAATAGAAAGATTGGAAAAGCAAAATGGACAGCTGAAAAAAT
This sequence comes from Pelmatolapia mariae, assembly GCF_036321145.2. Taxonomy (NCBI): domain Eukaryota; kingdom Metazoa; phylum Chordata; class Actinopteri; order Cichliformes; family Cichlidae; genus Pelmatolapia; species Pelmatolapia mariae. Next base: position 30,540,240 of record NC_086229.1, read on the forward strand.
CCTGAACATGCTAAGGGTCCCTCAAATGTAATTGTTAAATGAAAAAAGAATCAGCAAAAAAAAGTATAACAGTCACACAATCACAAATATGAACACATATGGAAACACACAAGCACAGAGAGACACACAGGATCAAATTCAGTCAACCAGTCTAAATATATTGAATTTGAATCATACAATAAGATGCTCCCATAAAAAGTCTCTCTCTCTCTCTCTCTCTCTGTGTCACACACACACACACACACACACACACACACACACACACACACACACACACACAGGGAGAGAAAATCAAGTTTCTAGGTCAGTCAAGCAGCCTGGGAGCTGCTAAATTTGAATCCACCAATCAGAGAGGCTGTGCACTTTTTCCCGCCAAAACAGGTGCACCTGTTTTTACACACACGCAGCACAGAGACAGGATTTCTGCAGTCTATTTCTCATAGTCAGGACTCCCCTCAAACAAATGGCTATAATTTCCTAACCGTAGGGGCTAGAACGGTCATTCTTACACCGTTTTGTTCAGAAGAGATGGGGGAATCTTCAAGTGTTGACAATTTATCATTAAAATATGAATTATTAAAGATATTTGACTTCTAATGCACCATAACTGCATTTAGTAGAAATACTATGTTTTAGCACAAACACTATAAAATGGCAGAAATACTATAATTAAGCAGAAATATTATATTAAGTACAAAATCCTATAAAATAGCAGAAATAGTATGATTTAGCACAAATGCTGTATTTAGCACAAATACTGTAAATCAGCAGAAATGCTATGACTTAGCACAATAGTAATAAGTTAAATAGAAAAATTGGAAAAGCAAAATGGACAGCTGAAAAAATCCTGAACATACTAAGGGTCCCTTAAAATGTAATTGTTAAATGAAAAAAGAATCAGCAAAAAAAAGTATAACAGTCACACAATCACAAGTATGTACACATATGGAAACACACAAGCACAGAGAGACACACACACACAGGATCAAATTCAGTCAACCAGTCTAAATATATTGAATTTAAATCATACAATAAGATGCAGCCATAAAAAGTCTCTCTCTCTCTCTCTCTCTCTGTGTCACACACACACACACACACACACACAGGGAGAGAAAATCAAGTTTCTAGGTCAGTCAAGCAGCCTGGGAGCTGCTAAATTTGAATCCACCAATCAGACAGGCTGTGTGCTTTTTCCCGCCATAACAGGTGCACCTGTTTTTACACACACGCAGCACAGAGACAGGATTTGTGCTGTCTATTTCTCATAGTCAGGACTCCCCTCAAACAAATGGCCATAATTTCCTAACCATAGGGGCTAGAACAGTCATTCTTACACCGTTTTGTTCAGAAGAGATGAGGGAATCTTACAGTGTTGACAATTTATCATTAAAATATGAATTATTGAAGATATTTGACTTCTAATGCACCATAACTGAGTAGAGGCGAAGAGAAAACTGCCCTGACTTGCCCTCGAAGAAAGCTTTGTAACTCTAAATCTATTTGGAGTATCGATATCATTCTTTCACCGTAAGAGACAGCAGGCTTTGGTGAACATGCATGGAAATTTTCAGGTCTCTGTGGAAATCCATAAAAAAGTTATGACGAGAGAAAAAAGTGGTTCATTTCCAGAGTTTGAAATCTGAAGAAAACTGAGCGAAGGACGAATTTCCTACCCTCAAACAAGTCTAAGTCATTTCAGAACGGTAATAGGTGAGAAACAAATTCTTGAATTGTGAGCGTCAGGAGTGTCTGAAGATATACTGGGGACAAGCCTCATGTTTTAACTTCGCTTCGTTAAGGAGATATGACGATTCGAATATGCCTCTCATGACAGAAATCAAGCGGTGATTTTGAGCAAACTCTCCATTGACTTTGTATGGAGACTTTTCCGAGCTTGTGTTGGTCTAAGGGGATTTGGCAAAATTGTATAGATCCCACAACAATGACAGTGACATTTTCTGAAAGCCAGCAAAAATACCTACGTTTTGATGTATAATTTGTGTGAGTTGAGTGAAAATTGAGCGAGTAGCAAGAAGTTGTTCGGACATGAAGAGAAGACTGCAAAACCTTCAGTGGCACAGTGGAAGCCCAGACCATAGCAACCATAACAACGCATGTATTTTGTGAAAAATCACAAAAATGAAACTCAAAACTTTAAGAGGCATAAAAGTAAAACGGTAAAAGATTTGAAAAATCTGATTTATACATGAATAGCCCAATAATTTGAGAACAGTTTAAAGTTTGAATGGTTATTCTAGGCGAAAGTATGAGGAAGTAGTTAAGTCTCAAAAACAACAAAGTTTTAGCAGAATTGCAGAAGTTTCCCATTCATTTCCAATGGGACAAATTAAAGGAAAAAGCTTAATATTTTAAAAAGTATAATAGTATAAAATACCAAAAGATATAGCCGGAAAGGGAAAAATTAGCAGAATAGTTTAAAATTTGAACGGTGAAAATCGGCTGAAAATTGTGGAAGTAGATCCACGGCGAAAAACGTACGGAAACACCAAGAATAATAAAGAATAAAGAGAAACAGGAACTCAATAGTGTGGATGCATAAAGCATCCACACAACTAGAAAAATTTGCATTTCCTGCGAAAATGCAGTGTGGATGCTGGAACGCTGAAGCTGTCTGCTGAAACTAGCTGAAAAAGCTAAAAAGTTGCAGAAGTTGTAAAAACTTTGCAGAAGCAAAGGAACTTTGCTAAAATGTAGTAACTTAGCAGAACTGCAATATCTTACAGGAAACATAATACTTGGCAGAAATACAATAGCATAGCAGAACTTAGCAGAAATATTGTAACTTACCAGAAACATGATAACTTCTCAAAAATACAAGAATTTAGGAGAAATAGTATAAGATAACAGAAAGAATATATTTAGCCAAACAATCTTAAACATTACAGAAATACTATGATTTAGAAAAACAGTACAACATAGCAGAAATACTGTGATTTACCAGAGACACTGTAATATACTATGAATATTATAATTTTATATGAATACTATGTTTTAACAAAAATATTCCAGTTTAGCACAGATTATAATATAGCAGAAACACTATTCTATAGCAGAAATGCTATATTTAGAAAGAAAAATATAATATAGTAGAAATACTATGATTTAGCAGAAATGCTCTATTTAGCACAAATCTTATAAAATAGCAGAAATAGTATGATTTAGCAGAAATGCTGTATTTAGCACAAATCTCATAAAATAGCAGAAAAAGTATGATTCAGCAGAAATGCTGTATTTAGCTCAAATCTCATAAAAAACTAAAAATAGTATGATTTAGCAGAAATGCTGTATTTAGCCAAAATCTCATAAAAAAGCAGAAATAATATTATTTAGCAGAAATGCAGTATTTAGCACAAATCTTATAAAATAGCAAAAATAGTATGATTTATTAGAAAAGCTGTATTTAGCACAAATCTCATAAAATAGCAGAAAAAGTATGATTTAGCAGACATGCTGTATTTAGCACAAATCTCATAAAAAAGCAGAAATAGTACGATTTAGCAGAAATGCATAATTTCGCACAAATCTCATAAAAAAGCAGAAAAAGTATGATTTAGCAGAAATGCTGTATTTAGCACAAATCTCATAAAAAAGCAGAAATAGTATGATTTAGCAGTCATGCTGTATTTAGCACAAATACTGTAAATCAGCAGAAATGCTATGACTTAGCACAATAGTAATAACTTAAATAGAAAAATTGGAAAAGCAAAATGGACAGCTGAAAAAATCCTGAACATGCTAAGGGTCCCTTAAATGTAATTGTGAAATGAAAAATAATCAGCAAAAAAAGTATAACAGTCACACAATCACAAATATGTACACATATGGAAACACACATGCACAGAGAGACACACACAGGATCAAATTCAGTCAACCAGTCTAAATATATTGAATTTAAATCATACAATAAGATGCTGCCATAAAAAGTCTCTCTCTCTCTCTCTCTCTCTCTCTCTGTGTGTGTCACACACACACACACACACACACACACACACACACACACACACACACACACACACACACACACAGGGAGAGAACAGCAAGTTTCTAGGTCAGTCAAGCAGCCTGGGAGCTGCTAAATTTGAATCCACCAATCAGAGAGGCTGTGCACTTTTTCCCGCCAAAACAGGTGCACCTCTTTTTACACACACGCAGCACAGAGACAGGATTTGTGCAGTCTATTTCTCATAGTCAGGACTCCCCTCAAACAAATGGCTATAATTTCCTAACCGTAGGGGCTAAAACAGTCATTCTTAGACCGTTTTGCTCAGAAGACATGGGGGAATCTTGAAATGTTGACAATTTAAAATACAAATATGAAATATTAAAGATATATGACATAGATGATTGGTTGGCTTAGAAGCCATGAATGCCCCAATATGCAAATTTGAATGTGCCAGGGCTCAGATATGATTGGCTGGCTGGGAAGCCATGAAGGCAACAATATGCAAATTTGAATGTGCTAGGGCTCAGATATGATTGGTTGTCTTAGAAGCCATGAAGGCCCCAATATGCAAATTTGAATGTGCCAGGGCTCAGATATTATTGGCTGGCTGGGAAGCCGTCCAGGTCCTGATAGGTAAGTTTGAATATTACAGTCCTTACAGAGGACTGACTCCCTGGGGACCTGGCAGAAATATGTAGAAATACAATGATTACCCAGAAATACTGCATTTAGTAGAAATACTATGTTTTAGCACAAATACTATAAAATGGCAGAAATACTATAATTAAGCAGAAATATTATATTAAGTACAAATCCTATAAAATAGCAGAAATAGTATGATTTAGCAGAAATGCTGTATTTAGCACAAATACTATAAATCAGCAGAAATGCTATGACTTAGCACAATAGTAATAAGTTAAATAGAAAAATTGGAAAAGCAAAATGGACAGCTAAAAAAATCCTGAACATACTAAGGGTCCCTCAAATGTAATTGTTAAATGAAAAAAGAATCAGCAAAAAAAAGTATAACAGTCACACAATCACAAATATGAACACATATGGAAACACACAAGCACAGAGAGACACACAGGATCAAATTCAGTCAACCAGTCTAAATATATTGAATTAAAATCATACAATAAGATGCTCCTATAAAAAGTCTCTCTCTCTCTCTCTCTGTGTGTCACACACACACACACACACACACACACACACACACACACACACACACACACACACACACACACACACACAGGGAGAGAAAATCAAGTTTCTAGGTCAGTCAAGCAGCCTGGGAGCTGCTAAATTTGAATCCACCAATCAGAGAGGCTGTGCACTTTTTCCCGCCAAAACAGGTGCACCTCTTTTTACACACACGCAGCACAGAGACAGGATTTCTGCAGTCTATTTCTCATAGTCAGGACTCCCCTCAAACAAATGGCTATAATTTCCTAACCGTAGGGGCTAGAACAGTCATTCTTACACGGTTTTGTTCAGAAGAGATGGGGGAATCTTCAAGTGTTGACAATTCATCATTAAAATATGAATTATTAAAGATATTTGACTTCTAATGCACCATAACTGAGTAGAGGCGAAGAGAAAACTGCCCTGACTTGCCCTCGAACAAAGCTTTGTAACTCTAAATCTATTTGGAGTATCGATATCATTCTTTCACCGTAAGAGACAGCAGGCTTTGGTGAATAGTCATGGAAATCTTCAGGTCTCTGTGGAAATCCAAAAAAAAGATATGACGAGAGAAAAAAGTGCCTCATTTCCAGAGTTTGAAATCTGAAGAAATCTGAGCGAGGGACAAGTTTCCTACCCTCAAACAAACCCAATTCATGGCCAAATGGTAATATTTGAGAAAACAATTCTTGAATTGTGAGCGTCAGGAGTGTCTGAAGATATACTGGGACAAGCCTCATGTTTTAACTTCGCTTCGTTAGGGAGATATGACGAATCGAATATGCCTCTCATGAGAGAAATCAAGCTGTGATTTTGAACAAACTCTCCATTGACTTTGTATGGAGACTTTTCCGACCTTGTGTTGGTCTGAGGAGATTTGGCAAAATTCTCTAAATCCCACAACAATGACAGTGACATTTTCTGAAAGCCAGCAAAAATACCTACGTTTTGATGTATAATTTGTGGAAGTTGAGTGAAAATTGAGCAAGTAGCAAGAAGTTGTTCGGACATGAAGAGAAGACTGCAAAACCTTCAGTGGCACAGTGGAAGCCAAGACCATAGCAACCATAACAACGCATGTATTTTGTGAAAAATCACAAAAATGAAACTCAAAACTTCAAGAGGCATAAAAGTAAAACGGTAAAAGATTTGAAAAAGCTGACTTATACCTGAATAGCCCAATAATTTGTGAACATTTTAAAGTTTGAATGGTTATTCTAGGCGAAAGTATGAGGAAGTAGTTAAGTCTCAAAAACAAGAAAGTTTTAGCAGAATTGCAGAAGTTTCCCATTCATTTCCAATGGGACAAATTAAAGGAAAAAGCTTAATATTTTAAAAAGTATAATAGTATAAAATACCAAAAGATATAGCCGGAAAGGGAAAAATTAGCAGAATAGTTTAAAATTTGAACGGTGAAAATCGGCTGAAAATTGTGGAAGTAGATCCACGGCGAAAAACGTACGGAAACACCAAGAATAACTAGAAAAAATTGCATTTCCTGCGAAAATGCAGTGTGGATGCTGGAACGCTGAAGCTGTCTGCTGAAACTAGCTGAAAAGTTGCAGAAATTGTAAAAACTTTGCAGAAGCAAAGGAACTTTGCTAAAATGTAGTAACTTAGCAGAACTCTAATATCTTAGAGGAAACATAATACTTGGCAGAAATAAAATAGCATAGCAGAATTTGCAGAAATATGAAAAATGAGAGAAATACTATAATTAAGCAGAAATATTATATTAAGTAGAAATCCTATAAAATAGTGGAAATAGTATGATTTAGCACAAATGCTGTATTTAGCACAAATACTGAAAAGCAGCAGAAATGCTATGACTTAGCACAATAGTAATAAGTTAAATAGAAAAATTGGAAAAGCAAAATGAACAGCTGAAAAAGTCCTGAACATGCTAAGGGACACTCAAATGTAATTGTTAAATGAAAAAAGAATCAGCAAAAAAAAGTATAACAGTCACACAATCACAAATATGGACACATATGGAAACACACAAGCACAGAGAGACACACAGGATCAAATTCAGTCAACAAGTCTAAATATATTAAATTCAAATCATACAATAAGATGCTCCAATAGAAATTCTCTCTCGCCCTCTCTATCTCTCACTCTTTGTCACACACACACACACACACACACACACACACACTAGGGAGAGAACAGGACGTTTGTAGGTCATTCAAGCAGCCTGGGAGCTACTAAATTTGAATCCACCAATCAGAGAGGCTGTGTACTTTTTCCCGCCAAAACAGGTGCAACTGCTTACACATACGCAGCATAGAGAGAGCCAAACACACAGGGTCTATGCCAGTCAACCAGTCTGAATATATTAAATTTCTATCCACCAATGAGATGCTGCCCTAAAAAGGTCTTTGTGTGTGTCTTTCTTTCTCTCTCTCTCTCTCTCTCTCTCTCTCCCTCCCTCCCTGTCTCTCTCTCTCTCTCTCTTTCTCTCTCTCTCTCACACACACACACACACACACACACACACACACACACACACACACACACACACAGCAGCAGCAAGTGAACAGCATGATTCTAGGTCAGTCAAACAGCTGTGAGCTTCTCAATTTGAATCCACCAATCAGAGAGGCTGTGTGCTTTTTCCCGCCAAAACTGGTGCACCAAGTGCAGGCTTTTACACATGCAGCACAGAGAGAGAAAGGATTTTTGCAGTCTATTTCTCATAGTCAGGACTCCCCTCAAACAAACAGCCATAAATTCCTAACCGTAGGGGCTAGAACAGTCATTCTTACACCGTTTTGTTCAGAAGACATGGGGGAATCTTGAAATGTTGACAATTTAAAATACAAATATGAAATATTAAAGATATATGACATAGATGATTGGTTGGCTTAGAAGCCATGACTGCCCCAATGTGCAAATTTGAATGTGCCAGGGCTCAGATATGATTGGCTGGCTGGGAAGCCATGAAGGCAACAATATGCAAATTTGAATGTGCTAGGGCTCAGATATGATTGGTTGTCTTAGAAGCCATGAAGGCCCCAATATGCAAATTTGAATGTGCCAGGGCTCAGATATGATTGGTTGTCTTAGAAGCCATGAAGGCCCCAATATGCAAATTTGAATGTGCCAGGGCTCAGACATGATTGGCTGGCTGGGAAGCCGTCCAGGTCCTGATAGGTAAGTTTGATTATTACAGTCCTTACAGAGGACTGACTCCCTGGGGACCTGGCAGAAATATATAGAAATACAATGATTACCCAGAAATACTGCATTTAGTAAAAATACTATGTTTTAGCACAAATACTATAAAATGGCAGAAATACTATAATTAAGCAGAAATATTATATTAAGTACAAATCCTATAAAATAGCAGAAATAGTATGATTTAGCAGAAATGCTGTATTTAGCACAAATACTGAAAAGCAGCAGAAATGCTATGACTTAGCACAATAGTAATAAGTTAAATACAAAAATTGGAAAAGCAAAATGGACAGCTGAACAAATGCTGAACATGCTAAGGGTCCCTCAAATGTAATTGCTAAATGAAAAAAAAGATAAGCAAAAAAAAAAAAGTATAACAGTCACACAATCACAAATATGAACACATATGGAAACACACAAGCACAGAGAGACACACAGGATCAAATTCAGTCAACCAGTCTGAATATATTTAATTTAAATCATACAATAAGATGCTCCCATAAAAAGGCTCTCTCTCTCTCTCTCTCTGTGTGTCACACACACACACACACACACACACACACACACACACACACACACACACACACACACACACACACACACATAGGGAGAGAAAATCAAGTTTCTAGGTCAGTCAAGCAGCCTGGGAGCTGCTAAATTTGAATCCACCAATCAGAGAGGCTGTGCACTTTTTCCCGCCAAAACAGGTGCACCTCTTTTTACACACACGCAGCACAGAGACAGATTTCTGCAGTCTATTTCTCATAGTCAGGACTCCCCTCAAACAAATGGCTATAATTTTCTAACCGTAGGGGCTAGAACAGTCATTCTTACACCGTTTTGTTCAGAAGAGATGGGGGAATCTTCAAGTGTTGACATTTCATCATTAAAATATGAATTATTAAAGATATTTGACTTCTAATGCACCATAACTGAGTAGAGGCGAAGAGAAAACTGCCCTGACTTGCCCTCGAACAAAGCTTTGTAACTCTAAATCTATTTGGAGTATCGATATCATTCTTTCACCCTAAGAGACAGCAGGCTTTGGTGAACAGTCATTGAAATTTTCAGGTCTCTGTGGAAATCCAACAAAAAGTTATGACGAGAGAAAAAAAGTGGTTCAATGTGTCAGGCCTCACATATGATTGGCTGGTTGGGAAGTCGTGCAGGCCCTGATAGGTAAGTTTGAATATTACAGTCCTCACAGAGGATTAACTCCCTGGGGAGGTGGCAGAAATATATAGGAATACTATGATTACCCAGAAATACTGTAGAAATACTATGTTTTAGCACAAATACTAAAAAAAACAGAAATGCTGTACTATGATTTGGTAGAAAAACTATAATTAATCAAAAATATTATATTTTTTAGCAGAAATACTAATTTCTGCACAGATCTTTTAAAATAGCAGAAATAGTATGATTTAGCAGAAATGTTATATTTAGCACAACTCTCGTAAAAAAGCAGAAGTAGTATGATTTAGCAGAAATGTTGTATTTAGCACAAATCTCATAAAATAGCAGAAAAAGTATGATTTAGCAGAAATGCTGAAAAGTAGCAGCAATGCTATGACTTAGCACAATATTAACAACTTAAATAGAAAAATTGGAAAAGCTGAACAAATGCTGAACATGCTGAGGGTCCCTCAAATGTAATTGTTAAATGAAAAAAATCTGTAAAAAAAGTATAACAGTCACACAATCACAAAGATGGACAAGTATAGAAACACACAAGCACAGAGAGACACACACAGGATCAAATTCAGTCAACCAGTCTAAATATATTGAATTTAAATCATACAATAAGATACCCCCATAAAAAGGCTCTCTCTCTCTCTCTCTCTCTCTCTCTCTCTCTCTCTCTGACACACGCACACACACACGCACACACACACATACACACACACACACATACACACACACACACACACACACACACACACACACACACACACACACACAGGGAGAGAAAATCAAGTTTCTAGGTCAGTCAAGCAGCCTGGGAGCTGCTAAATTTGAATCCACCAATCAGAGAGGCTCTGTGCTTTTTCCCGCCAAAACAGGTGCACCTGCTTTTACACACACGCAGCACAGAGACAGGATCTGTGCAGTCTATTTCTCATAGTCAGGACTCCCCTCAAACAAATGGCCATAATTTCCTAACCGTAGGGGCTAGAACGGTCATTCTTACACCGTTTTGTTCAGAAGAGATGGGGGAATCTTCAAGTGTTGACAATTTATCATTAAAATATGAATTATTGAAGATATTTGACTTGTAATGCACCATAACTGAGTAGAGGCGAAGCGAAAACTGCCCTGACTTGCCCTCGAACAAAGCTTTGTAACTCTAAATCTATTTGGAGTATCGATATCATTCTTTCACCGTAAGAGACAGCAGGCTTTGGTAAACAGTCATGGAAATTTTCAGGTCTCTGTGGAAATCCAACAAAAAGTTATGACGAGAGAAAAAAGTGGTTCATTTCCAGAGTTTGAAATCTGAAGAAATCTGAGCGAGGGACAAATTTCCTACCCTCAAACAAACCCAATTCATGGCCAAATGGTAATATTTGAGAAAACAATTCTTGGATTGTGAGCGTCAGGAGTGTCTGAAGATATACTGGGACAAGCCTCATGTTTTAACTTCGCTTCGTTAGGGAGATATGACGATTCGAATATGCCTCTCATGACAGAACTCAAGCTGTGATTTTGAACAAACTCTCCATTGACTTTGTATGGAGACTTTTCCGACCTTGTGTTGGTCTGAGTAGATTTGGCAAAATTCTCTAAATCCCACAATAATGACAGTGACATTTTCTGAAAGCCAGCAAAAATACCTACGTTTTGATGTATAATTTGTGTGAGTTGAGTGAAAATTGAGCGAGTAGCAAGAAGTTGTTCGGACATGAAGAGAAGACTGCAAAACCTTCAGTGGCACAGTGGAAGCCAAGACCATAGCAACCATAACAACGCATGTATTTTGTGAAAAATCACAAAAATGAAACTCAAAACTTCAAGAGGCATAAAAGTAAAACGGTAAAAGATTTGAAAAAGCTGACTTATACCTGAATAGCCCAATAATTTGTGAACATTTTAAAGTTTGAATGGTTATTCTAGGCGAAAGTATGAGGAAGTAGTTAAGTCTCAAAAACAAGAAAGTTTTAGCAGAATTGCAGAAGTTTCCCATTCATTTCCAATGGGACAAATTAAAGGAAAAAGCTTAATATTTTAAAAAGTATAATAGTATAAAATACCAAAAGATATAGCCGGAAAGGGAAAAATTAGCAGAATAGTTTAAAATTTGAACGGTGAAAATCGGCTGAAAATTGTGGAAGTAGATCCACGGCGAAAAACGTACGGAAACACCAAGAATAATAATAAAGAATAAAGAGAAACAGGAACTCAATAGTGTGGATGCATAAAGCATCCACACAATAATAAAGACTAAAGAGAAACAGGAAAACAATAGTGTGGATGCATAAAGCATCCACACAATAAAGAACTAGAAAAAATTGCATTTCCTGCGAAAATGCTGTGTGGATGCCTTATCGCTGAAGCTGTCTGCTGAAAAGCTGAAAAAGATGAAAAGTTGCAAAAAGTTGTATGGTGGTGAAAAAAAAAAAGTTTGCCATGAGCAGGATTTGAACCTGGCCCTCTTGGGCTGAAGGCAGCAACTCATCTCACTGAGCCAAACTCATTCTCACAGAGAAGAGGTGGACAGACTGACAAATCTGCTGAAATTAGCAGAAGCTGCTGGGAATTGTGCTGATAAGAGGTGAACAGGCGGAAAATTTTGCAGAAAAGAGGTGACTCAGCAGAATTTCCGCAGAAAAGACGGAAAGAAGCAGAATATTGCGCTGAAAAGAGGTGAATGAGCAGAATTTCTGCTGGAAAAGGGCAGAAGGTTCTGTATGTAGAAAAGAGAAACACTGTTCAACCATGTGTGAAATAAATAAAGAAATGAAATGAAAGAACAACCTGGTTCTGCTCAATCTCACCAATCAGAGGTACTGCCTCTGTCTGCTTCATCAGGCTGTGTACTTGTTTCTGCCATGGAGCGTTAACACTTGTGCTGATAAGAGGTGAAAAGGCTGAAAATTTTGCAGAAAAGAGGTGAATTAGCAGAATTTCTGCAGAAAAGAGGCAAAGAAGCAGATACTTGCACTGAAAAGAGATGAATCAGCAGAGTTTCTGCTGAAAAGATTTTTTTTTCTGAAAACAGCCAAAAAAGCTGGAATTTGTGCTGAAAAGAGGTGAAAAAAATGAAAATTTTGCTGAAAAGGGGTGAAGAAGCTAAAGTATACCAAATCAAAGTATTTGTGCCAAAACATAGTGTTTCTGCCATATTGTGGTATTTGTGCCACAAAAGTTACTACATTACAACATGAATACGGATTAAAGATGAAAGAAACTGGCAACAAATTCCTCCACTACAAACCAGTCTGATACCGCTGTGCAGTGTTCACGTTTACTAAGGCACTACCCAAAAGGCGCCACAAGAGGGCACTCCAACACAAGAGATGACCTATGTACAATGATGCACTTAGTAATAGTCAGCCTCCTACTTTGCCACTACGTAATACAGCGGAAATACAGTAGCAGAAATACAATGTTTTTGCAGAAACACTGTAATTTCACTCAAATACTATGAAATAGCAGTAATACTATGAGATTTGGCAGAAATACTATGTTTCAGTACAAATACTATGACAAAGCAGAAATACTATGACTTAGAAGTAATACTATAACAAAAGGGATTCCTCAAAATACTATGAAATTGCAGTAATTCTTCGATTTGGCAGAAATACTGTACTCCTTACAAATACAATGTTTTGGTAAAAATACTACATTTGATTTTAACTCTATGATTTGAAAAAGATGAAAGCATTGAAAAAGGTGAAAAGGCTGAAATGAGCAGAAAAGAGATGAATCAGCAGAATTTCAGCAGAAAAGAGGCAAAGAAGCAGAACGTTGCGCTGAAAAGAGGTGAATGAGCAGAATTTCTGCTGAAAAGTGGCAAAGAAGCAGAATGTTGCGCTGAAAAGAGGTGAATGAGCAGAATTTCTGCTGAAAAGAGGCAGAAGGTTCTGTATGTAGAAAAAGAAACACGATGAACCATGTGTGAAATAAATAAAGAAATGAAATGAAAGAACAACCTGATTCTGCTCAAATTCACCAATCAGAGCTACTGCCTCTGTCTGCTTGATTAGGCTGGGTACTTGTATGTATTTCGGTCTATATTAGAAAAGCTGCTAAAATGATAAAACTTTGCAGAATTGTAATAAATGATCAATATAAATGACACGTCTGTGATAGTGTTCAAAATTTGTAATGAAAATAAATGTTGAAGCAAGGTGGAATTGAACCCACAACCTTTGAGGTGCAGAGCCGTGTCATTACTGATTGCGCCACCTGGGAAGGGGGCGGGCGGCTGAAAAACAAAGACATCACCAGTCAGAAAATAGATCGCGGTGAGCGGCGAAAAAGCGCCGGTTTTTGGAGTTACAAAACGTCATGTAACTCAAAAACTAGGAGGGCTAGCAGCATAATTCTTGTACTGGGTGAATCAGCGGTGCATTTTGACTGCGATTTTCATAGCTCTTTGTACCTCCGTCGCGGAGATATGACGAGAGAAGGAACGGCTTCATTTCCAGAGTTTGAAGACTGAGAGAAGGACAGATTTCTGCTAAAAAAGAGGTGTAGACGCGCTTGATGGAGATGGCTTCATGTGTAAGGGTACACTGAAGAGTGTCAAGAAAGGAGAGTGCATGCAAGCAGGGAAGATGTGTAACAACTGTCACAGGTAGGACTCGAACCTCTGCCACCGGGTCCCACAGCAGCGGCTCAACCCTCTGAGCCAAAAGAGGTCTGGTCACAAAGGGGGCGGGTGTCTAAGACACAGAGACTTGAGCAGTCAGAATTAGATCGCGGTGAGCGGCGAAAAACGCCGGTTTTTGGAGTTACAAAACGTCGTGTAACTCAAAAACTAGGAGGGCTAGCAGAATAATTCTTGTACTGGGTGAATCAGCGGACTTTGGTGTATTTTGACTGCGATTTTCATAGCTCTTTGTACCTCCGTCGCGGAGATATGACGAGAGAAGAAACGGCTTCATTTTCAGAGTGTGAGAACTGAGAGGAGGACAGATTTCCACCCCTCAAACAAACGTAATTCATTGCTCAACGGTAAGATAATTGTAAAAACTGATTCCACTGTGAGTGTCAGCAGTGTCTGAAGATATATTGGCACAAGCCTCATGTCCTAACTTTGCTTTGTTCAAGAGATATGGCGATTTTAAAATGCCTCCTGTTACAGAATTTCAGCTCTGAATTTCAAAACCTTCCTATAGCCTTTGAATGGGAAGTAACCTGACCATGTGTCACTTCGAGGCAAATTGCAAAAAAACGGTAAATCTCACAATAAAGACAGTAACATTGTCTGAAAGCCAGCAAAAATACCTACGTTTTGTTGTATAATTTGTGGGGGTTGAGTGGAAATTGAGCGAGTAGCAAGAAGTTGTTCGGACATGAAGGGAAAATTCAGAACAGACCAGCACTCACTCTGAGTTAATTGCATAGCAACCATAGCAACGCATGTATTTTCTGAAAAATCACAATTTTGCAACTGAAAACTTGAAGAGGTATAAAATTAAAACGGTAGAAGATCTGAAAAAGCTGAATCACACAGGAATAGCCCAATAATCTGAGAACATTTTAAAGTTTGAATGGAGTTTCTAGGTGAAAGTATGAGGAAGCAGTTAAGTTTCAAAACCAAGCAAGTTTTAGCAGAATTGTGGAAGTTTTCCATTCATTTCAATGGGACAAATTAAAGGAAAAAAGTGTAATATTTTAAAAAGTATAATAGTAATAAACACCAAAAGTCATAGCTGGCATTAGCAGAAAGAGCAGAACAGTTTAGAGTTTGAACTGAGAAAATCGGCTGAAAACTGAGGGAGTAGTTAATCGGCAAAAAACGTACGGAAGCAACTAGAGGAATAATAAAGAACTAGAAAAATTTGCATTTCCTGCGAAAATGCAGTGTGGATGCTGGAACGCTGAAGCTGTCTGCTGAAACTAGCTGAAAAAGCTAAAAAGTTGCAGAAATTGTAAAAACTTTGCAGAAGCAAAGGAACTTTGCTAAAATGTAGTAACTTAGCAGAACTGTAATATCTTAGAGGAAACATAATACTTGGCAGAAATCTCATAAAAAAGCAGAAAAAGTATGATTTAGCAGAAATGCTGTATTTAGCACAAATCTCATAAAAAAGCAGAAAAAAGTATGATTTAGCAGAAATTCTGTATTTAGCACAAATCTCATAAAAAAGCAGAAAAAAGTATGATTTAGCAGGAATGCTGTATTTAGCACAAATCTCATTAAAAAGCAGAAATAGGATGATTTAGCAGAAATGCTGTATTTAGCACAAATCTCATAAAATAGCAGAAATAGTATGATTTAGCAGAAATGCTGTATTTAGCACAAATACTGTAAATCAGCAGAAATGCTATGACTTAGCACAATAGTAATAAGTTAAATACAAAATTTGGAAAAGCAAAATGGACAGCTGAAAAAATCCTTAACATGCTAAGGGTCCCTCAAATGTAATTGTTAAATGAAAAAAAATCAGCAAAAAAAAAGTATAACAGTCACACAATCACAAATATGAACACATATGGAAACACACAAGCACAGAGAGACACACAGGATCAAATTCAATCAACCAGTCTAAATATATTGAATTTGAATCATACAATAACATGCTCCCATAAAAAGTCTCTCTCTCTCTCTCTCTCTCTCTCTCTCTGTGTCACACACACACACACACACACACACACACACACACACGGGGAGAGAACAGCACGTTTGTACGTCATTCAAGCAGCCTGGGAGCTACTAAATTTGAATCCACCAATCAGAGAGGCTGTGTACTTTTTCCCGCCAAAAAAGGTGCAACTGCTTACACATACGCAGCATAGAGAGAGCCAAACACACAGGGTCTATGCCAGTCAACCAGTCTGAATATATTAAATTTCTATCCACCAATGAGATGCTTTGTGTGTGTCTTTCTTTCTCTCTCTCTCTCCCTCCCTCCTTGTCTCTCTCTCTCTCTCTCTCTCTCTCTCTCTCTCTCACACACACACACACACACTCACACACACACACACACAGCAGCAGCAAGTGAACAGCATGTTTCTAGGTCAGTAAAACAGCTGTGAGCTTCTCAATTTGAATCCACCAATCAGAGAGGCTGTGTGCTTTTCCCGCCAAAACTGGTGCACCAAGTGCAGGCTTTTACACATGCAGCACAGAGAGAGAAAGGATTTTTGCAGTCTATTTCTCATAGTGAGAACTCCCCTCAAACAAACAGCCATAAATTCCTAACCGTAGGGGCTAAAACAGTCATTCTTAGACTGTTTTGTTCAGAAGACATGGGGGAATCTTGAAATGTTGACCATTTAAAATACAAATATGAAATATTAAAGATATATGACATAGATGATTGGTTGGCTTAGAAGCCATGAATGACCCAATATGCAAATTTGAATGTGCCAGGGCTCAGATATGATTGGTTGTCTTAGAAGCCATGAAGGCCCCAATATGCAAATTTGAATGTGCCAGGGCTCAGATATGATTGGCTGGCTGGGAAGCCGTCCAGGTCCTGATAGGTAAGTTTGAATATTACAGTCCTTACAGAGGACTGACTCCCTGAGGACCTGGCAGAAATATATAGAAATACAATGATTACCCAGAAATACTGCATTTAGTAGAAATACTATATTTTAGCACAAATACTATAAAATGGCAGAAATACTATAATTAAGCAGAAATATTATATTAAGTACAAATCCTATAAAATAGCAGAAATAGTATGATTTAGCAGAAATGCTGTATTTAGCACAAATACTGTAAATCAGCAGAAATGGTATGACTTAGCACAATAGTAATAAGTTAAATACAAAAATTGGAAAAGCAAAATGGACTGAAAAAATCCTGAACATGCTAAGGGTCCCTCAAATGTAATTGTTAAATGAAAAAAGAATCAGCAAAAAAAAGTATAACAGTCACACAATCACAAATGTGAACACATATGGAAACACACAAGCACAGAGAGACACACACAGGATCAAATTCAGTCAACCAGTCTAAATATATTGAATTTGAATCATACAATAAGATGCTCCCATAAAAAGTCTCTCTCTCTCTCTCTCTCTCTGTGTCACACACACACACACACACACACACACACACACACACACACACACACACACACAGAGACAGAGTGAAAATCAGGTTTCTAGGTCAGTCCAGCAGCCTGGGAGCTGCTAAATTTGAATCCACCAATCAGAGAGGCTCTGTGCTTTTTCCCGCCAAAACAGGTGCACCTGTTTTTACACACACGCAGCACAGAGACAGGATTTCTGCAGTCTATTTCTCATAGTCAGGACTCCCCTCAAACAAATGGCCACAATTTTCTAACCATAGGGGCTAGAACAGTCATTCTTACACCGTTTTGTTCAGAAGAGATGGGGGAATCTTCAAGTGTTGACAATTTATCATTAAAATATGAATTATTAAAGATATTTGACTTGTAATGCACCATAAGTGAGTAGAGGCGAAGCAAAAACTGCCTTGACCTGCCCTCAAACAACGCTTTCTAACTCTAAATCTATTTGGAGTATCGATATCATTCTTTCACCGTACGAGGCAGCAGGCTTTGGTGAACAGTCAGGTCTCTGTGGGAATCCAAAAAAAAGATATGACGAGAGAAAAAAGTGGTTCAATGTGTCAGGCCTCAGATATGATTGGCTGTTTGGGAAGTCGTGCAGGCCCTGATATGTGAATTTGAATATTACACTCCTCACAGAGGATTACCTCCCTGGGGAGCTGGCAGAAATATATAGAAATACTATGATTAACCAGAAATACTGCATTTAGTAGAAATACTATGTTTTACCACAAATACTATAAAATGGCAGAAATACTATATGAAGTACAAATCCTATAAAAAACAGAAATAGTGTACTATGATTTGGTAGAAAAACTATAATTAATCAAAATTAGTATATTTTTTAGCAGAAATACTAATTTCTGCACAAGTCTTATAAAATAGCAGAAATAGTATGATTTAGCAGAAATGCTGTATTTAGCACAAATCTCATAAAAAAGCAGAAATAGTATGATTTAGCAGAAATGCTCTATTTTGCACAAATCTCATAAAAAAGCAAAAATAGTATGATTTAGCAGAAATGCAGTATTTAGCACAAATGTTATAAAATAGCAGAAATAGCATGATTTAGCAGAAATGCTCTATTTAGCACAAATCTCATAAAATAGCAGAATAGTATGATTTAGCAGAAATGCTGTATTTAGCACAAATGCTGAAAAGTAGCAGCAATGCTATGACTTAGCACAAAAGTAATAAGTTAAATAGAAAAATTGGAAAAGCAAAATGGACAGCTGAACAAATGCTAAACATGCTAAGGGTCCCTCAAATGTAATTGTTAAATGAAAAAAAATCTGTAAAAAAAGTATAACAGTCATACAATCACAAAGATGGACAAATATAGAAACACACAAGCACAGAGAGACACACACAGGATCAAATTCAGTCAACCAGTCTAAATATATTGAATTTAAATCATACAATAAGATCCTCCCATAAAAAGGCTCTCTCTCTCTCTCTGTGTGTGTATCACACACACACACACACACACACACACACACACACACACACACACACACACACACACACACACACACACACACACTCAGGGAGAGAAAATCAAGTTTTTAGGTCAGTCAAGCAGCCTGGGAGCTGCTAAATTTGAATCCACCAATCAGAGAGGCTGTGTACCTTTTCCCGCCAAAACAGGTGCAGCTGTTTTTACACACGCAGCACAGAGAGAGACAGGATTTCTGCAGTCTATTTCTCATAGTCAGGACTCCCCTCAAACAAATGGCCATAATTTCCTAACCGTAGGGGCTAGAACGGTCATTCTTACACCGTTTTGTTCAGAAGAGATGGGGGAATCTTAATGTGTTGACAATTTATCATTAAAATATGAATTATTGAAGATATTTGACTTCTAATGCACCATAAATAATTAGAGGCAAAGCGAAAACTGCCTTGACTCACCCTCAAACAACGCTTTCTAACTCTAAATCTATTTGGAGTATCGATATCATTCTTTCACCGTAAGAGACAGCAGGCTTTGGTGAACAGTCATGGAAATTTTCGGGTCTCTGTGGGAATCCAAAAAAAAGATATGACGAGAGAAAAACGTGCCTCATTTCCAGAGTTTGAAATCTGAAGAAATCTGAGCGAAGGACGAATTTCCTACCCTCAAACAAGTGTAACTCATCTCAGAACGGTAATAGGTGAGAAACAAATTCTTGAATTGTGAGCGTCAGGAGTGTCTGAAGATATACTGGGACAAGCCTCATGTTTTAACTTCGCTTCGTTAAGGAGATATGACGATTCGAAAATGCCTCTCATGACAGAAATCAAGCGGTGATTTTGAACAAACTCTCCATTGACTTTGTATGGAGACTTTTCCAACCTTGTGTTGGTCTGAGGGGATTTGGCAAAATTCTATGAATCCCACAACAATGACAGTGCCATTTTCTGAAAGCCAGCAAAAATACCTACGTTTTGATGTATAATTTGTGTGGGTTGAGTGAAAATTGAGCGAGTAGCAAGAAGTTGTTCGGACATGAAGAGAAGACTGCAAAACCTTCAGTGTCACACTGGAAGCCCAGACCATAGCAACCATAACAACGCATGTATTTTGTGAAAAATCAAAATTTTGCAACTCAAAACTTTAAAAGGGATAAAATTAAAACGGTAAAAGATTTAAAAAAGCTGATTTATACATGAATAGCCCAATAATTTGAGAACATTTTAAAGTTTGAATGGTTGTTCTAGGTGAAAATATGAGGAAGTAGTTAAGTCTCAAAAAAAAGAAAGTTTTAGCAGAATTGCAGAAGTTTCCCATTCATTTCCAATGGGACAAATTAAAGGAAAAAGCTTAATATTTTAAAAAGTATAATAGTATAAAATACCAAAAGATATAGCCGGAAAGGGAAAAATTAGCAGAATAGTTTAAAATTTGAACGGTGAAAATCGGCTGAAAATTGTGGAAGTAGTTAAGTGCCAAAAAGTGTACGGAAGCAACAAGAATAAAGTATAAAGAATAAAGAGAAACAGGAAAACAATAGTGTGGATGCATAAAGCATCCACACAATAAAGAGAAACAGGAAAACAATAGTGTGGATGCATAAAGCATCCACACAATAAAGAACTAGAAAAATTTGCATTTCCTGCGAAAATGCAGTGTGGATGCTGGAACGCTGAAGCTGTCTGCTAAAAATAGCTGAAAAAGCTGGAAAGTTGCGGAAATTGTAAAAACTTTGCAGAAGCAAAGGAACTTTGCTAAAATGCAGTAACTTAGCAGAACTGCAATATCTTAGAGGAAAAATAATACTTGGCAGAAGTACAATAGTAAAACAAAACTTAGCAGAAACATTGTAACTTACCAGAAACACGATAACTTCTCAAAAATACAAGAATTTAGGAGAAATAGTATAAGATAACAGACAGAATATATTTAGCCAAACATTCTTAAACATTACAGATATACTATGATTTAGAAAAACAGTACAACATAGCAGAAATGCTGTGATTTACCAGAGATACTGTAATATACTATGAATATTGTAATTTTAAATAAATACTATGTTTTAGCAAAAATACTCCAGTTTAGCACAAATATTATAACATAGCAGAAGTACTATTCTATACCAGAAATGCTATATTTAGAAAGAAAAAATATAATATAGTAAAAATACTATGATTTAGCAGAAATGCTCTATTTAGCACAAATCTCATAAAATAGCAGAAATAGTATGATTTAGCAGAAATGCTGTATTTAGCACAAATGCTGAAAAGCAGCAGCAATGCTATGACTTAGCACAATAGTAATAACTTAAATAGAAAAATTGGAAAAGCAAAATGGACAGCTGAACAAATGCTGAACATGCTAAGGGTCCCTCAAATGTAATTGTTAAATGAAACAAAATCTGTAAAAAAAAAAAAAAAGTATAACAGTCACGCAATCACAAAGATGGACAAATATAGAAACACACAGAGACACAAACACAGGATCAAATTCAGTCAACCAGTCTAAATATATTGAATTTGAATCATACAATAAGATGCTCCCATAAACAGTCTCTCTCTCTCTCTCTCTCTCTCTCTCTACCTCTCTCTCTCTCTCTGTGTCACACACACACACACACACACACAAACACACACACACACACACACACACACACACACACACACACACACACACACACACACAGGGAGAGAAAATCAAGTTTTTAGGTCAGTCAAGCAGCCTGGGAGCTGCTAAATTTGAATCCACCAATCAGAGAGGCTGTGCACTTTTTCCCGCCAAAACAGGTGCACCTGTTTTTACACACACGCAGCACAGAGACAGGATTTCTGCAGTCTATTTCTCATAGTCAGGATTCCCCTCAAACAAACAGCCATAAATTCCTAACCGTATGGGCTAGAACAGTCATTCTTACAGCGTTTTGTTCAGAAGACATGGGGGAATCTTGAAATGTTGACCATTTAAAATACAAATATGAAATATTAAAGATATATGACATAGATGATTGGTTGGCTTAGAAGCCATGAATGCCCCAATATGCAAATTTGAATGTGCCAGGGCTCAGATATGATTGGTTGTCTTAGAAGCCATGAAGGCCCCAATATGCAAATTTGAATGTGCCAGGGCTCAGATATGATTGGCTGGCTGGGAAGCCGTCCAGGTCCTGATAGGTAAGTTTGAATATTATAGTCAGTCCTTAGAGGACTGACTCCCTGGGGACCTGGCAGAAATATATAGAAATACAATGATTACCCAGAAATACTGCATTTAGTAGAAATACTATGTGTTAGCACAAATACTATAAAATGGCAGAAATACTATAATTAAGCAGAAATATTATATTAAGTACAAATCCTATAAAATAGCAGAAATAGTATGATTTAGCAGAAATGCTGTATTTAGCACAAATACTGTAAATCAGCAGAAATGCTATGACTTAGCACTATAGTAATAAGTTAAATAGAAAAATTGGAAAAGCAAAATGGACAGCTAAAAAAATCCTGAACATACTAAGGGTCCCTCAAATGCAATTGTTAAATGAAAAAAGAATCAGCAAAAAAAAGTATAACAGTCACACAATCACAAATATGAACACATATGGAAACACACAAGCACAGAGAGACACACAGGATCAAATTCAGTCAACCAGTCTAAATATATTGAATTTGAATCATACAATAAGATGCTCCCATAAAAAGTCTCTCTCTCTCTCTCTCTCTCTCTCTCTTTGTCACACACACACACACACACACACACAGGGAGAGAACAGCACGTTTGTAGGTCATTCAAGCAGCCTGGGAGCTGCTAAATTTGAATCCACCAATCAGAGAGGCTGTGCACTTTTCCCGCCAAAACAGGTGCACCTCTTTTTACACACACGCAGCACAGAGACAGGATCTGTGCTGTCTATTTTTCATAGTCAGGATTCCCCTCAAACAAATGGCTATAATTTCCTAACCGTAGGGGATAGAACAGTCATTCTTACACCGTTTTGTTCAGAAGACATGGGGGAATCTTGAAATGTTGACCATTTAAAATACAAATATGACATATTAAAGATATATGACATAGATGATTGGTTGGCTTAGAAGCCATGAATGACCCAATATGCAAATTTGAATGTGCCAGGGCTCAGATATGATTGGTTGTCTTAGAAGCCATGAAGGCCCCAATATGCAAATTTGAATGTGCCAGGGCTCAGATATGATTGGCTGGCTGGGAAGCCGTCCAGG
The DNA here is from genome assembly GCF_036321145.2 of Pelmatolapia mariae. Classification (NCBI taxonomy): domain Eukaryota; kingdom Metazoa; phylum Chordata; class Actinopteri; order Cichliformes; family Cichlidae; genus Pelmatolapia; species Pelmatolapia mariae. Next base: position 30,563,472 of record NC_086229.1, read on the forward strand.
TCCTGATAGGTAAGTTTGAATCTTACAGTCCTTACAGAGGACTGACTCCCTGGGGACCTGGCAGAAATATATAGAAATACAGTGATTACCCAGAAATACTGCATTTAGTAGAAATACTATGTTTTAGCACAAATACTATAAAATGGCAGAAATACTATAATTAAGCAGAAATATTATATTAAGTACAAATCCTATAAAATAGCAGAAATAGTATGATTTAGCAGAAATGCTGTATTTAGCACAAATACTGTAAATCAGCAGAAATGCTATGACTTAGCACTATAGTAATAAGTTAAATAGAAAAATTGGAAAAGCAAAATGGACAGCTAAAAAAATCCTGAACATACTAAGGGTCCCTCAAATGTAATTGTTAAATGAAAAAAGAATCAGCAAAAAAAAGTATAACAGTCACACAATCACAAATATGAACACATATGGAAACACACATGTACAGAGAGACACACAGGATCAAATTCAGTCAACCAGTCTAAATATATTGAATTTGAATCATACAATAAGATGCTCCCATAAAAAGTCTCTCTCTCTCTCTCTCTCTCTCTCTGTGTCACACACACACACACACACACACACACACACACACACACACACACACACACACACACACAGGGAGAGAAAATCAAGTTTCTAGGTCAGTCAAGTAGCCTGGGAGCTGCCAAATTTGAATCCACCAATCAGAGAGGCTGTGTACTCTTTCCCGCCAAAACTGGTGCACCTCTTTTTACACACACGCAGCACAGAGACAGGATTTCTGCAGTGTATTTCTCATAGTCAGGACTCCCCTCAAACAAATGGCTATAATTTTCTAACCGTAGGGGCTAGAACAGTCATTCTTACACCGTTTTGTTCAGAAGAGATGGGGGAATCTTCAAGTGTTGACAATTTATCATTAAAATATGAATTATTAAAGATATTTGACTTCTAATGCACCATAACTGAGTAGAGGCGAAGAGAAAACTGCCTTGACTCACCCTCAAACAACGCTTTCTAACTCTAAATCTATTTGGAGTATTGATATCATTCTTTCACCGTAAGAGACAGCAGGCTTTGGTGAACAGTCATGGAAATTTTCAGGTCTCTGTGGAAATCCAAAAAAAAGATATGACGAGAGAAAAAAGTGCCTCATTTCCAGAGTTTGAAATCTGAAGAAATCTGAGCGAAGGACGAATTTCCTACCCTCAAACAAGTGTAACTCATCTCAGAACGGTAATAGGTGAGAAACAAATTCTTGAATTGTGAGCGTCAGGAGTGTCTGAAGATATACTGGGACAAGCCTCATGTTTTAACTTCGCTTCGTTAAGGAGATATGACGATTCGAATATGCCTCTCATGACAGAAATCAAGCGGTGATTTTAAACGACCTCTCCATTAACTTTCTATTGGGATTTTTGAGACTTTGTGTTGGTCTGAGGAGATTTGCCAAAATTCTATAAATCCCACAACAATGATAGTGACATTTTCTGAAAGCCAGCAAAAATACCTACGTTTTGATGTATAATTTGTGTGGGTTGAGTGAAAATTGAGCGAGTAGCAAGAACTGGTTCGGACATGAAGAGAAGACTGCAAAACTTACAGTGGCTCACTGAAAGCCAAGTTCATAGCAACCATAACAACGCATGTATTTTGTGAAAAATCACAAAAATGAAACTCAAAACTTAAAGAGGGATAAGATGAAAATGATAACAGATATGAAAAAGCTGAATCATACAAGAATAGCAGAAAAATTTGTGAACATTTTAAAGTTTGAATGGTTGTTCTAGGTGAAAGTATGAGGAAGTAGTTAAGTTTCAAAATCAAGCAAGTTTTAGCAGAATTTGGGAAGTTTTCCATTCATTTCAATGGGACAAATTAAAGGAAAAAAGTGTAATATTTTAAAAAGTATAATAGCAAAAAATACCAAAAGTCATTGCCGGCATTAGCAGAAATAGCAGAATAGTTTAAAATTTGAACGGTGAAAATCGGCTGAAAATTGTGGAAGTAGATCCACGGCGAAAAACGTACGGAAGCAACTTGAAGAATAACTAGAAAAACTAGAAAATTTGCATTTCCTGCGAAAATGCTGTGTGGATGCCTTAACGCTGAAGCTGTCTGCTGAAAAGCTGAAAAAGATGAAAAGTTGCAAAAAGTTTATGGTGGTGTGAAAAAAAATGCCTCCCTGAGGAGGATTCGAACCTGGCCCTCCTGGGCTCAAGGCAGAGACTCATCTCACTGTGCCAAACTCACTCTCACAAGCAAAGAGATGGAAAGACTGACAATTATGGTGGAATGAGCAGAAGCGGCTGAGAATTGTGCTGATAAGAGGTGAAAAGGCTGAAAATTTTGCAGAAAAGAGGTCAATCAGCAGAATTTCTGCAGAAGAGAGGAAAAGAAGTAGAAACTTGCGCTGAAAACAGATGAATCAGCAGAGTTTCTGCTGAATAGAGTTTTTTTTTCTGAATACAGCCAAAAAAGCTGGAATTTGTGCTGAAAAGGGGTGAAAAAAATGAAAATTTTGCTGAAAAGGGGTGAAGAAGCTAAAGTTTACCAAATCAAAATATTTGTGCCAAAACATAGTGTTTCTGCCATATTGTGGTACTACTACATTACAACATGAATACGGATTAAAGATAAAAGAAACTGGCAACAAATTCCTCCACTACAAACCAGTCTGATACTACTACTTTGTAGTGTCCATGTTTACTAAGGCACTACCCAAAAGGTGCCACAAGAGGGCACTCCAACACAAGAGATGACCTATGTACACTGATGCACTTAGTAACAGTCAGCTTCCTACTTTGCCACTACGTAATACAGCGGAAATACAGTAGCAGAAATACAATGTTTTTGCAGAAAGACTGTAATTTCACTCATATACTATGAAATAGCAGTAATACTATGATTTGGCAGAAATACTATGTTTCAGTACAAATACTATGACAAAGCAGAAATACTATGACTTAGAAGTAATACTATAACAAAAGGGATTCCTCAAAATACTATGAAATTGCAGTAATTTTAACTCTATGATTTGAAAAAGATGGAAGCATTGAAAAACATGAAAAGGCTGAAATGAGCAGAAAAGAGATGAATCAGCTGAATTTCTGCAGAAAAGAGGCAAAGAAGCTGAACGTTGCGCTGAAAAGAGGTGAATGAGCAGAATTTCTGCTGAAAAGAGGCAGAATTTCTGCTGAAAAGAGGCAGAAGGTTCTGTATGTAGAAAAAGAAACAGGATGAACCATGTGTGAAATAAATAAAGAAATGAAATGAAAGAACAACCTGATTCTGCTCAAATTCACCAATCAGAGCTACTGCCTCTGCTGCTTCATTAGGCTGGGTACTTGTATTGACCAAGGTGGGTTTGAACCGACGACCTTTTAGCTGCAGAGCCGAGTCATTACTGATTGCGCCACCTGGGAAGAGGCTGGGCGGCCGAAAAACAAAGAGATCAGCAATCAGAAATAGATCGCGGTGAGCGGCGAAAAGCGCCGTTTTTTGGAGTTACAAAACGTCGTGTAACTCAAAAACTAGGAGGGCTAGCAGCATAATTCTTGTACTGGGTGAATCAGCGGACTTTGGTGTATTTTGACTGCGATTTTCATAGCTCTTTGTACCTCCGTCGCGGAGATATGACGAGAGAAGAAACGGCTTCATTTTCAGAGTGTGAGAACTGAGAGGAGGACAGATTTCCACCCCTCAAACAAACGTAATTTATGGCTCAACGGTAAGATGAATGTAAAAACTGCTTCCACTGTGAGTGTCAGCAGTGTCTGAAGATGTATTGGCACAAGCCTCATGTCCTAACTTTGCTTTGTTAATTAGATATGGCGATTTGAAAATGCCTCCTGTTACAGAATTTCAGCTCTGAATTTCAAAACCTCCCTATTGACTTTGAATGGGGAGTAACCTAACCATGTGTCACTTCGAGGTGAATTGCGAAAAAACGGTAAATCTCACAATAAAGACAGTAATATTGTGTGAAAGCCAGCAAAAATACCTACGTTTTGATGTATAATTTGTGGGGGTTGAGTGGAAATTGAGCGAGTAGCAAGAAGTTGTTCAGACATGAAGAGAAAATTCAGAAAAGACCAGCACTCACTCTGAGTTAATTGCATAGCAACCATAACAACGCATGTATTTTCTGAAAAATCACAATTTTGCAACTGAAAACTTAAAGAGGTATAAAATTAAAACGGTAGAAGATCTGAAAAAGCTGAATCATACAGGAATAGCCCAATAATCCGAGAACATTTTAAAGTTTGAATGGAGTTTCTGGGTGAAAGTATGAGGAAGTAGTTAAGTTTCAAAACCAACCAAGATTTAGCAGAATTTCTGAAGATTTCCATTGATTTCAATGGGACAAATTAAAGGAAAAAAGTTTAATATTTTAAAAAGTATAATAGTAATAAACACCAAAAGTCATAGCCATCATTAGCAGAAAGAGCAGAACAGTTCAGAGTTTGAACTGAGAAAATCGGCTGAAAACTGAGGAAGTAGTTGAGTGCCAAAAAGTGTACGGAAGCAACTAGAGGAATAATAAAGAATAAAGAGAAACAGGAACTCAATGGTGTGGAAGCCCTTTAGGGCATCCACACAATTTGCATTTCCTGCGAAAATGCAGTGTGGATGCTGGAAAGCTGAAGCTGTCTGCTGAAACTAGCTGAAAAAGCTGATAAAATACAGATATTGTAAAAACTTTGCAGAAGCAAAGGAACTTTCCTAAAATGTAGTAACTTAGCAGAACTGTAATATCTTAGAGGAAACATAATTGATTATGATTTAGCAGAAATGCTGTATTTAGCACAAATCTCATAAAATAGCAGAAAAAGTATGATTTAGCAGAAATGCTGTATTTAGCACAAATCTCATAAAATAGAAGGAAAAGTATGATTTAGCAGAAATGCTGTATTTAGCACAAATCTCATAAAATAGCAGAAAAAGTATAATTTAGCAGAAATGCTGAATTTAGCACAAATCTCATAAAATAGCAGAAAAAGTATAATTTAGCAGAAATGTTGTATTTAGCACAAATCTCATAAAATAGCAGAAAAAGTATAATTTAGCAGAAATGCTGTATTTAGCACAAATCTCATAAAATAGCAGAAAAAGTATGATTTAGCAGAAATGCTGTATTTAGCACAAATCTCATATTATAGCAGAAAAACTATGATTTAGCAGAAATGCTCTATTTAGCACAAATCTCATAAAATAGCAGAAAAAGTATAATTTAGCAGAAATGCTGTATTTAGCACAAATCTCATATTATAGCAGAAAAAGTATGATTTAGCAGAAATGCTGAATTTAGCACAAATCTCATAAAATAGCAGAAAAAGTACAATTTAGCAGAAATGCTGTATTTAGCACAAATCTCATATTATAGCAGAAAAAGTATGATTTAGCAGAAATGCTGTATTTAGCACAAATCTCATAAAATAGAAGAAAAAGTATGATTTAGCAGAAATGCTCTATTTATCACAAATCTCATAAAAAAGCAGAAAAAAGTATGATTTAGAAGAAATGCTGTATTTAGCACAAATCTCATAAAAAGCAGAAAAAGTATGATTTAGCAGAAATGCTGTATTTAACACCAATGCTGAAAAGTAGCAGAAATGCTATGACTTAGCACAATAGTAATAACTTAAATAGAAAAATTGGAAAAGTAAATGGACAGCTGAACAAATGCTGAACATGCTAAGGGTCCCTCAAATGTAATTGTTAAACGAAAAATAATCAGCAAAAAAAGTATAACAGTCACACAATCACAAATATGAACACATATGGAAACACACATGCACAGAGAGACACACAGGATCAAATTCAGTCAACAAGTCTAAATATATTAAATTAAAATCATACAATAAGATGCTTCAATAGAAATTCTCTCTCGCCCTCTCTATCTCTCTCTCTTTGTCACACACACACACACACACACACACACACACACAGGGAGAGAACAGCAAGTTTGTAGGTCAGTCAAGCAGCCTGGGAGCTGCTAAATTTGAATCCACCAATCAGAGAGGCTGTGTACTTTTTCCTGCCAAAACAGATGCACCTGTTTTTACACACACGCAGCACAGAGACAGCCAAACACACAGGGTCTATGCCAGTCAACCAGTCTGAATATATTAAATTTTTATCCACCAATGAGATGCTGCCCTCTCTCTCTCTCTCTCTCTCTCTCTCTCTCTCTCTCTCTCTCTCTCACACACACACACACACACACACTCACACACTCACACACACACACACACACACACACACACACACACACACACACACACACACACACACTCACTCACACACAGCAGCAGCAAGTGAACAGCATGTTTCTAGGTCAGTAAAACAGCTGTGAGCTTCTCAATTTGAATCCACCAATCAGAGAGGCTGTGTGCTTTTTCCCGCCAAAACTGGTGCACCAAGTGCAGGCTTTTACACATGCAGCACAGAGAGAGAAAGGATTTTTGCAGTCGATTTCTCATAGTCAGGACTCCCCTCAAACAAACAGCCATAAATTCCTAACCGTAGGGGCTAACACAGTCATTCTTAGACCGTTTTGTTCAGAAGACATGGGGGAATCTTGAAATGTTGACCATTTAAAATACAAATATGAAATATTAAAGATATATGACATAGATGATTGGTTGGCTTAGAAGCCATGAATGCTCCAATATGCAAATTTGAATGTGCCAGGGCTCAGATATGATTGGTTGTCTTAGAAGCCATTAAGGCCCCAATATGCAAATTTGAATGTGCCAGGGCTCAGATATGATTGGCTGGCTGGGAAGCCGTCCAGGTCCTGATAGGTAAGTTTGAATATTACAGTCCTTACAGAGGACTGAATCCCTGGGGACCTGGCAGAAATATACAGAAATACAATGATTACCCAGAAATACTGCATTTAGTAGAAATACTATGTTTTAGCACAAATACTATAAAATGGCAGAAATACTATAATTAAGCAGAAATATTATATTAAGTACAAATCCTATAAAATAGCAGAAAAAGTATGATTTAGCAGAAATGCTGTATTTAGCACAAATACTGTAAATCAGCAGAAATGCTATGACTTAGCACAATAGTAATAAGTTAAATACAAAAATTGGAAAAGCAAAATGGACAGCTGAAAAAATCCTGAACATGCTAAGGGTCCCTCAAATGTAATTGTTAAATGAAAAAAAATCAGCAAAAAAAAAAGTATAACAGTCACACAATCACAAATATGAACACATATGGAAACACACATGCACAGAGACACAAACACAGGATCAAATTCAGTCAACCAGTCTAAATATATTGAATTTGAATCATACAATAAGATGCTCCCATAAACAGTCTCTCTCTCTCTCTCTCTCTCTGTGTCACACACACACACACACACACACACACACACACACACACACACACACACACACACACAGGGAGAGAAAATCAAGTTTTTAGGTCAGTCAAGCAGCCTGGGAGCTGCTAAATTTGAATCCACCAATCAGAGAGGCTGTGTACCTTTTCCCGCCAAAACAGCTGCACCTGTTTTTACACACACGCACCACAGAGACAGGATCTGTGCTGTCTACTTTTCATAGTGAGGACTCCCCTCAAACAAATGGCCATAATTTCCTAACCGTAGGGGCTAGAACGGTCATTCTTACACCGTTTTGTTCAGAAGAGATGGGGGAATCTTCAAGTGTTGACAATTTATCATTAATATATGAATTATTGAAGACATTTGACTTGCAATGCACCATAACGTAGTAGAGGCGAAGGGAAAACTGCCCTGACTTGCCCTCGAACAAAGCTTTGTAACTCTAAATCTATTTGGAGTATCGATATCATTCTTTCACCGTAAGAGACAGCAGGCTTTGGTGAACAGTCATGGAAATTTTCAGGTCTCTGTGAAAATCCAACAAAAAGTTATGACGAGAGAAAAAAGTGGTTCATTTCCAGAGTTTGAAATCTGAAGAAATCTGAGCGAAGGACAAATTTCCTACCCTCAAACAAGTCTAACTCATCTCAGAACGGTAATAGGTGAGAAAAAAATTCTTGAATTGTGAGCGTCAGGAGTGTCTGAAGATATACTGGGACAAGCCTCATGTTTTAACTTCGCTTCGTTAAGGAGATATGACGATTCGAATATGCCTCTCATGACAGAAATCAAGCGGTGATTTTGAACAAACTCTCCATTGACTTTGTATTGAGACTTTTCCAACCTTGTGTTGGTCTGAGGAGATTTGCCAATATTCTATAAACCCCACAATAATGACAGTGACATTCTCTGAAAGCCAGCAAAAATACCTACGTTTTGATGTATAATTTGTGTGGGTTGAGTGAAAATTGAGTGAGTAGCAAGAAGTTGTTCGGACATGAAGAGAAGACTGCAAAACTTACAGTGGCTCACTGAAAGCCAAGTGCATAGCAACCATAACAACACATGTATTTTGTGAAAAATCACAATTTTGCAACTCAAAACTTAAAAAGGGATAGGATGACAATGGTAACAGATATGAAAAAGCTGAATCATACAAGAATAGCAGAAAGATTTGTGAACATTTTAAAGTTTGAATGGTTGTTCTAGGTGAAAGTATGAGGAAGTAGTTAAGTTTCAAAAACAGGCAAGTTTTAGCAGAATTTTGGAAGTTTTCCATTCATTTCAATGGGACAAATTAAAGGAAAAAAACTTAATATTTTAAAAAGTATAATAGCAAAAAATACCAAAAGTCATAGCCGGAAAGAGCAAAAATAGCAGAATAGTTTAAAATTTGAATGGTGAAAATAGCACAAAAATTGTGGAAGTAGTTCTACGGCGAAAAACGTACGGAAGCAACTTGAAGAATAACTAGAAAAATTTGCATTTCCTGCGAAAATGCAGTGTGGATGCTGTAATGCTGAAGCTTTCTGCTAAAAATAGGTGAAAAAGTTGAAAAGTTGCAGAAATTGTAAAAACTTTGCAGAAGCAAAGGAACTTTGCTAAAATGCAGTAACTTAGCAGAACTGCAATATCTTAGAGGAAAAATAATACTTGGCAGAAGTACAATAGCATAGCAGAACTTTGCAGAAACATTGTAACTTACCAGAAACACGATAACTTCTCAAAAATACAAGAATTTAGGAGAAATAGTATAAGATAACAGAAAGAATATATTTAGCCAAACATTCTTAAACATTACAGAAATACTATGATTTAGAAAAACAGTACAACATAGCAGAAATGCTGTGATTTACCAGAGACACTGTAATATACTATGAATATTGTAATTTTAAATAAATACTATGTTTTAGCAAAAATACTCCAGTTTAGCACAAATATTATAACATAGCAGAAATACTACTCTATAGCAGAAATGCTATATTTAGAAAGAAAAATATAATATAGTAGAAATACTATGATTTATTAGAAAAGCTGTATTTAGCACAAATCTTATAAAATAGAAGAAAAAGTATGATTTAGCAGAAATGCTGTATTTAGCACAAATCTCATAAAAAAAGCAGAAATAGTACAATTTAGCAGAAATGCATAATTTCGCACAAATCTCATAAAAAAGCAGAAAAAGTATGATTTAGCAGAAATGCTGTATTTAGCACAAATCTCTTAAAAAATCAGAAATAGTATGATTTAGCAGAAATGCTGTATTTAGCACAAATGCTGAAAAGCAGCAGCAATGCTATGACTTAGCACAATAGTAATAACTTAAATAGAAAAATTGGAAAAGCAAAATGGACAGCTCAAAAAATCCTGAACATGCTAAGGGTCCCTTAAATGTAATTGTGAAACGAAAAATAATCAGCAAAAAAAGTATAACAGTCACACAATCACAAATATGTACACATATGGAAACACACATGCACAGAGAGACACACACAGGATCAAATTCAGTCAACCAGTCTAAATATATTGAATTTAAATCATACAATAAGATGCTGCCATAAAAAGTCTCTCTCTCTCTCTCTCTGTGTCACACACACACACACACACACACACACACACACACACACACACACACACACACACAGGGAGAGAAAAGCACGTTTGTAGGTCATTCAAGCAGCCTGGGAGCTGCTAAATTTGAATCCACCAATCAGAGAGGCTGTGCACTTTTCCCGCCAAAACAGGTGCACCTGTTTTTACACACACGCAGCACAGAGACAGGATCTGTGCTGTCTATTTCTCATAGTCAGGATTCCCCTCAAACAAATGGCTATAATTTCCTAACCGTAGGGGCTAGAACAGTCATTCTTACACCGTTTTGTTCAGAAGACATGGGGGAATCTTGAAATGTTGACCATTTAAAATACAAATATGACATATTAAAGATATATGACATAGATGATTGGTTGGCTTAGAAGCCATGAATGCCCCAATATGCAAATTTGAATGTGCCAGGGCTCAGATATGATTGGCTGTCTTAGAAGCCATGAAGGCCCCAATATGCAAATTTGAATGTGCCAGGGCTCAGATATGATTGGTTGTCTTAGAAGCCATGAAGGCCCCAATATGCAAATTTGAATGTGCCAGGGCTCAGATATGATTGGCTGGCTGGGAAGCCGTCCAGGTCCTGATAGGTAAGTTTGAATATTACAATCAGTCCTTAGAGGACTGACTCCCTGGGGACCTGGCAGAAATATATAGAAATACAATGATTACCCAGAAATACTGCATTTAGTAGAAATACTATGTGTTAGCACAAATACTATAAAATGGCAGAAATACTATAATTAAGCAGAAATATTATATTAAGTACAAATCCTATAAAATAGCAGAAATAGTATGATTTAGCAGAAATGCTGTATTTAGCACAAATACTGTAAATCAGCAGAAATGCTATGACTTAGCACTATAGTAATAAGTTAAATAGAAAAATTGGAAAAGCAAAATGGACAGCTAAAAAAATCCTGAACATACTAAGGGTCCCTCAAATGTAATTGTTAAATGAAAAAAGAATCAGCAAAAAAAAGTATAACAGTCACACAATCACAAATATGAACACATATGGAAACACACAAGCACAGAGAGACACACAGGATCAAATTCAGTCAACCAGTCTAAATATATTGAATTTGAATCATACAATAAGATGCTCCCATAAAAAGTCTCTCTCTCTCTCTCTCTCTCTCTCTCTGTGTCACACACACACACACACACACACACACACACACAGGGAGAGAAAATCCAGTTTCTAGGTCAGTCAAGCAGCCTGGGAGCTGCCAAATTTGAATCCACCAATCAGAGAGGCTGTGTACTTTTTCCCGCCAAAACAGGTGCACCTCTTTTTACACACACGCAGCACAGAGACAGGATTTCTGCAGTCTATTTCTCATAGTCAGGACTCCCCTCAAACAAATGGCTATAATTTTCTAACCGTAGGGGCTAGAACAGTCATTCTTACACCGTTTTGTTCAGAAGAGATGGGGGAATCTTCAAGTGTTGACAATTTATCATTAAAATATGAATTATTAAAGATATTTGACTTGCAATGCACCATAACTGAGTAGAGGCGAAGAGAAAACTGCCTTGACTCACCCTCAAACAACGCTTTCTAACTCTAAATCTATTTGGAGTATTGATATCATTCTTTCACCGTAAGAGACAGCAGGCTTTGGTGAACAGTCATGGAAATTTTCAGGTCTCTGTGGAAATCCAAAAAAAAGATATGACGAGAGAAAAAAGTGCCTCATTTCCAGAGTTTGAAATCTGAAGAAATCTGAGCGAAGGACGAATTTCCTACCCTCAAACAAGTGTAACTCATCTCAGAACGGTAATAGGTGAGAAAAAAATTCTTGAATTGTGAGCGTCAGGAGTGTCTGAAGATATACTGGGACAAGCCTCATGTTTTAACTTCCCTTCGTTAAGGAGATATGACGATTCGAATATGCCTCTCATGACAGAAATCAAGCGGTGATTTTGAACAAACTCTCCATTGACTTTGTATTGAGACTTTTCCAACCTTGTGTTGGTCTGAGGAGATTTGCCAAAATTCTATAAATCCCACAACAATGATAGTGACATTTTCTGAAAGCCAGCAAAAATACCTACGTTTTGATGTATAATTTGTGTGGGTTGAGTGAAAATTGAGCGAGTAGCAAGAAGTTGTTCGGACATGAAGAGAAGACTGCAAAACTTACAGTGGCTCACTGAAAGCCAAGTGCATAGCAACCATAACAACGCATGTATTTTGTGAAAAATCACAAAAATGAAACTCAAAACTAAAAGAGGGATAAGATGAAAATGGTAACAGATATGAAAAAGCTGAATCATACAAGAATAGCAGAAAGATTTGTGAACATTTTAAAGTTTGAATGGTTGTTCTAGGTGAAAGTATGAAGAAGTAGTTAAGTTTCAAAAACAAGCAATTTTTAGCAGAATTTTGGAAGTTTTCCATTCATTTCAATGGGACAAATTAAAGGAAAAAAGCTTAATATTTTAAAAAGTATAATAGCAAAAAATACCAAAAGTCATAGCCGGAAAGAGCAAAAATAGCAGAATAGTTGAAAATTTGAACGGTGAAAATAGCACAAAAATTGTGGAAGTAGTTAAACAGCAAAAAACGTACGGAAGCAACTTGAAGAATAATAATAATAATAAAGAATAAAGAGAAACAGGAACTCAATAGTGTGGATGCATAAAGCATCCACACAACTAGAAAATTTTGCATTTCCTGCGAAAATGCTGTGTGGATGCCTTATCGCTGAAGCTGTCTGCTGAAAAGCTGAAAAAGATGAAAAGTTGCATGGTGGTGAAAAATTTTTTTTTGCCATGAGCAGGATTTGAACCTGGCCCTCTTGGGCTGACGGCAGCTACTCATCTCACTGAGCCAAACTCATTCTCACAGAGAAGAGGTGGACAGACTGACAAATCTGCTGAAATTAGCAGAAGCTGCTGGGAATTGTGCTGATAAGAGGTGAAAAGGATGAAAATTTTGCAGAAAAGAGGTGACTCAGCAGAATTTCTGCAGAAAAGAGGGAAAGAAGCAGAATGTTGCGCTGAAAAGAGGTGAATGAGCAGAATTTCTGCTGAAAAGAGGCAGAAGGTTCTGTATGTAGAAAAAGAAACACTGTTCAACCATGTGTGAAATAAATAAATAAATGAAATGAAAGAACAACCTGGTTCTGCTCAATCTCACCAATCAGAGGTACTGCCTCTGTCTGCTTCATCAGGCTGTGTACTTGTTTCTGCCATGGAGCGTTAACAATTGTGCTGATAAGAGGTGAAAAGGCTGAAAATTTTGCAGAAAAGAGGTGAATCAGCAGAATTTCTGCAGAAAAGAGGCAAAGAAGCAGATACTTGCACTGAAAAGAGATGAATCAGCAGAGTTTCTGCTGAAAAGAGTGTTTTTTTTATGAAAACAGCCAAAAAAGCTGGAATTTGTGCTGAAAAGTGGTGAAAAAAATGAAAATTTTGCTGAAAAGGGGTGAAGAAGCTAAAGTATACCAAATCAAAGTATTTGTGCCAAAACTTCCATATTGTGGTACTACTACATTACAACATGAATACGGATTAAAGATGAAAGAAACTGGCAACAAATTCCTCCACTACAAATCAGTCTGATACCACTACTTTGCAGTGTTCACGTTTACTAAGGCACTACCCAAAAGGCGCCACAAGAGGGCACTCCAACACAAGAGATGACCTATGTACACTGATGCACTTAGTAACAGTCAGCCTCCTACTTTGCCACTACGTAATACAGCGGAAATACAGTAGCAGAAATACAATGTTTTTGCAGAAACACTGTAATTTCACTCAAATACTATGAAATAGCAGTAATACTATGATTTGGCAGAAATACTATGTTTCAGTACAAATACTATGACAAAGCAGAAATACTATGATTTAGAAGTAATACTATAACAAAAGGGATTCCTCAAAATACTATGTAATTGCAGTAATTCTATGATTTGGCAGAAATACTGTACTTCGTACAAATACAATGCTTTGGTAAAAATACTATATTTTGATTTTAACTCTATGATTTGAAAAAGATGAAAGCATTGAAAAAGGTGAAAAGGCTAAAATGAGCAGAAAAGAGATGAATCAGCAGAATTTCTGCAGAAAAGAGGCAAAGAAGCAGAACGTTGCGCTGAAAAGAGGTGAATGAGCAGAATTTCTGCTGAAAAGTGGCAAAGAAGCAGAACGTTGCGCGAAAAGAGGTGAATGAGCAGAATTTCTGCTGAAAAGAGGCAGAATTTCTGCTGAAAAGAGGCAGAAGGTTCTGTATGTAGAAAAAGAAACACGATGAACCATGTGTGAAATAAATAAAGAAATGAAATGAAAGAACAACCTGATTCTGCTCAAATTCACCAATCAGAGCTACTGCCTCTGTCTGCTTCATTAGGCTGGGTACTTGTATGTATTTCGGTCTATATTAGAAAAGCTGCTAAAATGATAAAACTTTGCAGAATTGTAATAAATGATCAATATAAATGTCAGGTCTTTGATAGTGTTTAAATTTGTAATGAAAAAAAAATGTTGAAGCGAGGTGGGATCGAACCCACGACCTTTGAGGTGCAGAGCCGTGTCATTACTGATGGCGCCACCTGGCAAGGGGGCGGGCGGCTGAAAAACAAATAGATCAGCAATCAGAAATAGATCGCGGTGAGCGGCGAAAAGCGCCGTTTTTTGGAGTTACAAAACGTCGTGTAACTCAAAAACTAGGAGGGCTAGCAGAATAATTCTTGTACTGGGTGAATCAGGGGACTTTGGTGTATTTTGACTGCGATTTTCATAGCTCTTTGTACCTCCGTCGCGGAGATATGACGAGAGAAGAAACGGCTTCATTTTCAGAGTGTGAGAACTGAGAGGAGGACAGATTTCCACCCCTCAAACAAACGTAATTTATGGCTCAACGGTAAGATGAATGTAAAAACTGCTTCCACTGTGAGTGTCAGCAGTGTCTGAAGATATATTGGCACAAGCCTCATGTCCTAACTTTGCTTTGTTAAGGAGATATGGCGATTTTAAAATGCCTCCCGTTACAGAATTTCAGCTCTGAATTTCAAAACCTCCCTATAGACTTTGAATGGGAAGTAACCAGACTATGTGTCACTTCGAGGCAAATTGCGAAAAAACGGTAAAACTCACAATAAAGATAGTAACATTGTCTGAAAGCCAGCAAAAATACCTACGTTTTGATGTATAATTTGTGGAGGTTGAGTGGAAATTGAGCGAGTAGCAAGAAGTTGTTCAGACATGAAGAGAAAATTCAGAACAGACCAGCACACACTCTGAGTTAATTGCATAGCAACCATAGCAACGCATGTATTTTCTGAAAAATCACAATTTTGCAACTGAAAACTTAAAGAGGTATAAAATGAAAACCGTAGAAGATCTGAAAAAGCTGAATCACACAGGAATAGCCCAATAATCTGAGAACATTTTAAAATTTGAATGGAGTTTCTAGGTGAAAGTATGAGGAAGCAGTTAAGTTTCAAAACCAAGCAAGTTTTAGCAGAATTGTGGAGGTTTTCCATTCATTTCAATGGGACAAATTAAAGGAAAAAAACGTAATATTTTAAAAAGTATAATAGCAGAAAATACCAAAAATCATAGCAGGAATTAGCAAAAATAGCAGAATAGTTTAAAATTTGAATGGTGAAAATAGCACAAAAAATGTGGAAGTAGTTAATGGACGAAAAACGTACGGAAGCAACTTGAAGAATAATAATAATAAAGAATAAAGAGAAACAGGAACTCAATAGTGTGGATGCCTTTGAAGGCATCCACACAACTAGAAAATTTGCATTTCCTGCGAAAATGCTGTGTGGATGCCTTAACGCTGAAGCTGTCTGCTGAAAAGCTGAAAAAGCTGAAAAGCTGCAAAAAGTTGTATGGTGGTGGAAAAAAAAAAAATGTCGTCCTGAGTAGGAATCGAACCTGGGACTCCTGAGCTCAAGGCAGCAACTCTCCTCACTGACCCAAACTCATCCTCACAAAGAAGAGGTGGACAGACTGACAATTCTGGTGAAATTAGCAGAAGCTGCTGAGAATTGTGCTGATAAGAGAGGAAAGGCTGAAAATTTTGCAGAAAAGAGATGAATCAGCAGAATTTCTGCAGAAAAGAGTTTTTCCTGAAAACAGCTGAGATTTGTGCTAATAAGAGGTGAAAAGGCTGAAAATTTTGCAGAAGAGATGAATAAGCAGAATTTGGGCTGAAAAGAGGTGAAAATTCTGCTGAAAAGAGGTCTGCAGAACTCTTTTCAGAATTCTGCTGAAAAGATGTTTTTGCTGAAAATAGCTGAAAAAGCTAGGATTTGTGCTGAAAAGTGGTGAAAAAACTGAAAATTTTGCTTAAAAGAAGTGAAAAAGCTGAAATTGAGTTAAATAAGTTTAACTGTTAACTGAAAGAAATTTTGCCATAAGCGGGATTTGAACCCGGGCCTCCCAGTCTGAGAACGGATGCTCATCTCACTGAGCTAAAACACAGGTCAACCCGGCAAGGAAAATCAGTGAGGCCATCTATAATATGGCAGAAATGGGCAAAAAATATTGCAAAAAAAATTCAATATCTCAAAAAGTATAGAAGTTATGAGCACCAAAAGTCATAGCCGGAAAGAGCAGAAAGAGCAGAATTTTTTAAGATTTGAATGGTGAAAATCGGATAAAAACTGTGGGAGTAGTTAAGTGCCAAAAAACGTACGGAAGCAACTAGTAAATAGTGGAATAAAGAATAAAGAGAAACAGGAACTCAATAGTGTGGATGCCTTTGAAGGCATCCACACAATAAAGAATAAAGAGAAACAGGAACTCAATAGTGTGGATGCATAAAGCATCCACACAATAAAGAATAAAGAGAAACAGGAACTCAATAGTGTGGATGCATAAAGCATCCACACAATAAAGAGAAACAGGAACTCAATAGTGTGGATGCATAAAGCATCCACACAACTAGAAAAATTTGCATTTCCTGCGAAAATGCAGTGTGGATGCTGGAACGCTGAAGCTGTCTGCTAAAACTAGCTGAAAAAGCTGAAAAGTTGCAGAAATTGTAAAAACTTTGCAGAAGCAAAGGAACTTTGCTAAAATGTAGTAACTTAGCAGAACTGTAATATCTTAGAGGAAACATAATACCTGGCAGAAATACAATAACATAGCAGAACTTAGCAGAAATATTTTGATTTAGCAGAAATGCTGTATTTAGCACAAATCTCATAAAACAGAAGAAATAGTAGGATTTAGCAGAAATGCTCTATTTAGCACAAATCTCATAAAAAACGCAGAAATAGTATGATTTAGCAGGAAAGAAGTATTTAGCACAAATCTCATAAAATAGCAGAAACAGTAATATTTAGCAGAAATGCTGTATTTAGCATAAATCTTATAAAATAGCAGAAATAGTATGATTTAGCAGAAGTAGTGTATTTAGTACAAATCTCATAAAATTGCAGAAAAGGTATGATTTAGCAGAAATACTCTATTTAGCACAAATCTCATAAAAAAGCAGAAATAGTATGATTTAGCAGAAATGCAGTATTTAGCACAAATGCTGAAAAGTAGCAGTAATGCTATGACTTAGCACAATAGTAATAACTTAAATAGAAAAACTGGAAAAGTAAATGGACAGCTGAACAAATGCTGAACATGCTAAGGGTCCCTCAAATGTAATTGTTAAATGAAAAAAAATCTGTAAAAAAAAGTATAACAGTCATACAATCACAAATATGGACAAATATAGAAACACACAAGCACAGAGAGACACACACAGGATCAAATTCAGTCAACCAGTCTAAATATATTGAATTTAAATCATACAATAAGATGCTCCCATAAAAAGGCTCTCTCTTTCTCTGTGTCACACACACACAGAGAGAGAGAGAGAGAGAAAATCAGGTTTCTAGGTCAGTCCAGCAGCCTGGGAGCTGCTAAATATGAATCCACCAATCAGAGAGGCTGTGTGCTTTTTCCCGCCAAAACAGGTGCACTTTCTTTTACACACACGCAGAACAGAGACAGGATTTCTGCAGTCTATTTCTCATAGTCAGGACTCCCCTCAAACAAATGGCCATAATTTCCTAACCGTAGGGGCTAAAACAGTCATTCTTACACCGTTTTGTTCAGAAGACATGGGGGAATCTTCAAGTGTTGACCATTTAAAATACAAATATGACATATTAAAGATATATGACATAGATGATTGGTTGGCTTAGAAGCCATGAATGACCCAATATGCAAATTTGAATGTGCCAGGGCTTAGATATGATTGGTTGTCTTAGTAGCCATGAAGGCCCCAATATGCAAATTTGAATGTGCCAGGGCTCAGATATGATTGGCTGGCTGGGAAGCCGTCCAGGTCCTGATAGGTAAGTTTGAATATTACAGTCCTTACAGAGGACTGACTCCCTGGGGACCTGGCAGAAATCTATAGAAATACAATGATTACCCAGAAATACTGCATTTAGTAGAAATACTATGTTTTAGCACAAATACTATAAAATGGCAGAAATACTATAATTAAGCAGAAATATTATATTAAGTACAAATCCTATAAAATAGCAGAAAAAGTATGATTTAGCACAAATGCTGTATTTAGCACAAATACTGTAAATCAGCAGAAATGCTATGACTTAGCACAATAGTAATAAGTTAAATAGAAAAATTGGAAAAGCAAAATGGACAGCTGAAAAAATCCTGAACATACTAAGGGTCCCTCAAATGTAATTGTTAAATGAAAAAAGAATCAGCAAAAAAAAGTATAACAGTCACACAATCACAAATATGAACACATATGGAAACACACATGCACAGAGAGACACACAGGATCAAATTCAGTCAACCAGTCTAAATATATTGAATTTGAATCATACAATAAGATGCTGCCATAAAAAGTCTCTCTCTCTCTCTCTCTGTCTCTCTCTCTCTCTCTGTGTCACACACACACACACACACACACAACACACACACACACACACACACACAGGGAGAGAAAATCAGGTTTCTAGGTCAGTCAAGCAGCCTGGGAGCTGCTAAATTTGAATCCACCAATCAGAGAGGCTCTGTGCTTTTTTCCCGCCAAAGCAGGTGCACCTGTTTTTACACACACGCAGCACAGAGACAGGATTTCTGCAGTCTATTTCTCATAGTCAGGATTCCCCTCAAACAAACAGCCATAATTTCCTAACCGTAGGGGCTAGAACAGTCATTCTTACACCGCTTTGTTCAGAAGACATGGGGGAATCCTGAAATGTTGACCATTTAAAATACAAATATGACATATTAAAGATATATGACATAGATGATTGGTTGGCTTAGAAGCCATGAATGCCCCAATATGCAAATTTGAATGTGCCAGGGCTCAGATATGATTGGCTGGCTGGGAAGCCGTCCAGGTCCTGATAGGTAAGTTTGAATATTACAGTCCTTACAGAGGACTGACTCCCTGGGGACCTGGCAGAAATATATAGAAATACAATGATTACCCAGAAATACTGCATTTAGTACAAGTACTATGTTTTAGAACAAATACTATAAAATGGCAGAAATACTATAATTAAGCAGAAATATTATATTAAGTACAAATCCTATAAAATAGCAGAAAAAGTATGATTTAGCAGAAATGCTGTATTTAGCACAAATACTGTAAATCAGCAGAAATGCTATGACTTAGCACAATAGTAATAAGTTAAATACAAAAATTGGAAAAGCAAAATGGACAGCTGAAAAAATCCTGAACATGCTAAGGGTCCCTCAAATGTAATTGTTAAATGAAAAAAAAACAGCAAAAAAAAAAAAGTAACAGTCACACAATCACAAATATGAACACATATGGAAACACACAAGCACAGAGAGACACACAGGATCAAATTCAGTCAACCAGTCTAAATATATTGAATTTAAATCATACAATAAGATGCTGCCATAAAAAGTCTCTCATCTCTCTCTGTGTGTGTGTGTCACACACACACACACACACACACACACACACACACACACACACACACACACACACACACACACACACACACACAGCAGCAGCAAGTGAACAGCATGTTTCTAGGTCAGTCAAACAGCTGTGAGCTTCTCAATTTGAATCCACCAATCAGAGAGGCTGTGTGCTTTTTCCCGCCAAAACTGGTGCACCAAGTGCAGGCTTTTACACATGCAGCACAGAGAGAGAAAGGATTTTTGCAGTCTATTTCTCATAGTCAGGACTCCCCTCAAACAAACAGCCATAAATTCCTAACCGTAGGGGCTAAAACAGTCATTCTTAGACCATTTTGCTCAGAAGACATGGGGGAATCTTGAAATGTTGACCATTTAAAATACAAATATGACATATTAAAGATATATGACATAGATGATTGGTTGGCTTAGAAGCCATGAATGCTCCAATATGCAAATTTGAATGTGCCAGGGCTCAGATATGATTGGTTGTCTTAGAAGCCATGAAGGCCCCAATATGCAAATTTGAATGTGCCAGGGCTCAGATATGATTGGCTGGCTGGGAAGCCGTCCAGGTCCTGATAGGTAAGTTTGAATATTACAGTCCTTACAGAGGACTGACTCCCTGGGGACCTGGCAGAAATCTATAGAAATACAATGATTACCCAGAAATACTGCATTTAGTAGAAATACTATGTTTTAGCACAAATACTATAAAATGGCAGAAATACTATAATTAAGCAGAAATATTATATTAAGTACAAATCCTATAAAATAGCAGAAATAGTATGATTTAGCACAAATGCTGTATTTAGCACAAATACTGTAAATCAGCAGAAATGCTATGACTTAGCACAATAGTAATAAGTTAAATACAAAAATTGGAAAAGCAAAATGGACAGCTGAAAAAATCCTGAACATGCTAAGGGTCCCTCAAATGTAATTGTTAAATGAAAAAAAAACAGCAAAAAAAAAAAAGTAACAGTCACACAATCACAAATATGAACACATATGGAAACACACAAGCACAGAGAGACACACAGGATCAAATTCAGTCAACCAGTCTAAATATATTGAATTTAAATCATACAATAAGATGCTGCCATAAAAAGTCTCTCATCTCTCTCTGTGTGTGTGTGTCACACACACACACACACACACACACACACACACACACACACACACACACACACACACACACACACACACACACAGCAGCAGCAAGTGAACAGCATGTTTCTAGGTCAGTCAAACAGCTGTGAGCTTCTCAATTTGAATCCACCAATCAGAGAGGCTGTGTGCTTTTTCCCGCCAAAACTGGTGCACCAAGTGCAGGCTTTTACACATGCAGCACAGAGAGAGAAAGGATTTTTGCAGTCTATTTCTCATAGTCAGGACTCCCCTCAAACAAACAGCCATAAATTCCTAACCGTAGGGGCTAAAACAGTCATTCTTAGACCATTTTGCTCAGAAGACATGGGGGAATCTTGAAATGTTGACCATTTAAAATACAAATATGACATATTAAAGATATATGACATAGATGATTGGTTGGCTTAGAAGCCATGAATGCTCCAATATGCAAATTTGAATGTGCCAGGGCTCAGATATGATTGGTTGTCTTAGAAGCCATGAAGGCCCCAATATGCAAATTTGAATGTGCCAGGGCTCAGATATGATTGGCTGGCTGGGAAGCCGTCCAGGTCCTGATAGGTAAGTTTGAATATTACAGTCCTTACAGAGGACTGACTCCCTGGGGACCTGGCAGAAATCTATAGAAATACAATGATTACCCAGAAATACTGCATTTAGTAGAAATACTATGTTTTAGCACAAATACTATAAAATGGCAGAAATACTATAATTAAGCAGAAATATTATATTAAGTACAAATCCTATAAAATAGCAGAAATAGTATGATTTAGCACAAATGCTGTATTTAGCACAAATACTGTAAATCAGCAGAAATGCTATGACTTAGCACAATAGTAATAAGTTAAATACAAAAATTGGAAAAGCAAAATGGACAGCTGAAAAAATCCTGAACATGCTAAGGGTCCCTCAAATGTAATTGTTAAATGAAAAAAAAACAGCAAAAAAAAAAAAGTAACAGTCACACAATCACAAATATGAACACATATGGAAACACACAAGCACAGAGAGACACACAGGATCAAATTCAGTCAACCAGTCTAAATATATTGAATTTAAATCATACAATAAGATGCTGCCATAAAAAGTCTCTCATCTCTCTCTGTGTGTGTGTGTCACACACACACACACACACACACACACACACACACACACACACACACACACACACACACACACACACAGCAGCAGCAAGTGAACAGCATGTTTCTAGGTCAGTCAAACAGCTGTGAGCTTCTCAATTTGAATCCACCAATCAGAGAGGCTGTGTGCTTTTTCCCGCCAAAACTGGTGCACCAAGTGCAGGCTTTTACACATGCAGCACAGAGAGAGAAAGGATTTTTGCAGTCTATTTCTCATAGTCAGGACTCCCCTCAAACAAACAGCCATAAATTCCTAACCGTAGGGGCTAAAACAGTCATTCTTAGACCATTTTGCTCAGAAGACATGGGGGAATCTTGAAATGTTGACCATTTAAAATACAAATATGACATATTAAAGATATATGACATAGATGATTGGTTGGCTTAGAAGCCATGAATGCTCCAATATGCAAATTTGAATGTGCCAGGGCTCAGATATGATTGGTTGTCTTAGAAGCCATGAAGGCCCCAATATGCAAATTTGAATGTGCCAGGGCTCAGATATGATTGGCTGGCTGGGAAGCCGTCCAGGTCCTGATAGGTAAGTTTGAATATTACAGTCCTTACAGAGGACTGACTCCCTGGGGACCTGGCAGAAATCTATAGAAATACAATGATTACCCAGAAATACTGCATTTAGTAGAAATACTATGTTTTAGCACAAATACTATAAAATGGCAGAAATACTATAATTAAGCAGAAATATTATATTAAGTACAAATCCTATAAAATAGCAGAAATAGTATGATTTAGCACAAATGCTGTATTTAGCACAAATACTGTAAATCAGCAGAAATGCTATGACTTAGCACAATAGTAATAAGTTAAATAGAAAAATTGGAAAAGCAAAATGGACAGCTGAAAAAATCCTGAACATACTAAGGGTCCCTCAAATGTAATTGTTAAGTGAAAAAAAAACTCAGCAAAAAAAAAAAGTATAATAGTCACACAATCACAAATATGAACACATATAGAAACACACAAGCACAGAGAGACACACAGGATCAAATTCAGTCAACCAGTCTAAATATATTGAATTTGAATCATACAATAAGATGCTCCGATAAAAAGTCTCTCTCTCTCTCTCTCTCTCTCTCTCTGTGTGTCACACACACATATGCAGCACAGAGAGAGACAGGATTTCTGCAGTCTATTTCTCATAGTCAGGACTCCCCTCAAACAAATGGCTATAATTTTCTAACCGTAGGGGCTAAAACAGTCATTCTTAGACCGTTTTGTTCAGAAGACATGGGGGAATCTTGAAATGTTGACAATTTAAAATACAAATATGGAATATTAAAGATATATGACATAGATGATTGGTTGGCTTAGAAGCCATGAACGCCCCAATATGCAAATTTGAATGTGCCAGGGCTCAGATATGATTGGCTGGCTGGGAAGCCATGAAGGCAACAATATGCAAATTTGAATGTGCTAGGGCTCAGATATGATTGGTTGTCTTAGAAGCCATGAAGGCCCCAATATGCAAATTTGAATGTGCCAGGGCTCAGATATGATTGGCTGGCTGGGAAGCCGTCCAGGTCCTGATAGGTAAGTTTGAATATTACAGTCCTTACAGAGGACTGACTCCCTGGGGACCTGGCAGAAATATATAGAAATACAATGATTACCCAGAAATACTGCATTTAGTACAAGTACTATGTTTTAGAACAAATACTATAAAATGGCAGAAATACTATAATTAAGCGGAAATATTATATTAAGTACAAATCCTATAAAATAGCAGAAATACTATGATTTAGCAGAAATGCTGTATTTAGCACAAATCTCATAAAAAAGCAGAAAAAGTATGATTTAGCAGAAATGCTGTATTTAGCACAAATCTCATAAAAAAGCAGAAAAAGTATGATTTAGCAGAAATGCTGTATTTAGCACAAATCTCATAAAAAAGCAGAAAAAGTATGATTTAGCAGAAATGCTGTATTTATCACAAAGGCTGAAAAGCAGCAGAAATGCTATGACTTAGCACAATAGTAATAACTTAAATAGAAAAATTAGAAAAGCAAAATGGACAGCTGAAAAAATGCTGAACATGCTGAGGGTCCCTCAAATGTAATTGTTAAATGAAAAAAAATCAGTAAAAAAAGTATAACAGTCACACAATCACAAAAATGGACAAGTATAGAAACACACAAGCACAGAGAGACACACAGGATCAAATTAAGTCAACCAGTCTAAATATATTGAATTTAAATCATACAATAAGATGCTCCCAGAGAGAGAGGCTCACTCTCTCTCTCTCTCTGTGTCACACACACACACACACACACACACACACACACACACACACACACACACACACACACACACACACAGGGAGAGAAAATCAAGTTTTTAGGTCACTCAAGCAGCCTGGGAGCTGCTAAATTTGAATCCACCAATCAGAGAGGCTGTGTGCTTTTTCCCGCCAAAACAGGTGCACCTGTTTTTACACACACGCAGCACAGAGACAGGATTTCTGCAGTCTATTTCTCATAGTCAGGACTCCCCTCAAACAAATGGCCATAATTTCCTAACCGTAGGGGCTAGAACGGTCATTCTTACACCGTTTTGTTCAGAAGAGATGGGGGAATCTTCAAGTGTTGACAATTTATCATTAAAACATGAATTATTAAAGATATTTGACTTCTAATGCACCATACCTAAGTAGAGGCGAAGAGAAAACTGCCCTGACATGCCCTCGAACAAAGCTTTGTAACTCTAAATCTATTTGGAGTATCGATATCATTCTTTCACCGTAAGAGACAACAGGCTTTGGTGAACAGTCATGGAAATTTTCAGGTCTCTGTGGAAATCCCAAAAAAAGTTATGACGAGAGAAAAAAGTGGCTCATTTCCAGAGTTTGAAATCTGAAGAAATCTGAGCGAAGGACGAATTTCCTACCCTCAAACAAGTGTAACTCATTTCAGAATGGTAATAGGTAAGGAACAAATTCTTGAATTGTGAGCGTCAGGAGTGTCTGAAGATATACGGGGACAAGCCTCATGTCTTAACTTCGCTTCGTTCTGGAGATATGACGATTCGAATATGCCTCTCATGACAGAAATCAAGCGGTGATTTTGAACAAACGCTCCATTGACTTTGTATGGAGACTTTTCCGACCTTGTGTTGGTCTGAGGAGATTTGGCAAAATTCTATAAATCCCACAACAATGACAGTGACATTTTCTGAAAGCCAGCAAAAATACCTACGTTTTGATGTATAACTTGTGGAAGTTGAGTGAAAATTGAGCGAGTAGCAAGAAGTTGTTCGGACATGAAGAGAAGACTGCAAAACCTTCAGTGGCACAGTGGAAGCCAAGACCATAGCAACCATAACAACGCATGTATTTTGTGAAAAATCACAAAAATGAAACTCAAAACTTTAAGAGGCATAAAAGTAAAACGGTAAAAGATTTGAAAAAGCTGACTTATACCTGAATAGCCCAATAATTTGTGAACATTTTAAAGTTTGAATGGTTATTCTAGGCGAAAGTATGAGGAAGTAGTTAAGTCTCAAAAACAAGAAAGTTTTAGCAGAATTGCAGAAGTTTCCCATTCATTTCCAATGGGACAAATTAAAGGAAAAAGCTTAATATTTTAAAAAGTATAATAGTATAAAATACCAAAAGATATAGCCGGAAAGGGAAAAATTAGCAGAATAGTTGAAAATTTGAACGGTGAAAATCGGCTGAAAATTGTGGAAGTAGATCCACGGCGAAAAACGTACGGAAACACCAAGAATAACTAGAAAAATTTGCATTTCCTGCGAAAATGCAGTGTGGATGCTGGAACGCTGAAGCTGTCTGCTAAAAATAGCTAAAAAAGCAGGAAAGTTGCAGAAATTGTAAAAACTTTGCAGAAGCAAAGGAACTTTGCTAAAATGCAGTAACTTAGCAGAACTGCAATATCTTAGAGGAAAGATAATACTTGGCAGAAGTACAATAGAAAAGCAAAACTTAGCAGAAACATTGTAACTTACCAGAAACACGATAACTTCTCAAAAATACAAGAATTTAGGAGAAATAGTATAAGATAACAGACAGAATATATTTAGCCAAACATTCTTAAACATTACAGAAATACTATGATTTAGAAAAACAGTACAACATAGCAGAAATCCTGTGATTTACCAGAGATACTGTAATATACTATGAATATTGTAATTTTAAATAAATACTATGTTTTAGCAAAAATACTCCAGTTTAGCACAAATATTATAACATAGCAGAAGTACTATTCTATAGCAGAAATGCTATATTTAGAAAGAAAAAATATAATATAGTAAAAATAGTATGATTTAGCAGAAATGCTCTATTTAGCACAAATCTTATAAAATAGCAGAAATAGTATGATTTAGCAGAAATGCTGTATTTTGCACAAATCACATAAAATAGCAGAAAAAGTATGATTTAGCAGAAATGCTGTATTTAGCACAAATCTCATAAAATAGCAGAAAAAGTATGATTTAGCAGAAATGCTGTTTTTAGCACAAATCTCATAAAAAAGCAGAAATGATATGATTTAGCAGAAATGCTGTATTAAGCACAAATCTCATAAAATGGCAGAAATAGTATGATTTAGCAGAGAAGCTGTATTTAGCACAAATCTCATAAAATAGCAGAAAAAGTATGATTTAGCAGAAAATCTGTATTTAGCACACATCTCATAAAATAGCAGAAATAGTATGATTTAGCAGAAATGCAGTATTTAGCACAAGTCTTATAAAACAGCAGAAATAGTATGATTTAGCAGAAATGCTGTATTTAGCACAAATGCTGAAAAGCAGCAGCAATGGTATGACTTAGCACAATAGTAATAACTTAAATAGAAAAATTGGAAAAGCAAAATGGACAGCTGAACAAATGCTGAACATGCTAAGGGTCCCTCAAATGTAATTGTTAAATGAAAAAAAATCTGTAAAAAAAAAAGTATAACAGTCACATAATCACTAAGATGGACAAATATAGAAACACACAAGCACAGAGACACAAACACAGGATCAAATTCAGTCAACCAGTATAAATATATTGAATTTGAATCATACAATAAGATGCTCCCATAAACAGTCTCTCTCTCCCTCTCTCTCTCCCTCTCTCTGTGTCACACACACACACACACACACACACACACACACACACACACACACACACACACACACACAGGGAGAGAAAATCAAGTTTCTAGGTCAGTCAAGCAGCCTGGGAGCTGCTCAATTTGAATCCACCAATCAGAGAGACTGTGCACTTTTTCCCGCCAAAACAGGTGCACCTCTTTTTACACACACGCAGCACAGAGACAGGATTTTTGCTGTCTATTTCTCATAGTCAGGATTCCCCTCAAACAAACAGCCATAAATTCCTAACCGTAGGGGCTAAAACAGTCATTCTTAGACCGTTTTGTTCAGAAGACATGGGGGAATCTTGAAATGTTGACCATTTAAAATACAAATATGAAATATTAAAGATATATGACATAGACGATTGGTTGGCTTAGAAGCCATGAATGCCCCAATATGCAAATTTGAATGTGCCAGGGCTCAGATATGATTGGTTGTCTTAGAAGCCATGAAGGCCCCAATATGCAAATTTGAATGTGCCAGGGCTCAGATATGATTGGCTGGCTGGGAAGCCGTCCAGGTCCTGATAGGTAAGTTTGAATATTACAGTCCTTACAGAGGACTGACTCCCTGGGGACCTGGCAGAAATATATAGAAATACAATGATTACCCAGAAATACTGCATTTAGTAGAAATACTATGTTTTAGCACAAATACTATAAAATGGCAGAAAAACTATAATTAAGCAGAAATATTATATTAAGTACAAATCCTATAAAATAGCAGAAATAGTATGATTTAGCAGAAATGCTGTATTTAGCACAAATACTATAAATCAGCAGAAATGCTATAACTTAGCACAATAGTAATAAGTTAAATAGAAAAATTGGAAAAGCAAAATGGACAGCTGAACAAATGCTGAACATACTAAGGGTCCCTCAAATGTAATTGTTAAATGAAAAAAAATCAGCAAAAAAAAAAAAGTATAACAGTCACACAATCACAAATATGAACACATATGGAAACACACAAGCACAGAGAGACACACAGGATCAAATTCAGTCAACCAGTCTAAATATATTGAATTTAAATCATACAATAAGATGCTCCCATAGAAAGGGTCTCTCTCTCTCTCTCTCTCTCTGTGTCACACACACACACACACACACACACACACACACACACACACACACACACAGGGAGAGAAAATCAAGTTTCTAGGTCAGTCAAGCAGCCTGGGAGCTGCTAAATTTGAATCCACCAATCAGAGAGGCTGTGCACTTTTTCCCGCCAAAACAGGTGCACCTCTTTTTACACACACGCAGCACAGAGACAGGATTTCTGCAGTCTATTTCTCATAGTCAGGATTCCCCTCAAACAAATGGCTATAATTTTCTAACCGTAGGGGCTAGAACAGTCATTCTTACACCGTTTTGTTCAGAAGAGATGGGGGAATCTTCAAGTGTTGACAATTTATCATTAAAATATGAATTATTAAAGATATTTGACTTCTAATGCACCATAACTGAGTAGAGGCGAAGAGAAAACTGCCCTGACTTGCCCTCGAACAAAGCTTTGTAACTCTAAATCTATTTGGAGTATCGATATCATTCTTTCACCGTAAGAGACAACAGGCTTTGGTGAACAGTCATGGAAATTTTCAGGTCTCTGTGGGAATCCAAAAAAAAGATATGACGAGAGAAAAAACTGCCTCATTTCCAGAGTTTGAAATCTGAAGAAATCTGAGCGAAAGACGAATTTCCTACCCTCAAACAAGTCTAACTCATTTCAGAATGGTAATAGGTAAGGAACAAATTCTTGAATTGTGAGCGTCAGGAGTGTCTGAAGATATACGGGGACAAGCCTCATGTCTTAACTTCGCTTCGTTCTGGAGATATGACGATTCGAATATGCCTCTCCTGACAGAAGTCAAGCGGTGATTTTGAACGAACTCTCCATTGACTTTGTATGGAGACTTTTCCGACCTTGTGTTGGTCTGAGGAGATTTGGCAAAATTCTATAAATCCCACAACAATGACAGTGACATTTTCTGAAAGCCAGCAAAAATACCTACGTTTTGATGTATAACTTGTGGAAGTTGAGTGAAAATTGAGCAAGTAGCAAGAAGTTGTTCGGACATGAAGAGAAGACTGCAAAACCTTCAGTGTCACACTGGAAGCCAAGACCATAGCAACCATAACAACGCATGTATTTTGTGAAAAATCACAAAAATGAAACTCAAAACTTTAAGAGGCATAAAAGTAAAACGGTAAAAGATTTGAAAAAGCTGACTTATACCTGAATAGCCCAATAATTTGAGAACATTTTAAAGTTTGAATGGCTATTCTAGGCGAAAGTATGAGGAAGTAGTTAAGTCTCAAAAACAACAAAGTTTTAGCAGAATTGCAGAAGTTTCCCATTCATTTCCAATGGGACAAATTAAAGGAAAAAGCTTAATATTTTAAAAAGTATAATAGTATAAAATACCAAAAGATATAGCCGGAAAGGGAAAAATTAGCAGAATAGTTGAAAATTTGAACGGTGAAAATCGGCTGAAAATTGTGGAAGTAGATCCACGGCGAAAAACGTACGGAAGCAACTAGAACTAGAAAAATTTGCATTTCCTGCGAAAATGCAGTGTGGATGCTGTAAAGCTGAAGCTGTCTGCTGAAAACAGCTGAAGAAGCTGAAATAAGTATTTGAAAAGTAGTTGAATTTTTAATCAATTTGCAGAAGCATAACAACTTAGCAAAAATTAAAAAACTTAGCTGAAATGCAACTTGGCCGAAATATTGTAACTTACTAAGAAATAGTATAATATAGCAGAAGTATTGTAATTCAGCTGAAATGTTAATATTTAGCACAAACATAACAATTTGGAAGAAATGGTTTAACAGTATAACTTGGTATACAATACTATAACATTGTAGCAGAAATACTATAATTTAGCGGAAAAGTAACAACTTTGGAAAACAGTGTGACTCAGCAGAAATATAATAATATAATAAGCACAAATACTATATCATAGCAAAAAATATATCTAGTTAAAAATGTCATATCTTAGTGAACATTTATGACAGTTTTGACACAAAACTGAAAAAAATAAATAAATAAACAGAACAAGATGAAGTTACCGCAAAACTACTTGGGAAAATTGGCAGAAAAACCATGTCAACACATTTATTTTCTTAAAAAAAATCATCATGAAATTGGTGCACCTTACTCAATGCAATTGGGATATGCATTTCTCCTGAGATGATTGGAACCATGATTCCAAGTGTATTTTCAGTGTTCTGACACCCATGTCTGAATACTGGGATAAAATGTTTTCATCAGTACAAATCCCACACTACCCTGAATCGAATGATAAGATTTATTACCACACACTATTCACTTAGAAGATTTCACATCTAATGATACATGTGGAGAGAGCAATTAGAAGCATCAAGGCGATCAAAATATTTGACACCATTATCCCTCGGAACGGTGCTGGCAGTGCACACAGCTGCTTCCTAAGTATTATCAAAACAAACCCCTGGTTAAAACTTTGGCTAAAGATTTCACTGTCAGTGAAGTTGCACAGTTCACTTGGCATTTAGATTGCTCATCTGGTAGATAGGGCACCTCATATACTAAAGCTACGAGACCTCTGCAGCAGCTATAGTCTTGTGTTTATTCCACTGATTGAATTAAACTTAAATGTTTTAAAAAGCTGCACCGCTCAGACCAGTGCTTGTAACTGCACTATTTTTATAGTAAATAGTTTTATATTGGTTCAGGTAGATTATATATGATGTAAATGATTAGAGCTCTAATTATTGATAACAAACAACAATTTTTAACAAGTTAATGTAAAAAATGGTTTTAATGAAATTCAGATTTTAGTGATTGTAGCCCCTCAAATGTAAATATTGGAACTATGCTTTGGCTATTTTAGTAATGTTTACATAATCACATTTATGAATTGCACTGATTTACACTTGGATATATGTTTTTCCTGCCAAGAATAAAGAAAACCTACATTTATTTCAACATATGCACAGCTAATTATGCAACCAAGCACCCTGTTGATTTACCATTAAGATTGCATTAGATGAGAAGAAGAAACTGGAGAGTGCATGTGTGTGGTGTGACCAACATACTGAACATTTAACTTGACATCTTTAAATCACCTGTACTCTTTTAAGACCACACAATAGAAATCAAATTATTTAAGAGAGAAGTGCATCAGCGTGTGAACATGAAAGTAACACCAGTCCACGCTCTCTCTGATGCTGCTGTTAACTTTGTGTCAACATAGTCGTTACAAGTGACTTTTACAGAGAGACAGGGTGCCATTCTTAGTTGAAGGTATCTGAAGTGAACATAATTCCTCACATAAAGACACTTTATCTCAAGCAGTCCAAACGGTGGCTGTGCAGATGGATCAAAGATCAACCCATCTGGTGAGTAACCAAGCCAGGGAGCGTCAGGGTGGACAACGAGGCCATGAGGCCTATAGTTAAAGTTTTTCAATTTGCAGTTTTCTCCAGCTGCGTTAAACTCCATGTCTGTCCCTGTGCTCACGTCTGCAGTCTGTCTCGTTCCTTTGAGGATTCTCTCTTCACAGTTTCACCCCTCATATAACAAACCTCTTAAACATGAAGATGTAATCTTGGCCTGTGGAGCTGATGCTAATCCTGGTCGGCTGCCTGTTCTCCTGTTGCTGTCTCAGTCTTATTTGCCATGTCATCTGTGCTTTCAAGATGGAAGAGTTCATCCTCACTGCAAACATGCACACACTCTGTGGGGTCCAGCCTGTACTCACAGTGTAGAGTAGCAGTGGCAGGTAAAGAGGAGGATCTTGGTAAATGTTTACAGATGTTGTGGCTAATTTGGGCTGCTGGTAAGAAAGCACACTCACCAATGCTGTCTCAACACAGGTTTTCTCATCACTGATGCCCATGGTTGCTGTTAGAGGTCAATCTGTTACATCAAAGTCTTTGCATGATTCTCCAGTGTTTAGCAAGGAGAGGTGAAGTGGGTCACCAGCCAAGTCGTTGTGCAGTTTATTTCTGTTAAATGCCTCACATAATAATATGAGGGTAGAATGAGGCACTGTGAAAGTCATCTGTGCAATAATGACAATAATAATAATAATAACAACAACAACAATATATACACTTAAAAACTACCCCGCACACAATAGTTTTACACCTGAGCACTTAAAGTTAGAGCACTTTATTCATCACTTAAATCACTTTTAACTGGATTGTCAACGTCTGACAGTTTTTGGTCTGTTTACAAGTTTTACTGTTTATGTTTGTTTGTCTTTACTTTTATGAATAGCTGCTACAGGATGTATATATAATTATATTAATTATATTTAAACATTGCACTTTCTATTGTGCTTGGAGCATGTTACCTGACTGTTGTACACTAATATTGTATATAACAGCAGCTTACTATCTCACCTGATTTCTCCTTCCATGACTCAATTGAGCCTTGGTCTGGTGATGACCATTTTAATAGCTAGTTCCAACCCCTAAAAAAAAGCAATAACAAATATTTTTTTTAAAAATAAAATAAAAAAAATACTTATCAAACAAGCATATAACATATTATTTATTGCAGGTTAGAAAATAACATTAAAGGGTCAGGCCTGAATATGAATCTCAGTGCTGTTTGGGTTTGTCCCACTGTTGCTCTGTCTCGGTGTAGGTGTGAAGAGACAACCTGCAGCTTCATTTCTGATTGAAAGAGCAAGGCTCACACTGTGAGATTTTGTCAGTCGCGCGATTCAGCTCCTGCTCAAACTGTACGATTGACTCGCAGGGGTTAGAAGTTCGTAGGTCACGATGCAGGGTCTCACACTATACGGCCCGATGCTCTGATGCGACCCGAGTGCTCACACTGTGCGTCCATAACATGAAGGTTATAACAGAAATTCTGTCGCTCGCTCTCCCTCTCTGTCTTTCACTCACACAGACACGCACACCACCGCCATCAACTTTGCTAAATTGCTAATGAAAAACATTGATCAGGCAGCTGTGATTGAGCAGCAATGTCTATCCAACTATTTTCACGGTTGTTGTGGTCATGATAATTTTGTGAGGCCACATCGAAAAGGCTCGGATGAGCTTTCCAAAGTTCTACAAGTGCCTCCATCGCTTGTGTCCAGATCACATGCTGCACTGCTGTGCTGCGCCGTCTTTTTCGCTGACATTTGTGTTTGCGCGTGCGCAGTGTGAGAAGCTGCGGTGACACCCTCACGACGGTCGCGAGGATTTCAAACAGGTTTGAAATCCTCAGGACCAAGCGATTGATGATCAGGAGCTGGTCGTGAGGTGTCAATCGCTTCTCGTTACCCCACGTATACTGCACGATGCACGATGAAGGCCATAATCGGGCCGATCACCAAAACGGTCGCACGACTCAAAAATCGGCTCAAAATGGGCCAAAAATCACACAGTGTCTGCCCAGCATATGCCGGGCTCACACTGTGAGATTTTTTCAGCCGCGCGATTCAGCTCCTGCTCAAACTGTACGATTGAGTCGCAGGGGTTAGAAGTTCATAGGTCACGATACAGGGTCTCACACTATACGGCCCGATGCTCTGATGCGACCTGAGTGCTCACACTGTGCGTTCATGAAATGAAGGTTATAACAGAAATTCTGTCGCTCGCTCTCCCTCTCTGTCTTTCACTCACACAGACACGCACACCACCATCAACTTTATGAAAAACATTGATCAGGCAGCTGTGATTGAGCAGCAGTGTAAATCCAACTATTTTCACGGTTGTTGTGGTCGTGATATCTTTGTGAGGCCACATCGAAAAGGCTCGGGTGAGCTTTCCAAAGTTCTACAAGTTGTGCCTCCATCGCTTGTGTCCAGATCACACGCTGCACCGCTGTACTGTGCCGTTTTTTTCGCTGACATTTGTGTTTGCGCGTGCGTAGTGTGAGAAGCTGCGGTGACACCCTCACGACGGTCGTGAGGATTTCAAACAGGTTTGAAATCCTCCCGACCAAGCGATTGATGAACGGGAGCTGGTCGTGAGGTGTTAATCGCTTCTCGTTACCCCACGTACACTACACGATGCACGAAGCACGATGAAGGACAAACTCGGGCCGATCACCAAAACGGTCGCACGACTCAAAAATCGGCTCAAAATGGGCCAAAAATCGCACAGTGTGAGCCCGGCATAAGCCCAGACAACACTGCCAGCTACACACCAACACCAATCAGAAATAAGGACAACAGGGTCCCGAACCTCTGCTCTGTCTGCACTGAAGCACATAGAGAGGCAGTCTACACACAATGGCTATACAATAATTCAGAGGCAGAGGCCTGTGACATCCACCAGGTACAAAGAGGGCTAGATGATGGCACTGAAAATGAAGCTGGAGTCAGAGTCATTTATAATTCTGTGAATTCATCTTTTTACAAGTAGACAAACAGCAACACTGAACTGAATTGAACAACCATGCATGCATTGTTTACCAAGTCTCTCAGAGTATAATTTCTCTGACCTTTCTCAGTGTCCGACAGAGTACCCAAATAGCATACCTTTATTAAAATGTAATTTTAATAAATAGCAGTAGAATACAGGTAACTGATATTCATTTACCCTAAGTTTTAAAAGTTATTCCTGGAAATAAATTTAATTCAAGTGTCAAAATTATAATAAAACCTTTTTTCAATGTGGCATTTTGTGTATGATTTATAAGAGAACACATAAAGTTCAACTTAAGTGACGATCAAAGACTGCAGGTCATTAATCAATGTATAAAACTAAAATAAATGTATTTTAGTTACACAGCACACAAACACGGAAGCAAGACGTGTAATTAGAATTACATAAATATGAATTCATTAGTGCAATTTCTTTAACCATAGAGAATGACTAAATCCTTAGGACAATGTCATATCAGTGCACTGAACTCACTATGTTATCCATCTAACAGAGCCTCAACATGTTCGCACTGTAATTTCCCCTCATGAATGAATTTATGCTTGCACTAATCTGAATGTTCGCAGGGAAATCAAACGCATTTTACTGGCAGTACTCAAGTTGACTTACCTTTGTTTGAATGACGACGTCTTCACAACGTGGAGTCTAAAAATAGCCAAATCTTGTAACCAACCATTGGTTAATCGGATGTGCGCCTCCAGACATTTGTAATTGCGAAACTGGTTCGCTGTGTATGCGCTAACTCCACAGGTACGGAAATATATCAGGCTTCGGGGTTTCTGCTCCACTGCCGTTTTTTCATACGGGTCCACATTTCCAATGCACGCTATTTTTTGCAAGTACCGTCCGACACAATCTGAGTCTATAAAGTTCTTTTTGTTTTGAGCTGCTTTTAAGTACAGTTTGTATCTTCCTTCCAAACGAGTGTTTGTTTTGATTCGTGGCCTGATAAAATGGTGGGATGCTCCCACAATGCATTGCGGCGTGACGTCAACTCCAAAGCCCTATAACTGATTTTATAAATCTCAAATTTACGTTTGAGACTTATAAAATAGTAATGATAATTCCATAATTAAAATTAGACGAGTTAACAAAAAAACAAAACAAAAAACAAAACAGTGATAACATAAAATCAACACAAGGCAGTCCAATCACGAAACACAATCGTAGTTAGCCAATCAGGGCGGGTGACAACAGATTACATCACAAGTTGTAACTTAAAGACCGGCGGGAACCTTCTTTGATCTTTCTAAGATACTTCGAGGGACACAGACGGCTCTTACTGTTCTTAACAACTTTATAAAACGTAAGTATTGAATTTTGAGGGTGTTTTTTTTTACTACCCTTATTTATACCCTTATAATATGTATAATACAATATAGGGCAAGACACAAGATCTAGCCATTTAACTTGCTGTCAATATAAAGACTGTCAAAGACTGTCAAATCTGACTTTTCTTTCTTTTTTCTATGTTACGTTTCTATTGCAGAGAAATTCATTATCGATAAATTCACATTTACTATTGACAGTAATGTATTAGTGGGTGTCATAGTTGATGAACTTATTGTCTCATGGGTATTTAATTGAAAAAAGATCTAAATGTATTAATGAAAAATAATTTCAGTCCTAATTTTTTATATGAAATATTAAGATCTTAATATTAAGATTTGACAAATCTTCGAGATCTATAACAGTTTTATAAACTTTAAGATGTTAAGTTTGAGCTGTGAGTCTCTAAATTTGCTTAAGGCTGGCACTCTGCCCTGGCAACAACACTTTCTAGCACTTTCTCAATTAAGCTATACAAAAACTGAATAACCAATAGGAGTTAAGCTAAAAGACTTAAACAAAAACCTAATGGAAACCAGATTTTGAATAACTTCATTTCCCACAATGCCTCAGAGCCATTTTCTGCATGGTTACAGAGGTTGTGACTGACATGAAAGCGTGCTAGATTACTCTCATTCTATTGGCTCAAATGATTAACAAGGGGGACCAATAGAAAGAGCCACAGCCACAGGAACTATGCAAGTGCATTACGTTCGTGTGTGTGTGTGTGTGTGTGTGTGTGTGTGTGCGTGTGTGTGTGGAAGGGGGGGGGGGGGAATCTCCAACAAACAACAAATATTTTAGGCATTTAAATAAAGTTAAATAATTTCTTGTTCACAAATTTAGAGCCAAAGAAGGTATTCACAAATTATGAATACCCGGCTTTGTCTTAACTAAAACTGTCTTAACTAAAACTTACTTTGACCAACTCTCTTTGCTGTAATATTTGCATTAATTCAATGAAATCTTAGAACTGTTAGCTTTATTTTAAAACCAACATTGTATTTAATATCAGAAAAATACTTTTAGACAGGCCTGGGTTTTTTGTCCTGTCATTTTTAAGCGGGAACCTCAGAAAGGTAATTTTTGAGTTTTGTTTGACATCAGAAAGCAAAGAGACTGCACAAAATCTAATCTACAGGTGTTACCATATTATATGACCCTTGGTTGTAACAGAAATGTATTAACTTCTTAATATTTTTTGTGTTGCCTTTTTTTCAGAATGGCTTTGATGAAGCTTCTAAATACCCGCCCTGACACGCCATATTTCCGGCCACCCCCACTGCACTTCAAAGTGTTAAGATCATGCGACCAGCTGAGGGTCACTAGCTGGCACTTCGAAGATGGGACAGCTAAACCACTGATAACCAAAAAGAACACAGTGGCAGCCATCACAGATAGCCAGACTGTGACCAAGGTCACGATATTTGAGGAGTTTGCCTCTAAAATCCAGCAGGGGGGGTGCTACATAATGAGAGGATATGAACTCAGGGGCACGGCCCCACCATACAATATAAATATAACTGCACGAACACAATTTTTTAGGGCACCCACCCTAACTGTGACTGAAGGTCATTTCACAGAAGCAGAGCATCTTCTGGATCCTCCTGCTCCACTCACACCTCTGAAGATGAGCTCCACAAATGGCGGGCTCATCACAGTCCAAGGGGAGGTGGTGGAGGTAAGTATTTGTGGTTCCATCAGAATTTACATGGCTTTAGGTTTCCAAATAACCCATTATTGCGTGTATTTTTTACAGTTAAAATATTTTTTGCTGTCAAGCAGAGACTAAATTCTGTTAACATTGTTAAGCACAATTTTTAAAAAATATTTTCCTAAGACCGTTTCTGGTATTTATGCAGCCAATTTGCATTGTGTCTACATACATTTGCATTGTAAGGGCTAGATTCTAATAAACAGTCTCTATTTGATAATAAAAAACAAACAGAATAATTCTTTTATATACCTATGTATATAAATTTACACAAAGGTCTTCATCTTAATATATACTTTGTAATAAAAATAAAAGCAGATACAATGGAAACTGGCAAAATTACCCTGAATTGGGCATAATGGACACCAACTAGAATTTGTAAACTGGCAGACTTTTCATTTATGTTGCTGTCACTTAAGAATCCAACTAAGTTACAAATGTATTGTTTGTAGAAAGATTTCCTTCAAGCTGTTTCATAATCATGAAAAACATCCTAATAAACTGCTTCTGATAAGTTCAATGAAGAATACTTAACATATAACAAATAACAGCAATAATATAATCTAAAAATCTTACTGAAGAAATAAAAACCTACCACATATCAATACACTAACTATTACTGATATTTTTATTTCAATTTACTTTTCAGTTTTCTGCAGTAAAGGACGTACTGTCCGGAAGACAGCACGTTCCCTTGCGGAATCTACAGCTAAAGGAGGTAATGATGCAATTTCAGTTTTATATTGAAATTGGTTAAACTAATGTGACAAATTTGACATTGCTGGTACATGAGCAGAGTGTCTGAGGCTGTGGGCTTTCTTTTTCTAGTTACTGGATTTTGGATTATTTAATTAATAAATCTTTAATTCTGTCATATTTGTGATTTCAGGATGGGTACACCATGTCAGTCTGCCTCTGGAGGGAGGCAGGAATTTACACCTTTAATGTGGGAGACCAGATTAACCTCTCCCACATGAAGCTGAACCACACCGCATATGGGCCACAGCTGCACAGCACTACTTATACAAAGATTGAGGTATGAAGAAGCTAAACCTTTGTACCAATATATCACAGCATTGTCTTATCAACAAATGTTTAGAACTAGGTTTCGAAATGTAACTACATATTCTTTCAGTCTGGGTCAAAATATGAAATAATATTACATATATTTATATATATATATATATATATATATATCATATTATGTTATGTTATACACACACACACATATAGATGTCCAGATGAACATAATCCCAAGACGCCTTTGGGATTTAATTACCTGCATGATTGATCATGCATCATATAATGCATAATGTAACACATACATATAAACGTATAAACACTTATACGTGGTTTCAGTAAGTCTTGGTGACTTACTGAAACCACATGATGACCATAGATTTTCTTTTTGGATAAAAAAGGGAATGTTTGCAGGGCTAAATATGTGCTTATGCTTTGTCAACAGACAAAAGTAGAGGACAGAGCAGAGGTCCTGATCATTGGTGTGGCTACGAGTGACAAGCCGAACCAGCTTGAAGTGCTTTTGGATGATGGGCAGAGTCTCTTCATCGACAGTGAGCTCTGGCAACCATTTGATAATGAACTTGAGGAGGCAGCGGTCAGGGTAAAAGTTCAAATTAAAGGCAAGCAAATTATGCAGATTGAAAAAAAATCACTGTGAATAATTTAAAAAATGTACAGTTCCTTTGTTTGTTACTTGTTTGTTTGTTCAAAAATATAAAATGTTATATTTTATAAATTAAAAACAATGAAGTTCATTTTTTCTATGTATTTATAATTTTTAATCACACATTGTTCAATACTTAAGTGACAGCAACATAAATGAAAAGTTTGCCAGTTTACAAATTCTAGTTGGTGTCCATTATGCCCAATTCAGGGTAATTTTGCCAGTTTCCATTGTATTTGCTTTTATTTTTATTACAAAGTATATATTAAGATGAAGACCTTTGTGTAAATTTATATACACAGGTATATAAAATAATTATTCTGTTTGTTTTTTTATTATCAAGTAGAGACTGTTCATTAGAATCTAGCCCTGTACCATAGTTAACTGTTTTAACTTTAACTTATTTTTGACATCAAAAAATCAAATAAATAGCTGGAAATACATAAAACAGTCTTGTGTCTATTAAATGAAGCTGAAAGTATGGTTACTAAAACATTCTTTCTGTGACAACAACAACCTACATCTGAACACAGTCAAGACCAAGAAAAGGAGATGGTAATCGACTTCAGGAGAACAAGGTGATCTGAGCACTTTACCTTGATGAGGAGGTAGAAAGGGTAGAAATCTATAAGTTTCTCAGGGCCCACATCTTGGCCAACTTTACCAGGTCCACAAACATTTCCCACCAGGTAGGGAAAGCACAACAAAGGTTGCATTTTCTCAGGAAGCTGTGTCAGGCCCAAATAACTCAAATACTTCTAATTAACAGCTACTGTTCCACCATTGACAGCCTTCTGACCTACTACTT
The DNA here is from genome assembly GCF_036321145.2 of Pelmatolapia mariae. Classification (NCBI taxonomy): domain Eukaryota; kingdom Metazoa; phylum Chordata; class Actinopteri; order Cichliformes; family Cichlidae; genus Pelmatolapia; species Pelmatolapia mariae. The sequence continues at coordinate 30,603,674 of NC_086229.1, forward strand.
TACACTCTGGTTCAACTGCTGTACTGTGGAAGACAAAAGCAAACTGCAGCAGGTGGTGAGGGCAGCAGAGCAGGCAAAGAAATTTATACAGGCAGACTTCAGCGAAAAGCCAGCATCATCATCAAGGACCCCTCTCACCCTGGACACTCACAACAATTGAAATATATATATATATATATATATGTGTGTGTGTGTGTGTGTGTGTGTGTGTGTGTGTTTGTTTTAAACACTGGAAGGCTATAAATGTTTGGTTTTTTAAAAAGAAGAATAACAGAACAGATCAAGGCTGAATGTTGTATTTTGTACATAATAAATGGGGCAGGTCTATCAACAATATTTGATTTGTACCTTTTGAAAAAAAAATTCCTTTCATTATTCATTTTAACATTTCTGCTCTTTTAATTTTTTATTCAAATAATTGTGGAGCAAAATGATGAACTTGAGATTTCTGGGTGGACATGATATCAATGAGAATAGAATAGAATAGAATAGAATATTCCTTTAATTGTCCCACAAGGGGAAATTTGGTTGTATCAGCAGCAGCACAAAAAAAAAGAAAACACACACACACACATATATACAAACAGAACAGGACACAGAACAGAAACATGATTTTTACATAGTTACATTAATTTACATTAATTACATTACAAATTAATCTAAAATCTATACAAACAATTGAAGCATCCGTTGGAATTGTGAATACATCCTTCTTTGCCATGTTTACATTTATGGCCCTAAGATGCAAAGACACATGATACGCTATTAACTGCAAAAATATATACATATATAAACAGGAAATGAGAGACAAAATATATTCTCTGATTTGCTGGAGTTTTGTGCACATCCAGTATGGCAAGGATAAACAACATTACAACTACATTAAAACTCCCAAGAGCTTCTGTTTTTCATTTAGTTTAGTTTTAGTTTAGCTTTCCTAATTTGATGATAAAGTACAGAATATTGTTGAAATGAAGTTCACATTGTGATATATTTCAGGTATGGAGAGTCACACAGCTGAACAATTGATGCACATGTTTAAAGAAACAGGTATAAAATACAAAACATTGCTGTGGAATAAATTACATTGAAAAATAATCACTGCCCTGTGTTAGAGAGTGATTTATGATCAGGTATTAATTGGGTTAACTTTACCTCTTACAGCTTTTCACGTAGTGCTGTGACCAGGATGGAATTTATCATAAAGTAGCTGTAAACAGTAGACTCACCAACATGAATGTTATGGTTCTACTCTGATCAAAACTCATGTCAGCTGTGTGATCTCATAAAATGATAAACAGAAACACATATGACTGGATGTGATCTTCATGAACTTCATAAACTTTTCAAATAGACTTAATGGGTCAAACTATATGTCTGACCCATTATCTATATATATTAGAGCAGTCTAAGCACAGATGTGGAAAACCACTGTTACACCTATTCTATACTCATGTACTTACTGACACCCCATGCTAAGGCAGTATTCATACAAACACACTTTGAGCTTTCTTTCTTTATCCTCTTAAACACTTTCTTTTTTTTTTCACATTTTGAGGTTGTGTAATCTCTATAAAGAATATGTGTAATGGTTCAATAGATTCTGATTTAAATGTCCATAATAATCAAATGATCATTATTGTGCATCCTACAATTCAAGATTTAGAGCTGTGTGTTTGTATGAATTCAGCTTGCTATACTTATAGACTAAAATTATACAAATCCACTATTTAACCAAACAAGTTACATTGTTTGGCTAAACAGATTGGGTTTGTTCTACAACATAATTATTCAACAATTGAAAATACAAAACAATATAATTGCACATTAATCCAAAAATGGTGCAGTTACTTATTTCATAGGTCTGATATTGTTTGTTAAATCTGGTGACACAAACAGAGTCAAAAAGTCATTGTTGGTGTAACATGTGGCTCTTTTTACCTTTGACCAATGATGTGCTGCTAAAACAAATAAAAAGTATGTAAATTAAAAAATGTTTTTGTTTAGTAAAAGGACTGAATTTACGTGGAAACTGTCACCTTAAAGCCTCATTTTAAATACCATCACAAACAGATGTTTTCCAAATATTTAACAAAGCTGCAGCACATTCGATCACTGCATCTAAATCTAAAAGAAGACAAAAACATATCAAATATAATTTACACAATGGAAGACTTTTGATTTAATAACTAAGCTTAAAATAAATGTTACCTTTGAATATTTGTGGGAAAAATCTGATGCTACCCCAAGAGTTCCCCAAGTCACACTGGAAATGATGACAAGCTTGCAGCCCTGTCTTCCTGGAGTTAGGTGCCAGATCAGTAGCAGTGAGGTGACAGAAGTTGGTGTCTAAGAGTGGTCAAACACTGACACTCTGTCCACTTGTGTAGAGTCTAAGAAGCTGGAATGCAGGCATGCAGGACGAGCTTGTTCTAAAAAAATACAGAAAAAACAACAACATTTCATTGGTGTTAAGGCATAAAAACTACAAACAAGTAATACAATGAGAAAATATTGAAATACCCCATAGGTGCTGCAGGCCAATAACCAGAATCCAGAGCAATCTCACACCATGTGAGTGTGAGATTGGTGAAGATAGACACAAGCTCAAATGATGAGGTTTGAATGTCCCAGTTTGGAAACTGAAAAACTCAGAAGACAGCAGTACCTGCACAGAGAGACAGAGTAGAAAAAAACCCATACATTTTTCATCCATAATGTGAATTAAAACTCATAAAGTGCCAATTAGTTTAATCATTTGAGTGTGGAATTATTTATGAAATAAACAGGATTTTAATTAATTAATTAAATTAAAAGCTCTGATATGTATTTTGTTTTTATCAAAGATAAAGAATCATACCTTTCTCTGCTCTGTAGACCACTGGACTCTGACAGGCAGTACAGTTTCCTCAGTATGAGTCATCCTTGATGGTTTCACAGGTGTCGACTGTGGCAGCATGGTGATGGTCTCTAGATTAGGCAGGAGGTCAGGTGATGTGATCTTCTCCACTGTTGCCACACTGATATGGTAGTTCATAAAACAGCAGTGTCTGTGTGACATGTAGTTATCTGTGCAGTCCAGCACTGATGGATCAGGTTTGGCTCAGCAGTTCATGAAGATGGTGTTAAGATGTTGTTGTTTCAGCTGAGGATGGTGAAGTTTGAAGGTTTTGCCACAAAGGAGACATGACTGTGTGTGCCCTGTCTGAAGAAAATAAACCTACAAAACATAAAGTGCTTTTAACACTACCCACCCTCCCCACCCACCCATCTCAGCCCCCAAATGTCAATATAATGCTGGTATGGGGTGTCAGTTAGTAAATCTACTTAGTGCATCAGAAAGTATGGGCTACACCTAAAGCCCATGCTTTCTGATGTCTTTGCAGCTATTTCCAGCTGCTCAGAGAATTCTGACTTGGCCTTTATCCACCCAAACCCAAACCCACCCGGATAAAGGCCAAGTCAGAAAATGGATGCAGAAACTTTCCATTTATATCTAAATCAGTTTTATACACATTCTGTTATTTTTATTACAGAAATCTCTGGTAGCCTAAAGATAGTTTAAAACTTTTGACTTTTTTTTTACCTGTAAAACATGATCAACAAAAACTCATTCACCAAAAAAACCTTTGATTCTACAAAATCTATTATAATTAAGAAAATATAATTATCTGTATTTATGCATGTGACCCATAATAAATACCTGCATTTATTAGGGATTTATTTATTTACTATTTAATATTTTGAAAGCCCTTTGAGGAGAAGCTCTCATTTCTTGAGATGCATACATCACAGTAAAATAAAGTATCAACAAAAAGAGAGGACAATTTACACCAATGAAAAAATGCATTTTAAAAGAGTAGATTTAGTAATTTAAAACATGATGATAAAAATAAATGATGTTGGTTTAATAAATGTTGCAGCACATTTCAGATCAGAGGTGCTTGATAACAGAAGCGAGATGTTCCCTGCTCTACATGAAGTTCAGCCATGGTTTGGTGAATTGATTAATAACACTGCAATAAGAAAGGGTCTTCTTGCAGACAGTCAATGAAAAATCTTTTTCATACTCTACAATCAGTAAACTCTGTAACAGACATGATCTGTAATTGTTTCAAAACTCACCAGACGACTTCATGATTGGCTGGAGGACAGGACACAGAACACAGGGTTGTGGTAACTGTAATATGTCCTCAGAACACCTGCATGAAGATTCTGCTGTGGCTGAGAAACAAAAATGAGGTCAAGCAGGGTGTTCTTGTCTGTAGTGGCAGAGGTGATCAGCTGTGAATACCCTCTCGACTGAAACTGCTCCAGAATCTGTTTTCTTCCACTCTGTAACTGGTTCTCATTAAAATCTCCACACACAATGATTGGGTGACAGTCCATTATTTCAAGTGAATCTAAAAGACTTACCAGGTTTTGCATGAATGGTGCCAAACTGTAGTCTGGAGGTCTGTACACAACCGCAATGAGCGCAGGGAATGGAGCCTGAACCTTTAACACTAAGAACTCAAGATCAGTGACATTATGCAGATACTGTTTTACCTGAACCTGAAAATGATTCCTCAAATACACAACAACTCCACCACCACTTCTGCTGGCCATGTGAGGAAAGTTTGTGTAGGACACATGTCTGTTGCGTTTGAACATGGTGTAGCCGTCCAAATGAAGACTGTCTGCAACAAAGGAGCCTTGGAGGTGAGACTCAGTGAGACACAAAACATCTGCTAAGCACATTTCATGATGACTCTTGATGTCACTGATGTGAGATGGCAAACCCTCCGTATTGTGATGTATCAGTGTAAGAGTGTCAGGTCTGCTGGCTGTTTCTCTGACATTAAGAAGAGGCATCATTTCCTCAACACTGGCTTGTCTCATGGTTTGGAGCGCTGCAGTTACCTCAGGATTGGCGTAAATCTTTTTCTCATCCAAGTCCTGTAAATAGAGTCCACTGAGAGACGTCACCCTGCTGAGAGCAACATAAGCCATACCTGGTTCAAAAATGTTCTTCATTGAAACTACAGCTGTCTGTGTTGTAAGACCCTGAGTTTTGTGGATTGTGCAGGCAAATGCTAGCTTTACAGGAAACTGTCTGCGTACCGCTCCTTTAAACTTCAGACTCTCCTCTGCTCTCTCAATGTAAACCAGATCATCAGATGCTGCATTAGCACTGCGGTTGTTTCTCATAGGCTGCCGGTTGTCCATACTGAGCCCCAGTTTAATTATGTGTCCATCATTTTCAGATCTCACCACCTTTATCAGTATACCAAAAGCACCGTTAACCAAACCGTTTAGTGTGTCCAAGTTTCTGGTAAGCATGACTCGAGCTCCTTCAGCAACATTCAGGGTGTCGGGTAAATCATTTCTCCCACCTGTAAATGGTCTGTCTCTTCGTGCCATTCTGCCTGTACATTTATCCTTCTGGAAATCGTCTGCATTGATGATTATAATGTTTGAATGAAGCTTCTTGAGCGTATCTGTGTTGTGGGATTCAACATTCTTGTTGGTGGCATAAATGTGTAAGACCTCGATTGGACATTCTTCTGGTGCAGTCACAGCCTGTGACAACAAATCTCTGTCGCACTGAGAAAGCTCATCTGTCTTTTCTTTCACTCTAATCCTGTTCAACATCTCTGCAAAGGCCACATCATCTTTCTGACGCATGATCTCGGTTAGAGTGATCATCTGAAAATGCTCCTGCCATAGGTCAATCTGTTCTGGATCATAAACACAGAGAGGTTTAGACTGTCGCACTGGTGGCAGCTGGTAAAAATCTCCAACAGCTAAAACTGACATTCCACCAAAAGGTCTCTGAGTGCCTTTGATTTGTTTCAGTCTTGCATCCACATAGGCAAAAAGGGGTTTTGAAACCATTGAAATCTCATCAATAACAATAATTTCAGCATTTATAAGCTCACATCTGACTTCATCCAGTTGGTTACCAAGTCCTTGAATGGGTGGTTTCAGACTCCTGGGTAGTTTCAGTAGAGAATGTAACGTAGAGCCATTAATAGAAAAAGCTGCTGTACCGGTAAATGAAGTCAGTAAAACAGTGGGATTTGATATGTCAGCTTCTTCTGCATGAGAAGGCAATCTGCTCAGGATCTTTGATGCTTCAGAGTGAATACATTTAATCAGATGTGACTTTCCAGTTCCTGCACCACCGTTGACATACAAGAAAAATGGATCTGGGTTCAAACCACAAACTCGCTGAATACACCAGTCTCTTATGGCATAGAACACGCAGGCCTGCTTCTGGTTCAGATTCTGATACATTACACGTACCACAGCTGGATCGACTGCAGGTTGTTCTCTGACGGCTCTGATCTCTGTTACAGCATCAGACTGACGACTGTAGTCGGGAACATTCTCCTGTTCGTTCTCATCATCAGAATGTCTCTCAGGAAGATTCTCATCACATTGCAACCTCACAACTTCAGATTCAGGAGCAAGATTACACCATTCATCAATCACAACATCCCTATTTTGTTCAAACTCTTCCAGTGCACTCTCAATATCCTCAGAGTTCTTCTCATACTTGTCTTTATTTCTCTTCACAACCCTTTTCACAGACTCACTGTGGTCTGAACATGGAAGTCGTACAAAACCTGAGTTGTAGAAGGACTGATAGGTTTGGAACCCTTGTGGTTTCAGTTCCTGCTCTGATCTGTGTGGAAGGTAAAGTCTCAACAGTCGACCATAATATTGCTCGGGATCTTTTTCCTGTGAACAGTGGTAATACCTGATTATAGCTGGTTTATCATTCTTTCGCCTTTGTACAAATCCAAGCTGGTTTAGAAGAGGAAGCACATCTTTTCCTTCATTTGGACCACTCACCAACCGGCACAAGGCAGCAAAATCAGCCAGGGACATTTCCTCATATTCTGGTGTCTCAGGTCTGCATTTATATTTATCACTCAAACTTGTCATCCAAATATTACAACTGTCGTGTGTTGTGGTTTCCAGATAGCTCATGGGGCGACTCATTTTTACTGGGTTATCATCTGTTGGTACAAATACAACACTGCGGGAACATTTTTTCATTTTTAGGCCACAGACTCGAGTCACACACTCCTGTGCACTGATTTCTCTCTTTTTTGAATAAGCCTGCATCACAGCTCTCATTTCATCACATTCATTGACCGTGTTCTTATCAGAGTTGTCAATAACTGTCTTCAGGTATTCAGAGAGGCCAGATTCTTTCTTCGTTATATATTTACAGAGATATTCTATACATGAATAGGCATTCAAGATTAACGAGACATCTAAATTAGAGTTCCAGGCTTCAAGCAGGTCTGGGTTGTAATTGTTGATCCAACAGTCCTTTGGGTCACGTTTCAGAATCAGCGCTGTTTTCTTGTTTATGTCTTGGAGACATTGTTCATACTCATTCATTGTCAAGTTGCATCGTGACAGAATCTGCTCTATGGTGAGCGAAGCAGCTTCAGGTTCCTTCAGCAGGTTCAACAATGGTCTGAGTTTGGCTTTTGCAGCTTCAGTGTCTGAATCCTCATCCTGTCTCACAATCATTGTTCTTGTGGCTGGTGGTTTTGGAAACCCAAATCTACAACCAGAGTTTACACTCTTAAAGCATGTCTTTGTGTGGTTTTTGCTGTGCTTTTGTAGATCAGAGACTTTTTTGTGCAGTTCAGGTTGTTTTTCTGGATCAGGGAGTTGAGCTGAGATGTATCTGTCCACAAAGTCACAGACAGTTTGGTCATCATCCACATCTACTTCTACCTTTTCTTGAATCCACAGCAACATGTGTATATGTGGACTGCCTCTGTGCTGGAACTCAACTCTGTAAAAGTAATCAATGATCTCACCAAGGGGCTGTGCAGGAGAAAAAAGCAAATCTCTGAACAAAGCCTCAACACGCTTATCAAACATTCGCATGGTGGTTACTGGATTTGATCTTAGAATTTCACACTTTTCTGACCAGTCCAGGGCTTCAAAATCAACCTCTTCACCTTGCTGTCTCTTTATTGCTTGAATCACTTCAGGCCATCTCATCTCAGCAGCAGAGAAAGTGACAAAGAACTGAGGTGTTCCTATTTGACGGACCATACTGAATAGATCTTTGGTGGTTTTCTGCCAGTAAGCTGGAGTTCCTCTGAGTGGCTGCATAAATCTGATTGCATCTTTATTTCTTACCAGCTTCTCTACTTCTGTCTTACTTTGTAACATTCCTGATGTGATTTTGCGTCCATCTTTGGTCATAGTTTTACCTTTCCTTAGCTGTATTGTCATGCTGGAATTAGCCAGGTGTATTTCAGTGACAAACTGTGAGAAAAACAGGTAATTTGTATCTTTAGCAAATCTTGCATCAATGTTGAAAAGCCTTGACTTGAAGTAAGCACTCGGTGTGAGCTTGAGACGTCTCTTTTCATCTAGTGTATTCTGACCAGTAGGAAACTGCACAGGAAATGCCATGGCTTCCAAATGAGGAGTTCTGAAGAAGCTAACAGGATTGTTTCTTTCTGCAGGAGCCACACAATATGTGTTATCAGTGAAAGAGAGAATCTCTTCTGAAATGTCTACAGGCTGCAGACAACTTTCTAGAGCAAAACCTCCATTGTTCAAATCACTTTCTGGTTCCTCTGGATTTTGTTCTTCTGGTTGTTCATCACAGGATTGCATATCAATAGCTTGTTCACTTTCAGACTCACTTTCACACAAAAGGGCATCTTTTTCATAGTTATCAATTTCCATTAAATCTGCTTCATTATAATCATCACTTGCCATGCTGGCTTCATCACTGCTGTCATCATCAGGTAACGTGGGATCACAAAGCAATGCATCATCTCTGATAACAATATCTGTGTACTGTGGATGAATCTGTTTCAGTTTATGCAGGGCTTGGATCAGTTTAGACCAGGTGACAGTCTGGAACAGCTGATGGCCTTTGTAGCACAGTCGTCTTTTCAACTTGATCCTCATTATCTGCGATTGGTTTCTGAGCCTAGGTAAACAGTCAACTGTTTGTTGGACCTCAGATGGTACACACACCACATTACCACGTATGAGTCTTTGTCTGCCCTTTGGAAGTGGAATAATCTTTGCAAATGGTATGCATTTGGCAATCAGATGTCTCTCCAGAATGTTGAGATCACAAAGTTCAGCTGGAATATCCTGCAGTTCTAAACCATTGACAGCAGCAAGCCTTGGCATGCGTCCACTTTTGAGGGAACTGTGACACGTGTGACAGATATACTCCTTTTTTCTCTCAACAGGAAAGCTGCAGTGATCATGACATGCTTCATCACACATATGAACAAATTTACCAGTTAGACACTGCTGAGCTACAGTTTGGTGTTTTGAGTAATTTTCTCTTTTGCAGATTTTCACCTGATTAGGAAAAGAAGCTTTTAGACAAACAGTACAAACATAAGATGGTGCTGACTTAATGTTTGATCTGAAACGAGATATGGCCTCATTCATTAAACTGTTATCTGGATGAGACTGTAAGCTTTCATCTGGTCGATGCATCTGACGATATTTTCTTTTTATATTCATTGCACATCTGATATTATGCATCTGTCTAAAAGAAAAAATGTTCCAATATTTTGCTCTCATTCGTTCTCTCATATTCTCTTTGTGTTGTTGCTGAAATTGTCTCTCTTCTCCATAACGTTTAGTGATATAAGATAGTTTTTTCTTTTTAAATTCTTCACTTTCTTGATATAGTTTATATACATATGACCTCATGCAGGCTTTATGTTTATCTCTGAATTCAACAGAACTTCTATATGTTCTTCTTCTACGTTCTTTCTGCTTTTCTCGGATTATAGAAGACTCTCTATATGTTCTTCTCATACGTTCTTTCTGCTTTTCTCGGAATATAGAAGACTCTCTATATGTTCTTCTCATACGTTCTTTCTGCTTTTCTCGGAACATAGAAGACTCTCTATATGTTCTCCTTATATGTTCTTTCTGCTTTTCTCGGAATATAGGATTGTCTTTGTATGTCCTTATGACACATTCCCTTTTTTTCTCTCTAATTTTAGCACTTTCTCTATACAGCCTTTTCATTTGCTCCTTCTGTTTTTCCTTAAAATCATCTCTTTCTTTATAGATCTTTCTCAAATGTTCTGTCTGTTTCTCTCTATATGTAGCATTTAGTTTATACAGATTATTTTTGTACACTCTCTTCTTCTGTCTGTGATCTGGATCATTAGACTTTCTACTGGAATTTCTTTTCTTTGTCTTAAAGCTTTCATCACAACTGTACATCTCCCTTTCCTTCCTTTTCTGATTTTCCTTTCTTTGTGGTAATTTCTGTTGGGCCAGTGACCTTCTCCTCATTTTTTGTGCTTCCTGTTTATTACGTTTCAAAATTTTATGTGGCAGTTCCTGTGTTGCCTTAGTTGAACAGGAGACAGTGTTTGAATCATTCTGAGGAACAGCATCTGATATTACCTGAGTTTCTCTCACAGAAGATGCAGAGGTTTCTTTCTGTAAATAATCAGAAGGACGATTGTTGTTTTCAGTAGCAGCTGTCTCATCTGAATAATCCACTCTGGATGACGTCACATCAGTGGTTAAAGTATTGGTCACAGTTTTCGATGGCTGCACAGTGGATATTTGTGGGTTTAATTCATCAACAGGTTCATTTAAAGCTGCGGCTGGAACACTTGCAGCGGTTTGTCTGTATTCTGTGTTTTGATTAGCATCTCTTTGGTCAGCAGCGTTTCCACTGTGAAACTCGACAGGCTGTAGCTCATAAGTGCTGGTTGGTGCGATGCTAAACATTCGGTACAAGCATTTGATCCTGTCAGTCATGTCGTTAAGACGTGTGAATTTTAACATAACTGCAGTTCCACCACTTACAGCTAGCGACAATGGCATTCCTGTAGACTTACGTGGGTGAGGGTCAAAATATGCGTATTCTCCTGAAGTCAGCCTGCAAACTGCAATGACGTTTCCTCCCATGACTAGCAAAGCATAGCGAACCGCTGAAGCCAAACACTGTAGTCCCTGTTCAAGGCTCGGAAGATCATCTGTACCATCAAATGTGCCATAATGAGCTAACTGAGACATGTCCACTTGATACTCGTGTCTGCGGCTGGTGACCACTGTGGGAAGCTCATCAGTGGCTAGAAACACGCTGTTCACAAACCTCTTTCTGGCATCTGAATGCATGGCATGGCCTTTGTCCAACACACGGTTAAGATCTGCTCTCGTAATGAATTCATCCTCGTGTAAGAATGACAGGAAAACCAAACTGTTAGCCATGCATTGCTGATTCCGGTACTTTCCATACTTAGGAGAGGCCTGGCTTCGGGATGCACAGATGCTACTCACTCGTGGACGACTTTCACTGTTTGTAACCTGTACATGAGACGGTTCTGGAGCTTCTCCATCATGCTGCGTTTGCACAGTTACCTGGGGTTCAGTCTGGATTACCTGCTGTACTTTAGCATCTGGCACACATGCTGAGCGAACACCTCTCTTTACCACATCTGCATAAGACACTGCGGCTGTCTGAGCACTGCTCTGCACTTCTGGACTGGGAATACTTGTAACGGACACCTTTACCTGCTCACTAGTCTGAGAAACATTTACCTGTTCTCGCTGCTTTTGCCATCTAAGCTTCTGGGACTGCGACCTTTGACCTTTTCTTGGCATTTTGCTGAAGTACAAACTGGAACTTATATGTATACACAAATGTAAACAAAAGTCAACCTGTAAACACTGAAAAACTAATGACTTTAATGACTATTAAATCAGAGATTTATCAGAATTGATGTAAAAGGCTCACTTAAATACAAACTCAATATTTAGTTTAACTTATCTAAAGTTCTTTAAAAACACTTTGGTCTTATTGTAGCTTTTTCAAAAACTGTATATTATTACTTCTATTTTTTTTTAACCAGACTGGATAACAAATAGGTCTATACTTCTGTAATGTAATATGCAGAATAAATCTCAACAATCAATCAACAGGCTATAATAAAACTCTTAGCTTTTAAGTAGACTTTGTGTAAATCTTTCAGATATTTAAAATTTAAAGCAAATATGAGGAGCTGTGATGGTGTGGTGATCAGATGACAGGCGATGGGGATTCTTCAGCTGGATGTTCTGCAGCAGTCAGGAAACAGGAAGTCTGGGTTCTCAGGGCAGCCTCTAGGTGACAATTCTAACTGAATACTTACACTGAGTGATAAAAAAGGGTTTGTCCTTAAATAATAATAGTATAAACTTGTAGTCAAATGCTATGACCAATGAAAAACACTTGAAAAATGTATTTGAATCAAATTTAATATTTATGTGAATATAAGAGTCTGAATTACAAAATAACCAGATTATCTTACTACAAATATCTCAAAAAAGGTGTATATAAGTTTATATAATTGATCAAATTGCACTTGTAAGCCAAACTATCAGTGTTTATTTCAAAGTGTAATGCAAAATTAAAATGACAAATGTAGGGCTCTGTAAGTAGTTTCTACAGTGAGTTCTACTGTACTGTAATTCTATTACTGTATATTCAACTTTTTACTTGTAATTTCCAGCAAAATGACTGGATGTGAGAGAGTTTAATGACAGGAAAGATGGAGCAGTGAGAGCGGAGATCTCTCAGAATTCTGAAAACAGATTGACGAAGTTCTGGTAACTTCAATTCCAAAAACTTAGATTCTGGTAAAACTTGATTTCAAGTCACAGGATTGCGTTTCAACTCAGGTTCAAGCTTGTCAACTTAGATAGAGCCCATGGCGGAGAAATGATAGAAGATAGAATGGCTTGTCAAAAAAGATGGAGCAGGGAGAGGGAGAGTGATAGGACAGACTGAATTGCTTGTTAATGATAGAGGGAGAGGGTTTTCTGCAGCAGGTCACCTGTAAGACAGAAAGAGACTGGAATTAGGCATATTTTCAATAAACATGGCTTTCAAGTATTTTTCGGACTATAAGTCAAACTTAAAATTCTTTAGTTTTCTCAAAAATCAACAGTTTATCGTATGTATTAATTCTGGCTGTGCTTGCTGACCTCAACCCAATTTTGTGCTACACGGCGCTCAAACATCTGTCAAAATGTTTTAGTACGACTGTGGAAAGCTACAAAGCTGCACCGTTTGATGGATTGTTGGAGCATTACAGCTACAGTAGTCAGATGCCTCGCAGAGTAATTCGTATTGTCCTTAAACATAATATTATGGTGTGTGTATGAGAACCTGGCACCTGTTTAGAGACATGCGTACGAAGCAGATTTCAAACCGATCAATCCATGAAGAATTTGATAGATTTGTGGAAGAGGACTGAACAGAAAAAGTGAGTGTATTCTGTGTTACCACTGAAAAATGTTGAGAGTTACTGTGAATGAGTTGAATAGTTTGAGTTATCTGAATATTTGGTTAGCTGCATACGCCTTATAACCCGAAAAATACAGTACATACAGGGCTTTACATATTGAAGAGTTCCACAGTACATTATTGGACTGAACTGATAGAAAATGCTCAAAAATGGTGGTGGAACTATTCTAAAGAAATTACATTCTATTAACATAATAAAAACAAACAGTGTCTATAAACTTAAACCAAGATGTGCTGCTACAATAACCTACTGTAAATATCATATGGTCCAACAAAACCCACACACTGAGGTTAGAGCAGTCAGTTTCATGCCACCTGCTTTAAACACTTCACATCCACTGCACTTAAATTCATGCCACATCACATGTTCCTTAATCCCCAAAGTTCTCAAATCCCTGTTTCTGTGTGTACTTACCTGGGACAACAGTACATCATAATATCTGGGCACACAGAAACAGGGATTTGAGATCCGTTAACATGAAAGTAAACAATACTGTTTCTACATATTTCAGTCACATTTGGGGCATGTTTAATACACAGCCATAAGCACTCCACTAAATCTAGGACGTACTTATAATGACCGATTTAAAGGCCTAATTAAAAATATATATGATCATAATTTCTTTGTAGATCATTTAATCATAAAATACAGAAATGAGTGCTGTGCTAAGCTTTTTATTTTTTCCAGTCATCAACAAAATCTTTAATTATAAAAGACTAATTCAAAGAGCAGTTTTCAGACAGTGACTTAATTTAATGAAGGGAAAGAAGCTTTTGAAATCCACAAGGCCCTACTTGAAGACTTAATTGTACCTAAACTGCTGTTCATGAGCTGCTCTAATGTGAAAAAATATGTGCTGCTACAATAACCTACTGACCTCTGTAGGTCTGGAAATGTTTACACAGACTTTTCTAGGATTTGATGACTTTTGATGATCACCAATAGCTGTGCTCACTGACAGCACTAAACTGAATCTCCTATGATGAGAAACATTTCCCAGCACTGCACCTCAGAAAAACCTTTACTTACCAGACTTGAGACGATCAGATCAGCAGTCTAGAGAAAGGAAACAATTCATCAGATCACTGTTTGATGATTCAGACTGTTGAGCCTCTTCACACACAATCCAATTTACTGTGACACAAATTAACTAGTAAAATCCTCAATTACTTTAAGCTTTTTTAATTTTACTGTAGTCTAAAGAGGAGATAATTTAACTGCAGGGTCTCACATGGCTATAGCAAGTGTAATAAAATCATTATTACTACAGAAATGCAAAGAACAGGCACCAATATTTGTTGGCACAAGTGCAGGATACACCAAATATTTCCTACAAAGAAGCCTTGTAGCTCCAATATTTTCTACAACAGGTCAGTGCTAATAAAGTGTGAAAAATCAGAACTTTTAATGTCCTTTCAGGTTAAAAACATTACAAAGTAATTCTTTAAATCAGAAGCAACAGAAAACCTCATCATGGTTTGGTTAATCTGATATGAATATGCAAATCCTAAAATACATGTAAATATTGACATGTTACAATAACAGACGTGCAGAATGTTTGTGATTAAAATTAAATGTCCTAAAATATTACACTAAAAATTACTTTGTACATTGTACCAGTTGTTAGGAATATTTATGTATGTTGTAATGTCCCTTTTTGGCAACATTTCTATTTAATTTTAAAACACATTATCTTCACTAAATAAGTAATAAATTAATTAGACACACTGGCTGTAATTTACCTAACAATGTCCACTCACACCTCTGGTTCTCTTTGTTTTTATTACTGTTAAAGCTATTTCTTATACCGAGTGAGGCAAAATACTTCTAGAGTGTTCTGACTTTAATGTAATACATCAGCAGAATTTGAGAGACAATATAAATCAATACCTGTGCAGCTCTTAAGTGTTTGAGCAACCACTTATACTGACTCTCCTAAAACACTTTCATTGTTTTGTCTGCTACTTAAATCCACTAACATAAGGAGAAAATGAACACCTGGATAAAGACATCTGACATTTAACTGTTTGGATTCAATAAGCCATAAGAAATTTAAATAAATGGGCTATTAAACTTCAGGGACATTTTCAGGGACAGTCAGAGGCCCTGTGTGGGGGCTTTGCTGCTACAGGTCACAAATCCTGTGTTTTTGCCAATCAGTAAATGGAAACGTATCACAAAAAGTCAAACTACTGTATGCAAGTTGTCAAACGTGCTATGCAATGTCAGGTTTATACTGCTTCAGTTACAATCACTGTTTACTTACCAGCAAAGGCAAAACCAAAGATCTCTTTCACTCTGTGTAACAAAAGACAAAGCACAAAAATACAGAATGAGACAACTCAGATCAGCATCACAGTCAATACTGCATCACTCTATGTAGTCCAAACGATTCAGTACACTTCTTTGTTTACCACAGCAACAAACAACTCACCTCTTTTTTTATACACCTTATTAAAGATGACTGTCTTCATTAAGGTAATATGTGGTTTCATCCACTTGTAATAAGCCACACATGTTTCTCAGTTATGTGATAGCTCTATTAGTTTGGTGCTATTAGATAACACAGTAGATTTAATAAGCAATGATTTGCTACACCTAGCACTGCACACTTTATCAAATTGTGAAATCACAATTTCAAAGCATGAACAATCATAAATGAAAGCTTGGATGATATATTTGTAGGCTTCAACATTGAGTTGGTCTGCATTCAAATTCTGCTTCCTAAAAATATTATCACCTGCACACAGTATCATTTAATATGCTGTTGTTTTAAATATCTACACATCACATTTATAATATTAATGGTGCACTGCTGCATTTTATTTATTTGAAGGTGGCCTTTTTTAGATTTCATTAATTTTTCACAAAGTGAGAAGTTAAACAGAGCTGCAGGTGTAGGTTTTATTTTAAAAAAACAACCTGCACAAACAAGTGTTTGTTAAACAGTTCTTGAAATTTAACTAAAAACTAAAATTGATTAATTAAAAAAAAAACTTCTTCTTGTTAAGAAATGTTATTATTCTTATATGTTTTATCCTCACTATCTCTCCCTTCTGTTAATTAACCCACACAGGCACGTGAATCTTTTTCTCCCGGCCTTCAGTCAGAGGCGGTAAAATGGCTCCTTTGAAGTTGCCGACCCTGCTGCTTCAGCTGTGGTTCTAAAATGGCGGCTCATTACCTTATAACCTAAAGAATGAGGCCGTTTTAACTGACTGATTTATGAAGAGGAGAACTAACTTCAGCTTCCCTAAGAGACTCAGAAACACTAACACACCGAATGAACCAGATACAACACAATAACTGTATTAATCAATCAAATGAACCCTATTAATTTCACACTAGGCCTATAGGAGCTAGGCTAGGCGTTAGCGCTTAGGTTGCTAGGGCTAGCATACCAAACACTCCTTTTAAATACTAAAATTACAACGTTTCACTAAAAAAGCAGCCATTGTGTTACTTTAACATGACTTATACTTCGACTGCCTTCATAAGTCACTAACAACAACTCGGTAAATCACTTAAACAGTTTATACACATTTAATTTCAGAGAAGAGAGACAGACAGGCAGCGCTTACCGGCAGGGATCAAGCAGAGAGTGGGCGGAGATTCAGTAGTCAGCCGTAGACATAAAAAAGAGGCATTCACGGGTAGTGGGAAACTTCGCCATTAAAAAAAAGTTGGCATTAAAATCGTGAAAAATATATGTAGATTTAAATATTAATATACTAGTTTTTTGCAACAAAAAACAACTAGTAGAAATTTAATTCTATACGTTTAATAAATGTTTCAAACAGGATTCTTTGAATTTGAAATAATGGTTAAAAGACATAAATAAACATAAGGTCATTATGTTAAAATGTACTGTATTATGACAGATTTATGTAACTGACTGCAGTAATAAGAACAGTCTTCAGGACAGTAGGAGCTGCAGAGGCTCATCTCACTGCTCTGCAGGACTCAAGAGGTTCAGGAGGTCCTTTAACTCCACTGCCATGAGACTTTTTAACAGTGACCCCTGAAATGTTCATTGCACATGTATTTCTTTTTTTATTTGGTAGAAATATGTTTTAGCAGAAATATTATAGTTAGCAGAAATATTATAAAATAGCAGAAATATTATTATTTAGCAGAAATACTGAAAAGCGGCAGAAAATCTATGATTTAGCACAATAGTAATAACTTGCATAGAAATATTGGAAATACAAAATGGAAAGCTGAAGAAAACCTAAATATGGTTAGATTTGTTAGAAAAACTATAACTAATCAGAAATCGTATGTTTTTAAAACAAATACTATATTTTGCACAAATCTTATAAAATAGTAGAAATAGTATGATTTAGCAGAAATGCTGCATTTAGCACAAATACTGAAAAGCAGCAGAAATGCTATGACTTAGCACAATAATAATAATTTAAATAGAAAAATTGGAAAAGCAAAATGAACAGCTGAAAAATTCCTGAACATGCTAAGGGACACTCAAATGTAATTGTTAAATGAAAAAAGAATCAGCAAAAAAAAGTATAACAGTCACACAATCACAAATATGGACACATATGGAAACACACAAGCACAGAGAGACACACAGGATCAAATTCAGTCAACAAGTCTAAATATATTAAATTAAAATCATACAATAAGATGCTCCAATAGAAATTCTCTCTCGCCCTCTCTATCTCTCTCTCTTTGTCACACACACACACACACACACACACACACACACACACACAAACACACACACACACACACACACACACACACACACACACACACACAGGGAGAGAACAGCACGTTTGTAGGTCATTCAAGCAGCCTGGGAGCTACTAAATTTGAATCCACCAATCAGAGAGGCTGTGTACTTTTTCCCGCCAAAACAGGTGCAACTGCTTACACATACGCAGCATAGAGAGAGCCAAACACACAGGGTCTATGCCAGTCAACCAGTCTGAATATATTAAATTTCTATCCACCAATGAGATGCTGCCCTAAAAAGGTCTTTGTGTGTGTCTTTCTTTCTCTCTTTCTCTCTCTCTCTCCCTCCCTCCCTGTCTCTCTCTCTCTCTCTCTCTCTCTCTCTCACACACACACACACACACACTCACACTCACACACACAGCAGCAGCAAGTGAACAGCATGTTTCTAGGTCAGTAAAACAGCTGTGAGCTTCTCAATTTGAATCCACCAATCAGAGAGGCTGTGTGCTTTTTCCCGCCAAAACTGGTGCACCAAGTGCAGGCTTTTACACATGCAGCACAGAGAGAGAAAGGATTTTTGCAGTCTATTTCTCATAGTGAGAACTCCCCTCAAACAAACAGCCATAAATTCCTAACCGTAGGGGCTAAAACAGTCATTCTTAGACCGTTTTGTTCAGAAGACATGGGGGAATCTTGAAATGTTGACCATTTAAAATACAAATATGAAATATTAAAGATATATGACATAGATGATTGGTTGGCTTAGAAGCCATGAATGACCCAATATGCAAATTTGAATGTGCCAGGGCTCAGATATGATTGGTTGTCTTAGAAGCCATGAAGGCCCCAATATGCAAATTTGAATGTGCCAGGGCTCAGATATGATTGGCTGGCTGGGAAGCCGTCCAGGTCCTGATAGGTAAGTTTGAATATTACAGTCCTTACAGAGGACTGACTCCCTGGGGACCTGGCAGAAATATATAGAAATACAATGATTACCCAGAAATACTGCATTTAGTAGAAATACTATGTTTTAGCACAAATACTATAAAATGGCAGAAATACTATAATTAAGCAGAAATATTATATTAAGTACAAATCCTATAAAATAGCAGAAAAAGTATGATTTAGCACAAATGCTGTATTTAGCACAAATACTGTAAATCAGCAGAAATGCTATGACTTAGCACAATAGTAATAAGTTAAATACAAAAATTGGAAAAGCAAAATGGACAGCTGAAAAAATCCTGAACATGCTAAGGGTCCCTCAAATGTAATTGTTAAATGACAAAAAATCAGCAAAAAAAAAGTATAACAGTCACACAATCAGAAATATGAACACATATAGAAACACACAAGCACAGAGAGACACACAGGATCAAATTCAGTCAACCAGTCTAAATATATTGAATTTGAATCATACAATAAGTTGCTCCCATAAAAAGTCTCTCTCTCTCTCTCTCTGTGTCTCACACACACACACACACACACACACACACACACACACACACACACACACACACAGAGGGAGAGAAAATCAAGTTTCTAGGTCAGTCCAGCAGCCTGGGAGCTGCTAAATTTGAATCCACCAATCAGAGAGGCTGTGCACTTTTTCCCGCCAAAACAGGTGCACCTCTTTTTACACACACGCAGCACAGAGACAGGATTTGTGCTGTCTATTTCTCATAGTCAGGACTCCCCTCAAACAAATGGCTATAATTTCCTAACCGTAGGGGCTAAAACAGTCATTCTTACACCATTTTGTTCAGAAGACATGGGGGAATCTTGAAATGTTGACCATTTAAAATACAAATATGAAATATTAAAGATATATGACACAGATGATTGGTTGGCTTAGAAGCCATGAAGGCCCCAATATGCAAATTTGAATGTGCCAGGACTCAGATATGATTGGTTGTCTTAGAAGCCATGAATGCCCCAATATGCAAATTTGAATGTGCCAGGGCTCAGATATGATTGGCTGGCTGGGAAGCTGTCCAGGTCCTGATATGTTCATTTGAATATTACAGTCCTTACAGAGGACTGACTCCCTGGGGACCTGGCAGAAATATATAGAAATACAATGATTACCCAGAAATACTGCATTTAGTAGAAATACTATGTTTTAGCACAAATACTATAAAATGGCAGAAATACTATAATTAAGCAGAAATATTATATTAAGTACAAATCCTATAAAAAAGCAGAAATAGTATGATTTAGCACAAATGCTGTATTTAGCACAAATCTTATAAAATAGCAGAAATAGTATAATTTAGCAGAAATGCTGTATTTAGCACAAATACTGAAAAGTAGCAGAAATGCTGTGACTTAGCACAATAGTAATAACTTAAATAGAAAAATTGGAAAAGCAAAATGAACAGCTGAAAAAAGTCCCACAATCACAAATATGTACACATATGGAAACACACAAACACAGAGAGACATACACAGGATCAAATTCAGTCAACCAGTCTAAATATATTGAACTTAAATCATACAATAAGATGCTCCCATAAAAACTCTCTCTCGCCCTCTCTTTCTCTCTCTCTCTGTCACACACACACACACACACACACACACACACACACACACACACACACACACACACACACACAGGGAGAGAAAATCAAGTTTCTAGGTCAGTCAAGCAGCCTGGGAGCTGCTAAATTTGAATCCACCAATCAGAGAGGCTGTGTACTTTTTCCCGCCAAAACAGGTGCACCTGTTTTTACACACACGCAGCACAGAGACAGGATTTGTGCTGTCTATTTTTCATAGTCAGGACTCCCCTCAAACAAATGGCTATAATTTCCTTACCGTAGGGGCTAGAACAGTCATTCTTACACCGTTTTGTTCAGAAGAGATGGGGGAATCTTCAAGTGTTGACAATTTATCATTAAAATATGAATTATTGAAGATATTTGACTTCTAATGCACCATAACTGAGTAGAGGCAAACGAAAACTGCCTTGACTTGCCCTCAAACAACGCTTTCTAACTCGAAATCTATTTGGAGTATTGATATCATTCTTTCACCGTAAGAGACAGCAGGCTTTGGTGAACAGTCATGGAAATTTTCAGGTCTCTGTGGAAATCCATCAAAAAGATATGACGAGAGAAAAAAGTGCCTCATTTCCAGAGTTTGAAATCTGAAGAAATCTGAGCGAGGGACGAATTTCCTACCCTCAAACAAGCCCAATTCATGGCCAAATGGTAATAGATGAGAAAGAAATTCTTGAATTGTGAGCGCCAGGAGTGTCTGAAGATATATTGGCACAAGCCTCATGTCTTAACTTCGCTTCGTTCGGGAGATACGACGATTCGAAAATGCCTCTCATTACAGAAATCAAGCGGTGATTTTAAACGAACTCTCCATTGATTTTCTATGGGGATTTTTGAGACTTTGTGTTGGTCTAAGGAGATTTGCCAAAATTCTATAAATCCCACAACAATGATAGTGATATTCCCTGAAAGCCAGCAAAAATACCTACGTTTTGATGTATAATTTGTGTGGGTTGAGTGAAAATTGAGAAAGTAGCAAGAAGTTGTTTGGACATGAAGAGAAGACTGCGAAACTTACAGTGGCTCACTGAAAGCCAAGTGCATAGCAACCATAACAACACATGTATTTTGTGAAAAATCACAAAAATGAAACTCAAAACTTAAAAAGGGATACGATGAAAATGGTAACAGATATGAAAAAGCTGAATCATACAAGAATAGCAGAAAAAATTGTGAACATTTTAAAGTTTGAATGGTTGTTCTAGGTGAAAGTATGAGGAAGTAGTTAAGTTTCAAAAACAAGCAAGTTTTAGCAGAATTGCGGAAGTTTCCCATTCATTTCAATGGGACAAATTAAAGGAAAAAAGCTTAATATTTTAAAAAGTATAAAAGCAAAAAATACCAAAAGTCATAGCCGGAAAGAGCAAAAATAGCAGAATAGTTTAAAATTTGAATGGTGAAAATAGCACAAAAATTGTGGAAGTAGTTCTACGGCGAAAAACGTACGGAAGCAACTTGAAGAATAATAATAAAGTATAAAGAATAAAGAGAAACAGGAACTCAATAGTGTGGATGCATAAAGCATCCACACAATAATAACTAGAAAAATTTGCATTTCCTGCGAAAATGCAGTGTGGATGCTGGAACGCTGAAGCTGTCTGCTGAAACTAGCTGAAAAAGCTAAAAAGTTGCAGAAGTTGTAAAAACTTTGCAGAAGCGAAGGAACTTTGCTAAAATGTAGTAACTTAGCAGAACTGCAATATCTTAGAGAAAACATAATACTTGGCAGAAATACAATAGCATAGCAGAACTTAGCAGAAATATTTTAACTTACCAGAAACATGATAACTTCTCAAAAATACAAGAATTTAGGAGAAATAGTATAAGATAACAGAAAGAATATATTTAGCCAAACAATCTTAAACATTACAGAAATACTATGATTTAGAAAAACAGTACAACATAGCAGAAATACTGTGATTTACCAGAGACACTGTAATATACTATGAATATTATAATTTTATATGAATACTATGTTTTAACAAAAATATTCCAGTTTAGCACAGATTATAATATAGCAGAAACACTATTCTGTAGCAGAAATGCTGTATTTAGAAAGAAAAATATAATATAGTAGAAATACTATGATTTAGCAGAAATGCTCTATTTAGCACAAATCTTATAAAATAGCAGAAATAGTATGATTTAGCAGAAATGCTGTATTTCGCACAAATCTCATAAAATAGCAGAAAAAGTATGATTTAGCAGAAATGCTGTATTTAGCACAAATCTCATAAAAAAACTAAAAATAGTATGATTTAGCAGAAATGCTGTATTTAGCACAAATGCTGAAAAGCAGCAGCAATGCTATGACTTAGCACAATAGTAATAACTTAAATAGAAAAATTGGAAAAGCAAAATGGACAGCTGAAAAAATCCTGAACATGCTAAGGGTCCCTTAAATGTAATTGTGAAACGAAAAATAATCAGCAAAAAAAGTATAACAGTCACACAATCACAAATATGTACACATATGGAAACACACATGCACAGAGAGACACACACAGGATCAAATTCAGTCAACCAGTCTAAATATATTGAATTTAAATCATACAATAAGATGCTGCCATAAAAAGTCTCTCTCTCTCTCTCTGTGTGTGTCACACACACACACACACACACACACACACACACACACACACACACACACACACACACAGGGAGAGAAAATCAAGTTTCTAGGTCAGTCAAGCAGCCTGGGAGCTGCTAAATTTGAATCCACCAATCAGAGAGGCTGTGCACTTTTTCCCGCCAAAACAGGTGCACCTCTTTTTACACACACGCAGCACAGAGACAGGATTTCTGCAGTCTATTTCTCATAGTCAGGATTCCCCTCAAACAAATGGCTATAATTTTATTACCGTAGGGGCTAGAACAGTCATTCTTACACCGTTTTGTTCAGAAGACATGGGGGAATCTTGAAATGTTGACCATTTAAAATACAAATATGACATATTAAAGATATATGACATAGATGATTGGTTGGCTTAGAAGCCATGAATGACCCAATATGCAAATTTGAATGTGCCAGGGCTCAGATATGATTGGTTGTCTTAGAAGCCATGAAGGCCCCAATATGCAAATTTGAATGTGCCAGGGCTCAGATATGATTGGCTGGCTGGGAAGCCGTCCAGGTCCTGATAGGTAAGTTTGAATATTACAGTCCTTACAGAGGACTGACTCCCTGGGGACCTGGCAGAAATACGTAGAAATACAATGATTACCCAGAAATACTGCATTTAGTAGAAATACTATGTTTTAGCACAAATACTATAAAATGGCAGAAATACTATAATTAAGCAGAAATATTATATTAAGTACAAATCCTATAAAATAGCAGAAATAGTATGATTTAGCAGAAATGCTGTATTTAGCACAAATACTGTAAATCAGCAGAAATGCTATGACTTAGCACAATAGTAATAAGTTAAATAGAAAAATTGGAAAAGCAAAATGGACAGCTGAAAAAATCCTGAACATACTAAGGGTCCCTCAAATGTAATTGTTAAATGAAAAAAGAATCAGCAAAAAAAAGTATAACAGTCACACAATCACAAATATGAACACATATGGAAACACACAAGCACAGAGAGACACACAGGATCAAATTCAGTCAACCAGTCTAAATATATTGAATTTGAATCATACAATAAGATGCTCCCATAAAAAGTCTCTCTCTCTCTCTCTCTCTCTCTCTCTCTCTCTGTGTCACACACACACACACACACACACACACACACACACACACACACACACACACAGGGAGAGAAAATCAAGTTTCTAGGTCAGTCAAGCAGCCTGGGAGCTGCTAAATTTAAATCCACCAATCAGAGAGGCTGTGCACTTTTTCCCGCCAAAACAGGTGCACCTCTTTTTACACACACGCAGCACAGAGACAGGATTTCTGCAGTCTATTTCTCATAGTCAGGACTCCCCTCAAACAAATGGCTATAATTTTCTAACCGTAGGGGCTAGAACAGTCATTCTTACGCCGTTTTGTTCAGAAGAGATGGGGGAATCTTCAAGTGTTGACAATTCATCATTAAAATATGAATTATTAAAGATATTTGACTTCTAATGCACCATAACTGAGTAGAGGCGAAGAGAAAACTGCCCTGACTTGCCCTCGAACAAAGCTTTGTAACTCTAAATCTATTTGGAGTATCGATATCATTCTTTCACCGTAAGAGACAGCAGGCTTTGGTGAACAGTCATGGAAATTTTCAGGTCTCTGTGGAAATCCAACAAAAAGTTATCACGAGAGAAAAAAGTGGTTCATTTCCAGAGTTTGAAATCTGAAGAAATCTGAGCGAGGGACAAGTTTCCTACCCTCAAACAAACCCAATTCATGGCCAAATGGTAATATTTGAGAAAACAATTCTTGAATTGTGAGCGTCAGGAGTGTCTGAAGATATACTGGGACAAGCCTCATGTTTTAACTTCGCTTCGTTAGGGAGATATGACGAATCGAATATGCCTCTCATGAGAGAAATCAAGCTGTGATTTTGAACAAACTCTCCATTGACTTTGTATGGAGACTTTTCCGACCTTGTGTTGGTCTGAGGAGATTTGGCAAAATTCTCTAAATCCCACAACAATGACAGTGACATTTTCTGAAAGCCAGCAAAAATACCTACGTTTTGATGTATAATTTGTGGAAGTTGAGTGAAAATTGAGCAAGTAGCAAGAAGTTGTTCGGACATGAAGAGAAGACTGCAAAACCTTCAGTGGCACAGTGGAAGCCAAGACCATAGCAACCATAACAACGCATGTATTTTGTGAAAAATCACAAAAATGAAACTCAAAACTTCAAGAGGCATAAAAGTAAAACGGTAAAAGATTTGAAAAAGCTGACTTATACCTGAATAGCCCAATAATTTGTGAACATTTTAAAGTTTGAATGGTTATTCTAGGCGAAAGTATGAGGAAGTAGTTAAGTCTCAAAAACAAGAAAGTTTTAGCAGAATTGCAGAAGTTTCCCATTCATTTCCAATGGGACAAATTAAAGGAAAAAGCTTAATATTTTAAAAAGTATAATAGTATAAAATACCAAAAGATATAGCCGGAAAGGGAAAAATTAGCAGAATAGTTTAAAATTTGAACGGTGAAAATCGGCTGAAAATTGTGGAAGTAGATCCACGGCGAAAAACGTACGGAAACACCAAGAATAATAATAAAGAATAAAGAGAAACAGGAAAACAATAGTGTGGATGCATAAAGCATCCACACAACTAGAAAAATTTGCATTTCCTGCGAAAATGCAGTGTGGATGCTGGAACGCTGAAGCTGTCTGCTGAAACTAGCTGAAAAGTTGCAGAAATTGTAAAAACGTTGCAGAAGCAAAGGAACTTTGCTAAAATGTAGTAACTTAGCAGAACTCTAATATCTTAGAGGAAACATAATACTTGGCAGAAATAAAATAGCATAGCAGAACTTAGCAGAAATATGAAAAATGAGAGAAATACTATAATTAAGCAGAAATATTATATTAAGTACAAATCCTATAAAATAGCGGAAATAGTATGATTTAGCAGAAATGCTGTATTTTGCACAAATACTGAAAAGCAGCAGAAATCCTATGACTTAGCACAATAGTAATAACTTAAATAGAAAAATTGGAAAAGCAAAATGGACAGCTGAACAAATGCTGAACATGCTAAGGGTCCCTCAAATGTAATTGTGAAACGAAAAATAATCAGGAAAAAAAAGTATAACAGTCACACAATCACAAATATGTACACATATGGAAACACACAAGCACAGAGAGACACACAGGATCAAATTCAGTCAACAAGTCTAAATATATTAAATTAAAATCATACAATAAGATGCTTCAATAGAAATTCTCTCTCGCCCTCTCTATCTCTCTCTCTGTGTCACACACACACACACACACACACACACACAGGGAGAGAACAGCAAGTTTGTAGGTCATTCAAGCAGCCTGGGAGCTGCTAAATTTGAATCCACCAATCAGAGAGGCTGTGTACTTTTTCCCGCCAAAACAGGTGCAACTGCTTACACATACGCAGCACAGAGAGAGCCAAACACACAAGGTCTATGTCAGTCAACCAGTCTGAATATATTAAATTTCTATCCACCAATGAGATGCTGCCCTAAAAAAGGTCTTTGTGTGTGTCTTTCTTTCTCTCTCTCTCTCTCCCTCCCTCCCTGTCTCTCTCTCTCTCTCTCCCTCCCTCCCTGTCTCTCTCTCTCTCTCACACACACACACACACACACACACACACACACACACACACACACACACACACACACAGCAGCAGCAAGTGAACAGTGTGTTTCTAGGTCAGTCAAACAGCTGTGAGCTTCTCAATTTGAATCCACCAATCAGAGAGGCTGTGTGCTTTTTCCCGCCAAAACTGGTGCACCAAGTGCAGGCTTTTACACATGCAGCACAGAGAGAGAAAGGATTTTTGCAGTCTATTTCTCATAGTCAGGACTCCCCTCAAACAAACAGCCATAAATTCCTAACCCTAGGGGCTAAAACAGTCATTCTTAGACCGTTTTGCTCAGAAGACATGGGGGAATCTTGAAATGTTGACAATTTAAAATACAAATATGAAATATTAAAGATATATGACATAGATGATTGGTTGGCTTAGAAGCCATGAATGCTCCAATATGCAAATTTGAATGTGCCAGGGCTCAGATATGATTGGTTTTCTTAGAAGCCATGAAGGCCCCAATATGCAAATTTGAATGTGCCAGGGCTCAGATATGATTGGCTGGCTGGGAAGCCGTCCAGGTCCTGATAGGTAAGTTTGAATATTACAGTCCTTACAGAGGACTGACTCCCTGGGGACCTGGCAGAAATACAATGATTAGCCAGAAATACTGCATTTAGTAGAAATACTATGTTTTAGCACAAATACTATAAAATGGCAGAAATACTATAATTAAGCAGAAATACTATATTAAGTACAAATCCTATAAAATAGCAGAAATAGTATGATTTAGCACAAATGCTGTATTTAGCACAAATACAATACAAATACTACAAAAGCGCCGTTTTTTGGAGTTACAAAACGTCGTGTAACTCATAAACTAGGAGGGATAGAAGCATAATTCTTGTACTGGGTGAATCAGCGGACTTTGGTGTACTTTGACTGCGATTTTCATAGCTCTTTGTACCTCCGTCGCCGAGATATGACGGGAGAAGAAACGGCTTCATTTTCAGAGTTTGAAGACTGAAAGAAGGACAGATTTCCATTAGGAAAGCTGCTAAAATCATAAAAGTTTGCAGAATTGTAATAAATAAACAATATCAATTACTTGTCTGTGATAGTGCATTAATTTGTAGGGGGGAAAAAACGATGACCAAGGTGGAGTTGAACCGACGATCTTCGGCCTGCCGACCGATGTCACTACCAGGTGCGCCACTGGGAAACAGAGCTGGGGCTTAGAAAACGGGAAGATGAACTGTCAGAATTAGATCGCGGTGAGCTGTAAAACGCCTTTTTTTGGAGTTACAAAACGTTGTGTAACTCAAAAACTAGGAGGCGCGATTTTCATAGCTCGTTGTACCTCCGTCGCGGAGATATGACGAGAGAAGGAACGGCTTCATTTTCAGACTTTGAAAAGTGAGAGGAGGACAGATTTCCACCCCTCAAACAAACATAATTTATGGCTCAACAGTAAGATGACTGTAAAAACTTCTCCACTTTGATTCAACAGAAATACTATTATGGAGGAGTAATACTTTAACATGGGAGAAATATTGATACAGACACACACACACACACATACACAGAGCCTAAAGGGAGCAGTGGCTGTTAAGAGTCTGGGCTTGGTATATCTAGGTCAGCTAAATTGGCTGCACCTGCTGTAATCAGCCCTTACACACACAGACACAGAGAGAGCTATGGGTTTTCTTCAGTGTATTTCTCACATTCAGGATTCCCCTCGAACAAATGGCCATAATTTCCCAACCGTAGGGGCTACAACGCTCATTGTGACACCGTTTTGTTCAGAAGAGATGGGGGAATCTGCAGGTCTTCTTAATTCAGAGACAGAATATACATTTTTGAAGATATATGACTTGTAATACACTGTAACTGAGTAGAGGCAAAGCAAAACTGCCTTGACTTGCCCTCAAACAACATTTTGTAACTCTAAATCTATTTGGAGTATCGATATCATTCTTTCACCGAAAGACACAGCAGGCTTTGGAGAACAGTCAGGAAATTTTCAGGTCTCAGGTCTAACATTTTTTTGTTCAGAAGAGATGGGGGAATCGTCAAGTGTTTTCTTTTTTTTTTTTTTTTTTTTTTAAATATGAATAATTAATAATAATAATAATAATGCATTGGATTTATATAGTGCTTTTCAAGGCACCCAAAGCGCTTTACAATGACATTATTCATTCATGCTCACATTCACACACTGGTGGAGGCAAGCTACGGTTGTAGCCACAGCTGCCCTGGGGCAGACTGACAGAAGCGAGGCTGCCATATCGCGCCATCGGCCCCTCTGGCCAACACCAGTAGGCGGTAGGGTAAAGTGTCTTGCCCAAGGACACAACGACCAGGACAGAGAGGCCGGGGATCGAACCGGCGACCTTCCAGTTACAGGTGCCCTATGATTTAGCAGAAATGCTGTATTTAGCACAAATCTCATAAAAAAGCAGAAAAAGTATGATTTAGCAGAACTGCTGTATTTAGGACAAATGTCATAAAATAGCAGAAAAAGTATGATTTAGCAGAAATGCTGTATATAGCACAAATGTCATAAAATAGCAGAAAAAGTATGATTTAGC
The DNA here is from genome assembly GCF_036321145.2 of Pelmatolapia mariae. Lineage (NCBI taxonomy): Eukaryota > Metazoa > Chordata > Actinopteri > Cichliformes > Cichlidae > Pelmatolapia > Pelmatolapia mariae. The sequence continues at coordinate 30,633,028 of NC_086229.1, forward strand.
AGAAATGCTGTATTTAGCACAAATCTCATAAAAAGCAGAAGTATGATTTAGCAGAAATGCTGTATTTAGAACAAATCTCATAAAATAGCAGAAAAAGTATGATTTAGCAGAAAAGCTGTATTTATCACAAATCTCATAAAAAGCAGAAAAAGTATGATTTAGCAGAAAAGCTGTATTTAGCACAAATCTCATAAAAAAGCAGAAATATTATTAGCACAATAGTAATAACTTAAATAGAAAGATTGGAAAAGCAAAATGGACAGCTGAAAAAATCCTGAACATGCTAAGGGTCCCTCAAATGTAATTGTTAAATGAAAAAAGAATCAGCAAAAAAAAGTATAAGTCACACAATCACAAATATGAACACATATGGAAACACACAAGCACAGAGAGACACACAGGATCAAATTCAGTCAACCAGTCTAAATATATTGAATTTGAATCATACAATAAGATGCTCCCATAAAAAGTCTCTCTCTCTCTCTCTCTCTCTGTGTCACACACACACACACACACACACACACACACACACACACACACACACAGGGAGAGAAAATCAAGTTTCTAGGTCAGTCAAGCAGCCTGGGAGCTGCTAAATTTGAATCCACCAATCAGAGAGGCTGTGCACTTTTTCCCGCCAAAACAGGTGCACCTGTTTTTACACACACGCAGCACAGAGACAGGATTTCTGCAGTCTATTTCTCATAGTCAGGACTCCCCTCAAACAAATGGCTATAATTTCCTAACCGTAGGGGCTAGAACGGTCATTCTTACACCGTTTTGTTCAGAAGAGATGGGGGAATCTTCAAGTGTTGACAATTTATCATTAAAATATGAATTATTAAAGATATTTGACTTCTAATGCACCATAACTGCATTTAGTAGAAATACTATGTTTTAGCACAAACACTATAAAATGGCAGAAATACTATAATTAAGCAGAAATATTATATTAAGTACAAAATCCTATAAAATAGCAGAAATAGTATGATTTAGCACAAATGCTGTATTTAGCACAAATACTGTAAATCAGCAGAAATGCTATGACTTAGCACAATAGTAATAAGTTAAATAGAAAAATTGGAAAAGCAAAATGGACAGCTGAAAAAATCCTGAACATACTAAGGGTCCCTTAAAATGTAATTGTTAAATGAAAAAAGAATCAGCAAAAAAAAGTATAACAGTCACACAATCACAAGTATGTACACATATGGAAACACACAAGCACAGAGAGACACACACACACAGGATCAAATTCAGTCAACCAGTCTAAATATATTGAATTTAAATCATACAATAAGATGCAGCCATAAAAAGTCTCTCTCTCTCTCTCTCTCTCTCTCTGTGTCACACACACACACACACACACACACAGGGAGAGAAAATCAAGTTTCTAGGTCAGTCAAGCAGCCTGGGAGCTGCTAAATTTGAATCCACCAATCAGAGAGGCTGTGTGCTTTTTCCCGCCATAACAGGTGCACCTGTTTTTACACACACGCAGCACAGAGACAGGATTTCTGCAGTCTATTTCTCATAGTCAGGACTCCCCTCAAACAAATGGCCATAATTTCCTAACCATAGGGGCTAGAACAGTCATTCTTACACCGTTTTGTTCAGAAGAGATGAGGGAATCTTACAGTGTTGACAATTTATCATTAAAATATGAATTATTGAAGATATTTGACTTCTAATGCACCATAACTGAGTAGAGGCGAAGAGAAAACTGCCCTGACTTGCCCTCGAACAAAGCTTTGTAACTCTAAATCTATTTGGAGTATCGATATCATTCTTTCACCGTAAGAGACAGCAGGCTTTGGTGAACAGTCATGGAAATTTTCAGGTCTCTGTGGAAATCCAACAAAAAGTTATGACGAGAGAAAAAAGTGGTTCATTTCCAGAGTTTGAAATCTGAAGAAATCTGAGCGAAGGACGAATTTCCTACCCTCAAACAAGTCTAACTCATTTCAGAACGGTAATAGGTAAGGAACAAATTCTTGAATTGTGAGCGTCAGGAGTGTCTGAAGATATACGGGGACAAGCCTCATGTCTTAACTTCGCTTCGTTCTGGAGATATGACGATTCGAACATGCCTCTCATGACAGAAATCAAGCGGTGATTTTGAGCAAACTCTCCATTGACTTTGTATGGAGACTTTTCCGACCTTGTGTTGGTCTGAGGGGATTTGGCAAAATTCTATAAATCCCACAACAATGACAGTGACATTTTCTGAAAGCCAGCAAAAATACCTACGTTTTGATGTATAATTTGTGGAAGTTGAGTGAAAATTGAGCAAGTAGCAAGAAGTTGTTCGGACATGAAGAGAAGACTGCAAAACCTTCAGTGGCCCACTGGAAGCCAAGACCATAGCAACCATAACAACGCATGTATTTTGTGAAAAATCACAATTTTGCAACTCAAAACTTTAAGAGGCATAAAAGTAAAACGGTAAAAGATTTGAAAAAGCTGATTTATTCCTGAATAGCCCAATAATTTGAGAACATTTTAAAGTTTGAATGGTTATTCTAGGCGAAAGTATGAGGAAGTAGTTAAGTCTCAAAAACAACAAAGTTTTAGCAGAATTGCAGAAGTTTCCCATTCATTTCCAATGGGACAAATTAAAGGAAAAAGCTTAATATTTTAAAAAGTATAATAGTATAAAATACCAAAAGATATAGCCGGAAAGGGAAAAATTAGCAGAATAGTTGAAAATTTGAACGGTGAAAATCGGCTGAAAATTGTGGAAGTAGATCCACGGCGAAAAACGTACGGAAGCAACTAGAATAATAACTAGAAAAATTTGCATTTCCTGCGAAAATGCAGTGTGGATGCTGGAACGCTGAAGCTGTCTGCTGAAACTAGCTGAAAAAGCTGAAAAGTTGCAGAAATTGTAAAAACTTTGCAGAAGCAAAGGAACTTTGCTAAAATGTAGTAACTTAGCAGAACTGTAATATCTTAGAGGAAACATAATACCTGGCAGAAATACAATAACATAGCAGAACTTAGCAGAAATATTGTAACTTACCGGAAACATGATAACTTCTCAAAAATACAAGAATTTAGGAGAAATAGTATAAGATAACAGAAAGAATATATTTAGCCAAACAATCTTAAACATTACAGAAATACTATGATTTAGAAAAACAGTACAACATAGCAGAAATGCTGTGATTTACCAGAGACACTGTAATATACTATGAATATTATAATTTTAAATAAATACTATGTTTTAACAAAAATATTCCACTTTAGCACAAATATTATAATATATCAGAAACACTATTCTATAGCAGAATTGCTATATTTAGAAAGAAAAATATAATATAGTAGAAATACTATGATTTAGCAGAAATGCTCTATTTAGCACAAATCTTATAAAATAGCAGAAATAGTATGATTTAGCAGAAAAGCTGTATTTAGCACAAATCTCATAAAATAGCAGAAAAAGTATGATTTAGCAGAAATGCATTATTTCGCACAAATCTCATAAAAAAGCAGAAATAGTATGATTTAGCAGAAATGCTGTATTTAGCACAAATGCTGAAAAGCAGCAGCAATGCTATGACTTAGCACAATAGTAATGACTTAAATAGAAAAATTGGAAAAGCAAAATGGACAGCTGAAAAAATCCTGAACATGCTAAGGGTCCCTTAAATGTAATTGTGAAACGAAAAATAATCAGCAAAAAAAGTATAACAGTCACACAATCACAAATATGTACACATATGGAAACACACATGCACAGAGAGACACACAGGATCAAATTCAGTCAACCAGTCTAAATATATTGAATTTGAATCATACAATAAGTTGCTCCCATAAAAAGTCTCTCTCTCTCTCTCTCTCTCTCTCTCTCTCTCTGTGTCACACACATACACACACACACACACACACAGAGGGAGAGAAAATCAAGTTTCTAGGTCAGTCAAGCAGCCTGGGAGCTGCTAAATTTGAATCCACCAATCAGAGAGGCTGTGCACTTTTTCCCGCCAAAACAGGTGCACCTCTTTTTACACACACGCAGCACAGAGACAGGATTTGTGCTGTCTACTTTTCATAGTCAGGATTCCCCTCAAACAAATGGCTATAATTTCCTAACCGTAGGGGCTAGAACAGTCATTCTTACACCATTTTGTTCAGAAGAGATGGGGGAATCTTGAAATGTTGACCATTTAAAATACAAATATGACCTATTAAAGATATATGACATAGATGATTGGTTGGCTTAGAAGCCATGAATGACCCAATATGCAAATTTGAATGTGCCAGGGCTCAGATATGATTGGTTGTCTTAGAAGCCATGAAGGCCCCAATATGCAAATTTGAATGTGCCAGGGCTCAGATATGATTGGCTGGCTGGGAAGCCGTCCAGGTCCTGATAGGTAAGTTTGAATATTACAGTCCTTACAGAGGACTGACTCCCTGGGGACCTGGCAGAAATATGTAGAAATACAATGATTACCCAGAAATACTGCATTTAGTAGAAATACTATGTTTTAGAACAAATACTATAAAATGGCAGAAATACTATAATTAAGCAGAAATATTATATTAAGTACAAATCCTATAAAATAGCAGAAATAGTATGATTTAGCAGAAATGCTGTATTTAGCACAAATACTGTAAATCAGCAGAAATGCTATGACTTAGCACAATAGTAATAAGTTAAATAGAAAAATTGGAAAAGCAAAATGGACAGCTGAAAAAATCCTGAACATACTAAGGGTCCCTCAAATGTAATTGTTAAATGAAAAAAAATCAGCAAAAAATAAAGTATAACAGTCACACAATCACAAATATGAACACATATGGAAACACACAAGCACAGAGAGACACACAGGATCAAATTCAGTCAACCAGTCTAAATATATTGAATTTGAATCATACAATAAGATGCTCCCATAAAAAGGCTCTCTCTCTCTCTCTCTCTCTCTCTCTCTCTCTGTGTCACACACACACACACACACACACACACACACACACACACACACACACACACACACACACACACAGGGAGAGAAAATCAAGTTTCTAGGTCAGTCAAGCAGCCTGGGAGCTGCTAAATTTGAATCCACCAATCAGAGAGGCTGTGCACTTTTTCCCGCCAAAACAGGTGCACCTCTTTTTACACACACGCAGCACAGAGACAGGATTTCTGCAGTCTATTTCTCATAGTCAGGATTCCCCTCAAACAAATGGCTATAATTTTATTACCGTAGGGGCTAGAACAGTCATTCTTACACCGTTTTGTTCAGAAGACATGGGGGAATCTTGAAATGTTGACCATTTAAAATACAAATATGACATATTAAAGATATATGACATAGATGATTGGTTGGCTTAGAAGCCATGAATGACCCAATATGCAAATTTGAATGTGCCAGGGCTCAGATATGATTGGTTGTCTTAGAAGCCATGAAGGCCCCAATATGCAAATTTGAATGTGCCAGGGCTCAGATATGATTGGCTGGCTGGGAAGCCGTCCAGGTCCTGATAGGTAAGTTTGAATATTACAGTCCTTACAGAGGACTGACTCCCTGGGGACCTGGCAGAAATACGTAGAAATACAATGATTACCCAGAAATACTGCATTTAGTAGAAATACTATGTTTTAGCACAAATACTATAAAATGGCAGAAATACTATAATTAAGCAGAAATATTATATTAAGTACAAATCCTATAAAATAGCAGAAATAGTATGATTTAGCAGAAATGCTGTATTTAGCACAAATACTGTAAATCAGCAGAAATGCTATGACTTAGCACAATAGTAATAAGTTAAATAGAAAAATTGGAAAAGCAAAATGGACAGCTGAAAAAATCCTGAACATACTAAGGGTCCCTCAAATGTAATTGTTAAATGAAAAAAGAATCAGCAAAAAAAAGTATAACAGTCACACAATCACAAATATGAACACATATGGAAACACACAAGCACAGAGAGACACACAGGATCAAATTCAGTCAACCAGTCTAAATATATTGAATTTGAATCATACAATAAGATGCTCCCATAAAAAGTCTCTCTCTCTCTCTCTCTCTCTCTCTCTCTCTCTGTGTCACACACACACACACACACACACACACACACACACACACACACACACAGGGAGAGAAAATCAAGTTTCTAGGTCAGTCAAGCAGCCTGGGAGCTGCTAAATTTAAATCCACCAATCAGAGAGGCTGTGCACTTTTTCCCGCCAAAACAGGTGCACCTCTTTTTACACACACGCAGCACAGAGACAGGATTTCTGCAGTCTATTTCTCATAGTCAGGACTCCCCTCAAACAAATGGCTATAATTTTCTAACCGTAGGGGCTAGAACAGTCATTCTTACGCCGTTTTGTTCAGAAGAGATGGGGGAATCTTCAAGTGTTGACAATTCATCATTAAAATATGAATTATTAAAGATATTTGACTTCTAATGCACCATAACTGAGTAGAGGCGAAGAGAAAACTGCCCTGACTTGCCCTCGAACAAAGCTTTGTAACTCTAAATCTATTTGGAGTATCGATATCATTCTTTCACCGTAAGAGACAGCAGGCTTTGGTGAACAGTCATGGAAATTTTCAGGTCTCTGTGGAAATCCAACAAAAAGTTATCACGAGAGAAAAAAGTGGTTCATTTCCAGAGTTTGAAATCTGAAGAAATCTGAGCGAGGGACAAGTTTCCTACCCTCAAACAAACCCAATTCATGGCCAAATGGTAATATTTGAGAAAACAATTCTTGAATTGTGAGCGTCAGGAGTGTCTGAAGATATACTGGGACAAGCCTCATGTTTTAACTTCGCTTCGTTAGGGAGATATGACGAATCGAATATGCCTCTCATGAGAGAAATCAAGCTGTGATTTTGAACAAACTCTCCATTGACTTTGTATGGAGACTTTTCCGACCTTGTGTTGGTCTGAGGAGATTTGGCAAAATTCTCTAAATCCCACAACAATGACAGTGACATTTTCTGAAAGCCAGCAAAAATACCTACGTTTTGATGTATAATTTGTGGAAGTTGAGTGAAAATTGAGCAAGTAGCAAGAAGTTGTTCGGACATGAAGAGAAGACTGCAAAACCTTCAGTGGCACAGTGGAAGCCAAGACCATAGCAACCATAACAACGCATGTATTTTGTGAAAAATCACAAAAATGAAACTCAAAACTTCAAGAGGCATAAAAGTAAAACGGTAAAAGATTTGAAAAAGCTGACTTATACCTGAATAGCCCAATAATTTGTGAACATTTTAAAGTTTGAATGGTTATTCTAGGCGAAAGTATGAGGAAGTAGTTAAGTCTCAAAAACAAGAAAGTTTTAGCAGAATTGCAGAAGTTTCCCATTCATTTCCAATGGGACAAATTAAAGGAAAAAGCTTAATATTTTAAAAAGTATAATAGTATAAAATACCAAAAGATATAGCCGGAAAGGGAAAAATTAGCAGAATAGTTTAAAATTTGAACGGTGAAAATCGGCTGAAAATTGTGGAAGTAGATCCACGGCGAAAAACGTACGGAAACACCAAGAATAATAATAAAGAATAAAGAGAAACAGGAAAACAATAGTGTGGATGCATAAAGCATCCACACAACTAGAAAAATTTGCATTTCCTGCGAAAATGCAGTGTGGATGCTGGAACGCTGAAGCTGTCTGCTGAAACTAGCTGAAAAAGCTAAAAAGTTGCAGAAGTTGTAAAAACTTTGCAGAAGCAAAGGAACTTTGCTAAAATGTAGTAACTTAGCAGAACTGCAATATCTTAGAGGAAACATAATACTTGGCAGAAATACAATAGCATAGCAGAACTTAGCAGAAATATTGTAACTTACCAGAAACATGATAACTTCTCAAAAATACAAGAATTTAGGAGAGATAGTATAGGATAACAGAAAGAATATATTTAGCCAAACAATCTTAAACATTACAGAAATACTATGATTTAGAAGAACAGTACAACATAGCAGAAATACCGTGATTTACCAGAGACACTGTAATATACTATGAATATTATAATTTTATATGAATACTATGTTTTCACAAAAATATTCCAGTTTAGCACAGCAGCCAGTCTAAATATATTTAGACTGGCTGCTAAACACTATTCTGTTATATAGTAGCAGAATAGTGTTTCTGCTACTATATAGCAGAAACACTATTCTATAGCAGAAATGCTATATTTAGAAAGAAAACTATAATATAGTAGAAATACTATGATTTAGCAGAAATGCTCTATTTAGCACAAATCTTATAAAATAGCAGAAAAAGTATGACTCAGCAGAAATGCTGTATTTAGAACAAATCTCATGAAAAACTAAAAATAGTATGATTTAGCAGAAATGCTGTATTTAGAACAAATCTCATAGAACAGGTGAAAAAGAATGATTGAGCAGAAATGCTGTATTTAGCAAAAATCTCATGAAAAGCAGAAATAATATTATTTAGCAGAAATGCAGTATTTAGCACAAATCTTATAAAATAGCAAAAATAGTATGATTTATTAGAAAAGCTGTATTTAGCACAAATCTCATAGAAAAGCAGAAAAAGTATGATTTAGCAGAAATGCTGTATTTAGCACAAATCTCATAAAAAAGCAGAAATAGTATGATTTAGCAGAGAAGCTGTATTTATCACAAATGCTGAAAAGCAGCAGCAATGCTATGACTTAGCACAATAGTAATAACTTAAATAGAAAAATTGGAAAAGCAAAATGGACAGCTGAAAAAATCCTGAACATGCTAAGGGTCCCTCAAATGTAATTGTGAAACGAAAAATAATCAGCAAAAAACAGTATAACAGTCACACAATCACAAATATGTACACATATGGAAACACACATGCACAGAGAGACACACACAGGATCAAATTCAGTCAACCAGTCTAAATATGTTGAATTTAAATCATACAATAAGATGCTGCCATAAAAAGTCTCTCTCTCTCTCTCTCTCTCTGTGTGTCTCACACACACACACACACACAGACACACAGACACACACACACACACACACACACACACACAGGGAGAGAAAATCAGGTTTCTAGGTCAGTCAAGCAGCCTGCGAGCTGCTAAATTTGAATCCACCAATCAGAGAGGCTCTGTGCTTTTTCCCGCCAAAGCAGGTGCACCTGTTTTTACACACACCAGCAGAGAGACAGGATTTCTGCAGTCTATTTCTCATAGTCAGGATTCCCCTCAAACAAATGGCCATAATTTCCTAACCGTAGGGGCTAGAACAGTCATTCTTACACCGTTTTGTTCAGAAGACATGGGGGAATCTTGAAATGTTGACCATTTAAAATACAAATATGACATATTAAAGATATATGACATAGATGATTGGTTGGCTTAGAAGCCATGAATGCCCCAATATGCAAATTTGAATGTGCCAGGGCTCAGATATTATTGGTTGTCTTAGTAGCCATGAAGGCCCCAATATGCAAATTTGAATGTGCCAGGGCTCAGATATGATTGGCTGGCTGGGAAGCCGTCCAGGTCCTGATAGGTAAGTTTGAATATTACAGTCCTTACAGAGGACTGACTCCCTGGGGACCTGGCAGAAATATATAGAAATACAATGATTACCCAGAAATACTGCATTTAGTAGAAATACTATGTTTTAGCACAAATCCTATAAAATGGCAGAAATACTATAATTAAGCAGAAATATTATATTAAGTACAAATCCTATAAAATAGCAGAAATAGTATGATTTAGCAGAAATGCTGTATTTAGCACAAATACTATAAATCAGCAGAAATGCTATGACTTAGCACAATAGTAATAAGTTAAATAGAAAAATTGGAAAAGCAAAATGGACAGCTAAAAAAATCCTGAACATACTAAGGGTCCCTCAAATGTAATTGTTAAATGAAAAAAGAATCAGCAAAAAAAAGTATAACAGTCACACAATCACAAATATGAACACATATGGAAAAACACAAGCACAGAGAGACACACAGGATCAAATTCAGTCAACCAGTCTAAATATATTGAATTTGAATCATACAATAAGATGCTCCCATAAAAAGTCTCTCTCTCTCTCTCTCTGTGTCACACACACACACACACACACACACACACACACACACACACACACACACACACACACACACGGAGAGAAAATCAGGTTTCTAGGTCAGTCAAGCAGCCTGGGAGCTGCTAAATTTGAATCCACCAATCAGAGAGGCTCTGTGCTTTTTCCCGCCAAAGCAGGTGCACCTGTTTTTACACACACCAGCAGAGAGACAGGATTTCTGCAGTCTATTTCTCATAGTCAGGATTCCCCTCAAACAAATGGCCATAATTTCCTAACCGTAGGGGCTAGAACAGTCATTCTTACACCGTTTTGTTCAGAAGACATGGGGGAATCTTGAAATGTTGACCATTTAAAATACAAATATGACATATTAAAGATATATGACATAGATGATTGGTTGGCTTAGAAGCCATGAATGCCCCAATATGCAAATTTGAATGTGCCAGGGCTCAGATATGATTGGTTGTCTTAGTAGCCATGAAGGCCCCAATATGCAAATTTGAATGTGCCAGGGCTCAGATATGATTGGCTGGCTGGGAAGCCGTCCAGGTCCTGATAGGTAAGTTTGAATATTACAGTCCTTACAGAGGACTGACTCCCTGGGTACCTGGCAAAAATATGTAGAAATACAATGATTACCCAGAAATACTGCATTTAGTAGAAATACTATATTTTAGCACAAATACTATAAAATGGCAGAAATACTATAATTAAGCAGAAATATTATATTAAGTACAAATCCTATAAAATAGCAGAAATAGTATGATTTAGCAGAAATGCTGTATTTAGCACAAATACTATAAATCAGCAGAAATGGTATGACTTAGCACAATAGTAATAAGTTAAATAGAAAAATTGGAAAAGCAAAATGGACAGCTGAAAAAATCCTGAACATACTAAGGGTCCCTCAAATGTAATTGTTAAATGAAAAAAGAATCAGCAAAAAAAAGTATAACAGTCACACAATCACAAATATGTACACATATGGAAACACACAAGCACAGAGAGACACACAGGATCAAATTCAGTCAACCAGTCTAAATATATTGAATTAAAATCATACAATAAGATGCTCCTATAAAAAGTCTCTCTCTCTCTCTCTCTCTCTCTGTGTCACACACACACACACACACACACACACACACACACACACACACACACACACACACACACACACACACACAGGGAGAGAAAATCAAGCTTCTAGGTCAGTCAAGCAGCCTGGGAGCTGCTAAATTTGAATCCACCAATCAGAGAGGCTGTGCACTTTTTCCCGCCAAAACAGGTGCACCTCTTTTTACACACACGCAGCACAGAGACAGGATTTCTGCAGTCTATTTCTCATAGTCAGGACTCCCCTCAAACAAATGGCTATAATTTTCTAACCGTAGGGGCTAGAACAGTCATTCTTACACCGTTTTGTTCAGAAGAGATGGGGGAATCTTCAAGTGTTGACAATTCATCATTAAAATATGAATTATTAAAGATATTTGACTTCTAATGCACCATAACTGAGTAGAGGCGAAGAGAAAACTGCCCTGACTTGCCCTCGAACAAAGCTTTGTAACTCTAAATCTATTTGGAGTATCGATATCATTCTTTCACCGTAAGAGACAGCAGGCTTTGGTGAACAGTCATGGAAATTTTCAGGTCTCTGTGGAAATCCAAAAAAAAGATATGACGAGAGAAAAAAGTGCCTCATTTCCAGAGTTTGAAATCTGAAGAAATCTGAGCGAAGGACGAATTTCCTACCCTCAAACAAGTGTAACTCATCTCAGAACGGTAATAGGTGAGAAAAAAATTCTTGAATTGTGAGTGTCAGGAGTGTCTGAAGATATACTGGGACAAGCCTCATGTTTTAACTTCGCTTCGTTAAGGAGATATGACGATTCGAATATGCCTCTCGTTACAGAAATCAAGCGGTGATTTTGAACAAACTCTCCATTGACTTTGTATTGAGACTTTTCCAACCTTGTGTTGCTCTGAGTAGATTTGGCAAAATTCTATAAATCCCACAACAATGACAGTGACATTTTCTGAAAGCCAACAAAAATACCTACGTTTTGATGTATATCTTGTGGAAATTGAGTGACAATTGAGCAAGTAGCAAGAAGTTGTTCGGACATGAAGAGAAGACTGCAAAACCTTCAGTGTCACACTGGAAGCCAAGACCATAGCAACCATAACAACGCATGTATTTTGTGAAAAATCACAAAAATGAAACTCAAAACTTTAAGTGGCATAAAATTAAAACGGTAAAAGATTTGAAAAAGCTGACTTATACCTGAATAGCCCAATAATTTGAGAACATTTTAAAGTTTGAATGGTTGTTCTACGTGAAAGTATGAGGAAGTAGATAAGTTTCAAAAACAAGCAAGTTTTAGCAGAATTGCTGAAGTTTCCCATTCATTTCAATGGGACAAATTAAAGGAAAAAAACTGAATATTTTAAAAAGTATAATAGCAAAAAATAGCAAAAGATATAGCCGGAAAGAGCAAAAATAGCAGAATAGTTTAAAATTTGAACGGTGAAAATCGGCTGAAAATTGTGGAAGTAGATCCACGGCGAAAAACGTACGGAAACACCAAGAATAATAATAATAATAATAAAGAATAAAGAGAAACAGGAAAACAATAGTGTGGATGCATAAAGCATCCACACAACTAGAAAAATTTGCATTTCCTGCGAAAATGCAGTGTGGATGCTGGAACGCTGAAGCTGTCTGCTGAAACTAGCTGAAAAGTTGCAGAAATTGTAAAAACGTTGCAGAAGCAAAGGAACTTTGCTAAAATGTAGTAACTTAGCAGAACTCTAATATCTTAGAGGAAACATAATACTTGGCAGAAATAAAATAGCATAGCAGAACTTAGCAGAAATATGAAAAATGAGAGAAATACTATAATTAAGCAGAAATATTATATTAAGTACAAATCCTATAAAATAGCGGAAATAGTATGATTTAGCAGAAATGCTGTATTTTGCACAAATACTGAAAAGCAGCAGAAATGCTATGACTTAGCACAATAGTAATAACTTAAATAGAAAAATTGGAAAAGCAAAATGGACAGCTGAACAAATGCTGAACATGCTAAGGGTCCCTCAAATGTAATTGTGAAACGAAAAATAATCAGGAAAAAAAAGTATAACAGTCACACAATCACAAATATGTACACATATGGAAACACACAAGCACAGAGAGACACACAGGATCAAATTCAGTCAACAAGTCTAAATATATTAAATTAAAATCATACAATAAGATGCTTCAATAGAAATTCTCTCTCGCCCTCTCTATCTCTCTCTCTGTGTCACACACACACACACACACACACACACACAGGGAGAGAACAGCAAGTTTGTAGGTCATTCAAGCAGCCTGGGAGCTGCTAAATTTGAATCCACCAATCAGAGAGGCTGTGTACTTTTTCCCGCCAAAACAGGTGCAACTGCTTACACATACGCAGCACAGAGAGAGCCAAACACACAAGGTCTATGTCAGTCAACCAGTCTGAATATATTAAATTTCTATCCACCAATGAGATGCTGCCCTAAAAAAGGTCTTTGTGTGTGTCTTTCTTTCTCTCTCTCTCTCTCCCTCCCTCCCTGTCTCTCTCTCTCTCTCTCCCTCCCTCCCTGTCTCTCTCTCTCTCTCACACACACACACACACACACACACACACACACACACACACACACACACACACACACACACACACACACACAGCAGCAGCAAGTGAACAGTGTGTTTCTAGGTCAGTCAAACAGCTGTGAGTTTCTCAATTTGAATCCACCAATCAGAGAGGCTGTGTGCTTTTTCCCGCCAAAACTGGTGCACCAAGTGCAGGCTTTTACACATGCAGCACAGAGAGAGAAAGGATTTTTGCAGTCTATTTCTCATAGTCAGGACTCCCCTCAAACAAACAGCCATAAATTCCTAACCCTAGGGGCTAAAACAGTCATTCTTAGACCGTTTTGCTCAGAAGACATGGGGGAATCTTGAAATGTTGACAATTTAAAATACAAATATGAAATATTAAAGATATATGACATAGATGATTGGTTGGCTTAGAAGCCATGAATGCTCCAATATGCAAATTTGAATGTGCCAGGGCTCAGATATGATTGGTTTTCTTAGAAGCCATGAAGGCCCCAATATGCAAATTTGAATGTGCCAGGGCTCAGATATGATTGGCTGGCTGGGAAGCCGTCCAGGTCCTGATAGGTAAGTTTGAATATTACAGTCCTTACAGAGGACTGACTCCCTGGGGACCTGGCAGAAATACAATGATTAGCCAGAAATACTGCATTTAGTAGAAATACTATGTTTTAGCACAAATACTATAAAATGGCAGAAATACTATAATTAAGCAGAAATACTATATTAAGTACAAATCCTATAAAATAGCAGAAATAGTATGATTTAGCACAAATGCTGTATTTAGCACAAATACAATACAAATACTACAAAAGCGCCGTTTTTTGGAGTTACAAAACGTCGTGTAACTCATAAACTAGGAGGGATAGAAGCATAATTCTTGTACTGGGTGAATCAGCGGACTTTGGTGTACTTTGACTGCGATTTTCATAGCTCTTTGTACCTCCGTCGCCGAGATATGACGGGAGAAGAAACGGCTTCATTTTCAGAGTTTGAAGACTGAAAGAAGGACAGATTTCCATTAGGAAAGCTGCTAAAATCATAAAAGTTTGCAGAATTGTAATAAATAAACAATATCAATTACTTGTCTGTGATAGTGCATTAATTTGTAGGGGGGAAAAAACGATGACCAAGGTGGAGTTGAACCGACGATCTTCGGCCTGCCGACCGATGTCACTACCAGGTGCGCCACTGGGAAACAGAGCTGGGGCTTAGAAAACGGGAAGATGAACTGTCAGAATTAGATCGCGGTGAGCTGTAAAACGCCTTTTTTTGGAGTTACAAAACGTTGTGTAACTCAAAAACTAGGAGGCGCGATTTTCATAGCTCGTTGTACCTCCGTCGCGGAGATATGACGAGAGAAGGAACGGCTTCATTTTCAGACTTTGAAAAGTGAGAGGAGGACAGATTTCCACCCCTCAAACAAACATAATTTATGGCTCAACAGTAAGATGACTGTAAAAACTTCTCCACTTTGATTCAACAGAAATACTATTATGGAGGAGTAATACTTTAACATGGGAGAAATATTGATACAGACACACACACACACACATACACAGAGCCTAAAGGGAGCAGTGGCTGTTAAGAGTCTGGGCTTGGTATATCTAGGTCAGCTAAATTGGCTGCACCTGCTGTAATCAGCCCTTACACACACAGACACAGAGAGAGCTATGGGTTTTCTTCAGTGTATTTCTCACATTCAGGATTCCCCTCGAACAAATGGCCATAATTTCCCAACCGTAGGGGCTACAACGCTCATTGTGACACCGTTTTGTTCAGAAGAGATGGGGGAATCTGCAGGTCTTCTTAATTCAGAGACAGAATATACATTTTTGAAGATATATGACTTGTAATACACTGTAACTGAGTAGAGGCAAAGCAAAACTGCCTTGACTTGCCCTCAAACAACATTTTGTAACTCTAAATCTATTTGGAGTATCGATATCATTCTTTCACCGAAAGACACAGCAGGCTTTGGAGAACAGTCAGGAAATTTTCAGGTCTCAGGTCTAACATTTTTTTGTTCAGAAGAGATGGGGGAATCGTCAAGTGTTTTCTTTTTTTTTTTTTTTTTTTTTTAAATATGAATAATTAATAATAATAATAATAATGCATTGGATTTATATAGTGCTTTTCAAGGCACCCAAAGCGCTTTACAATGACATTATTCATTCATGCTCACATTCACACACTGGTGGAGGCAAGCTACGGTTGTAGCCACAGCTGCCCTGGGGCAGACTGACAGAAGCGAGGCTGCCATATCGCGCCATCGGCCCCTCTGGCCAACACCAGTAGGCGGTAGGGTAAAGTGTCTTGCCCAAGGACACAACGACCAGGACAGAGAGGCCGGGGATCGAACCGGCGACCTTCCAGTTACAGGTGCCCTATGATTTAGCAGAAATGCTGTATTTAGCACAAATCTCATAAAAAAGCAGAAAAAGTATGATTTAGCAGAACTGCTGTATTTAGGACAAATGTCATAAAATAGCAGAAAAAGTATGATTTAGCAGAAATGCTGTATATAGCACAAATGTCATAAAATAGCAGAAAAAGTATGATTTAGCAGAAATGCTGTATTTAGCACAAATCTCATAAAAAGCAGAAGTATGATTTAGCAGAAATGCTGTATTTAGAACAAATCTCATAAAATAGCAGAAAAAGTATGATTTAGCAGAAAAGCTGTATTTATCACAAATCTCATAAAAAGCAGAAAAAGTATGATTTAGCAGAAAAGCTGTATTTAGCACAAATCTCATAAAAAAGCAGAAATATTATTAGCACAATAGTAATAACTTAAATAGAAAGATTGGAAAAGCAAAATGGACAGCTGAAAAAATCCTGAACATGCTAAGGGTCCCTCAAATGTAATTGTTAAATGAAAAAAGAATCAGCAAAAAAAAGTATAAGTCACACAATCACAAATATGAACACATATGGAAACACACAAGCACAGAGAGACACACAGGATCAAATTCAGTCAACCAGTCTAAATATATTGAATTTGAATCATACAATAAGATGCTCCCATAAAAAGTCTCTCTCTCTCTCTCTCTCTCTGTGTCACACACACACACACACACACACACACACACACACACACACAGGGAGAGAAAATCAAGTTTCTAGGTCAGTCAAGCAGCCTGGGAGCTGCTAAATTTGAATCCACCAATCAGAGAGGCTGTGCACTTTTTCCCGCCAAAACAGGTGCACCTGTTTTTACACACACGCAGCACAGAGACAGGATTTCTGCAGTCTATTTCTCATAGTCAGGACTCCCCTCAAACAAATGGCTATAATTTCCTAACCGTAGGGGCTAGAACGGTCATTCTTACACCGTTTTGTTCAGAAGAGATGGGGGAATCTTCAAGTGTTGACAATTTATCATTAAAATATGAATTATTAAAGATATTTGACTTCTAATGCACCATAACTGCATTTAGTAGAAATACTATGTTTTAGCACAAATACTATAAAATGGCAGAAATACTATAATTAAGCAGAAATATTATATTAAGTACAAAATCCTATAAAATAGCAGAAATAGTATGATTTAGCACAAATGCTGTATTTAGCACAAATACTGTAAATCAGCAGAAATGCTATGACTTAGCACAATAGTAATAAGTTAAATAGAAAAATTGGAAAAGCAAAATGGACAGCTGAAAAAATCCTGAACATACTAAGGGTCCCTTAAAATGTAATTGTTAAATGAAAAAAGAATCAGCAAAAAAAAGTATAACAGTCACACAATCACAAGTATGTACACATATGGAAACACACAAGCACAGAGAGACACACACACACAGGATCAAATTCAGTCAACCAGTCTAAATATATTGAATTTAAATCATACAATAAGATGCAGCCATAAAAAGTCTCTCTCTCTCTCTCTCTCTCTGTGTCACACACACACACACACACACACACAGGGAGAGAAAATCAAGTTTCTAGGTCAGTCAAGCAGCCTGGGAGCTGCTAAATTTGAATCCACCAATCAGAGAGGCTGTGTGCTTTTTCCCGCCATAACAGGTGCACCTGTTTTTACACACACGCAGCACAGAGACAGGATTTGTGCTGTCTATTTCTCATAGTCAGGACTCCCCTCAAACAAATGGCCATAATTTCCTAACCATAGGGGCTAGAACAGTCATTCTTACACCGTTTTGTTCAGAAGAGATGAGGGAATCTTACAGTGTTGACAATTTATCATTAAAATATGAATTATTGAAGATATTTGACTTCTAATGCACCATAACTGAGTAGAGGCGAAGAGAAAACTGCCCTGACTTGCCCTCGAACAAAGCTTTGTAACTCTAAATCTATTTGGAGTATCGATATCATTCTTTCACCGTAAGAGACAGCAGGCTTTGGTGAACAGTCATGGAAATTTTCAGGTCTCTGTGGAAATCCAACAAAAAGTTATGACGAGAGAAAAAAGTGGTTCATTTCCAGAGTTTGAAATCTGAAGAAATCTGAGCGAAGGACGAATTTCCTACCCTCAAACAAGTCTAACTCATTTCAGAACGGTAATAGGTAAGGAACAAATTCTTGAATTGTGAGCGTCAGGAGTGTCTGAAGATATACGGGGACAAGCCTCATGTCTTAACTTCGCTTCGTTCTGGAGATATGACGATTCGAATATGCCTCTCATGACAGAAATCAAGCGGTGATTTTGAGCAAACTCTCCATTGACTTTGTATGGAGACTTTTCCGACCTTGTGTTGGTCTGAGGGGATTTGGCAAAATTCTATAAATCCCACAACAATGACAGTGACATTTTCTGAAAGCCAGCAAAAATACCTACGTTTTGATGTATAATTTGTGGAAGTTGAGTGAAAATTGAGCAAGTAGCAAGAAGTTGTTCGGACATGAAGAGAAGACTGCAAAACCTTCAGTGGCCCACTGGAAGCCAAGACCATAGCAACCATAACAACGCATGTATTTTGTGAAAAATCACAATTTTGCAACTCAAAACTTTAAGAGGCATAAAAGTAAAACGGTAAAAGATTTGAAAAAGCTGATTTATTCCTGAATAGCCCAATAATTTGAGAACATTTTAAAGTTTGAATGGTTATTCTAGGCGAAAGTATGAGGAAGTAGTTAAGTCTCAAAAACAACAAAGTTTTAGCAGAATTGCAGAAGTTTCCCATTCATTTCCAATGGGACAAATTAAAGGAAAAAGCTTAATATTTTAAAAAGTATAATAGTATAAAATACCAAAAGATATAGCCGGAAAGGGAAAAATTAGCAGAATAGTTTAAAATTTGAACGGTGAAAATCGGCTGAAAATTGTGGAAGTAGATCCACGGCGAAAAACGTACGGAAGCAACTAGAATAATAACTAGAAAAAATTGCATTTCCTGCGAAAATGCAGTGTGGATGCTGGAACGCTGAAGCTGTCTGCTGAAACTAGCTGAAAAGTTGCAGAAATTGTAAAAACTTTGCAGAAGCAAAGGAACTTTGCTAAAATGTAGTAACTTAGCAGAACTCTAATATCTTAGAGGAAACATAATACTTGGCAGAAATAAAATAGCATAGCAGAATTTGCAGAAATATGAAAAATGAGAGAAATACTATAATTAAGCAGAAATATTATATTAAGTAGAAATCCTATAAAATAGTGGAAATAGTATGATTTAGCACAAATGCTGTATTTAGCACAAATACTGAAAAGCAGCAGAAATGCTATGACTTAGCACAATAGTAATAAGTTAAATAGAAAAATTGGAAAAGCAAAATGAACAGCTGAAAAAGTCCTGAACATGCTAAGGGACACTCAAATGTAATTGTTAAATGAAAAAAGAATCAGCAAAAAAAAGTATAACAGTCACACAATCACAAATATGGACACATATGGAAACACACAAGCACAGAGAGACACACAGGATCAAATTCAGTCAACAAGTCTAAATATATTAAATTCAAATCATACAATAAGATGCTCCAATAGAAATTCTCTCTCGCCCTCTCTATCTCTCACTCTTTGTCACACACACACACACACACACACACACACACACTAGGGAGAGAACAGGACGTTTGTAGGTCATTCAAGCAGCCTGGGAGCTACTAAATTTGAATCCACCAATCAGAGAGGCTGTGTACTTTTTCCCGCCAAAACAGGTGCAACTGCTTACACATACGCAGCATAGAGAGAGCCAAACACACAGGGTCTATGCCAGTCAACCAGTCTGAATATATTAAATTTCTATCCACCAATGAGATGCTGCCCTAAAAAGGTCTTTGTGTGTGTCTTTCTTTCTCTCTCTCTCTCTCTCTCTCTCCCTCCCTCCCTGTCTCTCTCTCTCTCTCTCTTTCTCTCTCTCTCTCACACACACACACACACACACACACACACACACACACACACACACACAGCAGCAGCAAGTGAACAGCATGATTCTAGGTCAGTCAAACAGCTGTGAGCTTCTCAATTTGAATCCACCAATCAGAGAGGCTGTGTGCTTTTTCCCGCCAAAACTGGTGCACCAAGTGCAGGCTTTTACACATGCAGCACAGAGAGAGAAAGGATTTTTGCAGTCTATTTCTCATAGTCAGGACTCCCCTCAAACAAACAGCCATAAATTCCTAACCGTAGGGGCTAGAACAGTCATTCTTACACCGTTTTGTTCAGAAGACATGGGGGAATCTTGAAATGTTGACAATTTAAAATACAAATATGAAATATTAAAGATATATGACATAGATGATTGGTTGGCTTAGAAGCCATGACTGCCCCAATGTGCAAATTTGAATGTGCCAGGGCTCAGATATGATTGGCTGGCTGGGAAGCCATGAAGGCAACAATATGCAAATTTGAATGTGCTAGGGCTCAGATATGATTGGTTGTCTTAGAAGCCATGAAGGCCCCAATATGCAAATTTGAATGTGCCAGGGCTCAGATATGATTGGTTGTCTTAGAAGCCATGAAGGCCCCAATATGCAAATTTGAATGTGCCAGGGCTCAGACATGATTGGCTGGCTGGGAAGCCGTCCAGGTCCTGATAGGTAAGTTTGATTATTACAGTCCTTACAGAGGACTGACTCCCTGGGGACCTGGCAGAAATATATAGAAATACAATGATTACCCAGAAATACTGCATTTAGTAAAAATACTATGTTTTAGCACAAATACTATAAAATGGCAGAAATACTATAATTAAGCAGAAATATTATATTAAGTACAAATCCTATAAAATAGCAGAAATAGTATGATTTAGCAGAAATGCTGTATTTAGCACAAATACTGAAAAGCAGCAGAAATGCTATGACTTAGCACAATACTAAAAAGTTAAATACAAAAATTGGAAAAGCAAAATGGACAGCTGAACAAATGCTGAACATGCTAAGGGTCCCTCAAATGTAATTGCTAAATGAAAAAAAAGATAAGCAAAAAAAAAAAAGTATAACAGTCACACAATCACAAATATGAACACATATGGAAACACACAAGCACAGAGAGACACACAGGATCAAATTCAGTCAACCAGTCTGAATATATTTAATTTAAATCATACAATAAGATGCTCCCATAAAAAGGCTCTCTCTCTCTCTCTCTCTGTGTGTCACACACACACACACACACACACACACACACACACACACACACACACACACACACACATAGGGAGAGAAAATCAAGTTTCTAGGTCAGTCAAGCAGCCTGGGAGCTGCTAAATTTGAATCCACCAATCAGAGAGGCTGTGCACTTTTTCCCGCCAAAACAGGTGCACCTCTTTTTACACACACGCAGCACAGAGACAGGATTTCTGCAGTCTATTTCTCATAGTCAGGACTCCCCTCAAACAAATGGCTATAATTTTCTAACCGTAGGGGCTAGAACAGTCATTCTTACACCGTTTTGTTCAGAAGAGATGGGGGAATCTTCAAGTGTTGACATTTCATCATTAAAATATGAATTATTAAAGATATTTGACTTCTAATGCACCATAACTGAGTAGAGGCGAAGAGAAAACTGCCCTGACTTGCCCTCGAACAAAGCTTTGTAACTCTAAATCTATTTGGAGTATCGATATCATTCTTTCACCCTAAGAGACAGCAGGCTTTGGTGAACAGTCATTGAAATTTTCAGGTCTCTGTGGAAATCCAACAAAAAGTTATGACGAGAGAAAAAAAGTGGTTCAATGTGTCAGGCCTCACATATGATTGGCTGGTTGGGAAGTCGTGCAGGCCCTGATAGGTAAGTTTGAATATTACAGTCCTCACAGAGGATTAACTCCCTGGGGAGGTGGCAGAAATATATAGGAATACTATGATTACCCAGAAATACTGTAGAAATACTATGTTTTAGCACAAATACTAAAAAAAACAGAAATGCTGTACTATGATTTGGTAGAAAAACTATAATTAATCAAAAATATTATATTTTTTAGCAGAAATACTAATTTCTGCACAGATCTTTTAAAATAGCAGAAATAGTATGATTTAGCAGAAATGTTATATTTAGCACAACTCTCGTAAAAAAGCAGAAGTAGTATGATTTAGCAGAAATGTTGTATTTAGCACAAATCTCATAAAATAGCAGAAAAAGTATGATTTAGCAGAAATGCTGAAAAGTAGCAGCAATGCTATGACTTAGCACAATATTAACAACTTAAATAGAAAAATTGGAAAAGCTGAACAAATGCTGAACATGCTGAGGGTCCCTCAAATGTAATTGTTAAATGAAAAAAATCTGTAAAAAAAGTATAACAGTCACACAATCACAAAGATGGACAAGTATAGAAACACACAAGCACAGAGAGACACACACAGGATCAAATTCAGTCAACCAGTCTAAATATATTGAATTTAAATCATACAATAAGATACCCCCATAAAAAGGCTCTCTCTCTCTCTCTCTCTCTCTCTCTCTCTCTCTCTCTGACACACGCACACACACACGCACACACACACATACACACACACACACATACACACACACACACACACACACACACACACACACACACACACACACACAGGGAGAGAAAATCAAGTTTCTAGGTCAGTCAAGCAGCCTGGGAGCTGCTAAATTTGAATCCACCAATCAGAGAGGCTCTGTGCTTTTTCCCGCCAAAACAGGTGCACCTGCTTTTACACACACGCAGCACAGAGACAGGATCTGTGCAGTCTATTTCTCATAGTCAGGACTCCCCTCAAACAAATGGCCATAATTTCCTAACCGTAGGGGCTAGAACGGTCATTCTTACACCGTTTTGTTCAGAAGAGATGGGGGAATCTTCAAGTGTTGACAATTTATCATTAAAATATGAATTATTGAAGATATTTGACTTGTAATGCACCATAACTGAGTAGAGGCGAAGCGAAAACTGCCCTGACTTGCCCTCGAACAAAGCTTTGTAACTCTAAATCTATTTGGAGTATCGATATCATTCTTTCACCGTAAGAGACAGCAGGCTTTGGTAAACAGTCATGGAAATTTTCAGGTCTCTGTGGAAATCCAACAAAAAGTTATGACGAGAGAAAAAAGTGGTTCATTTCCAGAGTTTGAAATCTGAAGAAATCTGAGCGAGGGACAAATTTCCTACCCTCAAACAAACCCAATTCATGGCCAAATGGTAATATTTGAGAAAACAATTCTTGGATTGTGAGCGTCAGGAGTGTCTGAAGATATACTGGGACAAGCCTCATGTTTTAACTTCGCTTCGTTAGGGAGATATGACGATTCGAATATGCCTCTCATGACAGAACTCAAGCTGTGATTTTGAACAAACTCTCCATTGACTTTGTATGGAGACTTTTCCGACCTTGTGTTGGTCTGAGTAGATTTGGCAAAATTCTCTAAATCCCACAATAATGACAGTGACATTTTCTGAAAGCCAGCAAAAATACCTACGTTTTGATGTATAATTTGTGTGAGTTGAGTGAAAATTGAGCGAGTAGCAAGAAGTTGTTCGGACATGAAGAGAAGACTGCAAAACCTTCAGTGGCACAGTGGAAGCCAAGACCATAGCAACCATAACAACGCATGTATTTTGTGAAAAATCACAAAAATGAAACTCAAAACTTCAAGAGGCATAAAAGTAAAACGGTAAAAGATTTGAAAAAGCTGACTTATACCTGAATAGCCCAATAATTTGTGAACATTTTAAAGTTTGAATGGTTATTCTAGGCGAAAGTATGAGGAAGTAGTTAAGTCTCAAAAACAAGAAAGTTTTAGCAGAATTGCAGAAGTTTCCCATTCATTTCCAATGGGACAAATTAAAGGAAAAAGCTTAATATTTTAAAAAGTATAATAGTATAAAATACCAAAAGATATAGCCGGAAAGGGAAAAATTAGCAGAATAGTTTAAAATTTGAACGGTGAAAATCGGCTGAAAATTGTGGAAGTAGATCCACGGCGAAAAACGTACGGAAACACCAAGAATAATAATAAAGAATAAAGAGAAACAGGAACTCAATAGTGTGGATGCATAAAGCATCCACACAACTAGAAAAATTTGCATTTCCTGCGAAAATGCAGTGTGGATGCTGGAACGCTGAAGCTGTCTGCTGAAACTAGCTGAAAAAGCTGAAAAGTTGCAGAAATTGTAAAAACTTTGCAGAAGCAAAGGAACTTTGCTAAAATGTAGTAACTTAGCAGAACTGTAATATCTAAGAGGAAAAATAATACTTGGCAGAAATACAATAACATAGCAGAACTTAGCAGAAATATTTTGATTTAGCAGAAATGCTGTATTTAGCACAAATCTCATAAAACAGAAGAAATATTTTGATTTAGCAGAAATGCTGTATTTAGCACAAATCTCATAAAAAAGCAGAAATGGTATGATTTAGCAGAAATGAAGTATTTAGCACAAATCTCATAAAATAGCAGAAACAGTAATATTTAGCAGAAATGCTGTATTTAGCATAAATCTTATAAAATAGCAGAAATAGTATGATTTAGCAGAAGTAGTGTATTTAGTACAAATCTCATAAAATTGCAGAAAAGCTATGATTTAGCAGAAATACTCTATTTAGCACAAATCTCATAAAAAAGCAGAAATAGTATGATTTAGCACAAATGCTGTATTTAGCACAAATGCTGAAAAGTAGCAGCAATGCTATGACTTAGCACAATAGTAATAACTTAAATAGAAAAACTGGAAAAGTAAATGGACAGCTGAACAAATGCTGAACATGCTAAGGGTCCCTCAAATGTAATTGTTAAATGAAACAAAATCTGTAAAAAAAAGTATAACAGTCATACAATCACAAATATGGACAAATATAGAAACACACAAGCACAGAGAGACACACACAGGATCAAATTCAGTCAACCAGTCTAAATATATTGAATTTAAATCATACAATAAGATGCTCCCATAAAAAGGCTCTCTCTTTCTCTGTGTCACACACACACAGAGAGAGAGAGGGAGAGAGAAAATCAGGTTTCTAGGTCAGTCCAGCAGCCTGGGAGCTGCTAAATATGAATCCACCAATCAGAGAGGCTGTGTGCTTTTTCCCGCCAAAACAGGTGCACTTTCTTTTACACACACGCAGCACAGAGACAGGATTTCTGCAGTCTATTTCTCATAGTCAGGACTCCCCTCAAACAAATGGCCACAATTTCCTAACCATAGGGGCTAGAACAGTCATTCTTACACTGTTTTGTTCAGAAGAGATGGGGGAATCTTACAGTGTTGACAATTTATCATTAAAATATGAATTATCAAAGATATTTGACTTGTAATGCACCATAAGTGAGTAGAGGTGAAGCAAAAAAACTACCTTGACCTGCCCTCAAACAACGCTTTCTAACTCTAAATCTATTTGGAGTGTCGATATCACTCTTTCACCGTAAGAGAGAGCAGGCTTTGGTGAACAGTCAGGTCTCTGTGGGAATCCAAAAAAAAGATATGACGAGAGAAAAAAGTTGTTCAATGTGTCAGGCCTCAGATATGATTGGCTGGTTGGGAAGTCGTGCAGGCCCTGATATGTCAATTTGAATATTATAGTCCTCACAGAGGATTAACTCCCTGGGGAGCTGGCAGAAATATATAGAAATACTATGACTACCCAGAAATACTGCATTTAGTAGAAATACTATGTTTTAGCACAAATACTATAAAATGGCAGAAATACTATATGAAGTACAAATCCTATAAAAACAGAAATAGTGTACTATGATTTGGTAGAAAAACTATAATTAAATCAAAATTAGTATATTTTTTTTAGCAGAAATACTAATTTCTGCACAAATCTTATAAAATAGCAGAAATAGTATGATTCAGCAGAAATGCTCTATTTATCACTA
The DNA here is from genome assembly GCF_036321145.2 of Pelmatolapia mariae. Lineage (NCBI taxonomy): Eukaryota > Metazoa > Chordata > Actinopteri > Cichliformes > Cichlidae > Pelmatolapia > Pelmatolapia mariae. The sequence goes on from NC_086229.1 coordinate 30,658,965, forward strand.
ATCTCATAAAAAAAGCAGAAATAGTATGATTTAGCAGAAATGCTCTATTTAGCACAAATCTTATAAAATAGCAGAAATAGTATGATTTAGCAGAAATGCTCTATTTAGCACAAATCTCATAAAAAAGCAGAAATAGTATGATTCAGCAGAAATGCTCTATTTATCACAAATCTCATAAAAAAGCAGAAATAGTATGATTTAGCAGAAATGCAGTATTTAGCACAAATGTTATAAAATAGCAGAAATAGTATGATTTAGCAGAAATGCTCTATTTAGCACAAATCTCATGAAATAGCAGAAATAGTATGATTTAGCAGAAATGCTGTATTTAGCACAAATGCTGAAAAGCAGCAGCAATGCTGTGACTTAGCACAATAGTAATAACTTAAATAGAAAAATTGGAAAAGCAAAATGGACAGCTGAAAAAATCCTGAACATGCTAAGGGTCCCTTAAATGTAATTGTGAAACGAAAAATAATCAGCAAAAAAAGTATAACAGTCACACAATCACAAATATGTACACATATGGAAACACACATGCACAGAGAGACACACACAGGATCAAATTCAGTCAACCAGTCTAAATATATTGAATTTAAATCATACAATAAGATGCTCCCATAAAAAGGCTCTCTCTTTCTCTGTGGCTCACACACACACACACACACACACACACACACACACACACACACACACACACACACACACACACAGGGAGAGAAATCCAAGTTTCTAGGTCAGTCAAGCAGCCTGGGAGCTGCTAAATTTGAATCCACCAATCAGAGAGGCTCTGTGCTTTTTCCCGCCAAAACAGGTGCACCTGATTTTACACACACGCAGCACAGAGACAGGATTTCTGCAGTCTATTTCTCATCGTCAGGACTCCCCTCAAACAAATGGCCATAATTTCCTAACCGTAGGGGCTAGAACAGTCATTCTTACACCGTTTTGTTCAGAAGAGATGGGGGAATCTTACAGTGTTGACAATTTATCATTAAAATATGAATTATCAAAGATATTTGACTTCTAATGCACCATAACTGAGTAGAGGCGAAGAGAAAACTGCCCTGACTTGCCCTCGAACAAAGCTTTGTAACTCGAAATCTATTTGGAGTATTGATATCATTCTTTCACCTTAAGAGACAGCAGGCTTTGGTGAACAGTCATGGAAATTTTCAGGTCTCTGTGGAAATCCCAAAAAAAGATATGACGAGAGAAAAAAGTGGCTCATTTCCAGAGTTTGAAATCTGAAGAAATCTGAGCGAAGGACGAATTTCCTACCCTCAAACAAGTCTAACTCATTTCAGAATGGTAATAGGTAAGGAACAAATTCTTGAATTGTGAGCGTCAGGAGTGTCTGAAGATATACGGGGACAAGCCTCATGTCTTAACTTCGCTTCGTTCTGGAGATATGACGATTCGAATATGCCTCTCATGACAGAAATCAAGCGGTGATTTTGAACAAACGCTCCATTGACTTTGTATGGAGACTTTTCCGACCTTGTGTTGGTCTGAGGAGATTTGGCAAAATTCTATAAATCCCACAACAATGACAGTGACATTTTCTGAAAGCCAGCAAAAATACCTACGTTTTGATGTATAACTTGTGGAAGTTGAGTGAAAATTGAGCAAGTAGCAAGAAGTTGTTCGGACATGAAGAGAAGACTGCAAAACCTTCAGTGGCACAGTGGAAGCCAAGACCATAGCAACCATAACAACGCATGTATTTTGTGAAAAATCACAAAAATGAAACTCAAAACTTTAAGAGGCATAAAAGTAAAACGGTAAAAGATTTGAAAAAGCTGACTTATACCTGAATAGCCCAATAATTTGTGAACATTTTAAAGTTTGAATGGTTATTCTAGGCGAAAGTATGAGGAAGTAGTTAAGTCTCAAAAACAAGAAAGTTTTAGCAGAATTGCAGAAGTTTCCCATTCATTTCCAATGGGACAAATTAAAGGAAAAAGCTTAATATTTTAAAAAGTATAATAGTATAAAATACCAAAAGATATAGCCGGAAAGGGAAAAATTAGCAGAATAGTTTAAAATTTGAACGGTGAAAATCGGCTGAAAATTGTGGAAGTAGATCCACGGCGAAAAACGTACGGAAACACCAAGAATAATAATAACTAGAAAAATTTGCATTTCCTGCGAAAATGCAGTGTGGATGCTGGAACGTTGAAGCTTTCTGCTGAAACTAGCTGAAAAGTTGCAGAAATTGTAAAAACTTTGCAGAAGCAAAGGAACTTTGCTAAAATGTAGTAACTTAGCAGAACTGTAATATCTTCGAGGAAACATAATACTTGGCAGAAATACAATAGCATAGCAGAATTTAGCAGAAATATGAAAAATGAGAGAAATACTATAATTTAGCAGAAATATTATATTAAGTAGAAATCCTATAAAATAGCGGAAATAGTATGATTTAGCAGAAATGCTGTATTTTGCACAAATACTGAAAAGCAGCAGAAATCCTATGACTTAGCACAATAGTAATAACTTAAATAGAAAAATTGGAAAAGCAAAATGGACTGCTGAACAAATGCTCAACATGCTAAGGGTCCCTCAAATGTAATTGTTAAATGAAAAATAATCAGCAAAAAAAGTATAACAGTCACACAATCACAAATATGTACACATATGGAAACACACATGCACAGAGAGACACACAGGATCAAATTCAGTCAACCAGTCTAAATATATTAAATTAAAATCATACAATAAGATGCTTCAATAGAAATTCTCTCTCACCCTCTCTATCTCTCTCTCTTTGTCAGACACACACACACACACACACACACACACACACACACACACACACACACACACAGCAGCAGCAAGTGAACAGCATGTTTCTAGGTCAGTAAAACAGCTGTGAGCTTCTCAATTTGAATCCACCAATCAAAGAGGCTGTGTGCTTTTTCCCGCCAAAACTGGTGCACCAAGTGCAGGCTTTTACACATGCAGCACAGAGAGAGACAGGATTTTTGCAGTCTATTTCTCATAGTCAGGACTCCCCTCAAACAAACAGCCATAAATTCCTAACCGTAGGGGCTAAAACAGTCATTCTTAGACCGTTTTGTTCAGAAGACATGGGGGAATCTTGAAATGTTGACCATTTAAAATACAAATATGAAATATTAAAGATATATGACAAGATGATTGGTTGGCTTAGAAGCCATGAATGACCCAATATGCAAATTTGAATGTGCCAGGGCTCAGATATGATTGGTTGTCTTAGAAGCCATGAAGGCCCCAATATGCAAATTTGAATGTGCCAGGGCTCAGATATGATTGGCTGGCTGGGAAGTCGTCCGGGTCCTGATAGGTAAGTTTGAATATTACAGTCCTTACAGAGGACTGACTCCCTGGGGACCTGGCAGAAATATATAGAAATACAATGATTACCCAGAAATGCTGCATTTAGTAGAATAACTATGTTTTAGCACAAATACTATAAAATGGCAGAAATACTATAATTAAGCAGAAATATTATATTAAGTACAAATCCTATAAAATAGCAGAAATAGTATGATTTAGCAGAAATGCTGTATTTAGCACAAATACTGTAAATCAGCAGAAATGCTATGACTTAGCACAATAGTAATAAGTTAAATACAAAAATTGGAAAAGCAAAATGGACAGCTGAAAAAATCGTGAACATACTAAGGGTCCCTCAAATGTAATTGTTAAATGAAAAAAAAATCAGCAAAAAAAAAGTATAACAGTCACACAATCACAAATATGAACACATATGGAAACACACAAGCACAGAGAGACATACAGGATCAAATTCAGTCAACCAGTCTAAATATATTGAATTTGAATCATACAATAAGATGCTCCCATAAAAAGTCTCTCTCTCTCTCTCTCTGTGTCTCACACACACACACACACACACACACACACACACACACACACACACACAGGGAGAGAAAATCAAGTTTCTAGGCTGTGCACTTTTTCCCGCCAAAACAGGTGCACCTCTTTTTACACACACGCAGCACAGAGACAGGATTTGTGCAGTCTATTTTTCATAGTCAGGATTCCCCTCAAACAAACAGCCATAAATTCCTAACCGTAGGGGCTAGAACAGTCATTCTTACACCCTTTAGTTCAGAAGAGATGGGGGAATCTTCAAGTGTTGACAATTTATCATTAAAATATGAATTATTAAAGATATTTGACTTGCAATGCACCATAACTGAGTAGAGGCGAAGAGAAAACTGCCTTGACTTGCCCTCAAACAACTCTTTGTAACTCTAAATCTATTTGGAGTCTCTATATCATTCTTTCACCGTAAGACACAGCAGGCTTTGGTGAACAGTCAGGAAATTTTCAGGTCTCAGGTCTAACATTTTTTTGTTCAGAAGAGATGGGGGAATCGTCAAGTGTTTTCTTTTTAAAAAAAAAATATGAATAATTAATAACAATAATAAAATTAATAATGCAGTGGATTTATATAGCGCTTTTCAAGGCACCCAAAGTGCTTTACAATGACATTCATTCACGCTCACATTCATACACTGGTGGAGGCAAACTACGGTTGTAGCCACAGCTGCCCTGGGGCAGACTGACAGAAGCGAGGCTGCCATATCGCGCCATCGGCCCCTCTGGCCAACACCAGTAGGCGGTAGGGTAAAGTGTCTTGCCCAAGGACACAACGACCAGGACAGAGAGGCCGGGGATCGAACCGGCAACCTTCCGGTTACAGGTGCCCTATGATTTAGCAGAAATGCTGTATTTAGCACAAATCTTACAAAATAGCAGAAAAAGTATGATTTAGCAGAAATGCTCTATTCAGCACAAATCTCATAAAATAGCAGAAAAAAGTATGATTTAGCAGGAATGCTGTATTCAGCACAAATCTCATAAAAAAGCAGAAAAAGTATGATTTAGCAGAAATGCTGTATTTAGCACAAATCTCATAAAAAAGCAGAAAAAGTATGATTTAGCAGAAATGCTGTATTTAGCACAAATCTCATAAAATAGCAGAAAAAGTATGATTTAGCAGAAATGCTCTATTCAGCACAAATCTCATAAAATAGCAGAAAAAAGTATGATTTAGCAGGAATGCTGTATTTAGCACAAATGCTGAAAAGTAGCAGCAATGCTATGACTTAGCACAATAGTAATAACTTAAATAGAAAGATTGGAAAAGCAAAATGGACAGCTGAACAAATGCTGAACATGCTAAGGGTCCCTCAAATGTAATTGTTAAATGAAAAATATCTATAAAAAAGTATAACAGTCACACAATCACAAATATGGACACATATAAAAACACACAAGCACAGAGAGACACACACAGGATCAAATTCAGTCAACCAGTCTAAATATATTGAATTAAAATCATGCAATAAGATGCTCCCATAAAAAAGCTCTCTCTCTCTCTGTGTCACACACACACACACACACACACACGCACACACACACATACACAGACACTGGTGGAGGCAAGCTACAGTTGTAGCCACAGCTGCCCTGGGGCAGACTGACAGAAGAGTGGCTTCTATATCGCGCCATCGGCCCCTCTGGCCAACACCAGTAGGCGGTAGGGTAAAGTGTCTTGCCCAAGGACACAATGACCAGGACAGAGAGGTCGGGGATCGAACCGGTGACCTTCCGGTTACAGGTGGCCTATGATTTAGCAGAAATGCTGTATTTAGCACAAATCTCATAAAAAAACAGAAAAAGTATGATTTAGCAGAACTGCTGTATTTAGCACAAATCTCATAAAAAAGCTTAAAAAGTATGATTTAGCAGAAATGCTGTATTGAGCACAAATCTCATAAAATAGCAGAAAAAGTATGATTTAGCAGAAATGCTGTATTGAGCACAAATCTTATAAAATAGCAGAAAAAGTATGATTTAGCAGAACTGCTGTATTTAGCACAAATCTCATAAAATAGCAGAAAAAGTATGATTTAGCAGGAATGCTGTATTTAGCACAAATGCTGAAAAGTAGCAGCAATGCTATGACTTAGCACAATAGTAAAAACAATAGAAAAATTGGAAAAGCAAAATGAACAGCTGAACAAATGCTGAACATGCTAAGGGTCCCTCAAATGTAATTGTTAAATGAAAAAAGATCTGTAAAAAAAAAGTATAACAGTCACACAATCACAAAGATGGACAAGTATAGAAACACACAAGCACAGAGAGACACACACAGGATCAAAGTCAGTCAACCAGTCTAAATATATTGACTTTAAATCATACAATAAGATGCTCCCATAGAAACTCTCTCTCTCTCTGTGTCACACACACACACACACACACAGGGAGAGAAAACCAAGTTTCTAGGTCAGTCAAGCAGCCTGGGAGCTGCTAAATTTGAATCCACCAATCAGAGAGGCTCTGTGCTTTTCCCGCCAAAACAGGTACGCAGCAGAGAGACAGGATTTCTGCAGTCTATTTCTCATAGTCAGGACTCCCCTCAAACAAATGGCCATAATTTCCTAACCGTAGGGACTAGAACAGTCATTCTTACACCGTTTTGTTCAGAAGAGATGGGGGAATCCTCAAGTGTTGACAATTTATCATTAAAATATGAATTATTGAAGATATTTGACTTCTAATGCACCACAACTGAGTAGAGGCGAAGAGAAAACTGCCCTGACTTGCCCTCGAACAAAGCTTTGTAACTCTAAATCTATTTGGAGTATGGATATCATTCTTTCACCGTCAGGGACAGCAGGCTTTGGTGAACAGTCATGGAAATTATCAGGTCTCTGTGGAAATCCAACAAAAAGTTATGACGAGAGAAAAAAGTGGTTCATTTCCAGAGTTTGAAATCTGAAGAAATCTGAGCGAAGGACGAATTTCCTACCCTCAAACAAGTCTAACTCATTTCAGAATGGTAATAGGTAAGGAACAAATTCTTGAATTGTGAGCGTCAGGAGTGTCTGAAGATATACGGGGACAAGCCTCATGTCTTAACTTTGCTTCGTTCTGGAGATATGACGATTCGAATATGCCTCTCATGACAGAAATCAAGTGGTGATTTTGAACAAACTCTCCATTGACTTTGTATGGAGACTTTTCCGAGCTTGTGTTGGTCTGAGGGGATTTGGCAAAATTCTATAAATCCCACAACAATGACAGTGACATTTTGTGAAAGCCAGCAAAAATACCTACGTTTTGATGTATAATTTGTGGGAGTTGAGTGAAAATTATTCAAGTAGCAAGAAGTTGTTCGGACATGAAGAGAAAATTGCCAAAGGTACAGGGGCTCACTTAGAACCAACTGCATAGCAACCATAACAACGCATGAATTTTGTGAAAAATCACAAAGATGAAACTCAAAACTTAAAGAGGGATAAGATGAAAATGGTGACAGATATGAAAAAGCTGAATCATTCATGAATAGCCCAATAATTTGTGAACATTTTAAAGTTTGAATGGTTGTTCTACGTGAAAGTAGGAAAAAGTAGTTAAGTTTCAAAAACAAGCAAGTTTTAGCAGAATTGCGGAAGTTTCCCATTCATTTCAATGGGACAAATTAAGCTTAATATTTTAAAAAGTATAATAGTCAAAAATACCAAAAGACATAGCACACATTAGCAGAAATAGCAGAATAGTTTAAAATTTGAATGGTGAAAATCGGCTGAAAATTGTGGAAGTAGTTAAGTGCCGAAAAGTGTACGGAAGTCCCAAGAGGAACTCAATAGTGTGGATGCAAAAAGCATCCACACAATAAAGAATAAAGAGAAACAGGAAAACAATAGTGTGGATGCATAAAGCATCCACACAATAAAGAGAAACAGGAAAACAATAGTGTGGATGCATAAAGCATCCACACAATAAAGAATAAAGAGAAACAGGAAAACAATAGTGTGGATGCATAAAGCATCCACACAATAAAGAATAAAGAGAAACAGGAAAACAATAGTGTGGATGCATAAAGCATCCACACAATAATAATAAAGAATAAAGAGAAACAGGAAAACAATAGTGTGGATGCATAAAGCATCCACACAATAAAGTATAAAGAACTAGAAAAATTTGCATTTCCTGCGAAAATGCTGTGTGGATGCCTTAACGCTGAAGTTGGCTGCTGAAAAAGCTGAAAATTTGCAAAAAGTTATATGGCGGTGCAGAAACTGGCAATTCTGCAGAAAACAGGTGAAGAAGCAGAATTTTTTTTGCTGAAAATTGGTGAAAAGCCAAAAATTCTACTGAAAGGGGTAAAGACGGAGAAATCTTTGCTGAAAAGTAGTGGAAAAAAAATGTTACCCTGAGCAGGATTCGAAACTGGCCCTTCTGGTCTCGAGACAGCTACTCATCTCCCTGAGCCAAACTCATTCTGACCAAGAATACGTGGAGAGACTGCCAATTTTGCTGAAATGAGCAGAAGCTGCTGAGAATTGTGCTGATAAGAGGTGAAAAGGCTGAAAATTTTGCAGAAGACTTGAATAAGCAAAATTCTAAAAATTCTGCTGAAAAGAGGTCAATCAGCATAATTTCTGCTGAAAAGAGGTGAATGAGCAAAATTCTGCTGAAAAGAGGTTTTTGCTTAAAACAGCTGAAAAAGCTGGGATTTGTGCTGAAAAGTGGTGAAAAAACTGGAAAATTCTGGTGAAAAGGGGTGAAGAATCTGACATTTGTGTTGAAAAGAGTTAAAACAATATAATTGTGCACTGAAAAAAATAGTTGCCATAAGCGGGATTTGAACCCGGGCCTCCCGCTCTGAGAACTGCTGCTCATCTCACTGAGCTAAAACACAGCTCACTCCAGGGAGCAAAATCAGTGACCACATTGATAATGTGTTCCATTCATTTCAGTGGTCAAAAGTCATAGCACACATTAGCAGAAATAGCAGAATTTTTTTAAAGTCTGAACATAGTATTTATACTATAACATAGTATTTCTTCTAAATCATAATATTTGAACCAAATGATAGTATTTCTGCCAAATCACAGTATTTCTGGTAAATCACAGTGTTTGTGCCAAATCACAGTATTTGTACCAAATAATAATAATAATAATAATGCATTGGATTTATATAGTGCTTTTCAAGGCACCCAAAGCACTTTACAATCATACCACTTGTGACAAATCATAGTGTTAGCTGAATCTGTGCTAAAACACAGTATTATTAGTATTTATACAAATCATAGCATTTGTGCTGAACCATAGAAAATTCTGCCAAATCATAGTATTTGAGCCAAATCATACAATTTGTGCTGAAACATTGATTTATGTATGATTTATGATTTAGCAGAAACACTGGGACTTGGTAGAAATACTATGATTTACATGAAATACTTTGACTTAGTAGAAATACTATAATCTAGCAAAAAGTACTACAGCATGAATTCAGAAATTCTATCATTGAGCAAAATTACTAGGATTTAGCAGAAATACTATGATTTGGCACAAATACTATGTTTTAGCACAAAAAATATGTTTTATACTATGATTTGGAAGAAAAACTATGCTTTGGAAGAAATACTATGCTTTGGAACAAATACCATGATTTGGCAGAAATACTATGAGCAGTAATAATATAACATAGCAGAAATACTATTATTTGGGTGAATGCTATTGTTTGGCACAAACACTATGATTTAGCACTGTACAGAATGGTGTACGTCAGTTTAATGCTGGGTGGTGCTGCAATAGTAGCTATCCTCGGTCAGAAGGAGAGGCTGGCATCCAGGGATTAGATTACCACAGGTGGAGTTTATTGGCAGTCAGATGGATGTTACAGGGAGATATGGCATACAGTAGGAGGATGTGGAGGGGTGATATGGCGTGGTTTCTATGATTAAGAACAGGGTATACATTACAACATGAATACGGATTAAAGATTAAAGAAACTGGCAACAAATTCCTCCACTACAAACTAGAGATGGACCGATCCGATATTAGGTATCGGTATCGGTCCGATACTGACGTAAATTGCTGGATCGGATATCGGTGAGAAATAAAAAATGTAATCCGATCCATTAAATATCAAAAAAGCACCTCACAAAACTTGCGACACAGCGTAACTCGGCTCATAACCGTAGCATGTCGGAGCAGTGTGCTCACGTGATAGAGCGGCTGTGTGTATTTGTAGCCTTGCTAGTAAACCAGCATTTCATCTCCGAGGAAGTTATCCCAGAGAGAAGTAAAGCAAGTGTGTAAGTTCATCTCTGAATGTTTGTAAAGCGTACCTACGTTAAGCTTAACAACCGATATATGGAGCGACTGCCTCTTCTCTCTCCCTCTCCTGCCGCTACTTCATGAAACTGCTTAATGATCAGCTGATCGGCTTTTCTGTCGCGAGTCTGTCTCTCTTCTTTATTTTTGGCCCACTTTGCACCAGAAAGAGGAAACCAGCGGCTGAACAACAGCAGCACGTTTAACATTGATAAGCTGTCGTTAGAATTTATTTAATATTACTTTCTAGACCAGGATCCTTTTCTACGTCGCTGACGGCTGGTAACTGTGCAGGGGCGGATCTAGCAAAGTTTAGCCAGGGGGGCCGATAGGGCATTAACAGGGAAAAGGGGGGCACAAAGACATACTTTTCTTTCTTATTCTCATTTAAAATGTCTAGCTTTTAATAAATAATTATCTGAATCTTACACCCAAAGTTTTAATCTGATGTAAAATGTATAGAAGTCCATTACTGTATATAGTAACTGTTAAGTCTAATATACCCTAGTAAGCTATAGTACTTTTTCCTTTGGGAAGATACCATCTGTGCAGTCTGCAGTTCTGTAGAAGAAAGATGTTGAATCTATTTAATTATTCTTGAAAAATAATTTATTTCTGTGCATTTTTTTTCACACTGCATCAAATTAAAGTTGATTACGTTGATTAAGCATCATGAGGTGGAGGGTGGGGGGTGGTTCCCTTTTTTTTTTTTTGCTGGGAGTTTGCAACCCTATTAGTTAGGTTGCTTAATATTTCTGCTAAGTACTCTTTAAAATACCAGAATAGGAAGGATGGAGTAGGTTTAAGTTTATTAGATTGATCAGTATTGCTGAACTATGAAATATTTTGGGTGCAGTGTATTTTTTACATACAGGTATAACAGAATAGCTTTAGTGTTGTTGTTTATTTAAACTTGAGTATGAACTTATACAAAATGCAGCAAGATATTAAAAAAAAAACAGTTTTATTGATTAAAAAACACACTATATCGGATTAATATCGGTATCGGCAGATATCCAAATTTATGATATCGGTATCGGTATCGGACATAAAAAAGTGGTATCGTGCCATCTCTACTACAAACCAGTCTGATACCACTTCTTGCAGTGTTCACATTTACTAAGGCACTACCCAAAAGGCGTCACAAGAGGGCACTCCAACACAAGAGATGACCTATGTACACTGATGCACTTAGTAACAGTCAGCCTCCTACTTAGCCACTACGTAATACAGCGATATTACAGTGTACAAATTCACATAAATATGATTTGGCAGAAATACTAAACTTTGGCACAAATACTATAATTGAGTACAAGTACTCTAAGATAACAGAAATACTATGATTTAGCAGAAATACAATGTTTTTGCAGAAACACTGTCATTTCACTCAAATACTATGAGATAGCAGTAATACTATGATTAGGCAGAAATGCTACATTTTAGTACAAATACTATGACAAAGCAGAAATACTATGACTTAGAAGTAATACTATCACAAAAGGGATTCCTCAAAATACTATGAAATTGCAGTAATTCTATGATTTGGCAGAAATACGGTACTTCATACAAATACAATGCTTTGGTACAAATACTATATTTTGGTTTGAATACTATGATTTGCAACAAATACTATGATTTGGCACGAGTAGTATGATTTAGTACAAATACTACGAATTGGCAGAAATACTGTGACTTAGTAGTAATACTATAACATAACAGATATACTGTGATGTTGCAGACAGTCTATGTTTTTGCACAAATACCACAATATGGCAGAAATACTATGTTTTAGCACAAATACTATGATTTGGTATAAATACTATGTTTTGGCACATATACCTTATTCAGCAGATATACTATAACATAACAGAAATTCTACGACATAGTAGTAATACTATAACATAACAGAAATATTAATTGGGCACAAATACTATAATTTGGCACAAGTACCATGTTTTGGCAAAATCCCATAATTTGGCACAAATACTATGATATGGCAGAAATACTATGATTGGGTACAAATACTATGATTTAGCAGAAATACTATGTTTTAACATAAATACTATTTTTTGGCAGAAATTTCTGCTAAAAGGTACTATTTCTGCCTTTTGGCAGAAATACTGTAATTTGGCATAAATGCTATGATTTGGGAGAAATACTATTATTTAGTTGAAATACTATGATTTTCCAGAAATACTATGCCTTAGTAGTAATACTATAACATAACAGATATATGATGATTTTGCAGACATTCTGGTTTTACACAAATACTATAATGTGGCAGAAATACTATGTTTTAGCACAAATACTATGATTTGCTATAAATACTATGATTTGGCACATATACTGTATTCAGCAGATATACTATAACAAAATAGAGAGTCTACGACTTAGTAATAATACTATAACATAATAGATATACTATGATTTTGCAGACAGTCTATGTTTTTGCACAACTAGCACAATGTGGCAGAAATACTATGATTTGGCACAAGTACTATGATTTAGTAGAAATACTCTTTTGGCACAAATACTATATTTCAGTACAAATACTATGATTTGGCAATAATACTGCGTTTCAGCACAGCTACTGAGACTTGATTGAAATACTATGATTTAAAAGAAATACTATGATTTCGTACAAATACTATGTTTTGGTTCGAATACTATGATTTGCAAAAAATACTATGATTTTCACAAGTACCATGATTTAGTACAAATACTATGAATTGGCAGAAATACTATGCCTTAGTAGTAATACTATAACATAACAGATATACTGTGGTTTAGCAGACATAGTATGTTTTTGCACAAATACTGCGATTTTGCTCAAATACTATGAAATTGCAGTAATACTTTGATTTTGAAGGAATACTATATATAGGTAGAAATACTATGCCTTAGTAGTAATACTATAACATAACAGATATACTGTGATTTTGCAGACATAGAATGTTTTTGCACAAATACTACGATTTTGCTCAAATACTCCGAAATTGCAGTGATACTATGATTTTGAAGGAATACTACAATTTGGCAGAAATACTATGTTTGGGCACAAATACTATGATTTGCTATAAATACTATGATTTGGAAGAAATACTATGTTTTAACATAAATAATATCTTTTGACAGAAATTTCTGCTAAAAGGTACTATTTCTGCTTTTTAGCAGAAATAATGTAATTTTGCATAAATACTATGATTTGGGATAAATACTATGATTTGGCAGATATACTATATTCAGCACATAAACTATAACATAACAGACATTCCTCCACTTAGTAGTAATCTCATAACATGAAATAAATATTATGGTTTTGCCCCCAAACCATGATTTGGCACAAACAACATGATTTTTCAAAAATACTATGATTTAGCAGAAATACTATGATTGAGCAGAAGTACTAAGATGTAGTAGAAGTACTTTAATTTAGCACAAATACTATTATGGAGGAGTAATACTTTAACATGGGAGAGATATTGATACACACACACACATACACAGAGAGCAAAGTGTACAGGGGCTGTTAAGAGTCTGGGCTTGTTATATCTAGGTCAGCTAAATTGGCTGCACCTGCTGTAATCAGCACTTACACAGACAGACACAGAGAGAGCTATGGGTTTCCTTCAGTGTATTTCTCACATTCAGGATTCCCCTCGAACAAATGGCCATAATTTCCTAACCGTAGGAGCTAGAACGGTCATTCTTACACCGTTTTGTTCAGAAGAGATGGGGAAATCTGCAGGTCTTCATAATTCAGAGATAAAATATAAATTATTGAAGATATATGACTTGTAATACACTGTAACTGAGAAGAGGCAAAGCAAAACTGCCTTGACCTGCCCTCAAACAACGTTTTGTAACTCTAAATCTGTATGGAGCATCAAAATCATTCTTTCACCGTAAGAAACAGCAGGCTTTGGTGAACAGTCATGGTCTCTGTTGAAATCCATCAAAAAGATCTGACGAGAGAAAAACATGCCTCATTTCCAGAGTTTGAAATCTGAACAGATCTGAGCGAGGGACAAATTTCCTATCCTCAAACAAGTGTAATTCATGGCCAAACGGTAATAGGTGAGGAATAAATTCTTGAATTGTGAGCATCAGGGATGTCTGAAGATATATTGGCACAAGCCTCATGTCTCAACTTTGTTTTGTTAAGGAGATATGATGATTTGAAAATGCTTCTCATTAGAGAAATCCAGCGCTGATTTTGAACAAACTCTCCATTGACTTTCTATGGAGAGTTTTGAGACTTTGTGTTGCTCTGAGGAGATTTGCAAAACATCTGTAAATCCCACTACAATGATAGTGACATCTTCTGAAAGCCAGCAAAAATACCTACGTTTTGATGTATAATTTGTGGGGCTTGGGTGGAAATTGAGCGAATAGCAAGAAATTGTTCGGATAAGAAGAGAAAATTCAGAAATTTCCACTGTCCACTCTGAGTTAATTGCATAGCAACCATAACAACGCATGTATTTTCTGAAAAATCACAATTTTGCAACTGACAACGTAGGGAGGTATAAAATTAAAACGGTAGAAGATCTGAAAAAGCTGAATCACTCAGGAATAGCCCAATAATCTGAGAACATTTTAAAGTTTGAATGGAGTTTCTAGGTGAAAGTATGAAGAAGTAGTTAAGTTTCAAAACCAAGAAAGTTTTAGCAGAATTGTGGAAGTTTCCCATTCATTTCAATGGGACAAATTAAAGGAAAAAAGCTTAATATTTTAAAAAGTATAATAGTAATAAACACCAAAAGATATAGCCGGCATTAGCAGAAAGAGCAGAACAGTTTAGAGTTTGAACGGAGAAAATCGGCTGAAAACTGTGGGAGTAGATCCACGGCGAAAAACGTACGGAAGCGACAGGAATAATAAAGAACTAGAAAAATTTGCATTTCCTGCGAAAATGCTGTGTGGATGCCTTGTGGTGGAATCTGTTGAAAAGAGCAGTGGAATCGGGGAAAAAAAGCAGAAGGAGAACAATCTGCAAACAAGAGCTAAAGAAGCTGAAGTTTGTGCTGGAAACAGCTGAAGAATCTGAATTTTGTGCAGAAAAGAGGTGAAAAACTGAAACTTCTGCTGAGAAGAGGTGAAGAAGCTCAAATTTGTGTTGAAAAATAAAAGCGTTCACTAAAGCGGTTTTTTGCCATAAGTGGGATTTGAACCCTGGGCTTTACTTCTAAGAACTCCTGCTCACTTTACTGAGCCAAACTGATTTTCAGGCAACTGAAAAGAGGTGCAAAAGTTTAAATTTTACTGAAAACAGTTGAATAAGTTGAACTTTGAAAATTCACAAACTTCCACTGTCCTCTCTGAGTTAATTGCATAGCAACCATAACAACGCATGTTTGCTGAAAATAGTTGAAAATAGCTGAAGAAGCTGAAGAAATCAAAGTCAGTGTTTCAAAAGTTGTTGAAATTTTAATAACTTTGCAGAACAACATTGAGTTAACAAAAATGTAATAATTTAGCAGAAATGCACTAACTTAGAAGAAACATAACAATTCAGCAGAAACATTGTAGTTTGCCAGGAGCTACAACTTAGCAGAAATGTAACAATTTAGAATAACATAACTTCACAGAAATATTACAACTTACCAGAACTGCTCTAATTTTGCAGAAATGTAATAATTAGGCAAAACGGTCAACAGATAACAGCTGAAAATGCGGATTTAACCTCAAAGTCATTCATTTAACTGTGAAAAGTGACCAGAAACAGAAAAGGAAAAAAGAAACAGCCAGCAGATAAACTGATGTGGACCAAAAACAAGATAAAATTGCAGAGTTTACACAGCTGGTGAAATGTAAAAATGGCAACAAAAAACAAACAAGCAAAAAAAAACCCCACAAAAACAGTTAGGTAATAAATGCACAAGATGCTGCAGTCAGAGATAAAAACACCCAAAAATAATGTTATTGAAATGCCAAAGAGTGGCAGAAAGTTTAGAAAATAGAAAACCAGTAGTAGAAAAGTAGATCACTTAAATACTTTTTAGAAACATATAATACAAAATATTTACTCAGTTGTTTTCAATGATTACAATAATGGCATACATGGAATTGTGAACATATCCTTGTTTTCCATGTTTATGTTTATGGCCCTAAGATGCGCAGACACATGATAGGCTATTAACTGCAAAAATATACACATATATAAACATCAAGTGAGAGACAAAAATATATCCTCTCATTTGCTGGAGTTTTGTGCACATACCATTTGGCAAGGATAAACAGCATATTCCAATGCCACATTAAAATTTTCAAAAGCTTCTTTTTTTCAATTAGTTTACTGCTTCCTGATTTTATGATAAATATGGTACCAAACTACAAAATACTGTCGGAATGAAGTCGACATTGTGATATATTTCAGGTGTCGAGTCACACAGCTGACCAATCGATGCACATATTTAAAGAAACAGGGATCAAATAAAGAACATTGTTGTACAATAAATTACTTTTTTTTTTTTTTTTTTTTTAAATTACATTTAAAAATAACCACTGCCCTGCGTTAGAGAGTGACTTATGATGAGGTATTAATTGGGTTAACTTTACCTCTAACAGCTTTTCACATAGTGTTGTGACTAGAGATGGACCGATCCGATATTAGGTATCGGTATCGGTCCGATACTGACGTAAATGGCTGGATCGGATATCGGTGAGAAATAAAAAATGTAATCCGATCCATTAAATATCAAAAAAGTTAAAGTTAAAAATATCAACATGCTAAAACTGACATTCCACCAAAAGGTCTCTGAGTGCCTTTGATTTGTTTCAGTCTTGCATCCACATAAGCAAAAAGGGGTTTTGAAACCATCGAAATCTCATCAATAACAATAATTTCGGCATTAACAAGCTCAGATCTGACTTCATCCAGTTGATTACCAAGTCCTTGAATGGGTGGATTCAGACTCCTGGGTAGTTTCAGTAGGGAATGTAACGTAGAGCCACTGATAGAAAAAGCTGCTGTACCGGTAAATGACGTCAGTAAAACAGTTGGATTTGATATGTCAGCTTCTTCTGCATTAGCAGGCAGTCTGCTCAGGATCTTTGATGCTTCAGAGTGAATACATTTAATCAGATGTGACTTTCCAGTTCCTGCACCACCGTTGACATACAAGAAAAATGGATCTGGGTTCAAACCACAAACTCGCTGAATACACCAGTCTCTTATAGCATAGAACACGCAGGCCTGCTTCTGGTTCAGATTCTGATACATTACACGTACCACAGCTGGATCGACTGCAGGTTGTTCTCTGATGGCTCTGATCTCTGTTACAGCATCAGACTGACGACTGTAGTCGGGAACATTTTCCTGTTCGTTCTCATCATCAGAATGTCTCTCAGGAAGATTCTCATCACATTGCAACCTCACAACTTCAGATTCAGGAGCAAGATTACACCATTCATCAATCACAACATCCCTATTTTGTTCAAACTCTTCGAGTGCACTCTCAATATCCTCAGAGTTCTTCTCATACTTGTCTTTATTTCTCTTCACAACCCTTTTCACAGACTCACTGTGGTCTGAACATGGAAGTCGTACACAACCTGAGTTATAGAAGGACTGATAGGTTTGGAACCCTTGTGGTTTCAGTTCCTGCTCTGATCTGTGTGGAAGGTAAAGTCTCAACAGTCGTCCATAATATTGCTCAGGATCTTTTTCCTGTGAACAGTGGTAATACCTGATTATAGCTGGTTTATCATTCTTTCGCCTTTGTACAAATCCAAGCTGGTTTAGAAGAGGAAGCACATCTTTTCCTTCATTTGGACCACTCACCAACCGGCACAAGGCAGCAAAATCAGCCAGTGACATTTCCTCATATTCCAGTGTCTCAGGTCTGCATTTGTATTTATCACTCAAACTTGTCATCCAAATATTACAACTGTCGTGTGTTGTGGTTTCCAGATAGCTCATCGGGCGACTCATTTTTACCGGGTTATCATCTGTTGGTACAAATACAACACTGCGGGAACATTTTTTCATTTTTAGGCCACAGACTCGAGTCACACACTCCTGTGCGCTGATTTCTCTCTTTTTTGAGTAAGCCTGCATCACAGCTCTCATTTCATCACATTCATTGACCGTGTTCTTTGCAGAGTTGTCAATAACTGTCTTTAGGTATTCAGAGAGGCCAGATTCTTTCTTCGTTATATATTTACAGAGGTATTCTATACATGAATAGGCATTCAATATGAACGAGACATCTAAATTAGAGTTCCAGGCTTCAAGCAGGTGTGGGTTGTAATTGTTGATCCAACAGTCCTTTGGGTCACGTTTGAGAATCAGCGCTGTTTTCTTGTTTATGTCTTGGAGGCATTGCTCATACTCATTCATTGTCAAGTTGCATCGTGACAGAATCTGCTCTATGGTGAGGGAAGCAGTTTCAGGTTCCTTCAGCAGGTTCAACAAAGGTCTGAGTTTGGCTTTTGCAGCTTCAGTGTCTGAATCCTCATCCTGTCTCACAATCATTGTTCTTGTGGCTGGTGGTTTTGGAAACCCAAATCTACAACCAGAGTTCACACTCTTAAAGCATGTTTTTGTGTGGTTTTTGCTGTGCTTTTGTAGTTCAGCGACTTTTTTGTGCAGTTCAGGCTGTTTTTCTGGATCAGGGAGCTTAGCTGAAATGTATCTGTCCACAAAGTCACAGACAGTTTGGTCATCATCCACATCTACTTCTACCTTTTCTCTAATCCACAGCAACATGTGTATATGTGGACTACCTCTGTGCTGGAACTCAACTCTGTAAAAGTAATCAATGATTTCACCAAGGGGCTGTGCAGGAGAAAAAAGCAAATCTCTGAACAAAGCCTCAACACGCTTATCAAACATTCGCATGGTGGTTACTGGATTTGATCTTAGAATTTCACACTTTTCTGACCAGTCCAGGGCTTCAAAATCAACCTCTTCACCTTGCTGTCTCTTTATTGCTTGAATCACTTCAGGCCATCTCATCTCAGCAGCAGAGAAAGTGACAAAGAACTGAGGTGTTCCTATTTGACGAACCATACTGAATAGATCTTTGGTGGTTTTCTGCCAGTAAGCTGGAGTTCCTCTGAGTGGCTGCATAAATCTGATTGCATCTTTATTTCTTACCAGCTTCTCTACTTCTGTCTTACTTTGTAACATTCCTGATGTGATTTTGCGTCCATCTTTGGTCATAGTTTTACCTTTCCTTAGCTGTATTGTCATGCTGGAATTAGCCAAGTGTATTTCAGTAACAAACTGTGAGAAAAACAGGTAATTTGTGTCTTTAGCAAATCTTGCATCAATGTTGAAAAGCCTTGACTTGAAGTAAGCACTCGGTGTGAGTTTAAGACGTCTCTTTTCATCCAGTGTATTCTGACCAGTAGGAAACTGCATAGGAAATGCCATGGCTTCCAAATGAGGAGTTCTGAAGAAGCTAACAGGATTGTTTCTTTCTGCAGGAGCCACACAATATGTGTTATCAGTGAAACAGAGAATCTCTTCTGAAATGTCTACAGGCTGCAGACAACTTTCTAGAGCAAAACCTCCATTGTTCAAATCACTTTCTGGTTCCTCTGGATTTTGTTCCTCTGGTTGTTCATCACAGGATACCATATCGATATCTTGTTTACTTTCAGATTCACTTTCGCACAAAAGGGCATCTTTTTCATAGTTGTCAATTTCCATTAAATCTGCTTCATTATAATCATCACTTCCCATGCTGGCTTCATCACTGCTGTCATCATCAGGTAACGTTGGATCACAAAGCAATGCGTCGTCTCTGATAACAATATCTGTGTACTGCGGATGAATCTGTTTGAGTTTATGCAGGGCTTGGATCAGTTTAGACCAGGTGACAGTCTGGAACAGCTGATGGCCTTTGTAGCACAGTCGTCTTTTAAGCTTGATCCTCATTATCTGTGATTGGTTTCTGAGCCGAGGCAAACAGTCAACTGTTTGTTGGACCTCAGATGGTACACACACCACATTACCACGTATGAGTCTTTGTCTACCTTTTGGAAGTGGAATAATCTTTGCAAATGGTATGCATTTGGCAATCAGATGTCTCTCCAGAATGTTGAGATCACACAGTTCAGCTGGGATATCCTGCAGTTCTAAACCATTGACAGCAGCAAGCCTTGGCATGCGTCCACTTTTCAGGGAACTGTGACACGTGTGACAGATATACTCTTTTTTTCTCTCAACAGGAAAGCTGCAGTGATCATTACATGCTTCATCACACATATGAACAAATTCACCAGTTAGACACTGCTGAGCTACAGTTTGGTGTTTTGAGTAATTGTTTCTTTTGCAGATTTTCACCTGATTAGGAAAAGAAGCTTTTAGACAAACAGTACAAACATAAGATGGTGCTGACTTAATGTTTGATCTGAAACGAGATATGGCCTCATTCATTAAAGTGTTATCTGGATGACACTGTAAACTCTCAGCTGGTCGATGCATCTGACGATATTTTCGTTTTATGTTCATTGCACATCTGATATTATGCATCTGTCTGAAAGAAAAAACGTTCCAATATTTTACTCTCATTCGTTCTCTCATATTGTCCTTGTGTTGCTGCTGAAATTGTCTCTTTTCTCCATAACGTTTAGTCATGTAAGATTGTTTTTTCTGTTTAAATTCTTCGCTTTCTTTATATAGGTTATATACATATGTCCTCATGTAAGCTTTATGTTTCTCTCTGAATCCAGCACAAGTTCTGTATATTCGTCTTATACGCTCCTTCTGCTTATCTCTGAATATGGGATTGTCTTTATATGTCCTTATGACACGTTCTCTTTTTCTCTCCCTAATTTTAGCACTTTCTCTATACATCTTTCTCAAATGTTCTCTCTGTTTATCCCTATATGTAGCATTTAATTTATACAGTTTATTTTTGTACAGACTCCTTTTCTGTCTGTGATCAGGATCATTAGACTTCCTAGTTGAGTTTTTTTTCTTTGTCTTGAAGCTTTCATCAAACGTGTACATCTGCCTTTCTTTCATCTTCTGATTTTCCTTTCGTTGTGGTCGTTTCTGTTGGGTCAATAATCTTCTCCTCATTTTTTGCCTTTCCTGTTTATTACGTTTCAGCAGTTTATCTGAGAGTTCTTCTGTTATCTTAGTTGAACAGGAGGCAGTGTTTGAATCATTCTGAGGAACAGAATCTGGTGTTAACGGAGTTTCTCTCACAGAAGATGCAGAGGTTTCCTTTTCAAAATAATCAGAAGGATGATGGTTGTTTCTGGGAGCAGCTGTCTCATTTGAAGAATCAGCTCTGGATGACATTACTTCACTGGTTAAATTGTTGGTCACGGGTTTCCGTGTCTGCTCAGTGTATATTTCGGGGTTTAATTCATGAACACGTTCATTTAAAGCTGGTGCACTTGTAGCTGTTTCTCTGTATTCGGTGGTCTGATTAGCATCTCTTTGGTCAGCAGCGTTTACACTGTGAAACTCGACGGGCTGTAGCTCATAAGTGCAGGTTGGTGCGATGCTAAGCATTCGGTACAAGTGTTTGATCCTGTCAATCATGTCATTAAGACGTGTGAATTTCAGCATAACCGCAGTTCCACCACTTACAGCTAGCGACAATGGCATTCCTGTAGACTTACGTGGGTGAGGGTCAAAATATGCATATTCACCAGAAGTCAGTCTGCAAACTGCGATGACTGTTCCTCCCATGACTAGCAAAGCGTAACGAATGTCTGAAACCAAAGACTGTAGTCCCTGTTCAAGACTCGGAAGATGATCTGTACCATCAAATGCGCCATAACGAGCAAACTGAGACATGTCCACTTGATACTCTTGTCTGCGGCTGGTGACCACTGTGGGAAGCTCATCAGTGGCTAGAAACACCCTGTTCACAAACCTCTTTCTGGCATCTGAATGCATGGCATGGCCTTTGTCCAACACACGGTTAAGATCTGCTCTCGTAATGAATTCATCCTCGTGTAAGAATGACAGGAAAACCAAACTGTTAGCCATGCATTGCTGATTCCGGTACTTTCCATACTTAGCAGAGGCCTGGCTTCGAGACGCACAGATGCTACTCACTTGTGGACGACTTTCACGGTTTGTAACCTGTATATGAGATGGTCCTGGAGCTTCTCCATCACGCTGCGTTTGCACAGTTACCTGCGGTTCAGTCTGGATTACCTGCTGTACTTTAGCCTTTGGCACAGACACTGATTGAAAATCTCTCTTTACCACATCTGCATAAGACACTGTGGCTGTCTGAACTCTGCTCTGCACTTCTGGACTGGGAACAGTTGTAACAGACACCTTTACCTGCTCACCGCTGAGAGAAACATTTACCTGTTCTTTCTCCTTCTGTCGTCTAAGCTTCTGGGACTGTGACCTTTGACCTTTCCGTGGCATTTTATTGAAGTACAAACAGATATGAACACAACTCAACTTGGAAATGCTGAAAATGGATTACTATTTAATCTGAGAAATGTAAGAGTATTCAAATGTTGTTATAAATATGTAATAGATGTAAAAGGCTGGCTTTGTTCCGAACACAATATAAAGAATATTCAAAGTTCTCTAAAAAAAAACTTGGGTCAGTTTTATTGTAGTATTTTCAAAAACTATATTTTTTTAACCAGATTGGTTAATGATTAGATCTATATTTGTGTAAAGGGATATGTAGAAATCACAACAATCTACAGGGTATAATAAAACTCTTAAGTAGACTTTGTCTTAATCTTTCAGATATCTAAGATTTTAAGCAAATATAAAGAGCTGTGGTGATCAGATGACAGGCGATGAGGACTC
This sequence comes from Pelmatolapia mariae, assembly GCF_036321145.2. Classification (NCBI taxonomy): domain Eukaryota; kingdom Metazoa; phylum Chordata; class Actinopteri; order Cichliformes; family Cichlidae; genus Pelmatolapia; species Pelmatolapia mariae. The sequence continues at coordinate 30,681,868 of NC_086229.1, forward strand.
TTCAGCTGGATGTTCTGCAGCAGTCAGGAAACGGGAAGTCTGGGTCCTCGGGGCAGATTCTCGACCACAATACGAACACTTACAATGACTAACAGAAAGGTGTTTGTCCTTAAATAATAATAGTATAAACCAACTGTTCTCAAATGTTATCTCCAATGAAAAACTAGCAAAAGGTATTTGAAGAAATCAAATTAAATATTTATGTGAATATAGCACTCTGAAAATATGTATTACAGTATAATAAGATTATCTTATTCCAAATAAACCTCAGAATTTATCAAAGTAATTGCAACTGTAAGCCAAATAATCAGTGTTTATTCCAAAGTGTTACAAATGTACAAATAAAAATTACAAATATAGGGCTGCGTAAATAATTTCTACTCTGTTTTACTGTACTTTTAATATACTACTGTATAGTCAACTTTCTACTTGTAATTTCCAGCAAAAAGACTGGATGTGAGAGAGTTTAACAACAGGAAAGAAGGAGCAGTGAGAGCAGAGATCTCTCAGAATTCTGTAACAGATAGATGAAGTACTGGTAACTTCAATTTCCCAAAAATGGGGCCATGTCAAAACTTGATTATTCCAGTCAAAACTTGATTCCAGTCAAAATTTGATTCCAGTTAAAAACGTGATTTTTGATAACTTAGATAGAGCTTGTGGGATAGAGTGAAGCAAGATAGAACGTCTTGTCAAAATAGATAGAGTGGGTAGAGTGATAGGACAGACTGAATGGCTTGTTAATGATAGAGGGAGAGAGCTTCTGCAGCAGGTCACCTGTAAGACACAAAGAGACAGGAATTAGGCATATTTCCAATAAGCTTGGCTTTACCACTTTCTTCAGACTATAAGGTGAACTTAAAATCCTGTCATTTTCTCAAAAATCAACAGTGTGCCTTATGTATTGATTCTGGTTGTGCCTACTGACCTCGAACTGGATTTATGTGGTACACAGGGCTCAAACTTCTGTCAAAATGTTTTAGTACAACTTCGGTAAGCTATGAAGCTGCAGCGCTTGATAGACTGTCGGAACATGACAGCTACCATAGTCAGGAGCCTCATGGAGTAATACATACTGTGCTTCGTCATAATATTATGGTGTGTATGTATAAGGACCTAGCACCTGTTAAAAGACATGCTTACGAAACAGGGTTCAATCTAATCAACCCATCAAGAATTTGATGGATTTGTGGAAGAGAGAAAAATTGAAAACATAAGTGTATTGTTTTTTATTTTATGTTACAACTGGACAATGTTGAGTGTTATTGTGAATGAGTTAAAGTTTCACTTAACTGTGTTGTTTGGCTTAATTCACCTTATAGTCTGAAAAATACAGTACATATAGGGCTTTACACACTGAAAAGTACATTATTGGAATGAACTGAATAAAAATGGTTTAAAAAAAATGGTGGTGGAACTGTTGTAAGGACATTCTGAATTCTATTAGCACAATAAAAACAAACAGAACAAAATTAAACTACCATGTGCTGCTACAATAACTTGCAGTAAATCTTATATGGTCCAACAAAGCCCACACACTGAGGTTAAAGCAGACAGTTTCAGGCCACCTGCTTTAAAAACTTTACATCCAATCAACTCAAATGTAAGCCACGTCACATGTTTCAAAATCCCCAAAGTTCTCTCATCCCTGTTTCTGTGTGTACTTACCTGGGACAACAGTATATCATAATATCTAGAGAGCCGTTAACATAAAAATAAACAATAATTTAAGCAGTCTGACTTTTGGCAAAATGTGAAATTTGGAGATGGATGGTTCCTGCTTACACATTTCTACATATTTCGGTCACATTAGAGGCATGTTTAATACATAGCGATAAACACACCACTAAATCTATGATAAACTTATCAAAGTTGATATTAAGGCCTAATTAGCTAAATGTATTATGATGATAATTTCTTTGTAGATCATTTAATGATAAACAAACAAATGTTGTATCTGTGATGTTTTAAGGAAGGTCTTTGGTGGAGTTTCTTCCATTTCTTCAGAAACATGACTTTCAGATAGTTCATCTTTTGTAAATGTGGGAAAGATTTTGTAAAAAAAACAAACAAACAAACAAAAAAACAACAACACAGTGTTGTTAAAAAAATATCTGTCCCTTTACAAATATCTTATATTTTCATCACACTTCCATTTTTTTAAAAAAAAATCATCAACACAAATTTAAATTTTTTTTTACAAAAATAATAACACTAGCACTAACCCAGACAGTGAAGTAATCTATTAAGGGAAAGAAGCTTTTGAAATCCACAAGGTACTACGTGAAGAAATAATTGTCTCTGAACTATTAATCATGAGCTACTCTAATGTGAATCAAGGTCAGAAAGATCTGTAAGTCTGCAAAGGTTTATTTATGAGAATCTGACGACTCTTGATGATCACCAAGAGCTGTGCTGACTCACTGCACTAAATTGAATCTTATATAGCAAGAGAAACATTTCAGAAAAACACCAGCATTAAAATCAAACATGATGCTGTTACTGTAATAGTCCACAGTTCCTTTACTACTTCAGGACCTACATCAACTCATCAGGTCCTGAGCTTAAGTTTAATCACACTTGGGATTTGCAACAGGAAATTGATCTGAAGCACACAAGTAAGTCCAACTGACTAATCAGAATCTCGACTTTGATGAAATTGAGATCCTTGAAATGATTTCAAAACACTATTTTTGACGTTAATTAAGGCAACTCTGAAATTAAAGTGGACCAAAATCCCCCAGTGATGTAAATCAGTCATTACTAGTTACTATAAATGCTTGATGGTAGTTGTTGCTATCAGGGCTTTCACAGCTGGGTATTAGAGAACAGATAGCTGTGGTTTGGTTTTCTCTGCTTCATAAATGAAATCATCACTTTAAAACTGCTTGTATTTGTATTTATCCAGGTCATCCTTGTTAGAAGATTTGAAACATGTGACAAAAAAGCATAAACAAAATAAATCTGCAAGGAAGAAAGACTTTTCCCAGCACTGTACCTCAGAAAAAACCTTTACTTACCAGACTTGAGACGATCAGATCAGCAGTCTAGACAAAGGAAACAAAACATCAGATCACTGTTTAATGATTCAGACTGTTGAGCCTCTTCACACACAATCCAATTTACTGTGACATTAAATAACTAGTTAAATCCTCAATTTCTTCAAGCCTTTATGAACTCACTGTAGTCTAAAGAGGGCACAATTTAATTGCAGAGTCTCAGATGGCTTTAACATGTTTAATAAAAACATTTGTACTAAAGAACTGCAAAGAATAGGCACCAATATTTGTTGGCGTAAATGCAGAAAACACCAAATATTTCCTACACAGAAGCTTTGTGGCTCCAACATTTTCTATCTCAAGTCAGTTCTAATAAAATGTGAAGAACGACAACTTTTCATCTAATTTCAGATTTAAAATGTTGAATACAAATTAATTATTTAAATCAGAAGCAACAGAAAACCACAACAACAACAGTGGCACACCATTTTTAAATGAAAATTTCTTAAAAATATTACACTAAAAAGTCATTCCATTGTACTTGTTGCTAGCAATATTTATGTTTTTTGCAGTTTATCCCTTGTTGGCAACATTTATATTTAATTTTAAAACATTGGCTTTAATATACCTACTCCAACTGTACTTCTCTTACATTTTATTATTGCTTAAGTGTTTAAGCTATCACTTACAGTCACTCAGGCAAAATACTTCTAGTGTTTCGACTTCATGCTAATTCATAAGTGGAATGAAAGAGACTATAAAAATCGATAGCTGTGGTGCTCTTAAGTGTTTAAGGTACCACCTATACTTACCTAAAGCACTTTCATAGTTTTGCTTGATACTTAAATCCACAAACATAAGGAGAAATCGAACAACTGCATAAAGATATCTCTGACATTTAACTATGTTTGGACTTGATAAGCCATTAAAAATTAAAATCAGACATTAATGGGCTATTAAACTTCATTGACATTTTCAGCCCCCACACAGGACCACTGACTGCCCCTTTGCTGCTACAGATTCTAAATCCTCACTATTTGTCTTTGCCCATGAGTGAATGGCAAGATGACACAAATAGTTAACTACTGTAAGTAAATTACTAAACATTACCATTACTGTCTACTTACCAGCAAAGGCAAAACCAAAGATCTGGTCACTCTGTGTAACAAAAGACAAAGAACAAAAATACAGGCTCAGACAACTCCAATCAGCATTAGTCAAAAAGCTTCCGGAAACTTCTTTGTTAAACACAGCTGGAATACAAACAACAACTCTCCTCTGTTTTCTTTTTCCTGCACCCTAATAAAGATTATCATCTTCATAAAGGTAATATGTAGTTTTATCCATTTGCAATAAGCCACACAAGTTTCTTAGTCATGTAATGCTCCAAAATTTAGGTTCGATTACTTAAGAGAGTAGATATCGTAGCCAATGATTTGCAACACCTAGCACTGCACACTTTATCAAATGGTGATGTCACAATTTAAAAGTAGGCAACAATCACAAATGATAGCTTGTATGGAATGTTTGTAGGCTTTAACATCTGAGGTGGCCTGAATTCAAATTCTATTAACACAATAAAAACAAACAGTCTATAAACTTGCACCAAGATGTGCGGCTACAATAACTTACTGTAAATATTATATGGTCCAACAAAACCAACACACTGAGGTTACAGCAGACAGTTTCAGGCCACCTACTTAAAATTCATGCCACATCACATGTTCCTTAATCCCCAAAGTTCTCAAATCCCTGTTTCTGTGTGTACTTACCTGGGACAACAGTACATCATAATATCTGGGCACACGGAAACAAGGATTTGAGATTCGTTAACATAAAAGTAAACAATACTTTATTCAGTATGACTTTTGGCAAAATGAGAAATTTGGAGATGAATGGTTCCTACAAAGCAGTTTCTACATATTTCAGTCACATTTGGGGCATGTTTAATACACAGCCATAAGCACTCCACTAAATCTAGGACGTACTTATAATGGCAGATTTAAAGGCCTAATTAAAAATGTAGTATGGTAAATGAACTAGTTCTTATATAGCGCTTTTCTACTCTTATGAGCACTCAAAGCGCTTTATAAAACTTGTACATTCACCCATTCGCACAAGCACGTTTCTCCTAACTGACATTCACACACATTCATACTCTGATGGACACATCAGCAAGCAACTTGGGGTTAGTACTTTGCCCAAGGATATTTGGCATGCAGACTAGGGGAAGCCAGGAATCGAACCACCAACCTTCCGATCAGTAGATGACCTGCTCTACCACCTGAGCTACAGCCACCCCTATGTACGATGATAATTTCTTTGTAGATCTGTATCTGTGCTTTTGATTTTTTTCCAGTCATCAACAAAATCTTTAATTAAAAGACTAATTCAAAAAACAGTTTTCAGACAGTGACTTAATTATTGAAGGGAAAGAAGCTTTTGAAATCCACAAGGCCCTACTTGAAGACTTAATTGTACCTAAACTGCTGTTCATGAGCTGCTCTAATGTGCTGCCACAATAACCTACCAACCTCTGTAGGTCTGGAAATGTTTACACAGACTTTTCTAGGATTTGATGACTTTTGATGATCACCAATAGCTGTGCTCACTCACTGTACTACACTGAATCTCCTATAATGAGAAACATTTCCCAGCACTGCACCTCAGAATAACCTTTACTTACCAGACTTGACACGATCAGATCAGCAGTCTAGAGAAAGGAAACAATTCATCAGATCACTGTTTGATGATTCAGACTGTTGAGCCTCTTCACACACAATCCAATTTACTGTGACACAAATTAACTAGTAAAATCCTAAATTACTTTAAGGTTTTTTTAGTCTAAAGAAGAGATAATTGAACTGTGTGGTCTCACATGGCTATAGCAAGTGTAATAAAAGCATTATTACTACAGAAATGCAAAGAACAGGCACCAATATTTGTTGGCACAAGTGCAGGATACACCAAATATTTCCTACACAGAAGCCTTGTGGCTCCAACATTTTCTACAACAGGTCAGTTCTAATAAAGTATGAAAACCAAAACTTTTAATGTCCTTTCAGGTTAAAAACATTAAATACAAAGTAATTCTTTAAATCAGAAGCAAAAGAAAGCCTCATCATGTTTTGGTTAGTCTGATATGAATATGCAAATCCTAAAATACATGTAAATATTAACATGTTACAATAACAGAGGTGCAGAATGTTTGTGATTAAAATGAAATGTCTTAAAATATTACACTACAAAGTCCTTTCATTGTACCAGTTGCTAGGAATATTTATGTATTTTGCAATGTCCCTTTTAGCAACATTTCTATTTAATTTTAAAACACATTATATTCACTAAATAAGTAATAAACTAATTAGACACACTGGCTGTAATGTACCTAACAATTTCCACTCACACCTCTGGTTCTCTTCGTTTTTATTATTGCTTAACTGTTAAAGCTATTACCTATACCGAGTCAGGCAAAGTACTTCTACAGTGTTCTGACTTTAATGTAATACATCAGCAGAATTTGAGAGACAATATAAATCAATACCTGTGCAGCTCTTAAGTGTTTGAGCAACCACTTATACTGACTCCCCTAAAACATTTTAATTGTTTTGTCTGCTACTTAAATCCACAAACATAAGGAGAAAATGAACAACTGTATAAAGACATCTGACATTTAACTATGTTTGGATTTGATAAGCCATAAGAAATTTAAATCATACATAAATGGGCTATTAAACTTCAGGGACATTTTCAGGGACAGTCAGAGGCCCTGTGTGGGGGCTTTGCTGCTACAGGTCACAAATCTGTGTTTTTGCCAATCAGTAAATGGAAACATATCACAAAAAGTCAAACTACTGTATTTAAGTTGCCAAATGTGCTTGCCAAATGCCAGGTTCATACTGCTTCAATTACAATCACTGTTTACTTACCAGCAAAGGCAAAACCAAAGATCTCTTTCACTCTGTGTAACAAAAGACAAAGCACAAAAATACAGAATGAGACAACTCAAATCAGCATCAGAGTCAATACTGCATCACTCTGTGCAGTCCAAAAGATTCAGTACACTTCTTTGTTTACCACAGCAACAAACAACTCACCTGTTTTTTCTACACCTTATTAAAGATTACTGTCTTCATTAAGGTAATATGTGGTTTCATCCATTTGTAATAAGCCACACAAGTTTCTCAGTTATGTGATAGCTCTATTAGTTTGGTGCTGTTAGATAACACAGTAGATGTAATAAGCAATGATTTGCTACACCTAGCACTGCACACTTTACCAAATTCTGACATCACAATTTTAAAGCAGCAACAATCATAAATGAAAGCTTGGGTGATATATTTGTAGGATCCAACATTTGAGTTGGTCTGCATTCAAATTCTGCTTACTAAAAATATTATCACCTGCACACAGTATCATTTAGTATCATTTAATATGCTGTTGTTTTAAATATCTACATATCATATTAATAATATTAATGGCGCAGTGCTGCATTTTATTTATTTGAAGGTGGCCTTTTTTATATTTCATTAATTTTTCACAATGTGAGAAGTTAAACAGAGGTGCAGGTGTAGGTTTTACTTAAAAACGAACCTGCACAAACAAGTGTTTGTTAAACAGTTCTTAAAATTTACTAAAAAACAAAAATTTCTTGTTAAGAGATGTTATTATTCTTATGTGTTTTATCCCCACTCACTCTCCCTCCTGTTAATTAACCCACAACACAGACCTCTCCTTTGAAGTTGCCGACGCAGCTGCTTCAGCAGCTAATCAGTGGTTCTAAAATGGCGGCTCATTACCTTATAACCTAAAGAATGAGGCCGTTTTAACTGACTGATTTGTGAAGAGGAGAACTAACTTCAGCTTCCCTAAGAGACTCAGATACACGAACACACCGAATGAACCAGATACAACACAATAACTGTATTAAACAATCAAATGAACCATATTAATTCCACACTGGGCCTATAGGAGCTAGGCTAGGCGTTAGCGCTTAGGTTGTTAGGGCTAGCTTACCAAACACTCCTTTTAAATACTACAATTACAACGTTTCACTAAAAAAGCAGCCATTGTGTTACTTTAATATGACTCATACTTCGACTGGGTTTTTAAGTAACTAACAACAACTCGGTAAATCACTCAAACAGCTTATAGACATTTAATTTCAGAGAAGACAGACAGAGAAGCAGGCTTACCGGCAGGGATCGGTGAGAAAGTGGGCGGAGATGCAGGAGTGAGCCGGAGACATAAAACAAGAGGCATTCAGGGGTAGTGGGAAACTCCGGTATTAAACAAAATTGGCATTGAAAACGTGACCCTGGGACTTGGTATAAATACTATGATTTTGCACATATACTATATTCAGCAATCATAAAACTTTACAGAATTGTAATAAATTATCAATATGAATTACTGGCCTGTGATAGTGTATTAATTTGTAGGGGAAAAAAACATTTCGACCAAGGTGGAATTGAACCCGCGATCTTTCGGTTGCAGACCCGTGTCATTACCAACTGCGCTACCGGCAAAGACAACTGGCGTCTGGAAAAGATGGTAATGACCAGTAAAAATCATATCGCGGTGAGAGGTGTAACATGCTGTTTTTGGAGTTACAAAACGTTGTGTAACTCAAAAACTAGGTGGGATAGAAGCACAATTCTTGTATTGGGTGAATCAGCAGACTTTGGAGAACTTTGACTGCAATTTGTACCTCCATCGTGGACATATGACAAGAGAAGAAACGGCTTCATTTTAAGAGTTTGAAAATTGAGAGGAGGACAGATTTCCACCCCTCAAACAAACGTAATTTATGGCTCAACAGTAAGATGACTGTAAAAACTGCTCCGACCGTGAGTGTCAGCAGTGTCTGAAGATGAATTGGCACAAGCCTCTTGTCTTAACTTTGCTTTGTTCAAATTATTTATGATTTATGATTTGGCAGAAACACTGGGACTTGGTAGAAATACTATGATTTACATGAAATACTTTGACTTAGCAGACATTCTATAATCTAGCAAAAAGCACTATAGCATAGCAGAAATTCTATCATTGAGCAGAGTTACTAGGATTTAGCACAAACAGTATGATTTGGCTCAAAAACCTTTATTTTGCAATTATACTATGATTTGGCAGAAATACAGTAATAATATAACATAGTAGAAAAACTGTTATTTTGTGGAAATCCAATGCTTTGGCACAAATACCATGATATGGCAAAAATACTATGATTTAGCAGAAATACTATGATTGAGCAGAAGTACTAAGATGTAGTAAAAGTACTCTGATTTAACAGAAATACAATTATGGAGAAGTAATACTTTAAAATGGGACACATATTGATACACACACAGATACACAGAGCCTAAAGGGAACAGTATTTGTGCCATGGAGTGTTAACAAGAATGTGAGGTCCATATTAGAAAAGCTGCTAAAATCATAGAACTTTGCAGAAATGTAATAAATGATCAATATGAATTACTGGTCTGTGATAGTGTGTTAATTTGTAGGGAAAAAAAATGTTGACCAAGGTGGAATTGAACCCGCGATCTTTGGGCTGCCGACCGGTGTCATTACCAACTGCGCCACTGAGAAAGACAGTGGCGGCGGCTTGGAAAAAAGGGAGATGAACTGTCAGAATTAGATCGCGGTGAGAGGCGTAAAACGCTGGTTTTTGGAGTTACACAACGTCGTGTAACTCAAACACTAGGTGGAATAGAAGCATCATTCTTGTACTGGGTGATTCAGCGGACTTTGGTGAACACTGACTGTGATTTCCATAGCTCTTTGTACCTCCGTCGCGGAGCTATGACGAGAGATGAAACGGCTTCATTTCACTGGGACTTGGTAGAAATACTATGATTTACATGAAATACTTTGACTTAGCAGAAATTCTATAATCTAGCAAAAAGCACTTCAGCATAGCAGAAATTCTATGATTGAGCAGAATTACTAGGATGTAGCACAAACACTATGATTTGGCTCAAAAACCTTTATTTTGCAGTTATATTGTGATTTGGCAGTAATACTATGCTTTGGAACAAATACCAAGATTTGGCAGAAATACAGTAATAATATAACATAGTAGAAATACTGTTATTTTGTGGAAATACTATGCTTTGGCACAAATACCATGATTTGGCAAAAATACTATGATTTAGCAGAAATACTATGATTGAGCAGAAGTACTAAGATGTAGTAGAAGTACTTTGATTCAACAGAAATACTATTATGGAGGAGTAATACTTTAACATGGGAGAAATATTGATACAGACACACAAACATACACATACACAGAGCCTAAAGGGAGCAGGGGCTGTTAAGAGTCTGGGCTTGGTATATCTAGGTCAGTTAAATTAGCTGCACCTGCTGTAATCAGCCCTTACACACACAGACAGAGAGAGCTCTAAGTTTTCTGCAGTGTATTTCTCACATTCAGGATTCCCCTCGAACAAATGGCCATAATTTCCTAACTGTAGGGGCTAGAACGCTCATTCTGACACCGTTTTGTTCAGAAGAGATGGGGGAATCTGCAGGTCTTCTTATTTCAGAGATAAAATCTAAATTATTGAAGATATATGACTTGTAATACACTGTAACTGAGTAGAGGCGAAGCAAAACTGCCTTGACTTGCCCTCAAACAACGTTTTGTAACTCTAAATCTATATGGAGCATCAAAATCATTCTTTCACTGTAAGAAACAGCAGGCTTTGGTGAACAGTCATGGGAATTTTCAGGTCTCTGTGGAAATCCATCAAAAAGATCTGACGAGAGAAAAAAGTTGCTCATTTCCAGAGTTTGAAATCTGAAGAGATCTGAGCAAGGCACGAATTTCCTACCCTCAAACAAGTGTAATTCATGGCCAAACGGTAATAGGTGAGAAAAAAATTCTTGAATTGTGAGCATCAGGGGTGTCTGAAGATATATTGGCACAAGCGTCATGTCTCAACTTTGTTTCATTAAGGAGATATGACGATTTGAAAATGCCTCTCATTACAGAAATCCAGCGCTGATTTTGAACAAACTCTCCATTGACTCTCTAAGGAGACTTTTCAGACTTTGTGTTGCTCTGAGGGGATTTGCCAAAACTCTGTAACTCCCACAATAATGATAGTGACAATTTCTGAAAACCAGCAAAAATACCTACGTTTTGATGTATAATTTGTGGGGGTTGAGTGGAAATTGAGCGAGTTGCAAGAAGTTGTTCAGACAAGAAGAGAAAATTCAGAAATTTCCACTGTCCACTCTGAGTTAATTGCATAGCAACCATAACAACGCATGTATTTTCTGAAAAATCACAATTTTGCAACTGAAAACTTAAAGAGGTATAAAATTTAAACGGTAGAAGATCTGAAAAAGCTGAATCACACAGGAATAGCCCAATAATCTGAGAACATTTTAAAGTTTGAATGGAGTTTCTAGGTGAAAGTATGAGGAAGTAGTTAAGTTTCAAAAACAAGCAAGTTTTAGCAGAATTGTGGAAGTTTCCCATTCATTTCAATGGGACAAATTAAAGGAAAAAAGTGTAATATTTTAAAAAGTATAACAGTAATAAACACCAAAAGATATAGCCGGCATTAGCAGAAAGAGCAGAACAGTTTAGAGTTTGAACGGAGAAAATCGGCTGAAAACTGTGGGAGTAGATCCACGGCGAAAAACGTACGGAAGCGACAGGAATAATAAAGAACTAGAAAAATTTGCATTTCCTGCGAAAATGCTGTGTGGATGCCTTAACGCTGAAGCTGTCTGCTGAAAAGCTGAAAAGTTGGAAAAAGTTGCATGGTGGTGGAAAAAAAAGAAGTCACCCTGAGCAGGATTTGAACCTGGCCCTCCTAGTCCAAAGGCAGCTACTTATCTCACTGAGCCAAACGCATTCACACAAAGAAGAAGTGGAGAGACTGATAATGCTGCTGAAATTAGCAGAAGCTGCTGAGAATTGTGCTGATGTAAGGTGAAAAGGCTGACAATTTTGCAGAAAAGAGGTGAATCAGCAGAGTTTCTGCTGAAAATAATTTTTTTTTCTGAAAACAGCCCCAAAAACCTGGAATTTGTGCTGAAAAGGGGTGAAAAAAATGAAAATTTTGCTAAAAAGTGGTGAGGAAGCTAAAGTTTACCAAATCAAAGTATTTGTGCCAAAACATAGTATTTCTGCCATATTGTGGTAATTGTGCCACAAAAGTTATTACATTAAAACATGAATACGGATTAAAGATGAAAGAAACTGGCAACAAATTCCTCCACTACAAATCAGTCTGATACTACTACTTTGCAGTGTCCATGTTTACTAAGGCACTACCCAAAAGGTGCCACAAGAGGGCACTCCAACACAAGAGATGACCTATGTACACTGATGCACTTAGTAACAGTCAGCCTCCTACTTTGCCACTACGTAATACAGCGGAAATACAGTAGCAGAAATACAATGTTTTTGCAGAAACACTGTAATTTCACTCAAATACTATGAAATAGCAGTAATACTATGATTTGGCAGAAATACTATGTTTCAGTACAAATACTATGACAAAGCAGAAATACTATGACTTAGAAGTAATACTATAACAAAAGGGATTCCTCAAAATACTATGAAATTGCAGTAATACTCTGATTTTGAAGGAATACTATGATTTGGTAGAAATACTATGCCTTAGTAGTAATACTATAGCATAACAGATATGCTATGATTTTGCAGACATTCTATGTTTTTGCACAAATACTATGTTTAGGCACAAATACTATGATTTGCTATAAATATTATGATTTGGCACATATACTATAATCAGCAGATATACCATAACATAACAGAAATTCTACGACTTAGTAGTAATAGTATAACATAACAGAAATTTTAATTGGGCACAAATAACATGATTTGGCACAAATATCATGATTTGGCACAAAAATACCATGATTTGGCACAAATAAGATGATATGGCAGAAATACTATGATTGAGTACAAATACTATGATTTAGCAGAAATACTATGACTTAGAAGTAATACTATAACAAAAGGGATTCCTCAAAATACTATGATTTGGCAGAAATACTGTACTTCGTACAAATACAATGCTTTGGTAAAAATACTATGTTTTGATTTGAACTCTATGATTTGAAAAAGATGAAAGCATTGAAAAAGGTGAAAAGGCTGAAGATTTTGCAGAAAAAAGATGAATCAGCAGAATTTCTGCAGAAAAGAGGCAAAGAAGCAGAACATTGCGCTGAAAAGAGGTGAATGAACAGAATTTCTGCTGAAAAGAGGCAGAATTTCTGCTGAAAAGAGGCAGAAGGTTCTGTATGTAGAAAAAGAAACACGATGAACCATGTGTGAAATAAATAAATAAATGAAATGAAAGAACAACCTGATTCTGCTCAAATTCACCAATCAGAGCTACTGCCTCTGTCTGCTTGATTAGGCTGGGTACTTGTATGTATTTCGGTCCATATTAGAAAAGCTGCTAAAATGATAAAACTTTGCAGAATTGTAATAAATGATCAATATAAATGACAGGTCTGTGATAGTGTATAAATTTGTAGTGAAAAAACAAATGTTGACCAAGGTGGGATTGAACCGACGACCTTTGAGGTGCAGAGCCGTGTCATTACTGATTGCGCCACCTGGCAAGGGGGCGGGCGGCTGAAAGACAGTTGCTGAGTGCACGCAGGCTAACATGCTGATCCCAACACACGTTTTTCCATAAATCTGAAGCTTCAAATCAAAGAAGAACAGTGTGTAGTTGGAGCTGAACACACTGATGTGTAAATGTGTTTAGAAGCTTCAGAGCTTCGATGTTCAGTCGTGATGAACTCTGATGGATTTAGATGATCAGCATCTGCAGTTTTGCTCGTTTGATGATTATCTGATATTTATAGTATTTTAAAGCTGTATCTGTAAATTCAAACAGTCTTTGAATCCACTTCATAAGGAGATGATGTTGTGTTCTGCTGTCAGTGCTGACATCAGCTAAATCATAAAACTGTGGACTCCTTCATGATCATCTGATCCACTCATGATCCTCACGTTCTCCTCCTGCAGGAGTTAAAGTTTATTATTAACTCCTCACTGAGGTTGTGTGAGGCAGGAGTCCAGCATCAGCACTGTAAAATGATCATCATGATTATTATAATCAGTATTTAAATCAGGACTGATTTCAGTATTGATCATGATTATTGTGTGATTTTAGAGACTGAAATGTTTTTATTGCAGTCTTATTATTATTTTATTCAGTCTGATGATCATTTGTAAAAACTCTCAGTGTGACTACACACAGACATATTTGAACAGTTCAGAGAACACAGAGTCTCTCAGACCTCAGACTGGACTTTGGCTCAGGACCAGGACTTGTTCCCTCAGCAGGGCTGTGCTCAGCACACCAGCAGGTGGGACCCACATGTACACTGATGGAGCTCAGATCTGTAAATGCTTTACAATAAAGAGCTCAGAGGGAAAAATCAGACAGGTGTGCTGATTCTTCCACTGACACAGGACAGATCTGATAATCATGACACAAAAGTTCCAAAGTTCCACAAAACAAACAAAGAGTTTTATTCTTTTTATCCGATCAAACATTTAGAAAACATTAAAAAGAATTTCATTGAAAAACAAAAGCAAAACAGATTACACACACTCACACACACACACACACACACACACACACACACACACACACACACACACACACACACACACACACACAGTTTCTCTTACAGGAAGCAGGTTTGAGTGAGTTTGTTAATCCTCAGATGAAGGAAACTGCAGCCTTTTGGTCCCAGTAAGAAGGATAACTTGAACAGGGTCAGTTACCATGGCAACAGATGACACACATCCAGAAAGCCATAACTCCTGATCTTTAGTACAAACATGTAAAGAGTGTGAAGGAGAGCATGTAGGAGGAAAAAGGAATGAACAAATATGGTCTGTGGACGATCAGCAGCAGCTCAAACTGAGACCAGCAGAGGGCGCTGTCGGCTCATCTCAGTGCTTCTGTGTTTGACCTCACCTGCTGCACCTGCTGCTGCCTAAGTGTGTCTGTGTGGACATCAGAGGGGACAGACAGTAGTTGTGTGTGTCGCTCTCAGTGCATGTTAATGCTGCTGAGCTCACAGTGAGTGTTTCCTGCTGTGTGACTACAGAAACCTGCTGACTCAGGCTCACATCCACGCTCTGTCACACAGACTCAGCTCTCTGAGGAGGTCGCAGACCCTCATTCACACCTGTGTCCTCAGCTCTCACTACTGCTTCTGTCTGTGGCTCAGGGGTACAGCGGGTCCCCACCAATCAGAGACTGTGGATTGGCAGTCAGAGGACCTCTGTGCTAAACAGTCTGCAGCCTCCATCAGTGTGAGAGTGTGTTAGAGTGCAGCACAGCGTCTGTGTGCAAGTCTGAAACCTGCACAGGTGACAACAGGAAACTCAGAGTTACTGAACCTGCTTCCTGAGCAGATGTTACTGTGTGCACAGGTGAGAGCTAACAGCTGTATTTAAAACAGACTAAAGCACAGGCAGCATGAAGAAGAGGAGCAGAGGGAAGGATGAAGGTCCATCAGGCCCAGGGTGTCCTCAGCCTCCTGTTCAGAGACAAACATGATGTCAGCTCCCCACAGTCAGCCCATCTGATCTTAATGACCTTATAGTACAGTAAGTAAAATGTGTTCACAGTAGATCACACACTCACAGATAAAAATCACAAACTGCTTCACAATAAAACCAGAAGTATAAATAAAATAATGATATGAAACGATTAATTAATTAACAGCTTGTCTGTACAGAAATGCCTTCAGCTGCTTTTTAAAGACACTCAGTGGATTCAGTGTAAACACGGTGGAGGAGACGACCTTGGTGCCGCGGCCTGAAAAGCACAATCCACTCGTGTTTTGAACCGAGTACGTGGGACCAACAGTAACCTCTGACCTGAAGGCCTAAGTGCTCAGGATGAAGCGTGAGGTTGAAACAGGTCAGAGATGTACTGGGGAGCTTCACCCTGAAGAGATCTAAAATTTACTGGCAACCAATGAAGAGAAGCCAAAACTGGAGTTTGACCAGAATGCATCAGCACTCTGTGTAATCTGAAGGCAGTCCAAGGCTGACTGGTGGGAACAAGTAAAAAGACCGTTACAACAATCCAAGGGAAGGGGACATCCTCCACACTCCTCTTTGGTACACGCCACACTGCAAACTCACACTCAGGGATTCAGGGCAGAATCAGGGACAGGTCCAAGGAAGTCTGCATACAAAGAAACAGGCGATTAGAATCAGTAACAACAAAGGCCAAGAGAATACCAGAGTAGAAAAGAGCCAACGGACGCAAGTAGTAATGATCCAACAAACAGAAACACTGAGCCGATGCTCTAAGTAGTGGCTGGAGGAGTCAGGTTAATGAGCAGCAGGTAGGTTATCAAACACAGGTGTGTCAGCGTAGATATGATTGTTGGGTTTTCCACTGTATGTATTATTCTAGGCTCTACCTTACAGCATGAAGCACCTTGAGGTGATTGTTGTGTTTTGGCGCTGTATAAATAAAATTGAATTGAATTGAAAACTTTACATTTGTGTGTAAATGTTACCTGCTCTCAGTGATGAATAACAACACCTGGATCAGCTGACTGCTCTGTAACACACACAGAAAAACAACAAAGGAGTATGAAGCATCATACGTGTCCTGCAGTCATGTGTAGGTTCAAACTGCCAGAGGCAGCTCACATACATGAAGCTCCAACTTCTCACTCACTGCATATAAAGTCAAAGAGGAGTCCTTTCATCTCCTCCACCTGCTCTGAGCAGCCACCTGTCCCACACGTCTGTGAAGTTTCCTCCAGTAAATGATCAGAAACAGATCAACCCTCCTTTCTGTTCTTCCACATCAGTTACTTAGGAAGTGATTGACTCAGAGCTCTGTGGTCTTACCCCACAGCCACCCTGACACCAGAGCAGAAATCACCTTCCACTTCAGCCTCTCAGACTCTGGAACCCCTCCCACCCCAGGTGTGAACTGTTTGTGACACCACCCTGACACGAGCTCCATCAGAACAGTTTCTTTCTCCCAGTCGTTGTAATCCTTTAGTCTCTCATCGGTGCTCATGCTGTGACATTAAACCTGTTAAACTGAGACTCGCCTCTTGCCAACAGTCCACTTTCTCATACCGACCCCCCCTTCAGGTCTTGACTCAGCTGCTGGACACCCATCCAGATGTTTGTGTTCTATGTACAGTGTCTTGAAAAAGTATTTATACCCCTTCATCCTGCAAAGTGTGGTGTGAATCTGTATTTAGCCCCCAATAATCTGACTACATATTATATTTCCTACCTTCTTCCTTAATCTGCTGTTTTTCTCTCCGGTGTGCTGCACATTTATTGTTATGAAAAAAACCTGATCTAATAAAATTAAGAAAATTCATTTTCTTCATTTGTACCTGCAGTGAGAATCCTCACGTCAGAGTAGACAACATGTGTATCAGCTTGATGTGTATCTGGAAAATACAAACACACACACTCAGGTCATGTTACAACTAAAAACAGAGGAAACACAAACAGATGATGTTTAAAGTCTGTAATCAGCTGCAGTCAGCACAGAACCTCAAACATACTGACTCATACTAAGTCACACTGACTGATACTGATTCACCTGTAATGAAGCAGACGTTTGGCAGTTTGGTGGTCTGGAGCATTCAGCTGTGTGTTAACACAACACCAACAATAAAGACAACAGTGATTTTACAGGTAACTTTGTTAACATTGTGGGAAGGTTTTTGAAGCCATTTCCAGACAAAGGTAACGAGGTGAAAGCAGACAGCCCTCAGAGGAAACAACAGAAACCCAAAACCTCAAGCCTCATCTCATCATTTCAGTCAGATGTTGCCAAACCTCAGTGTGATCACACTTCAGAAATAAGTCTGGTTGCTAAGCTAGCCTGCCTGTAGTCCACCTGTTTCACTCTCTGAAACATCTGAAGCTTTATAAAACCAAAAGTACTCATAAAGGAGCAGCTGAGATCAACCAAAATGGAAACATCTGGCCTCAGACTGCAGCAGCTGGGCTCCTTGTTGTGATGAAAAATAAAAGATCTCAGGTGAATGTGACAGAGGTCGTACCATTTGCTTCATTTTGCTTTTTGCAGTGGAAAAGAAGTCAAACTAGAACCAAGAGCAGAACCAGAAGAACCACAGTAACCAGGCCTGCTATGAATGCATTATCAGCAAATCATGTCTTTAAACAGGAAGTGATGTCACTGTTCTGACCTCTGACCCTCAGAAAGCTCTGAGGAGACGATCCAAATGCTTCAGTAGCACACGAGTAGAGACCTTCATCAGACTGTTTAACTCGTCTAATGACGAGCTCTGCTGCTGTTCCAGATCCAACAGGACGTCCATTAAACTTAGTGTGAATGTTTCATCATGTAGAACTACTGAGAACAAAGTCTTTGGGAACATTTGGAGAACACGTTTAGGAAAGTAACATCCTGGTAGAACATTTTCTTAAAGCAAAGCAGAGCTGCAACATGACTGTGAGGATTCACAATAATAAAGTCAGAATACTTTATTATTATGAAGACTAAAGTGCACCTTAATGCTGCCAATGAATACACATGTTCTTTGTGAAAGCATGAGCACAGCTGACATGCACCACACTGACCCCACTCGCCCCATTTCTTCATCCACTTCTTGCTCTTGTGCTTGAAATGAGACGCAGACGCAGCAAAAGTCAGAGGCTCTAAAATCCACAAAAAGGGGGCTTGTTAGATCAGGATATTGATGTGATCCATAGAAAACATGGATAATACACCACTTTATTTGAAGACATCTGTAGCACTGCCTCAGGATGTTTCCACAGACTCCTCTGTGCACCTAAAGAAAAGGTCAAAGGTCAGCAGCACATGTAGTTGGGACAATTCTTCAGTCGCACAAACTACACAATTATTTTCCTCCAATTAGGACTTTTCCCTTGCAGAAATGGTCCTGTGTGATTTCTAGGCTGTGATATAAAAACTAGTTCCTAATGGCAGCGATTCACTCAGTAAACATGTGTTTCCTTCACCAACCTCACACACAGATCCAATAAGATCAGGAAGTGGGCAGTATAGTACAATATGTGTTAATTTGTACTGTGCTGCCCAAACTAAAGATCTGCTGAAGTGTTGGAAATGATTCAGATGTTTATTTTGGACGATACAGCAGAAGATCAGACATGAAAGTGGAGATAACACAGAAGACCTGCAGCAAAGGGTCAGAGGTCAGACTGGGCCACGTGATTCAACAATGAGCCAATGATCATCAAGTAGTGACTAAAGCAGAGCCCTGACGTTCTGACATTTATCACACAGTTAGAACAAATGTCTGCTGATGACTTCATCTCATGAAATGACTGATAGATGTCAATTCATTGATCAGCTGAGCTGCTGATCTTCATCGTGCACAGAAACATTCAGCTTGTTTCAATCAGTAAATAACTCCCACTACTCTCAGTTTGAACTGTTCCCACTCAAAATGCTGTCAGAACAATGATCATTGTAGAACTTCACAAACATCACGTGTTGTTTTCCACATGTAAGATCAGCAAACATACAGAAACTTCCTGTTGCCACACACGGCCTCTAAAATCTCTTCCACGCTTTCTGTCTGAAGTCCACTCTCTGTGTCGGATCCACAGGACACAACAAGATCTTATTAACATGGTTTTCAATGTGTCTCCTTCCAAAAAGTCCAACCAATGAACAAATGTGTGTATTTGTGGAGGCCGAACAAAAGCACGACACATTTGTCTGTTTCTATAAACTGGTGTCAAACACAAATATGAAGAGTTTCATTGACAGACTCCAAAATGCCCCCGCAGTGAATCAAAGGGAAATCCTACAGTGTGCCAGAGAATCTTAATGGCTCCAACATCAACACATCCACAATGTTGGATCCAGTTCTACCTCACAGAGTTACTAAGACACACCCTCTGCCAGCATTACAACAGCTCCACCTGCTTCACCTGCCTCCTCAGCCTCTGTACACCTGAAGAGAAAAGAAAGGCTCCAAAAGCTCAAATCTACAAAGGATTCATGAAGTTTCATCCAGCAAGAACATGTTTGCCTTCCACAGTGTGCTGTTAGACACCACTGTACCTCTGCCATTTCAAAAAGAGCAGCTTGGGAACATTTTGGCTCCAAACACTTTGTGTTTAAGTTCCTAATCTTTGTTTTCTTTGTGAACAACATCTGGAGCTTTTTGACTCATAAAACATCATTTTGTTCTTTAGATGACAGCAGATTGGGACTGAATAATCAATCACTATCAAACCAATAAAGATGCTGATTTTACAGGAACTTTGTTGGAGAAGCTGTAAAGACATGAAACTGGTGGAGATCCCAAACCAGTTGATAGTGCTGATTATTCCAAATAAAGCTGTTTTCCATTTGAGATGACTTTCTGTCCTGATATATAATAAAGATGTTAGTTGTTTTTGAGCCCCTGTATTAAAAGTAGATCCAGTTTAAAGTCAGCTTGAGTTTGATGTCTTTATGTCAAAGCTGCTCATGATGTTGAGCTGCTGATGGAATAAAAACAGTGAAAAATCTGTGTCAATATAAAAGCATGTAGTCCAGACTTAAATGTAGCCTGTTGTTAGCTGAGGTCCACACACAGTGTTTGACAGTGTAAACTGTGTGAAAGGGCTGCTGGTGGAGCTCACTAGGATGAGCAGGTGACCATGTGCCACGAGGTGGAGAGCAGCTGGCCTGGCTTTGATTCTGACCACGTCCCCTTTCTTTCTCCCTCTGCTTTGCTGTCACTTATCTTCACTGCTCTGTCCAATAAAGCTGAAAAAGGCCCCAAATCAAAGAAATCTGCTGCAGCCTCTGAAATGTCTTCTGTTTCCTTCCCGACGGCTTTTTCACCGTCAGCCCATCAGACAGTCCAGCAGCATTTATGATGATGTCATGATGTTGAAGAGACTGCTATGGTGGCCTCCCAAGACCCCCAGCCTCATCTACACTGAGATGCAGACATTTGAAAAGCAGACAACTGAATAATAGTCCAACACAACAGTCTGTGTACAGACACACACTGAGCTTTCATAGAGTCAAAGGAGTCAATCAAACACAGCTAGTTGAGTCATTTCTTGTGTGAGTCTAAAGTGAATCTAGTATTTGAAAGTCCACTTCCTGTATTTGTTGTTGAAGACTTCTTCAGCTTCTTCTCAAGGACATCAGCTGCTTGTTTGGCAGCAGAGGCAGTTAAGAAGCTTCCTGAAAAACACTGAACAGTGAGTTCACTGTGGCATATGACAAATTCAGCTTTCTATGTGCAAATGTGTCTGTGTCAACCTTTCAAATGCTGTTGAATCCAAAACATCAGCGGCTCCTTGGCTGCTCACTTCATGCACTTCTGTCTTTGTGACAGTCCAATGACATCACAGCTGTTTCCACCCCCAGTGTCTCAGGACTGGACACCTTTAAACATGTGGAGGATCAAACAGCCGTCCAGCTAAACATACATGAAACTATCAAAGCTGACAATCATTCCAATAACATCTAATGGTACATATATATAGACACAGGACTACAAGGAAACGGCTCTCAGCATCTGGCTGTGGGAACAAATGAGTCCCTGTTTGTGTTCAAATTGTGTGCATGTTTTAGACGTGTGTCACATGTAGAAACACAAAAATCCCACAATGACACAAAGATGTGTTTGACACAACTGTGCAGCTGTAAGTTGTTTCTAATGATTCATTGAAGCTCTTCTAACATTCTGGAGACAATCAGTCCATGAATCTGTTCAACACGACAACAATTTGACTTCAATGTGAACGTTTGCCATTAAATAACCTTCTTCATCCAGCTGACAAGCATCCTTCATTCTATGATATGAACAGTTCCTCCTGTTGATGACAAACCTCTGACATGATCTGCTTGAGGAGCTTTTTCATGTGAAGCTCTCTGAGCTCAGGGCTAAGCTGCTGTGTTTCATCTTTAAGAGCTGCTGCCTCCTCGCCGTTCTTCTTCTCCTAATGACACCATTTCTGCTTCAGATCTTTCACTGGGCCTAAAACAGATGAAGAGTAGATCTACTGCTGTTCACTGTTTGTGTCAATATGGAGAAATATGAAAGACAAACACAGCACATACAGAGAAATGTAGACAGGATGTGCAGCCAGTGCAGTAAATGGTCTAAATATCAGCTCTTTAGAAAATGATCCTGATGAACATGAAACTAACATCCAATGAGAAACACAGCTTCCTTGTTTCATGTCCAATAACAATAAATGAAGAGCTAATAAAGAGCTATTCTATTGTAAAATGCTGAGATGATTATTAGACAGAACCCAGCGGCTCACCAAAAGCCTGCATTGAAAATCTATATGAAAGTAATCTATGCTCATATATGGCAAAATGCTTTAACTGTCACTGTGTTTTTCATCTGTGCTCTTGTTGGTTGGACAAGTTTGTAAATGACAAAGAGCTCAGTGGACTTTGCATCCATCAAATCCTGTTAGATGTTTGTTTTTCCTTCACAGCTTTGTGATGAAGGCTAAAGAACAGAGATATGAACTGTTGCCAATATGAATCCTGATGCATGACATGGGCACAGACCCACCAAAGCAACACTCAGCTCACTTCATTCCAGGCGCTTGTCTGCTGGAGACCATGAGCCTTGTTAGTCACACATTAGCACCGTGGTAGGAAACAGCCTCCATCATTTCATTAGATCTGAATTTGGACTGTTTCCCTCTGGATGAGAACCAAGTCTGTCAAATCTATTGATCCAACACAAACTATCAAACACATTGGCTCACAGTCAGATTGGCTTTGTATGGATGGTGTAACAGGGGCTGGGAAAGGATGCTGAAAGCTGAATATAATACAGAACAATAACAGGACATATAATCATGTAGAAACATGATCTTCAACAGGCACACTTCTATTATTCATGATCACAAAGAACTTGTGCAGCCCTGATATCAGCCCTAATATATGAGTGTGTTTGCCCAAAGATTGAAACAGCATCAACATGACAGCTGTAAGAAATCTTCTCTCAGCCTTGTTTGGCAGAAGATCCCTGCAACAAAGATTGTAGCTGAAAGATGACGTGTGTAAAGTTTGTCTTTGTTGAGGCTGTTTTTAGACCTTTGATAGTTTCCAATCCAGTTCTGAAAGACAGAAAGAAAAACAACATCATTAAGATCAGATCATGGAGCTGTTTTCTGCCTTGTTTCTAGCTTCACATTACAAGGCTTTACTACAATAAAGATGCTAACATGTATCTGTAGGAACAACATCATTGAATCTAGAACAACTGGAGCCAAACCAGTGGCTCTGCTGGGATCACTGGTGAGCCAACACTTCCTTGTTGGATGCAGATTTCAGGGTTTCCTGTTGCTCCTCGGTTATAACTGTTCTCTCTTCTCAACACATGATGACACAAAGGAATCAGCAGTGACGAAGATGATGCTGCTCGTCAGGTCGTCCTTGTTACAGACCTGAAGATCCTCTTCTTTCATTCAGCAGCAGCTTCAGGTCTCTGATGGTCCAGGCTTGTTGTTGGGAAACAGCCCTGCTGGGATGATGGTGTCCTCACAGAAACAGTCAGTGATGCTGTTGATCTCCATCACAGAGCACGTCCCAGTCTGCAGTCTCAGTCCTGCAGGGCCTCGCTGGCTTCCTGACTCCACCCAGTCAACAACAGGAAGTGTTTGCAGGAACAAACTGAGGCTGTGGTCAAACAGGAGTTTTTATCTCCTGGCACTGACTCTCACTGCGGCCCCTCTGCTGTGTCAACATGTGTTTGTGCTAAATGTGGCAGGATGAATGTTATCCCTCGGTCCAACCCACTTTCAGCCTGGCGCATTAGGGGGCGCTAGTATAAATAGTGGCCATTTGAGTGTCCCTGGATCGCTTACCTGTGATCTCCTTTTTGGTCACCTGACTTCCTGTTGGTGTTGCTGAGTAGTGATGGGATTTCCGGCTCTTTTTAGAGATCCGGCTCTTTCGGTTCGGCTCACTAAAAAGAGCCGGCTCTTTTGGCTCCGAACCGGCTCTTCAGGTTGTTTTATTGCTTTAATTAATTTATTATTAACAATAATATAAAATTATGCACAAAAGGAATTACTAACGTAAAAAAAGGTTTTATTTATATATGTTTATATATAAATATATGCGGTGGCCCCTAGAGACAAAACACGTACAAATTCCAAAACACATTTCTAGAATGAACTGAACTTCCAAAGCAGAGCTACTAGATCACTTAAATTACACAATTGAAAGCATGTGTGTATTGTTTGTGTATTTATACACAGGCACTCATATATATTCAAATAATTTAAAAACAATGTTCATTTACCTGTTACTACCACACACCAAATCCGGTCGTTGGTACTTGCTGGCTTGTGTAGCCACTAGGTAACAAAAGCTCAACACTGCGCCGAGCATCCTTCTGCACTTCTGTTGTCTTTTGTACGTGTTTTGAATTTTTATGTGCTTCGGAGTTTGTACGTGTTTTTACGTGTTTTGGAGTTTTTACGTGTTTTGGAGTTTGTACGTGTTTTTACGTGTTTTGGAGTTTGTACGTGCTTCAGGGTTTGTACGTGATTTGAAGTTTGTATGTGCTTTGTCTCTAGGGGCCACCGTAAATATACTTTTATTTATTCACTCCACATAAAATGTAATAAATAAATCATATAATACAAAAATCAACTATTCACATTTCAACTTTTAACTATTTAAATTTTCAGCTTTTTCCTTTTACAAATTTAAAGTGAAACAACACAAAACACTGCAAACCACAACACAATTAAATATAAATTAAAATATGAAAACAAAAAGAACATGCATATTCTCTGTCATATGGGCCCGCATGAAAAAACTTTCTGAATCCTTTATCATCTGCAACTGAAAATAGTTGTGGATGATTACTATACCTTTCTAATGTGACGTTGTTGTCCCTGGCTTTCTTTCTCTCCCTCTGGCTCTGTTCCTGTGCTACTGAGTGTAACTACCGCCCCTCCCCCCTCTGCCCAGCGTAAAGCACAAGGCTCGCATGCTGAGTGAAGCAGAAAAAAGTGCGAGAGAGAGGCTGAGAGAAAAAAAAAAAACCCACGTGACGGCTCGCGATAAGGAGCCGGCTCGCGTCGTTCACGTCAAAGATCCGGCTCTAAGAGCCATTTCGTTCGCGAACGACCCATCACTATTGCTGAGATTAGTTGCGGGTTACTCTTCTGAAGCCTCCATCGCGGCTGGTAGGTGTTTGCTCATTGTAGTGTGTATATTACCTTACTTGGTGGTAAACGGCTATTGTTTGTAGGTCGTAGCTGTAGAAGCCTCCTTTGAGCCATTCTGCTCACGTTTTATGACACGGCTTACTCGGTACGTAATCAACTTTTGCTACGCTCTCTGCCTTCTATTGTTCTTTTATAGTAATTATTTATTATGCTTTGCAGGAAGTGTGGGCCTTAGCTTTGCGCCAAGCTACGCAAACTGAAGTGCTGCTGTTTTGCTTTGCTGTGCTTTCACTATCTGTTCCCGTCGCGAGATTTCTTTCCCTGCTGCTGCCAGCTTTTACAGTGGACGTCGGCGTGGACAACGACCATATGCATGCCGCTTATCGGAGTCAGCTGGCGTGCATATTGATTGACCGTTAACTTGTAGTCGTGTAGACGGCAATTTGGAGCAATACGGCGATCCCGTTTGCTCCATATTTTAGAGTTTTATCCAGATTGTATGTTGTTTTACTGTTTTTGATTTGTAGTTTGGATTTTTGTTACGCCACTGGTGGGAGGCCCTTTTTCTAGCTGTAGATCACCAGTGTGGTCCTGCAGTTGGGTTATCCCCCAGCGCTACACATTAGTTTGTTGTAATATATTAAAATTTTCTTTGTTTCTTTTATTCAGATGCGGAGCGCCGACGTGGAGGAGACTAGGTTGCCTTGGTGGTGGGATCCTTTGCGTGTACACACCTGCCTTGTTTAGTTTATTAGTGTGAGTGTGTGATAGTGTGCTGCACTTGTGTCTTGGTGTGTTTTCTTTTTTTTTAGTTTGTGTGTGGCATCCCTGCCCCTCCACTGGTAAGCCTCGGCTCTGAATACCTTTTTAAGCATATTTGTACATGAATATTTATGATTGTGCTTTTATCTGGTGTTTTAAATAATTATTAATAAATTGTCAATTTGTTTATCATTGAACCTCGTCTCTGTACTGAGTATAGCGAACCTAAGTGCCTTTTTGGTGATTTAGTGTTACTTCCAGTATTCTCTGGGTGAAATTCCCAGGGTGGCGTTGTCTTTTTAAAACTGTGAAGAGTATTTACTTTATTTCCACCTCGTGCTGCCACATAAACAATGATGGAAAGTGTTATAAATGACTTGTTGGCCTCTGATCTGTCACAAACAGCTGAAACGTGTCTCTCATGAGTCACATGAAGGTTTCTGACAGAAAGGACAAAAAGTAGCTGCAGTCAGTTTGTGTCATTTTTATATTTATTCATCTGGGAGAAAAATCTGAGGGACATTAAAATGTGTTTTTCAACAGAGACGAGAACATAAATATAACGTCACAGGTAAATGAACATATTTCAAGTAAACAGCTGGACTGATCAGGTCCAAACACAGAGTGATCAACAAACAGCTGTCATATCTTTATATATAAGCTCTTTATAAATCCTGTTCACTGCAGTCTGTTTACTAATAATGTCAAACTGTTAGAAACACAGAAACATGGTCTTTGTTGACATAAACCTGTCTGGGATCCTTTGTTGTTCTTTTGATGCAGAGTTACATTATAAATATAAAGAGTTATTTCAGAGTCTCATCAGTTTTCCTGCATGTCTTTATTGAACACATCAGCAGGGCTGAAGCTCTCATGTTAAACACACACTGATCTATGGACACGTTCATGTGTTTCTAACAGAACCAGGCTGTTATCAGCTGCACTAACATGATGTCACACACACTGAATGTAACAGTGACAGTTTACATCATCACACAATCAGCTGTGATTGTTTCACTGTCATCAAACTAGTCAACAGGAAGTAGAATCAATAGAAACCAATCATTTACTGACAGCATGTCTGATTGAAATAAGTGCAGATTATGTATGAAGTATAACCAGAGGTGGGTAGTAACGAGCTACATTTACTCCGTTACATTTACTTGAGTAAGTTTTTGAAAAAAATGTACTTTTTAAGTACCTTTTTTGCACAATACTTTTTACTTTTACTTGAGTACATTTGTGAAGAAGAAACGGTACTTTTACTCCGCTACATTTGCAAAATTCGACTCGTTACTTTAAAAAAAAATTAGTTTAACACATTAGATAACATGCCGTCAGTGGAGTTTCCGGTAACGTTTTTACCAATGAGACGTGGCCATACAGTCACATGACCAGTTTGAAACGGTGGCGGGCAGAGCGGCCGAAGCGTTTCAAAGTAGCGGACACACGGAAAGAAGAAATGTGATGGCAGAGTCTATGCTAGAGCTGAAGAGGATGCACACCTTTGGCCTCACATACAAAGAATGTTTCGCTTAAAAGCAGCACAAAAGAACAGCTATGTCTGCAGTGTCGGTGTCTTCAGTGAGAGCCAAAACAAACCAACTTTTCAGCGTGAAACAACTGAGGAAACGGTAAGTTTTCTCTAAATTTTAGCTGTGGTTAGCTGGATGTCAGACTTATGTGTCGAGCTCGAGCTGCGAGTCATATTTCCGGCCCTACGTTGTAGTGAGATAAGTTTGTGGGTGTTTTGTGCCGCTTTAGCTGTGTTTTTAACTGGTCACTGGTTAGCTAGCGTGAGCTATAAGCTAACAGCTAGCCTGGTTAATGACGCTAGAGTTCCACGCACATGCAAACAGCTCGTGTCTACTGCTTTAACTGTTAAAACAGAACACAATACTGCGGCTGACAGGATTTATTATGTGAAACAGCAGCTTGTTTAGTTTAAACAGTCTGCATTAAGCTGGGCAAACACTGCGCGATTTTTTTTAGTCACGTTATTCCGCTCCTGCTCAAACTGTACAATTAAATCGCAGAGGTTAGAAGGTCATAGGTCACGATGCAGGGTCTCACACACGTCCTGATGCTCTGATGCGACCTGAGTGCTCAAACTGTGCGTCCATAACATGAAGCTTAACATACAAAATCTGTCCCTCGCTCTCCCTCTCTGTCTTTCACTCACTCAGACACACACACACATCAACTCTGCTAAATTACTAATGAAAAACATTGACCAGGCAGCTGTGATTGAGCAGCAATGTCCATCGAGTTGGATGGACATTTCATGGTTGTTGTAGTCGTGATAATTTTGTGAGGCCACATTGAAAAGCCTCGGATACGGAAGCGTAGAGCTGCCACCGGGGCAAAAGAAAAATAGAGCTATGTCACGTTATAACATGAAAGGTTTATTGTTCTAACAATATACTTTTAATGTTTGTACAATATACCTTTCATGTTTGAACAATATAATATCGCGTTATTGCAATATACATAATTATCACGTTCGTACAATATAAATATTATATTGTTCAAACGTGAAAGTTATATTGTTAGAACAATAAACTCGGGGTAGCTTGCATAATCCTACAAGTTGTGCCTCCATCTCTTGTGTCCAGATCACGCGCTGCGCTGACGTGCCGCTCCACCTTTTCTTTCATTTCTGTGTTTGTGCGTGCGCAGTGTGAGGGGCGACAGGATTTCAAACTGGTTTGATTATCATGCGACCATAAGATTGATGATTGGGAGCTGGTCGTGAGCTGTTAACTGCTTATCGTTACCCCATGTATACTACACAATGCACACACGATTAAGGCAAAACACGGCCGATCCCCAAAACGGTTGCGCGACTGAAAGATCTGCTCAAAATGGGCCAAATCGCACCGTGTATGGGCAGCTTTTGGAGGCTAGCTCCAAACAAACACCTGCAGCTTGGCAGTGTATACAGCACTATGATGACCAGACCTAATTCTTTTGAAAACCTTACGTCTTTCCACAGGTCTCCACTTCATCAGACATCACCTAGACACAGAGCTGGATGAGGCCAGCACAAACAGCAGCCTAACCGACGAAGATGATGGATTCATGGGGTCAGGAAAGCCAGAAGCAGAGGAGCTGGAGAGGTACCTTTCATGTCCATTCACTGGAGGTGTGGATCTATTGCATGGCTTTCCTCAGATCAAGAAGCTGTCGATCAAAGTCAATACAGCTCTTCCTGCATCTGCAGCCTGTGAGAGACTTTTTAGTCATGCAGGACTCCTGTTCACTGCCAAACGGTCACAGCTTCACAGCAAGAACCTTGAGAGCCAACTGCTGTCTGATTTGATGTTACAATTAAAAATGTTTGTGTTTTTATCTGAAGAGTTTATAAATATCTGGTTTCCACTGTATATTTGATGAATGTCAGCACAAAGAGGGAGAGAGAGGAACAAGAGCAGGTGAGACAGACATGTTAGTCAAATGGTTGTTTACCAAAAGTATCACCGTATCATAGGAACTCATGTATCTCGTACCTAGTGTTTCTTTTTAGGTTTGTTATTTTTCAAATTCTATATTTATTAAGTTATGCAGGCTTGTTTGCACAACAAGGCTGAATAATTATATAAACTTTTCTGAATCTAAATAGTGGACTTTGGTAGAATTAAAAAATAAGTGTAGTGCAGGTCTATGATGGTTTTTAGTGCTACTATCATCTAGTTCTGGTTCTAGTTCTGTCTTGGTTAAATCCTCAGTAGTCCTGATTTTGAACTGTTGTAGTCCTGTTTTAATTCCAGATCAGTTCTGGGTCTGGTTGAATTAGGGTTTAGTCCCTGTGTCTTGATACAGCCCTGATTTTGCTCTGCCTTGCTGCTTAATTTAAAAACTAGTTTAAGGTGTCCTGCATATGTGATATATATTTTTCCCTATATGAAGTCATTCTTTTTTGAACAAAACTCAAAACAGAGGCAATTGATCTTTCAGCTGAAGCTGAACCACCATTTCACTGAGGAAACAATTTATGGTAAAGTGAGCTGTACACATATGTACATCCACGTAGTGGAAATTTGTATTTGTCTTTTATAATTAGTTTTACTCTGATTTCAGTGTTTATTTGTGAGTGTAGTTTTTACATTTTTACATATTACATTGTGTTAATCCACTGTCTATACTTCAGGGTATTTTAGTATACAGAATAAGTTTTGTTAGAATGTCTATTCTTATGGAATTTTAGCACAGATGTGTTTCTTTTTTGTTTGTTTGTTTGTTTTTTATTCCTGCTGCCTGCCTTGGGAATAAACTTTTCCTGATTATAACTGTTGCATCTCTTTGTCATTTGTTTCTGATTTACTTAATCCCTCCTTGTATTTAAAAGAACCACCCCTAGTATGACATTCTGGCGCATCAGCTGCAGTCTGTTATGTTGAAGTTGCCTCGTTCTAATGTTTTCTCTGACAAACTGAAATCTTGAAATAAGAATTGTTGTGCCTTATTTTGTGGATCTTTTTACATATATTCCTTTTGAAAATACTAAAATTTGTATATTTTTTTTTTGATTGTCTGATAGCATTTATTTATAAAATAAATCGGACATTTCAAACAGTTACTCGCTAGATACTCTTACTTGAGTAGCCTTTTCACCAAGTACTTTTTTACTCTTACTCGAGTAACTTTTTTGACGACTACTTTTTACTTTTACTTGAGTAATAATATTTTAAAGTAATGATACTCTTACTTGAGTACAATTTTTGGATACTCGACCCACCTCTGAGTATAACTGCACACAGTAACTGTGTTACAATAAGGACTTAACAGCGCCCTCTGCTGGAGTGTTTCAGTACTGCATTAACTAGAATACACCACCTCCTCCTCCTCCTCACACCACCTGCTACAGCTCTACTCTTCTATGACTACAGTCATCCACAGCACTGATGTGAGGTCACATGGTTCATATGTAAGGAGCACAGAGACGTGCTAGCAGCTGACCTCAGGTCAGTTTAATGACTGTGAGCAGCAGCTGTGTTCTTGTCACTGTGACAGGGAGACACTCTCAGACACAGCGCTCATGTCAGCTTGTTCTCATGCAGGAGGATCAGGAGCTCCATGTTTGTCTTTCTGTTTGAATCATGATGTGTTTGTGCCATCAGAGTCTGTCATGAGTACTCAGGGTTTCACAGCAGCTCTTCTGGATGCTGACGAGGACTCCAACCTCATGTTTCACCTCTCTGAGCTTCTGATGTCTGTGAACACTCGTGTTTCTTCTCTGGGCTCATCTGGACAAAAACACCTTTCTGTGTTTGGCTCCAGCCTCATTGTGACTGACAGGAAGTGTGTTATCCATGAGCTTCTTTGTTTCCTGCTGTGTTTCCTGTCTGTGGACAAACACGAGTGTTTCAGCTGAGGACTTGGTTCCTTCCACCTGTCCATACAGGACATCACGCTGTCTTTTCTCTTTAAATGCAGCTGCAGGTCCTTCCACGTGCTGCTCTGTATTTGTGCAGTTTGTAGTGTGTCCTGGGAAACGTAGCACACATGGTGTTCTTCTGGTGTTTCCTCCTTTCACTGAGTGTGAAACACTGACGCTGTGCTGTTGTTCACAGAGCTGATTCTAGCTGCAGCTGGACTCTGTCATCTAACTGAATGTGTTGGTGCTGATCACGGGGCTCTGAGGGGGGAGCAGCAGGAGGACTCTGGATGCGGACGTCAGTGTATCTGTGGAAGCTCACACAGCGTATCTCTGTCATTCAATATTGTGCTATATATTGTATCTATGCAAAGATGAACAGACTGTGTATTCACTGGTCTCTGTGCTGCTGACTGCTTTGCTGCAGCTCTGATGTCATCATCACTCCCTCCTCCACCCTCAGCAGTCCCAGCATGCTGCTGTGGTGCACCCCACCCTCACTCTACACCCGAGCCATAGACCACACCCTCCACCTCAATATACACCACAGTTTTCTCTGCTATGGAAATGAGATCAGTAGGAAATCATTATTATTATTATTTAATAAATGCTCACATTAATGTGGGCTTATTTGTTTCATATTAGAAACATTAGTTGAGTGTTGTTAGGTTTTGTATTGTTGATTGTCATTTATGCTTAGAAATATTTAACCATATATGTTTGGAGGTGTATAATCGATTGTGTAGTGATAGGATGTGTGATCTTCGGTAGGCTGTAAAAGGCGTTGTGTGCATTCCAGAGCACTCTGGCTTTCACACCCACATCCTGGGAACATGGGAGAGGCCGTGCCTTGTCTTATTGTTTTATGGTATAGGAGGACACCTACTCTGTATCTGGTTAAGCATAAGAGCCTTTTGTTTAGATGGACCGCTAGACTCCTGGCACCAGCTTTGGGGAGTCTTCCTGAGGTCACATCTTAACCACACACACACACACACACACACACAAGGTATGTAAGATGTTATATGTTAATGACCCTATGCATATTCATGTAACCACAATAAAAGAGCAGTGTTACGGGGGAGCGGACGAGAGCAACTGGGGTCAAGCGAAGGAACGGCGCCTGTCCAGTTCTCTCCCGTGCACGTGAAACATAAAGAATGTTGCCTACTCGAGTCTTGCTTGCTGTGTAATTACATTGCCTCCAACGTTCCAGCGAATAGGGTTAAGCTACAAACCTATCATTAATTGGTCCTTCGACGCCGGAGCCCTGGAGTCGACATTCACCGAGGAGAGAAGAGACACGCTGAAAGACTGACGTCAGCCAGGTAGTGCCTGTGGATTAGCTGTCTGTCTTTCCTCCTCGACGAATGACGATCGGCGGGATCCGAGGCTGATATTACACGCTAAGCAACGCTGAGTAAGTTGAGAGAGCCACTTTATAACCGCAGAACTGGGTTAGGGTCCCGAAAGAGAGGTTTTGGTAAAATCGCCCAAGGGCCCAAGCGTCCGGTGCGTGTCCGAGAATAAAATCGACCTGAGGTTTGGGTCCCGAGCGTCCCTTAATTGGGCTTTGCGTCGCAAGAATGGGTTGGGGTCCCGGAGACTGGGTTGGGGTCCCGAGCGGTCCGGTGTGAGTCCGGAGTGGGCCTATTTTGTGTTGTTGTTGTGTGAA
The DNA here is from genome assembly GCF_036321145.2 of Pelmatolapia mariae. NCBI lineage: Eukaryota > Metazoa > Chordata > Actinopteri > Cichliformes > Cichlidae > Pelmatolapia > Pelmatolapia mariae. The sequence continues at coordinate 30,714,867 of NC_086229.1, forward strand.
TGACTGCGGAGCAGGTGCGGTCTGTGACGCGGTTGTTGTTGTTATCATGGGTTCCCGAGCAAGTAAGACTGCCTCACAGGGAGATGACACATGTATGCAAGAACTCACTCCCGGTAGATATTTATATTCTCATACAAAACTGTGATCTTGAGGGTTAATTGGTTGCTGTACAATGTTTGGATTCAAATGTTAGAAGTTTTCAGGAAAACAGCAGCCTCGAAGAGCGTGTGGAGAAGGCCAGCCCACATCAGCAGCATTTAAGCTATGCTCTGGTGAATGGTTTTCCCCACCCCTTGCTGACACAAAATGTTTAGATGATTCTTTACATTGCCCTGATCAACAACAGCCTGTGCTCCTGACCATTAATTTAACCAGTTGTTAACAGTAATCTGCATTAAGCTTAACGTTGCTCAAATTCAGTACAATGACATATGAGTTGAAGTAAAATAGGCAAATATTTAAACTAATGACGTGCATAGAGGCACTTGACCTGTTTGAAAAACGGTCATCCTATTATGAGCCATTGCTGAGATATAGAGCACACCTATGAAAACAACTAATATGCTGAACCCTGTATGAAGCAGCTGAAAACAGCATGATGGAGAAGCTGAATTGAATAAAAAAGTGTAAGTCTTTGCCACTGTGGGCAAAGCACACAACCACTGTGTGTGGTTGCGTTGCGGTCTCTTCTGAGCTGATGAGCAAGCTACACATTATCAGATCAGGAGCGGGCTGAGAACTCATCAAAGAAAGGGGAAGAGAACTATGATAACTCGAGTATGTAGCGTATCCGTGAGTTCAGCTTCTTCTTTCAGATGCGCAGCAGTTTTCCTGCATCTTAACTCATGTGTGTAGAGTGTTTATAGCATCAGCATCATGTTTTTGTTTATTTGTTTTGTTGGGTTCTGCAATTTCTGGCTAACATATTTACAGCTCCATGTGTCCCTCAACCTCACAAGTGAGCTCTCACTCCTCCCTGAAGACAAAGAATGCAGCTCCAAGAGCAATAACATGGCAGATAAAGAGACAGCAGAGTCCTGAGCAAGAGACCCAGCAACCAGCAGCAGTGTGGACAAACAGCAGTGGAGAAGACGAGCAAACCCATCATCCTGACTGAGTGGATGAATGGCACTGTGTTTCCAACAAGCTGCAAATTCACTGTGCTTGTGAAAAGAACGTTTGAGGAGAACTGAGGAGACTTTTGGAGTTTGACATTTGCCACCTTTGGAGAAAATGGCAAGAAGAGACAGTGGGATGCAGGACAAAGCTGAAGAAGAACTGCCGGCCATTGGACTGTTGAAGTGGGAGAGGACAACAGAGTGAGAGCAGTAGGTGAGAACACAGAGGAATGCTGTTGTTTAATGTGGGAAATCAAAAATTTGGGTTAGCAAATCTGGGAAAATAGTACTGACTGCTTAAGTTGAAAATTGTGAAGGAATCTGAAACACTGCAAAAAGAAATATATACAAAATCACACACACAAGCAGAACATGCATTAACCCTACTAACATAAACACAAGAGAGCTCATGAAGATTAGACACCATCTTGAGCATGTGAGTCTGTTTATCATCTTGTCCAAGTCACCTCGTGTGATGCAAAGACCAGTGGACTCGTAGCACGTCGGTTAAAAATGATCAATTAAGAGCAGAGAAGTGTGTAGGAAAGGCAGCTTTAAGAACATGCCCTGCTGGAGATGCAGCTCCAGACACATCGATTAAACCTGCCTAATAACAAACACACATGCAATGAAAATCAGCTTGTTATCTGTCATCAGTGTTAAAATAGTGTCAATTTAACAGACGCTTGTTATCAAATGCTGAATTTATCCAATGCTGACAGTTAGCACTCCTGGTTGCAGGACAACAGTTTAATTTTTGTGGGAAAAAAGATTCTGGTTTGACCAACCAGTGATCAGACAATAAATTGAGTAGTTAATATAGTAAATTGGGAGACGCTTTCTGCCTGATTGATGCAGCACAAAATATTTTACTGTATGAGGGAAATTCTATTTTTGTGATAATATTTTGAACATGCATTTCTGTTGTCCTGTCATCTTAGTGGGTTTATAGCTGATATGCAAATTAGTTGATCGTTCTTAGATTAATGAAAGGTGATTGAATTCTAGCACGAGTGAATGAGATGTGTTGGAGTTTGTTAGAGTGGAGACTCTAAAACACTGAGTTTCCTGTTGTGATGTGCGAGTGAATCCTGCACCCAGATACAAAACTCTGAATACATAAGAACAAACTTCTTTTGTGAAATGCCTGATGACGTCACATGTTTTATGATAAAGGGGAAAAGGAAAACTAAATAAAATCTGTGGCCTAAATGAGTAAAGTACAGATTAAACTCATAGCTAATAAGACATTAGGCTTATGTTGTGTGTTGTGCGGCTGATGGTTGGTTTGGAATTAATCTAGCTGATGATTTTTCTTTTGTTGTGAAGTTGAGCCTGCCAATTAGTATGATGGTTTGATAAATCATGCTAATGGTATGATTTACCCTCCTGAGATGAGGAGTGTGTGTCATGACTTAACAAGGCCTTTTTATTTTGATACTTTCACAGTGCACTGAAAGTTTTGTTTGATAATCTCTGTTTGAGCAGATCTGCATGCCTGGAACAGAAACGCTATACAACACGTCGTCGAGAAAATTGAGTTTCTCCATTAAAATTGGCTCAGGAGAAAGTCACTCATTTGGGACAATTCGAAAACAAGTCCCTGCCAAAAAGGATTCACCGAGATAATCCATCTAAAGTTCTTTTTCTTTTTGAAATGACGTCATTTTGCTGAATGTGGACACTAAATACGACGATATGTCCCACTATTAGCAAAGAAAGAATGAATGAATGCATGCATGAATGAGTGGAAGAGAGAAAAGAAAGAAACCTGACTGACTGACTGGTAAAAGTGGACAGAAGCTGACAGACTGACTGACATCACTGTGCGAAGTTAACCCCCACCTGACAAAGGTGCAGATGAATTTATGTGTATTTCTTTTTTACAGGAGCAGAAAGATGACAGCAACATTCGAGGTTGTGTGACAATTTAACCTTTTAAATGCCACTTTCTGTGTTTGAGAATCTATCAGGGGTGTTATTCACTGCCTTGTGTTGCTCACAGAGGTAACTGTGAGAAAGAGTGTATACACCTGCGCAGCGCTAACATTTCTACAGCATTACAGTTCTTCATGTGAGTTAATCATGTGGTTTATACCAGGATAGCTGGTTGATGTTTTTCTACGACAGGATTTCTGGGTTCATGTGTGAAGAAAACTGTGTTTGCAGGTTATGAGTTGGTGATGCTGTTACACTGTGTTGTTGGGGAAATGTGAAGGTTACTTTGACGATGTGAATAACATGTGAGACATTTCCTGTGTTGAAACTAGTGTCACTTCTTTCCACAGCTCTGGATGGTTAACTTTATGGGTTTTTTACAGCACCTCTGGACACTGTCAACTTGTGCCTGACCTCCAGGATTATCCATGTGTGTTGCTAATGTTTGTTTTTTCTAAGAGTGCATGTAGAGAATTACAGAGATGGACAAGTAACATGAGAAAGCAAATGAGAGATGCAGTGTTTATGGAATAGTTTAATATGGGGCTCATTAGCTGGCCACTATTGGGCTCCTAGTGTTAAATACATGGAGTGACTTTGCTTAAGGGAAGTCACCGATTACATTAATGTTAACTGAGTACATGGGATGATCCATGTCTGAGGCAAATTGTGGCAATAATTGTAGTTTACTGATTTGAGAAACCTGCACATAATACTTGTCCTGTTGATGCTGAATGCTTTATTACTCGTATGATACAATTGTTTATAAGTGTGAAGTTTGATTTCACTTCCAGATCTTGTTTTCCAGGCCATGATGGTGTGTATGCAGGCTCCAGACAGAGCCAGGTTTTAAACAAACTTAATATGCAAAACACACTAGCATCTTATATTGCAGGGTTATGGAGCTGCTCCGTTGGAGATGCCCTGATGTTGGCTGGGACATGATCTAGCTAACCTTTTTATTCCAGACAGGAATCTAGGTTTGATGAGTTGACTCATGGGAGTGTCCATGCGTCAAGAGGAGGGGTCCAGAATTACAGAGTTACATGAAACCATGTTTTCTAAACAATGTTTTTATGATTTTTGTGTGATTAACGGTTCATTTACAGGTATTACACCTATACAAGTGGTGCATCCATGTTTAGATGAGGCTTTGATGGCCTATAAGTGAAGTTCAATGAACTAAAGAATGTGGTTTGATGATGACTGACATGCTTTCCAGATATAAGTTTTTCTCCTAGCAAGGAAATAAAGGTGCAGCAGTCAGAGTATTGCTGAAAGGAGTCTCCTGAGAAATCTTCAGAGGCCCAGTGAGAAGCAACCCATTCCAGGCATAGCTGACAGCCAAGGCACTGGTTGAGGTCAAAGGTCGAGCTGTTTGGGGCCCATCATGAGATCAGACTTTGGAGCCACAGCAAGGACCACGAAGCTGCGAAGGATGAGAGCTGTGCCAAGGGGGCTTTCCAGAGGCCAACAGAGGAGATTGTGGACGACAGATGGGCACCTGAAGGATGAGGGGAGCATGCCAAGCTCCATCGACAACGCAGGAGGAGTCCAAGGATGACTTCAATCATGATTCTGTGAGAAGCACAGGAACCAGAAGCTATGGTGGTGATGACAGCAGTTTCCTATGAACATCACCTAATGCTGTGTCACTATACTGTGCATATGATGACACTCTGAAGACTGCTGGGATCATAACAGCAGTAAGATAACTGGATCCAGCACCCTTTCTACAGAGGGTTTTCCTGCAGAGAATGGACAATGGAGGAGTCATAGTTATCTCCCCCACAGGACAAGGGGGCCTGAAGTGAGGTGATGGGTGTTGGTAGAGGCCATAAAACTAGAGTGCTGAAGAGGTCTGCAACTTTCACGATAGCTGAGACCCATGTTGACAAACAACAAACTCAACTGGTATGTTTGAAATTCTATTCTACATACATTTGGACTCTGGTCCTATGGACAGTGATGGAAACAACTGGAAGAGACATTTGTGACGCCCTGCAGATCTTAAACCACTCTGCAGAGAAACGTGTGATTTACATGTCTTGCAGAGGAGCACCACCAAGCTGGAGTGTTTTTGAAAATGTTAATTTCTCTTTTGACCATTAACAATACATTTGTTTACTTGTAGGATGCAGTTTACCATTGAATGGGATTAATGAGAAATTGGATAACTGCTAATATGTTTGTCAGACTGTGTACATTGACATATGCTGAGTATAAAAATCGTTGCATTGACACTGTCAGACATGAGGTATTCATAACTGGGTACTTTTCTAGCATAACTGCCAAAAAGGGGGGAATGTTAGGTTTTGTATTGTTGATTGTCATTTATGCTTAGAAATATTTAACCATATATGTTTGGAGGTGTATAATCGATTGTGTAGTGATAGGATGTGTGATCTTCGGTAGGCTGTAAAAGGCGTTGTGTGCATTCCAGAGCACTCTGGCTTTCACACCCACATCCTGGGAACATGGGAGAGGCCGTGCCTTGTCTTATTGTTTTATGGTATAGGAGGACACCTACTCTGTATCTGGTTAAGCATAAGAGCCTTTTGTTTAGATGGACCGCTAGACTCCTGGCACCAGCTTTGGGGAGTCTTCCTGAGGTCACATCTTAACCCCCCCCACACACACACACACACACACACACACACACACACAAGGTATGTAAGATGTTATATGTTAATGACCCTATGCATATTCATGTAACCACAATAAAAGAGCAGTGTTACGGGGGAGCGGACGAGAGCAACTGGGGTCAAGCGAAGGAACGGCGCCTGTCCAGTTCTCTCCCGTGCACGTGAAACATAAAGAATGTTGCCTACTCGAGTCTTGCTTGCTGTGTAATTACATTGCCTCCAACGTTCCAGCGAATAGGGTTAAGCTACAAACCTATCAAGTGTTTTTAGTATAAAATGGTGAAAGTCCCTCTTTTTGCTCCTCCCCTCACCTGTGGATGGGCGGTGCTGTTACCGTGGTGACAGCTTGGATGTGTTTCAGTCCTGCCTGGTTATCACTGCAGGAATCTTTCACATTTACTACAGGTAATAACTCTAATTTTTCTGTGTATTATGAACTAAATGTATCCTGATACACACAGAGATGGATGAGCAGAGGTCACATGATGAAAGAACAAACATGGAGTCTTTGATTTATTTAGATATTTATTGATGAATGCAAACAAACCCTGACACTGAACCATCGTCCAAACCTGATCACATGACCTGCTGACCCAAACAGTGGAAAGCTCCATGGCAACAACAACAAACAGCCTCACATATGTTAACAGAGGCTGTTAGAAGCACAGAGTCTTTACAGTCTTTCTCCTGTTTGTACACAGATCGCTGCACATCTTCATCACAGTTACTCACAGACGTGCAGAGTGTGTGGATATCAAAGCTAAGTTTCCACCATGTTTGTAGTCTGTACTGGGACTCATGGAGCATCTCGCTGTGAGCACTCAGTGCTTTAAACAGTGAGTCCCAGTTTAACCAGCAGCCTTCACACCACACATCACACAGACATGGAAACTTCAACCCTCAGACTGAAGACACCATCAGAAATAAATAGATTGTGATGAATCAGCCACTTACAACATCTCGAAACACCTTGCTACCATCCTTGCACCTCTTGTGGGGAACACCCCACATCACATCAAGAACTCCACCGACTTCACAGACAAGGTCCAGAAACTTACCCTGGATCCAGATGAAACCATGGTGTCCTTTGATGTAGTCTCCCTCTTCACTTGCATACCCACCACGGAGGCAGTGGAGACTGTCAGGAAACGACTACAAGAAGACAGCTCCTTGGAAGACAGGACGAACTTCACACCCGATCAGATTTGCACACTGTTAGACCTCTGCCTCACCACAACATACTTCAAATACAACGAGGGTTTCTACAGACAAAAACATGGCTGTGCCATGGGCTCCACCGTGTCACCTATTGTAGCCAACCTTTGCATGGAGGAAGTGGAAAGGAAGGCTCTTGGCTCTTTTAAAGGGAGAGTACCCAGCCACTGGTACAGATATGTAGACGACACCTGGGTCAAAATCAAAAGACAAGAAGTGGAATCCTTCACTGCGCACATTTACGCCGTGGACAAAAACATCAAGTTCACCAGGAAAGACACAAAGGACAACTGCTTGCCTTTCCTGGACTGCGCCGTGCACATTGAAGAGAATGGCAACCTCAACATTGAAGTTTACCGGAAGCCCACACACACGGACCAGTACCTCCTTTTTGACTCCCATCACCCTCTGGAACACAAACTTGGAGTAATCAGGACCCTACACCACCGAGCAGAACATGTTCCCTCTAAGCCTAAAGGGAAAAAGAAGGAACACACACATGTAAAGGAAGCGCTTAAAACATGCGGTTATCCTAATTGGGCATTTATAAAGTCAGCAAAGATGCACAAAAAAGAAGATCAGACACCAGCGAGGGAGGATAAGAAGGACAAACGCAACAACATTGTCATCCCTTACACTCAAAAAAATGAATGAGGTGGATTGTTCAGTGTATATTAATTATTTATTTTCATTTTACTTAAAATATATGTTTTTTTTAAGTTAACATATGTTTTTCTAATCAAGTCTACGTAATTGTGTCTATTATTCTCTGTACATAATGCTAATGTGTTACTTGATGGCATAACATTTAAGTTAAGTCAATTAGGATCGATATACCTTGTATATCCACAAGGTGGCAGTAATGTAAAAACAGTTGTAATGAAACCGCGAAGAACAACAAGGTTTCACGGCTTGGGCCTGCTCATGCGCAAGACTTCAAATTTAACTTAAAAACGTTGTTTTGGCGCCAAGCTGCTGTTTCTTTGAGAGGTAAGACCACTTTTTTCTTTGACTATGTTGTGTAGTATCTATATGTCGAGCATGGTTATATTTTGTGTTTGTCTTACGAGACATGTTATATCGTTTGCGTGCGTTTGTTCTACATTAGTTTTACTGGGTCCTGGACATGCTTATTTTGTGGACTGTGTAAGAAACATTTTTATTGTTTTTTGTTTTATTAAGGGATTAGCTACAGGGGTTCATTGGGTTATTTTTTCAAGGGGTTATTTTTTCATTTGCTTTCTTGGGATTCCTTTACTGTAATCCGAGAGTCGTAAATATCGAATAGGATAGCAAGGATAGCATAAAGTGACATTTAAAATCCAAAAAGTCGAGGGCGAAAGCCACTGTGACACCATAGTTATGCTCTATCAGTAATCTGTATTATGTAAAAATGGTCTGTAAAAACAGCATGTTTCCTAGCGGAGTTATACATATCAACATAGTTATAAATTACAGTTTGTGAAAGTACACACTTAATTTTTTAAATAAAATTATTCATGACATATGAGTGGACAGACAATGGAGGTCGACAGACCTGGCGATAATTGCTTCTATAGAAAGTTAGCACATGGCAGTGTCAATCTCTTGCTTTTCTTCTGAGTAGTATTTTATTTAGCTGTAATTCAAACAATAATTTGCTTCTTGAAATTAAGTAATGAATTTCTTGTTTTACTTTATAAATCTCAGATCCTGCCTTTACCTGCTCCCTCCTATAATGATGTGGTGTATGTGGTACTGCTGAGCTTGTATGTGGTATGTGAACTGTTATACTTTTAAAAACAAAACCGTTTTATAAGTTAAGTTTTCTTTAGTGACCCATCCCATGCCTCTGTTATTTCTTCTCCAGATCTAAAGGTTGCAGTTCAAGGGCCTGAGGTATGAAATTCTTTTCAGATCAGCTGTGATCAATATTTTTTGGAACTTGATAAATAACAACAAAAGCTGTAATGGCTCCTTTAGCATTTTGTGTAAATGTTTGTGTTAAAATTATAGCTTTAATGAGGTCTTTCTACATTAGTTTTAGTTATAAAGTATGTATATGTGTACATATAGTATGTATATTTACAGTACAGTATGTTGTGTTTGTTGACATGTTTTCAGGTGGAAGCAGAATATGTGAGGATTACTACTCCTCCACTTGTTCCAAGGCTTTTTGCCCAACTTGACCAATACACCAATGACCAGCTCATAAAAGTCTTCGAGAAAAAAGGAGGCGTTGCAGGGAAGAAAATTTGACAAACTTTGGCCCCAGCCACACAGGTGCGTTATTCTGTTGGTAGCAAAATATTATGGCTAATAAGATCATTTTCAAATTTAAACAGCTAGTGTATGGTAGCTGCGCAGTGCACTTACATTTATATTAAGCAAGACAAAGTTTGGTACTCAAAACGTTGGAAAATTTAAATTACCTAAACATGAGTAAAATCTGATCCCTCAATTTAGGTTAAACCAGAAGTGAATGTTTTTATTAGTTTGTCTATACCCCCATTGTGGACATATATAATGCCTTGCCCAACAGGTTAACTATTCGTGTCCATGTGATGATTAGTTGGTCTTGTGTACATGTCTATCTGTGCAGTGGATATGTCATTCATTTTGCGTATAATGTGAGTTTGTGTCATCCTAAAGTATATCTGTTTTCTCTTCCTGTATCTCTGCCACTCTCTACAGAAGGAAACTATTGAAAAGGGGAGGGAGTGTGTCCTCAGGGCACTACCTTTTTACAGTGGGGCAAAAAAGTATTTAGTCAGCCACCGATTGTGCAAGTGCCCCCACCTAAAATGATGACAGAGGCCAGTAATTTGCACCAGAGGTACACGTCAACTGTGAGAGACAGAATGTGAAAAAAAAATCCATGAATACACATGGTAGGATTTGTAAAGAATTTATTCGTAAATCAGGGTGGCAAATAAGTATTTGGTCAATAACAAAAATACAACTCAATACTTTGTAACATAACCTTTGTTGGCAATAACAGAGGCCAAACGTTTACTATAGGTCTTTACCAGGTTTGCACACACAGTAGCTGGTATTTTGGCCCATTCCTCCATGCAGATCTTCTCCAGAGCAGTGATGTTTTGGGGCTGTCGCCAAGCAACACGGACTTTCAACTCCCGCCACAGATTTTCTATGGGGTTGAGGTCTGGAGACTGGCTAGGCCACTCCAGGACTTTCAAATGCTTCTTATGGAGCCACTCCTTTGTTGCCCGGGCGGTGTGTTTTGGATCATTGTCATGTTGGAAGACCCAGATGCGTTTCATCTTCAAAGTTTTCACTGATGGAAGGAGGTTTTGGCTCAAAATCTCACGATACATGGCCCCATTCATTCTGTCCTTAACACGGATCAGTCGTCCTGTCCCCTTGGCAGAAAAACAGCCCCATAGCATGATGTTTCCACCCCCATGCTTCACAGTAGGTATGGTGTTCTTGGGATGCAACTCAGTATTCTTCGTCCTCCAAACACAACGAGTTGAGTTTATACCAAAAAGTTCTACTTTGGTTTCATCTGACCACATGACATTCTCCCAATCCTCTGCTGTATCATCCATGTGCTCTCTGGCAAACTTCAGACGGGCCTGGACATGCACTGGCTTCAGCAGCGGAACACGTCTGGCACTGCGGGATCTGATTCCCTGCCGTTTTAGTGTGTTACTGATGGTGACCTTTGTTACTTTGGTCCCAGCTCTCTGCAGGTCATTCACCAGGTCCCCCCGTGTTGTTCTGGGATCTTTGCTCACCGTTCTCATGATCATTTTGACCCCACGGGATGAGATCTTGCGTGGAGCCCCAGATCGTGGGAGATTATCAGTGGTCTTGTATGTCTTCCATTTTCTGATGATTGCTCCCACAGTTGATTTTTTCACACCAAGCTGCTTGCCTATTGTAGATTCACTCTTCCCAGCCTGGTGCAGGTCTACAATACTTTTCCTGGTGTCCTTCGAGAGCTCTTTGGTCTTGGCCATGGCGGAGTTTGGAGTCTGACTGTTTGAGGCTGTGGACAGGTGTCTTTTATACAGATGATGAGTTCGAACAGGTGCCATTCATACAGGTAACGAGTGGGGGACAGAAAAGCGTCTTACAGAAGACGTTACAGGTCTGTGGGAGCCAGGGATTGTCCATGTTTGAAGTGACCAAATACTTATTTGCCACCCTGATTTACAAATAAATTCTTTACAAATCCTACCATGTGAATTCATGGATTTTTTTTTCACATTCTGTCTCTCACAGTTGACGTGTACCTCTGGTGCAAAATACTGGCCTCTGTCATCATTTTAGGTGGGGGCACTTGCACAATCGGTGGCTGACTAAATACTTTTTTGCCCCACTGTACCTGAATGAAGACCCAAGCATCCTCTTCAAAGAATAATTGGTTGGTAATTTTAGTTTAGTTTTTTATCTGTATTAAACCAAATTTTGAATAACTAATGTTGTTGTTGTTGTAATTTGCATGGAACCTGTTTAAATGTTTTGGGGAGTCTTCTTGTATACCCAAACTATTTATATTTATTGTTGAATCTGTAGTCTAAAATAGTGGCGCACTGGGGTGCATGTTCCTAATATTGTGTTTACTTCATTAAAGGGTAGCTTTGGCCCTTTTTTTTTCTTCTTTTTTTTAAAACTGGATGCCATTTTTCTATGTTTTTGTGTCTAAGCTACAGCTGTTCAGAGGGAGCTGGAACAAATTACCCTTGCTATCTTTACCATTGAAAGAGCTGATGCCAGCACTCCTCCAGCCGATGTGGGTATAACCATCTAGTGTGTCCTGCATGACCTGGAAGACCTGGCCTCTGCATGTGCACTCTTAATGGGTGGGATATATGCACTGAATCTCAGTTAACCTCGAGACTGAAAGCTTTCTTCGAAGTACTTCAGAAGCTCTTCCTTCATCTGTATGTCAGCAAACTCTTGACCAAGGCATAGTTGCTCAAGAATAAACCGAATGAATAAGCCAACCCTTAATTTGGATGATGAATGTTCTGTCAGATGGACAGAAGTTTTTCGGAGGCTGAATGGGAATAAAATGGTAATTTGTAAATGACAGATAAAGGGACAATTACATTTAAGAGAAATTTAGAACATTTTGAAAAGTTTGTAAACTACTACAATTTGAGAGATTTTACTCTTGTGGGGGGGCTAGTAAGAGACAATCAAAAGTATTGAGATTTAAAGGATTTAATTGAGAGATAATACTGCACCAGAAATGTTGAAGGGTGGTGTGTATATTAGCGTTCAAGGCATATTGTTATGAGGTGGAAATATGTTCGTATTCAGTTTGTGTTACATTGTGTGCATTGTAAAGGTAATTGCAATACATACTAAGAATAAGGGTAAGTTAGGAATGCAGGATGAATGTATATTTTGCCGACTTTTAAAGACGAGCAATTGTTTCCATGTTAAAATGTTTACAACTGAAGTTTTTTGCCCAAACACTGGTAAAAAAGACGTTGACGGTGGCAAGTGTTAAATGGTTACTGCTGTGCTGTTGCAAAAAAACTGAACGCTGACAAGCTGTTTTATTGTTAGACCATAATGCTGGCATGTTTTATTAAAGTTTTATTTGGGATGGTGATATAATTTTCTTTGATTGCTAATATCAGTGGACTATTTATTATTATTATTATTATTATTATTATCATCATTATTATTATTATTACATTAATTTTTTTTTAATTGTGGCTGTTGAGGTGGACACTTCACTTTGCATTGTTAAAGGAAAGCACTTCATTGGCGTTGTGTTACTGGACTGACCCTAAGCAATCATTGCAAATAGCAACTTTGCTATCCATTATAGACACTAAAAGAAAAAACACTCCAAAGACCTTACTAGCATCACATGTGCATAACTCAAGTGTCATCTTATCAATGTGTTATGTGGTCTTCAATGTTTTTTTTCTTCTATTTCTGGCAGATACAGACATTTAATTTAAAGTCTTGATGTTGCATCTGTCTACATACTGTTAATTACTAACCTGTTGTGTTTTATTTTGGACTGGGTTTACACAAATGTTCACTGAATGTGTTGGCAATAAAAGAAATTTTAAAAAATAAGTTGGATGTACTTAATTCATTTGTGTGGAACCTGTTGACAAAATAGATTTATGTAAAACTAATTAGTAAATCACAAGGTGGCTGAAAATATAATATTTGAATTAATCCAACTTAAATTTAACATTTTACTGCCACAAATAAGAAATGTGTTGACGTAACTAATCTAAACTATCTAACCTGTAAATATATCATCTATGTTCATACAACATAACTTGATTTAGTTAGTCTTAAATATGTCTTGTTAATCTTAAGTAGTTTTTTTAAATTAGATGAACTAAAGATTTTTGCTTTAAACTAACATAATGCAATTTCGTGGAACCTGTTGACAAAATAATTTTAATTAAAGTCAACGTTTCATTTTTTTGAGTGTATGTAGCCGGTGTATCAGAGAAACTCAGGAGAGTTTTCTCCAAGCACGACATCCCAGTGTACTTCAGACCCAGCAACACACTCAGACAGAAACTGGTTCACCCGAAAGACAAAACTCCTAAACACAAACTTAACAATGTGGTGTATGCTGTACAGTGCAGCGAGGAATGCCCAGACCTCTACATCGGAGAGACCAAACAGCCACTTCACAAGTGCATGGCACAACATAGAAGAGCTACCTCCACAGGACAAGACTCAGCAGTTCATCTGCATCTAAAGGATAAAGGTCACTCATTTGAGGATGTCAACGTTCACATTTTGGACAGAGAGGACAGATGGTTTGAAAGAGGAGTGAAAGAAGCCATTTACGTCCACTGTGAGCGACCATCTTTGAACAGAGGCGGGGGTTTACGACACCAACTGTCTGCCATCTATAATCCAGTTTTGAGATCCCTCCCCAGACTCCTTAACGCCCACTCACACCCTGGGCCATCTGACCTCAGGAAATCACATGATAGGGTGGGGCCAGGTTTCACAATGAGCTCACCCGAAACTCTGGCTGATTAGGACCCACACCCGCTTTCACACCTTGGCTCATGTGATTAGGTAGAGGATCACCAGGGGGTCCTTTGTCCGCATTTGGGGGGGAAACTCCCACTAGGTTTAAATCTGGGACTCTCCACCATTTGACCCTTAGAACTGAAGAAGCTTCTTGGATGAGAGGTGAAACGTCTTCAAGCAACTTAAAGAAGTCCAGACGCTTTTCTTTCCAAGCTCCTTAGACCCCATTGTGATGAAGATGAATAACTGGAACAGTTTGCTGTGGTTTCTTCTGTTCCTGTCAGAAATAAGAGTCTGGCAGCACTTTGCTCTCCTTCCACATGTTTGAGGAGGAAGTGAAGAAGAGTGAGTGACTCGTCTTCCTCTGTGGGCCCAACATCAGGCAGCAGCTATGGATTTTTAAAAACCCAGCACACTGGTTAGAACTGCATTCAAAACTATTGAGCAAATATTTTCAGCTTCTATGGCTGAAACATTTTCACATGATGAGCTTCCAACAATGAGTGAAACAGTAAGAGCATGTGGAGAGTTTGGAAACATCCCATTAAGAAAGAGAAATCAAACATTTGGATTCATTTTAATGAGCTCAGACTTGTTGAAAATGCAGAGGAGCTGGTTGTGAACTGAGCTTCAGAGAAACACAACATACTGAGATTCACTGTGAAGCTTTGAGTGGAAAAAGACAGAAAAAAACATGTCCCAGATAGCAAGACGACATTGAATCTATGTTGATTTTTCATCCGAACCGTCGTATATGGTCGGGGTTGAAATGCCAATGTTGTAACAACATTGAAATACTGTGGTAAACCGACGGTCTTACTATAGAGACGTTGTAACAATGTTGATTCACCGTTGTTTTTTTGTCATTGATATTTGATCTATTTATAGTCGACCAGGTGACAACAACAACGTCGAGAAAACGTCTATTTATAGTTGACGATCATTCGGCTCCGGTCACCATCAAAAACCATCGATTTGTAGTTGAGCATTAAATTGCATTGCAACTGATCGGGTATAAAGTACCAGAGAAAGTAGATTTATTGTTCATTTGTTATCAATGACTTGGTCTAGTTCACCAGCTTTAAAAAATTCGTGTCTACGTGCAATTTATGTATAGTTGACCGGGAAATTAAAGCAGCGATCACTTGGACTATTCCGCAGCACCCCTCTCACATTGGTACATCCCCCCAGGTATTCATTGTCTTGTACAGTAGAGCGGGACATTTGATTTACTCTCAGCGGAATTGACCGGAGAAGGCATCAGTTCATGCACTGCACTGGCCTGCACCACGATTAGTATAAGGTAAGAATGAATGATTTTTTTCCCTACTCATTATTTCCATGTTTGCATTTGAATAACAGTAAAAAACTCGTTAATGTTGTACATTAACGAGTTTTTTACTGTTATTTACGTTGCCGAAATTGTGTCTACTTCTTACAATCCGGCAACAAATAAATTGCACTGCGAACAAAGTATATCAACAAAGAAAACATTTTCGTTTCATAATTTCTTTGTTATATTCCCTTACAAAGCTAGCTTTAACGCTTCGAGGTTTCCTTTCTTCTTGCCGTCGCTTCGGCGCTTGACCCAGACTTTCGCTCTGTAGTTGCTTAGTACTACAAAAAATTCTAAATCTGTGATATATGATTGATAAACGTAAAGTTAACTGTATAAACGTGTTCAATGACTTTGTTACTTTTGATGATTGGAGAGCACTCGCTTCAATTCGCACACGAAAACTTTAGACTCAGTTTGAATGCTCACGCAGCATGCCCATGTGACTGTACGTTGTACGCGCACCTAACTTTACGTTGCACGCGTACATGACTTTCCGTTTGTGCCTTAAATAATGAATAAGGCTACGTCCACACGTACCAGCGTATTTTTGAAACCGCTGATTTTTCTATGCGTTTGCACCTTTTGTCCACACGTAATGTATGTCTGGCCGTACATTGTGTTTGTATTTCCAGGGGCATTTCACGAACCAGAACGCAGTCTTCAGAGATATCCACGTTAACGCTGTGATACGTCTGACCTTCAGTCCGAAGCTGAAACTCAGACCAGTCTTAAAAGAAAGCACAAGTAAAACTTTTTTATTCACAAACATATCTTTGATTGTTAAGAATTTATGATCTTGTCTTTTATACATATCTGTGGTGCTTGCATACTGCAATATCACCACATAATATAGTCCAAAAAGTGGAAGTTTGTAAACTTTTTAAAAATGCAAAGCCGTGTACACTTGTGCACTTCAAAAATTCATTGTATACTGCACCTTCTTGCACATCTCTGTTTCCTGTGTGTGTTGTTAGAAATCAAACTAACTTTAGGAAACAATATGCCAAAAGCATATTTACAATTACTTAAGACCGTTTTTAATTTCTTTTCTTTAGACCAAATCCCCTGGACACATATACGGACTCAGAGGATGAGCAGCCTACAAAAAAACGGTTTCCCCAGGCCCCTCGAGTGAAAATACCAGGTAATAAAATACTGTCTAGTGTCTGTTTACATATCTGTGTCTGACACGAGGAAACTTTTTTGACAAGTTGTCTGTATTCTTAAATACTTAAAAAATTATCTTTTTCTAAACAGCCCTCACCACTCCGCAGTCTGACCCCCAGCTCACTGATAGCAACCATCATAATGCCCCACCCAGCTCCCGGCACCTTTCGCCACTCCGGCACAAACCGACACAGCTTTGCGATCTCGCCAGCATGCAGAGTCTGATGTCTTCCCTATAGATGGTATGCTTTTTAAAAAGCTTTAAAGCTGCATCACAATGTCATTGTACTCTTATCTAAAAAAACCAAAACAATTTATACTCCTGAATGTCATCTTGTTGTGATTTTTTTTTCTGTAGATTCCAGAGACTCTGTGAAGCCACTATTACAAGGCAAGTTTGAAAATCTTGGAATTTCACAGTTTACATGGTATAACAAATATATGTGACAGGCAAAAACTAGTAAACACTTTTAGCAGTTACAAGAACTAACAAATGAATTTCCAACAAAAGGGAATAGAAATACATTGTACTGCCAATACTTTGGTTTATTCTTTGTATGACTTGAAAATCAGGCTTTAGGGAAAACTAAATGACATGTTTCTATCATCAATTACATGAAGTAAACACACAAGCACTTGCATACACATTTAAGACATGAGACTCGCTAATTCCATCTCATAAAATGTGTCTATAGGTGAGACGCTTTGCGTTGATTGGTGCTGCTGGACCACACTGGAGGTGCGAGTCAGCCGTGTAATGGTTTATGCCATTACAAAGGAGCTGGCCTCTGTACTCAACTGGGCAGGGGAAAAAAACACAAGGACCAGACAAAGCAAAAAAGGGCATTTAAAGAGACAGCGCCGTGCAGATGCATATTTGGTAAGTTTTAACATTTATTGTAGTTTTATGAGCCTAAAGTGAAAAATAAAGGGATCAATTGATGTGCTGGGTGCGTTTCACATTTCCTATGTCTGTTTTTTGCTATATTACTTTGTCTTTCTTAATAACAAGACTTTCATGTCCGGTTAATCTGGAGATGGAGTCTTTGGTCTTCGGCTTGTTTTGTCCTCGGGTTGTACACTTTGTACAGACTGAGGGCCCTATGTTTTCTTTTTCTTTTTCTTTTTTTTAAAGGATACACGGCACACCATGCTAAGACATATCACATTTTCAGCTTATAGCTCTTTGGGAATCAAATGCGGCAGTTTGCTGATTTCCGCCTGGTGACTTTCATGTTTATCAGCCTAGGAGTTTACATACTTTCTCACTGCTGAAGACAATTAACAAGAGCTTATTCATGTGCTCTAATTCCCTTTTTTTGTCTTTGTTTTTTTGTGTGTGTGTCTATTTTTGTCCTAGATGGCCTGGCGCAGCAGGTAGGGGCGAACTCTATGTCTGAGTTGGTCTTTGCTCAAGCAGTCCAGAAATGGCTCAGATATGATCCAGATCGTACGGGTGGCACGCAGGACGCACATCATCCATCCCCATCCCGGAGTAAATAATAAAAAGTGACGTGAAACATAGAAATGTAAATAGGAAACTTTGTCTTTTAATAAAGTATTTTGCAAATGATACATGTCTATTGACCTTTTTTGTTTTTTTGTTTTTTTCAATAAAAAGCAACTGTGCGAAAGAGGTGGAAAAGCAATACCATATCTCAACAGTGTTTCAATATCAGAATCTGACATTGTTTCAATGTCAACAGTGTTAGAAAATATAACGTTGAATCAATGTCAGGTTTCAACATTGATTCAACATCAAAACCTGACATTGTTTCAACGTTAAAAATGGGTGCAAGAGTGACGTTGGGTCAACGTCACACTTCAACGTTGATTCAATGACGTCGCCTGATATTGACTCAACATTGTTTCAATGTTTCCTTGCTATCTGGGGTTGATCCTGGAATAATGGGAGCTTCCATCTTTAAAGGACTGAAGAGGAAGAAGTTTACAAGGAATCATTTAGAAGAGTTTCAAACATCAACTGATTGAATCCATGAATCTAAAAACGTGTTTGTGAGTGAAAGAGACAGACATGTACAGACTGAACTATCTGTTCAACAGTCAGAGTGTTTCTCTAACAGGAGACACTCTTTACACTCAGCACAGGGACACTGACGAACCATGAGACAATAGATAAAAATCTGATATAGATCTGATTCCTACCACAAACCCAGGATAAAGAGTTTGAGTGAATGTGGTGTTGAAGGTGTGGAGGTGGATCAGAGTGTCAGAGGAGACTCTGTAGAAGGACAGAGTGCCAGCAGGACAGTCCACATACACTGCTGCTCTGTTAAAGACAGAGGAGGAGGAGGAGATGAATGTTTGTCTCTTATTGTGACAGACCGAATAAGGACCATCATCAGAGCACCACAGACTCCAGGACTGATCATTGCGTCCAAACCAACAGTCAACACTGTCTCCTTTCCTTCTGATTCTTCTGTAACTCACTGATATAGAAACGTCTGCCTGTTTTTTTTTGGTTGTGTAGTAAGGGTGTTGTGTGGCTCTTTAGTGGATAGCTTGTGTTTTGCAGGCCGTTTTGAGTTTTCATGGCCACTTTTGATATTTCTGGGTTTACGGCAGAGCTTGCCCTGCTGGATGTGTGTAGGAAGAGGGATCTACATGAGGTGGCAACATGTTATGGGATCAGTGTCTCCACTGGTCTACGCAAAGCGGAGCTGAAGGCCGCTGTGGTGTCCGGGTTGTTGGAGAAGGGGGTGGTTGTAATGCAAGAACCCCCGAGCACACCCGGTCCGGCTGGACCAAGTGCAGCGCCTCATGTTCCAAGCCAGGTCGTAGGACCGCCAGTGTCTACACCTGTGGGCCAGGGGCTGCCTGAGGGCGGGCCAATGACGCTGCCCCGTTTTGATCCGCTTTCCGCCCAGTCATCGGAGGGTTCTAAGCAGGATGCTAGGCTCAAAGTCTGTCTGGCTCATCTCCAGCTGGAAAAGGAGGAGCGTGAAAGAGAGTTCCAGCTGAAGGAGTTAGAGCTTAGGCGTTTGGAAGCGGAACTGGCTAGGGCTAGGGAGGTCGAGCTAAAGAAGGTGGAGGTACAGTTTGATGTAGGCAGAAATAGTCGTCTGGTCCCTGTGCTTCGTGACACTGAGGTGGAGATTTATTTTGAATCATTTGAGCGGATAGCGACAGCCTTGCGTTGGCCGCGGGAGGCGTGGGCTATCCTGCTGCAGTGCAAGCTGGTGGGCAAGGCACAGGAGGTTTGTTCCTCATTGTCCACTGAATGCAGTTTGGATTACGACAAACTAAAAAGTGCTATCCTTTTAGCCTACGAACTAGTCCCCGAGGCTTATAGGCAGCGATTTCGGGGTTTGAAAAAGGTGCAGGGTCAATCCTTCCTGGATTTCGCAAGGGAAAAGAGTGTCCTCTTTGACCAATGGTGTTCGGCCTATAAAGCTGCAGATGTAGTTTCGGTACGGGAGTTAATTCTCATTGAGGAATTTAAAAACTGCATCTCTGAGCGGATGGCAGTGTATCTGAATGAACAGAAAGTCTCCACTTTGCAGCAGGCTGCGACACTGGCTGACTAGTTCGTACTTGTCCATGAAGCCAATATCATTAAGCAAGAGCGACGCGACACACTAGCGAGGGCTAGCGGTGCTAGTTGTGAGCAAGGCACAAGGGGGGAGGTGCCTGTGCCTTGTCCCAGGTCAGACCGTAAGTGTTTTTTCTGTTTCAAGTCTGGCCATTTAATAGCTAATTGTGGGGCCTACAAACAGAAACGGTCAGTCTCGAGGGCTAGGATTGTGCATGGTGGCATGGTGGCAAGAGCCAAAACAAAGCTCTGTTTTTTCTGCCACAAACCTGGCCACCTGATTGCTCGCTGTCTGAAAGCCAAATCAAAGCAAAAACGATCTGCTGTCAAAACAGTGAACCGTGGTTTGCAGACAGACAAAGTTGCCAGTCCTAGGCCACAATTGGAGCATAATTGCTCAGTGGTGCCATTTGGCCAACGTCAGAGGTGACCTAAGTATGAGAGGCCACCTGTTGACAATCTTTCAGGTCCAGATGACCTGCAGTGTGACACCTTGTGTACGACACAAACATTCAAACCTGCACCTCTGGCTAACCAGCATACCTGTCACCATGACCTAGCAAAGAAGCGTCTGAAAAGTGTTTCGGATAGGCCTTCTAGCTATTCGCTGAATTCTCCATATGTGATGGCTCAGAAAGCGTCCAGCTGTCACTTGGGGCACTATGTTAAGGGAATTGAGCCAACCCCATTCAGCGTTTTCGACACATCGAAAAGGTCTTGGCAGTTTTGGGAGGCTATGCCTAACCGTTACTATGGTGCATGGTAGGTGGTATGTTTAAAAGCTGGGTAGAACGTTCTGTGAGAAACCACTGGTTTGTATTTATGGGAGGGGGTGTAACGGCCCTAGCTGGGCCTCCTGATACTGCCCTTGTGTGGGCGTGGTGTTTTTCTCCACCTCCTCCTCTCTTGCTCCACCCCTCTGTCTCTCTCTCGCTTCTTCTCTCTCCCCAGGACACAGCTGCTGCTCATTGGCCTCATTTACCACCTGGGCCCAGTCAGCAATCACCTCTCTGAGGTTATAAAAGCTGGGGATGGACTGAATGTGGGAGGGTGGCTTTCTCTGGTGTCTCCGCGTTGCGTGTGATTGTCCTGCCTACGGTGTGGAGTGGTAGGAGCAGTGGGGAGAGGTTTCTAGTGGGTTTCCTCTGTGTTGGTCAGTGTGCGTTTCCAGCCTAGGCGTGGAAAAGGCCTGCTGTGTGTGTGACCAGCCCCACCGTGCGTGGCTTGTTGTGAGTAGCTCAACTGGGCAGTGTTTTTGCTTGGGTGACGGCGGCCTGCTTTACTTTGTTTGGCCTGCCTGGTTATCGTTAATAGCAACATTGCTGTCTTTTTCTGTTGAAGCCTTATAGTTGTTTTCTTTGTTGAAGTGGTCATCATTCTCTTTGTGTTGATCTGTTTGAGTTATCATTAAAGCAGTGGTGCTGTCTCTTTCTGTTGTTACTATTTATGATTATTGAGGTATTTGACTATAATAAAGATTTATTTTGTGCTAAATACCTCTGCCTGGCGTTCTTTTCATTTCACCCGGATCCAACTGTTACTGCCCCCCACCCTCATCGCCTAGCTTTCACGGTTGCTTTCACGGTTTCAAAGTTGCTGTTCATTCTCCAGCTTCACTGTGTTTGTCATGGTCCTGGGTCATTTTGACCCAGTGTTCTTAGTTTTCCTATGGTTTTATATTTTGTTCTTTGTGTTCATGATTGTTTGGTTTGGTATTTGGATTCCCCCCGTGTCCGTGCTTGTATTGTGGTGTTTGTTCTGATACCATCCTTTGTGTTTGTTCCATCCTTTGTGTTCTGTATTCTCCTCATCCCCTCGTGTATTCCTTCTTGTTCTCTGCCTCTCTCTGTGCTCCTCTCTGTGTACTCTGTGTTGTGTTTAAGGTCCACATCTTAGTGTCAGTATTTTCAGTTTTGTGTCCTCCCCGCTCTGTTATAGGTGATTGTCCTCAGCTGTGTTCCCCGTGTGTTCCCACTTCCCTCATTACCTTCTGTGTATTTATGTCAGAGTATCCCTTTGTTCCATGTTGCGTCGTCCCTCTAGGTTGTGTGCATTCCCTCGTGTCTTCCCAGTGCCTCAGCTCTAGTGTCCCCCAGTATAGTTTTGTATGACTTATGTTTCTATTAATAAAGACCTGCCTTTTGAGTTATCCCCGCTTGTCTTGAGCCGTGCATTTGGGTCCTCTCTCGCCTTCACACAGCCGCCGCATGACAGTGTTAGTGTTTAAATTATGCTAACATAGCTGTGTAGATAGCCACCACGTAGCATATCATTATATACCAGCTAGCGCAACTTCAGTAACCTTACAAACTTCACTGCTGTTTAGTTTTCTGTTTTATTTAATTTTTTCATAAATTCTTTTTTCATGGATGTCTGGATTTTAAAGTTGATTGTTACACCTGACAGAGCACCCACACTGATCATTTTATTAAAGATGAAAAAATTCCGACATTTTTTAACTCAGTGATGCCACAGTCCTTGTTTGACTTTGGGACCAGAAGCAGAATTTGGACCTGGAAACGGCTAATGACGTCAGACTTAAAGACCAGATAGTCTGGCCTCCTCACTGCTATCTAACAGCAAGCTAATAACTCAATGCTAATTTTAATGCTGTAGATGATTAGCAGCAAAGCATATTTTGTCCGGCAAAATCACTCTATTTGATTGTAGGCGGTTTTTAAAGTGTTATCAGGGCTAAAGTTACTACCGAGATTGGGTACCAAGCCCCAAGTGCGATAGCAGAAGGATCGTTGAGTGCAAGATGAACTGACCTGAAAGACAGGATCGTGGCCAAGCTTGAAACCTGGACCCCCCCGTAGCCGGTTACCAAGACTACGTGAAGTACACTCAGAAAGTCTGCTACATGATCTCCCTGAACAGGATCTACCAAGGACATGCTCTGTCCCCACTGCTGTTCTGCATAGGCCTGAACCCCCTCAGTGAGTTCATTAACAAGACTGGCTATGGATGCCGGCTACGGATACCGACTACGGAACGGAGCGGTTGTCAGCCACCTCCTGTACATGGATGACATCAAGCTGTATGCCAAGAGTGAACGAGACATCGATTCACTGATACACACTACCAGGCTATACAGCAATGACATTGGAATGTCGTTCGGACTGGAGAAGTCGAGTCGGATGGTAACAAAGAAAGGGAAGGTAGTCAGAACTGAGGGGATCAAACTACCAGAAGGCAACATTGCAGACATAGAGGACAGTTACAAGTACCTGGGGATCCCGCAGGCAAATAGGAACCATGAAGAGGCCGCTAGCAAAGCTGCAACCACCAAGTACCTGCAGAGGGTCAGGCAAGTCCTGAGGAGTCAGCTGAACGGTAAGAACAAGATCCGGGCCATCAACACCTACGCCCTGCCCGTGATCAGGTACCCTGCTGGGGTAATAGGCTGGCCAAAGGAGGAGATAGAAGCCACTGATATAAAGACAAGAAAGCTCCTTACCATGCATGGAGGGTTTCACCCCAAGTCCAGCACCCTGAGGCTGTACGCTAAGCAGAAGGAAGGAGGCCGGGGAATGGTGAGTTTCAGCACCACAGTCCAGGATGAGACAAGAAACATCCACGAATACATCATGAAGATGGCCCCAACTGACAGCGTGCTCAATGAATACCTCAGGCAGCAGAAACCAAAGAAAGAGGAGGAAGACAAGGAACAATCATGGAAGGACAGGCCCCTGCACGGTATGTACCACCGGCAGATAGCGGAGGTGGCTAATACCCAGAAATCCTACCAGTGGCTGGAAAAGCTGGACTGAAAGACAGCACAGAGGCACTAATCATGGCAGCACAGGAACAAGCGCTGAGAACAAGATCCATAGAGGCTGGGGTCTCCCACACCAGGCAAGACCCCAGGTGCAGGCTGTGTAAAGATGCTCCAGAGACAATCCAGCACATAACAGCAGGGTGCAAGATGCTAGCAGGCAAGGCACACATGGAACGCCATAACCAAGTGGCCGGCATAGTGTACAGGAACATCTGTGCCGAGTATAACCTGGAAGTCCCGAGGTCAAAATGGGAGATGTCCCCAAGGGTCATGGAGAATGACCGAGCTAAGATCCTGTGGGACTTCCAGATACAGACGGACAAAATGATTCTTTCATCTGTAATAAAATGATCAGCGTTGCTGCTTTACCAGGTGTAACAATTAAGTTTAACATCCAGGCATCCATTAAAACAGAATTTATGACAGAGTTACAAGTTAGCAGGGAGTTAGCTCGCTAGCTTCCATCTAAATATAATATACCATGTTCTGATGAAGAGATTTATGAAACAAATTAAAATGTATAGCTCTGCTATCACTTCCAACATAAATGAAGATAGGAAAGTAAACAGCAGTGACTTTTGTAGGGTTACTGAAGTCGGGCTAGCTGGTATATAATGATGTGCTACGATAAAACATGTTGAAAACACAACAGCCTTATTAAATGCAGACTACTTTGGGCCCAGAAGCAGGATTCATCACGTCATTACTTAAAGACCGGATTACTGTCCATCCAGGCTCCTAAACATGAAGCTGATGAAGGTGGAGATGATGATGAAGATGCGAATCCAGGAGCAGTGGGTGGATGGCAGCATCACCATGAACCCACATAGCATTGTGTGGATCTGGCCCATACAATGTGCTTACACATGGCCCACATACTGTAAAGAATGATGGCCCTTTGGTGGCCCGGATCAGGTTTGCCAGAGGTGGCCCACACATGGGCCAGCACAAGGCCAGTTGCAGACACACTGCTGGCCCAGAACAGTTTCAGCTCTTGCCCCAGATGTCAGCCTAATGTGTACCTTCATCAAGCCATATCATAACAGCATGTGCCGGAACATAATAGTGCAAAAGCAACATGACGAAACTCTGTTCAGACAGTGAATGGACGGATTTGTATATAGGGCTTTTCTACTCTCCCGGATCACTCAAAGTGTTTTATACAACATACCACATTCACCCGTTGTCTCTAAGCTGAGTGCTTCCGAACTACATTCATACACATTCACATTCGTAACATGCAGACTGGAGGAGCCAGGGATCGAACTACTAACCTTGCGATCAGTAGCTGACCTGCTCTACCTCCTCAGCTACAGCCACTCAGTGGTAAACATGAGTAAACCCTCACTAGGTTTTGGATAAAGTGTACACTCACAAACCTGTCAAACCTGCATTTGAAACGTTGGCTACCATAGGAGTACAGTATAGTATTGCAACATGGGATTTGGTCTTCAAACTAAAACAGGAAAATAGGAACATAAATAGTGCCATCATTGCCAGACCTGGCCCACATCTGGTTGACATACAGTGGGGCAAAAAAGTATTTAGTCAGCCACCGATTGTGCAAGTTCCCCCACTTAAAATGATGACAGAGGTCAGTAATTCGCACCAGAGGTACACTTCAACTGTGAGAGACAGAATGTGAAAAAAAAATCCATGAATTCACATTGTAGGATTTGAAAAGAATTTATTCGTAAATCAGGGTGGCAAATAAGTATTTGGTCAATAACAAAAATACAACTCAATACTTTGTAACATAACCTTTGTTGGCAATAACAGAGGTCAAACGTTTACTATAGGTCTTTACCAGGTTTGCACACACAGTAGCTGGTATTTTGGCCCATTCCTCCATGCAGATCTTCTCGAGAGCAGTGATGTTTTGGGGCTGTCGCCGAGCAACACGGACTTTCAACTCCCGCCACAGATTTTCTATGGGGTTGAGGTCTGGAGACTGGCTAGGCCACTCCAGGACTTTCAAATGCTTCTTACGGAGCCACTCCTTTGTTGCCCGGGCGGTGTGTTTTGGATCATTGTTATGTTGGAAGACCCAGCCGCGTTTCATCTTCAAAGTTCTCACTGATGGAAGGAGGTTTTGGCTCAAAATCTCACGATACATGGCCCCATTCATTCTGTCCTTAACACGGATCAGTCGTCCTGTCCCCTTGGCAGAAAAACAGCCCCATAGCATGATGTTTCCACCCCCATGCTTCACAGTAGGTATGGTGTTCTTGGGATGCAACTCAGTATTCTTCGTCCTCCAAACACGACGAGTTGAGTTTATACCAAAAAGTTCTACTTTGGTTTCATCTGACCACATGACATTCTCCCAATCCTCTGCTGTATCATCCATGTGCTCTCTGGCAAACTTCAGACGGGCCTGGACATCCACTGGCTTCAGCAGCGGAACACGTCTGGCACTGCGGGATTTGATTCTCTGCCGTTTTAGTGTGTTACTGATGGTGACCTTTGTTACTTTGGTCCCAGCTCTCTGCAGGTCATTCACCAGGTCCCCCCGTGTGGTTCTGGGATCTTTGCTCACCGTTCTCATGATCATTTTGACCCCACGGGATGAGATCTTGCGTGGAGCCCCAGATCGTGGGAGATTATCAGTGGTCTTGTATGTCTTCCATTTTCTGATGATTGCTCCCACAGTTGATTTTTTCACACCAAGCTGCTTGCCTATTTTAGAGTCACTCTTCCCAGCCTGGTGCAGGTCTACAATACTTTTCCTGGTGTCCTTCGAGAGCTCTTTGGTCTTGACCATGGCGGAGTTTGGAGTCTGACTGTTTGAGGCTGTGGACAGGTGTCTTTTATACAGATGATGAGTTCACACAGGTGCCATTCATACAGGCAACGAGTGGGGGACAGAAAAGCGTCTTACAGAAGACGTTACAGGTCTGTGAGAGCCAGAGATTTTCCATGTTTGAGGTGACCAAATACTTATTTGCCACCCTGATTTACGGATAAATTCTTTACAAATCCTACCATGTGAATTCATGGATTTTTTTTTCACATTCTGTCTCTCACAGTTGAAGTGTACCTCTGGTGCGAATTACTGACCTCTGTCATCATTTTAAGTGGGGGAACTTGCACAATCGGTGGCTGACTAAATACTTTTTTGCCCCACTGTACACTCTGCCATGACACCAGTCAGTCAGAAGTGCCAGCTTGATTCCAGATCTGGGCCTGACCCATTTTCTATGAGCCTGGGCCACATAAACCAAACCATAATCAAGATGTGCAAGATGTGGCATGCCATCACATACACAGTGCAATCTATGCCAGGCCTGGCCCACATCTGGATGGCATACCACATACCATGCCAGACGTCAGCCAGCAGTGCCAGCTTGACACCAGATCCGGGCCAGACCTGCATGCTATGTGGGAAGGATCAGTGTGAGAATACATCATCATCCACAAAGAAAACCAGTCTGAATGTTTGACGCTCTTGTTAGAAAGACACAGTCGCAGCTTGTGGCTGCAGTTAGCTGGTTTACTAGTTAGCTGCTATGCTGCTCTGTGTTACTCTACAGCCTCTCTTTAACTCAGTCCTCTCAGTTTTTTCCTCCTTACAAACTAGAAAACCCTTTTCAGCTTCTCCACACCCGAGCTGTGGCTAAGGTGTTACTAGCATGCAGGGTCGGTCTGTTTCACTCATCAATTAAACTTACAACAAGTAAGTCAAACTTCCTTTATTGCCTGGTTTTAGTCTTCTCATGCTGTGCTAGACAAGCCTTCTTGGTGAACTCAAACACCTTTTCAAGATCTATAAGCATAGTAAGTCTCTGTCGGATCTGCTCCTCTTTAGATTTTAGAACGCCAATGGCAAAATTTGTTTGTCTCACCAACTCATTGAGCAGCTGGTCCTGTGCCTTCTGAAGGATTTTTAAACCTATGACACCAGAGATGATAACTACCAAAATAAAACAGGAAATGAACACTAAGAGAAGTATACAAAGTCAAAAATACAAAGAGTAACTAAAACTAACGAGACCTGAAGGCTCAGAATACTAAGAAATAACTGTGACATATTCAGTCTATTAAAATGCCCAGCATGGATTTATGAAGACACTGCAGTAAAAATGTAGCCCTCCTGATGCAGACGGTCTTCTGGTCTGACAATGACCACCTGGTGAAGGTAACATGCTAACATGGCTAACACTAGCATCACTGCATGTAGCGCACTCTTCTCACAGCAACATACAACTCTCATGGCTAGACTTTTCACTGATTGGCTCATATTAGCTTGTGAAAATATCAACTCCCAGCAGTACTATCTGCTTTATATACTGCTTATAATAAGCTAAATATACTTACAATATGCAAATAAAGCCTGAAGCAGCTAGCACTCTTAGCATTAGCACCAAGCACTGTTACATTTATACGATGTTGGAGCAATGGCTCCAATATACAGCCTTTAACCTCCTAGGACCTGGCGTCCACATATGTGGACATCACTTTTTGGGTTATTTAGGCCAAAATAGTCAATTTTACTCTACAAGGGCCTGATATCCACTTACGAGAACATTATACTGCTACTGTTCTATTGACATTTTAAATGTATCCTAATATGTGGCTCTCATTTTTCTTAGAAAAAAAACTTAGGTAAAAAAAAAATCTAATAATTCTTTGTTTTTACATTCATCAGGTCCCAATCAGCTCAAATATCAAAGAGCAATTAAAAATGCATGCCATGCTCATGAAGTTAAAATAATGATTAAAATGCTGTCTGTCAACACAGTCTCATTAGTCCAGATTTTACCACATTACTTTATGATACTCAGATTTAACAGAACTGTGAGGGAGCAATTAAAATGAGCGTGGTCAGTCCAGTCAGTCCTTGTATGCCTGCCCTCTGCAAACACTGAATAGGGTGTTACAGATTCTAAGTGCATTTCATTTAATTACACATTTATATCAAACAGCTGGAATTTATATTAATACATGTAGTCCTAGACTCTTGAACACAACAGGTTGAAACTTATCAATGAATTCCCAGCATATTGCACTGAATATAATTCTGTGCACCTGCAAATTAGTAATATCGCCCAAACGCCCGCCGAATCTTTTTGGCCAGAAATAATCAATTTGACCATATTTATTTGAAACTGTAAGGTTCGGTGAATGAAAGTGCTGCTGACATAAAGATCTTTGAATGAACAAATATAAGAAATAACCATAAATAATAAACCGATCATTTAAATGAAGATATTTCTACCAAGTTACTGTATATACATCAGATTTTAAATGATCATCAGTGGAGGAATTTAAATCCTGACCTGAGAGTTTCCATTTTAGAGTGTGGACTCTTCACTCCAACAGACAGAAGCTTTACTCCTGAATCCTGCAGGTTGGAGTTACTCAGGTCCAGCTCTCTCAGACTAGAGGACTGGGAGCTGAGGGCTGAGAACAGAGCTTCAAAGCCTCTCTCTGAGAACTTACAGTGACTCAGTCTGAAAAATGAAAGATAAACATTAAACAAACACTGTTGTTGAAGTGCAATTAGGGTGCACTGAGGATTTATTAGACTTAGTAATGTGCAGTCCTGTTTTTTCAAGAATCCTTCATTCCTTACTGAGAAATACCAACAAATGACGTTTATTAGCTATAATAGACTGCTCAGAAAAGAAAAAAAAGTACACTTGTCAAAATTAGAGATGGACCAATCCGATATTACGGATCGGTATCGGTCCGATACTGACCTAAATTAATGGATCGGATATCGGAGAGAAATAAAAAATGTTATCCGATCCATTAAGTATTACCAAAGCACCACAGAAAACTTGCGATTTGGTGTAACCCAGTTTGCTTTTCTAAGTAGCTGACACCTGGTAACTGTGCAGGTGTGGGTCTAGCAAAGTTTTGCCAGGGGGCGAGGCAGAGCATTAACAGGGAAAGGGGGGCGCAAAGATTTATTTTTCTTTCTTATTCTCATTTAAAATGTCTAGCTTTTAATCAATAATTATCTGAATTTTACAACCAAAGTTTTCATCTGATGTAAAATGTATAGAAAGCCATTATTGTATATAGTAACTGTCATGGTCCTGGGTCATGCGACCCAGTGTTTTGAGTTTTAGTTTATTTGGATGTTTATTGTTTGTTTAGGTTCATTAAGTTATTCCAGCTCATTTTGTAATTATATTACCCTTGTGTTTAGTCTTTCTTGCCCTTCATGTGTGTTATGGCTGTGTGTCTT
Source organism: Pelmatolapia mariae (assembly GCF_036321145.2). Classification (NCBI taxonomy): domain Eukaryota; kingdom Metazoa; phylum Chordata; class Actinopteri; order Cichliformes; family Cichlidae; genus Pelmatolapia; species Pelmatolapia mariae. The sequence goes on from NC_086229.1 coordinate 30,744,800, forward strand.
TTGTTGTCAAGTTCTTGTAGTTATTTCTGCCATCTTCCCCTGTGCTCTGTCTCCCTGGTTCTGCGTCTATGTTTCATGTCCATGCAGTTATGTTAAGTTCATGCCATGTTTCATTCCATGTCTATGTCTGCGTGTTTCCTGTTTTATTTTGGAAGAGTCTGGTGTTCTTTGTTCATTGTAGTTAGTGTTACTCTCCCCTGTATTGTCATTATGTTCCATTCTAGTCAGCTGTGTTCTCATGTGTCTCCACTTCCCCTGATCACCTCATGTGTGTATTTAGTCCTCAGTCTTGCTGTGTTCAGTGTCGCGTCGTCTGTGTTCCCACCCTCCATGTTGTATCAGTCAGCCTTTGTATTCATAGTTCTGGTTACCTGTATCTTCATAGTTTATCTTAGTATCACTTTCCCAGTTTAGTTATAGTTTAGTTTTGTCACTGCGCTTCTGCCTTGTTTTCACCAGCCACAATAAAGGCTCGCTTTTCGTTTGAACTCAGTTTCATGTCCTCGCCTGTGTCCGCACCTGAGTCCTCCACACACTCTCCACACGGTCTGCCCCGGCAGTCCGTGACAGTAACTGTTAAGTCTAATATCTACCCTAGTAAGATATAGTACTTTTTCCTTTGGGAAGGTACCATCTGTGCAGTCTGCAATTCTGTTGAAGAAAGTGAAGAAATGTTGAATTTATTTAATTATTGTAGAAAAATAATTTATTTCTGTGCATTTGTGTTACATGTGTATTAAATTAAGGTCGATTACGTCAATCAAGCATCATGAGGCTGTCTTTGATTAATAATTGTTCCTTTTATTTCCTTTATTTTATTTCTTTATTTTTCTGAGTAGTGTATTCTTAAAAAATCAATTCTGCCGAATGACAACCCCCCCTCCCCCCACAATATCACTTGATCTCACCTCAGGGTATTCAGTTTACAACTCCTCAGTCCTACAGACAGAAGCTTCACTGCTGAATCCTGTAGGTCGCTGTTACTCAGGTCTAGCGCTGTCAGACTAGAGGACTGAGAGGTGAGAATTAAGGACAGAGCTTCATGACTTCTCGCTGAGAGGTTACAGAGATTCAGTCTGGGGAAAAGAACAAGAATCCTTAATCATTGTCCTTATGGTAAAGAGGTTAGAAATTTGGCAGCTTATTGTAACTTAGTAACAATATTAATAAAAAAAAATTCAAATACAACAATAGACGGATAAATCTTCCCTTAATTTGCTAAGAATTTTAATTGATTTCTTGTGTTAATTCATAAGGAATTTAGACTATTACATGATCTAACCTGAGCATTTCCAAGGTACACTGTGGACTCTCCACTGCAGCCGACAGAAGCTTCCCTCCTGAGTCCTGCAGGGTGTTAATACTCAGGTCCAGCTCTCTCAGACTAGAGGACTGAGAACTGAGAACTGAGGACAGAGCTTCACAGCCTCTTTCTGAGAGACTGGGGACACTCAGCCTAAAAAAAGGAAAGTTTGTGATCAAATTAAATCACTTCATATGTTACAAGAAAAACAAACTTCATTGTGCATTATTATTCGTGGTTAACAAAAAAACTTTACATAGAAATATTAAAATATTTAAGACCTGGAATTTGCTCATTAAAAAAGATTATATTGCTGAAGACAAACACTGAGGAGCTCGTAGATTTTTATGACACTAGTACCTGCTGCAACATTCATACAGTGCTGTCTGTCAGTTTCCCAGTTTAAATATCTGCGATTATTCTAAATCAGTAGTTATCAAACTTTTCACACCGACTACTACCTCATAAAATATATGGCTCTTAAAGTACTGCCCTCATGACTGACATTAAAGTACAGCAGTATAGGCTTATTTAACACCACAAACAGTTTACATGAGACAATTTTATTTCTTATATGAATGCTATTTATTTTAACTGTCATAAAGAGGATGTGACAAGTGATAATAATAGCAACTGTACTGAGGACTAAAATACACTCGGGAGAAGTCAGGGAACCAGACACAGAAGAAAAAAACAGCTAGGACTAATTAGGCAGGACGGGTCAAGGGAAGCAAAACAAGACACCCTAACTAAGCACAAGACTATCAGAGTAAAACAGGACACACAATAGGTGCAGAGACACAGATTAGATATACACAGGGAGCACGGAACCTAAACCTAAGAACTAAAACCTTAACAGCCATTACAGAGACCTAGGACAATAATAATAATCAAAACAGCACAACTAGGGAGTCAAAAGATAAACTATAATACAAAATAATACCGAAAAACAAGAAACTCACAACACTGGGTCACAAAGACCCAGGACCATGACAGAACCCTGCTTCTGGGTCCAAACTACTCTGTGTTTATTAAGGCTGTTGTGTTTTTAACATGTTTTAATGCTTTGTATCTTGTTCTATTTAATCTGGACAAGCCCCTAAAAAAAGCAGTGATCACTGTCAGCCTCTCTGGGCTTTTATTACCACTGTTCACTTTAAAGCTCAGTTTTTAAAACCGTACGATGTAACTACAGCCCAGTCCATGCAACAGTATATTAATTACTAACCTCATCACAATATACGAACTACTGTTCTAAACAATACTTACTGATCACATACTGAACCTTGCTGCAGCCTTTCACAGTTTATCTGTTTAATTCATGGACCTTCAGCTCAGCCATCTCTAATTTGCATCTTATGGTGGTGTGAAATTTTAGGTTCATATTTAAAATACTATCCAAAAAATATATCAACCTACTTCCACCATGTGTATTCACACTTTAAGGCTGTAGCTATTCATTGAATTATTCTATTATTAAAAATTCTGGACAAATTCTTGGCATTGATGCTTCATTAAACGAGGCGGCTCTGTAGTGCGACATTTTTACCATGGAAACACAAACGTGTGCGTTTAACCTAGAAACATATTTAGGAGCAGCGCATGAATAGAAACTTCAACAACATTAGGCCCACACAGCCTCAACGTTTAAACATAAACACTGATAACAAAAGCAGCAGTGATGATGACGTCACAGTTTAACTTTGAACCAGACTCTTGTTTACATACCGTGAAGAGCAAAGAGGTGGAGGCATTCCTGAGACAGTGAGCTCAGGTAAAGTGAAAAAAAACTTTTCAATTCAATTTTATTTTTAAAGCGCCAAATCACAACAACAGTCACCTCAAAGCGCTTTCTAATGTACGGTAGACCCTAAAACAATACAGTGTTTGTAATGTCCAAAACAGCAGCGGGTCCTGTGATCACCATTAAAACCTTCAAGTGGGAGTCCTTCATCAAAGCACCTAATCAAAAAACACGAATAAAAGAAAAACTTTATAACTGCTTCATCCACCGCCATTTGTTTTACACAGAGATACATCGGCAATAATTCTCCAGAAGTTGCATTAATTAGACTAATACATGAGTAAATTACACAGCTTAATGAAGGCTGAACCACCGATTAACCTGGGACTTTATCTCGGTTTAGCTTCCGCCAGTCCACATCACTGCAGCCGCATCACCAATCCATCTGTCGATCTCCTGCTCCCTTCTCCCATCACTAATGACCGAGAACAGAACAGAACCACATAATCCGCAAAAAAGCAGAGAGGAGATTCTGAGACCACCCAAATGAAAGCCTTCGGACACTTGGCTGTGCATAGAAATCCTTTCCATAAAGGTTATGAACAGAATCTGTGACAAAAGGCAGCCCTGGCGGAGCACATCACCCACCAGGAACGAGTCCGACTTATTGCCAGCTATGTGGACCAAGCTCTTGCAACTGTTGTATAAGGATCGAATGGGCCATAGCAATGTACCAGACACCCATACTCCCGGAGCACCTCCCACAGGACACTTTGAGGAACACAGTTGAATGCCTTCTCCAAGTCCACTAAACACATGTAGACTGGTGGACAAACTCCCATGCACCCTCAAGTATTCCTTCTATCGCCTGACAATTTTCGCAGTCAAAGTCAGCAGCGCCTCACCCACACTATACACAGTGCAGGTAGAGGACCGCTTTCCCCTCCTGAATTGCCTGACGGTTTGCCAGAATCTCTTGGGATCAGTCCAAAAGTCTTTTTCCATGGCCTCTCCGAACACCTCCCAGACCTGAGTTTTTGCGTCAGCCACTGCCCGAGCTGTGTTCCGCTTGGCCTGTTGGTACCTATCATCTGTCTCTGAAGGGACCATCACAGATTACACTGTTTATGTTATAAATAACAGACTGAACACATATTTACTTACAGAGCTTTGTTGGAGGCTTTGACCACTGGCAGCAGCCTCAGAAGAGCCTCCTCTGAAGCAGAGTATTTCTTCAGGTCAAACACATCCAGATCTTTTTCTGAGGAAAGCAAGATGAAGACCAGAGCTGACCACTGAGCAGGAGACAGATAATCTCTGGAAAGACTTCCTGATCTCAGGGACTGTTGAATCTCTTTCACTAGAGAATCATCATTCAGTTCATTCAGACAGTGGAACAGATTGATGCTTTTCTCTACAGACAGATTCTCACTGAGCTTCTTCTTGATGTACTGAACTGTTTCCTGATTGGTCTGTGAGCTACTTCCTGTCTGTGTCAGCAGACCTCGTAAGGGACTCTCAATGGTCTGCAGTGAAAGACCCAGGAGGAAGCGGAGGAACAAGTCCAGGTGTCCATTTGGGCTCTGTAAGGCCTTGTCCACAGCACTCTGGTAGAAGTGTTTATCTGTACATTCTCTCATTTCAGACTTCTTGGTGGTTCTTTGTTCTTCCAGCAGATTGAGTCCAGACTTGATGAAGGTCCGATGGACATGAAGAGCAGCCAGAAACTCCTGAACACTCAGATGGATGAAGCAGAACACCTTGTCCTGGTACAGACCTCTCTCCTCTTTAAAGATCTGTGTGAACACTCCTGAGTACACTGAGGCCGCTCTGATATCAATGACACACTGTGTCAGGTCTGATTCATAGAAGATCAGGTTTCCTTTCTGCAGCTGATCAAAAACCCAGTTTTCCCAGAGACTCCATCATCTTCCTGCTCTCTGGACTCCAGTGTGGATCTGTCTCAGCTCCTCCATCATACTTGACCTTCTTCTCTTTGGCCTGAACCACCAGGAAGTGGATGTACATCTCAGTCAGGGTCTTGGGCAGCTGTCCTCCCTCTCTGGTTTTCAGCACATCCTCCAGAACTGTAGCAGTGATCCAGCAGAAGACTGGGATGTGGCACATGATGTGGAGGCTTCGTGATGTCTTGATGTGGGAAATGATCCTGCTGGCCTGATCCTCATCTCTGAATCTCTTCCTGAAGTACTCCTCCTTGTGTGGGTCAGTGAACCCTCTGACCTCTGTCACCATGCCAACACAGTCAGAAGGGATCTGATTGGCTGCTGGTCGTGTGGTTATCCAGAGGTGAGCAGAAGAAAGCAGTTTCCCCCTGATGAGGTTTATCAGCAGCACATCCACTGAGGTGGACTTTCTAGGGTCAGTTAGGATTGTAGTTTTGTGGAAGTCCAGAGGAAGTCGACACTCATCCAGACCATCAAAGATGAACACAACCTGGAAGTCTTCAAAGCTGCAGATTCCTGCTTCTTTGGTTTCAGTAAAGAAGTGATGAACAAGTTCCACCAAGCTGAACTTTTCCTCTTTCAGCACATTCAGCTCCCTGAAAGTGAATGGAAATATGAACTGGATGTCCTGGTTGGCTTTGTCTTCAGCCCAGTCCAGGGTGTATTTCTGTGTTAAGACTATTTTCCCAATGCCAGCCACTCCCTTTGTCAGCACTGTTCTGATTGGTTCATCTCTTCCAGGTGAGGCTTTAAAGATGTCTTCTTGTCTAATTGTTGTTTCTGGTCCTTGTGGTTTCCTGGATGCTGTTTCAATCTGTCTGACCTCATGTTCATCATTGACCTCTGCAGTCCCTCCCTCTGTGATGTAGAGCTCTGTGTAGATCTGATTCAGAAGGGTTGGGTTTCCTGCTTTAGCGATGCCCTCAAACACATGCTGGAACTTCTTCTTCAGTGCAGATTTAAGTTTACTTTGAACAACAGAAGCTGTAAGTTCTGAATAACAATAATAAAAATTCAAAACCAACAAATGGCAAACAGCATCAAAATGTTCTGAATGAACAAATTGTAAAATATAAGGTAATTTAAAAAAAAACCCACTGATGACAATTTTAGTCCCCATAAGAATTACATCTAGGGGGACTTAAATAAACATTACTAATTTTTTTTCATCACCAGCAGCTTAAATCTTTAGATAAATCCTCTTACTGCTCTGCAGACGGTCAGCCAGCTCCTCCTGCTTCATTCTCCTCAGGAAGTCCACTGTGATCTTCACAAATGCCTCTCTGCTGCTCCTCTGCTCATCATCCTCACTCTGACTCTCTAAGCATTCTGGGTAATCTTGACTCAGAACCTTCTGGATCTTCTTCAGCTCATTCTTAACAAAAGTGATGATGTTGTCCTCCAGCACCTGGAACAGAATGCTTTATAAATGACCCAATCCACTGGACTACAAAGAGCAGCGTGGAGATGACTGTGAACAGAATAGATGTAAAAGTAGTTGTTGTACATGTACAGACCATAAATATGGAGTCCAGCTGTGTTTGATGCTGCTGGGCAGACTGACCACAGGGAACCTCTGAGCTTTCCTGGTCCACTCTGTTGAGGAATCATGGAGAATTAGTTCAAGGACCAATTGGTGATCCCGCCAGTAATATTTTGGCAAACAGGTTTAGGTGACTACTCATAGTTTTAAATGTTCACAGTTCAACTGATCCCATAGAGAATCAACTGTTCAGTTTTATTTGCTCTGCTGAGCATCAATGATCAGAGAGCTTTGGAGTCAGAAGTTTTTAAACCTTTAAATTTTATCTCAGATACATTAGAAATCTGATGCTTTACAGACCTAAACCTCAAGCACTATCTCAAACACTTGAGATCTAATTAAGATCACTGGGAGGGGTAATGCAGGTACACAACACAATGTCTTCCAACTAAATACCAAAGTCAACCCTCCGAGACACTGTTAGTTCCTTTCTCAGCTCAACAACTTTGGATCAAGTAGATGATTCTGGTTTCCAGATTTTATCTAACGCCGTTTCAGATTAGACTACACAGCTGCCAATTAGCTCTATCTCAGCTGTTTCCCAATAGTCAACCATATATTTTATTACAACAATTATTATGTTAGTTAGTAAATGAATCAAGACTCCTGATTCACACCAACTGTCAGAATCCTGGAATCACAGGCATAACAGGAGGAGTGGCAGCATTCTTCTGCTCTAGCTTATTAGTCAACCAAAGACCCATTTTGAATTTATTAGCTTAGCTGTGTCCACCATAGATGGAAGACTCAAAAACCTGTTTTATTTGTTGACCGTTGTCCACCTGGCCCTTGCCCAGAGTTTCTGTCTGACTTCTCAGACTTATCTGATTTAATGCTCAGCTCAGATAAAAGAATTATTGTGGGTGATTTTAACATCCATGTAGATGCTAAAAATGACAGCCTCAACAAGGAATTTAATCTGTTACTAGACTCAATTGGTTTCTCACAAAATGTAAAAGAACCCACCTACCGCTTTAATCACACTCTAGATCTTGTTTTAACATATGGCATAGAAACTGAACATTTAACAGTGTTTCCTGAAAACCCTCTGCTGTCTGATCATTTCCTGATAACATTTACATTTACAATAATTGATTACACAGCAGTCGGGAGAAGATTTCATCACAGTAGATGTCTTTCTGAAAACGCTGTAACTAAGTTTAAGGATACAATCCACCCACTGTTATCATCTTTAATGCCCCATACCAACTGTGGATTATTACACTGTTTCATGATACCTTATACTGTTGATTTATAAGAAAATACTGTTCACGTACAATCATGGCCTTCTTTGTTTGATTAGAGAGAACAGAACATATTGTGCAGGAGATTCTCCCCCCACCTCAGTGGCAGGAGAAGAAAAACAGGAAGCCATAACTGAAGCTCACAGACACGGAGAAAAGCATGTGAATACTTAGGTTTTATGACTTGTGTGGGGGTTGACGCTATAACTGTAAGACATTTGGAGATCTCCAAGATGCCCTCTCTGTGCACATCTCCAGTCTGGACGATTGCATTGCTCAAAGAGATTGTATAGATTAAGTAGATTGTTGATTGAGCAGTAAACACTGACTGTCGTCCTTCATTCAGCCCGAAGATAAAAGAACTGTGGTCAACAGTTTTTGTCAGTTTTTAACACAACATAGAGCAGAGCAGCTACCTGAACGCTACTCCATCAGAGGTTGATTATCTTGTTAATAATTTTACCTCCTCACTACTTACAACTCTGGATACTGTAGCTCCTGTGAAAACTAAGGTCTCAAATCCGAAGTACCTGACTCCGTGGTATAATTCTCAAACACGTAGCCTAAAGCAGATAACTCGTAAGCTGGAGAGGAAATGGCGTGTCACAAATCTAGAGGATCATCATTTAGCCTGGAGAAATAGTTTGCTGCTTTATAAGAAAGCCCTCCGCAAAGCCAGAACATCTTACTATTCGTCACTGATTGAAGAAAATAAGAACAACCCCAGGTTTCTCTTCAGCACTGTAGGCTGACAAAAAGTCAGAGCTCTACTGAGCCAACAATCCCTTTAACGTTAACTACTAATGACTTCATGAACTTCTTCACAAATAAAATTTTAACCAGTAGAGAAAGAATTACTCATAATCATGTCACAGATGTAACATTATCTACAGCTACTTACAGTACCACTGATATTAATTTAGACTTTTTCTACAATTGATCTTTCTGAGTTAACTTCAATAATTACTTCCTTCAACCCATCAATGTGTCTTTTAGACCCCATTCCTACAAAACTGCTTAAAGAAGTCCTGCCATTAATTAATTCTTCAATCTTAAATATGATCAACCTATCTCTAATAATCGGCTATGTACCACAGGCCTTCAAGTTGGCTCTAGTTAAACCTTTACTTAAAAAGCCATCTCTAGACCCAGCTTTCTTAGCTAATTATAGGCCAATCTCCAACCTTCCTTTCATATCAAAAATCCTTGAAAGAGTAGTTGTCAAACAGCTAACAGATCATCTGCAGAGGAATGGCTTATTTGAAGAGTTTCAGTCAGGTTTCAGAGCTCATCACAGCACAGAAACAGCTTTAGTGAAGGTTACAAATCATCTTCTTATGGCCTCTGACAGTGGACTCATCTCTGTGCTTGTCCTGCTAGACCTCAGTGCTGCGTTCGATACTGTTGATCATAATATCCTATTAGAGCGATTGGAACATGCTGTAGGTATTACAGGTACTGCACTGCAGTGGTTTGTATCATATCTATCTAACAGACTCCAATTTGTGCATGTAAATGAAGAGTCCTATTCACACACTAAGGTCAATTATGGTGTTCCACAGGGTTCAGTGCTAGGACCAATTCTGTTTACATTATACATGCTTCCCTTAGGCCACAGGTGTCGAACTCCAGGCCTCGAGGGTCGGTGTCCTGCAAGTTTTAGATGTGTCCTAATCCAACACAGCTGATTTAAATGGCTAAAAGACCTCCTCAACATGTTTTAAGTTCTGCATAGGCCTGGTAATGAACTAATCATGTGATTCAGGTGTGTTGACCCAGGGTGAGATCTAAAGCCTGCAGGACACCGGCCCTTGAGGCCTGGAGTTTGACACCCCTGCCTTAGGCAGTATCATCAGAAGGCATAGCATACATTTTCACTGCTATGCAGATGACACACAACTTCATCTATCCATGAAAGCAGATAACACACACTAATTAGATAAACTGCAGGCATGTCTTAAAGACATACAAACCTGGATGACCTTTAATTTGCTGATCCTTAATTTGTATATTATTTTACTCTGCTCTAAAAAGCGTAGAAATTTGGTTTCTAACCAGATGCTTACTCTGGATCAATAAAGTATTCTGATTATGATTATGTTTTATGCCATGTTTTTATTTTATTTTATATGACTAATTACTGATGTTGGGATTCAGAGATTCTTTTATTGCTATTATATAATCTGTCTTATGATGAATGCATTGATAATGTGTTTTACAGTATTATTTTAACAGTAATATTGTTTACAGGGTTCTTATTGCATTGAATATCTTCGTTATTACATTAACCTTTCTATTCACAGGTTTATTTATGATCATTCTATACACAATGCATAACTGTGCTTGTCTAGAGTTGATGTTCCGTCCAAAAGGTTTTTAAGCTTCATTGGTGAGAGTGTCCAGGTGATACATGTTGAGGGAAGATGAGAACATAGCAGGTTGATTGCATGCATGCTTACAATACATAAATCTAGCAACAGGCCTGAGCGCAGGCCCAAGTGTCTTTGACCTTTTTGTAACTGGCTGCCCTTTTACCTATTTAGTAGCAGATGACGGGAGGCAATGACCAGCCCTCAGACACTCTGAAGGCTTAAGACTATGATTGTGCATGGAAGGTGTTGCAGAAACGGGAAGTTATATGTCTGGTTCATGTCTGTTTATAACTATTAAAGATGTACAAGATATTGACTGTACATGATGAACTTTTGACTTGTGTTGACGCCATGGGGGGGCGTATACCCCAGTGCATTAAAATGTTCTTCACATGTATTTTTGTCAGAGGACATATCCTGATATGTTTTCTCCGCTGCTAATAAACTCATCGTTTGATTGCACTTTTCTGGGGCCTCCGTCGTTTGTTGTCTGGTCTGCAGTTGATCGATCTCGCTTCATTTGGTGGAGGATGCGGAGAACTAGCGATCAGCTGGTGTTTGTTGTTATTGTCGGCGGAGGTCGAGCCCAGATCAGTGATCGGACGGCAGACGTCACGGTGATTCTCTTGACTGCTGGGCCCATATAACATAAAAATGTAAGGCACAAATCTCTTAAACAGAAATTGTGCTATAGTGGATTATAATTCTAAAACAGGTAGTCAAGTGGTCATCCGTTGATCTCTGTTTTGAGTTTTGTTTGAAACAAAAACCGGTGTTGCAACGAAAGTGAAACTTAAGAGTAGTGTTGTGTTCACGGCCGGCTCGGAAGAAGCAGTACGGAGCTGCTTCTGATGTGTTAAGGATTTTTAAGTGTCAAAGTTCAGGGGTACAGACCCCCTCCCTATTAGAGACGTCTTTTAGGGTCCGCCGGCGTGCGGTACTGGAGACTGACCTCCTACCAAGACCTGGGACCTTGGTTTTAAAATTGGTTATGATTGTAAAAGATCATTTTTGAGAGACACTTAATGGTGACATGTCCTAAGAGTAAATGCTGGACAGAAGCTCCGAGGAAAAGTGACATGTTTTAAGAGTAAATGCCGGACAGAAGGTCCGAGGAAAAGTGACATGTTCTAAGAGTAAATGCCGGACAGAAGGTCCGAGGAAGTGTGACATGTTTTAAGAGAATAAATACCGGACACGAAGGTCCGAGGAGTTGATATATGAGCTAAGAGAAACTCAGGCCAGCCGTGAGCCTGAAGTGTTGCAGCAAACCGAGCCGACCAGCAAAAGTGAAGGTTGGATCTGATACCAAGGCGAACAGACGACCGGTTTAAAGATTAAAAAGGTATGCACAAACCTGTTCAATAAGCAAATTTGTGCAAATTGGCTGAATTCTAAATTATCTGTTCGCTGAAGTAGATGATCTTAACTATTAAAACTGGCGCAGTAGTGGTAAAACTGAGTTCTTGAGAATAAAGAAGCTTTGAAGTAATGAGAAACTTTGAAGTAATGAGAAGCTTTGAAGCAAGGATAATGAAACTCTGAGAAACAGACAGTACTGAGTTAAAAGGTTATATGGTATTTCATGGTAAATGAGAAAAAAGAGACCAATGCATGTTTAAGAAAAGAAGAATATAAGAGTTATTGGTCTGCTTATGGTTTAATAAGTGTGAATAGCTAATGATCAAGAGGATCATTTTGGGAGACGCTTATTTGTAAGTAAAAGGATTAAGTTCGGACAAGGAAGTCCGACAGAAAACACCTGGTGGTGTCAGGATGTTTAAGTGATACAGAGGTTCAGAAAATCGAGTCAGAAATGGTTTTGTGGCTCTTGGTGAACTGATTTTGAAGGAAAATCAATCAGTGTTTGTTGTGCTGAAGTAACAGATCCGGTGGTCTGAGGAAAATAAATAAATCGGTGAATGGTTGATATATTTACATGAATTTTGGTGGATCCGCTGAGGTCCAGAAGAATAATCAATGCGGACTGTGTTGGTTTAAACTTTGGTAAATGATCCAGGAAGACTTGCCCTGGGTCTGTGTCTGTGTGTGTGACAACATGTGCAGTTTAAATTGGGCACTGTTCCTTCCTCTTTTTAGTTTCAAAACACAAAGGCTGTTAGATTAAGAATTACTGTGTGAGGAACGGTTTGACTTTTGACTAGGGAAATAAAACGCTTACTTTTGGGTTTATGAAGATCTCCTAACATTCCGGTGGAGATCCTGGGGTAAAAAGAGTGAGCTCAGACGAGGGAGTCTGAGAAAAGGACACCGTGAGATGAGCAAGGTGTTTAACTGACTCAGGATTTCAGAGAATCGAGTCAGCTGTGGTCTTGAGTTTTAATGGTAAGTTGATTTTAAAAGAAGAATCAATGTTTACCATGTTGAAGTAATTCTGATGATATTATTAGAGGTGTTGTGACCCAAGTGAAGAATAAGTTGTACATGTGGACTCACAATTATGTTGATATGGATCGGCTGCAGTCCATCTGATAAGTGAGTGCTGGGTAAACTTAGACAAGAAACTGTTTTCAAAGTAGCACTGGCCGCAGTGATGTACATGTGCGGACGATTACTGGACCCGGCGAGGTCCATATGATGAAGTTCATGGGCAGATAAATGACAGAAACAGTTTCTGAATTTTGAGGAGAATTTTGAAGCACTGAGGTTTAATTTTCTCTGTGCTTGGTGCGCTGTGTGGACTTATATTAGAGTTATAAGTCCAAAGGTGATGACCTGGAGGTAATTCATGGTGTTTAAAGAAGAACAGGAATTAGAAAAGATATTTAATGTCATATTTTGTGTAAATTGAGGGGGACTCACCACATATGTGTTCACTTTTTTCATTTAAAGGGACACAGACATTAACACACACACAAAGTTCTTAGGGGTGAGTTACTTCCTGTTTTAATTTAAACTGCAACACATGTGTGCATTAAACTAGAATTTCATTTGGGCTAGTTAAAGATAAAGATGATCTTAGTCAGTCCCACAGGTGGGAAATTTGTTTTGTTAAAGCAAAAGTGCAAAGTTATGCAGCAGAAATTAGGAAACACTGGAATGCCATAAAATAAAGTAGAACAGAATGATGTATATAATAGAATAAAATAAGAATACCAATACTATATACAGCTGAGTAAGAAAATACAAACTACAACTGTGTCAAAGAAAGAATTGCACATTGTCCCGATTCGTACTTTGAGGAAAAGACAAACGACTGCAGAGTCCCAGTAGATGTCAAAAATAGTGATTTTTATTAAACACATATATATGTGGGGGAGAAGCGTATCGTTACACTTTTCAAGGCAGTTTCCCCCGAACCAAATCTAGGAGTGGTATATATAACAGTTAATGACGAATAATATGCGTCAAACAGTTGGATTTACTGGAAATCTAAGTATCAATTCCCGGAATCTAAGAACACCGTCTCCCACTGGACCCCAACGGCCTTTCACTCCTTTCCTCCAGATGTTCTCCGTTATCTTAAACTGTTATTGCTAATCAGCCAAGAACATCGGACAAGTCACGTAGCACTTTTGAGCAAAACAAGTTGATAAAGTATGAGTGTATGTGTGCAGGCCCCCCCCCTTATGTGTCTTATGTGTTATCCTCAGTTAACCTCAGAGCGCTGGGCCTACAGGCCTCCAGGCTGTGATTTTATTATATGTGATGTGCTCTAGGGTAAACAGATATGAAACCATCCTAACATTAGCTTAACTTTCTCACTTCCCCATAGCTTCAACCCCCCAGTTAACAACTCTCTAATGGACCCTATGAATAACATGAATACAGTTAAACCTGCAATGCAAGATTATTATGGCATTACCATATGGGATTAAATACAATCTATAATGTAACCTCAACCAATTCATTAAATGCTTTGATGAAATGACAATGATAAATGATGATAATGGTGATAATACTGGTTATAACTAACACCTGAAAAATAGAAAAAACATCCTCTTTCTCACACTCCTCCTTTTTGGCCTTTTGAGAAAGGCCAACACTCATCAGGTTTGTCTCACTCCTCAGACCACCCAGCCACCTCTCGCAACGGCATCATAGACCCAGGACCAGTGAAACCAGCTGGCCCCGAATCCATAGCCCTCTCCAGCAATCTCACCACCACTCGTCTGGCCAGAGGGATGAGACAACATCCTACAAATAATATACTTATAAAAGTAACAAGAGAAAACATGGCAGACATAAACACACCCTTCCATTGCCCAAAAACAGACGTCATCCAGTCCCCCAGCCCCATGCTCACGCCCGAATGTTCATGCATCGTTTTAGATAACGTTTTCAAACTTTCCAGGGCCCTGGTTACAGTGCCATCTGGAGCAGTGTTGTTGGGAATGAAAGTACAACACATGTCACCAAACATGGCACAGACTCCGCCTTTCTCAGCCAACAACATGTCTAGAGCCATCCTATTTTGCACCCCCATCAAAGACGTCGGACCTAATTGTTCCGCAAACCCCTCCATGGCGTCTCTGGTAAGGTTAGAGAGTCTCAGCAAGTTGTAATGAACATAGTTAATGCGATCAACATTTTTATTTGGAGTTACCCATATGAAAATACTTTCAAATCCTGCCGCTATTTGGTTAACTAATTTATATTCATCAGGAACCCCCCTGGGGACTCCTATTGAGTCAATCCAGGTTGGCGAGTTGGATCTTGGGTCATAACTACGTGTACCCGTTGTGCTTCTTACCCTCACCAAGTGTCTCCTACGTCTGGCTGCCAATGTACGCGTGTCCTGTTGTTGAATAGTTTTTACCCTGTTGCCTATGAGCATCAACGGTGCTCCTAACCGCACCATAGCACATGTCCCCACACTCCCCAACGGAATACGCACCAAAAGGGTGTAATGTCCACAGTAATAATATAACCCACCTCTTGCCCATGTACCTATCACTGTGTTTGGGTCACTTACATTATTGGTGGTCCTTCCCGTGAGCGTCCTCTTACACCAACTTGGGTCAATTTGTCCCAGAGTGTATCTCACATTGTCCGTGGAAAACTGGAAACATGTGTAATTATCTCGTTTAGGTGTGAACGAACCTGTTTGTGTACGTTTATCAATTGGCGGATATAAACCTGATAAAGTGGTGCAGTTCCCTGTGTCCACAGCTTCTCTCGTTAGCCTCAGCATACAATTATAACCCCACTCGTCCTCTGGATACAGAGGCGCAGGCTCAGTGAACAAACGAGGTCTAGCTGTAGCACAGGCAACACAATCAAATACATTTTGCTCCTTAGCATTTTGAGCCACCCAATCTAGCCAGAGATTACTGTCACTGAATCCGGTGGCACGCTCAATTAAATCCTGAGGTTTCAGTCTAGTGTAATCGGTTGAAACAAGCCATCTCTCTTCCGGTTGCTGCTCCTTATGAGTACCTGTCCCTGATGTGACCGTTGGCTCCGTGAGGTTTGTGACTGCACCGAGCGACTGAGACTTTGGATCAACTAAGTTCACCCGAATTACTCCCGTTGGATCTGTCCCTGTCACATGCACCCCAATTACTAAATAAAATGCGCCTCCCGGAATCCCCGATTTAGGAAGTTCACTCCATGGTCCTAGGGAAAGAGTAATAGGGTTATGGGCAACAGAATAATCCCTTTGAATGGCTATCCCTTTCAGCGCCTGCGGCACCTTTGGCTGCCATCCTACTCCCGTCCAACTAACCACATCCTCCCAGGAACACCACTGATCTGTTACGTAGGTGTGAACGTGTGCGTCCCATGAAGGGCCCCAAACTGCCTTACGGTAGCATATCATGGGATGATTACAAACCCACACATCATATGCTCTCCAGCTACTACTAGCCCCTGTACATTTAATGACATCACACAAATCGAATGTGAATGCTGTTGTGGACCCGTTAACGTAATCTAACTCGATCCCCCCAGAAGTGCTGAGACACTCATCCCCCTCACCCGAGACGTCACGCTTGAATTTCCTTGGCGACTTCATTGATTTGGACTCTGGAGCGGGTAGACCTCTGCGTCTGGGCAATTCACCTGTCTGCCAAAAAACAAACAAACATGTTAGAACACTCACACAAGTCAACACCCCAGCTATTTTCCAATTTCCCCACAGTCTCATGGTCTTTGTTCCCAGGCTTTTCTTTAACTTTAGACTGGAACCCCAGCCTATTAAATTTCTCGCCTCTTTGACACCTCCTTTTTGCGTGGAGTGATGCTCGGCGATCCCTCCTCTTCTTTCTTCGACTCCCCGGGTAGACTACCAGGTCGTCGTTGCACGAGTGAGAGGATTATTCTGCCTCTTTATCACCCGTGTTGGTTGAAGATGAGCTTGTCTCCGCCAAGCTCTCATCAGCGACCGCACATTGAGACCAGTGAAACCACGTCTCCCCTTTCCCCTTCAAGCGGACCGCTGTTGTGGTACGAGCCGTCACCTCGAATGGCCCCGTCCACCTCGGATCCCTCCACTTTCGCTTGATGACCTTCAGCCACACCACCTTGGCGTCGGGGATGGACCTGTCCACCGTGCTCACTCCAGCTGCAACCTGTTGTGTGAAACTAGACACAAGAGCTTTTAATTCTTTCCAATATTCAGCATGCGTTCTATTACTTTTCATACTTTCTTCCGCCGGGACTGTCGTCCAAGGACCAGGAAACTGTCGTCCTGTCAACAGCTCGTACGGCGTGAATCCTGTGGATTGGTTAACACAACATCTTATTATCATTAATGCAATTGGCAGGGCTGCAACCCAATTTAGTCCCGTCTGAGCAGAAATTTTTGCTATCTTGTTCTTCAGATTTAGATTCATCCTTTCTACTTTCCCCTGGGACTGAGGATGATACACAGTCCCAAACCTGTGTTGCAACCCCAGCCTCTGTTCTACCTCTGCCAAATCTTTGTTCTTAAAATGAGTTCCATTATCTGATCTAATTCTTTTGGGAAACCCATGTCGAGGAATGTAATGATTGATTAAACACTTAATCACACTCTTCGCATCCTCCCTCTTTGTTGGCCATGCTTCGGGCCACCCTGTCAGAGCATCTACACTTACCAATAAATACCTGACTCCTCCTGGACCCACGTCGATCATGTCAGTGAAGTCAATGACAATCTCTTCTCCTGGTCTCTCTGGAATGGGAAACTTGCCTGCTTCTGGCTTGATTACTGGCTTTGGATTGTGCCTCCCGCAGATCAGGCACGTCCTGGCTTTCTCCTTAATCATATCCTTCAAGAATGGATGCCACCAATGGCACAGGTGTCTCTCCATTTGTGCCACACCCACATGACCCAGTCCATGGGCTTCAGCAATCTTCTGCTTTGCCAGGTTGGCAGTCAGCACAGGTCTCCCATCAGGTCCTCGCCATAGACCTCCTTCCTCCCATGCTCCTCGACTCTTCCATACCCCTTTCTCCTCTGGGGCTGCCTCCTTTTGGGCCTTCCTGGCCTCCTCCAACATGTTGATTCCTGACTCTTCTTCCACACTTATTTGCACCATCTGCCTTGATGCTTTATATCCTGCAGCTTCCTTGGCGGCTTGATCGGCTTCTTGATTTCCCCGGGCCACCATACCAGTGCCAGAGGAGTGACCTTTACATTTTATAATACTCACCTCCTCCGGATCTCCCAATGCCTGTTCAAGTTCCTCCATTTCCTTCTTGTGGCAGATTGGTGCATTGTCTGCTGTCCTGAATCCTGCTCTTCTCCATTGGGCTAGCTCCACATGAGCTGCTCCAAAGGCATAAGCTGAATCCGTGTAAATGTTGACTCTTTTTCCCTTCGCGAGTCTCAGGGCTCGGCTTAAAGCAATTACTTCCGCTCTCTGAGCCGACTGCTGCCCTTCAAGTCTTCCAGCCTCCTTCACTTCAAATCCAGTCCCATTTCTGCAAACTACAGCGTAGCCTGCTTTCAATCCTTCCTCATCTCTGTGGCAACATCCATCCGTGAACCAATCTTCAGCTCCCGATATAGGGTCCGCCTTCAAATCTTCTCTGATTTTCTCTTCAACTTCAGCTCTCTTTGCGCAGTCGTGCGGCTCTCCAGACCCCATTAAATCTGCTATATTGATTCCCTCATGTGTGAATGTCAGATTTGGAGCGTCTAAGACTTTGCTCACTCTCTGCTGTGTCAGTGGTGTCATAGTGAAGACTTGTGAATTCACATATGCCACTACACTGTGTGTGGTCAGCACTTTCAATGGATGGTCCCTCACTATGTGTGCTGTTTTCTGTATGATTTTTGCAACCCCAAGTGCATGCTGTGTGCACACTGGGTGCCTTGTCTCTAAGGGATTCAGTCTGATGCTGACGTACATAAGTACATCTCTCCCTCCCCTCTTTTTCTGAAACAACACCCCATTAACTATCCCGTGTGTTTCTGAAACATCAAGATAGAAGGGTTCATCATAGTTAGGGATGGCAAGATCAGCAGATCTCGACAGGTCTTGTTTCAATGTGATGAACGCCGACTCAGTGGCCGATGTCCATGGCAGTTCAGCCTTAAGGTTACGGACACCCACCAGTTTTACCAAATCCCTCAAGGGAGCTGTTTTACCTGCATAATTTGGTATGTACTGCCGGCTGTATCCCGTCAAGCCTAAGAATGAGAGCAGCTCTTTAACCGTACGCGGTTTTGGATGTGTCAAAATCTGATCTCGGTGTGTGTTCAACAACCCCACTGATTTGTGAGCAATGACACGGCCCAGAAATGTTACCTCTGGTCGGACCAACTGCAACTTTTCTTTGCTCACTTTGAACCCACATTCAGCGAGTCTCCTCAGTATGGTGAGTGAGGCTGCCGTACACGCCGAAGCAGACGGCGCTGCAACCAACAAATCATCCACATACTGCACCAACGTGCACCCCTCTGGGAGGTGACATGGTGAGAGAGCCTCTTTCAACACCTGGTTGAAAATTCCCGGGGACAGTGCAAACCCTTGTGGTAGCCGTGTGTATCTATACTGTTGCCCCCTGTATGTGAATGAAAAAATGTCCCTAAGAGACTCATGTAATGGAAGACAGAAAAACGCGTTAGCTAGATCAATACACGTGAACCATTTTTGATCTGGTGTTAGTGCCGTCAATGCTGTGTAGGGGTTTGGAACAGGCACAGTGTCAGTACGTAGAACGGCATTTATGGCTCTCAAATCATGTGCCATTCTGTACTTTCCTGTCCCATGCTTCTCTACTGGCAAAATGGGAGTGTTCCAGTGGGATTGTGAGGGCTCAAGCACCCCTACTTTCAATAGCCCTTCAATAGTTTCTGCAATTCCCTCCTCAGCTTCTCTTTTATGTCTATACTGCGGTTTCCAGATTGGTGCTTCAGACTTCAGCTGGAACAAGACAGGCGAGCAAGTTGCCAGACCCACATCTGTGGGCCCTCCAGACCACAAAGTGTCAGGAAGAGTCGCAAGTGCGGCTACTGCGTCAGCATGGTCTATTCTTTCCCTCCCATGAATTCTTGAGATTTGTTCATGCTCCAATATCACTGCGTCATTTGACAGACAAGTGATACGGTAAATTTTACATTTTGGCGAATACCAAACATCTGGAATCTGAGTGGCTTGCCAACAGGGCTCTTCCAGGGCTCTTTTGACCATCGTTCCCAGCTCCTTTGCCTGGTGACTCTCATGGACCGCCAACGTAATATGGGGCACTGAATCAGGTCCCATTTTAAACCAAGGCCGTTGTTCTTCGGTTAAATTTACTGCTGTAGCGACGCCTTCGGGGCCAACATAGATGTTTTGAGAACACACATTCCACATCTGACCTTCAAGTTCAGACTGGAACTGGTCCCTGTAGATTTCATCATCGTCCCTATCATAATAGAGGGTTGCGTGGTACGAATCTCTTGGAGGAGAATAGACCGCCAAAGCCATAATCCAAGGTTTCCACTGCTGGTACAGTCTCAGAATGCCTTCTTCCACCAACCGACCCCAGTATATGTCAGCTGTCGATTGTTCACAGTCTTGTAGCAAATACTGGTTCTTTGAAAGTGTCCCCAGGCACAAGAACTGTTTTCCTCCTGGAAGCGTAACTGTTAGTCCATCAGCCGAACACATGATAGTGGCTCCCAGTTTTATGAGCAGGTCCCTGCCCATCAGATTCACTGGCACGTGAGGAGACACCACATATCTGTGCTTCAAAGTCTGTTTTCCCAGCACCGTCAGGGCTGGATTGGTGATTGGCAGAGTCATCGGAACCCCAGAGAAACCTACAACACTCACCGTGTGATTGGAAAGTGTTGCACTGCTTGGTCTTTGTCTCAGCGTTGAGTAAGTCGCTCCAGTGTCCACCAGGAAGGTCATTTCAGTCCCTTCCACGGTCATCGACAACATAGGATCTGCCATTCCCATGCTGTCGGATCTCTGTGGGTCCCGTCAGTACAGCTCCTCCTCCCCGCCCCAGTGGGCCAGAGGATACTGAGCCACCGGCGCCATGCCTGGGTTTGGAGCTTGATGTCCCCTTGTTTGGACGGTTCTGCCTCGAGGAGCTCCCTGTGCCTGGGGTGGATAATATAGTTCTTGTGGCCTTGGTGTAGGACACTCACGAGCCCAGTGTCCTTGTCCTCCACACCTGTGGCACCTGTTGGGGTCCAGCATAGGTCCCCCCAGAGAACGACCTCTTAGGCCTCCTCCTCTTTGAGGTCCACCACGCCCCCTCTGCGACCTAATAGCCCCCCAATTCCCAGCGGATCTTACTTGCCTTGGTCCGTTGGCGTGCCATCGGTCATCAGGGTACAGGACTGGGTCCAGATCTGGCCAGTCAGGCCTCGGATCACCCTGTGGCTTTGCCACCAGCATTTTCTTAGCTCCGTCTTTACTCTCTTTTTTCTTTTCATTTAGTTTTTCTCTTGCCTCAGCCAGTTTTAATTTTACCAGCTGCCCTTGCGCCTCTTCCAACTCCTGTTTCTTCTTGGTCACCTCCTCTTTCTCCAGCTCAAGTCGATGGATGACATGCCGCTCCCATTTAGTTGAATCTGCAACTGCGAAGTCTGGATTCTTTTGTAGGTCGGTTCTCACCCGTTCTGGCAGACCTGCCAACACCGCACAGCGGAACCACGCCCTCGGTTCTCCTTCCTGTCCAGGATGCTCTCCCGTTTGGTTAACCCACTGTTCTTTGGCGTGCTCTATGAACTCTCTAGGAGTGTGTTCTGGGCTCCACACTATTTTAGGTGTGGTGCCGGTGTTAGGGGTTGGATATTTGTCACGCACTGCATCAGCGAGAGCATTTCGCACCCTTGCATAGGGGACATCATTTGGGTCACACGTAGTCCCTGCTATCTCTTCCACATCAGCCAGGCCCGTACCGCGAAAGGACCTGCCAGACACAGCGCGGAAGTCACCCAAACTAAGCTCCTCCCCTTCTGTGAGACTTCCCAGTCTTCTCAGCCAAGCCGCTCCTCCCTCTGTGATTGGGGGCAGTTGCTTCACCAGTGCTTCCAAGTCCCTGACGTTATAGGGCTGATACACTGGTTCTCCCTTTAAGCCTTTCATCAGAGGCATGGAGAGTGGCAACTCATCCTCTGTGTCACACTGCCCCTCCTCGGTTTGCATTGCAATGCTCTGGCTCCGGTTCTTGTCAAAAATTGACTGCCTTTTGTCTCTTTGCGCCCCCAGAGTCTTTCCAGAGCGAAGCGTCTTCAGTCCCAAGTCAGCATGAAACTTTGGGGCAAACCCTTCAATCGCCAAATTTGACACTTCCCGTGATCTCCGTACTTTACATGCCGAGTTTGAAATATCCCTGTCCAATCCTTCGATCCTTCGTGCTACCTCCAGTTCCTTCAACCTCTCTTCTAGCTTTATCACGGCTTCCCGGTTGGTAGATATTTTCCCAATAACTTGCCCCAGCCACTGATTTTCCTCAAGGTCGCCAACATCTGGCCTCTGACAGGCTTTTTGGCTCACCTTTCGTGGCGACCTCTGAGACTGCTGTGCAGGCGTGTCCTCCCCTGAAGTCCAGGAGTCCTGGGTTACGCCTTCCTGCCTGACCCGTTCTGGTGTCACCTGATCTGTACTCGTAGAAGCCACAGGTTGAGCCTCTTCCATAGCTCCTTCTGGGCTGAAGTGGGCGGGAGGGAGCAAAGTCACACCTTGTGTAGTCATGCTCCCACTTGATGTCCCAGCCACTGCTTGAGACGGAGAGTGGGGAGACTGAGTCACCTCTGGTGTAACTGCCACTGATTGAGGCTGCATCACTCCTGTATTGGTCCCTTCTGCCGGCCGAGCAGGAGTCGATTGTCTGCTAGCTTCCTGAAAATCCACAATTCCTCCCTTCACTGTTCCTGTTTTCCCTCCTGGCCCCCACAAAGTGCCACCCTCAACAGTCAACACTGGACAGTTGTAAGGAGGGGGCGGGGCACTCAGGAGTTGAGTCAGGTTGGGATATAATGTTCCCTCGGCCACGGCTTCCTTTGCCAGTGCTGGTCTGGTCTCATCCACTTCCTCTTTCATCCAGTGAGACACCCCTTGGCACACAATCATGAACCTACAATACTTACCTTGTTTTTCCATCATCCCCTTCTTCTCTGCCTTCACCTTTCTCCCCAGGAAGCGTCCCACATGTTCTTCTTCCAATTCTTTTATTTTCTCTTCACATTTTTCACCACCAACTTGGAAGATCAAATGGAGGGGTACTCTGTCTTCCAAAGTTTTTTGTTGATCTTCACATAATTTCTTCACCTCTTCTTCCATTTCCTTACACTCGTGGGCAATCTCCTTAGGAGTTCCCTTGGAGGTAATTTTAATAGCCTTCTTTAATTGTTGAATCTGCTCCTTAATTGGCTTGTACTTCTTTTCCCCACCGGGGGTCGCCTTTTCGTTGTCAGCCATTTTGCTTTTGACCTCACCCTCACAAAGATGGCCGCTCTTGAGCTCCTCCCTTTGGGGTTGCCTCGCTATACTTCCCGTTTAACAGTCAGAGGCACCTAGGCTGCTCAAGCCTTCACTTCCTCTAAGCTCTAACAGCCCCTCTCGTACACACATACACACACCCACACAGACGCTCTCTCTGTCTCTCTCCTCTCACTCACGGCTGCAACAGTTCTCCAAGAAACACAAGACACAAAACTTCTCAACAGTCCACTGCAACGATTTAAGCACGCAAAGCCAGCGAAATTCACTCTCACATTCACTCCATCTAGCAACTGCAAAGTTTTGACATAAAAATAACTCCACTATACACGCACTTCTCCCACCCTTAATAGGGAGAAAACATAAATCACCCCGGTCACTCTACATGCAATGTTAACATAAACCCCACTTCTGCCTCCTTCAGCCAAACAAAAATATCAACCCTACCTCACACTTAATTCCTTTTTGAATATATGTTTCACAACAAGACAACAACTCTATTTTACAGGAATTTGGTATGAGAGCCCTTAATGACCTCCTCATGGAATATCACAACACCCGTGCTTACACTCCAGAATCACAAACACAAGACTACAGAGATTATTCAACATGCACTCAATATTACACACAACTTCTGACAAAATTTCCAAACGCTCTGTTATGCTCCTTTCTTCACTGGACCATATCCACATTCCACACACACACTTTCATGCCTCACCAGCACACAAGCTTCACCCTTAAAAAAAAACTTCACCAGCACAAAATAGTCTACTTTCTCCTTCCTACACTCAGCTTCTATATGCAATCAGTTTCACAACACACCCAGTTATAATCAGTATAAGCAATTTACACAGCTACTTCACACTTTATTTTATATACACAGGCCTGTATTGAACATAAAAACAAAAACACCAGATGCCACGACAGGTTTATGTAACCGTTCCTTATTTTATCCTCATCCCTGTCACTTTAATCCCTATTAAAACCTCTGTAGCATCACACCTAACTTTTGACTAATTTAAAAGCATCTAAGCCCAGGCCCAGCCTTGCTAATCAATTACTCCGCTTCAGAAAATCCCTTTCCGAGAACGGCCAAATTTCTAAGCCCTATTTAATTTATAACCGCTTCCCGTGACTTGACAGAGAGCTCCACATCCGGCGTCTAGTATCCCACTTGCGCCTTCAGCTATACTTAAAGCTCATAAGTCAGTCCCGTTGAATGGTCGCGGCCGGGTCCAACCCTGCTATTCAAACAGCGCAGTAAAACGGTGGTCTCCGTCGACCACCGGGTTTTTAACGGGTGCTCGAAGTTCCGCGGGTACCACCCGGGCTAAAAAATAACCATGCGTCCACGGTTATTGGTCGGTGCCAAACGCTGAGCGACTGCGCTCCTCGGAGTTCAATCCCTCAACTCCGGTCCTATAATTTAAATACTTTTTAAAAGCATCAAAGCGGACGTTCCCTTGCCACCTTATTATATGATGCCCGGATCCGCGATCCTGACGGTCAAAACAGGGATAAAATCCCTGAGCCAAATGCCCTAATCTAAATTTTGCTTGACTGGCATCACAGTCAGCAAATATAACCCCTTAACCTAAGCACATAATATTCTCACTGAAACACACACCTTATTAACTCAAAATTCACCCCAGAATTAACAGCAACAAAATTTTGTCAGTCCAATATTCCCTTTTACTTTTATCACTAAATTTTATCACTAATTACCCCAAATCACCACGGACATTTCCCCAGAAGCTCCACTGAGTGAACATTTAATTTAGCTTTAATTCCCAAATTCAGCACCTTTGGATATTATTTATCAACAGGTGGTACTCACCTTTCTATGTCGCCTGGCGTGTCACTCAGTCGACCTGCTGGGTTCCCGTCCGTCCTTTTGACACCACCGGACCTCAGCCCAACAACCGTCCCTCCTCAAACCGGGATTTCGGCACCAAAAAACTGTCCCGATTCGTACTTTGAGGAAAAGACAAACGACTGCAGAGTCCCAGTAGATGTCAAAAATAGTGATTTTTATTAAACACATATATATGTGGGGGAGAAGCGTATCGTTACACTTTTCAAGGCAGTTTCCCCCGAACCAAATCTAGGAGTGGTATAGATAACAGTTAATGACGAATAATATGCGTCAAACAGTTGGATTTACTGGAAATCTAAGTATCAATTCCCGGAATCTAAGAACACCGTCTCCCACTGGACCCCAACGGCCTTTCACTCCTTTCCTCCAGATGTTCTCCGTTATCTTAAACTGTTATTGCTAATCAGCCAAGAACATCGGACAAGTCACGTAGCACTTTTGAGCAAAACAAGTTGATAAAGTATGAGTGTATGTGTGCAGGCCCCCCCCCTTATGTGTCTTATGTGTTATCCTCAGTTAACCTCAGAGCGCTGGGCCTACAGGCCTCCAGGCTGTGATTTTATTATATGTGATGTGCTCTAGGGTAAACAGATATGAAACCATCCTAACATTAGCTTAACTTTCTCACTTCCCCATAGCTTCAACCCCCCAGTTAACAACTCTCTAATGGACCCTATGAATAACATGAATACAGTTAAACCTGCAATGCAAGATTATTATGGCATTACCATATGGGATTAAATACAATCTATAATGTAACCTCAACCAATTCATTAAATGCTTTGATGAAATGACAATGATAAATGATGATAATGGTGATAATACTGGTTATAACTAACACCTGAAAAATAGAAAAAACATCCTCTTTCTCACAACATATAGCTGTCTTATTGCACGTATGAGGGTTCTGGTAAAGCACTAGTTCTGGTAAAGTAAAAGATTATGTTCAAAGTTTTATGCTCTGGAGGCCAAAAGTCGTGTGTAGAGAAGAACATGACTTAGAAACGGACATTAAAGGTCACATTTTGTCTAATATAGGGAGAATTGTCCCATATGTGTTTATTTCTCTTCTCTTTTAAGAGGACAGACGCAGTTACTGAGGGTTGTCTACTTCCTCTTTCTGATTCTAAACAAGCATGTTTGATAGAGCTCTGCGCGCTTGATAAAACTCTCTCTAAGACTCTTAGGAAAGCGTGTATGGAGTGATTCTTAGTGTATGAATGTTGTACTGGATTTGAATGATTCTGTGTGAGTTGTACAAGATAATAAATAAGTAATAATAACACTGCATAGGTACATAGCAGAGTGTGGGAGAAAGAGGAAGTCTGAGAGAAGTACGTGTGTATAGCCAAGCTGAAGAGTGTGTGTGTCAAACACGTAGTCTGATTATAGCTTGTGAACTAGAGAGATGTTGCAACATGAAAACAGAGCAATTAGAGACTAAAAGTCTTAAGAAAAAGTAATAAAATTATATTAATTATATGTTTTAGAAAAGAGAAAGACCGAGGACATAAATACATGAACTAACAATTATATTAACGAATAGAAAACGCACGTACACAAATTGCTACAGGTGAAATTATTGTTGAAAACAATCAGAAGAGGGATAGTTTAATACACCCAGGCAATGAAGAAAGCAGCTTACACTCCTTTAATTTCCAGAGCCAGTGTGTCCCCTAACCTCATAGCACTCGTGCCCACTTGGCCCCTGTAACAGGCGAGTATGGAAGGCTGGTAGCCCATGACGGGTAAGATCCCACTTGGAAAAACCACGGGACAACCTAAGGCAGGCACAGTCACGATTACTACGGCCTGAGTGAGCTCGGACTCACTGGTGGAGACGGGACTTCAAG
This sequence comes from Pelmatolapia mariae, assembly GCF_036321145.2. Classification (NCBI taxonomy): domain Eukaryota; kingdom Metazoa; phylum Chordata; class Actinopteri; order Cichliformes; family Cichlidae; genus Pelmatolapia; species Pelmatolapia mariae. Next base: position 30,771,535 of record NC_086229.1, read on the forward strand.
CCGCTGGGCCGAGTAGAAAGGGGAAATGTCATTCAATTCTGGAGGAGGACAAGGAATGCTGTTATTTAAGGTGGGAGGTCAGAATTGGGGATAGAAGATTTGGGAAGAGAAAACTGATTGTTTAAAGTGGAAAATTGTGAAGGAGTCTGAAAAAACCACAACAAAAAAAATATACACAATCACACACACAAATAGAAAATGCTTTAACCTTAGAATGCAAAAGAGTTCATGAAGATCAGATGGCAGCTTTAGCATAGGAGTCTGTTTATCATGTTGTCCAACTCGCTTAGTGTGTAGTAGTTTTTAGAAGAGAAAATTCAGAATTTAGTGTTGATGGTGTGCAAGTTGTGTGGTGTTTAACAAGATTTTCTGTGTTTTGAGCAGGTAAAATTATGTTAAGTTGACCTGAGAGTGTCAGGACCCTGAAGAACTTGTGGCAAAATGTTCTGTGTTTAAGATTGTTGAGGTTGTTGTTGTAGTGATGGGTTACTTATATTGGTTAGATTTGTGTTGTTTTCTTATTTTAATAGAGGGAGTTTTATAGAACATGGACATGTGTAGAATTGGGCCCATTATTTTTGTAACAGTGCACTTAGAAAAAACCTGTCAGGTGATTTTGTTTTGTGTTTTGATGAGCTAATAATCAGCTCTCTTCTTCTCATTTTTGTTCTAAGCAGGCCTGCAAAACAGTGAATAACAGCGCTGACAAAAAGTCTCGGGAGAACAAAAAATAAGGTGACCTTTTCCAGATTACAATGGGCGGAGGAAAGAGGCTACCTGTGGGGATCTGATCAGATTGTAAGTCCCTGTCTAAAAGGATTGCAGCGAGCCAATCCAGTCCAAAAGTATAAAGAACTATTTTCCTAGAAACATGTAAAAAATAAAATAAATAAATTGATTTTGCTGAGAGTGGAAAATCTGATTATTTGTGCGGGAGTCTGCAATGTGAGTGAATATGTGGGAATGGACAGGTGAATGGACAGACCAGGCAGACCATAGGTTGGACCGACTGGACACTGACATAAAGACTGGACTAAGGTTGGACACATGACTGATAACTGTTCTGTTTTAAGTTTTCTTTTTATAACACAAGTTGGATCATAAGTGAGAGAAACTGAGTATAAAATGTGAAGTTCTGGTTAACAAACAGGTTTTTGTTTCTAGGACGTTCCAAGGATGCAGGCTGTGGATGGAGCCAAGAAAAGATTTGACATGATGATTAATTTGATTTCATTCCTTAAACACAGGTTTGACGGGCCGGAGCATGTATACCTAATATGATATGACTAACCTTTTCTTTTAATTCTCTAAGCTCGAGTGAAGGATTTTGAGTTTGTAACACATGAGATGTGTCACAAAAGGGGGGAGTTACAGGATTTAAGGTTTAATTTGAAATGGGTTTTAGGATTGCTTGATGACATTTGGGGTTTTTGATAACTTAGGTATGGTAAAACTGAGGCAGAAATTGTTATTTTCAGGTTCTTTTTGATTTCTAGAATAAGAGGTTATAATTTAGGCTTGAACATACAGATATGTCAAAGGAAAATCGTATATATGTGATCAGCTACATGAAATGTGTTTTTTAGGATTACTAAGCAAAAGTCTACGTGACTTTTACCTAATAACTTTTGTGATGATAAACTTGTTTACCGACTAGCAGCTTGCTCTCTTCTAGAACATACAGACTTAGGAAAGGGGAACCTCAGCTCTGAGTTCTGAGAATAACTCTGTTAAGTTGATAGGAAACATGTCGAGACAGCCATATAGGGCAAATGTGGTAGAGCTTGTAATTAAATGTGGGCTTGAAAAGAGGAAGCAAATTTGGTACAGGACATGCTTGAGATGATCAGATGAGAGAAGGGAAAGGTCAGGAATAGTTTAAATTAAGATTGAAAAATTAAATTGGGTGAAAGGGGGGTGTAGCAAGTAGATTCAGGGCAGCTCACAGCCCAGCATAAACGCAAGGTGCTGTCACACAGCTTAAGTTATTTGTTTGATTTATTTTTATGACAAAATAATAAGGAAACATTGAAAACATACAACCCGTTGAGGAGACAGATAGGGTTGGGCAATTGCAAGGTTTTGTTTGTTTAGCATAATCTCTTTTGTTATATTTTAGCTTTCAACATGGAACATGCCTCTCTGGAGCTTCTCTCCTGATGCTACCCCGCCAAAGACCCCTATCCATAGAGACTATGTCAGCTCCCAAACAGACAACAACAAACCAAAACTAGCAATAAACAATTTAAACATAAATAATAACAAATTAAGAACAATACAGAATCCAAATCTGAACCGAAGAATAAAACAGTGAAATGTGGATTATTAAATATTAGGTCTCTCTCTTCAAAGTCTCGGTTAGCTCACGCCAAGCGGTCACAGCAGATGGCTGCCCATACCTGAGCATGGTTCTGGCGGAGGTTTCTTCCTGTTAAAAAAGGGAGTTTTTCCTTGCCACTGTTGCCAAAGTGGCTATACTATAGTCTGCAAACAAAGAACTGAATTGAGGTAAAAGAAGCAGGGAGAATGAATCCGCAAGGGAAGCAGCAGGCTTATAAAGGACAACAGCAAAGGGTGTAGGTAACTGCTGAAGAGGAGGAAGGCATCAATAGGTTGGAGGAGGCCAGACGGGCCCAACAGGAGACTTCTTCCCAGGAAAGAGGGTGGTCTTTGAAAGGAGCCACGCTGGACGGGTCCTTACGAGGTCATTGCCAGAACAACTACAGCAGTTCAACTAAAAGGGAAGGTGATACGTGGTATCATTGGTCGCAGTGTGCTCCAGCACATGAGAGTTTGGTAGAGGAAAACTCCTCTTCAACTAACACGGGTGTCAACGAGCAGAGGTAGAATAAATCCTCTCACCTGTGCAACGGGCCAACCAGTAGTCTACCTGGGGGGCTGAAGAGAGAAGAGCAGCAGTTGAGAAGGTCGCCAACAGAAAGGAGCGGTGACAAATTGAGGACTCCACAAAAGCAGGGGAGTTTCTTTCCAGGATACAAAGTTTCCTTCTTCTTTCAGCTCTCAGCGAAGGCGGTCGCACTTTTCTCCTCTCCTGCCCTTATCTTCCCTGCTTAGCTTCTTGTGTCCTTGTCTTGTCTGAGTTTCTTACTTCCCTGGAACACTCTCTCACAGTCTGTGTCTAAAACCTAAAGAGAATTATGGATTTGATCAACTGGTCTCTGAATGCTATTGACACCCTCTTCTCAACGAGAAGTTTGGGCTCGGGAGAGCCTGAGTGCCCTGGAGGGACTTTCCCTGCTGGATACACGATGGACGGGTGGCAGAAATGGAGGATCGTGTGCCTGGCGGGACTGTCGATCGAGGACGCTGAAGATATCTACCTATTCGGAACCATGATAACAGGGTTCTTGCTGATCGGAGCTGGCTTGGCCCTGGCTTATCGGAGAATTAAGACAGCGGAACCGGCTGCTCAAACCCCCACAAAGCTGCCCGCTGAGATTGGATTGACTGGACGAGACTCGGCTTCTCAGAAAAGGCTCACAGACAGGGACATGGTCAAGAGCTTGGAGGCTATTGCGGCTGCAGTGAATACTCAGAATAACATCTCTGAGCGGATACTGGGATACACCAGGGAGGAATCAGCTCAAATCAACAACTATGGGCGAAAGCTGGAAAACATCACGGATCAGTTGGCTGCGGTCGCGAGGTCTCAGAATCTGCTCTGTGAGCAAAAGATTGACAAGACCACGGAATTGAAGGTAAACAACATCATGGAGAAACTGACGGCTATCCAACGGGAGATGGAGAGATCAGTGTCGGAGTGCTAAAACAAAAACAGCTCGAAATTCTCATGAGTTGTTGGAAAGAAATCGCCATCTTAATGCGGCTACCCCTCCGGCGCCAGCTGCGGGCTCAAGGCTGGAGCCGATCAAAACAATCCCAGATAACGAGTGTGTTTAGACTGTTCCTCCCTATTCCATGCAAGGCCACCTGAGTTGGCTGGAAGACTGTTTACTTAGCCTGGCAGGGCGAAGGACACTGTCTCAGCTTGACTCTGGACATACACACACAAATACACATACACTGATTTGCACACACTGATCCCCCCTCCCCTTCCAAACGCCTTCGATGCTTGTGCCCTGCCGGAGAAGATGGTAGTCAACTGGACCAGCGCAGGCATGCTGCAGGACCGGAAGCGCTGTCTGCACCGGCTCTCTCTCACCCTTTCCCCACCCTGTTGCTTGTCTTGTGTTTCTATGGTGTATTGATAGTCATGTGCTTTTTGTGCTGAGGTGTTTTTTTCTGTTATCAAACTGTTCTCCCACTAGGAGCTCAGTCTGAGTGGAGTTTTTTTCTCCTCCTCTCTCCTCATGTTACATATTTTCGTTGTTTTTTCTTCCTATCAGCCTACCTTCTGACATGTCTCCCCAATGTGATGTTTGTGTAATGTTGGTCAGAAGGTTCCTTTGTAAGTGCGCATGCGCCATTAGCGTGCTGCCTGCTGTAACCCTAATTTCCCTCGGGATTAATAAAGTATATTGATTGATTGATTGATTGATTATATAACATGATGCAAACACGTGCATCAGAGACACGCAATGAGAAGAAACTTATTAAAATGTTCCTTACCACTACATGTTTATTGTATGCAGTGATATTAACCATGGCTGTGTTGTTTACTGTTTATATTTTGCAGGGCACTCCAGACCCCTTGTCTGAACACGGACGCCAGTCCAGTCCAGCGCTTCCTGAGACTATAGTTGCTAAAACGGGATCGGTAAAAAGACTAAAGCGTGAGGTGTCAGGTAAAGGTGATGAGTGTCTCAGCAGCAATAATGGCATAGAGTTGAATTATGTTAAAGGGTCTACCAGCTCATTCACTTTGATTTGTGTGACGTCATTAAGTGTACAGGAGCTAATAGTAGTTGGAGAGCGTATGATGTACAGGTCTGCAATCACCCAATGATATGCTTAGGTAAATTTAATTGATCCAAAGTCTAAGCCGCTCGCAGAAAGTTCTATCACCATTCTGACTGATCAGATGCTAACTTCGAGAACAGTAGCTCAAAAGCAACAGGAACCAAAAGGGAGAGTACTTGTGACCACAGATTACTCTAGACTGAAGCTTAAGGATTTAATCGAGCGTGCCACTGGTTTCAAGGACAGTAACCTCTGGCTTGATTGGGTGGCTCAAAATGCTAGAGAACCTGGGGCGGTCTGCTTGCCTCCACCCCGGGGGAAAGGGTCACATCTCTTGGGTCTGGGTGCCGTTTCCCCCTCTGGGGGCGAGGGTACCTGGACCTGGGGCATAGAGTATGTTTGGGGAGTATGATTGTGTGTACATGTCTCTGTATGTCTGTCCCTACGTTGGGTGAGTGCTGAGTGTTTGTATATGTGTGCATGAGGGTGGGAAAGCATGTTTGTGTCTGTGTGTGCCTGATTGTCTGTGTCTATATGTCAGGTCGGGTCTTAGACTCCACCTCCCTGGGTACTCCCAGGCCCTCCAAGTGTGGAGGCCTATCTCACCTCACCACACTCCCTGCTGGTAACTGATGCCCTCAGGGGTTAGTGCATTGGTGGTTGTTGGTGTCCGGGGCTGGGCGCTCAGGTATGCGCCGGCTCACTCCCGGTGGCTACTTGGCGGGGCCTGGTGCCTGTCGCTCGGTCAGGCCTCTTCCGGGGCAAAGGGGGCCCTCGGGCCTCCGGCCTCGGGGCCTGCAACTCGGTTCACTCTGGCACAGCTGGCTGCCGGCAGAGCCGGCGGGCGCGCCGGTGCAGCCCCCTCTGGCTTCTGCTCCGTGGCTACTGGGTGACCCCCTCGTCTGGGGATCTCCTCAGCCCTTCCCAGGAAGGTGGCACGGATGCCCCTCCGGTGGTCCTCCTTGGGCTCTCGCACTCTGGGGCCTCGGGATGTCTGGAGCCTGGATCTCCTCCATGCCTACTTCATGCCCTGTAGTGATGGGTCGTTCGCGAACGAAATGGCTCTTAGAGCCGGATCTTTGACGTGAACGACGCGAGCCGGCTCCTTATCGCGAGCCGTCACGTGGGTTTTTTTTTTTTTTTCTTTCTCTCAGCCTCTCTCTCGCACTTTTTTCTGCTTCACTCCGCACGCGAGCCTTGTGCTTTAAGCTGGGCAGAGGGGGGAGGGGCGGTAGTTACACTCAGTAGCACAGGAACAGAGCCAGAGGGAGAGAAAGAAAGCCAGGGACAACAACGTCACATTAGAAAGGTATAGTAATCATCCACAACTATTTTCAGTTGCAGATGATAAAGGATTCAGAAAGTTTTTTCATGCGGGCCCATATGACAGAGAATATGCATGTTCTTTTTGTTTTCATATTTTAATTTATATTTAATTGTGTTGTGGTTTGCAGTGTTTTGTGTTGTTTCACTTTAAATTTGTAAAAGGAAAAAGCTGAAAATTTAAATAGTTAAAAGTTGAAATGTGAATAGTTGATTTTTGTATTATATGATTTATTTATTACATTTTATATGGAGTGAATAAATAAAAGTATATTTACGGTGGCCCCTAGAGACAAAGCACATAAAAACTTCAAATCACGTACAAACCCTGAAGCACGTACAAACTCCAAAACACGTAAAAACACGTACAAACTCCAAAACACGTAAAAACTCCAAAACACGTAAAAACACGTACAAACTCCGAAGCACATAAAAACTCAAAACACGTACAAAAGACAACAGAAGTGCTCCAGTATGCTCGGCGCATTGTTGAGCTTTTGTTACCTAGTGGCTACACAAGCCAGCAAGTACCAACGACCGGATTTGGTGTGTGGTAGTAACAGTTAAATGAACATTGTTTTTAAATTATTTGAATATATATGAGTGCCTGTGTATAAATACACAAACAATACACACATGCTTTCAATTGTGTAATTTAAGTGATCTAGTAGCTCTGCTTTGGAAGTTCAGTTCATGCTAGAAATGTGTTTTGGAGTTTGTACGTGTTTTGTCTCTAGGGGCCACCGCATATATTTATATATAAACATATATAAATAAAACCACTTTTTTTACGTTAGTAATTCCTTTTGTGCATAATTTTATATTATTGTTAATAATAAATTAATTAAAGCAACTAAACAACCTGAAGAGCCGGTTCGGAGCCGAAAGAGCCGGCTCTTTTTAGTGGGCCGAACCGAAAGAGCCGGATCTCTAAAAAGAGCCGGAAATCCCATCACTAATGCCCTGGGGGACGGGGCTATGGTCCTCCACACCCTCTAGCAGACCGTTACATGGGGAAACCTTTTGTATACAAGCGCGTTGATCCACACAGGTGTGCACACGGGTGTTAACTCTTCGTAGACATAAACTACACCTTTCTTAGCTGCTACTTCAAAGCACATTGTGCGCTGTCTGTCCTGCGTGTTGCACAACAACTTTCAATATTTAGTATTTACTGCCGTTCACACTTAGCTAGATTAACGTGATGGTGTTGTGTTTAGTATGTTGCTTTGTTTTTGTTTGTTTTTTTTTCTTGCTTGTCTTCTCTTCTTTTTCTCTCAACAGGTGATCCAGGAGATTTTTTTTTTTTCTCTTTCTCTTTGTCTTTGTAAGTGCCCTTTCTCACTGTCCCTTTTACCTTCTGTTTTTCTTTTCCTTCCTCTCTTTCTTTCTCCCTTTCCTATCCCCCAATCATGTCTGTCCCATCTGTAACAACTGAAAATAAAATAAAATAAATGATAACAACAAAGGTTGATCAAATGGACCAATACGGCAATGCCATGATGATCCATTTGGCAGAATAAATCCATTTGGCATCCTTGTTGGTCTTCAGACAACAATTCTGACGGCTAAAGAACCAAATGGGACAGACAAAACAAGAAAAAAAAAAAAAAAAAAAATGCTAGAGAACAACATGTATCTGATTATGTTGCCTGTGCTTCAGCCAGGCCACGTTTGTCTACAGAGCGACTGGGAGCTCCACTCATACTGATTGGAAACCAGGTAAAGACTATTTCGCAACATAACATGCAAACTTTAGCTGCCAGACATAAGAGACAGATTTTGGCCAAAAGAGGGACCTAGGGTACACATGCTTATGATCCTCGCCTGAACTCACTGACCTGGATAGACTCCATAGGAGTGCCTAGGGGAGTTCCAGACGAGTACAAGCTGGTAAATCCGATAACGGCAGGATTTGAGAGTATATTTCTTTGGGTAACGCCTAATAAAATGTTGACCGCATTAACTATGTTCATTACAACCTGCTGAGATTCTCTAACCTAACCAGGGATGCCATGATGGGGTTTGAAGAACGATTGGGTCCGAGGTTGCTGATGGGAGTGCAAAATCAAATGGCCCTTGACGTAAGAGGGGAGGCTATGCGCCATGTTCGGAGACATGTGCTGCACTTTTATCCCTATTAATACTGCCCGAGATGGCTCAGTAACCTGAGCTCTGGAGGGTCTGAAGATTTTGTCTAAAACAATGCATGAGCACTCAGGTATCGAAAATCTGCTGGCGTCCCGGATGACATCTGTGTTTGGTCAATGGAAAGGTGTGGCTATGTCAGTGATATGCTCATTGGCTGTATTTTTGGGAATGTTGGTTATCGCTGATTGTTGTATCATTCCTTGTGTATGAGGACTGTTGGTAAAGATAATGGGTTGTGAACCCTGGCTGGGTTGAGGGCATCTACCAGATGAATTTAGAACCCATAGAGCCGAGCAGGGAGTGATACAACACGAAGTGTGGTGACATTCCTGGGTGGAATGTCAAAAGAGGGAATGTTGGGATTCAGAGATTCTTTTATTGCTATTATATAATCCGCCTTATGATGAATGCATTGATAACGTGTTTTACAGTATTATTTTAACAGTAATATTGTTCACAGGGTTCTTATTGCATTGAATATGTTTGTCATCACATTAACCTTTCTATTCACAGGTTTATTTATGATCATTCTATACACAATGCATAATTGTGCTTGTTTAGAGTTGATGTTCCATCCAAGAGGGTTTTAAGCTTCACTGGTGAGAGTGTCCAGGTGATACATGTTGAGGGAAGATGAGAACATAGCAGGTTGATTACATGCATGCTTACAATACACACAAATCTAGTAGCAGGCCTGAGTGCTGGCCCAAGTGTCTTTGACCTTTTTGTAACTGGCTGCCCTTTTACCTACTTAGTAGCAGATGACGGGAGGCAATAACCAGCCCTCAGACACTCTGAAGGCTTAAGACTATGATTGTACATTAAAGGTGTTGCAGAAACGGGAAGTTATATGTCTGGTTCATGTCTGTTTATAACTATTAAAGATGTACAAGATATTGCCTGTACGTGATGAACTCTTGACTTGTGTTGACGCCATGGGGGGGCGGATACCCCAGTGTGCCATGGGGGGGCGTATACCCCAGTGCCTTATAAATGATCTTCACATATATTTTTGTCAGAGGACATATCCTGTTATGTCTTCTCCGCTGCCAATAAACTCATCGTTTGATTGCACTTTTCTGGAAGCCTCCGTCGTTTGTTGTCTGGTCTGCAGTTGATCGATCTCGCTTCAGCTTCCAGGTCTGTAGCCTCACCATCACTGAGTGGCTGTGGCTACAATGTAGCTGCCATCATCAGTGTGTGAATGGGTGGATGACTGGTTGTGTAAAGCGCTTTGGGGTCCTTAGGGACTAGTAAAGCGCTATACAAATACAGATCATTTACCATTTTACTGATTGGAAGGTTGGTGGTTCGATTCCTGGCTTCCCCTAGTCTGCATGCTAAATATCCTTGGGCAAGATACTAACCCCAAATTGCTCTCCGATGCATCCATTGGAGTATGAATGTGTGTGAATGTCAGTTAGAAAATGTGCTTGTGCGAATTGGTATGAATGGATGAATGCACAAGTTGTATAAAGCGCTTTGAGTGCTCAGAAGAGTAGAAAAGCGCTATATAAGAACCAGTCCATTTACCATTTACCATGGCATGTTGAGACCCCCACCCAGGTATCACCTGGGGAATTTCCCCTCAGCATTAACTCTTTGTCTTGGTTTCACAGCTCAAACTGGGGGAGGGTCTCCTAGAAATCTACTCCTAAGTTTATGACACACTCAGGCCTCTATTACATACAGGGCAGTGTCAGTGTTTCTACAATAATTTTAACACATTTCTGAACTCTAAAATAGGTTAAACATATCTTAAACAGTAAATGTGCCCTCTTACGTGACTCTTATGGTTTTGTGAGGAGTTTCTTTCTGTGTCTGTAAACCTGATAAACTGCATTCTACCAATGTGACATCATTGGCATCATCAGCTTGCAGTCAGGTGAGATGTACAGACTTCTTGTTTCTGAGTCAGATACAACACAGACATTCCTGCGTGAGGACGTCCAATCTCTTCCTCACACTTTCTTCCCATCATTTTAAGGTGAAACAATAATGACAGGTGAGTGAGAACAAACACAGCAGCTTTTATTCCTGCGTCTCTGTTCTGGATAATGGTGTTTCTGTCATTTCTGACAGAAAGTAAAAAAAAATATATTTATGGAATTAAAAGTTCTAAATTCAAAATCCTGTTGTGTCAGAGGAAGGTGTTCTGATTCTGACCAGCATGTTAAAGTAGAAATACTGCTACTTCAGGTAAGGGCTGATACCTGGCACATTGTGACGGACCTTCAGTCCTTCTGATGTGGTATTTTTGATGTAACTTTAATTCAATGAAGAAAACTTGTCAGCTTGTCTCGGTGACATGAAATTGAGGAAGACCACATCAGCTCAGGACTCCTCTCCTGTCTCTACAAAGAAGGAAAACATATTGCGCTTTATAATGACCTGTATTGTAAAGCGCTATACAAATACAGGCCATTTACCATTTTACCATTTATTGTTCAGAGTATCTGAATTAGACAGAAACTGAAATATATTTGTTGGTTTTCAACACGCCTGTCCTTTTTCACTGGAAATATGAGTGCTTTAGAGGTCAGTTCATCATCATGATTATGAAAAGTAAAGTCACATGATCCATCAAATGCTGGCTGAAGCTACATCATTTATTTATTTATTTTTAGAAAGAGGGGCAATACATATTAATGAACATTTTAATAAATGTAAATATGCCAGATTATAGCCTTGGGCTAATTTCCATCTGCAAACCTTTTGGCAGGTTGGTGTTAAACACAAGTTAGTAAAAACATACAGAGACACTATTTACAGGTCATGTGAAAAGGACAAAAACAGTCATCACACATCTCATTAAGCCCATTTCATGTTTCATGAAGTTTCCTTCTGTGAGGACGAGTCGATCAGCCTGAAAAAGTTTTATTAATCTTTCAGTGGAACAGACTATGGCAGGCACAATGAAACAGAGATCTCTGGGCTTCCAGGTCTGTAGCCTCACCATCACTGAGTGGATGCAGTGAGCTCTCGTTTCAGGCTTATCACAGCGACCAACAACAGCTTAGACAAAGACTGCATTCCAGTCAAAGGAATTTCTATTACTGTTCGTGCACGACAATGACTTACTGGAGCATGTAGATGAGTCATTGTCATGACATTTATTCTACCTGTTCATTTCCTGCTGTCACAGCTGAAATGTGCAGAAACAAGTCCAGATAAATGTAATCAAAGCACTTTAAAAAAAGTAAAAAGTTAACACCAATAACCTGGTGTCACAGCAGCTGGAAAAAAAGGGCCCAGAGGCACCGGTGTCTGGCAGCCTGGCCTCTGTCAGTGCTCCCCAGGGTGGCTGTGGCTACAATGTAGCTGCCATCATCAGTGTGTGAATGGGTGGATGACTGGTTGTGTAAAGTGCTTTGGGGTCCTTAGGGACTAGTAAAGCGCTATACAAATACAGATCATTTACCATTTTACTGATTGGAAGGTTGGTGGTTCGATTCCTGGCTTCCCCTAGTCTGCATGCTAAATATCCTTGGGCAAGATACTAACCCCAAATTGCTCTCCGATGCATCCATTGGAGTATGAATGTGTGTGAATGTCAGTTAGAAAATGTGCTTGTGCGAATTGGTATGAATGGATGAATGCACAAGTTGTATAAAGCGCTTTGAGTGCTCAGAAGAGTAGAAAAGCGCTATATAAGAACCAGTCCATTTACCATTTACCATGGCATGTTGAGACCCCCACCCAGGTATCACCTGGGGAATTTCCCCTCAGCATTAACTCTTTGTCTTGGTTTCACAGCTCAAACTGGGGGAGGGTCTCCTAGAAATCTACTCCTAAGTTTATGACACACTCAGGCCTCTATTACATACAGGGCAGTGTCAGTGTCTCTACAATAATTTTAACACATTTCTGAACTCTAAAATAGGTTAAACATATCTTAAACAGTAAATGTGCCCTCTTACGTGACTCTTATGGTTTTGTGAGGAGTTTCTTTCTGTGTCTGTAAACCTGATAAACTGCATTCTACCAATGTGACATCATTGGCATCATCAGCTTGCAGTCAGGTGAGATGTACAGACTTCTTGTTTCTGAGTCAGATACAACACAGACATTCCTGCGTGAGGACGTCCAATCTCTTCCTCACACTTTCTTCCCATCATTTTAAGGTGAAACAATAATGACAGGTGAGTGAGAACAAACACAGCAGCTTTTATTCCTGCGTCTCTGTTCTGGATAATGGTGTTTCTGTCATTTCTGACAGAAAGTAAAAAAAAATATATTTATGGAATTAAAAGTTCTAAATTCAAAATCCTGTTGTGTCAGAGGAAGGTGTTCTGATTCTGACCAGCATGTTAAAGTAGAAATACTGCTACTTCAGGTAAGGGCTGATACCTGGCACATTGTGACGGACCTTCAGTCCTTCTGATGTGGTATTTTTGATGTAACTTTAATTCAATGAAGAAAACTTGTCAGCTTGTCTCGGTGACATGAAATTGAGGAAGACCACATCAGCTCAGGACTCCTCTCCTGTCTCTACAAAGAAGGAAAACATATTGCGCTTTATAATGACCTGTATTGTAAAGCGCTATACAAATACAGGCCATTTACCATTTTACCATTTATTGTTCAGAGTATCTGAATTAGACAGAAACTGAAATATATTTGTTGGTTTTCAACACGCCTGTCCTTTTTCACTGGAAATATGAGTGCTTTAGAGGTCAGTTCATCATCATGATTATGAAAAGTAAAGTCACATGATCCATCAAATGCTGGCTGAAGCTACATCATTTATTTATTTATTTTTAGAAAGAGGGGCAATACATATTAATGAACATTTTAATAAATGTAAATATGCCAGATTATAGCCTTGGGCTAATTTCCATCTGCAGACCCTCTGGCAGGTTGGTGTTAAACACAAGTTAGTAAAAACATACAGAGACACTATTTACAGGTCATGTGAAAAGGACAAAAACAGTCATCACACATCTCATTAAGCCCTTTTCATGTTTCATGAAGTTTCCTTCTGTGAGGACGAGTCGATCAGCCTGAAAAAGTTTTATTAATCTTTCAGTGGAACAGACTATGGCAGGCACAATGAAACAGAGATCTCTGGGCTTCCAGGTCTGTAGCCTCACCATCACTGAGTGGATGCAGTGAGCTCTCGTTTCAGGCTTATCACAGCGACCAACAACAGCTTAGACAAAGACTGCATTCCAGTCAAAGGAATTTCTATTATTGTTCGTGCACGACAATGACTTACTGGAGCATGTAGATGAGTCATTGTCATGACATTTATTCTACCTGTTCATTTCCTGCTGTCACAGCTGAAATGTGCAGAAACAAGTCCAGATAAATGTAATCAAAGCACTTTAAACAAAGTAAAAAGTTAACACCAATAACCTGGTGTTACAGCAGCTGGAAAAAAAGGGCCCAGAGGCACCGGTGTCTGGCAGCCTGGCCTCTGTCAGTGCTCCCCAGGGTGGCTGTGGCTACAATGTAGCTGCCATCATCAGTGTGTGAGTGGGTGGATGACTGGTTGTGTAAAGCGCTTTGGGGTCCTTAGGGACTAGTAAAGCGCTATACAAATACAGATCATTTACCATTTTACTGATTGGAAGGTTGGTGGTTCGATTCCTGGCTTCCCCTAGTCTGCATGCTAAATATCCTTGGGCAAGATACTAACCCCAAATTGCTCTCCGATGCATCCATTGGAGTATGAATGTGTGTGAATGTCAGTTAGAAAATGTGCTTGTGCGAATTGGTATGAATGGATGAATGCACAAGTTGTATAAAGCGCTTTGAGTGCTCAGAAGAGTAGAAAAGCGCTATATAAGAACCAGTCCATTTACCATTTACCATGGCATGTTGAGACCCCCACCCAGGTATCACCTGGGGAATTTCCCCTCAGCATTAACTCTTTGTCTTGGTTTCACAGCTCAAACTGGGGGAGGGTCTCCTAGAAATCTACTCCTAAGTTTATGACACACTCAGGCCTCTATTACATACAGGGCAGTGTCAGTGTCTCTACAATAATTTTAACACATTTCTGAACTCTAAAATAGGTTAAACATATCTTAAACAGTAAATGTGCCCTCTTACGTGACTCTTATGGTTTTGTGAGGAGTTTCTTTCTGTGTCTGTAAACCTGATAAACTGCATTCTACCAATGTGACATCATTGGCATCATCAGCTTGCAGTCAGGTGAGATGTACAGACTTCTTGTTTCTGAGTCAGATACAACACAGACATTCCTGCGTGAGGACGTCCAATCTCTTCCTCACACTTTCTTCCCATCATTTTAAGGTGAAACAATAATGACAGGTGAGTGAGAACAAACACAGCAGCTTTTATTCCTGCGTCTCTGTTCTGGATAATGGTGTTTCTGTCATTTCTGACAGAAAGTAAAAAAAAATATATTTATGGAATTAAAAGTTCTAAATTCAAAATCCTGTTGTGTCAGAGGAAGGTGTTCTGATTCTGACCAGCATGTTAAAGTAGAAATACTGCTACTTCAGGTAAGGGCTGATACCTGGCACATTGTGACGGACCTTCAGTCCTTCTGATGTGGTATTTTTGATGTAACTTTAATTCAATGAAGAAAACTTGTCAGCTTGTCTCGGTGACATGAAATTGAGGAAGACCACATCAGCTCAGGACTCCTCTCCTGTCTCTACAAAGAAGGAAAACATATTGCGCTTTATAATGACCTGTATTGTAAAGCGCTATACAAATACAGGCCATTTACCATTTTACCATTTATTGTTCAGAGTATCTGAATTAGACAGAAACTGAAATATATTTGTTGGTTTTCAACACGCCTGTCCTTTTTCACTGGAAATATGAGTGCTTTAGAGGTCAGTTCATCATCATGATTATGAAAAGTAAAGTCACATGATCCATCAAATGCTGGCTGAAGCTACATCATTTATTTATTTATTTTTAGAAAGAGGGGCAATACATATTAATGAACATTTTAATAAATGTAAATATGCCAGATTATAGCCTTGGGCTAATTTCCATCTGCAAACCTTTTGGCAGGTTGGTGTTAAACACAAGTTAGTAAAAACATACAGAGACACTATTTACAGGTCATGTGAAAAGGACAAAAACAGTCATCACACATCTCATTAAGCCCATTTCATGTTTCATGAAGTTTCCTTCTGTGAGGACGAGTCGATCAGCCTGAAAAAGTTTTATTAATCTTTCAGTGGAACAGACTATGGCAGGCACAATGAAACAGAGATCTCTGGGCTTCCAGGTCTGTAGCCTCACCATCACTGAGTGGATGCAGTGAGCTCTCGTTTCAGGCTTATCACAGCGACCAACAACAGCTTAGACAAAGACTGCATTCCAGTCAAAGGAATTTCTATTACTGTTCGTGCACGACAATGACTTACTGGAGCATGTAGATGAGTCATTGTCATGACATTTATTCTACCTGTTCATTTCCTGCTGTCACAGCTGAAATGTGCAGAAACAAGTCCAGATAAATGTAATCAAAGCACTTTAAAAAAAGTAAAAAGTTAACACCAATAACCTGGTGTCACAGCAGCTGGAAAAAAAGGGCCCAGAGGCACCGGTGTCTGGCAGCCTGGCCTCTGTCAGTGCTCCCCAGGGTGGCTGTGGCTACAATGTAGCTGCCATCATCAGTGTGTGAATGGGTGGATGACTGGTTGTGTAAAGTGCTTTGGGGTCCTTAGGGACTAGTAAAGCGCTATACAAATACAGATCATTTACCATTTTACTGATTGGAAGGTTGGTGGTTCGATTCCTGGCTTCCCCTAGTCTGCATGCTAAATATCCTTGGGCAAGATACTAACCCCAAATTGCTCTCCGATGCATCCATTGGAGTATGAATGTGTGTGAATGTCAGTTAGAAAATGTGCTTGTGCGAATTGGTATGAATGGATGAATGCACAAGTTGTATAAAGCGCTTTGAGTGCTCAGAAGAGTAGAAAAGCGCTATAAGCAGTCCATTTACCATTTACCATTACAATAGCAGCCCCTCTCACTCAGTTTTTGCATTTGCTTTTGGCCAGATCACTCACACTCTCAACATTTCGCTCAAGTCTTTCTGTACACTGTTATATTTGTACCACATAACCAACCAATCACAGACTTGAATGTAAAAAATTCTGATCGGCTGTTTTGTTCTCCAATCACCTCGCTAGCTACTGTAGCCAAACACAGGCAAATATCCCAGAATTAATTTAGTTCAAAACTCAAACGAGGCAGTGGCGGAGGAACTCAGTTTGATATATTACTCTCTCTGGATCACAAAATAAACTTTTAAGATATTTTAACCTCATGCCCCCTGATGTAAAATGTTGTGTTCTCATTTAAACAGTTGACTCTGAATTGAATCTAACATGAAAAAATATTTAAATTCAAGAGGAAACATTTTCATAATAAAACAGGTGAGATTCAAAATAGACTGACAGCTCCCCAAGTAAGACTTCAGTATTAAATAAAACGGTCCAGTTATTATGCTGAACTTTAACCTACAATCCACCGCCTTTCATTGTTTATACTGTTACAAAAACAAACATAAAAATGAAAAATCACCATTGGCCACCAGGCAAATGCCCGGCATGCCCAATGGCGAATCCAGCTGTGCGGACAGGCATCTCTGAAAAACGTTAGAGCAGTTTTGCAAATATCTGATGTTTTGATAAATCGAGCAGATATTTGTTTATACAGCAACATTCAGGCCTGTAAATGTCTTAAATGTTCCTCAGTCACTGCCTCCTTTGAGTTTTGGATGCTGGACGACGTGCATTCTGGGCTATTTGCCTGGGTTTGGCTACATTAGCTAGCGATTGGTTGGTTTTGTGCCACAAATACAACGGTGTACAGAATGGGCTGAATGTGCAGGGTCAGTGATGTTGAGAGCGCGAGCGACACACTACGAGCAGGTCCACAGAGATCTGGGCAAAAGCAAGAGCAGGGTCGAGAGGGGCTCTTATTGTGTGTGTATATGGAAATTAGCAAACACTAAACTACACTTTTTGCACGCAGCAGTGAATTTTTTTCATTCAAATTAGCTTTTCTTCGCTCAAAAGAAATTTCTCCTCAAAATGCAACACTTGTACTGGCAAATTCTTTTTATGTGCGCTCAAATTTTTTTTACGTGAGCTTAGAATTGTGGGACAAAAATAATGCCATACTCAGGTGGGGTCCTCCAGGAAATTCAGTTTCCAGCAGCAGAAGACTGACAGAAATTTATATATTACACAATATAATATAAAATAAAGGAGAATAAAAGTATATGAACATAAGCGTAAATATATCGCATATATACGCGTATAAATACAAAATATATAAATAGGAATAGCAGTTGTTGTGGAAATTTATTAACAAAGCCTGCAGACACGATGAGCAGGGGGCACTGAGAGTTGTCTCTGACAATGAACAGTTCAGGTCCCTTTTAAACACAGTCATGGAACAAAAGGCTTTTACAGTTGCAGTTCACACCTTGGCTCCAAACAGAAAAACCTCTATCATCTGCGAGACTCTCCCCCACTGTTGGGTCAAGCCTTCCTGTGTGAGCTTTCGTCTCCTGAGAAACATTCACCAGGTTCTCACAGTCTGTTTCCCAGCGTGAATGAGGTGTGAACCAGACATACTAAACTAAGTAACATCAAAGCATTTCATCGAGGCAATACATTAAAGAGAAATCCCACTACACAGTGAAATATTGTCATCAATGAGATGTAGACAGCCAAAAGTCTCTTGCACAGTGACAAACACTACAGCTTAGTTTTCTCCTGCTACGTCTGTCTGTAAACCTGATAAACTGGATTCTGCCATGGTAACAGCATTGGCATCATGAGTTTGCAGTCAGGTGAGATGTACAGATTCTTTGTCTTTCATTCAGATACAACACAGACAAACCTGAGTGAGAACAACCAAAGCAGCTTTTATTCTTGGGTATTTTCTCTGGACAATGACGTTTTTGTCATTTCTGAGGAAAATAAAATCACAATAGACTCCAAATGTCAAACCAACTTCACCCCCCATCAGATTTGCACACTGTTGGACCTCTGCCTTACAACTACATATTTTAAATACAACGAGGGTTTTTACAGACAGAAACATAGATGTGCCATGGGCTCTCCAGTATCACCTATTGTAGCCAACCTTTACATGGAGGAAGTGGAAGGAAAGGCTCTTGGCTCTTTTAAAGGGAGAGTACCCAGCCACTGGTACAGATATGTAGACGGCACCTGGGTCAAAATCAAAACACAAGTGGAATCCTTCACGTCTCACATTAACGCCGTGGTTAAAAACGTAAAGTTCACTAGAGAAGACACCAAGGATAACTGTTTGCCTTTCCTGGACTCCGCCGTGTGCATTGAAGAGAATGGCAACCTCAACACTTTCGTTTACTGGAAGCCCACACACATGGACCAGTACCTCCTCTTTGACTCCCATCACCCTCTGGAACACAAACTTGGAGTAATCAGGACCCTACACCACCAGGCAGAACATGTTCCCTCTAAGCCTGAAGGGAAAAAGAAGGAACACACACATGTAAAGGAAGCTCTTAAAGGGTTGGGGGGATAGAGTGTAGGTCTGTGTCAGTGTACAGGAGTATATGTACGTATATGTGTGTGTGGTTGTGTGTGTTCCATGTTCAGCCGAGAGAAAGTGTCCCTTCACCTGGTTAGGCAAAAGTCAACAATCTTCGATCAACGCTGGTGGCCTTGAATGAGGGGAGAGATGATAGTCTCATTATCTAATGGAGAATTTTGTTATTCCCGTCAGCATTTGCCTTGAGCATCCAGCTTGAGCCAGGGGGGGCGCATGAGATGAAAATGGTAGTTGTTTTGGTTAATGCGAACAAACCGCTTACAGTTTTACAGTTGGTCTAATGTCCATCATTGGTCACCAGGTCTCTCAATTCCCGTTGTTCTGCTCCAAGATCTTATCCATATTCCAGAGCCATGAGCTTTGCCAAGATCAGCACCCTGAGTCAATACTTTGTAGAACCACCTTTTGCTGCAATTGCAGCTGCCAGTCTTTTAGGGTCTGTCTCTACCAGCTTTGAACATCTAGAGACTGAAATCCTTGCCCATTGTTCTTTGCAAAACAGCTCCAGCTCAGTCAGATTACATGGACAGTGTTTATGAACAGCAGTTTTCAGATCTTGCCACAGATTCTCAGTTGGATTTAGTTATGGAATAAATATATATTCTTACTGCTCATTTTCTAATTATATTGTTTTATATATTTTAATAATAAAGGCCTGTATTAAGCAAGGCCAGCTTTGACTCACAAAGTGCTCAGCCAGACTGAGAAACAGGAAGTTTAGTGCAGAGATGCAGAGGCATATTATTAAAATACAGGAAACCAGTACAGGGAGTAAAAGCGGAACTAAGTAACACACACACACATCAACTTAGGCCAGAAGAAGTTATTTTTATTGAAACTATGTGTGACATGTAAAGGACCAAAGTAACACCTATATGATACACATTTTTGGTTTCTAATGTTAGAGATTTGCAAAATGGCTTTGGGCTGTGCAGGTCTCTCTATTCCGGAAGATGATTGAATAAATAATTCTAAATATTTTGACTAACTGACTCAGTTAGTCAAAATATTTAGAATTATTTATTCTAAATATTGTTCTTTCTATTCAGTAAAAGAATGACAGGAACCCGATTTAATAATCTGGACTTTGACTGGGCCATTCTAACACATGGATATGTTTTGTTTTAAACCATTCCATTGTTGCCCTGGCTTTATGTTTAGGGTCGTTGTCCTGCTGGAAGGTGAACCTCCGCCCCAGTCTCAAGTCTGACTCCAAGAGGTTTTCTTCCAAGGTTGCCCTGTATTTGGCTCCATCCATCTTCCCATCAACTCTGACCAGCTTCCCTGTCCCTGCTGAAGAGAAGCACCTCCAGAGCATGATGCTGCCACCACCATATTTGACAGTGGGGATGGTGTGTTCAGAGTGATGTGCGGTGTTAGTTTTCCGCCACACATAGCGTTTTGCATTTTGGCCAAAAAGTACTGTCTTTAAACTCTCCCCCTTCCTATTTTTTTTCTTTATAACACTGTATAAGATCCCTACCATCACTTTCTCTTCTGTATCAGCTGATCATGGTGCTTCGTCACCATGTCCACAACAACACCCAGTCTTGTCCTGTGTTCAGTAAAGTTGAACCTTGCACCTTGCTGTCATGTCTTTTTCTGCTCGTCTTAATACTGAAATGCTGGATCACACCCAAATCTCACACTGAAAACCTCAGTAAAGACCTCTTTGTGAGTATTAGAGGACAGTAAAGAGATTACATGTTCAAAACACAGTCACCTGAAAACTACCTGACTTATACTTGGTGATTTATTTATTTTCAGTGTGTCATTTCTATGCACACTCACATAGGTTGAACTGTGCACACACAAAATGAGATGCATATGCATGAATAATTTTGATGCTGAGGTAACTCTTCTCCTCTGCTCTCTCATCCACTCAGCTTCAATAAAATTTAGCTAGATACGTGGAAGTTTTGAACCTGCAGAAAGAATTTGAAGAAACGGTGGAGAAAACTGTGGACAAGACAACAAAGGAAAAACTATGGAAGTCTTGGAAAAACAATGGAATGACAGTGTGAAAACTCTTCCCACAGAGTCAAAGATTAGGAAATACAAACTTGGTTTGGTCGGAAAGCATGATCCGTAAGTATTATTAAGCAAAGCATTTAATGTATCAATTAGTATATGTTAAAAGTGCAAATAAATGCTAAGGCATACATACAGATGATGATTTGCTGTTGTGACTGTCATACTGCTGTAGTGCTAAGCACTGCTGGCAGCCTGAATGTTAAATTGCCCCTGTTCCTGTGAGGCTTCCCTCCAGCCTGTCTGTCTCTTTGAGTTAGTTTTGCTGTATGTTCAGGGTGTCACCTGCCTCTAGTACACTGTCAGCTGGGACACCTATGACTGGTGATTTTGTATTGGTTATGACATGAATGGACAAAATGTGACATGATATTTAGGGCTGATATGAATGTAACCTTCTCGTTATTATGTTTCTTTTCTAAAGGTTAAAAACCAAAACGAAAGATATCAAGGACGTGGAAGTGGAAGCAGACCATATCCCTCCTAAATGTGTCTTTAAAAATGCAAATGAAAACACTTTCTACAAGGTGGCAAAGTGGCACCATGATCACAAAGACGATGACCTTAAAGATGAAGTTAAAAAAAGTTTAAGGAATACCATTCAGAATGTTGAGAGATGTATAAGAAAATCTGATGAAAGTCTAACAGATTGTAAAATCTTTAAAGCGATCAATCAGAAACAGGAATGGAAACAGGAAAGCCGTGAACAAAAAGCCATTAAAATTTGCATTATAAAGAATGAATATGAAAAGATGATCCTTGAAAAACTGAGGATTGAAACTGAAAATAATGCATCAAAACTGGAGAAACTTGAAGAAAGTATTTCTGATAATAAAGGAAAGCGGAGTCTTTGTCATCTGATTTGCAAAAGTGGAGACAAAGGGGCATGCAGAAATGTTTATAAAATACATCACAAACAAGGCCTCACTCATGGCAACTCTAAATGTGCTCAGGCTATCAGGTACGAGGAAATATTTTTTATGTTTGAGCTGAACTCAGATGTGGTTTTCTCTTCATGGCTTTATTTTTTTCTATTCTTTCTCAAAGAGAAATCCTTGAAGATGACCTTCTTTCTGTTGATGGAGAAAAACTGATAAAATGGTCCCTGATGTTGGCAAATCCAGAGGGTTCAAAATACATCAAACAGAAAGTTAAAGGTATTTTTACTCTCTCTCTCTCTCTCTCTCTCTCTCTCTCTCTCTCTATATATATATATATATATATATGTGTGTGTGTGTGTGTGTATATGTGTGTGTGTGTGTGTGTATATGTGTGTGTGTGTGTGTGTGATATAACACTTATTATGCCATCATGATAACAACAAGTACATACACATACCAGATGACATTACTGCAGGACAACAGACAGGTGTGGAGAACAGCTGGATTTAAACATCAGTCGTGAGACAAGTGAAGTAGGTTAAAGCAAGATGAAGGACTGGCCAAATAATAATATGCTTCACATAAAAAGCAAAAAGTGGAGAAAGCAAGACAACAAAATAAAACACTTTGTTACATTAAAAATGGCTCACTGACATTTAATCATCTTCAGGATGTATGAGGACAGAGGTGAAGTGCAGTATGATATAAAAAAGAAAATGCAACATAAATCCATAAAAAAGCCACAGAAAGTCTTTGGACTAGATTAAATAAATCTAAATCTTGTGGTTCATGTGTTTTGTGTACATGTTCAACAGCCTTATATTAAAAAACTGTTATTGATTTTATAGTTTTCTGGTGCGGATGGGTTGATCCTTCATCTTTAGTCAGAAATGAGGAAAGGCCAGGCTCACATGTGATAGTAGAAAAACAGAACTACAGTTATATCTGTCATGTGCTGCACATGTGACAACCTGTCATGCTACAAACTAGTCGGATGTACTACCTTTATACAGATACTGTCATCTGATTGTGCTGCTTGGCATGAGCACCAAAAATCAACCACAGAGAAGAAAGTGTCCATTCCAGCTGGAGCCACATGACTTATTCAGACTCTTTTCCACTGTGTTCATTCAGAAAGTGTCTATAGAGTGTCTTAGCATTACGGGCTAACAGCTGAATCCTCCTGTTTTTCTCCTCGTGTTTTAAAAATGAAAGATCAAGCACTGGTACATTTACAGTCCGTTTTCACTGAGTTCTGTCACTAGTTAGCTAACATATACTTTTTTTTTTTTTTTTTTGCCTGTCCCATTTGGTTCTTTAGCTGTCAGAATTGTTATCTGAAGACCAACAAGGATACCCAATGGATTTACTTTGCCAAATGGATCATCATGGCTCTGCCGTATTGGTCCATTTGATAAAACTTTGTTGTTATTATTTATTTTATTTTCAGACATGACTGAGGGATAGGAAAGGGAGAAAGAAAGATGAAGGAAAAGAAAAACAGAAGGGAAGAGGGACAGTGACAGAGGGCACTTAAAAAGAGAAAGAAGAGAAAAAAAATCTCCTGAATCACCCGTTGAGAGAAAAAGAAGAGAAAACAAGCAAAAAAAACCCCAAAACAAAGCAACATGCTAAACACAACACTGTCACGTTACTCTAGCTAAGTGTAAACAGCAGTAAATACTAAATATTGAATGTTGTTGTGTAGCAAGCAGGACCGACAGCGCACAATGTCCTGGGAAATAGCAGCCAATAAAGGTGTAGTTTATGTCTATGAACAGTGAACACCCGTGTGCACACCTGTGTGGATCAGCGCGCTTGTATTCAAAAGGTTTCCCCATGTAATGGTCTGCTAGAGGGTGTGGAGGGCCATAGCCCCGTCCCCCAGGGCATGAAGCAGGCATGGAGGAGATCCAGGCTCCAGACATTCAGAGGCCCCAGAGTGCGAGAGCCCAAGGAGTACCACCGGAGGGGCATCTGGGCCACCCTCCTGGGAAGGGCTGAGGAGATCCCCAGACGAGGGGTCACCCAGTAGGGCTGGATATCGTCACTGATTTCTAGAATCGGTTCAATTCCGATTCACAATGTCCTGAATCTATTTGATCCACGATTCGATTCAATTTGATTTGATTCAATTCCATTTGAATCTGGGAAATTTGTACTGTCAGAAATATTATAATTCAGATCGGGGGTGACAATAGGATCGGGGGTGACAATAGGTGACACGGGGGAGGCTCCCCCGTGTCACCTATTGTAGCCAACCTTTACATGGAGGAACACACTCAGACAGAAACTGGTTCACCCGAAAGACAAAACTCCAAAACACAGACTTAACAATGTGGTGTATGCTGTACAGTGCAGCGAGGAATGCCCAGACCTCTACATTGGAGAGACCAAACAGCCACTTCACAAGCGCATGGCACAACATAGAAGAGCCACCTCCACAGGACAAGACTCAGCAGTTCATCTGCATCTAAAGGACAAAGGTCACTCTTTCGAGGATGCCAATGTTCACATTGTGGACAGAGAGGACAGATGGTTTGACAGAGGAGTGAAAGAAGCCATTTACGTCCACTGTGAGCGACCATCTTTGAACAGAGGCGGGGGTTTACGACACCAACTGTCTGCCATCTATAATCCAGTTTTGAGATCCCTCCCCAGACGCCTCAACGCCCACTCACACCCTGGGCCATCTGACCTCAGGAAATCACATGATAGGGTAGGGCCAGGTTTCACAATGAGCTCACCCGAAATCCTGGCTGATTGGGACCCACACCCGCTTTCACACCTTGGCTCATGTGATTAGGTAGAGGATCATCAGGGGAGTCCTTTGTCCCTCTTTGGGGGGAAACTCCCACTGGGTTTAAATCTGGGACTCTCGGCCATTTGACCTTAGAACTGAAGAAGCTTCTCGGATGAGAGGTGAAACGTCTTCAAGCAACTTAAAGAAG
Source organism: Pelmatolapia mariae (assembly GCF_036321145.2). NCBI lineage: Eukaryota > Metazoa > Chordata > Actinopteri > Cichliformes > Cichlidae > Pelmatolapia > Pelmatolapia mariae. The sequence goes on from NC_086229.1 coordinate 30,796,304, forward strand.
TCCAGACGCTTTTCTTTGCAAACTCCTTTGACTACGATGACCTGGATCACTGAGAACCTTCAATAACAAATATAATTCAGATCAGTACATTTACATATTTTTGTATCTATAAAAAGGAAGCTGACACACGCAAGACTTTATTAAAGTTGTGAGCGTCACATCAGATGCCTTTGTGTCAAAGTAGCTGAAGATAAAACACAGAAAAACATTAAGGTGGTTTTCCTGGCCTGGGATTGTATAAAAATGTTCTGCAGTACAACAAAAACGAAAGAAAACCATTAATCAACATATGAGCATTACCTCTGATGTTACAGCGGTTTTATGAGAGACACAGCTAAGTGTTTTGCATTTTGCATAATTTTAAAAAGTTTAAATTTGTTCAGTATTTCAGGTAGGTTTTTCAGAAGTATGTAAAAAACACAAAAACAAAAACAACGGTAGACTTGTGCGTAACAAGCAAGCGAATAATACAGAAAACAGATTTTTAGACGGGAAACTGTTCTTGAAGTACAGAGAGAGAGAGAGAGAGAGAGAGAGAGAGAGAGAGCTGTGCATGAAGTGTGATTTTATCGTGGTGGAAGCAAAACAGTAAAAGTCAGAGGGAATTCATGACGATGTTTATGTGAAGCGTACTTTGGATCTTCTTTTGCTGCTGGTTCAGTCAATATTGTTTGGAGAGAGATCAAACTAACAGCTTTAGAATCAGCCCAAAAAGGGCGTAAACACAAAGTGCGGACACGCTGACAGATCAGAATCAGTGAGCTGTCGGTTTTCAGCCCCGAACGTGTCCGTGTCATTGAGTGAGAAAGGCGACATCTCACTGATTCTGATCCGTCGGCAGGTCAGTCACGGAGTCTTTGTGCAGAATCCGTGTAACTGCTCTCGTTTAATGTTTTAGCTTTTTGGTGGTTGTTGAAATTTTGTGAGATTTCACCTGAGATTCTGGCATTTCTGGCAAAATTTTTATTAAAAAATCGATTCATTTTTTTTTCTTCTTTTTTCTTTTAAGGATTCATAAATAATTACACGTAACGTGTTAGGAAAATCTGTTAATTTTTGTGAATCTAGATGGAAAAATATCGACAGATATATGATATGTTAAATCAGAAAATATCAGCACTGGTATCAGTATCAGTCTTCAAAAATTCTGTATAGGGTCACGCTCTAATGCAGACAGAATAATTAAGTAAAAGAATAATGAAATACTTGAATTTTATTCACAAAAAGTGAAACACAAACTTCTGAGATGGTCCGGCCCACACAGGCAGTCATAATGTTTGTTAAATAATTCAAACAAAAAGGAGAGATCCAGTTAAAAAGTGAGTCCTAGCAGACAGCTCCCAGCTACAGTTACCTGGGTCATCATTCATTCACCCACACATCTTGAGTCATTCCCAGGCCAGATGAGATATGTAATGTCCCCAGTGAGTTCTGGCTTTACGCTGGGATCCCTTACAGTTGGGTGTGCCTGGAAAACCCCCCAAAGGGAGGCATTTGTTCACCTATCAATCAAAGCAGGACTTTAGGCCTTATTAGCATTCAAGTGGATGACTTATAAATAACTGTGCGGTTGTTATCAATAGGAAAATTATCCAAAGAGAACAAAAGTGTTTTTGTGCAAGGCTGTCAACGTGCTTTTTAATACTATAAAGTTGGATATTTTAAGATGGCAGTCTTTGGAGACTGATTCACTTTTGAAGTCAGCCTCAAGTTGAACCCTAGAGGAAGTGCAGTTTTTTGACACTGTTGCATTGGCTTCTTTCTGCTTGATCTAGAAAAAATGTTTGCTTCCTTGTTGATTTTCAGACTTTCTTTTATGATAAAACACCAAAACATTCATAGAGCTTGAATGCTCAATAAGAGTGGAAAATTGCTAAATAAATGTCAATAAGTACATTATCAACATTTGTAGATTACACCAGCTTGACTGAATGTTTTAGGAATCGCATGTCCATAAATGGCCTATAGAATCTCTCAATCCAGCCAACAACATAGTAAAAATCAAATAAAACTCCCAAATCAGTAAGATGCAGCGCTAGATGCTAAACACACAGAGGTAACTGACTGCAAAGTTCTTTTACTCATTTAAACTGCAGTGTATTTCATCAGAGACCTATGCAGTACTGCATATCAGACAACTAGCCAAATTTAAATTAATTTAAATGCAACTGGAGCCTTTAGGTGGATTTGGCAATTCTAATCAGGCCCTTCGTTTTTGCCGGTAATATTATTAATGAAATTTGTTACCGTGTTTTGATGTGAAAAAACACTAACCAACCTTTGATTACGTTGAACACATTAACCCTTGATGCCCTTGGACTGAAAAAAATATGTATGCATATTCTGATTTGCTAAGAAGTCTGGAAGAGCTTTAATTATCTATATATATATATATATATATATATATATATATATATATATATATATATATATATATATACGTATATATATATATATATATATATATATATATATATATATATATATATAACTGATTAGTTGTCATATATAAAAGCCATTGAATATTTCCTTTGTTACTAGCGCCTTTCCCTTTTTTTTTTTTTTTTTTTTTTTTTTTTACCTGTCCCGTTTGGTTCTTTTGCCATCAGAATTATTGTCTAAAGGCGAAGAAAGATGCCCAACAGATTTACTTTACCAAATTGACCATCCCAGCCTTGCAGTAATGGTCTATTTGATTCACCTTTTAATGTTTATTTTATTTTCACTTGCTGAATACGGGACAGACTTGACTGTTTAAGATGTCTAATCTTCATGAGCTCTATTGTGTTTGTGTTAGTAGGGTTAATGCATGTTCTGCTTGTGTGTGTGATTTTGTATATGTTTCTTTTTGCAGTGGTTCAGATTCCAAGCAGTCAGTTTTCTTTTCCCCAGGTTTGCTAACCCAAAATTTCCCACATTAAACAACAGCATTCCTCTGTGTTCTCACCTGCTCTCACCCTGTTGTCCTCTCCCACTTTAACAGTCCAACAGCCGGCAGCTCTTCTTCAGCTTTGTCCTGCGTTCCACTGTCTCTTTTTGCCATTTTTTCCAAACACGGCAAATGTCAAACTCCAACAGTCTCCTCAGTTCTCCTCAGACGTTCTTTTCACAAGCGCAGTGAATTTGCAGCTTGGCTGGGCTGTCCTGCTGCCATAGGCCCTGATCTGGATGGGCCTGGGCTCCCTTGCCTTGGTGGGTGCCCCCCCCCCGTCCCATTCGCTCAGGTATGTACCAGCTCACTCCCAGTGACTACTTGGCGGGACCTGGTGCCTGTTGCTCGATCAGGCCTCTTTGGGGGGAAAGGGGGCCCTCGGGCCTCTTGCCTCTGGGCCTGCAGCTCGGCTCACTCTGGCACAGCTGGCTGCCGGCAGGGCCCCCTTTCCCCCCAAAGAGGCCTGATCAGTCCCGCTAAGTAGTCACTGGGAGTGAGCTGGTACATACCTGAGCGAATGGGACGGGGGGGGGGGATGCATCCCCGTGACCCTGGAGACACACCCGCACCCCAAGGCCCTACTTTGTGGGTGGGTGTGTTGGAGCGGGAAGAGGGAGGAAGCCGGGGATGGGGAGGAAAAGAAGGGAGGAGCAAGATGCCCCTCCCTGGGGCCAGCTCCCCCACTGACCCCAGTAGGCACCCCCGTCCTTCGGCACCCACCAAGGCAAGGGAGCCCAGGCTTATCCAGATCAGGGCCTACGGCAGCAGGACAGCCCAGCCCCACACGACCTGGGGCAGCCCAACCGACCCCACCACAGAGGAAACTGTACCCACCCTAACATTCAATCATCTCCCAGACACAAGACAGTAGACACCCAGGTTAAGTTTATTCTCCACCTCTCCTATGACTCTCCCCCACCTGCAGAGTGGGGCATAAGTATATGTTAGCACTTAGCTAACATATACTGATGCAAGTCTATTAGCACCAACCAACCGACCAGTGACATCATGCTTTGTATAACACAGAGATCATGATAGTTACCATGGGGAGAATTATCTATAGAGATTAACGTGTGTGTGTATGACTCTTTAAACTAGTTTTCACTGAATTATTGTATTTTATCTGTAAAGTGTAACATCAGTTAGTTGTGGTGTCAATAACAGCTTTGGGAAAGTTTCTCACATGAACACACGAAGGGCGCTTGTTTCTGAGGGACACCATGCTTAGAAAGCAGCTGATCTGATCAAAGCCTTTGCACCAACAGTCCTGTTACAGTTACTGTGTGTCAGCAAGGAAGCAACATTTTCTCTCCTCAGTGAGTAAAACTTGATCTGATCACAATTCTCTATTCTGTTTTCTGTGGTATTGTTTTAAAACAGGGGAACAAGAAGAACTAAAGTTTGATGATGATACTATGAAATATCATCACATTGGAGATGAGCTGTTGGTGGAATATTACAGCGAATATATCACTGAGGAGGAAAAAAACAACCTTGATGTTTGGTTGGAAAAAATGAAAAAAGATAAATATGACAGAGAATTGTGCAACACAATCTGCACTGAAGTACTGAAGAAAATAGAGACTATAGACAAAGGTACCCAGACTCAAGCTGCACTTTTGAACCAGCCATCAGAAACATGATCGACTCACACTGAAGTTCGTGATCAGACGTTTACACACATCCATCAGCATGACAGAAGTGATCCCCTTGGACTGACTTTACATTTACAGTCCGTTTTCACTGAGTTCTGTCATTAGTAAGCTAACATATACTGATGTAAGTCTATTAGCACCAACTAACCCACCAGTGACATCATGCTTTGTATAACACACAGATCATGATAGTTACCGTGGGGAAAGTTATCTATAGAGACTAACATGTTTGTGTGTATGACTCTTCAAGTTTTCACTGAATGATTGTAAAATAATCTGTAAAGTGTAACATTAGTCAATTGTGGTGTCAATAACAACTGTGGGATAGTTTCTCACATGAACACACAAAGTGCGCTTGTTTCTGAGGGACACCATGCTCAGAAACGCAGATAAATAGTCAGGTACACCTCCACACATGCACCACCACCACATAAAGAGAGGACCACCTTCACATCCATAACCACACTATGTCAGCAGATGAGCTCTATGTTGTACCTAAAAACACAGAGAGCCTTTAAAAGCAGCTGATCTGAGCAAAGCCTTTGCACCACCAGTCCTGTTACAGTTACTGTGTGTCAGGAAGGAAGCAACATTTTCTCTCCTTGGTGAGTAAAACTTGATCTGATTACAATTCTCTATTCTGTTTTTTGTCGGATTGTTTTTTAAACAGGTGGACAAAATGAGAACACAACCCCGCCTGGAGTTTCTGGGACAGAAATGTGTAACAATCCTCACAATTCTGCCATAAAAAAACAGGAATCCAAACAAGGGGGAGGAGGAACAACTCCATCCGTTCAGAATAAGAATCATAATCCGTGAGCAGACGCATGTTACAGTCTATATTTGACTTCATCATCAGTCAGTTCACTAGTGCTGCCCTGTGTCTGTGCTACATCACTTTAATATGATGTTATGTTCACTCTGTTAAAACGAACAGTCTCTGTTTAACTTAAAACATCACAAAGTCCAAACTGAGAAAGACCAGCTGACTTTAATACCTGTTCATCTAAGCTCAGTGCTGATATCCTGCCATTTATGATTTGATTATATGTTAGTGATATATTATATGTTTGTAATGTGTACTCTGTCTACGAGGACCATCCTTCATGGACTAACTAAGGCAGTTGGAACATTAATACAGGGTTTATCTGCTCAGTAGATTGATTCAGTGCCGTTATTATAAAATGTGTGCTTTTATTTACCTGTGTCACTCTGTCCTCCTCCTCTTTGACCCTTCTTCCTTCATTCTTTGTAAAGCTTCTTCTTGTTTCCTTTCAATCAGAGTTTTTTCTAAATAAGAGCACAAAATTACACAAAATAACTTTTGTTAAACTCTGTTTCTCTTTTCCTGTTTTAGCAAAGGAAAATCAAGCCCTAGGAAAAAAAAGGTAAAATGGGCCATATATGGTTTTCTTTTTACACACATCCATCAGCATGACAGAAGTGATCCCCTTGGACTGACATGACATTTACAGTCCGTTTTCACTGAGTTCTGTCACTACTTAGCTACCATATACATATGTAAAGTGTAATATTAGTCAGTTGTAGTGTCAATAACAGCTTTGGGAAAGTTTCTCACATGAACACACGAAGGGCGCTTGTTTCTGAGGGACACCATGCTTAGAAAGCAGCTGATCTGATCAAAGCCTTTGCACCAACAGTCCTGTTACAGTTACTGTGTGTCAGCAAGGAAGCAACATTTTCTCTCCTCAGTGAGTAAAACTTGATCTGATCACAATTCTCTATTCTGTTTTCTGTGGTATTGTTTTAAAACAGGAGAACAAGAAGAACTAAAGTTTGAGGATGATACTATGAAATATTGTCACATTGGAGACGAGCTGTTGGTGGAATATTACAGCAAATATATCACTGCGGAGGAAAAAAACAACCTTGATGTTTGGTTGGAAAAAATGAAAAAAGATAAATATGACAGAGAATTGTGCAACACAATCTGCACTGAAGTACTGAAGAAAATAGAGACTATAGACAAAGGTACCCAGACTCAAGCTGCACTTTTGAACCAGCCATCAGAAACATGATCCACTCACACTGAAGTTCGTGATCAGACATGTTTTACAGTCTATATTTGACTTCATCATCAGTCAGTTCACTAGTGCTGCCCTGTGTCTGTGTTACATCACTTTATTATTGTAATATGATGTTATGTTCACTCTGTTAGAACGAACAGTCTCTGTTTAACTTAAAACATCACAAAGTCCAAACTGAGAAAGACCAGCTGACTTTAATACCTGTTCATCTAAGCTCAGTGCTGATATCCTGCCATTTATGATTTGATTATATGTTAGTGATATATTATATGTTTGTAATGTGTACTCTGTCTACGAGGACCGTCCTTCATGGACTAACTAAGGCAGTTGGAACATTAATACAGGGTTTATCTGCTCAGTAGATTGATTCAGTGCCGTTATTTTAAAATGTGTGTTTTTATTAACCTGTGTCACTCTGTCCTCCTCCTCTTTGACCCTTCTTCCTTCATTCTTTGTAAAGCTTCTTCATGTTTCCTTTCAAGCACAAAATTACACAAATTAACCTTGATTAAAGTCTGTTTCTGTCCTCCATCCCTGAGGCAGTGTCTGAGGATTTCTCTTGAGTCTATCATCTAGTTGCTCAAACAGACCCAAAGCAGGTTGTTAGAGCCATATTATAAGATGTGTGAGCCTATCACATATTGATATGACGCATTGTGTAATCAGTCCCAGTCTGTGGTTTGAATAAGCTACCATGTAGTGCAGCAGAGTACAGGTTCAGGAGACCTGCACTAAAATCTGTGAGACTGCGATGGATGACCAGAGGGTTTAACTCAGTTTACAACACTTCAGAAGTTTTTTTATTTTATTACATGTGGAAATAAAAACATTCATTGTTGTACTTTACTGTACCTTAGTACGTCTATCCCCAGGTAAGTGTAAGATCTACAAATGAACAGCTATTCTAAACAAACATCAGTCTGGGAACCAACAGAAAAGTCAACAAATAAAATTTACTAACACCATATTTCTTCTAGGTTCTTTCTCTTGAGCCCAGTAGAACTCTATTAGACTCCAATAGAGTCTATAAGGAAAATATATTTTCTAGTGCTTATTTGCTGTGTATTTTGGTTTATGCATTTAATAACAGGCCAGTATATTAAAGGCTACCTTTGAGTTATAAACTGTGCCATAGGTCATTAGATTGCTTAGCAAGACTGAAAACAGTGCAGAACAGGAAGCTTTGTGCAGAGTTGCAGAGAACATCACCTATTGTTATGCTTCTAAAAGAGAACAACAGGAAACAGCTCGGGGTGAAAGAGCGTTGAGACTGTTAGTAATGTGCAAACATCACTGCTTTAGAGGGGGTTGAAGTTAACTGTCACTGATGGATGATAAATATACTCTTCTTGTGCATGAGGGGGCGTGAACCTTGACATATAAAATTGTATATCAAAGTACTTCCTCTTTGAGATCTACCGGACTGCGCTTCGGGTGGTATTGTGTGGATCTCCCACATATATGTGCTTAATAAATTGTTGTTGACTGGACCAGCTCTAAAGTATTTATTCTCAGCACATCATCAAAGAAGTCCAATAGAAGCGGACATTCATTCAGCTCTGCTCCAGGAAATGTTTTTATAGGTTTTGGTTGAGCGGATCTTCACAGCCACCCACACTCTGGATGAGCTGTTTGATTCATCGGGTGTACAAAGATCCTGAGAATCAAGAATAACAGCTGCAGACACTGAGCTAACAGAGAGCATCGCTTAGAGCAGGGGTGGGAACTCCAGGCCTCAGGGGCCGGTGTCCTGCATGTTTTAGGTCTTATCCTAGGTCAACACACCTGAATCACATGATTAGTTCATTACCAGGCCTCTGGAGAACTTCAAGACATGTTGGCTGTGTCCGAATTCAGGGGAAGGATGCTTAAAATGCCATATTTGGATGCAATGATGTCACAGCGACGCGACGAGGACTGTCCGAATTCAAAGAGCGTCCTACTTTTCCGCGAATTTGAGGGTTAGTCCTGTCCGAATTCAGGGGAAGGATGCGCCAATGTCATATTTGGAGTCAATGACGTCACAGTGACGCGACGAAGGCTGTCCGAATTCAAAGAGTGCTCAAAATGTGGCGACAAATGCGTCCTACTTTGCCCTAAATTCTAAGGATGGTCCGATGTATCCTTCATGTCCTACTATATCCCAGGATTCATTGCGGGTCATAGAGGAGATTTGTTTCTGATAACGATGGTGGTCGAAGCAGGAGAGGAAAACGCTTTCAAATGTAAGTATATGAAAATCTGGTTGTACAAAAGTTAAATTGTTATAGCGGTCGTTTTGTTAAGATTTGGGCATCTGCATAGACATGTTTCTTTCCTTTAAAATAACCGTAAACCAGCTTGTATGGCGGGTCCCGCGATTGTATTGCCGCTTACATACAGCTAATTTTGAGTTTTCCAAATTGGTGATATGTTGTGGGGAACAAAGACCAAACGGCTTAATCTATTGAAACGAGGAGAAAACGATCACCTCTTCACTGGGGTGAAGAATTGGGCCGTTACCACGTGGATGTACAAGAATAAATCAATTTACGCATCATATTCATATGAGTACGGTCCTATTAACCCTCATGCTGTACAGCAGCGGTCCCCAACCTTTTTGCGCCACAGACCGGTTTTTGTCAGACACGGAGCCTTTAAGGTATCGTGGATAAATACAACCACATAAAATAATCTGACCAAGAAAAAAACTGTGGTATTTTGTAAATATAATAATAAACGTGAATGTACTGTGTAATTGTGTAACTTTATTAGCAGCGTCCTCCTGAAAATGCGCCAATATTGACAGTAACATCCTCCTTTCTGCCGCTTAATGCTCTCTGGTCGCTATGGTAACGTGTAAATATTTACTACAACACGGGAAAAGATCCAGGGAAACCGAGTTATAACCACTTTAAATCTATAATCTTAAAAGCTTATATGCTGAGTATATTGTTACAGTAAAATAGTAGCTGAGCAAAGGCCTGAATGTATTCAGCTTCTTGTTGCATTTGAGTTTGCCTAGCAACAGGTGACAGAAGGAGGACAAGTCCATGGGGACCTCAAAGGCCTGAGATCATGTTTGGAAGAGGATGCCAGAAAGGGGAACTCATGTCTCTGCATTTATCTCTTAAAATTGATTATTGTCTGTAGAAGAGGCAAAGAATGTTCTTAAGATGCAAATTATGTGCTTGTAAACGCAAGAGGGGGCGTTATAATACCCTGATATTATAAAAGCAATCTGAAGTGTATTTTTGGACAGGGATTCACAACTGATGTTTTACAGTCTACATCTCCCCACGCTGCGTGTATTCATTAAAATCAATTGTTTGACCGACCTCTTCTGGACCATCATTGTTTTACTCTCGTCCTCAATTTCGGACCCGTAAAACAAGTATCCAGGCTCAGGAGAGGGGGTCAATGGGAATCCTACTGCTGCTACTTGGCCCTGGTTTGCCCTCATGGATGAGGTGATAGGACAGATGCCTTCCATTAAGCCTCCTGTCCTAATTTCCTCTCTCCCTGAGGACAGTCCAGGGCCAAGCACAGCAGTGGGTGACCAAAACGACAGTGATGACGAAGCGGCTCAGCCACCTACGACAGGGAGAAAGAGGAAAAGAGATGATGAGCTGCTAGACCTCATCAGAGAGGACATGAGGCAGCAAAGAGAGGCTGAGGAGAGGAGAGCAGGGAGAGGACGGACAGACTGTTTTCACTTCTAGAAAGATTAGTTCCAAAATGAGTTATGCATTGAGAAATTTATTTATTTGAATATATTTGTTACATTGTTATATGTGCTGCATTAGTTTAAAGGTTTTATGTTATTAATAAATTGATTCAAACAAACAGTAACTGTCACTGAACTCAATGTGATTTACAGGCATTTGTAACACGTATGAACATAATGCTAACTTTGAACAATATTACTTGGATATTTATTTGATAGCAATAAAGTAAATAACAATAACAATTAAACAAGGCTATTTCAAATAAACAGTATGTAAAGATGAAAAAACAACATTTTCAGTTGTTCACACAGGATTAACCTGAGTGACCTGTTCCTGGACCGTTTCTTTAACAACTGTAATAGATTGCAGGAAGTCTCTGGCAGTGTTGCTGAATCTGCCGGAGCAAGATCAGACGTGGATGAGCTGCTGCAACTGAGACCTGCGGTTTGTCTTTTCTGGTCGGCGAGTGGAGAATCACACAGGGTGGTCTGCAAAGAGAGCTTTAGGATGCTTCCTCCCACTGTCCACTGCATCGTCCATCCACAGGGTTTGCAAAGTACTGGCTCACTCGTGGCTGCCACACCACTAAGATGGTTTCAGAAATATGCAAGCAGGAGATGGTGGATGCTATATTATTATTATTATTAGTATTATACGTGAAACATGTCAAATGTATCCCTCATTAGTGATATCAAGTCACTCTGAGCCACCAGCAACATTCCTGTAACAAGGTAGAAGCTGCAATCAGTTTTTTGCAGTGACTTTTATATATCCTTTATTTATCCAGTTCACAAACAATCTTGTTGACATTAGAAATTTATTTTTTAAGAGTAATCTGGCCAAGAGGACAGCAGACAGCGCAACAAAAATATCAATTGTATAACCAGAGTTATAAAGATACTTGAACAACAGGTAATTATTGTATATATAAAACCCCTTAGTAAACCATGTTCACCGAAGTCTATTTACCAATATACATAAAGATATTACACATATTACACATGGAAACATTGGAAATCAGTTTTGGCACAACGCCGGCAATATTTCAATTATCCGTGTAATTAGCTACATAATTCCTAAATGCGTGTAGATTAAAGGAAATTATTTTACCTGGATATGATTGTCTCTGATGAGCCTAAGGTACAAAACGTGCGGGCGATGACGATAAGGTTTTTCTAGCTCCTCGAGAAATAAAATTGTCCAAACAATGGAGCGACATTTCTGGGTCCATTTTAAAGTTTTCGCGCTGTGGCGCTAGCGATCGGGAAAAACGTTCAAGTAAGGGCGGAGTTGAGGGCTAGGAGGCTGTCCACAGCCCATCTGTTATGTTGGATACTCATTGTTTGTTCAATAAAGTTTCTATGGAGAGAAAAAGGGGGCTGTCCAAGCCGCTCACTTCCTGACTACCCGTCCGTCTAAGGACACTATCTTGTGACGTAGGTAGGTAGTGTCCTTATGAGCATCCTTCCCCTGAATTCGGACACAGCCGTTGAGGAGGTCATTTAGCCATTTGAATCAGCTGTGGTGGATCAAGGACACATCTAAAACCTGCAGGACACCGGGACTCGAGGCCTGGAGTTCACCACCCCTGGTTTAGAGATAAATGAGTAAATGGAGAACAGCTGTGTAAAATAGTCAGCTGCAATGTGTCACCTGTTTCCTGTGTCACAAATAAGAAGTTTTTTATTGTGTCTTTACTGCAGACTTTATTGTGGACTGTTGCTGGACCAGCTGAACTCATCTTCATCCAAATAAGGAACAGCTGAGAATCTGAGTCTATGTTGAAAGTCATCTTTTTCTCATGTGTGTGTGTTTTGTATTGTTGTGGAAAATTTTATTTTGAAATTTCTAACTGTCAGTCACTTTAAAGACACCCCGATGTTCTCCGTGCAGTCACCAGGTGTCTCCACCTCCCTCTGAGTGTCTGCAGCTACTTAAAACATTCTTGACCATCTTCAGGAACATTTGGCATCACAGTGTGATAAATGTGCAAGCCACGGCCTCACAACCACAGTCCTCTGACCTCAGGAGAGAAACCAGAGAGCTGCTGACACAAGGTAAACAGAGAAGCAAAAGCGACACCTGGTGATTAACCTGATGTGCAGCAGGTAACAGACTAGTCAGTCAGTATGAACCTCTGAATTCAGTACAACGAGCCCAGCTGCTCCAAAGTAACGTAGCAGGAGTCATTTGAACCAATAAATCCTGAGATGTGCTTGTTCAAAGGAAACACAGGATTATGTGATCAGATAAGATCAGGTAGTATGATCCATTTTTTAATCTGGATCAAATGTCCAGTTTGTGTTGTTCAAACCATTTAAACAGGATCAGGATTACTGTGAACTCCACTGAGGGTCGCATTCAAACTGGATAACAAAGAAAAAAATAAATCAAAGAAGAAAGCTATAGCAGGAAACAAACCACCACCATGTACACTATGTATTATGTAGCATATTTACATTATAATATAATTTCATATATTTATGTTGATGCATGGTACATTTAAAAAAATCCCTGCTCACCCCTGCAGGCAGTCTATCCTTCAAGGTCCTCTACCAGGGGCCTGGGAGCTTGAGGGTCCTGTGCATAATCTAAGCTGTTCCCAGGACTGCACTCTTCTGGACAGAGATCTCTGATGTTGTTCCTGGGATCTGTAGGATACACTCGCCTAGAGTCACCGCACCAAGTGCACCGATTACCACTGGGAACACTGTGGAGTTTATTCTGGAGAACAGCTGGAAATTTAAATCATTGTTCTGCAAAAATATACAAATTAATTTTTATTTTGAAAGTATATTATCCCTGGTGTCTGTACCTAAAACATGCAGTCAGGGCGACAGTTACTGTTGTTCACACAGCTGTGTGCATAGGTCTTTTATACTGATATCTGAAACTAACCTAAAGCCAGTGCAACCCTTTAACAATTGGGGGATATGTATGGCAGAGCTCAGACCACACTGTAACTGAAGAAAAAAATAGAAAACAAAAAGACGCTGCAAAAGCACCAACAACATGACAGAAAAAGAAAAAAGAAAACAGAGAAAAAAAATCAAAAAAAGAAAAGCTAAAAGAAAGAAATCCAGAAAGAGTGTTTCGAGGTACACAATGGGTGTTTCTGAATTCAGGGGAAGGATTCTTCTAGGGACGTATTTTGAGGCAATGACGTCACAACAACGCGCCGAGTTCAAAGAGTATTCAAAATGTGGCAACAAATGTGTCCTACGACTGGCATAAAGGCATAAAATCTAAAATGAGCAGCGGAACTCTTTCCGATTGCAGATCTGAAAAAATGTGTGAACAACTTTTGAAGGTTTTTTTAATTTGGCATATCTTCTCTTCAATTTGATCACAGGTGTTTATTTCATCTGTTCTGTACAATGTTTATTGTATGTAGGAAATAATCACATCAAGCATAAGCATGTCTAAATTTAAAATTATTAAAACATAAATACGCGTTGACTTCCCATGCCTTCTTTAAAACACAGATGTGCAATACATTATTTAATTCTGTTTATCAAGCGCTGTCTATTTTTGGTTTTATCAGCAGGAAGTTATCTTTTTCTTTCATTCTTTTTTTTTTTTAACCTGTCCCGTTTGGTTCTTTTGCCATCAGAATTATTGTCTAAAGGCAAAGAAAGAAGCCCAACGGATTTACTTTACCAAATGGACCATCCCAGCCTTGCCGTAATGGTCTATTTGATTCACCTTTTATTGTTTATTTAATTTTTTATTTTCACTTACTAGATACGGGACAGACTTGAATGAGGAAAAGAAAAGGGAGAAAGAAAGAGGGGAAAACAGCGGGGAAGAGGGACGGGGATAAAGGGCAAAAAACAAAAACCAACAGAATAAGCAGACAAAAAATACATGTATCAATCACCTGGATCACCTGTTGAGAAAGAAGAAAGAAAACAAGCAGAAGAAAACGAGAGCAATAGAATAAACAACATCACGATGATCTATGGGAATATAACAGTAAATAGTAAATATTAAACATTATTGTGCAGCACGTAAGATCGACAGCGTACCGTGTGCTTTAAGGTAGGAGCCAAAAAGGGTGTAGTTTGAGTGTGTGATCACGCATGTGTACACCTGTGAGCATGAATGCGCTTGTTTTTAAAAGGTTAGTATGTAATGATCTGTTAGAGGGTGTGGGGAGCCACAGCCCAGTCCTCCAAGGCATGAAGCAGGTATGGAGGAGATCAAAACTCCAGAACACAAGAGACCAAGGAAGACCAACAGAGGGGCAGCCGCGCCACTATCCCAGAAAGAGCTGAGGAGAGTCCCAGATGAGGGGTCACTCAGCAGCCACAGAGCAGAAGCCAGGGGGGGTTGCAGTGACGTGCCAGTGAGCTCCGCCGGCAGCCAGCTGTGCCAGAGTGACCGAGCCCCAGGCCGAGAGGCCGAGGGCACCCTACCCCCGAAGTGGCCCGAGTGAGCCCCAGGCTCCAGGCCCCGACAAGCAGCCACCAAGGAGTGAGCCGGTGTGTACCTGGACGCCCATCCCCGGACACAACGAACACAAAGAACCACAAACGCACCGATGTCTGAGGGCGTCTGCCACTGGCAGGGGAAGTGGTGGGGGGGATAGGCCTCCATACCTTGGAGGGCCTGAGATGTCCCCAGAGAGGTGGCGTCTGATACCCAACCTGACATATAGACACAGACAAACAGGCACACACAGATACAAACATCCATTCCCACCCTCATGCTCTCATATGCAATTACTCAACACTCACCCAATTTGGAGACAGACATAGAGAGACACTGTACACACAATCACACTCCCCAAGCGTACTCTAAGCCCCAGGTCTAGGCACCCTTGCCCCTGGAGGGGGAAACTGCACCCAGACCCCGGTGGTGTTACCTTTTTCCCTGCGGTGGGGAGAAGCAGACCGCCCCAACTCCGTAGCAGCAGGGAGGCCCCACATTCCAGACCCAGTCGGACGGCCAACTCCTCCTCCTAGCCCCCCAGCTCCAGCAGGCCGCAGAGAACGGGGGTGTGTGAAGACTCCAAACCTCCCTCCCCCCGCTCATATGTAGTGTTGATGCATGTGTGTTCTAAGGTGCATCTAAAACCCGGAGGGCATGGAGCTACCTGCCAGAGAGCAGCAGGTAAGCGCATAGCCCCTCCTGCTAGCCCTCAATGTCTTTTTTTTGTTTTTGTTTTTTTTTTTTGTTTTAGCCCTCAATGTCTACGTGTATTTAAAATTGAGAGGTGGGCAGCTCCCCAGCTGACCCCAGTAGGCACCCCCATACTCTGCAACCCGCCAGGGAAAGGGGGCCAAGGCCCATCTGGACCGGGGCCCAGTACAGCAGCGCTGCCTGGCCCCACCACAGAGAAAACTCCACCCACCCCATCATCCACTCATCTTCCAGACTACACAAGACAATAGACGCCCAGGCTGAGATCTTCCTCCACCTCTCCTGTTTCTCCCCCTCCTGCAGAGTGAGTTCCTGCAAGATGTGACAAGCTCACCCACCAGTTGAAGAGCCCCCCCAGGTGGCTCGATGCACCAGCGGCACCCTGTGCCAGGGCTGTGCCCCCACACACCCACCCGCCCACAACCCCGGCAACACACCAACCAGTACCCAAGCCCCCAAGGCCCAGCCAGGGCCCCAGCCCAGAGATGGAGCACCCCCAGAACCCGACGCCCATCCTGGACCCACCCAGGGGCAGCTAAGCTACCAGGTCAGTGACCCACGTCCATCAGCACAGACCCTCCCCTAGCCCCGCTGCACGCAGCCACGAGGAAACGGTCACCTAAGAGCCAACAGAGCCCTTAATAGGCCATGACCACTACCCCGGGTTGAGCCCTCCAAGGAAGATGTTCTTGGGGAATCCCCCGACACCCTAAGCCTGTCCCTACCCCCACACCAATCACAACAGCGAAGGTGGGACCAAACTATGCTCCTCACATACAAGGTCTTGAAAAATCAGGCCCCATCTTATCTTAATGATCTTGTAGTGCCATATCACCCTATTAGAGCACTTCGCTCTCGCACTGCAGGCCTACTTGTTGTTCCTAGAGTATTTAAAAGTAGAATGGGAGGCAGAGCCTTCAGTTTTCAGGCCCCTCTTCTGTGGAACCAGCTTCCAGTTTGGATTCGGGAGACAGACACTATCTCTACTTTCAAGATTAGGCTTAAAACTTTCCTTTTTGCTAAAGCATATAGTTAGGGCTGGACCAGGTGACCCTGAATCCTCCTTTATTTTTGCTGCAATAGACGTAGGCTGCCGGGGGATTCCCATGATGCATTGAGTTTTTCCTTTCCAGTCACCTTTCTCACTCACTATGTGTTAATGGACCTCTCTGCATCAAATCATATATGTTATTAATCTCTGTCTCTCTTCCACAGCATGTCTTTATCCTGTTTTCCTTCTTTCGCCCCAACCGGTCGCAGCAGATTGCCGCCCCTCCCTGAGCCTGGTTCTGCTGGAGGTTTCTTCCTGTTAAAAGGGAGTTTTTCCTTCCCACTGTCGCCAAAATGCTTGCTCATAGGGGGTCATATGATTGTTGGGAGGAGGGATATTATACCCCTTATTTCAAACTGAGTGATTTATGACCCCCAATAAAATATTCATGAGCTCAGGAAGTAATAAAGGAAGTAATAAAAATATGATATTCATAAAAATATGATATTCATAAAAATATGATATTCATAAAAATCATGATATTCATAAAAATTATGATGTTCATCCAAAATATGTTAGTTAATAGCTCATTGCTTTTTCTTCCCCCCAAAAAGAACTAATTGATTATTTATTTATTTATTTTTATATCAAATAGCATTCTTTTATTTTTAAGCCATTAAAAAAAAGTTTTTACTTTTTTATGCTTAAAAAACACCATCTGGTGGTGGGTCAGTGTGTGAGCGCACACCGCGCGCGTGCACGCCCCCCGCGCCTGTGTGTCTGTGCGCGCTTGTCTCTCTGGGACCATGCTTGTGCGTGTGTGTGTGTGTGTGAAAATGTGTTAAACCATAGTAAAAGTGCTTAGTTAAACTTGTGCTTTTGTAACGTTCAGTATGGCCAGACATACAGGTTGCATGCCTTGGGGGACAACTTTATTTCATTTTATTTGCATTTGTTTAATCTGAACAAGGAGGTTTAGAATCAAAGTCCGATCATAAACGCACCGCTGCTCTCAACATAAAAAACTTTCTGAAAAAAAACTCTTTTCTCCAAAAAACGCACCACAAAAAAAAACAAACCCTAGAATAACTCGATAAAACTCTCTCTGCTCCCACCCAACCCTTAGGCAAATAAGCAGGGAAAAACTCCTGAAAAAACCCTCCATATTTCTATCCAAAATACGCACAACAAAAAACCCTAGAATAACTTGTAGGGAACCCTCTATACCCAAAGCCTTATATTCGAAAACAGGGGAAATCCTGAAAAAAATCCTTAGTCTTTTTTCTCCAAAATCAGCCCTCTCACTAGCTCCGTCTAAAATTCAGCGCAGAGTCTAAGTTCTACCTCCGTCTTAATCGCACCGACCCGCAACCGCTGCCAGCGCACAATGTTTTGCTTCTAGTTCGCTCCCTTGCTCAGCTCCCGAATGCTGCTTACCTAGTTTGAAAATTTGCGCCAGAGACCAACTCCGCCTTGCAGGCATGCCTAACTCGCCCCGCTGCCAATCACATAACAAAGGGGCGGCTCCCCTCACCCCGGTTAGCCAATCGGCTGCAGGTCCGATGGAGGAGAGATTCAGGCTCAACACCGGTGGGTTTTGGGGCTATGCTTTCAGCCTTAGAGAAATCTATTTCTACCAGCTAAAAGCAGGTGAAGGTTTTGGCCCGCTAACACCGCGGATCGCCTTTACTTCGTCTGATTGGGGTGTTTTGATCCTTATCACTATGCCCGAAGTGCAGAAGAGCCTGCGGGACGAGCTTGCAACAACCGCGAACCAGGGATCAACAACAACTCGCCTCGCTTTCCCTATGTGCATATCACTCGGTAAGTGTTAATCTTCCTCTCAAACTACATTTTTGCATTTTCCTTTTTACCATTCTGTCAATCCTTTCATTTAAAAAATATCACAATGTAATTTGTAATTTGTAACACGTACAATACACCGTCCGTCCATCCATTCGCTTCCGCGTATCCCTTTTTCAGGCTCGCTCGGTGCGCTGGAGCCTATCCCACGTACAATACACTTTAAAAATATATATAAGCTCCACTTTAACTCCCGTAAAAGTTTATACATTACATGTCTACTTCACCTATCATGGCCTCATCAGGTATCTCATATCATCTTCTTATTGTTATGTTATGCTCTTTTGATATTTTGCTAGTTTGGGTGTTTTAAAACTCTTTTTGTTTTTCTTTATATTTTTAGACTCTGATTTAAGCCACATGTGTTAACCTGATCCCTGCGAAACACCAGCTCTGCGTGGATTGTGACCGGGAGTGACCGGATGTTGTTTCCAGCCTGAAGTTGCCTGAAATGCCGTGAGGCTCGTTTGAAAGATTGCGCCCGAGACCAACTCTGCCTCCAAGGCGTGCCTACATTTAGCTGCCACCAGTGAGATATCAGAGCCGGGCTCCACATATCCAATCAGGAGCACGAGCAAGACAGCTTTTGCAGACTCTCCAGAAATATACAAGTCCTTACCAACTGCTCTGCAACCCAGTGTTTCTGGTCCCCTCACCAACATCGCTTTTCGAGATATTTTTTATGAACCACCCAAAGAGCCATTTTACCCCCCAGTACAGAAGACTGGATCTGAGGGCAGCAGCAGGGACAAATTATCGTAATGAAGCGATGGACATTTCATGGCTGGTCTTAGATAATCGTGAGTTATTGTGTCTTATGGTGAAAAGTACATAGTTTTGCGAGAGGCATACAAGCACTGTGGAAAAAGTAATCGTAAAACTGTCTTTGTGAACACTTTGCTCCCTACGTTATGCTTTAAAAAATGTGATACATGTAAAGTGATCATCAAAGAACATGATTTTTTTTTAAACTTTTATTCTTATGCTTTTAAAGTATGTCAGATTATCATATATAATGTTTTTCTTACACCATGTGTAATTTTTAAAAACACCTTGTTCATTGTATCAATGTGTAATTATGTATCTTTGATAAATAAATGAAATATTTAATCTTGTATTTGTGTACTTTCTGGTGATTCATTTAAAAAAAATAGTCACATATTGCTCTGATAAACACAGATGGATGAAAGAAATGTTTGATGGAACAAAGGAAACAAGTGTCTTGCTGCTAAACCTTTAAGTCACCATGGTTTAAATGAGAAAAATGCCACTAGGAAAGTCTAAGTCTTTATGTAAAACATGATAAACTCCATATCAGTGATATCTACAAAGGTGTACTCATTTCTTTGTTATGGTACTTTACTGTTCCAATGAAACACAGAAAATCTCATTTTAAAGTACATTTTTCGGCCATCCTGACCTGTTTTCAGGGGCAAGAATGTTGATGTTAGACTGTGTTTTAAATCAGGATTTGATCTTAAACTAACTATCACAGCACTGGTTTTACTGATTTCAGTTGTAATCTCAATTAGAATCCCAAACTGGCTTTTCTCCAGTCAGTGTTATGGTAAAATTTAACTTGTTCTTTTGTGTAATTGCACATGGCCCATCACAGGACCCCTTAGTAAGCTGTACAGCATAAGATTTCAATTCAGTTTTCTCAGAAAACTTCACAGTATGAGAAGCACAGTTTCTCCAA
Source organism: Pelmatolapia mariae (assembly GCF_036321145.2). Classification (NCBI taxonomy): domain Eukaryota; kingdom Metazoa; phylum Chordata; class Actinopteri; order Cichliformes; family Cichlidae; genus Pelmatolapia; species Pelmatolapia mariae. The sequence continues at coordinate 30,816,344 of NC_086229.1, forward strand.
ATGTGTGCTACTTTTTCAGTCAGCGTGCTTTTAGAGCATCTTATTAGCACATCACATTAGCTCATGTAGTAAAAGTACAATCAGTAAGTGTACTTTAACAATTGAGATTCCGAGTGACTCTTGCTTAGATCATGTGAACTATTTCATCAACCATTTTTTTGTATAATGCATCAAACCTGTTCAAATCAGTTTATTTTCAATTTATTTCAACTAATCTTGAGACAAGGAACTCCTTTTCAGCTTCTGTGGTGCATTTACTTCTCACACCTAGATGTTAGTGTTCTCAAAGTTAACATGTCTTATGTTACCATCATGTATTTCTAAAACAAAGCCTCAGTCTATGCCCTATAGACTCTCACAAGGAAACACCATTGATCTAGATATTCACAAATTTCATCAGACATCTCTAACATCTAAAGTTTTTGTTGCTTTTATGTTTTACATAAAAAAAACTTTAGATTTTCAAATGAAAGCAAAGTGACATGCAAGGATATTTTTCTTTTGTGATGTTGCTTCTCAAACACTAATTATTCTGGGAAATTTTATGGTCAAACTATGTGATTTTCCAAAGGGGTGTGTGTGTGTGTGTGTGTGTGTGTGTGTGTGTGTGTGTGAGAGAGAGTGTGTGTGTGTGTGTTTGAGTGTGTGTGTGTGTGTGTGTGTGTGTGTGTGTGTGTGTGTGTGTGTGTGTGTGAGAGAGAGAGAGAGTGTGTGTGTGTGTGTGTGTGAGTGTGTGGAGTAAAATGACCTTCTTCTTATGATGTTGTCACCATGAATCATTCAGGATTAACAACACAAATTGTTTCGATAGCAGAAACAGTCTGTCTTATAGTGCTCACACGTTACCGCTAATTTTGCAAGCACAGTCTTCTTCAGCTCTGTTTATGTAGCTTTTATGAAACTGATTGGCCATAGTACAAGTAGCATTTAATTTTTCTTTGCTCTCCAGTATAAATGCAAGAATTTGCAGGCTTTATTGAAACTGTCACAAATGTAACACTCAATGCCAAAAACAGGGTTGATTAATGTTTCTATGAACACTGCTGCGTATATCAACAGCTCTGAAACCCCCCTTTATTTTTTTAAAGTAATGCAGGACAGGATCTCTGTTTCTATCTGTGTCTCTAAAAATCCCAACAAAACTGGCAATCACCTTGTAGAGGAATTTCTTTCATTTATGTATTGATAGAAGAATAATCCTTTAATTGTCCCACAAGGGGACTGTGTTTATTGGTAATGCTTTTAGGTAACTGTTTTAGCATGTCTGCCTCATACTCCATTCAAACAGTTAGACAGATGGTGGGGGTCTGGTAAGGAAGTTGTGGGGAAGCAGACTACTCCACAGGAAGAGTCTTTTTGTCTTTTCTCCACTGTAAGAGATAGCAAGGGAGTGTGAAACTTTCTTTGGGGGGGAAAGTCCAAAGGTGTGAAAACAGCTGTGCACTGCCTTTTGTTCCTGTAGGAGGTATTTAACTGAGAGCCATGCTCACCCTCTGCCCCAGCGATGGCAGTCCCTCACCAAGCTTGGGTTCTGATCTTTGTCTTGATTAAAGAATGTTAGCTACCGCTCATCGCTTGTCTGCAGGCTTTATTAAATGGAAAACTTCCACAACAACCTCTAAACAATGGTTTATGGATTTTTATCATCTGCAACACCATGTAACACTTTTTTTTTTTTCGATTCTTTTACCAGTCAGTGTTGTTAGCCCCAACCCCAGGCTCCAGGTGTCTGAGCTCTAACCCTGGCTGCCAAATGTCCCCCTGAGGCCTTTGTGCCTTTTACCACCAGACTAAGTTTGTAGTCCTATCTACTAATATTATTTTATTTTTTTTATTATAGCACAAGGTTCAGTTAGGCTACTACTTTGACTTTCTCACTTTGAACACATTTCTGACCCAATACTTTATCAAACCTTTACTCGAGTGTTTTTGACACTAGCAGCTGTACTTCTACTTAAGTAAAAATTGCCTGCACTTTTGCCACCTCAGTTGCCACTTTTCTGGAGTTTGTGCAGATTTTATATTGACACTTTCAACGTTTTACGTGTTATCCTTGATCACAGTTCTAAACAAATTAACTTTCTTGACATCAAAGTAACCCAACTATATGTCCAGTTCTCTTTACTCCAAATCTGGTTTAAGGCTATGCTGTTGTTGTGATATGGCCATACAAATAATATTAAGTTGAATTAATCTTAAGAAAAATATGGTTGCTTCATGGCTACCTGTTCAGAGAATGTGTAGGCTTTTATGGAAACTGTCACAATGTAACACTCAATGCCAAAAACAGGGTTGATCCATGTTTCTATGAGCACTGATTCATATATCAACAGCTCTGAAAATCATTTTTTTTTAAGTAATGCAGAACAGGATCTCTGTGACTCTAAAACAACCAACCAAACTGGCAATCACCTCTAAACGAATGGAAGTAGTTTATGGATTTTTATCTTCTGCAACACCATGTAACACTTCGATGTTAGATTCTATTACCAGTCAGTGTTGTTAGTCCCCCAACCCCCAGGCTCCAGGTGTCTGAGCTCTAACCCTGGCTGCCAAATGTCCCCCTGAGGCCTTTGTGCCTCAGGGGGACCTTTTTGGACCTTTTTGCAGTGGCTCTGATGTATCCAGGAGGGTCTCTCTGCAATTTTACAAGCTGTGGGTGTTGTCAATAATACTTGATATGGACCCTCCCAGCGAGGCATACTCCAATTTTTCCTCTGGAGCACATGTAACAGGACCCAATCACCTGGTTTCAACCTGCAAGAGACTGGAGAAGATTCATACGGCAGTTTATTGTTCAAAACAATATCCTTATTTTCTAGTAGTTTTGCCATCCATTCTGCCAGAGTCGTTTCTCTGTCGAATTTTTCTAAAGGTTCGCTTGTCACTGGCAAGGGAAAAGGCCTCCCATAAACAACCTCAAAAGATGTAAGTTTTTGGGAGCCTTGTGTTAATCTCATCCACATTTTTACTAGGCCTATGCATTCAGGCCATGGTCTTCCTGTTTCTGCCATGCATTTTCTGAGTCTCTGTTTTATTGTGCCGTTAGTTCTCTCTACTAACCCTGCACTTTGTGGATGATAAGCACAATGGTTTTTTATGCTAAATCCTAGTGGTTCAGAGACTTTACTGATCACGTCATTGACAAAGTATGTCCCATTATCTGATCTTATCAGAGTAGGGATACCATATGTTGGGATGAAATGATTGCATAGACAATTTGCAACTGAGATTGCATCTGCTTTTTTTACTGGATAAATCTCTGGCCATTTTGAAAATACGTCAATAATCACTAGAGCGTATTTTGAGCCTTGACTTTCACTTAATTCAATAAAGTCCATGTGAATGGTGTGAAATGGATGAGGTGGTGTGGGGAAATGTCCTCTTTTTGTCCTCAAATTGCCTTGTGAATTATGTTTTTGACAGATCATGTGTGTCCTCACAAATTCTTTTGTTGATGTTTCAAAATTCAGAGTATAGCAGTGTGTGTTTACAACTTGGACCATTCCTCCCGTTGAAACATGGGTTGCCTCATGGGTCACCAATGCTGCTGTTCTGTGTAGGGACTTTGGGAGTATTGGTTTACCTTCACAAGTCATAAGATCACTTTCTAGTTGTGCTCCACACTTTAACCATTTCTTTTGTTCTGTAGTTGGTGCTGCTTTTTGTTCATCTTTAAGTACATCAAGTGGTACTTGCATACCACTATTCGCAGGTTGTATTTGCATAGAGGATGCGGACATTAATGTGTCTACAGTTTGTTGTGCAGCTAACTTAGCTGCTTGATCTGCAAAGTTATTGCCTTCAGTTATTTCTGATTTATCTTTCTGATGTGCAGCACATTTACACAATGCTAACTGTTTTGGCAATGTAATCACTTCTAATAGTGTTTTCAAAAGATTTCCATGTTGTACTGGCTTTCCAGTAGATATAACCATTCCTCTGTTCTGCCAGATCTTTGCAAAATGGTGCACTGCTGAGAAAACATACTGACTGTCAGTATGTATATTTATGTCTTGGCCTACGTGCCATTCACATGCACGTATGACTGCCGTTAGTTCTGCACTCTGTGCAGAATGGGAGGATGTTAGCGGTTTCGCTTCTATGACTCTATCTCCTGTAGTTACTGCATAACCTACACAGTTTCGTCCTAGGCTATTTTTAGACTCTGAGCCATCTACAAAAACATCACTGAAACCAGCTTGTGGTGTGCTGTAAATGTCAGCACGCGGCTTTGTCTCCTCGTCTAATTTTTGCATACAGCAGTTGTTAAGGGTTCAGAAATTGAGGAGGTAGACCAAAATAATGACCACTGATCCTGCCGGGTGCAATTAGACGACATTTTAATAGATACACATGTGGAGTCCAACACTGAGCAGATTTCAGCATTGAACTGACTTGCAAACATCAGCACAGAGGTTTTATATGGGTTAAAACAGTACAGCCCCCCTCCTGTTGTCAGGCAGATTTCAATGCAGCATACGTCAAATCAAAACCACAACTGTTCAGTTAACTTTTGACACAGTTTAAAAGAACATTGTCTTCGGCTCGACCCCAGGTGCTTCCTGTCACCATCCTGCCCAGGCTTATCTTCTGGAACATCAGGTCCACGTTCTGCACAAACTGTCACTCATGCACAACTTTGCAGTCGCAAGCAAAACATAATTAAACTCTTACCTACTAAATGAGTCTACTTCTATGTATGTGTATGTGTGTCAGCTTCTGCTGCCCTTTATTTCACCCTTCACTTCATCAGCTAAGCCTCGTAACCTTTCCACCAGACAGAAGGCCAGCATGTACTGAAACTATGCGTGTGTGTATGTGTGCAATAATCTTGACTGATATATAAAATATATAAAACAAATGTTTCAATCTAATACAACTACTTGAAGCATAATCGAAGCTTAATCAAAGATAAATGCATAATAAAACACCCTGCTCTTGGCACTCAGACTCAGCTTTCAGTTTCACTTCTGCAGAAGCATGCCCTACACAAGCCTGTGTTTCCTGTCAGCCTGCAACTCAGCCTCTCACTCACCGAAGTCTGTGCAGATTCAGTGTAAGAATCTAAATGCACTATCCCTACTTGGAGATTATGTAATTAATGCCATGGTAATATGAACAAGACATGAGGCCGGCCCGTACACTCCCGTCACTTACAGTCAAACTGTTAAAAATTACAATGGTCGGCATACTCTTTTGGAAGTTGCAAATTATATCCTGACCAGGGCATCTTTCCTGACCTGACATTCCCCCTTTTTGACCTCTGGTTTACCAGAGGTCAACACAAAACTACGTGTTGCATCACTCCTGGTCCCACACAATGCTCTTCCGCTCAGGGACCTCTCCTTCGCTCTGGGCTTCCTCCTGGCTCCTTTCTCGTGCCACACCCTTTTCATCTGGGGCTGCCTCCTTCTGTTGTGAAAATCTCCTCCTGTTAGGGATAAAAACACTTTATCCCTCCTACGCTTCCCTAGCTTATATTCAGCAATTGTTCTCTTTATTCAAACCTGGTTCAACCTAACATTTCTATATATTATTCAACATCACTCATCATGTATAAAACTCTCAAAGGGCTGCTTTCACATCCACTTCCTGTTGCTCGCTCTCTTCTCCCTTATCTGATCATCAACATCCTGTGCTGTTGCAGCTGCATGTAAGTCACCTTTTACAAGAAAGATCATCATATACACTTATTCTACTACAGGATCAAAGAACTTCAATCAGCTAAGTGTAAGCATATAATCAATAGCTCCTAAATAAATTGCATCATTGCTGAAAGCTGCTTAAAACCACATCTGTATGTCAACTCTAACTGTATTTTAGAGCTCACATTCCCTGTTATAACCTGTTTGAATATAACATTTTATTTCATTTTTGCTGCTCTTAATTTAACGGTACCTTCTAATTTATATTTTATCAGACTTAACCACAATATCTAAGCATTCTCCTCTTTACTTCTGTTTTAAAGCAAAAAACTTTGTCACTTCAACAACCATTTGTTATTCTGTAACTGCATTCATCTAATAAGACTCCTGTCGGGCTGCATGTGTTATCTCAATATTTTTCATGTCACACAGTTTAGTTGCATGCAACCTATATTCAGTTCCTCCTTTCTGTCACGTGTTATTGGGCCAACTCAAATTCAGATAGAAGCTAAAGGAATTCCAGGCCCTTGGCCTCAAATCAATACTGTCATGTGTGTTAAGAACTCCATATGTCTGTAAGCGTGTGCAATCCTTCAATAACTCAGGTCATTCTCACAGTAGATTGGCTAATCATTAACGCTAACCAAAAGTTCATACCCCTCAAGAGACGACTTTCTGAGCCACAACTCCTTTAAAGGCACAGAATGCAATGTGTATAAAATCATTTCTGTGTGTAATCTATTCATTTGGGACAGCGACACTTTTAGTATGCTCATAAAAAGCTCTTCCTCTACGCTAGAAATAAATCTATGTAATATCTGTAAGCCTGGATTATAACCACTTATCCTAAAAATAAAAATAAATCAAACATTTTCTACTCCTAAAATCTTCACTAATCTTCCTTGTTATTATTATTATTCCCACGGTTTCCCTTTAAATTTCGTGTACAACTTCTTATGGACACCCTTTATCTACTGAACACAATACAGTTCATTTTACTCCTTTAGCCTAAACATGAAAATAACAATTCCTGCCTCAGTTTTGCCATATCTAAATTATCACAAACACCCCATAATTATAAAATCATCCTAAAACCCATTTCAAATTAAATCCCCCCCTTTTTATTTGGACTTCACATGTGTGTCCAAATAAAACTCAAAATGTGTCACCTGTACTTAAAAATTAAAAGGGAAAAAGGTTAGTCATATCCTCTCTCCGAACACGTCTGCCCTGTTCCTCTCAGGTATTTTGGTACGGCCCCAAAACCTGTGTTTTAAGGAATAAAATCAATTTAATCATCATGACACATCTCCTCGACTCCTTGCTCCTTCGAAATCTGGATCCTTGGAAATTCCTGGAAACAAAACCTGTACTTTACATTTCATAACCAACTCCCCCTTTATAATCCAATCTGTGTTATTAAGAAAGAAACCCCAAAACAGCACAATTATCCAACAAATAGACTATAAAAAAAATAGCGGCAGAAATAGCAGCAAAATATGAAACGTGTTTCTTCTGTTAATGGTAACATGAGTTATATCAAAAAATATTTCCCCTAAAGCATCAAACCTTCACCCAACAATATAATGTAACCCCAAACTCTAACCCCCCTTTAGAACACCAATTCCCTCAAAGCAACTCAAAAGTCAGCATCCCCAGAATTAAGTCTTCCACTCGTCCTGCTTATGACAAACGCAGAACAAAGCATCCCATTTGTCTTCCTCGCATCAAAAAATGTTTGTCCACATTTATTCATCCCCCCCTTGGTCCAGTCACTCACATTCATTCACACGCATTCGCACATGATGTTTGCTGATATCGAGCCTTCAAATAATCAGATACTCTACATCAGCAACATGAGCTCAATCATTTGTTGTATCTTGTTTTTTCTTTTTAGGAAAATAGTCCTTTAGGCTTTTGTCTGGATTGAATCGCTACAATCCTTTTAGACAGAGACTCACAGCCAATCAGGTCTCCTCCTCAGCCAATTATAATCTGTAAAGCCCACCTTATCTTTTGTTCTCCCGAGAATTTTGTCAGCGCTGCTCACCCTCTTCCAGGCCTGCTTCAAAACCAAAAAATGAAAAAAGAGAGCTGATTATTAGCTCATCAAAGTACAAAACAAAACCACCTGACAGGTTTTTTCTAAGTTCACTACTACAAAAACTATAGGCCCTCTTCGACATGTCCATGTGAAATAGAAACAACAGCCTCAAAAATCTGAAACAATCCCAAAGTTCACCCGTTCACTGCAACCTCCGCCTCGTCAAAAGCTGCACCGTTTTCCACACCACAATAGTACTAGATTATAAATTCCCTGTCCATATTTGCCCCTCTGAACAATCCTGACCACCATAATCAATTATCCTGTTACTTTACCCTTATATTTGTCGCAAAATAATCCTCCTTAGTCACTGCTCCGTTTCCTCAACTGAACACCTCCGTCTCACACGCGCACAGGAAGTGCCTTCGTCACCACTCACTCCCCTGTCATATAACTTCTTTGAGTCAACTTCAAACGTTTAAGTCTATTTTATTAAACATTCACACCATTCTATCACTCATACAATTAGCAAGCTGATTAAATTGCATGTGTTTGTGTTCTTAACCAATCAATATCTACGCATTTATCCTCATAAGCTTGCCTTTGTCTTCTCAAGATTAATGCATTTTCTGTTTGTATGTATGGTTTTGCATATGTTGCTTTGCAGTATTTCAGACTCCTTCACAATTCTCCACTTTAGACAGTCAGTTTTTCTCCTTCCCCCTGAATTACTAGCCCTTTATTTTCGATTTCCCACCTTAAATAACAGCCCTCCTGGTCTTCAGCCAGCAGTTAGGGCTTGCTTTTCAGGTTCCTGGACACATTATTCTGTAAACAATTCAACCAGAAACTTGCCTTAACTTATCCATTGATGTTAACCTGTAATTTCTTCCGACTGCTGCATCTGGAGAATTGGTCCAGGTCTGCTTTGCTCCTAAAAAATAACAAAACTAAAACATTTTCATGATTATCATTCGTGCTTAAACGACCCATTTCTCTTTCTCTGGTCAGAAATACCAACTTCTGTCATGTATGTAAGCGTGTTCTTCCTTGCGTTATGTGGTCATGTAAATGCAGTGTAAGCTGTTTTCTGCGTTGCATGCCTTCATTATATTCTTCCTTGCATTTTTCTGTATTCATGTCAATATACACTAAGTGCAAGCTGTTTCTTCATTGCATCTTAAATTGTAATCAGTTTTACTTCATGGATCTTTTCTCTGAGTTCTGGATTCAAACTATCCCACTCCTGATTCATTCCAAAAATAATTTCACCTGTAACAATTTGTGCATGTGTTTTTTCTATTCAATAATATAATTGTCACTTATTCTCCTTCATTATTTTTACCTTTTGTATTGTTTGCCTCTTTGTTGTGATGTGGTGGACATCCCTAAACCCTCATGAGTCCAGCCTTTCAACCCAATCATATCCTATATACTCGCAGTCAAACTTGTCCTGGTTCACCTGACCTTGGTCCATCTCTTCACACTGTCCTGTTTGGCCTTTAAAGCAAACACAGTCTGTTTCTTCTCTGTTTTGATGTTTCAGTGTTCTCCTTTTACGTTAAGTTCCAGTCTGGCAAAATACCACATTCAGTTCCTTCGCCTCAGTGCCCCCCAGTCATGTGACACTGTTCTTGACCAGCCTCCAGTTCCCCCTGCATGTTTTATCATGGGGTTTCCTCCATTCTGCTTCTGGAATCGTCAGTCAATCTTATTTTCATTTACTGTCTTGTTCTTCTCCAGTCATCTTTTCAGTCTCCTCTTTCAAGCATGGCAAACATGAAACTCAGTGCCCAATGCTTTTCCACAGTTCTTTATCCCACTGTTCAACTGCCCAGCCTGTAATTCACAGTACATGTTGCATACATGCTGCTGCTGGTGTCATCAGTGTTAATAGTTTGGTTCCTTTTGCCTGCTGTTGATCCACGATGTTCTGTCGGTCTTCATCAGGAGATCAGCTGGCCTTTGAGCTTCTTCTCAGGGTCAAGGACAAAGTGCCAGGTCAAGCTATAATTTTAAGCCAAAGAGAGGCCTGTTTTTCCCAATTGTGTTAATCTATGCTTTTGCCGCTGTACTCAAGGTTCCAGGTTGAGACAAGTCCACCTGTATTAACACACTCAAGCATACAATTAATATCCTTTTCATTTCTTTTCTTTTCTTTTCTTTTCTTTTTTTTTTTTTTTTTTTTGCTTCATCTATCTGTAGTTTAACTCGTCTCTCTCTCTGGGTTCTCTCTTCACACACTCTGTTCCTTTTATGGGCATGCAGCCCCGGTTACACACACACAAAGGCACACAGGGCCGTATTTCCTGTTTCTGCAGACTCATCGAACTCTTTTATTCCTACTTTGTATGTATAGTCTACAAACCCTCTTTAATTCTACTAACTCTTGATCTAAAAACAATACAGCTTTAGTTCACTCACACTTTTAAATAGAGCTCTTTGGTCATTCAGGACTCATCACACACCCAGCCCTTTCTCTTTCCTTCTCTTTCTCACTCACTCTACTAAACAACCTCCTTAATGTTATTATTACCTCTTTACTTATTTAGTACCAATCACACCGAGTCACTCAAATCAGATACTAACAGCATTCACACAGTTAAAATCACTTATAATACGCTCTCCTGCGAGTATTTTAGACATGCTTTCCATAATCATGAACGCAAGTCAAAGGAAAAAACTGAAATCTCTACTCATTCTCACACCGTGCATGTTCACAGGCTCTCTAAGAATAACTCACAGGACCGTAGCATCCTGTCACTCAGTCAGACTCATCAAACAGTACTCCGTTTATACATAATTTTACACAGACGTCATATATATACAACTGCACAGATTTTAGGCCTTTTCGCTCCTAACAATTTCGACAATTTATCCTAACGGTCCAACCGATCAAGTCCCAGACTTTTTTGTAATCAATTAACCAGTATCTGTCCAACAGTTTCTGGCCCAATTTCTAAGATCCCTAAGTCAATTTAAAAGCATTAACCAACCCAAACTCCACCTGAAGCTCTATTGTGGGGCATTTCACATCCCAGGCTTCCCCGAAGTTTTAAGTTAAAATTACATGCCCGAAGTCCAACCTCTGCTGACCAAACACTGCACAATGCCGTCCCAGACGACAACCTGGTAAGATATCAGGGGCTATTTTAAAACCAATGGTCCCAAGTCATTGGCAGTGGCCACCTGGGATTCCCTCACGCCGGAGGACCCTTTCCCACGTCTGGAAAAGGGAGGGGGTTCCCACCCCTGAACTTGGTGCAGTCCTAGGAGTCCAACTCCCGTCCTAAACTAATTTAATTATTTTCAAACGACAATTAATACCCTACAAAAGGGTACAATTGAAGCACGTCCAACGTGTCTGACCAATCAGGACTCTAGTCCACAAAATTACCAAATTTCCTACCAAACTAAATTAGCAGTCCAACTGCTTCAAAACCTCAGTATTATACTTCATCAATTTCATTATCCTTATTTCAGTTTCATACTCATGACATTACAATCAAAACCAAAATCAAACCAGACATCCACCAGTAATTACAGTGATTAGGCTTTTAATTTGACATGCCCAATGTGACACCTTTTGGAAATGTATTTCAACAGGCAGTGTCTTACCTTTAAATCCCCTGGGGAATGCCTGCTCACTTTCACCACTGATCAGCGTCTGCCCGTCTAATCACCACGGACCCCGGATCTCTCCGTCTACACCTCCAAAATTCCCCCTTTCACCGGACGAAGCCCCCAAATGTTAAGGGTTCAGGAATTGAGGAGGTAGACCAAAGTAACCACCACTGATCCGGCCGGGTGCAATTAGACGACATTTTAATAGTTACACATGTGGAGCCAACACTGTACAGATTCAGTGTTGGACTGACTTGCAAGCATCAGCACAAAGGTTTTATACGGGTGAAACAGCACAGCCCCCCCCCCCCCCCCCCCCCCCCCCCCTGTTGTCAGGCAGATTTTAATGCAGCATACGTCAAATCAAAACCACAAACGTTCAGTTAACTTTTGACACAGTTTAAAAGAACATTGTCTTCGGCTCGACCCCAGGTGCTTCCTGTCACCATCCTGCCCAGGCTTATCTTCTGGAACATCAGGTCCACGTTCTGCACAAACTGTCACTCATGCACAACTTTGCAGTCGCAAGCAAAACATAATCACACTCTTACCTACTAAATGAGTCTACTGCTGTGTGTGTGTGGCTATGTTGCCCTCGCTCTGCACCTTATTTGACCTCTCTAACTATATGTGTCTGTATGTCTAACCTCAACTTAGGCAACCAGGCTAAGGCCATCCTGTGGGTAATGATCTTAACTTCTATGTAAAATGTATAAAACAAATGTTTCAATCTAATACAACCCCTTAAAACTTAATCAAAGCTTAATCAAAGATATCAATGCAGAATAAAATAACCCGCTCAAAATACTTGCACTCAGACTCTGCTTTCGGTTTCACTTTTGCAAAGCATGCTCTGCAAGCCCTGCAGTTTCCTGTCAGCCTGCAACTCAGCCTCTCACTCACAGAAAAGCACAGGTTTAAACATCTGAATGTAATACCAATATTAATAACAAATGGAATGGTAATACTAATTATAAAAATAGCAACAAATAATAGCAGTAAAATATTTCTCCTCCTGACACCATCCAAAACTGGTAATCAAAATCTCAAAGAAGTAGGTTCTTTAAGTAAATACTGAGCCGTGTAGCGGAGCGGACCTAAAACACGTCTACCCAGTAAACGCCATTACCGCAGGGCGATTCATTTTGATGGGAGCAACAGAATCAAGAATAGAAGAACAAAAAGATAACAGGATATTAGCATAACCATCAACCGAGCAGAGAGAACAATAGTCAGGTACAGCCAAATCAGGGGTAGATGAAAATAATGATAACAAAATATCAGCATGACATCAGATGAGCAAACTGAGCAGCAGTCAGGAATCATAAATGCTGAATCTAAAAAAAAGACAGCAAACTTTGACACAGCTTCAGAGTTGAGTACACGTAGCAGATGAGAAAGAGCTACAGACTGATGTCCAGCGGCAGACAAAGCAATATCAAAGGAAATTGGAAAATGATCAGAAATTCCTACGTCATTTATATCCAGGCCATATGTAAAGACCAAGTCCATAATATGGCCTTTTGGTTCATTTACCCACTAAAGAATGGTAAACGGATTGTATTTGTATAGGGCTTTACTTAGTCCCTTTATACCCCAAAGCGCTTTACACTACATTCAGTCATCCACCCATTCACACACAGGTGATGGCAAGCTACATTGTAGCCCTGGGGAGCACTGACAGAGGCGAGGCTGCTGGACACTGGCGCCACCGGGCCCTCTGACCACCAACAGTAGGCAACGGGTGAAGTGTCTTGCCCAAGGACACAACGACCGAGACTGTCCAAGCCGGGAGTCGAACTGGCAACCTTTTGATTACAAGACGAATACAAAACTCGTTGTCAAACTTCCCATATGGAAAAGATATATATAAATCTTATAAAGTTTGTATCTGTCTTATGTGAAACTTGTATGAAAAGCATACAAGAGTGAAAACAGATATAAGATCTCTTGAAAAATTATATAAATGAAACAAGCCTTATATGATTCACTATATAAGTCTTTTATAAGTTTTTACGATTTCTTTTCCATATGGGTTCACTGGTTCTCCAGTGCCCTCCCCTACTAACCCAGCGACTGTCATCACCCTCTCCTTCCAATGCTTCCCCCTGACACAGCATTTTCTGATAATCTAGGCTGTAGCAAATAAAAAGTAAATAAATCAGTTTTAATAATAAATAGGTTTGAACATCACAGGAGTGCACATTGTGCTGACTGGAGTTACTCTTACAGCCACATGGTTCACTTTTGGTAGCACCCTCAGTAAAGTTCCTCAAAAACAACCTCAAACTAGAATATGTACTAGAATATGGCCATATATAATAATAAACACAGAATGCCACATTATTAGATTTTAAAAAGAAAACAGTAAGAATGAAGTTAGCCTTAGGACAGGGGAGGGCAATTCCAGGCCCTGAGGTGAGATCTAAAACCTGCAAGACGTTTTAGATCTCACCTTGGGTCAACACACCTGAAACACATGATTAGTTGGTTACCAGGCCTCTGGAGAACTTCAGGACATGTTGAGGAGCTAATTTAGCCATTTAAATCAGCTGTGATTTAAAACCTGCAGGGACAGCCACTGCTGATTCAGAATAATTTTAAGTTTACACAAAGAAAATCAAATTAATTTGGTATTTTTTAATTACATTTATGAACAACTAACAAAATTTGTATGTGTTCTTTTAAAGAAGGACCTGAATCTCTTTTTTGAGTGTACATGTGTGTGTATTTGTGTATGTTATAATGATGTGATGTGTTACAGGTGTGTGTGTGTGTGTGTGTGTGTGTGTGTGTGTGTGTGTGTGTGTGTTATAATGATGTGATGTGTTACAGGTGTGTGTGTGTGTGTGTGTGTGTGTGTGTGTGTGTGTGTGTGTTATAATGATGTGATGTGTTACAGGTGTGTGTGTGCTGCTGCTGTCTGCACCGACTATTTCTGCAGGTGAGTTAATGGAAGTGAAAACAATCAGTAAGACACTCCAACAAGAACACAAATACATTTACTCTGCGTGTGTGTCTGTCTGTCTGTCTGTCTGTCTGTCCTCCAGTGTCTCTGTCTGTCAGTCCAAACCTTCAGCAGTTCTTCAGTGGATTTTCTTTAGTGTATCTGAGTTGTGTTGATGATGGTCAGACAGCTGATGGATGGACAGTGAAGAGGACCAGAGGAAACCTCACTGAGGACTGTGGTGGAGCATCTGGTTCAGGATTCTGGATGAAGTTTGGTTCCTCGTGTTTTGTGGATGTTTCTGCTCCCAATGAAACCTTCTGGTGTGAGGACTCCTCTGGACAGCAGAGTGACAACGTCTCCTTCAGTGTCCAATCAGAGACTAAAGGTGAGATGTTCCAGCTGTGGCTCTGTCTCTGGGTGACTCTGTTCTCATTAACTCTGTTTGTCTCTGCTTGTCAGAAAAAAATGTTATACTGGAAATCCCTGCACTTCCTGTGAGGACAGGAAGTGATGTCATTCTGCGCTGCAGGCAGAGGAATGGTGCCACAGTCGCAGCTTATTTCTTCATTAATGGGCATCAAGCTGAAAATGAAATTAAACCAGAGCACATCATCACTAACATCCAGCAGGCTGATGAAGGTCTCTACTCATGTTCTACTGATCAGGGTGGAGACTCCCCTCAGAGCTCTCTGAGGGTCAGAGGTCAGAAAACTGACATTACTTCCTGGTTAAAATAATTATGCAACATTGTGACCTGATAATAAACTGACTGAACCATCGTCATCATCTCTCCTGCAGATCCTCCTACCATCATCCATCCTCCACCTCCTCACTGTCCCCCTCCTCCTCCTTCCTCTCTCCTGGTCCCAGTTGTAGCAGGTCTGGTTTCTGTGGTCCTCCTGGTTCTGGTTCCATTCCTCTGCTGGAAACTTAATGGTATGAAAGCTCTCAGTCACCTGCTATGAACAGATGTCTTCTGGTTACTACAGTAAATCAGAAAATGTGTATTTCACTTAATTTCATATGTGTGCTTATATGTTCAGCTGAAAACAGATCTGTTCAGACAGACATTTGTTTAATGTTTCTTTGTTTTGTGTTGTTTTACTTGATTCAGGACAGTTTTTCTGACTTGTTTATAACAGCTTTGTAAAGCACTATATGAATAAACGTCATTTTATTTACATGATGCAGAATGATGAGGGGAAAGATGTGTGTTGGGGGTGGGGGTAACAGTCTGAATGGCCCAAGCGAAAAAGCTGTTAGAGAGTC
This sequence comes from Pelmatolapia mariae, assembly GCF_036321145.2. Classification (NCBI taxonomy): domain Eukaryota; kingdom Metazoa; phylum Chordata; class Actinopteri; order Cichliformes; family Cichlidae; genus Pelmatolapia; species Pelmatolapia mariae. Next base: position 30,831,879 of record NC_086229.1, read on the forward strand.
TGGAGGTGTGGGACCTAATTGACCTGAGGCGCTGTATATAAAGAACATAAAAATATTAACCAGAAGAATGTCACACCCTTAAAAAATAGACTGAGATTAAAGGTGCAGAAATGGGTTAAACTGCTGATCTGTGGCAGAGCAGCAACATAAAGATGTACAATGACACCCAGAGCATCTCCTACTCAGTGCAAACATGTGGGAGAAGAAGGGGGTGAGGTGCATGGTTTCTGCAGCACTACATACATATGAACAGTATTTAGAAAAAAAGTACAAATATACAAATGAACTGCAGTGAATGTGTGAGCGCCCTCAGTGCTATTACTTTTTTTTCGAAGGTGATGGCTGGATATTAAAGCTGTGAGACAATAACCTGGATCCTAAGCCTCTATATTTGTATACAATACACACAAGAACATTAGAGACCTTTAACAAATTTCAGACCATCCTGCTCTACCCCAGAGGTCTGAGCAGTTCCTCTGTAGATGGCCAATTATCTGTATCAGAGCATTTCATGAACAGTTTTCCAGGCTTCCTCCCATTCTACTTTTAAATACTCTAGGAACAACAAGTAGGCCTGCAGAGCGAGAGCGAAGTGCTCTAATAGGGTGATATGGCACTACAAGGTCATTAAGATAAGATGGGGCCTGATTATTTAAGACCTTGTAAGTGAGGAGCAGGATTTTGAATTCAATTCTGGATTTAACAGGAAGAGAAGCCAAAACAGGAGAAATATGCTCTCTCTTTCTAGTCCCTGTCAGTACTCTTGCTGCAGCATTTTGGATTAACTGAAGACTTTTCAGCGAGTTTTTAGGACATCCTGATAATAATGAATTACAGTAGTCCAGCCTGGAAGTAATGAAGGCATGAACTAGTTTTTCAGCATCACTCTGAGACAGGATATTTCTAATTTTAGAGATGTTGCGCAAATGGAAGAAAGCAGTCTTACATATTTGTTTAATCTGTGCCTTGAAGGACATGTCCTGGTCAAAAATGACTCCAAGGTTCCTCACAGCATTACTGGAGGCCAAGGTAATGCCATCCAGAGTAAGAAACTGGTTAGATACCATACTTCTAAGATTTTCAGGGCCGAGTACAATAACCTCAGTTTTATCTGAATTAAGAAGCAGGAAGTTAGCGGCCATCCAGGTCTTTATGTCTTTAAGACATTCCTGCAGTTTAACTAATTGGTGTGTGTTACCTGGCTTCGTGGATAGATAGAGCTGCCTGTCATCTGCATAGCAGGTAAAATTTATGCTATGTCTTCTAATGATGCTGCCTAGGGGAAGCATGTATAATGTAAACAGAATTGGTCCTAGCACGGAACCCTGAGGAACACCATAATTGACCTTAGTGTGTGAAGAGGACTCTCCATTTACATGTACAAATTGGAGTCTATTAGATAGATATGATACAATCCACTGCAGTACAGTACCTGTAATACCTACAGCATGTTCTAATCGCTCTAATAGGATATTATGATCAACAGTATCAAACGCTGCACTGAGGTCTAGCAGGACAAGCACAGAGATGAGTCCACTGTCAGAGACCATAAGAAGATCATTTGTAACCTTCACTAAAGCTGTTTCTGTGCTGTTATGAGCTCTGAAACCTGACTGAAACTCTTCAAATAAGCCATTCCTCTGCAGATGATCTGTTAGCTGTTTGACAACTACTCTTTCAAGGATTTTTGATATGAAAGGAAGGTTGGAGATTGGCCTATAATTAGCTAAGACAGCTGGGTCTAGAGATGTTTTTTTTAAGTAAAGGTTTAACTACAGCCACCTTGAAGGCCTGTGGTACATAGCCGATTATTAGAGATAGATTGATCATATTTAAGATCGAAGAATTAATTATTGGCAGGACTTCTTTGAGCAGTTTTGAAGGAATGGGGTCTAAAAGACACGTTGAGGGTTTGGAGGAAGTAATTACTGAAGTTAACTCAGAAAGATCAATTGGAGAAAAAGAGTCTAACTTAACATCATTGGTACTATTATTGGTATTATTCAAGATGGCGCCGGTGAGGTCGGCTGCCGTCACGACTGCTCCGACCACCTTTTCTTCGTTTTTGTTTTATAAGTTAGTTTTCAGCGTTCTTAAATCGTCATATTCATCACCATTGGGTACATTAGGTATGACAGTGACACTCTTGTTTCTATTGGTATACAATGTACTCACAACTCGAAGTTTCTAACTCCGGATCCGAGCTGGCCGAGTGAGATCTTGAGGGAGAACAAAGGACGCGACGCAAAGCGGCGGCCTCGAGGGAAACGAGCCGGCGTCAGGAACAGGCTGAGAGCTCGTGCACACCGCACACCTCTGCCTAGCATCCTGCTCGCCAACGTCCAGTCACTGGAGAACAAGCTCGATGATCTCAGGGCCAGGATAAAGTTCCAGAGAGACATTCGGGACTGCAATCTCCTCTGCTTCACTGAGACATGGCTGAACCCAGCGGTGCCGGACCACGCCATCCAGCCAGCCGAGTTCTTCTCGGTTCACCGCATGGACAGGACACAGGACTCGGGGAAGTCAAGGGGAGGCGGCGTGTGTTTAATGGTGAACAACAATTGGTGCAACAGTGCGAACGTTGTTCCTCTCACACGCTCCTGCACACCAAATCTGGAACTACTGTCCATCATGTGTCGTCCTTTTTATCTACCTCGAGAGTTTACATCGGTCATCATAAGTGCCGTTTATATTCCACCACAAGCGGACACGGTCACTGCCTTATGCGAGCTGCATGAGGCTCTCACCCAGCACCAGACACAACACCGGGACGCCGCGTTTATTGTAACGGGGGACTTTAATAGTGCCAACCTCAAACGCGCAGCGCCGAACTTCCATCAACATATCACCTGCCCCACCAGGGGTGAAAGGACACTGGACCACTGCTACACTATGGTCAAGGACGGCTACAAGGCACAATCTCGCCCTCCGTTTGGCAAATCTGATCATGCCGCCATCTTCCTCATGCCAAAATACAAACAAAGGCTGAAACAGAAAGTTCCGGTTCAGAGGAAGGTCGCGCGCTGGACGGACCAATCGGTGGCCACGTTACAGGACGCACTCGACAACGCAGACTGGGACATGTTCAGAAACAGCTCCGATGATGACGTCAACGTGTTTACGGAAGCGGTGGTGGGATTCATCGGGAAACTAGCGGATGATACCGTGGAGACAAAGACTATCACAACGTTTCCCAACCAGAAGCCGTGGGTGGATAAAACCATCCGCGACGCTCTGAGATCCCGCACCGCTGCCTACAACATGGGACTCATGACAGGGGACATGGACCCGTACAAAGCCGCGTCTTATAACGTGCGGAAGGCGGTAAAAGAGGCGAAGCAGCGCTACGGGAGGAAACTAGAGTCACAACTCCAACAGAGTGACTCTAGGAGCCTGTGGCGGGGACTAAGGACAATAACGGATTATAAAGCACCAACAGCCGGTTTGACGAACGCGGACGCGACTCTGGCAGACGAGCTGAACACTTTCTATGCTTGCTTCGAGGCTGCAGCTAAAGACTCCAACGATGCTAGCGTTAACGGCGCTAACGGCTGCAGACAGGAAGATACTGCCAACACCGGGAACGTGCTCGTCATCTCTGAGCACAACGTGAGGAGAGCCTTCAAGAGAGTGAACACCAGGAAAGCAGCAGGACCAGACGGCGTCCCAGGTCGTATCCTCAGAGACTGCGCATACCAGCTAGCTCCTGTGTTCACTGAGATATTCAACATCTCTTTATCTCAGTCGGTGATCCCCACATGCTTCAAGAAGTCCATCATTGTTCCTGTCCCGAAGAAACCCCACCCTGCTTCTCTCAATGACTATCGCCCTGTAGCCCTCACCTCAGTAGTGATGAAGTTCTTTGAACGCCTGGTCAGAGACTTCATCATTTCTTCACTACCAGACATACTGGACCCACTACAGTTCGCTTACCGTCCAAATCGTTCCACAGACGATGCCATCTCTCATCTTCTCCACACATCACTCACTCACCTGGACACTAGAAGGGGGAATTATGTTAAAATGCTCTTCGTCGACTACAACTCTGCATTTAATACCATAATTCCCTCCACACTCACCACCAAGCTAGAGCACCTGGGACTCAGCTCATCTATGCGTCAGTGGATCTCCAACTTCCTAACTGGCAGACCACAGGCAGTAAGGATGGGCGGACATGTCTCAGCCTCCACCACTCTCAGCACTGGAGCCCCCCAGGGGTGTGTTCTGAGCCCCCTGCTGTACTCTTTGTACACATATGACTGTGTGGCCACTACCAGCTCCACCAGCATCATCAAGTTTGCTGACGACACTGTCGTGGTGGGCCTGACAACAACGAGACGGCCTACTTGAAGGAGGTTAGGAATCTGGAGAACTGGTGCCAGAGGAACAACCTCCTTCTAAACGTCAGTAAAACAAAGGAGTTGATAGTGGACTTCAGTACTAAGCAGGAGAGGAACTACCAGACCCCTGTCATCAACGAGTGCCCAGTGGAGAGAGTGGACAGCTTCAAATACCTCGGAGTTCACATCACGCAGGACCTGTCATGGTCCTGTCATATCAACACCGTAGTGAAAAAGGCCCGACAGCGTCTCTACCACCTCAGACGCTTGACAGACTTCCGACTGCCCTCCAAGGTGCTCAGGAATTTTTACTCATGCACCATAGAGAGCATCCTGACGGGAAACATCTTAACCTGGTTTGGGAACAGCACCATGCAGGACAGACGAGCTCTACAGAGGGTTGTGCGATCAGCTGAGTGCACCATCCGCTCCGAGCTCCCTGACCTGCACTCAATCTACAGCAGGCGGTGCTGGACCAAGGCCAGGAAGATCGTGAAAGACCTCAGCCATCCCAACAACGGACTGTTCTCTCTGTTGAGGTCAGGAAAGCGATTCCGCTCCCTGAAGACCAACACAGAGAGACTGAGGAGGAGCTTCTTCCCGCAGGCGATACGGTCTCTCAATCACACCACCACATAGAACGGACCCACACATATGGTTCTTACACACACACTGGACAGTCTGGACTTTGTTTACACTTCACCACTTTAAGCATATTTGCACTGCACAAGACACCTACAATGTGGTTTGCACAACACTGGACATTATATTTCTTCATTCCATTTAATACTTTTAAAATGCTGCTGTTATTGTATGTATATATATTTATATTTCTTCAACATTCTTATATATTTCTATACTGTGTATTGTGTATTTTGCTGTACAGTTATTTTATTTAAAACTTTAATCCATATATATTTTATCCTATTCTTTCCCAGTTAAATTTGCCCTTCATTCTAATTTGTGTTGTACAGTTATTTTATTTTCAACAAACTCATATATATATTTTATTTCATTCCTTCCTAGTTAAATTTATCCTTTTTAATTTTTCATATTTATTTCCTATGTTATTCATAGCCTTTTCTTTTTTTCTTTAGGTCACGAGCAGTTGTATAAGCATTTCACTGCATATCGTACTGTGTATGACTGTGTATGTGACAAATAAAATTTGAATTTGAATTTGAATTTTACTAAGAGTAGCTGTAGACGATATTACATCTGTGGGATGATTATTGGTAATTTTTCTCAAATTTTATTTGTGAAGAAGTTCATTAAGTCATTACTAGTTAACGTTAAAGGGATGGTTGGCTCAACAGAGCTCTGACTTTTTGTCAGCCTGGCTACAGTGCTGAAGAGAAACCTGGGGTTGTTCTTATTTTCTTCAATCAGTGACGAATAGTAAGATGTTCTGGCTTTGCGGAGGGCTTTCTTATAAAGCAGCAAACTATTTCTCCAGGCAAAATGATGATCCTCTAAATTTGTGACACGCCATTTCCTCTCCAGCTTAGGAGTAATCTGCTTTAGGCTACGTGTTTGAGAATTATATCACGGAGTCAGGTTCTTCTGATTTGAGACCTTAGTTTTCACAGGAGTTACAGTATCCAGAGTCATACGTAGTGATGAGGTAAAATTATTAACAAGATAATCGACCTCTGTTGGAGTAGCGTTCAGATAGCTGCTCTGCTCTATGTTGGTACAGGACATTGAAGATGATAACAGTGGGTGGATTATATTCTTATACTTAGTTACAGCACTTTCAGAAAGACATCTACTTTGATAAAGTCTACTCTCCACTGCTGTGCAATCAATTATTGTAAATGTAAATGTCATCAGGAAATGATCAGACAGCAGAGGGTTTTCAGGAAACACTGTTAAATGTTCAGTTTCTATGCCATATGTTAAAACAAGATCTAGAGTGTGATTAAAGTGGTGGGTGGGTTCTTTTACATTTTGAGAGAAGCCAATTGAGTCTAATAACAGATTAAATGCCATATTGAGGCTGTCATTTTTAGCATCTACATGGATGTTAAAATCACCCACAATAATTATTTTATCTGAGCTGAGCACTAAATCAGATAAAAAGTCTGAGAAATCAGAGAGAAACTCTGTGTAAGGCCCAGGTGGACGATAGATGATAACAAGTAAGACTGGTTTCTGAGCTTTACAGCTGGGGTGGACAAGGTTAAGCATCAGGCTTTCAAATGAATTAAAAGTCTGTCTTGGTCTTTCGTTAATTAATAGACTGGTGTGAAAAATTGCTGCCACACCGCCCCCTCGGCCTGTGCTTCGAGGTTTCTGGTAGTTAGAATGACTCGGGGGTGTTGATTCATTTAAACTAACATAATCATCCTGCTGCAACCAGGTTTCTGTAAGGCAGAGTAAATCGATTTGTTGATCAGTTATTAAGTCATGTACTAACAGAGACTTGGAGGAGAGAGACCTAATATTTAATAATCCACATTTCACTGTTTTACTCTTTGGTTCAGATGTGGATACTGTATTGTTCTTTCGTTGTGATTTTTTATGTTTAAGTTGTTTATTGCTGGTTTTTAGTTTGTTTTTTGCCTTTTTGGATATATTTATTGAGTATATCACTAAAGAGTGGAATGTTTTTATGACCACTAATAAAATGGTAGATGTAAGCCCATCTTTATTGTGGGAAACTGCTAAAGCCTATCTTAGGGGTAGTATTATCTCATACACCACAGCGCAGGAAAAGGCTTCAATGAAAGAGCAACTTGATTTAGAGCACATAAAACAAAAACTGCAGTTTAAAATCTCCAGGTCCAAAACTATACTTAAGAAGTTAGAAGCAGCCCGCTCAGCCTTAAATCAATTACTGACTAAGAGAGCAAAGGCAGCAATTTTCTTTGCTAAGCATAAATTATATGAATCTGGGAACAAACCTGGCCGTCTCTTAGCAAAAATAGCAAAAGGCAGGATAGATACAAACGTTATACCATCACTGTTTAATAATAAACATGTCAAGCATTATAAAACAACGGATATCAATCGAACTATGAAGCAGTTTTATATACACTTGTACTCACTTGTACTGCCCAGAGTTTTATAAAAAACTAAGTCACTTTCTTGCAGGACCATTGACTGATATGTTTTTAGACTCTTTTAAGAATGAACAATTGCCCTCAACACTTTGACAGGCTAATATCTTGTTAATTTTAAAGAAAAATAAATCACCAGATAGGTGTAAATGATACAGACCAATCAGCCTCATCAATGTCGATGCTAAATTACTCTCCAAGCTATCAGTAAGGAGGCTTGAGGGCATTCTCCCACTGCTTATAAACCCTGATCAAACAGGCTTTATCCAAAATCGTTTCCCATGCAATAAAACCCTCACCTAAGCCAAATCTTTCTAATACATTAAATAAATATGTCCACTCAATCCTGTCAAATGCCTTTTTGGCATCTAAAGATATAACATAGGCTTTATAATTTGTCTGATTCGAGTATTGTATAATATTTAATAGTCGTCTAATATTTGTAGATGGATTAAGACTATCTACAAACTTTCAGAAGCTTGTGTCATAACTAATGGTGTACAATCATCAGCGTTTCCACTGCAAAGAGGTACGAGGCAAGGCTGTCCCCTGTCCCCTCTCCTCTTTGCATTAGCACTTTGATTCTCTAGCTGAGGCCATTCGCCAGCACCAAGATGTACATGGTATAACAGTGGGTGGAACAAATCATAAGATAGCATTGTATGTTGATGATATTTTGTTGTTCTTATCAAAACCAGAACAATCAATACCAGCCATTATGTACTATACATGAGTTCAGCTCATTCTCGGGTTACAGAATTAATTTTGGGAAATCAGAGGTCATGCCGCTGGGTGATCAGATTAACTCTTTGCCAGATATTTCTAATCCATTTCAATGGTCCCCAGCGGCTTTACATACCTTGGGCTAAACATTCCACCAGTTCTTAAAGATTTATGGAAACTGAACTTATCACCAGTTATAATAAAAATAAAAAAAGATTTAGATAGATGGCAAAAATTGCCGCTTTCTCTTATGGGGCGTGTGAACTTAATCAAAATGAGTATTCTCCCGCGTTTATTATATCCCCTACAAATGCTACCTTTACTGATCACCCAGAAAGTTTCTTGTGATATAGAAAAAGCCTTTTCAAAATTTATCTGGCGTGGCAATCCTAGATTAAGGATTGGAACTTTACAACTGCCTATAGATAGGGGAGGCTTAGGCTTACCAAATTAAATTTTTTATAATTGGGCATGTCATAGCCGCATCTTATGAGAGTGGCTACATGCTTATCTAAATTCTCACTCTCACCTAGACTCTTGGTCCACTTTACCTTGTTCCCTTTGGAGCTTAGCTGTCTGTGACAAAAAAAAACAATATTACAAACGGGGATTACGAATAACCCAATCATTTATAATACAATAAGGTTCTGGGGGGAAATGCGTAAAAGGTTGGGTAGAGAAGATTGCACTTCATTCTTGACTCCTCTACTGAGAAACAAAGATTTTGTTCCAGGAATGTCTCGCAGTATGTTCGATAAGTGGCACAAAAAGGGATTAAGGGTAATTGGCGATTTGTATTAAAACAACACACTGATGAACTTTGAGCAATTGCAGTCAAATTTTAATATTCCTCGACACCACTTTTTTGGCTTTCTCCAGGTTCGTAACTTTGTTCATTCTAAAATTCCACAGTCTTCAGAAATAGTTATATATGATGATATTGAGACATTTCTTTTTAAACGAAAAGACAGAACTCATTTTATCTCAGCCTTTTATTCTCTCCTATATACTCTCAGTAGCAACACATTGAGCGCTATTCATAAATGGGAGAAAGATCTTAATAATCAATATACCAAAGAGGAGTGGAAAGGAGCCATTAACATGGGTAGTTCCACTGTTACTTGCAACCGCTTGCGAGAAACCCAATACAAAATCACACATCGCCTTTACATAGCTCCTAATGTCTTGCATAAGATTGCACATCATATTTCCCATTTATGTAGTAAATGTCAAAAAGAAACTGGTACTTTTGTTCATTACTTTTGGGAATGTAAATTAATCAAAAGATTTTGGAGCTTCATATCTCAAGAACTAAGTAATATTTTCAACAATCTGATTCAAAGAGACCCCGGGTATTTTCTTCCTTGCCTACCCTCTAAAGAAGTAACATTGAATCACTTGCAGCGCAAATTATGTGACAAACTATTGCTGGTAGCTAGGAAATGGATTCTCATTAATTGGGTTAAGGATAAACCTCCCTCTGTGACTTTGTGGTACAGAGAATTATTTAAAGTTATTCCTCACGAAAGAACTGCTGCTATTTTAGGAGGAAATAAGGGTCTCTTTCTCAATGTTTGGTCCCCTTTGCTTTCTTATTTGCCAAATGATTTGTCCCAACTGTTGAGGAGGGGGGGGGGGGGGGGGGGGGGGGGGTGCGATTAAGATGCTTTCAGTTAAATAGGAAGTAAGTGTAAAGGACAACAATTCACTCTTGGAGTTTATCTTTTTCTCTTTCTAAATCTGTGGGTAATTGAGTGAAAATATGTTTGTTTGGTTTGTTTTTTTGTTTTTTTCTTTCTCCTCCTTACCCCATATGTGTATTTGTACAGGTATATAATGACTTTAATATATTCTCTTTGGGTTTTTTCTTTCTTTTCTTTTCTTTCTTTTTTTCTTTTTTGTCTGCTTTGTTATGTTGTATGCTTTTCTTGATAATGAATAAAAACTGTTTAAAGCGGAGAATAGCCCATTCTTCCCAAATCATTGCACAAAACAGCTGCTCTAGTGAGCCATGGTTTGAGCCATGCCTCATCAGGAAGGAGGATCTGAGGGATGGTCTTTATGATAAATCGACAATTCTACACTATGAATTTTGAAACTTCAGCAAAAGAATACGTGAGAACATGCATGACCTGCCAAAAACACAATACCCAAGGTAACGTAAGACCAAAAAGAGGACATTTTCCTACACCACCTTACCCATTTCATACAATTCACATGGACTTCATTGAATTGAATGAGTGTCAGGGCTCAAAATATGCTCTAGTAATTATAGATGTTTTCTCAAAATGGCCAGAAATCTACCCAGTGAAAAAAGCAGACACAATCTCAGTTGCAAAGTGTCTATACAACCATTTCATTCCAACATATGGTATTCCTACTCTTATAAGATCAGATAATGGAACCCATTTTGTAAATGACGTGATCAGCAAAGTAGCTGAAGCACTAGGTTTCAGTTTAAAACACCATTGTGCCTACCATCCACAGAGTGCAGGATTAGTGGAAAAAACAAATGGCACTATAAAACAAAGGCTCAGGAAATCAATGGAAGAAACTGGCAGACCATGGCCAGAATGTGTAGGCCTAGTCAAAATGTGGATGAGAATAACACAAGGAAATAACAAACTGTCCCCATTTGAAATCATACATGGGCGACCTTTTCCACTAACAGTTACTAGCGAGCCACTAGATAAATCAATCCGTGAAACCACTCTGGCAGATTGGATGACTCAATTGTTGACAAATAGAGAAGTTGTTTTAAACAATCTGCCGCAAGACTCTTCTTCTATTTCTTGCAGGTTGAAGCCAGGTGATTGGATCCTTGTCCGAGTACTCCAAAGAAAAAATTGGAGCTCGCCACGGTGGAAGGGTCCATACCAAGTGCTTCTGACCACTCCAACTGCCTGCAAAATAGCGGAAAGACCTTCCTGGATACATCAAAGCCACTGCAAGAAAGTTGAGGTCCCAGAGGATTCCACTTCCTTCACAGAAATCAACTAGGAAAGTTTCACCCTCGCTTGGTTGCTTCAGTGGTGAGGGTGAAGTGCTGATTGAGCATACGATGCTCACCCTTACAGGCCCCCAGCTGATGCCGACAACAGCTGAACCACGAGGTAGACAGAGAAGATCGACGTGGCAAACCCATCTACCTTTTACACTCTTCACGTCAACCTTCTAGGAGGTTTACAACACAAGAAAATCACCATTGAAGTCGTTGCACTTGATAAAGGTACATGTGATCAAATCTTCTGCATCAATTTCAATGTGACAAACCGGAATACATCCATCCATTTCCCAGTGTTCTTGGACCAAACTTCAGGGAAGAACCACTCCATGTGCTATAAACAAAGCAAAGGCAACAGGCCGCTTGGAAACACCACAAACTGCAACCGGACCACTGGAGGGGGAGAAGGAGACTGGACCATCTAATGGCACATACTGGGTGCAAGGAATGGCCTGGCCATGTGGACAACGGGCATGTTTCATACTGCCCCCAGGCTGGACAGGAACATGTGCTGCCATTTTCCTGTCAGACCACACTTTCAGAATGACCGCAGTAAACACCACTTCTACAGTACGCCGGAAAAGAAGATCAACGCTCCCCAAAATTCAGCCACATAACCCGATATGGGGGAGCGATCTACCCAAGGAATTCAAATTATGGACTACCGGACAGAAAGTACTCCATTCATCGTTCCCCTGGGTGGGAACCGGAAAAAACATGCTTAGGATTGAAACTCTGGACTACCGTTTTGGACCTTTCCTCAACGCTTCGTGCAAAATCATCGAACAGCAGAACCAGGAAATCAACGCATTACGGATCGCAGTGATGCAACATTGAGTAGCTCTGGACATGATACTAGCAGAGAAAGGGGGACTTTGCGTCCTCTTCAACAACACCTGCTGCACTTACATACCAGACAATGTACACTCATCAAACATGACTGACGCCCTGAATGCCTTGAGAGAGATTCAGCAGGCCCAAAATCAGGCAGGAGGGAATGTCAATAGAAAATTGTACTTAGTAGTCAATATAAGTTTTTAATGATATAAGTTTACATGTGATAGAATACTGCATGATGACCTCTTTATGACTCAGACTGTTGTTTTAATTCACTGTTACCCATTATCAAGCTGGGAAGGAGCAGTACCTGCTAGTGGTAGATAAGAGCTTAACAAGCAGTTTCACTTCGTACCAGGTAGAGGAGTCTCTCCTGGCACACGCACACACACATATACACACATCCACATTCCAATGTAATAAATGAACGCACCTACTGTTGTATATAAATAAAGACCAGGGTAGTGGCAGAGTGCGAGTCCCTGAGCCCTCACTCTCGTTCAAGGCTGCATGTCAAGGCTGCTTCCGCTCATCTCATGGTACACAAGTGCACACAGACTCTTATCAGACCTAATAAGGATAGGATACTTTATCAGCATACAAATGATTAAATATTTCTAAAATATCTTTTCTTAAATTATTAATTCTGACAATTACATTTGAAAATGTTTTCCTCTCCCGCTTCGACCACCATCGTTATCAGAAATAAATATCCTCTATGACCCGCAATGAATCCTGGGATATAAGTAAGGATACATCGGACCCATCCTTACAATTTGGGTAAAAGTAGGACGCATTTGTCACCACACTTTGAGTATTCTTTGAATTCGGACAGCCTTCGTTGCGTCGCTGTGATGTCATTGCATCCAAATATCATCATCATCATCATAGTTTATTTATATAGCACTTTAAAAACACACAAGGCTGACCAAAGTGCTGAACAATAGAAACATAATAGATACCATATGAATAATAAATACGATAAAATAATAAACATAGCAAAAACAATAAAATATAGGTAAATACAAGTCAGTTAACCACTGAGTCAAAATCCAGTGAAAAAAAATGTGTTTTCAATCTGGATTTAAAAACCAGCACTGATGTTGATTGCCTAATGTGAAGAGGAAGATTATTCCAAAGCTTTGGAGCCACGATAGAGAACGCTCGGCCTCCTCTCAGTTTCAGCCATGATTTGGGAGCCAATTGGAAGCCAGTGCAGGGAGGCCAGAACCAGAGTAATGTGCTCAAATTTCCTTTTACCAGATAAGAACTGTGCCACAGCATTCTGTACTAGTTGCAGGCGTGTCAGAGTGCCCATTCAAATCCCTATTAAAAGGGAGTTGCAATAATCCAAGAGTGAGGTTATAAAAGCATGGATAACAGTCTCCAAGTCTCGCATTTTAAGCGAATTCGGACACAGCTAGAGTCTTTATCTGATCACTGAGCTCATTCTGACTTATTTTACTTTTCAGGACATTCCTGATGTGTCCTAATGTCACGCTAGGAAGTGACCTATACCCTGCTCGTAAAAATAGAAGCTCTTTTTAATCAGAGTGCAGCATCAAGTCTGTAAAACTTTTCCATTGATCAGTATTGGACTATTGATCAGTTCAGTAAATCAGTGGATTGAGGATGGCGCTGGAGGAAAGGTCACGGGGTCATTTAAAGGTCAAAGGTGAGTGTCATGTGTTCAAAGCTGCATCACTGCCCAGTTTAACAGCAAAGATTAAAAATGAGTCAATAGTATCAGTCACAGACAAGAAGTTTGTGTTGTGTCTTTTCTCACAGCGTTTCTTCGTCTCATCTCACCTCATCTGATCTATGTTTCCAGGTGTGCCTGAGGCTTCTTTAAAAGTGGGAAAAGTGAGCTCTAATGGGAAAACTGCTGTGCTGGGTGACTAATGTGAGGTGGAGGGCAGAAGCTGGAGGTCTGGGTCGGATCCACATGAGAGAAAAGCAGGAAAAGATTCAGTCCAAGTCATTCCTTTGATTCCAATCAGCACACTTATTGATCATTAGAATCCACTTTAAACATTAAGCACTGATTCATCCACTGAGGATGCACACATACATGAAAACATAATATTTATCTTATAAAAACATGCTGTTTATTATTCAAAGGTGTTTGAAAGCCTTTCCATGAGAGTTTAATCCAGGAGGGTCTGAAGCCAGAGTCAGACAGAGACTGTGCAGAGACTGTAGAAGGACAGAGCAGCAGCAGAGCAGTCCAGATACACTGATTATCCTCTGTCAGATCCAGAGGGACACACAGGGATGATGCTGGACTCTACATTGTGTCTGACAGTGAAGCTGTTCTCAGAGCAGTTCACTCTGCAGCACTGAGAGTCATCTGCAGTTCTTCTCATTCCTCTGTCAGTCACAAAAGCTGCTGCTGCTGTTCAACCTGCAGAGAGAAGAAGGAAGAGCAGAGGAGATAAACGAGTGTTTCCAGAGACTCTTCATCAGCTGTCAGTCAGTGATGCAGCACATCCAGTATAAAGAGCAGCAGGGACTTCAGTGCTGGGACTGTACTAGGACTCATTGTTGCTTCACTTTTTCTAATCTTTGGATTTTTATTGAAATTGATGAAAAAGTTTTTCCCTCCTAGTTTGAGTTTGGACTTTCATTCATTAGAAGAACCTTGGTGTGTCCACTCTGAGCTCTGTAGGAACCCCAACAACAAGCGACAACAATCGAGATGGACGGTTCCAGCTGTTAACTGGAGGAATTCCATCCAAACATCTGCTCTCACTAAATTCTTCCTCACCTACAGACTGTGTTCTTCACTGCTTTAAACTTGGAAATGAATGCAATCATTGGTCTGTGTGCTGCTTTGTTCAGAGAGCTGATTGGCTGTTCTCCTCTCACAGCTTCACTGAGAAGCTGCAGCTTTACAGGAAACACTGGATCTTTGTTTCATACTGACTGTGTTTAGTACAATACTGATGACAGCACCATCCACTCACTCCATCACTCTACTTACCTCAGAGTCTTCAGTGTGCAGTCTGAACTCTGCTTAAGCTCAGACAGCTGCTTCACATCTGGATCCTCCAGGTTGTTTCTTTTCAGGTCCAGCTCTCTCAGATGGGAGGGGTTGGACTTCAGAGTTGCTGCCAGAAAATCACAGCTGATCTTTGACAAACCACAGCCCCCCAATCTGTATAAAGAATGAAAGATGTAAGTTTATTAGACAAAGTGTGTGCTTGAAATCATTCAGTGTTTCATCATCTGTTCAGAGCTGAAGAAGGATCAGAATGTAGAAGTTTAGAAAATGGAAACTCCAAACAGCTGAAGCCAACAGGAAGCAGCTTCAAACAGGAAACTGTGCAGAGTTTCAGACTATATGCCCGATGCCAACAGTTGGATTTTGGAGATTTGAATCTCTGTTCTGTGACTAAGTCCTTGAATCATTTCTTCCAGTTTGTCCAACAAGACAGACTAAGTATTGGACATGTTTTGTGGCTCCATTAGAGGACCACAACTCTTGCCCTATGACAGCTAGAGCACAGGCTCCAGCCCTGTGAGCCTAAGCTGAATAACCAGTTAGCAAAAATTATTCATAGATGGCCTGAAATTCCCCAGTTATCAGTTTGGTAGATAGCTATGACATGCTAATCCCATCCAGCAGCTGTATTCTACCTGTAAGATGATCCCTGCTGAGCCAAAGCACTTTTTAATATACAAACTACAACCTTTTTTTTTTTTTTTTTGTCTGTCCCATTTGGTTCTTTAGCCGAAAGAATTGTTGTCTGAAGACCAACAAGGATACCAAATGGATTTATTCTGCCAAATGGATCATCATGGCATTGCCGTATTGGTCCATTTGATCAAACTTTGTTGTTATTATTTATTTTATTTTCAGTTGTTACAGATGGGACAGACATGACTGGGGGATAGGAAAGGGAGAAAGAAAGAGAGGAAGGAGAAGAAAAACAGAAGGGAAAAGGGACAGTGAGAAAGGGCACTTACAAAGACAAAGAGAAAGAAAAAAAATCTCCTGGATCACCTGTTGAGAGAAAAAGAAGAGAAGACAAGCAAAAAAAACAAAACAAACAAACAAAAACAAAGCAACATACTAAACACAACACCATCACGTTAATCTAACTAAGTGTGAACGGCAGTAAATACTAAATATTGAAAGTTGTTGTGCAGCACGCAGGACAGACAGCGCACAATGTGCTTTGAAGTAGCAGCTAAAAAAGGTGTAGTTTATGTCTACGAACAGTGAACACCCGTGTGCACACCTGTGTGGATCAACGCGCTTGTATACAAAAGGTTTCCCCATGTAACGGTCTGCTAGAGGGTGTGGAGGCCCATAGCCCCGTCCCCCAGGGCATGAAGAAGCCATGGAGGAGATCCAGGCTCCAGACATCCAGAGGCCCCAGAGTGCGAGAGCCCAAGGAGTACCACCGGAGGGGCATCCATGCCACCTTCCTGGGAAGGGCTGAGGAGATCCCCAGACGAGGGGGTCACCCAGTAGCCACGGAGCAGAAGCCAGAGGGGGCTGCACTGGCGTGCCCGCAGGCTCTGCCGGCAGCCAGCTGTGCCAGAGTCAACCGAGTTGCAGGCCCCGAGGCCGGAGGCCCGAGGGCCCCCTTTGCCCCGGAAGAGGCCTGACCGAGCGACAGGCACCAGGCCCCGCCAAGTAGCCACCGGGAGTGAGCTGGTGCATACCTGAGCGCCCAGCCCCGGACACCAAGAACCACCAATGCACTAACCCCTGAGGGCATCAGTTACCGGCAGGGAGTGTGGTGAGGGGAGATAGGCCTCCACACCTGGAGGGCCTGGGAGTACCCAGGGAGGTGGAGTCTAAGACCCGACCTGACATATAGACACAGACAAACAGGCACACACAGACATAAACATGCTTTCCCACCCTCATGCACACATATACAAACACTCAGCACTCACCCAACGTAGGGACAGACATACATAGACATGTACACACAATCATACTCCCCAAACATACTCTATGCCCCGGGTCCAGGTACCCTCGCCCCCAGAGGGGGAAACGGCATCCAGACCCAAGAGATGTGACCCTTTCCCCCGGGGTGGAGGCAAGCAGACCGCCCCAGGCTCCGCAGCAGCAGGGAGGCCAATCGGACAGCCAACACCTCCTCCCAGCCCCCCGCCCGATGGCTAGTAGAGAATGGGGGTGTGTGAAGACCCCATACCTCCCTCCTCCCGCTCATGTGTAGTGTTGCTGCGTGTTGTTCTAAAGTGCATTTAAAACAAGGGAGGGCATGGTGCTGCTGCCAGAGAGCAGCAGATGTTAGCACGGCCCCTCCCGAGAACCCTCAATGTCTACATGGATTTAAAATTGAGAGGTGGGCACCGGCGCCAGAGGTAGGGTTGAATACACAGACCGTCCTCTGGACGCCGTTAACGTGGTCACCCTCAAGGCCCTATATATATATATATATATGTGTGTGTGTGTTATGAGAGTGTGAATAATGTGGATGTCTAAGTTGTGAAATAAAATTGAGGCACAGGTGGCCAGAAGGGGACAGAGGGGGGGGGGATGCCTCCCCTGCACCCTGGTGACACACCCGCACCCCAAGGCCCTACTTGTGTGGGTGGGTGTGGTGGAGCGGGAAGAGGGAGGCAACCGGGGATGGGGAGGAAAAGAAGGGAGGGGCAAGATGCCCCTCCTTAGGGCCAGCTCCCCCACTGACCCCAGTAGGCACCCCCGTCCTCTAGTACCCACCAAGGCAAGGGAGCCCAGGCCCATCCAGACCGGGGTCTATGGCAGCAGCACCGCTAAGCCCCACAGGACCTGAGGAAGCCCACCCCACCGCAGAGGAAACTATACCCACCCCAACATTCAATCATCTCCAGACTACACAAGACAACAGACACCCAGGTTAGGTTTATTCTCCACCTCTCCTGTGTCTCTCCCCCACCTGCAGAGTGGACTTCTGCAAGGAAACTACAACCTTTAATAGAAACCTATTGGTCAGCATCTTATTAGCCTGCTGTTACCTTCATTACACAGAAAACTGATAAAAACTAACAGAGTTCATGAAGAATAAAGAGAAATGTGATGATTTAAAGCCTTTGAAGTGCTTCAGATGATCTCTGTCCACTCATTCATTCATGTAAGCTTCTAATGCAGCTTTGATCTTCACAGTCTGCTTTATGAAACTCATTCTAACCCTGAATGTCAGAGTGTTCCTCCTTCTCTTTCCCATCATTCATGCTGGCAGTGGAGGAGATTTGGATTTTGGACTGTGTTTTGGATGATGTGTGTATGTTTGTGTTGGACTGCTATCTGTAAGGCCATTTTGCTTTGGATTTCAGTGTCAGACAGACTTTAAGGTGGAATGAAGAGTTGGAGAGTTTCACAGTTAATTATCCAGTGGAGGATTTTTCTTCTTCTTTTAAGGTTTGAAATGTGAACATTGTTCTGCTACAGTCAATGGACTAAACCAGAGAAGAAGAAAACAGACTTTACCATGAAGATCCTGAGTGTGGATCAGTATAATATCAGCCTTATGTCTGCAGTTTAGTGTCAGTACAACTTTCACATCATATTCATCTCAGCACGAGTAAAACATGGTGACTGACCTCAGAGTTTCAAGTTTACATCCTGGACTCGCCAGAAAACCACACAGATGCTTCACTCCTGGATCCTGCAGCTTGTTGTTGGAGCTCAGGTCCAGCTCTCTCAGATGGGAGGGGTTGTACTTCAGCGTTGCTGCCAGATAATCACAGCTGATCTCTGACAAACCACACTCCCTGAAACTGTATAAAGAATGAAATGTGTAAGTTTATTAGACAAAGTGTGTGCTTGAAATCATTCAGTGTTTCATAATCTGTTCAGAGCTGAAGAAGGTTCAGAATGTAGAAGTTTAGAAAATGGAAACTCCAAACAGCTGAAGTCAACAGAAACAAACACAACAAGAGAAAAAACAGATTTTTTTTGTTTTGAGAAACATTGGCAACATGACAGCTGAGTGTCAGCTTCTTATTATTAATCTGCATCATTCTGCATCAGGTTGTTTTCATGCCGGAAAATGTCACTATAACATTTAGTAGTTTTGAAAACTACTCGAATAACAAGTAGTTCTGAGGAAACTTCAGCTTTTTTCAGCCTGTAGTGATTTTCCACTTTAATTTTGAGTGTGACTCAAAATCCAGACCTACATGGGTTGCTACATTTGATAGTTTTTTATGGGATTTTGTTGTCAGCACATTCAACTATGTAAAGAACAAAGTATTTAATAAGAATAGTTCATTCATTCAGATCTGTGATGTCTTACTTTTGTTCTGTTTATTTTTTTTTGAACATTTAGAAACTAAAGAAAGTTTCTTTTTTTTTTTATTCATATTTTCGATGGACAGAAACATTAACAAATATAAAACAGGAATAATCATACTGTCAGTTCTCTGTCCGTTTCTTAACAAAAACCAACAAATAAGGACTAACAATAACTAAAGACAAACAAACAAACAAACAAAAAGACAAAAACAAAACAAAAAACAAAAACAAAACAACAACAAAAAGAAAACAAAACACCAGGAGAGACAAAAAGATAAACCGCCTCCTGAAAAACATCAACAAAAACAAAAGCAATGGGGGCTAAACACCCGGGTGCCTAAAAATATAACATAACCTTGACCACTGATAACATTAGACAATTTCTTCCCTCTGACTTTCAAAGTAAAAGAACAACCACAAAAACACCAACGACACATGAACCCCCCCCCCCCCAAAAGAACACTTATCACAATATCTAAGAGACATTGTCGATGTACAACAAAAAAGGACCCCAGACCTGCTCAAAAATATCTTCTCTCCCCTTAATTCTGTACATAACCCGTTCATATAATGCCATCTTAGACATTTGTTCAGTCCATTCCCTGAGAGAACAGGGGGTGGATGACTTCCAGTGCCTCAGTATTATCCTGCATCCTGTTATGAAAGCCAAACGCATCCACAGTCTCTGTTTTTTTGAAAGGATACTATTGTCAGGTAACAGGCCCAGGACACACACAGCTGGAGATTTAGAAAGATTAAGTTTAAAAATATCATTCACCAAGTTAATGATCCCGTCCCACAAATAATCATTTTTCCGACATGTGTACAACATATGAACTAGAGTCCCGGCTTCCTCCTGACATCTCCAACAGATGTCATTATCCACAAGCTTCAGCCTGGCTAATTTACTGGGAGTCCAGTAATTTCTGTGAAGCAACTTGTACTGGATAAGTTGAGACTGTGTTTCAGGTGAGCAAACATACCATGATGAAACCAGCTGCTTCCAAGTGTCCTCTAAAATCTGGATACCCAGATCCTTCTCCCAACACTGCCCCAATCCCCCCAAATTGGGAGAGTGCGCCTCTCTGAAAATCCCATAAAATTTGGATGCCCTGATTCTATTAATGCCAGGAGCTGCAAACATCTCCTGAATACTAGATGGCGGGTCTGGGTTATTATTCAAAATGGTTTTAATACAGTGTCTTATTTGAAAAAAAACTCCAAATTTCCCTTGGATCCAGATTAAATTCTCGTCTGATTTCTGCAAACGATTTCATACCAGTCTGCCCAAATAAATCCCCCACCTGATTGATACCTGTCCTAGGCCAAGCCTCCCACCAGACTGGTTTCTTACCAATTAATATTTTCTTATTATACCAGATAGAGGCTCTAGAGGTTAGATAAGGGCTAACGTTGATATATTGGTGAACTCTACACCAGGTCTCTTGCATGAAAGCCAATACAGGATCTTTAAACGGTACTGGTCTTCCCTTCTGAGTGAGGAAGGCCTCTAAAGACGAAGGAGCCACAAGACTTTCCTCAATCGCAACCCATAAAGGCTTCTCTGTAAGGGAATGATGTATCTTAACTAACTGAGAGAGGGAGAAAGCTTAGTGATACCAAACCATCTTGGACAATGCCAACCCGCCATTATCTTTTGCAGCATATAATTTGGACCGATTAAAAGATGGCTTTTTGCCTGCCCACACAAAACCCTCCACACATGTATTATAAAGCTTTAACAAATTATGTGGGACTGCTATCGGTAACATGTAAAGAAGGTACTGAAGTTTAGGGGCAACAAGCATCTTTACCAAATTAATTCTGCCCAAAAGGGACAGATTTATCTTAACCCAATTCTGCAACAGCGGACGAATGTTTTGAATCACTGGGGAAATATTTACTTGCATTATGTTGTCTAAACCAGGGGTCAGTTTAATCCCCAAGTAAGTCAAACCCTCGGGCACCCACTTGAACTGCCATGAGCTCCTCATAACTGGAGGACACAATTTAGAAATGGGCATAACTTCCGACTTAGACCAATTTATGGTGTAGCCAGAGATTACAGAAAAGGAATCAATAATTGAGGAAATTGCAGGAACGGCCTGTTCTGGGTTACTTGAGATCAGTAAAAGTGGTGTCCCAGAAACGATGTGGGCTTCATAGATAATTGGCAAACCTTCTGGAGGAAACCTGGTCTTGTTAGGAGAGACGGCATCCATCCCACTTTGGATGGAGCAGCTCTCATTTCTAGAAATATGGACCAATTTATTAAACCCCCCAAAATATGACTATCCAGAGTTGGGACCAGGAAGCAGAGTTGAAGTCTTACACGCCTCTCTGCAGCTTCTCTCCTCCTGCTACCCCCCCAAAAACCCATCTCCATTGAGACTGTGTCAGCTCCCAAACAGACAAAAAACAAACTAAAAACCAGCAACAAACAACTTAAACATAAAAAATCACAAAGAAAGAACAATACAGTATCCACATCTGAACCAAAGAGTAAAACAGTGAAATGTGGATTATTAAATATTAGGTCTCTCTCCTCCAAGTCTCTGTTAGTACATGATTTAATAATTGATCAACAAATCGATTTACTCTGCCTTACAGAAACCTGGTTGCAGCAGGATGAGTATGTTAGTTTAAATGAATCAACACCCCCGAGTCATTCTAACTACCAGAAATCTCGAAGCACAGGCCGAGGGGGCGGTGTGGCAGCAATTTTTCACACCAGTCTATTAATTAACGAAAGACCCAGACAGACTTTTAATTCATTTGAAAGCCTGATGCTTAGCCTCGTGCTAAAAATGACAGCCTCAACATCGCATTTAATTTGTTATTAGACTCAATTGGCTTCTCTCAAAATGTAAAAGAACCCACCCACCACTTTAATCACACTCTAGATCTTGTGTTAACATATGGCATAGAAACTGAACATTTAACAGTGTTTCCTGAAAACCCTCTCCTGTCTGATCATTTCCTGATAACATTTACATTTACAATAATTGATTGCACAGCAGTGGAGAGTAGACTTTATCAAAGTAGATGTCTTTCTGAAAGTGCTGTAACTAAGTATAAGAATATAATCCACCCACTGTTATCATCTTCAATGCCCTGTACCAACACAGAGCAGAGCAGCTATCTGAACGCTACTCCAACAGAAGTCGATTATCTTGTTAATAATTTTACCTCCTCACTACGTACAACTCTGGATACTGTAGCTCCTGTGAAAACTAAGGTCTCAAATCAGAAGTACCTGACTCCGTGGTATAATTCTCAAACACGTAGCCTAAAGCAGATTACTCGTAAGCTGGAGAGGAAATGGCGTGTCACAAATTTAGAGGATCATCATTTAGCCTGGAGAAATAGTTTGTTGCTTTATAAGAAAGCCCTCCGCAAAGCCAGAACATCTTACTATTCGTCACTGATTGAAGAAAATAAGAACAACCCCAGGTTTCTCTTCAGCACTGTACCCAGGCTGACAAAAAGTCAGAGCTCTACTGAGCCAACCATCCCTTTAACATTAACTAGTAATGACTTCATGAACTTCTTCACAAATAAAATTTTTATCATTAGAGAAAAAATTACCAATAATCATCCCACAGATGAAATATTATCTACAGATACTTTTAGTACCATCGATGTTAAGTTAGACTCTTTTTCTCCAATTGATCTTTCTGAGTTAACTTCTATAATTAATTCCTCCAAACCATCAACGTGTCTTTTAGACCCCATTCCTACAAAATTGCTCAAAGAAGTCCTGCCATTAATTAATTCTTCAATCTTAAATATGATCAACCTATCTCTAATAATCGGCTATGTACCACAGGCCTTCAAGGTGGCTGTAGTTAAACCTTTACTTAAAAAGCCATCTCTAGACCCAACTGTCTTAGCTAATTATAGGCCAATCTCCAACCTTCCTTTCATATCAAAAATCCTTGAAAGAGTAGTTGTCAAACAGCTAACAGATCATCTGCAGAGGAATGGCTTATTTGAAGAGTTTCAGTCAGGTTTCAGAGCTCATCACAGCACAGAAACAGCTTTAGTGAAGGTTACAAATGATCTTCTTATGGCCTCTGACAGTGGACTCATCTCTGTGCTTGTCCTGCTAGACCTTAGTGCTGCGTTTGATACTGTTGATCATAATATCCTATTAGAGCGATTAGAACATGCTGTAGGTATTACAGGTACTGCACTGCAGTGGTTTGTATCATATCTATCCAATAGACTCCAATTTGTTCAAGTAAATGGAGAGTCCTCTTCACACACTAAGGTCAATTATGGAGTTCCACAGGGTTCAGTGCTAGGACCAATTCTATTTACATTATACATGCTTCCCCTAGGCAGCATCATTAGAAGACATAGCATAAATTTTCACTGCTATGCAGATGACACGCAGCTCTATCTATCCATGAAGCCAGGTAACACACACCAATTAGTTAAACTGCAGGAATGTCTTAAAGACATAAAGACCTGGATGGCCGCTAACTTTCTGCTTCTTAATTCAGATAAAACTGAGGTTATTGTACTCGGCCCTGAAAATCTTAGAAATATGGTATCTAAGCAGATTCTTACTCTGGATGGCATTACCTTGGCCTCCAGTAACACTGTGAGGAACCTTGGAGTCATTTTTGACCAGGACATGTCCTTCAACGCACATATTAAACAAATATGTAAGACTGCTTTCTTCCATTTGCGCAACATCTCTAAAATTAGAAATATCCTGTCTCAGAATGACGCTGAAAAACTAGTTCATGCATTTATTACTTCCAGGCTGGACTACTGTAATTCTTTATTATCAGGATGTCCTAAAAACTCGCTGAAAAGCCTTCAGCTGATCCAAAATGCTGCAGCAAGACTACTGACAGGGACTAGAAAGAGAGAGCATATTTCTCCTGTTTTGGCTTCCCTTCATTGGCTTCCTGTTAAATCCAGAATTGAATTCAAAATCCTGCTCCTCACATACAAGGTCTTAAATAATCAGGCCCCATCTTATCTTAATGACCTTGTAGTGCCATATCACCCTATTAGAGCACTTCGCTCTCGCTCTACAGGCCTACTTGCTGTCCCTAGAGTATTTAAAAGTAGAATGGGAGGGAGAGCCTTCAGTTTTCAGGCCCCTCTTCTGTGGAACCAGCTTCCAGTTTGGATTCGGGAGACAGACACTATCTCTACTTTCAAGATTAAAACTTTCCTTTTTGCTAAAGCATATAGTTAGGGCTGGACCAGGTGACCCTGAATCCTCCCTTAGTTATGCTGCAATAGACGTAGGCTGCCGGGGATTCCCATGATGCATGGAGTTTTTCCTTTCCAGTCACCTTTCTCACTCGCTATGTGTTAATAGACCTCTCTGCATCAAATCCTATCTGTTATTAATCTCTGTCTCTCTTCCACAGCATGTCTTTCATCCTGTTTTCCTTCTTTCACCCCAACCGGTCGCAGCAGATGGCCGCCCCTCCCTGAGCCTGGTTCTGCCGGAGGTTTCTTCCTGTTAAAAGGGAGTTTTTCCTTCCCACTGTCGCCAAAGTGCTTGCTCATAGGGGGTCATATGATTGTTGGGTTTTTCTCTGTATTTATTATTGTGCTATCTACTGTACAATATAAAGCGCCTTGAGGCGACTTTTGCTGTGATTTGGCGCTATATAAATAAAATTGAATTGAATTGAATTGAATTAAAATGTCATCTGCATACAAAAAGGTTTTATGTTCTTCTTGACCCATATCCACCCCTCTGATTTGCTTGCATTCACGTAATGCAATAGCCAAAGGCTCCAAAAACAGGGCGAAAATGAGTGGTGATAAAGGTGAGCCTTGTCTAGTACCCCGACTTAACGAAAAGGAGGGTGACATTATCCCATTGGTAGTAACTGTAGCCATTGGATCTGTGTATACCACCTGAATCCACTGCCTAAAAATGGGACCAAAACCGAATCTCTTCAACGCAGGGCCGTGCAGAGACGTTTAAATGGGCGGGTGCTCAAAGTTAAAAAAGGGGCAGATAGCACAGGCTGAATAACAACAACTCACATTCATGGCGAATCTAATATGGAATTGCATCATACTATATGACTGACATCAGGTGGGGACAATGCAAAGCAAATGTAGCCTTTGTTTTACCTGATGGCGTACAATGTTGCTGTTGAGGGATTACTGCTGTTCCTTCTGCTGATAGTGCTGGAGGGCAGGGCTGTGTTGTTTTGAGACTGTAGACATTAAAAAGTCCATGGGTAGCTGATTAAACAAATGCTTTGAGATAAAAATAAAATGTAAAAAGATTGGTGACAGCGCTTGGAACCATAAGGCAACAGATTTAAAAAATCTGGGAAATAAACTGAAACCAGGATATTAATAGTACAAAAGACAGGGGTCATGGTAGGGTGAGAATTTATTAAAAATAAATCTATACAGACAGTGTGTGTGTGTCCTGTTAGCACCTTTTAAACATCAAAGAGCACAAAACATCACAGCATCAACTTTACATGGGAGGGATTAGATTCTAGAACTGTAAAATCTTCTGTCTTTCTTTCTTTCAAATATTAAAATACAGTAAAAAAAAAAAAAACAATAGGAGTATAAATCAAACATTTTATTAATCAGAAAACAAAAACAACACAGGGTATGTTTTGGAAAGAGCAGGAAGGAATAAGATGCTCTTCTTGTCCTGTCCCAAATTATAACAGTAACTTTCTGTTTGCCATGTCCCAAAAAATGTCAATGACATCACTGTGGTTGACTGGAACATACTTCTCAACTGCCAATAAAAGAAGGTCTGACAACCTCTCCTCTGAGCAAAGGGTGCGAAGTTTGTTTTTAACTAGTTTTAGTTTTGAGAAAGAACGCTCCACAGTTGCTGTGGACACTGGGAGTGTTCCATGTCTTCAGCAGCTCAGTCATGTTGGGGAAGATCAGATGTGCATTGTTTTCTTTGACCAACGAAAGAATGGATGCCACACTAACTGGTGGGGGGCATGTGTATGAAGCATGAAAGACCTTAAGTTCTGTCTGTAATTTGTATTCCTCCTCAATGTCATAGAACTGGCAGAGTTTCTTCACAGCTTGGAGTGCCTTTGTTGAGATTATTTTCCAGTTCTCTGGGACTGTCAGGGTATGTAAGGCATTCAAGATTTCCCATGTGGAATTATCTCCTCCTTTAAAGCGTCTCAGAAGCTCCTGTGTCATTGTGTCAACAAAAACATAGAACACTTTAACACGGTAGTATTCTTGGGGAGTTGTGAAAGCATAGTCATCAGCAGTAGCTGTTGTGGCAGCAAACTTAAACTTTTCATGGCACTTTCCTCCTCCGAGCTTGTCCCGGGACCTCAGATGGGGGGTCCAGACCCACTGATGCAGCCTTCTCTCTAGCCTGTTCATAAATTTTTTCAAACTCTTCCTCTGTTCTGGTGTGGTCCAGGCTCTACAAAACATCATCAACAATCTTGTATGCTGCAGCCAGGTCAATGTCTTTCTTCTGCAATGCATCAGATGCAGTAGCAGTCACTTGGAAGATGGGACAGGTGATCTCCAGACACAGGGTGAATTCAAAATTGATGCTTTTCAGAAGGATCATTGCATCACCTGCTGAAGAGTCTGGAGGATCTTGCTGTAGTATTTCCTCCAGAAACTGCATGACAGCTGGAAGGATCTTCCTCATTGTTTTAAGGTTAGCTTCTCTGCAGGCCCACCTAGTGTCTGACAGCTTCTGCAGCTCCAGTGGGCGCTGCTCAGGGTACAACTTCTCCTGCATTTTAATAAATGCAGAGTGTCGTTTAGATGAATTGGCCACAAAAGTGTAAAGCTTTTCGATTAGGTTGAAAAAGCTGACAAAACACATGTTTGACTTTGCGCTCTCTACTAAAACCAGATTAAGGCAATGTGCCTGACAGTGGACAAATAAGGCCTTTGGATTTTTTTTTTTGTATTTTTGACTGAAGTCCCTTAAAGCGTCCGCTCATGTTTGCAGCCCCATCATAACCTTGACCCCGGATGTTGTCAATCTTCAGATTATTTTCTTTCAGTAGAGCTATTACTAGCTTTTCAAGAGCATCTCCAGTTGTTGACTCCACATTACACACCTGAAGGAAGCGCTCCTTGATTTCCATGTTGTGCACATATCGGACAACAAAGGAAACCTGCTCTGTGTGCGACACATCTGTGGTTTCATCCATCATGATAGAAAAGGTTTCACATTCTTGAATTTCTGCTTGGATGACACGTCTTACTGATGTGGCCAAAGCTTTAATTATGTCGTTCTGACTTCTGTTTGAGAGGAGCGAGACGAGAGGTCTTTTTCCAGGTCCCTGTCGCTCTTTTATGGCATCAAGGTGTAATTTAATTACGCTGTCATACTTGCTGAACAACTCAACTAACTCTAAAAAATTCCCTCGATTTTGGCTAGACAAGGTCTCATCATCTCCCCTGAAAGGCATACCCTGTCTTGCCAGGTAAAGAGTGATGTCTATCAAACGAGACAAAATTTCTCTGTTTCTCTCTCTTTCTTTGTCTTTTGCAGCTTGTGACACTTGGTCAGCTACTTCAAAAGCTGCCTCCAAGGTTTTTTTTTTAAATGAGTTCCACCTCACCATACCACACATGTGAGACTCTGATGCACTGTGCTCTTTAATCTTTTCTAGAGCCGTTCTCCACCGACTGAACCCTTCCGTTTTCCAGGTTTTGCGACTTGTATACTTTTCATCATTTAAGAAAAGACGGCAGCTGAAACAAAACATGGCATCAGCAGTTGGAGAATACTCTAGCCATGGATTTTTCTCACACAACTTCTTTTGAAATGATCGTCCCTCTTCATTCTTTGGATATGATGACAGTACTGGTTGGCAGGGTCCAATATTATCACACATTTGAATAAAGGCCTGATCATATTGTATGTGGAATTGCATGACATGGGCAGGATCAGTTGGGTGTGCAAGTCCAAGTAGGTTTGAGAATGTCCTCTCTATGGCTTCACTAGCTTCACTCTCCTCCTCTCTGGGCTCTGACTCACTCTCTGACTTTCTCACTCCAGTCTCTTTCTCCTGGCTTGTCCTTTCCTCTACATTCTCTCTAGGCTCTGCCTGTGACTCAGTCTTTGCCTCGCTTCCTCCTTCCATCTCCTCATCTGAACTATCACCCTCCACTTGCTGTTTATCTGAGAACAACACACAATTTTATATCTCATTAATCTATTACTTAATTATCTACACTTAACAACTTTTGCACCTAGTCCATGATAAAGTCATGATAGAAAATGTTATAGAACCAAAACATTGCAACTGTTTTAATTACTGTTAATATAATGAATACCTCTACAATGCAACAACTGGTACATGTGTTATTGTTACCTGTGCTCTTTTTAATCCAGCTGGTGAGGGATCCACTGCCTTTAGCAGCCTCACACAGCTCCTTTTGTAGCCGTTTCTTCCTCCTCTCCTTACGAGGCATTTCTGGAATATTTGTTATATTATTAGTAATAATTTTTAAAAATCTATACACATAAAACACACACACACATGCTGTGCTTATTTAATGTTTAAACTGTAGAGATACAATAATTTTACTGCTGTAAAATCAGCATTTTATCTAATTTGATATATAAACTTAATATCATCTGTTACTTAATATATTTTCTTTAAAAACAGTGGGGGGAGGGGGGGGGTGAATATCATAAATATAATAATCCATAATTATGTGGATATCCATATTAGATCGTTTTTAGTGAAATAAAAGCCCTCCAGAAAAGAAGGGAAAAGTCCTGTAACTTACTTTAAAACAAAACATGTTCCCTAAAACTGTGGACAGAGCTACAGGCCCCCTTGTAACACCCTTACCCAGTTAGCTAGCAGTTAATGACCACCACTACTTGTGCAGTTCATAAAAGGACATGTAATGTTTGTCGCGCTGTTGCACAAACAGCACGCTCATTTATTTCAATTTATTTGTTGCTATAGACTATAGTGTGCGCTGTACATCCTACTTACTGTTTTGTTGCAGTCAGCAGCACCTTCCAATTAATTTGCCTCGTCCAGCTCCGCACCAACCAGCTTGCAGAAAATGCGCGTGCACTTTGCAAGCTCGTACCCGGCTCGTAACGAGCGTGCTCTGCCCTCAATGGCGACCATTGGTCAATGGTAGTCATGTGACTGATGCAAGCCAGATTATTTAGCAAAATTGAGATTAATAGTTACATTTTATTGTTGAGGGGCAAAGACAGGGCTCCATACGCACATAAACATAAAAAAAAAAAAAAAACCCTTCAAGAAAGGGGCACTTGAGGCATCCTGGAGGAAAGGGGCAGGTGCTCAAGCACCCTCCGCCCCCCCCCCTCTGCACGTGCCTGCTTCAACGTATAAAACAGAAAGGGATACTAAACTTTATCGAAGGCCTTCTCTGCATCTAAGGAGAACGCGACGACAGGGTCTAAATTAGTCCTGCTCTTCCAGAATATATGCAATAACCTACGTAAATTATCTGCAGAACTTCTGTTTTTCACAAAACCGACCTGATCCCTATGAACCAAACAAGGAAGAACTTTCTCAAGCCTAAAAGCTAGTATCTTGGAAATAATCTTTTCGTCCACATTAATTAATGAAATTGGGCGGTAATTCCCACAATGCTGTGGGTCTTTCCCTTTTTTATGTAATAATGTGATCACTGCCAATCGCATACTAAATGGTAGTCTCCCTCTTTGAAATGCATCTTTATATATCGACAGTAGTCTTGGAGCTAATTCGCCCACAAACACCTTATAAAAATCTGATGGAAATCCATCATTGCCTGGAGATTTGCCCAATCTAAGACTGCCAATTGCCTGCTTAACTTCAATTAGTGTAATCTTACCTTCTAATACAGTTCTTTGGTCTTTAGACAGGCTGGGAATTTTAATAGAAGAAAAGAAATCTGACAGCCTCTGATCCTCCACCAATCCATTGGAGGTGTAAAGCTCCTGATAGAATTTAGTAAAGGCGTCATTAATTTCTTTTTTACTGGTGGTCAACTTATTATTATTACTAGGAACAAAAATAGATGGTATAAGGTTGCTAGATTTTATCTGCTTAACCCTGTGTGCCAACATTTTACCTGTTCTCTCCCCTTGTTCAAAATACTTTTGATTTAAACAAAACGTTGCATATTCTGCTTTTTTCTCCAGTATACTATTCATCTCAAATTTAAATTTAATTAATTTGTTCCATAATTCCCTCTCTGGGTGCAGCATGTGTTGTTTTTCAAGCTCCTTGATATCCTGTTCCAGCTTCATCAGCTTGTCCCTCTCAGCGTTTTTAATCAAGGAGCAATACTGGATGAGGCGCCCCCTCAAGTAGGCCTTAAAAGCATCCCAGGTCATTCCAACATCGTCAATAGAGCCCTCATTGTGCAACCAAAACTCCTTTATCATTTCCCTTATACATTCACAGTGACCTTTATTCTTCAATAGTGAGTTATTCAGACGCCACCTAGGTGACGGTTTAATATTATCATTACCAGAAAGAACAAGGTCAATGGGAGCATGATCCGTTACAGCAATATTACCAATAGAGGACCCAATAGTTTGACTCACCAGAGAACGAGACACCAAGAAATAGTCTATCCTGGAGTAAGTTGAGTGAGGATGCAAAAAAAAAGTATATTCTCTTTCTTGAGGATGAAGAAGTCTCCATATATCTACCAGGCTCAGTTCCTCTGACAACACGTCCACCGCAGCATTTACTGGGTCCTTACTTAATCCAGTACGGGAGGATTTGTCCAACAATACATCCCTGACCCGGTTAAAATCTCCCCCAATTACGATATTTGTATTACCTATAGTCCGCACAATGTTACAGACTTCATGAAAAAACTGTGGCTGAGGAGAATTGGGAGCATATATGCTGACCAATGTCATTTTCCGCCCCTGTAAACATGCATCCAAAATCACCCATCTACCCTCCTGATCTGCTTAAAAACCTGAAAATCCAAGTTTCTTCTGATCAATATGACCACCCCTCTTTTTCTAGCAGAAAATGCACTAAAATAGATTTGAGCCACCCAATCTCTTTTAAGCTTTAATGATTCCGCCTCATCGAGATAGGTCTCCTGAATCAGGGCTATGTCTGTCTTTTTCTGCTTCAAGTATGTGAGGATTTTCTTCCTTTTAATAACATTATGACAACCTGCTATATTCCACGACACTATTTTACATAACTCCATAACACCACGCGAGCCAAGTTATTGTACAGACTTATCCAGAAGAAAATCGAGTATACCCATATAACAAATCTTAAAGCCAGTTACATGAAACAACCCAGTGGTCCAAAAAATAGGTCTATACAGTACAATTGGCACCATAACATCAAAAGGAACAACAAAACCAAACACAGTTAAGAACAAGGAGAAAAAAAAAAAAAAGAGAGAAAGAGAAAAAAAAATCATGAAATCGTTGGTCCGTAGCACTCAAAAATCCCAGAATGGCGTCCCTCCTCACGCTCTCCCCCCCCAAAAAAAAACAAAACAAAAAAGAATCTCAACCGAAAGGTCGAAAGCTGTAACGAAACCCCAATCCAGGAATAAACCACAGAAGTAAACTGCCCCTTAACTTAGAAATCCTCTTAGTCTACATCACCCGGAATGTTCGCTGAATCCAGCCCGCTCAGAAAGTGCTTAGCCTCTGCTGGGTTGGAAAACTGATGATGCTGGTTATCCACTGAAAAAGTCATAACAGCCGGAAAGCGAAGGGAATAGTCAATATTGCGCTGTTGCAGCAGACGACGTACCTCGTCAAACTTCCGGTGTTTTTCTTGTACCTCCTGCGCATAATCCTGGAAAAAACGGACTCTCATGCCTTTCCAAATGATCTGCTTCTTTTTTCTGGCGGCCGCCAGTACGGACATCTTGGCTTTATCCCGTAGGAAGCGAACGATAACGTGTCTCGGTCTGGAATCCGCAGCTGGCATCGGAGGTGCTGGCCCCACCCGATGGATTCTATCTATTTCGTAGTAATCTCCCATCTCAATGTCCAGAGCCTCAGACAACAAATTCTTCACGCAGTCCTCAAGATTATGGCCATCGGTTCCTTCTATAATACCCGATATTCTAATATTCTGGCGCCGTGAGAAACCCTCGAGCGCCGTTACCTTTTCCTGCAGCCGCTGGTTCTGTATCTTCAAGTTCTTACTTATTGAGCTTGCTTTATTCTCTTCGTCCTCCAAACGAGAGATTCTTATCTCTGTTTCGTCCACCCTCGCACCTAGGCTATTCACGGCTTCCTTGAGAGACTCAATTCCACCTTTCACCGCCGTTATGTCTTGCGCTACCTGCTCAAGCAGAGATCTTATAGAAGTCAGCTTGGCCATCTTGGGAGGAGCACCTAGCATCCGCACCATCAGGTGCCTCCGCCATAGTAGTTAGCGAAGTAGCCTGAGTGTTGTGTGTTTTCCCTCGCGGCATAGTCGGGTCGTTGCGTGTAAAGTAATGACTCTTCTGACTCCTTCCACAGAATTTGCCAGGGCAGACCCAAAGTAAGACAAATGACCGGCTCCAACTTATTTTTAACGAAATTTAGGGGGAGTGGAGAGCGCAACTCCAACCTATGCTGCCATCTTGGGCGGGCGTACCACGTGACTCCAAAAAGAAAGTTTCAAACAATCAACAATCTGAAATATATATTTAAAAAAAAAAAAAAAAAAAAAAAACCAACAACAGCTGCAGTGAGTGAACTCACCTCAGGGTTTCCAGTCGACAGTTTGGACTCTTCAGTCCAGCACACAGAAGCTTCACTGCTGAATCCTGCAGCTTGTTCTCACTCAAGTCCAGCTCTGTCAGATGGGAGGGGTTGGACTTCAGAGCTGAGGCCACAACTTCACAGTGAGTCTCTGAGAGTCCACACAGAGTCAGTCTGTGATGTTAGAAAATATAAAATGTGTTATTATAAAATCAGAAAATCTGCATTATAAACACAGACTGAATGTACATGAAGACAAATAATGTCCATAATGTCCACAGTCTTTCAGTGAGATCTGATCCAGAGTCAGATTGAAGACACAAATTTGGACTGTTTCCTGTTTTGAATCTGACTCCAGAACATTTTGAATGAGTTAAGCTCAGTGAAGAGTTCTGGCTGGGAAAGATGATCTCTGTTTGCCACCTGCTGTCAGGTACGACTGTTCACGTCCACACGCAGGAAAAACCTGATGACTGTTACCAACCGGAGCAGAAATCTCATCACTGGACAATAATGATGAATTAACTCAGAGCTGTTAATATCAGATCTGATTTCAGGGGAACTAAACAAAGAAATGATTGGCACATTTTAGCTAACTGAAGCATTAGTCTACTGGTGTGTCGCTAGTTGGCAGAGAAAGATTTGTATTCCTGTTCTGGGCTTCATTGTTTATGACTCCAGATCCAAGTGACAGCAAGTCAAAATGATGCTACCTGTCTATGTCCAGCAGTGCAGCAGCAGAGAGCACAGCTGGTTCACCTCACTCTGAACCACAACACTGTCACTCTTTATCATTACATCACCACATCAGTACATCACACTTTAATCACACTGAACCAGATTCTTTCTCAGCACCTTCATCCTCACTCACCATGTTTATGCCACTAAACTCTGTGTCTGTAGTTCTGTCTGTTCACTGTTTGTAACATTAAAGTTCACTTCACTACAAAGAAGCTCTTAATAGATTCTTATTTCTGTCTTCTCTCTAACAGCAAAGTCTGAATGACCAACAACAGCAGCAGATTTAAAATACTGCCCCCTAGTGACACCACACAGCTACTACATGTAGATGTGAGTCTACAACACACAGCGTACGACTACCAATGAGGGATCATGCTGAGTGCACACAAACATTTCCCGATCAAAGGAAAATATCATTTTATCTGAGAAACTCAAACTAATGAGAGTTGTTTACTACTGTGCTTATCTGAAGAACTAAACTACTAATCTACACTAATTAATGATGTTGATGATCACATCTGGACTCACCGAGCCTTTCTGCAGTTCCTCACAGCTGGAATCAGTCTCAGTCGTCCCCGCTCTGATGTGTTGTACTTCTGCAGGCCCAACTCATCCAGAACCTCCTCTGACATCATCAGCAATAAGGCCAGAGCTGAGCAGTGGATCATACAGAGTAACTTTGATCTGTTCTCTGACCTCAGGAACTCTTCAATCTCCTGATGTACTGAGAGGTCGTTCATCTGCATCAGACAGTGGAAAATGTTGATGCTTCTGTCAGGAGAGATTTCATCATTGTTGATCTTCTTCAAGTTGATGATGACTCTCTGGATGGTTTCTATACTGTTCCATGTCTGACCCAGCAGACCTCCTAAGAGTCTCTGGTTGGACTCTAAACAGAGGCCATAAAGGAAGCGAACAAACAGGTCCATGTGGCCATTTTTACTCTGGAGGGATTTCTCCATGACTCTCTTTAGAAACTCATCCACAGAGGATTCACCCAAAGATAGTTTAACCCTTTAAGACCTACCATAGAACCAAGTCCGCCAGAGCTTATATTATATTTTTACATGCTGTAGTGCCAATTTTGGGAGCATTTCAAGTTGATATACATCAATACAACCATTACAGCCCAAATTTTAATAATATGTATGCATTAAGTGCATAGTAATTACATAAATTGCAAAAAAGTGCAATAAACTACAAAAAAATTGAAAATCGTTTTTGTTTTTTTAACATATATTTCTAGTTAGAGAAATTTAAGAGGCTTATCCCTCAAAACTGTAAATACAAAAAAGCTGCACAAACTAGTTTCCCACCACAGGAAATTTATTTGAAGTGTCTTCATAGTTTTACTTTTGAAATACACCAATTTTTATATACTGCAGGAAAAACGAAAATAAATATTATAGTGCAAATTTGCAAAAAAGCAGCATATGCATCAAAATAAACTATTTCCAGCAGTGCAATTTGAGTTCTAAGCATCCCAGAAACGACACAGAAAGTCATAAAGTCAAAGATAACTTTTAAAAACACCAGTATAGGCTCTGAGGCCCTGACAGTAAAAAAAAACTACATTTCCGTGAAAATGACGTCACTTCCGGTTTCGGGCAGGTAATGGCGGACATGCGAAAGTTCGCGCTGACGTCTATTCCAACGTAGGAAGTGTTATGAACAGCTGATCAGATCGGCAAAGCGTGTTTCTGGAATATTATGTTTTTGTTGCTGCAAGCGCTTTTTATGCAGTTTTTGCAAAGCTATATGTGGAAGAAAACCGTGACCTAGGACAAGCTGATGGCATAAGATGTAAGTACAACTTCTCAGGTTTCATATGCAAAAAAAATTATTGCGCTAGCTTACGTGGTTGCAGTGATACAGGGATTTAAAAATAGATACGCAAATTGTACCGCGGGCGCTACGCTCGGCTCTAAAGGGTTAATGTGACAACCCCGATCTATGACTAAATTAGAATAATCGTAATAGTGAAGATTAAAGTCAGAATGACTACAATTGTATCCCAGGAAGTCCTCCAGCACCTCTGTCTTCCTGTTGGTTTGACAGTGGAACATGTAGACTGCAGCCAGAAACTCCTGAATGCTCAGATGAACAAAGCAGTAGACTGGTTTCTGGAAGATCACACACTCTCTTTTGAGGATCTCTGTACAAACTCCTGAGTACACCGAGGCCTCTGTCACATCCAGACCACACTGCTCCAGGTCTTCTTGGTAGAACATGATGTTTCCTTTCTCCAGATGTTCAGTCGCCAGCCTCCCCAGCTTCAGAAGAACTTCCCTGTCAGCCTCTGTCAGCTCCTGTGGACCCGTCTCATGTCCCTCATGGTACTTGTTCTTCTTCCTCTTTGTCTGAACCAGCAGGAAGTGTGAGTACATGTCAGTCAGGGTCTTGGGCAGCTCTCCTCTCTGCTCTGTAGTCAACATGTGCTCCAGAACTGTAGCAGTGATCCAGCAGAAGACTGGGATACCACACATGATATGGAGGCTCCTGGATGTCTTCATGTGGGAGATGATTCTGCTGGACAGCTCTTCATCACTGAATCTCCTCCTGAAGTACTCCTCCTTCTGGGCATCAGTGAAGCCTCGTACTTCTGTTACCCTGTCAACACATGTAGGAGGGATCTGATTGGCTGCTGCAGGTCGTGAAGTTATCCAGACGAGAGCTGAGGGAAGCAGATTCCCCTGGATGAGGTTTGTCAGCAGTTGGCTGACTGATGACTTCTGTGTGACATCAGACAGCAGCTTCCTGGTGGTAAAATCCAATGAAAGTCTACTTTCATCCAGGCCGTCAAAGATGAACAAAAGCTGAGAGACAGCCAGCTTCTCTGCTGTGACCTTCTGTAATGTTGGATGGAAAACATGGAGCAGCTCCAGAAGACTGTACTGCTCATCTCTGATCAGGTTCAGCTCCCTGAATGAAAGCAGAACCACCACACTGACATGTTGGTTCTCCAAGCCCTCTGCCCCGTCTAGAGTGAACTTCTGCACTGAGAAGGTTTTTCCACCACCAGCCACGCCGTTGGTCAGAACCACTCTGATGGGTCTCTGTTGGTCAGGTAAGGCTTTAAAGATGTCCTGGCACCTGATTGGAGCGTCATGGAGGGCGTCCATCTTGGAAGCTGTCTCCAGCTGCCTCACCTCATGTTGGGTATGAACCTCTTCACTCTGTCCCTCTGTGATGTAGAGCTCAGTGTAGATCCTGTTGAGGAGGGTTCTACTTCCTGTTTCATCACTTCCTTCAGTCACACGTTCACATCTCCTCCTCAGACTGATCTTATGTTCACGTAAAAACTCCTGCAGACCAACATCTGCTGAAAGAAAGAAAAACAATGAGACTAAAGAGAAAGAAAACTCTTCAATGTCTGAACAACACAACAAGAAGTCCAGTTTTCAGAAATGAGTCCATCAGCAGACAGATGTTCAGTCTTACTTTGTACACAGCTGC
The DNA here is from genome assembly GCF_036321145.2 of Pelmatolapia mariae. NCBI lineage: Eukaryota > Metazoa > Chordata > Actinopteri > Cichliformes > Cichlidae > Pelmatolapia > Pelmatolapia mariae. The sequence goes on from NC_086229.1 coordinate 30,868,993, forward strand.
TCTGACTGGCTGTCTGCAGTCCAGCTCTGGTTCTGGGTCTTTCTCCACACTGGGGACAGGAGGAGTCTCCTGATGAAGCAGACTGGTCCCAATATGAGGAGATACACTGTCTGCAGAATCAGAAACATATCCAAGGTGAGCAGCTTATCTTCCAGCATAATCTCTAACCAGCTAACATTAATGAATGTAAAAAGTGTCACAGCTTTCCTGTCAGACTGTACTCTAAACCCAATGACGAACAACTAGTAGCTCAGTTTTCCAACATTTAGAAGAAGGGACTGCTCTCACAGCTAGAGATTGACGAGGCACAACAAAGAAGGTGCCTAAGAAGTAGCTGCCAAGCAACGACTCACAGCATTGGCCAGCCACTTGAAGAGTAGGCCAAAAAGAGTAAAGGGAGGACAAAGAACCAGCTGTTCTCCACAGAATCAGCCAAGGTGTACTCTCAGTGGCAGGTGAACAATATGAAAAAGCACCACCAAGGCTGGAGATGGAGCAATACTGGAAGAGCATATGGGAGAAGGACGCAACCCATGCTCAGTGGCAATGCTCAGTGGCTAGTGGATCTGAGAGCAGACCACAGCGACCTCCCTGAATTGCTTAAATGAATCAGCACCTGTGATACACACAAGCAGTTAAAATCATCAAGGTAGGGTTCAGAACTCTTTAAATCCAACTTATTAACCAACCAAAGACCCTAAGAGGTTTTATTCATTTAAAAGCCAGACTCTTAGCCTTGGCAACCCTAATTGGAAAATTAAAAAAAAGAACTCCACTTTAATCACACTCTAGATCTTGTTTTAACATATGGCATAGAAACTGAACATTTAACAGTGTTTCCTGAAAACCCTCTGCTGTCTGATCATTTCCTGATAACATGAGTATATAACATGATAACATGATATATGAGTAAATATTTCTAAGAATAAATGACAATCAACAATATAAACCTGGCAATTGGCATCAGGGATTTACTTTTAGACAATAGGGCAGTTTTACTTGCTGTTCAGCAAAAACATATTTATGTTACAGTTTTTCAGTTAAGAAGAGCTTAAAGATTCTCAGCTTTTATATTCAAGGCCCTGTAAATAGTTGGACAACCCCCCCCCCCAAAAAAAATCGTTTTCTCAGAGGTGTTCATGTTCCTTGATTCACAGATTATTTCACAGATAGAGACTGAAAAACATTTGTAACTTCGTACTTTGCAAAAACCAATGACTTTAAATAAGTATTGTATTATTTTAAAACTCGGAATGTAGTATAAACACTATGCCTAACAAGAAACTTGTGAGTTTTATTAAAAAAGAATATAAAAAATTGATCGCTTAAATAGTTTTTGTCATTAACCAAAAGCAGTGAGTTTATGTTCGAAATGTAAAACCTGTCAAACCCGTTTATGGTGTGAACAAAGCAGACATTTTCTGACGCAGTATTTTAAAACAGGGTCAGACATGAGAATCTATAAACTATCAACTACATGGGAATTTGCATAATTATGATTAAGGAACTGACCTCCCAGCCCATTGTTCCTTCAGTGGGCTGGTTTCAGTCATTATGCAAATGTACTGTTTATAAGGTTTGGGGAAACGTGCAGTCAGCTGAGACTGAAGAAGTCACTTGGATGAGTGACGAAACATTTCTCCCACAAAACGCTACGTCCAGATGAACAGATTCAACTTTTGGAGATTTACTTTCCTGGATGATTGAGAATGCATCAAGATGGATTATTAAATATTAGGTCTCTCTCCTCCAAGTCTCTGTTAGTACATGACTTAATCATTGATCAACAAATCGATTTGCTCTGCCTTACAGAAACCTGGTTGCAGCAGGATGATTATGTTAGTTCAAATGAATCAACACCCCCGAGTCATTCTAACTACCAGAAACCTCGAAGCACAGGCCGAGTGGGCGGTGTGGCAGCAATTTTTCACACCAGCCTATTAATTTATTATAACTTATTTATTTTATCTTTTTATCCTGTTTATATTCTTATTAGGTCATATCTCCAGTGTTTCCTCAGAGGGGGCTCTCTGCACCGGGGCTGTGATCGACCGTGGCTGCTGCCTGGCTGGGGGGCTTCTCTGCCTCCCTCCTGCTGTGTGCCCAGCCTGGAGGCTGCGGTCTGTGACCGGCTCCCGGTGCAGACAGCTCCCTGTGATAGTGTTTCCTCACTTGGCTAATGCGTACCCAGCCCAATTTTACTCTTTAGTTGTGTGTGTGTGTGTGTGAGGGGGTGGGGGGGTGGGGGGGGGGGGGGGGGTGGGGTGGGCTGCTTTTAACCATGTAAAGCACTTTGTGCTGCAGTTTGTTCTGTATGAAAAGTGCTTTATAAATAAAGATTGATTGATTGATTGATTGAATTAATGAAAGACCCAGACAGACTTTTAATTCATTTGATGCTTAGCCTTGCCTGATGCTTAGCCTCGTCCACCCCAGCTGTAAAACTCAGAAACCAGTCTTACTTGTTATCATCTATCGTCCACCTGGGCCTTACACAGAGTTTCTGTCTGATTTCTCAGACTTTTTATCTGATTTAGTTCTCAGCTCAGATAAAATAATTATTGTGTGTGATTTTAACATCCATGTAGATGCTAAAAATGACAGCCTCAACATGGCATTTAATCTGTTATTAGACTCAATTGGCTTCCTTTTAAATCCAGAATTGAATTCAAAATCCTGTTCCTTACATACAAGATCTTAAATAATTAGACCCCATCTAATCTTAATGACCTTGTATTGCCATATCACCCTATTAGAGCACTTAGAGTCACACACAGGTTTATTTGTAATCACTGTATGATATGATGTTGTAATCACTTCAAATTCATCCACAGAAATTAGTATTTTAAAGCATGAATTCTGGGAACTTTGTCTGAAATATAGTTGTGTGCTTCAACACAAAGTCGATTTTATCAGTGTTACTGCTTGTTATGTTAAGGCACACCAGTGGTTTTCATAAAATCCCTTCTCAAAGTATAACAAATGCATATTTTTCTGCAGTCAAACTCACCTGATACTTATCACAGCCATATTGTGTTAATCAGTCCCTGAGGTTCAGATGGTGGAAACAGTTAAAGGGGTTCAGTCTGTCCGGCTGCCATTTACAACTGATGTCAAGCTTCAGGACGTCACAGCGGAGTGGAAACATGAAGACAGGAAAGTTTCACAAGGACGAGCAGAGATTAAGAAAGACCCACTGAGAACTGGAGACTTCAGTCTGACTCTGAAAGACCTCCACCTCACTGACAGTGGAGTCTACACCTGCACCGTCTACAACAAGGATGGACACTTGCTGCTACAGAAATCAGTGACTCTCAGTGTCAAAGGTGAGAGTAACATCTGTTTGTCCACATTACAAATCCTCAATGAAAAAGATCCAATCAAACAGCCTGTGATGCATCATGGGAATGTGACATATGTTGAATCAGTGCAGGTTTGCTGTATGTGAGTTGAGCCCGTACAGTGCAGGAGAGAGAGGGTGGCTCCTGCCTCTGTTTTACAGTCCATGATTGTATAGAAGCTGTTCCAGAATCAGCTCATGTTCACATATTTATGAAGTCTTACACTGGAAAGTCTGCTGTTGATCTCAGTAAATGAACAGGGTTTCCTCATTCTACTGTTCAAAGTCTAATGTTTATTAATTCCTATGAGGTGCCATAAGGAACATTATTACTGAAATGCTCTCACACACACTACAGAAATTTTAGGTCTCACACACACTACTGAAATGCTTTCAAGCACACTACTGAAATGCTCTCAAACACACTACTGAAACGCTCTCACACACACTACTGAAACGCTCTCAAACACACTACTGAAACGCTCTCACACACACTACTGAAACGCTCTCACACACACTACTGAAATTTTAGCTTTCACACACACTACTGAAACGCTCTCACACACACTACTGAAACGCTCTCACACACACTACTAAAACGCTCTCAAACACACTACTGAAATGCTCTCACACACACTACTGAAACGCTCTCCCACACACTACTGAAATGCTCTAACACACACTACTGAAATGCTCTCACACACACTACTGAAACGCTCTCACACACACTACTGAAATGCTCTCACACACACTACTGAAACGCTCTCACACACACTACTGAAATTATAGCTCTCACACACACTACTGAAACGCTCTCACACACACTACTGAAATTTTAGCTTTCACACACACTACTGAAATGCTCTCACACACACTACTGAAACGCTCTCACACACACTACTGAAACGCTCTCAAACACTACTGAAACGCTCTCAAACACACTACTGAAACGCTCTCACACACACTACTGTAATGCTCTCACACACACTACTGAAACGCTCTCACACACACTACTGAAACGCTCTCAAACACACTACTGAAACGCTCTCACACACACACTACTGAAATGCTCTCACACACACTACTGAAATGCTCTCACACACACTACGGAAACACTCTCACACACACTACTGAAACGCACTCACACACACTACTGAAATGCTCTAACACACTACTGAAATGCTCTCACACACACTACTGAAACGCTCTCACACACACTACTGAAATGCTCTCACACACACTACTGAAATTTTAGCTCTCACACACACTACTGAAACGCTCTCACACACACTACTGAAATGCTCTCACACACACTACTGAAATTTTACCTCTTACACACATTACTGAAACGCTCTCACACACACTACTGAAATTTTAGCACTCACACACACTACTGAAACACTCTCACACACACTACTGAAATTTTAGCTCTCACACACACTACTGAAATGCTCTCACACACACTACTGAAATTTTACCTCTCACACACACTACTGAAACGCTCTCACACACACTACTGAAATTTTAGCTCTCACACACACTACTGAAACACTCTCACACACACTACTGAAATTTTAGCTCTCACACACACTACTGAAACGCTCTCACACACACTACTGAAATTTTAGCTCTCACACACACTACTGAAACGCTTTCACACACACTACTGAAACGCTCTCACACACACTACTGAAATTTTAGCTCTCACACACACTACTGAAACGCTCTCAAACACACTACTGAAACGCTCTCAAACAAACTACTGAAACGCTCTCACACACACTGCTGAAATGCTCGTAAACACACTACTGAAACGCTTTCTTACACACTACTGAAACGCTCTCACTCACACTACTGAAATGCTTTCTTACACACTACTGAAACGCTCTCACACACGCTACTGAAATCCTCTCACACACACTACTGAAATTTTAGCTCTCACACACACTACTGAAACGCTCTCACACAAACTACTGAAATGCTCTCACACACACTACTGAAATTTTAGCCCTCACACACACTACTGAAACGCTCTCACACACACTACTGAAATTTTAGCTCTCACACACACTACTGAAACGCTCTCACACACACTACTGAAACGCTCTCAAACACACTACTGAAACGCTCTCACACACACTACTGAAATGCTCTAACACACACTACTGAAATGCTCTCACACACAGTACTGAAATGCTCTCACACACACTACTGAAATTTTAGCTCTCACACACACTACTGAAATGCTCTCACACACACTACTGAAACGCTCTCAAACACACTACTGAAACGCTCTCACACACACTGCTGAAACGCTCTCACACACACTGCTGAAACGCTCTCACACACACTACTGAAACGCTCTCACACACACTACTGAAATCCTCTCACACACACTACTGAAACGCTCTCACACACACTACTGAAACGCTCTCACACACACTGCTGAAATGCTCGTAAACACACTACTGAAACGCTTTCTTACACACTACTGAAACGCTCTCACTCACACTACTGAAATGCTTTCTTACACACTACTGAAACGCTCTCACACACGCCTCTCACACACACTACTGAAATTTTAGCTCTCACACACACTACTGAAACGCTCTCACACACACTACTGAAATGCTCTCACACACACTACTGAAATTTTAGCTCTCACACACACTACTGAAACGCTCTCACACACACTACTTAAATGATCTCACACACACTCCTGAAATTTTTCCTCTCACACACACAACTGAAACACTCTCACACACACTACTGAAACGCTGTCACACACACTACTGAAACGCTCTCACACACACTACTGAAATTTTAGCTCTCACACACACTACTGAAAAACTCTCACACACACTACTGAAATTTTAGCTCTCACACACACTAATGAAACGCTCTCACACACACTACTGAAATGCTCTCACACACACTACTGAAATTTTAGCTCTCACACACACTACTGAAACGCTCTCACACACACTACTGAAACACTCTCACACACTACTGAAATTTTAGCTCTCACACACACTACTGAAACACTCTCACACACACTACTGAAACGCTCTCACACACACTACTGAAACGCTCTCACACACACTACTGAAATTTTAGCTCTCACACACACTACTGAAACACTCTCACACACACTACTGAAATTTTAGCTCTCACACACACTAATGAAACGCTCTCACACACACTACTGAAATGCTCTCACACACTACTGAAATTTTAGCTCTCACACACACTACTGAAACGCTCTCACACACACTACTGAAATGCTCTCACACACACTACTGAAATTTTAGCTCTCACACACACTACTGAAACGCTCTCACACACACTACTGAAATTTTAGCTCTCACACACACTACTGAAACACTCTCACACACACTACTGAAATTTTAGCTCTCACACACACAACTGAAACACTCTCACACACACTACTGAAATTTTGGCTCTCACACACACTACTAAAACACTCTCACACACACTACTGAAATTTTAGCTCTCACACACACTACTGAAACACTCTCACACACACTACTGAAACGCTCTCACACACACTACGGAAACGCTCTCACACACACTACTGAAATTTTAGCTGTCACACACACTACTGAAACGCTCTCACACACAATACTGAAATTTTAGCTCTCACACACACTACTGAAACACTCTCACACACTACTGAAATTTTAGCTCTCAAACACACTACTGAAACGCTCTCACACACACTGCTGAAACGCTCTCACACACACTACTGAAACACTCTCACACACACTACTGAAACGCTCTCACACACACTACTGAAACGCTCTCACACACACTACTGAAATTTTAGCTCTCACACACACTACTGAAACACTCTCACACACACTACTGAAATTTTAGCTCTCACACACACTAATGAAACGCTCTCACACACACTACTGAAATGCTCTCACACACACTACTGAAATTTTAGCTCTCACACACACTACTGAAACGCTCTCACACACAATACTGAAATTTTAGCTCTCACACACACTACTGAAACACTCTCACACACACTACTGAAACGCTCTCACACACACTACTGAAATTTTAGCTCTCACACACACTACTGAAACGCTCTCACACACAATACTGAAATTTTAGCTCTCACACACACTACTGAAACACTCTCACACACACTACTGAAACGCTCTCACACACACTACTGAAATTTTAGCTCTCACACACACTACTGAAACACTCTCACACACACTACTGAAATTTTAGCTCTCACACACACTACTGAAACGCTCTCACACAAACTACTGAAATGCTCTCACACACACTACTGAAATTTTAGCTCTCACACACACTACTGAAACGCTCTCACACACACTACTGAAATTTTAGCTCTCACACACACTACTGAAACGCTCTCACACACACTACTGAAACGCTCTCAAACACACTACTGAAACGCTCTCACACACACTACTGAAATGCTCTAACACACACTACTGAAATGCTCTCACACACAGTACTGAAATGCTCTCACACACACTACTGAAATTTTAGCTCTCACACACACTACTGAAACGCTCTCACACACACTACTGAAACGCTCTCAAACACACTACTGAAACGCTCTCACACACACTGCTGAAACGCTCTCACACACACTGCTGAAACGCTCTCACACACACTACTGAAACGCTCTCACACACACTACTGAAACGCTCTCACACACACTGCTAAAATGCTCGTAAACACACTACTGAAACGCTTTCTTACACACTACTGAAACGCTCTCACTCACACTACTGAAATGCTTTCTTACACACTACTGAAATTTTAGCTCTCACACACGCCTCTCACACACACTACTGAAATTTTAGCTCTCACACACACTACTGAAACGCTCTCACACACACTACTGAAATGCTCTCACACACACTACTGAAATTTTAGCTCTCACACACACTACTGAAACGCTCTCACACACACTACTTAAATGATCTCACACACACTCCTGAAATTTTACCTCTCACACACACAACTGAAACACTCTCACACACACTACTGAAACGCTGTCACACACACTACTGAAACGCTCTCACACACACTACTGAAATTTTAGCTCTCACACACACTACTGAAACACTCTCACACACACTACTGAAATTTTAGCTCTCACACACACTAATGAAACGCTCTCACACACACTACTGAAATGCTCTCACACACACTACTGAAATTTTAGCTCTCACACACACTACTGAAACGCTCTCACACACAATACTGAAATTTTAGCTCTCACACACACTACTGAAACACTCTCACACACTACTGAAATTTTAGCTCTCACACACACTACTGAAACACTCTCACACACACTACTGAAACGCTCTCACACACACTACTGAAACGCTCTCACACACACTACTGAAATTTTAGCTCTCACACACACTACTGAAACACTCTCACACACACTACTGAAATTTTAGCTCTCACACACACTAATGAAACGCTCTCACACACACTACTGAAATGCTCTCACACACACTACTGAAATTTTAGCTCTCACACACACTACTGAAACGCTCTCACACACAATACTGAAATTTTAGCTCTCACACACACTACTGAAACACTCTCACACACACTACTGAAACGCTCTCACACACACTACTGAAACGCTCTCACACACACTACTGAAATTTTAGCTCTCACACACACTACTGAAACACTCTCACACACACTACTGAAATTTTAGCTCTCACACACACTAATGAAACGCTCTCACACACACTACTGAAATGCTCTCACACACACTACTGAAATTTTAGCTCTCACACACACTACTGAAACGCTCTCACACACAATACTGAAATTTTACCTCTCACACACACTACTGAAACACTCTCACACACTACTGAAATTTTAGCTCTCACACACACTACTGAAATGCTCTCACACACACTACTGAAACGCTCTCACACAAACTGCTGAAACGCTCTCACACACACTGCTGAAACGCTCTCACACACACTACTGAAACGCTCTCACACACACTACGGAAACGCTCTCACACACACTACTGAAATTTTAGCTGTCACACACACTACTGAAACGCTCTCACACACAATACTGAAATTTTAGCTCTCACACACACTACTGAAACACTCTCACACACTACTGAAATTTTAGCTCTCACACACACTACTGAAACACTCTCACACACACTACTGAAACGCTCTCACACACACTACTGAAACGCTCTCACACACACTACTGAAATTTTAGCTCTCACACACACTACTGAAACACTCTCACACACACTACTGAAATTTTAGCTCTCACACACACTAATGAAACGCTCTCACACACACTACTGAAATGCTCTCACACACACTACTGAAATTTTAGCTCTCACACACACTACTGAAACGCTCTCACACACAATACTGAAATTTTAGCTCTCACACACACTACTGAAACACTCTCACACACACTACTGAAACGCTCTCACACACACTACTGAAACGCTCTCACACACACTACTGAAATTTTAGCTCTCACACACACTACTGAAACACTCTCACACACACTACTGAAATTTTAGCTCTCACACACACTAATGAAACGCTCTCACACACACTACTGAAATGCTCTCACACACACTACTGAAATTTTAGCTCTCACACACACTACTGAAACGCTCTCACACACGCTACTGAAATCCTCTCACACACACTACTGAAATTTTAGCTCTCACACACACTACTGAAACGCTCTCAAACAAACTACTGAAATGCTCTCACACACACTACTGAAATTTTAGCTCTCACACACACTACTGAAACGCTCTCACACACACTACTGAAATTTTAGCTCTCACACACACTACTGAAACGCTCTCACACACACTACTGAAACGCTCTCAAACACACTACTGAAACGCTCTCACACACACTACTGAAATGCTCTAACACACACTACTGAAATGCTCTCACACACAGTACTGAAATGCTCTCACACACACTACTGAAATTTTAGCTCTCACACACACTACTGAAACGCTCTCACACACACTACTGAAACGCTCTCAAACACACTACTGAAACGCTCTCACACACACTGCTGAAACGCTCTCACACACACTGCTGAAACGCTCTCACACACACTACTGAAACGCTCTCACACACACTACTGAAACGCTCTCACACACACTACTGAAACGCTCTCACACACACTGCTGAAATGCTCGTAAACACACTACTGAAACGCTTTCTTACACACTACTGAAACGCTCTCACTCACACTACTGAAATGCTTTCTTACACACTACTGAAACGCTCTCACACACGCCTCTCACACACACTACTGAAATTTTAGCTCTCACACACACTACTGAAACGCTCTCACACACACTACTGAAATGCTCTCACACACACTACTGAAATTTTAGCTCTCACACACACTACTGAAACGCTCTCACACACACTACTTAAATGATCTCACACACACTCCTGAAATTTTACCTCTCACACACACAACTGAAATACTCTCACACACACTACTGAAACGCTGTCACACACACTACTGAAACGCTCTCACACACACTACTGAAATTTTAGCTCTCACACACACTACTGAAACACTCTCACACACACTACTGAAATTTTAGCTCTCACACACACTAATGAAACGCTCTCACACACACTACTGAAATGCTCTCACACACACTACTGAAATTTTAGCTCTCACACACACTACTGAAACGCTCTCACACACAATACTGAAATTTTAGCTCTCACACACACTACTGAAACACTCTCACACACTACTGAAATTTTAGCTCTCACACACACTACTGAAACACTCTCACACACACTACTGAAACGCTCTCACACACACTACTGAAACGCTCTCACACACACTACTGAAATTTTAGCTCTCACACACACTACTGAAACACTCTCACACACACTACTGAAATTTTAGCTCTCACACACACTAATGAAACGCTCTCACACACACTACTGAAATGCTCTCACACACACTACTGAAATTTTAGCTCTCACACACACTACTGAAACGCTCTCACACACAATACTGAAATTTTAGCTCTCACACACACTACTGAAACACTCTCACACACACTACTGGAACGCTCTCACACACACTACTGAAACGCTCTCACACACACTACTGAAATTTTAGCTCTCACACACACTACTGAAACACTCTCACACACACTACTGAAATTTTAGCTCTCACACACACTAATGAAACGCTCTCACACACACTACTGAAATGCTCTCACACACACTACTGAAATTTTAGCTCTCACACACACTACTGAAACGCTCTCACACACAATACTGAAATTTTAGCTCTCACACACACTACTGAAACACTCTCACACACTACTGAAATTTTAGCTCTCACACACACTACTGAAACACTCTCACACACACTACTGAAACGCTCTCACACAAACTGCTGAAACGCTCTCACACACACTGCTGAAACGCTCTCACACACACTACTGAAACGCTCTCACACACACTACTGAAACGCTCACACACACACTACTGAAGTCCTCTCACACACACTACTGAAACGCTCTCACACAAACTACTGAAACACTCTCACACACACTACTGAAATCCTCTCACACACACTACTGAAACGCTCTCACACACACTACTGAAATGCTCTCACACACACTACTGAAACGCTCTCACACACACTACTGAAACGGTCTCAAACACACTACTGAAACGCTCTCACACACACTGTTGAAACGCTCTCACACACAGTACTGAAACGCTCTCACACACACTACTGAAACGCTCTCACACACACTGCTGAAATGCTCGTAAACACACTACTGAAACGCTTTCTTACACACTACTGAAACGCTCTCACACACGCTACTGAAATCCTCTCACACACACTACTGAAATTTTAGCTCTCACACACACTACTGAAACGCTCTCAAACAAACTACTGAAATGCTCTCACACACACTACTGAAATTTTAGCTCTCACACACACTACTGAAACGCTCTCACACACACTACTGAAATTTTAGCTCTCACACACACTACTGAAACGCTCTCACACACACTACTGAAACGCTCTCAAACACACTACTGAAACGCTCTCACACACACTACTGAAATGCTCTAACACACACTACTGAAATGCTCTCACACACAGTACTGAAATGCTCTCACACACACTACTGAAATTTTAGCTCTCACACACACTACTGAAACGCTCTCACACACACTACTGAAACGCTCTCAAACACACTACTGAAACGCTCTCACACACACTGCTGAAACGCTCTCACACACACTGCTGAAACGCTCTCACACACACTACTGAAACGCTCTCACACACACTACTGAAACGCTCTCACACACACTACTGAAACGCTCTCACACACACTGCTGAAATGCTCGTAAACACACTACTGAAACGCTTTCTTACACACTACTGAAACGCTCTCACTCACACTACTGAAATGCTTTCTTACACACTACTGAAACGCTCTCACACACGCCTCTCACACACACTACTGAAATTTTAGCTCTCACACACACTACTGAAACGCTCTCACACACACTACTGAAATGCTCTCACACACACTACTGAAATTTTAGCTCTCACACACACTACTGAAACGCTCTCACACACACTACTTAAATGATCTCACACACACTCCTGAAATTTTACCTCTCACACACACAACTGAAATACTCTCACACACACTACTGAAACGCTGTCACACACACTACTGAAACGCTCTCACACACACTACTGAAATTTTAGCTCTCACACACACTACTGAAACACTCTCACACACACTACTGAAATTTTAGCTCTCACACACACTAATGAAACGCTCTCACACACACTACTGAAATGCTCTCACACACACTACTGAAATTTTAGCTCTCACACACACTACTGAAACGCTCTCACACACAATACTGAAATTTTAGCTCTCACACACACTACTGAAACACTGTCACACACTACTGAAATTTTAGCTCTCACACACACTACTGAAACACTCTCACACACACTACTGAAACGCTCTCACACACACTACTGAAACGCTCTCACACACACTACTGAAATTTTAGCTCTCACACACACTACTGAAACACTCTCACACACACTACTGAAATTTTAGCTCTCACACACACTAATGAAACGCTCTCACACACACTACTGAAATGCTCTCACACACACTACTGAAATTTTAGCTCTCACACACACTACTGAAACGCTCTCACACACAATACTGAAATTTTAGCTCTCACACACACTACTGAAACACTCTCACACACACTACTGGAACGCTCTCACACACACTACTGAAACGCTCTCACACACACTACTGAAATTTTAGCTCTCACACACACTACTGAAACACTCTCACACACACTACTGAAATTTTAGCTCTCACACACACTAATGAAACGCTCTCACACACACTACTGAAATGCTCTCACACACACTACTGAAATTTTAGCTCTCACACACACTACTGAAACGCTCTCACACACAATACTGAAATTTTAGCTCTCACACACACTACTGAAACACTCTCACACACTACTGAAATTTTAGCTCTCACACACACTACTGAAACACTCTCACACACACTACTGAAACGCTCTCACACAAACTGCTGAAACGCTCTCACACACACTGCTGAAACGCTCTCACACACACTACTGAAACGCTCTCACACACACTACTGAAACGCTCACACACACACTACTGAAGTCCTCTCACACACACTACTGAAACGCTCTCACACAAACTACTGAAACACTCTCACACACACTACTGAAATCCTCTCACACACACTACTGAAACGCTCTCACACACACTACTGAAATGCTCTCACACACACTACTGAAACGCTCTCACACACACTACTGAAACGGTCTCAAACACACTACTGAAACGCTCTCACACACACTGTTGAAACGCTCTCACACACAGTACTGAAACGCTCTCACACACACTACTGAAACGCTCTCACACACACTGCTGAAATGCTCGTAAACACACTACTGAAACGCTTTCTTACACACTACTGAAACGCTCTCACTCACACTACTGAAATGCTTTCTTACACACTACTGAAACGCTCTCACACACGCTACTGAAATCCTCTCACACACACTACTGAAATTTTAGCTCTCACACACACTACTGAAACGCTCTCACACACACTACTGAAATGCTCTCACACACACTACTGAAATTTTACCTCTCACACACACTACTGAAACGCTCTCACACACACTACTGAAATGCTCTCACACACACTCCTGAAATTTTACCTCTCACACACACAACTGAAACACTCTCACACACACTACTGAAACGCTGTCACACACACTACTGAAACGCTCTCACACACACTACTGAAATTTTAGCTCTCACACACACTACTGAAACACTCTCACACACACTACTGAAATTTTAGCTCTCACACACACTAATGAAACACACTACTGAAATTTTAGCTCTCACACACACTACTGAAACGCTCTCACACACACTACTGAAATGCTCTCACACACACTACTGAAATTTTAGCTCTCACACAAACTACTGAAACGCTCTCACACACACTACTGAAATTTTAGCTCTCACACACACTACTGAAACACTCTCACACACACTACTGAAATTTTAGCTCTCACACACACTACTGAAACACTCTCACACACACTACTGAAACGCTCTCACACACACTACGGAAACGCTCTCACACACACTACTGAAATTTTAGCTCTCACACACACTACTGAAACGCTCTCACACACACTACTGAAATGCTCTCACACACACTACTGAAATTTTAGCTCTCACACACACTACTGAAACGCTCTCACACACACTACTGAAATTTTACCTCTCACACACACTACTGAAACACTCTCACACACACTACTGAAATTTTAGCTCTCACACACACAACTGAAACACTCTCACACACACTACTGAAATTTTAGCTCTCACACACACTACTAAAACACTCTCACACACACTACTGAAATTTTAGCTCTCACACACACTACTGAAACACTCTCACACACACTACTGAAACGCTCTCACACACACTACGGAAACGCTCTCACACACACTACTGAAATTTTAGCTCTCACACACACTACTGAAACGCTCTCACACACAATACTGAAATTTTAGCTCTCACACACACTACTGAAACACTCTCACACACTACTGAAATTTTAGCTCTCACACACACTACTGAAACACTCTCACACACACTACTGAAACGCTCTCACACACACTACTGAAACGCTCTCACACACACTACTGAAATTTTAGCTCTCACACACACTACTGAAACACTCTCACACACACTACTGAAATTTTAGCTCTCACACACACTAATGAAACGCTCTCACACACACTACTGAAATGCTCTCACACACACTACTGAAATTTTAGCTCTCACACACACTACTGAAACGCTCTCACACACACTACTGAAATGCTCTCACACACACTACTGAAATTTTAGCTCTCACACACACTACTGAAACGCTCTCACACACACTACTGAAATGCTCTCACACACACTACTGAAATTTTAGCTCTCACACACACTACTGAAACGCTCTCACACACACTACTGAAATTTTAGCTCTCACACACACTACTGAAACACTCTCACACACACTACTGAAATTTTAGCTCTCACACACACAACTGAAACACTCTCACACACACCAATGAAATTTTAGCTCTCACACACACTACTGAAACGCTCTCACACACAATACTGAAATTTTAGCTCTCACACACACTACTGAAATGCTCTCACACACACTACTGAAATGCTCTCACACACACTACTGAAACACTCTCACACACACTACTGAAATTTTAGCTCTCACACACACAACTGAAATGCTCTCACACACACTACTGAAATTTTAGCTCTCACACACACAACTGAAACACTCTCACACACACTACTGAAATTTTAGCTCTCACACACACTACTAAAACACTCTCACACACACTACTAAAACACTCTCACACACACTACTGAAATTTTAGCTCTCACACACACTACTGAAACACTCTCACACACACTACTGAAACGCTCTCACACACACTACGGAAACGCTCTCACACACACTACTGAAATTTTAGCTCTCACACACACTACTGAAACGCTCTCACACACAATACTGAAATTTTAGCTCTCACACACACTACTGAAACACTCTCACACACTACTGAAATTTTAGCTCTCACACACACTACTGAAACACTCTCACACACACTACTGAAACGCTCTCACACACACTACTGAAACGCTCTCACACACACTACTGAAATTTTAGCTCTCACACACACTACTGAAACACTCTCACACACACTACTGAAATTTTAGCTCTCACACACACTAATGAAACGCTCTCACACACACTACTGAAATGCTCTCACACACACTACTGAAATTTTAGCTCTCACACACACTACTGAAACGCTCTCACACACACTACTGAAATGCTCTCACACACACTACTGAAATTTTAGCTCTCACACACACTACTGAAACGCTCTCACACACACTACTGAAATGCTCTCACACACACTACTGAAATTTTAGCTCTCACACACACTACTGAAACGCTCTCACACACACTACTGAAATTTTAGCTCTCACACACACTACTGAAACACTCTCACACACACTACTGAAATTTTAGCTCTCACACACACAACTGAAACACTCTCACACACACTAATGAAATTTTAGCTCTCACACACACTACTGAAACGCTCTCACACACAATACTGAAATTTTAGCTCTCACACACACTACTGAAATGCTCTCACACACACTACTGAAATGCTCTCACACACACTACTGAAACACTCTCACACACACTACTGAAATTTTAGCTCTCACACACACAACTGAAATGCTCTCACACACACTACTGAAATTTTACCTCTCACACACACTACTGAAACGCTCTCACACACACTACTGAAATGCTCTCACACACACTACTGAAATTTTACCTCTCACACACACAACTGAAACACTCTCACACACACTACTGAAACGCTCTCACACACACTACTGAAACGCTCTCACACACACTACTTAAATTTTACCTCTCACACACACAACTGAAACACTCTCAAACACACAACTGAAACGTTCTCACACACACTACTGAAACGCTCTCACACACACTACCGAAATGCACTCACGCACTCCACTGAAACCAGGCATTTCCGCTGAACAGGAAGTTTTTTCCTGACAAGGAAACTGATGGAAAAAGTGGTATATTTCAAAAAACTACAAGGATGTCTACTCAACAACCTGCTAGTACAGCAGTCCCCAACCTGTTTTGCGCCACGTACCATTCATGGCCGACAGTAATTTCACGGACCGGCCTTTAAGTTGTCTTGGATAAATACAATAAAATAAAACCAGTACCGCTTCCAAAAAAAGAAGATTTAATTATAACACACTTGAAAAGACCCAAGGAAACAGAGTTAACAATATAAACGATATTAAAAAAAAAAAAAAAAAAAAAAAAAAAGATAAATACCTTGAAAACAATAAATTTCAAACTCAAGCCTCAACTCTTGTGACCCGGTACCAAATAAATCACAGACCGGTACTGGTCCAGGACCTGGGGGTTGGGGACGGCTGTGCTTGTAGCTTAAGTGAAGCAGCCATATTACTTAACAATATTTTAGCTTCCTTGAATCAAGGAATGGATTCAAGGTGCAAGAGGGAATTCGGCAAGTATGTCCTGCTTCCCCAAAGCTTTTTATATTGGCAACTCAGTTGTTAACACTATTAATCAAAAATTCTAACGACATACAAGGAATATCAATTTTTAATAAAGACTTCAAAATAAGTCAATATCTAAAAAAAACAATTAGCAGAGAAGACACTAATATTTCTAACTGTATCATGGAGATGAAGAAATCACTTAGCCAGTGGTTAACCAGAGACCTCGCTATTATTGGAGGAAACATCCTATCTAAAGCTGAAGGCATCTCCAAATTGATTTATCCTTATCAGTCTCTATATATCTCCTCTAAAAACATTAATAAGGCTAACACAGTTATTTTCAAATTTTTGTGGAGGAATAAAACCCATTACATTGAAACATCTCAGAAAAATATTGTCTAAACTGTTCTCAAAGAGAATATAACAAATTTTGGTCCCACTGCCTCTGCTTCATTTGATTAAAAATGTTATGATATACAATAAGTTCCCATCTGTGCTCCCAAATTTATTGCTAGGGCAATGTCAGCTGTTTGATAAAAATGCAATAATAGATTTATTAGTAGTTTCTTCAAAGACAAAATATTTCATAGTTACAACAGAATGGTTACATTGCATGGTTCTAATTTAGTTATTTCATATACTGGATAAAGCATACTGTAGCGGGCCAGGGCTGTTCTGGGTTTGTTCGGTTATTACAGTTATGTGTTTGTTGTCATGTTGTTATGGTCACGAGTGACACGCTCTCTCGGCGACTGTGTTTCCGGTGAGAGAGCGCCTTTTTTTGTTGTTTTATGTTGTTGCCGCGCTGAGGAGGGAGGTAGCGGCAGTGTTCTCGGCTGCTTGTAAATAAACGGGTGCTCCCAAAGAAACCTTTGTCTCCTCCGTGACTGAGCTCGCCACATTGGTGTCAGAAGTGGGATTGCTCACCCTCGCCATAATGGAGAGAGACATTCGGAGGCTGGAGCAAGCTGTCGAGGAGAGCATCCGCTGCTTGGGAAGCTGGCGATCGAGGAGAGAGGAAGCGAGCGGCCATGTAAGTCCCCCGACGGGTCCCGACGGCGCGAGCGCACCGCGGGCGGCGGCCGTGACAAAGACTGCAGGCAGACGGGGCTGGTCCAGCACACCATCGACACCGGCTCTGCTCAACCCATCCGTCTACGCCCACACCGGCTGCCCCTCTCCAAACGGCAGGTGGCAGAGGAAAAGTTCCGTGAGATGGCTGCGGCTGGGGTGATCGAGCCGTCCAACAGCCCATGGGCGGCACCCGTGGTCCTGGTGGGGAAGAAGGATGGCAGCCCGAGGTTCTGCGTGGATTTTCGTCGTCTCAATGCAGTCACCAAGAAGGACTCGTACCCGCTTCCACGGATCGACGAGGCCCTGGATTACGTTACCGGCTCCAGCTGGTTCAGCTCCCTCGACCTGCGCAGCGGCTACTGGCAAGTGGAGCTAGCCCCCGAAGCAAGGCCTAAGACTGCATTCACCATTGGACAGGGGCTGTGGCAGTTCAGGGTCATGCCATTTGGGCTCTGCAATGCGCCAGCGACGTTTGAGAGGCTGATGGAGAGGGTGCTCGTGAACATCCCTCGTAGCCGCTGTGTTGTGTACATGGATGACATGTTGGTGCACGGTGGCGACTTCGACAGTGCACTGTCTCACCTGAGCGAGGTCTTCAGCGCCATCCATCGAGCTGGGCTGCGGCTCAACCCTGCGAAGTGCCGACTGTTGGCAAGAGAGACTACGTTCTTGGGCCATGTGATCAGCGCTCAAGGTATCGCCACCGATTCCGCAAAGGTGGCTGCGGTCCGGGACTGGCCGACTCCCTCGAACGTCAAAGAACTGCGGAGCTTCCTGGGCCTAGCCTCCTACTACCGTCGGTTCATCAAGGGGTTCGCGACGATAGCCAGCCCCCTCCACCGCCTGACTGACAAGGGCCAGCCGTTTGGCTGGGGTGATGCCTGCGTGGCGGCTTTTGCACAGCTGAAGGAGGCCCTCACCAGAGCCCCAGTTCTGGCCTACCCCGACGCCCGGCAACCTTTCATTGTGGACACTGACACTAGCAATGTAGGAGTCGGGGCGGTCCTTTCCCAGCAGGGCGAGGCCGGAGAACGAGTGGTGGCATACTTCAGCCGTGCTAGGGCCGGCGGAGGTCGTAGAGCGGCTAATGGAAGTGGTGTACCGTATCCGCATGCCGGGCCCGGGGCTCATGGTGGTGTTGCACCGGGACAGGCTTTCACCGTACCGACCGCTCGCTCCGGCAGACGCCGGGGCAGGGGATGCTGGTGACACCCCAGGTTCTGATCCGAGTGACTTTTCCCCCGCCGGTCGAGACCAGCCGATGCGCCAGAAGAAGGCACCTGGACACTTACAGGACTTTGTGTGGGGTAATGGGGCTGTCGGGGACGACTGACCCCTTAGGTGGGGCATATGTAGTGGGCCAGGGCTGTTCGGGGTTTGTTCAGTTATTACAGTTATGTGTTTGTTGTCATGTTGTTATGGTGACGAGTGACGCGCTCTCCCGGTGACTGTGTTTCCGGTGAGAGAGCGCCTTTTTTTGTTGTTTTATGTTGTTGCCACGCTGAGGAGGGAGGTAGCGGCAGTGTTCTGGGCCGGTTGTAAGTAAACGGGTGCTCCCAAAGAAACCTTTGTCTCCTCCGTGACTGAGCTCGCCACAATACTAAAAATTTATGAAATAGCCTATTCTACCTAAAGTTGAAGAAACACACTTAAAGTAATAAACAAAATTAATCCTGTGGCAGAATTACTAAAAAAGAGATTTGGTTTTGAGGTGGATCAATGTTCTTTTTGTACTGATGAAAATGAAACCCTAGAACATCTTTTGTTCTATGCCCTATCACACAATGGATATGGTGCAACTTGATGTGCCACTAATTGAATTACATCATATTTTTTTTTTATATGGATCATCTAGCATTGGGTGTCATCATCATACTTTTGAGTAAATATCATATCCATTGTGCTAAATGGAGGAACGCTAAGCCTTCTCTCCGTGGTTTTATTAATGATTTTAAGATATTCTTTCTTTGCTAAAAAAAGACAAAAAGCACATAAAAAAATTAACCAGGATAATGCCCGTCTGCTACTCTAAATTTTGACTTATGCTGAGGCTTATATATTGTTAAGTAATGCAGCTGCTTCACTTTGGCTACTAGCAGGTTGATGAGTAGACATCTGTGTAGTGGTTTGTTTGAAATCTACCACTTTTTCCTTCAGTTTTCTTGTCAAGAAACAACTTCCTGTTCAAATGAAACGCCTTCCTGTTTAACTGAAAGGCCTTCCTGTTTAACTGAAACGCCTTCCTGTTCAACTGAAATGCCTTCCTGTTTAACTGAAACGCCTTCCTGGTCAACTGAAATGCCTTGGTTTTTCAGTAGTGTGTGTGAGAGCATTTCAGTAATAATGTCCCTTACGGCACCTCATAAATTCCAATATATTTTAAATTGATAGCTCTTTGTGCTCTTTCAGTTTGAGCTGGTTTTATATTTAATGTTGAAGTTATGGCACAAATAACCAGAGAGGTCTAAATGAAGAGAGGATTGAATCTTTGTTAGGCTGTTTTAGAGGAAAGTCAAATAGGGGAACATATAACGTCTAAAAGAAAATTGAAAACCATAACTAGCGAACATGGAACTTGGAAATACACTGGGCTGATAGAAATAGAAGAAATACAGCAGAAGTACATGAAGAAAATTCACTGAGAAGTAGAGTTGATGTTTTGACCAGGACTGAGAGAAATCAGCACTATATATACACACAGAGAAGGGTAATCAGGGGAGCAGAGACAGTTGGGAAAATGAGACACAGATGTAAAAGAACAGATAATTAGATGAGGGAAGTAAAACTCACAGTAAAGAGCAAGGGATGAATAACTATCCAATAAAGCAGGAAGTGAGAAGTGATAACTAAACATGGAAATGCAGACACACAAAAAATGGAACAAGAAACACTGAGAGAAAAACTAAACTCTAATACAACCCAGAACTAAGAAGTAGACTAAAAACACTTAAGTACAATTATAAAACATAAACACTAAAAACACACAAATGAAGAACCAAACAATATTTAAATAAAAACTTTACAAATGACATGACTGCTAAAAGACTTAAAAACCCTAGGTCAAACAGCTCAAGGCCATGACAAAGATAGACTAACAATAACAAAATTAGGGAAGCATTTCCAACTAATGAAGAAGCCAAAAGTTTTTTTTACTGGCTCATGTAATGAGAGAGAAGAGTCTGATGGTGCACAACATTGTGCACAAATCTTATACTGAGTCCTTTAACCGGTACAAGATTTGGATCTATCAAAGGAAGTGTCTGATTTTGTGGGTCTGGCCTCAGTCAGAAAATCTCCTGGCTCCAGGAAGTTCAGACCTGACGTCTCTACAATGAGTCATCTAGATGTAAAGGATGTTGTATCTCTGACTGTGTTCTCCTCTGTTTTCTCTTTAGAGTACCAGCTGGAGATGGTGGAGGTGACACAGGGGAAGGAGTTTGTCCTGCTGCCCTCTAAAATCAAAGAAGGCTTCACCCAGGATGTCAAAGTGGAGTGGAAACACAAAAACAAGATGGTTCATGAGTATCAGATTGGTAAAGACCAGTGTCACTTAAAGGGCCAAGATCAGAAACAGCGCACTGAGATGAAGAAAGACCCACTGAACACTAAAGACCTCAGTCTGATCCTGAAAGACCTCCACCTCACTGACAGCGGAGTCTACACCTGCACCGTCTACAACAAGGTTGGACACATGCTGCTACGGAAATCAGTGACTCTCAGTGTCAGAGGTGGGTGTTACAGCTGTTTGTCCACCGTCCAAAATAGGTATAGATTTATAAGTAACAAAAATAAGTATAGAGACTAAAACTAAGAGTTCACGTAATAAAAGTTAAACAAAAACTAAACATTTACACACAATCAAAACAAAAGTGAAAGGAGCAAACCCACTCTGGAAACTCACAGAAACTTAAACTGAATTCAAAAGAAAAGGCCAACACTAAATAAAAACAATGAAAGTATCAAACTATAATAACTAGATGATGGAGGATCACCTTCACTGACATCTGTCTGTCTGTCTCATATTCTCCTCTCAGTTCCTGAGGTTCAGATGGTGGAAACAGTTAAATGGGTTCAGTCTGTCCTGCTGCCATTTACAACTGATGTCAAGCTTCAGGACGTCACAGCGGAGTGGAAACATGAAGACAGGAAAGTTCCACAAGGACGAGCAGAGATGAAGAAAGACCCACTGAGAACTGGAGACTTCAGTCTGACTCTGAAAGACCTCCACCTCACTGACAGTGGAGTCTACACCTGCACCGTCTACAACAAGGATGGACACATGCTGCTACAGAAATCAGTGACTCTCAGTGTCAGAGGTGAGAGTAACATCTGTTTGTCCACATTACAAATCCTCAATGAAAAAGATCCAATCAAACAGCCTGTGATGCATCATGGGAATGTGACATATGTTGAATCAGTGCAGGTTTGCTGTATGTGAGTTGAGCCGTACAGTGCAGGAGAGAGAGGGTGGCACCTGCCTCTGTTTTACAGTCCATGATTGTATAGAAGCTGTTCCAGAGTCAGCTCATGTTCACATATTTATGAAGTCTTACACTGGAAAGTCTGCTGTTGATCTCAGTAAATGAACGGGGTTTCCTCATTCCCTGTACACAGACTGGCAGATGTTGATATAAGAAGATGACGTGGTGCTCTGTAGGAAAACAGAACAAGTCCATCATCAAAGCAGACTGTTTTCTCAGTTTGATATGTAGGACTGTGTCACAGTCAGTGTTGGGTAAGTTACTTTAAATTAGTAACTTAGTTACATTACCAGTTACTTCTCTAAAAAAGTAACTCAGTTACTTCAAGTTACTCGTTACTTTCAAAGTAACTAGTTACTAGGGAAAGTAACTTTGCTTTTACTCAGAATTATCTTGTTAATGTGTTGCTTCCGTAACTGGATACCCAGCGAGATTGCCAGTCTTCTAGCTTGCTTACTTGCCACAAGTGTGCTGTGCCACCTACCAATAGAAAGGAAAAAATAATGTGCACATTCCCACGAGAGAAATCCCACGCCTGGACCGTCGTTGACCACCGACATGATTCTAGCCTACGTCACAGCGTCATGTGCGCTTTTTACATCCAACACAAAAACTGCAGTCGTGGTGCTTTTGATTGTACTCAGAACTTGGAAATTCTGCCTTCTGAACAGGAAGACGTAGGTAACACCAGACTGCAGATGAGCTGCATACAGAGCTGGACTGGGACAAAAAAATTGTCCCGGGCATTTTGACTAGAGACCGGCCCGCCATTATGGGAAAAATCATAAAACCTTTGAATGAAAATAAACACTGTTGTGACAGTGATGTACACTGTTCTGATGGTATATATGTATCAATCTATCAATCGTTTGTTGTAAGATTCAGATAATTATTTTTTTAAAAGCGAGACATTAGGACGGGGGTGCCTACTGGGGTCAGCGGGGGAGCTGGCCCTAAGGAGGGGCATCTTGCCCCTCCCTTCTTTTCCTCCCCATCCCCGGCTGCCTCCCTCTTCCCGCTCCGCCACACCCACCCACACAGGTAGGGCCTTGGGGTGCGGGTGTGTCACCAGGGTGCAGGGGAGGCATCCCCCCCCCCCCCCCCCCCCTCTGTCCCCTTCTGGCCACCTGTGCCTCAATTTTATTTCACAACTTAGACATCCACATTATTCACACTCTCATAACAATAATATATAGGGCCTTGAGGGTGACCACGTCAACGGCGTCCAGAGGACGGTCTGTGTATTCAACCCTACCTCTGGCGCCGGTGCCCACCTCTCAATTTTAAATCCATGTAGACATTGAGGGTTCTCGGGAGGGGCCGTGCTAACACCTGCTGCTCTCTGGCAGCAGCACCATGCCCTCCCTTGTTTTAAATGCACTTTAGAACAACACGCAGCAACACTACACATGAGCGGGAGGAGGGAGGTATGGGGTCTTCACACACCCCCGTTCTCTACTAGCCATCAGGGCGGGGGGCTGGGAGGAGGTGTGGGCTGTCCGATTGGCCTCCCTGCTGCTGCGGAGCCTGGGGCGGTCTGCTTGCCTCCACCCCGGGGAAAAGGGTCACATCTCTTGGGTCTGGGTGCCGTTTCCCCCTCTGGGGGCGAGTGTACCTGGACCCGGGGCATAGAGTATGTTTGGGGCGTATGATTGTGTGTACATGTCTATGTGTGTCTATCCCTACGTTGGGTGAGTGCTGAGTGTTTGTATATGTGTGCATGAGGGTGGGAAAGCATGTTTGTGTCTGTGTGTGCCTGATTGTCTGTGTCTATATGTCAGGTCGGGTCTTAGACTCCACCTCCCTGGGTACTCCCAGGCCCTCCAAGTGTGGAGGCCTATCTCCCCTCACCACACTCCCTGCTGGTAACTGATGCCCTCAGGGGTCGGTGCATTGGTGGTTCTTGGTGTCCGGGGCTGGGCGCTCAGGTATGCACCGGCTCACTCCCGGTGGCTACTTGGCGGGGCCTGGTGCCTGTCGCTCGGTCAGGCCTCTTCCGGGGCAAAGGGGGCCCTCGGGCCTCCGGCCTCGGGGCCTGCAACTCGGTTCACTCTGGCACAGCTGGCTGCCGGCAGAGCCGGCGGGCGCGCCAGTGCAGCCCAATCTGGCTTGTGCTCCATGGCTACTGGGTGACCCCCTCGTCTGGGGATCTCCTCAGCCCTTCCCAGGAAGGGGGCACGGATGCCCCACCGGTGGTACTCCTTGGGCTCTCGCACTCTGGGGCCTCTGGATGTCTGGAGCCTGGATCTCCTCCATGCCTGCTTCATGCCCTGGGGGACGGGGCTATGGGCCTCCACACCCTCTAGCAGACCATTACATGGGGAAACCTTTTGTATACAAGCGCGTTGATCCACACAGGTGTGCACACGGGTGTTCACTGTTCGTAGACATAAACTACACCTTTCTTAGCTGCTACTTCAAAGCACATTGTGCGCTGTCTGTCCTGCGTGTTGCACAACAACTTTCAATATTTAGTATTTACTGCCGTTCACACTTAGTTAGATTAACGTGATGGTGTTGTGTTTAGTATGTTGCTTTGTTTTTGTTTGGGTTTTTTTTTCTTGCTTGTCTTCTCTTCTTTTTCTCTCAACAGGTGATCCAGGAGATTTATTTATTAATTTTTTTTCTCTTTCTCTTTGTCTTTGTAAGTGCCCTTTTTCACTGTCCCTTTTCCCTTCTGTTTTTCTTTTCCTTCCTCTCTTTCTTTCTCCCTTTCCTATCCCCCAATCATGTCTGTCCCATCTGTAACAACTGAAAATAAAATAAAATAAATAATAACAACAAAGGTTGATCAAATGGACCAATACGGCAATGCCATGATGATCCATTTGGCAGAATAAATCCATTTGGTATCCTTGTTGGTCTTCAGACAACAATTCTGACGGCTAAAGAACCAAATGGGACAGACAAAAAACAAAAAAAAAACAAAAAAAAAAAAAACGAGACATTTTAAATGAGAATAAAAAAGAAAAGTATTTCCTTGTGCCCCCCTTTCCCTGTTAATGCCCTACCTGGCCCCCTGGCAACACTTTGCTAGACCCGCCCCTGCACAGTTACCAGCTGTCAGCTACATAGAAAAGGATCCTGGTGTTATTTGTCTCTCAGAAACAGCTCATAACTTCCCTTCAACTCATCCATGTCACCTAAAAGGTAAACCTGTTTCTCCATCACCTGTTCAGCTCTGGTGATTCAGTAAGGACATCTCCTGGTTTCATCTTCATGTTTCCCTCTCACCAGATAACCAAACCAATATCATGACCAGCAGCTTTACAGCTGTGGCTCCAGCAAACATCAGCTGATACTAGAAATTAATATTAAATAAATTCTAACAACAGCTGATCAAACTTAAACGTGCTGCTGTTGTTTAGCGCGACCTCTGCTGGTTTCCTCTTTCTGGCGCAAAGTGGGCGATAAATAAACAAGAGAGAAAAGCCGATCAGCTGATCATTGATCAGTTTCGTGATTGAAGTAGAAACAGGAGAGGAGAGAATGAGAGAAGAAGAGGCAGCTGTGCAGCTCCAGCTTTGTGTCTTTTTCATTGTAGCTGAAGTCCGGGACAAACTGTGTTCCTTTTCACCTCAATACGAAACGCGTAATATTTTCTCTGAATACGAGATGATTCTGTTTTTTAGGGGACGGTTGGCAACTCTAATAATTAACCTTATGAACAAAATAAAGTTCAACATCAGTAACATCATAGCACCCACACAGCTGTATAGAAACTCCGTCATGCTAGCTAGCACGCAGTACGAAAATGTCAGCATAACGAAAATAAACTCCACCTAAACTTGGTTTATATCTGACCCAGATAGACTGCAGGTCATAACTTCTTACCTGAAGTTCAGTTCACCTGACACGCGGACCAGCGGCTGCCTCGGGTCTCTCCTCTTGCCTCCCTTTTCCTTCATCCACCTGCTGGCCTCCACCACTTGCTAATGTTACTGAATCTGTGGAAGCTCCGTGATAGCCACCACACGAAGTAACGAATAACGAGCCTATCTAAATCCCAGTAACGAGTAACGCGTTCCTGGTTTTGGCATAATAACTAGTTACCGTGCTCGTTACCACAATAATAACGTAGTTACTGTAACGCGTTACTTAATAACGCGTTAGTCCCAACACTGGTCACAGTGCAATGCTTTTTGAGACAAATATTTTGTATTAAATGTTGAAGTTGTGCCACAAATAACCAGAGAGCAGCAAATGAAGAGAGGATTTAAATATTTCCTGTTAAATGTTTTGTGTTGTTACCTGTGATTGGCTCACCTGTGTTTAAAGAGGAAAACATGGAACTGAAAATACTACATTAATACAGTAATTTAGTTAAAATCATAAGTACATAGCTGTATTACTGTTTCCAATGACTGACAGATGAAATCAAGCTGTCATGGTTTGTCTGACTGGACTCAAACGCAGGACTCAGGAATGAAAGTTCATTGAGTTTATTTACAGTGTTGGTAGTGCTCTATGCAAAGTCTTTTTGAAGTGCTCAGTTCAAAATTCCAATATGTACAAAATCCAATAGAAGGAAGGCTCCACATTTGCATTGTGGATGTAATTTAAATACAATATCAAAGATTTTCAACCCTAACAGAACCCTGAACCTTCCTAATAAACTTATTTGGGCATGTGCAGTGCTTCCACTCTCTCTCTCCCCTTGCTAACATTTTCTGTGCTTCATAAATGTTCTATCAAAGTCCATGTATAAATACACACCCATCCATCCATTCACTTCCACTTATGCTTTTCAGAGGGGCTGGAGCCTATCCCAGCTGTCACAGGGCGAGAGGCAGGGTACAACCTGGACAGGTCGCCAGTCTGTCACAGGGCGAACACACAACCATTCACACCTATGGGTAATTTAGATTAGTCAATTAACCGATCCCCTTTCTTTAGGCTGTGGGAGATCATGGAGAACATGCAAACTCCACACGGAAAGATCCCGGCCTGATGGTGGAATTGAACTCAGGACCTTCTTGCTGAGTGGCAGCAGTGCTAACCATCGTGCCACCGTGCTGCACACACCTGCCTGCATATTGTTGGCATATTTCACAATCAGTCTCAGCAGTTCCTCTTTCTATCTCAGCATGCATAAAATTAAAGGCAAAGTTTAAACATTGCCCAATTTTCATTTTTTCATCCCTTATATTTCATTTCACTAGCTGGGCCCACGTCCTCATTTTAAGTTTGACAGCATTTTAGTAGGTAAAAGTGAATGCTTTGACATGAATTGAGCTGCGGTTTGGGGAAGGCCTCGAATGGGACTGGCGATGGCTCACGGGCCTGGCAGATCCCCATGTACTAAACAGAAATGAAGAAGGTGAAGAATGGAGAAGAAGGGTGGAGGGAGGGTGGGGCACGTAAACGAGAATGATCAGCTTGCGGAACTGGAGGAACCTATATAGATGACAGCCGGAAGGAGCGTGTTTGGAGGCGTGGTCCCACTCCTGAAATTCCATACATAATATATTTAGAATAGATTTATGCATGACTAACTATTAGCAAAATATTTTATTATAGCACTCTGTATGTCTGTAGCTATAAAAGGCTGGATGTTCAGTCTGATCTACTCTTTTGAATAGATGAGCCAGAGGATCTCAGTCCCCTTGATCTTCAACCAAACTGAGTCTGTCATGCTGACGTCTCTCATTGCTTCTGTCTGTACAGCTCATGTTCTGCTTTGTTCTCCTCACAGACTACCAGTCAGCAGTGGTGGAGGTGACACAAGGTCAGAAGTCTGTCCTGATGCCTTTTAAAATTACAGGTGAGCTTCCTCAGGTGATCAAAGTGGAGTGGAGACTCACTCACCCTGAAGAAAAGATGGTTCACTGTAACGACAGCAGTCAGAAACAGGATCAGGTTTATGTACGCCGCACTGAGATGAACAAAGACCCACTGAACACTAAAGACCTCAGTCTGACCCTGAAAGACCTCCACCTCACTGACAGTGGAGTCTACACCTGCACCGTCTACAACAAGGATGGACACATGCTGCTACAGAAAGCAGTGACTCTCAGTGTCAGAGGTGAGAGTAACATCTGTTTGTATGCTGCCATAAAATGTCATATTCTATTCTGCTTCTCACCAGAAACGCCAGACACAGGCGTCCAAAAGATAGACACCTCTTACGCACGTAAGCAGCTTCCTCACAGAGGTTGGTAAACAGATCACAGAGTGATTCATGTGACATTAAACTGACACTTTGCAGTCATCAGGCAGCACCTCATAAGTGTTGGTAAATGATTCACAGTGGTCAGTTTCTCCCTCACAGTCTGATCTGTGGCTGATGTTTTATTTCTGGAAAGGTTCTTGGCACATTACAAGAGAATTGCACAGATTGAACTGTGTACCATCAAAGACAGAAGGAACAGACTGGGTCCTCCATGTTTGTAGTTCCCTATTAAAGAGTTGGTGGTTACACAGCTGGATGATCACACGTACTGATATCTGTCTGTCTGTCTTTTTTTTTTTTTTGTCTGTCCCATTTGGTTCTTTAGCCGTCAGAATTGTTGTCTGAAGACCAACAAGGATACCCAATGGATTTACTTTGCCAAATGGATCATCACAGCCTTGCCGTATTGGTCCATTTGATCAACATTTGTTGTTATTGTTTATTTTATTTTATTTTCAGTTGTTACAGACTTGACAGACATGACTGAGGGATAGGAAAGGGAGAAAGAAAGATGAAGAAAAAGAAAAACAGAAGGGAAGAGGGACCGTGAGAAAGGGCACTTACAAAGAGAAAGAAGAGAAAAAAATCTCCAGGATCAGCTGTTGAGAGAAAAAAAAGAGAAAACAAGCAAAAAAAAATACATCACAGACTAATGTCATTTTCTCTCTACAATTAAGAAAAAACTTCAGACAGGCAAATCAATGTTGGAGCTAACACTGGCACAGAAGATGAAGGTGAAGACAAAGGTCAGTAAATGCCTCAGAAATGTTGGTAAATTATCCACAGAGGGCTGTAAACACACTGAGATGGATCCATAACTTAATTCAATTTTATATTATTTATATATGCTGATATCTGTCTGTCTGTCTCTCTTGACAAACCATTTTTCATTCTACATTTCAGAAGAAACACCAAACACAGCTGTCCAACAGGGAGACACAGACCAGGAAACAACTCAAAGAGGTCAGTAAATCTTTTACAGAGGTCAGTAAACACATCACTGAAGGATTCATAGTATATCATCCATCTACCATCAAAGAGGCTACAGAGTTAATCCTCTATGTTTGAAATCTGTCTGTCTTTCTGTCTCTCTTACACATGATATTCTCTGTATTTCTCAGACTGATTTACAACTCACTTCATTTGTTTTCTGGAAAATTACGACCAAATATTTCCAAATTGAAGGCTTGAAATAAGATAATAATCATCAGGCAAATACAGCGAATGCAAAGTACCTGGTTTCCTGTCTGTCTTGACACATCATATTCTATTCTGCTTCTCATAAAAAATACCAGATGCAGATGTGGAACATGGAGACACACCTGGCACAGGTCACTTCCTCACAGAGGTTGGTAAACACATCACAGACTGATTTATGTGACATTAAACTGACATTTTGCAGTCATTTCTTTCAATGAAAAGAAATTTGAATTGAGTAAAATGTGATTGACAAACAGAGTTTTAAAAAGTAAAAGAAAATTTTCACATAACTGATTTAAAGAGTGTAAAATGAATGTTCTTGTCAAAATGTATTAATTCATTCTCACTGAAGATCACAGAAACGAAATGAAACATGGAGTTAACTATAATCAATACTCACTGAATGTTTAAATGTGATGCAGTTTCTGTTACAGGAAAGAAGGAAATTTAATAAAATAATTTTATAGTTTAAATTTTAAATTCTATCTTTAATCATCGGTGTAGAAGAAGTCAGAGAGAGAGAGAGAAAGAAGGTGTGGGTGGACATCAGATGGTTAGAAATCAACAACTTGATTAGGTGAACAAAGTGTTAAAGACATCCAACAGGAGAGGGGGGAGAAAGGGTGGGCAGGTATAGAAGTAAGGTGTAGAAGATATTGGGGGTTCCTCCCTTTTAACTTCTGTGAAAGGACCAGGTCAGCAGGTTGGATCTAAGAGCTTCATGTTGAAGATACCAGCAGAGACGGATGGACAATCACACTTATTGATATCTGTCTGTCTCTCTTGACAATCCATTTTTCATCTCAATCTGTCAGAAAACAACGACAGATCCAGATTTCCAACAGGGAGACACGTCTGACACAGGTCAGTAAACACTTCACAGAGCTTGAGAAATGCTTCACACAGGTCAGGAAACACATCATAATCCCATTCAGAGTCCTGTGCTGTTTGCAGGAGTTAGGCAAATACTGCTCGCATAAACCAAAAAGAGTCGTCCTGTCATAATTACATGTTATTAAGATACCAAGTTAGAAACACCAAAACACGTGTGTCACCACAGCTACACGAGGCAGCTGTCCTGACCTGAACTCAGTGGATCCTAATCTCACACCGTTAGATGACCTTCAGACTTTTATACAGTTTGATTTATCGCACAACACCAGTGGCCCTGAACGCATCATGCGACTAATTTAGATCCAACAGACAGAAAATATCAGGCCAAAACTAAAACTAGTAATCAATCATCTCGCATAAACAACCAGTGAAAAGTACCTGAATTCCTCCAAACAAACGGTTTGTCTTCACACGTCATATGGTCCTCTGCTATTCAGAAGAAACAACGAAAGCAAATGTCCCACAGGAAGAACAGTTTGACACAGGTCAGTGAACGCCTCATAAGTCGTGGTAAATGATTCACAGTGGTCAGTTTCTCCATCACAGTCTGATCTATAGCTGACATGTGCATTGCTCTGGAAAAGTTCTTGGCTCATTACAAGAGAAATGCACACATTGTACTGTGTACCATCAAAGAAGGAAGGAACAGATTTGGTCCTCCATGTTTGTAGTTCCCTATTAAAGAGCTGCTGGTTATACAGCAGCTGATTGGATGATCTGTCTGTCTGAACATAACATTTTCAACTCTGCATCTCAGAAAACAAGCAATGGAAAGAACTTGGCTTCCTCTAATCTTTTTGTCAAACTCGGAGTGAACAAAAGCAGGAAAACAGTAAAAGGTGCAAACTGTGAAAGTGTAGTTTATTTCATGAATACAAACATTTTTACAGTCCACAGAGCAAAGTAGCATAATGATAAATGGATACTA
This sequence comes from Pelmatolapia mariae, assembly GCF_036321145.2. NCBI lineage: Eukaryota > Metazoa > Chordata > Actinopteri > Cichliformes > Cichlidae > Pelmatolapia > Pelmatolapia mariae. Next base: position 30,901,903 of record NC_086229.1, read on the forward strand.
CAACATAACATGGGCTGTGAGAAGTAAAGCTCATCGTCTTACAAGTTGTTATAGTCTATAAACTTAGAATAAACCATTAGAAGTCATAAACCAGAAGAGCAGAGACATTTTTGAAGAAAATGGATGTTAACAAAGCAGGTAGCAGCTGACGGCAAGCTGCACACACAGGCGCCGTCTTGGATTGAGAAAACTTTAAATAAACCCTTGATGTTAGAGTTTAGTGTTTTAAGGCATCTATTAAAAACCGTCAGTGATGGAGCTGCTTCCTCTCAGTCATTTCAACATCCTCTCTCCTTCCTTTGAGCGTGATTATCATGACACCGTGATCAACAGTATCAAAAGCAGAGGTGGGATCCAACATAACCAGAATGGCGTCCTCTCCAGAGTCTGCTGCCATCAAAGTGTCACTAGACACTCACCACACTCCAGAGAGGGAATCCAGTGAAGATCTTTACAAAGGGAACAGACAGAAGACGGGAAGAGCAAAACTAAAAACCATCTTGGTTCAACAAACAATCCAGCCATATGTGACAGCTTTAAAAGTGGCTGCTGATGAGATCATTAGTGAGATTGATTCATGTACAAACATAGTGACAGACAGCTGCTTTGTCCCTGCAGTCTCTGCTTTTCTCTGGAATATTGTCCTCATGTCCAGGGATGCTGCAGTCCTTTGGCTCTGCTTGATGATCAGGTGTAGACCACCTGAGTGGGATTACACATAACATGAATCAAAGCTTTGCCCACTCCTCTGTGTGAAACTGGAACATGTGATGTTACATGTGTGTCATTATGAGACCAGACTGGATCCATCTGATGCTCTCTCTCTGACTCTCCTCTGTCTGCTCCTCCAGGATGAGCCAAAAGGTGGCCAGGCTGTGGCTCAAAGTGGACGAAATGGAACTGGAGTATGAAGAACAGACCCTCTGTTAGCTTGTTGTGGTTCATACACTGTAAAGTATGTGGTGTAACTATGATACCATAAACATGAAGATGCAGCTTTGCTTTGACCTTCCTCTGCTAACAGCTGAACAACCTCAGCCAGCTGTTTCTCGAACATTAGAAGCTCATAATGATGATGACCCAGAGTGTGTTGTTGCTCAGTGCTGCTGTGCTGTTTCCTTGTGTTCTGATGGATCTCCATCTATAGCCGTGTGCTGAAGCCTGTGGTCTGAGTGTGTTATCCATATCAGTGTGACATGAACTGTAATCTGAATGTATTGTAAAGGTTCATTAGAACAAACTTACTGCATGTTTATATTTATTGATTGATTGATAATAGAAGTGTTGAACTGTGAGGTAAAAGGAAAACTTTAACATTGATTCCTTCTCTGTGTAAAGCTGGTATCATGCGTTGTCTTCATATACAGTTTTAATATCAGATATACTCAACTGTACGTGTTATTCTATGTGTTCTGTAACCATTATGATAGATGACATGTTTCTATAAATGACTCTGTGATTGTTGCTGTTGTGATGTTTTGTTTTTTGATCCTCTGCAAACACAAAGACCACCTGTTTGTGTCAATCAGTGTTTCCCACGAAACAAACTTGTAAATTCTGTATTTTAATCTCTTCCACTGGAGTTCTTTGTGGACATAACATGAACCTGATACCAAGAATGTAGTTTGGATCATTCAGCATCATTAATGTTGAGGCAGCCAGGAAGTGTGAAGAATGAATTGTACATTGTTGGATCAATAAAAACAGTGTTTACATTCAAAAACATCCACCTTCAGAAACTCTGTTCATTTACACTCTCAGTACTTGGTTTGGGCTCCAGCACCATGAGTTACTGCATCAGCTCCTGCTGAGGAGTCACTGAGGCTCAGGTTGGTCTGACTGTGATCTTCAGCTCTTCCAGAGTTTCTCATCTTCATCTTAATAAGAACAGATTCTCCGAGGTGTTCAGGTCAGGAGAGCTGGCTGACCAATCAAACACAGTAATAAGCTTTGGGTTTAGTGTGTTTGTGAGCAGCTCCTGAGTCCTGCTGGGAAAGGAAAGCTTGAAGCTTGTGAAGAGAACGAAGTATGAAGAGCTCTGAGGTCTCCTGGTAGATGCTGTGTGGACTCTGGAACTGTAAAGTCACACCAACAGTCACTGCAGTGTCACAGTTAGACAGGAAAAACTGTTTTTTACAAATTAAACACATCACGTATGTGGTGTGTTTATGGAAAACAGTTACTAATATTATTGTCAGCATGGATGACATTAAATCAGTCTAAAAGTCCTGTCTTGCAGGTCTTTTCATGGATTCAATCTGGTTTGGTTTCAAATTTTACCAAAATAAAAGTAGAAAATTGACTTTAGATCCATTGTGTATGTTCCAGGAGTGTGAAAGTCAATGCAATAGGAAGTCAAAAGAAGGCAGCTAAGGTTATGAACTGCTGCTATGTATGTATAAGTGTATGTAAACCTCTGTATGTACAAACTGTATGCCACACTGTACAACACTGTCCTTTATTTCACGCCTGTTCACTGTACTGTTACAATTACATTTAGTCTAAAAAGTAAGAAAACTTGTCTTTGGTTGGCTGGTTTCCTTTTTGTATCAGTATTTCTTGGCAAAATGTGCTACACTTTTAGAAACTCTGTTTATTTCCTTTTCCATGGTTTGTCTAATCCACACAAAGTCACAAGTGTGCATGCAGGCTCAAATATATACATCCACCCCTCCTTATGTAACGTTTGTGTGTTATGTCTGTCGATGCGTTGTGTTCTGGCGTATGAATAAGAGGCAGGAGACGACACTGGATCTCTGGGCTGTTTAGTGTAAATCGCAGCAACATCTGCTACACATCGACATACAGAGCTGTGATCTGTCTGTGTTGCACACCTGCTGGGACACCTCTCCTCCAACCATGCTGAGTGGAGTTGTGTCCTGCAGCTTTATTTATTTATTTGTTTTAAAATATCTCTCAAAAAACAGCAAAAACACAAAATAAATAATATTATCACTGAAAAATCATCAAAAACAACTTATAAGAACAATAAACAAAATAATTCAAAACCAATTAAACAATCAGACAAACAAATACAACTTAATAACCAGGTTCCAGCATTTTGGTGCTTATAATTTAAACTTAAACTCAAATCCAATTATATTAATGAATTGTCATTTTCCATTTCACAGGTAATATAACACGACACCATAAAAGCAATTATTGAAAATCCCAGGAACATAAAAAATATCTCCACACCTGCAAAATATGGAAACACAAAGCTGTGACCTGTGTGTGCTGCGCTCTTGCTAGAGTGCCTCTCCTGACAAGAGAACAGCCATCAACAAAATACCGCAGTGATTTCTTTCACCTGCCGCTAGCGACCAGGCTCACTTAGCATGCCAGTACTACAGCTGCATCCTCGGGCTAAAACTCATTAAAAACTTCACATAGACAGGAGATTACATGAAATATTTATAGAATAGAATAGAATAGCCTTTATTGTCATTGTACAGGGTACAACGAAATTGGAGTGCCACTCCCTTGGTGCAAAATGCAATAATAAATATAAATGTAAAATATAACAGGTACGATAAAACAAACGTAAGTACTCAAACAAAAGTAAGTATGATATTTACAGGATAGCAGCATTAATATAATGACAGTATGACAGTATGAATAGCAGCATAATATAATGGCAGTGACAGTATGGTATGGCTAAGCAGGTTCAATTGTTTTTGTGCTTATTTACTACGGTGATAGCTCTGGGAAAGAAGCTATCCCTGAATCTGTTTGTCCTGGTTTTATGTGACCTGTACCGTCGGCCTGACGGTAATAGTTCAAACACTTGATTGCTGGGGTGAGAGTAGTCCTTGATGATATTGCCAGCTCTGCTGAGGTACCGAGAGTTTGCAATGACCTCCAGGCTGGGCAGAGAGCAGCCAGTGATCTTCTGGGCTGTGTTGATGACCCTCTGCAGTACTTTCCTGTCCGCAGCTGAGCACCCTGCATACCATGTTGTTATGCCGTACGTTAGGATGCTCTCTATGGTGGCTCTGTAGAATGTCACCAGCAGCCTCTCCTCCAGGTTGTTCCTCCTGAGCACTCTCAGAAAGTGGAGACGCTGCTGGGCCTTTTTTACCACCGCCGTGGTATTTGCAGTCCAGGAGAGATCATCAGAGATCTGCACGCCCAGAAACCTCATGGAGTGCACCCTCTCCACACAGTTCCCGTGAATGTAAAGTGGGGCCGGGTCTGCTCTGCCCTTCCTGAAGTCGAAGATAAGTTCTTTAGTTTTCGTGGTGTTCAGTTGGAGGTTATTAACTGAACACCACTCAGTCAGTCTGTTGACCTCATCTCTGTAGTCCGACTCATCCCCCCTTGAGATGAGTCCAACCACGGTGGTGTCGTCCGCAAACTTTATGATGGTGTTTGAGAGATGGGTAGGGGAGCAGTCGGATGTGTAGAGCGTAAACAGGAGGGGACTCCTGGTTATTGCTTCTGTAGTTGGTAATGTGATTGATCCCCTGCCACATTTTTCTGGGGTCGTTGTCAGCAAAGTGATCTTCAATCCTCCTCCTATTGGCAGCCTTAGCTTTCCTGATGCCTCTACTCAGGTCTGCCCTGGCCGCCCTATACGCAGCCCTGTCCCCTGACTTGAAGGAAGTGTTGCAGCTTTTTAGGAGGGATTGCACTTCGCTATTCATCCAGGGTTTTTGATTTGGAAACACCCTGACCCTTTTGTTGACGGTGACATTATCAACACAGTTCTTGATGTACGAGAGTACAGTGTCCGTGTACTCCTGGAGGTTGTGGCTGGAGAATAAATCCCATACCGTAGATGAGAAGCAGTCCTGCAGTTGAGAGAGGGCTCCTTCAGGCCAGGTTTTTATTGTCTTTATCTGGGGCTTTGTTTTTCTCAGCAGGGGGGTGTAGGTGGGGGTGAGGGACATGCAGAGGTGGTCAGATCCAGCCAGGTGGGGGAGGGCTGTCGCTCTGAAAGCATGCCTGATGTTTGAATAGACATGGCCCAAAGTGTGTTCACCTCTCGTAGCAAAGTCCACAAACTGGACAAATTTAGGAAGCACAGTCTTTAGGCACGCTTTGTTAAAGTCGCCGGCGACAATAAAAACCCCATCAGGGTGGGCAAGCTGTTGTTTGTTTATGGTGTTGAGCAAGAGGCTGAGAGCCGTGCCAACGTTAGCATCCGGCGGTATATAAACAGCTATCACAATAACTACTGTAAACTCCCTCGGGATGTAAAAAGGTCTGCACGAGACTGCCAGAACCTCCAAATCAGGAGAACAGTGTGTGTGAATGATCCTGCTGTTACAACACCACTCGTTGTGCACGTAAACACATAGCCCCCCTCCTCTGCTTTTAACTGAGTTGCTGTTTCTGTCGTGCCGGTGTAGCGTGCGGCCTGCTAACTCGACTGCAGCGTCGGGAATCAGCAGGTGAAGCCACGACTCCGTAATAAGAATGATGCTGCAGTTGCGTGCAAAGCTCGTGGTGGCTATCTGTAGCTCCAATTCGTCTAATTTGTGGGTGATGGATCTGGCGTTCGATACGAAAAGGCTCGGAAGTGCTGGCCGGTGTGGTTGTTTGCGTAGCCTAGCATCTGAGCCCGACCGGCATCCCCTCTTCTGCTTTCTCTCCCTCCGTCGCCTTCTACGCTTGCTGGGCGGGCAGACCATCCACGGTGACCCAGGCGGTCTCGCTATCTCCTCCAGGATGTTGTGTGTTCGCTGATAGTCGCCAGAAACAGACAAACTATATTTGAAACCTAGGTCAATTAGGTTCTGGCGACTGTAAGAGATGGCGGCGTTGCAAACATTTAAAAATACACACAGTAAAAGTAAAAACGAGCACCAAACTGGAGAGCTAAGAGCCGCTGCACCCGTGCGCGCCGCCATATTGAAGAAGAAGGATTTAAGAATTTAATTAAAAAAGGGTGTTTTGGTCATATTCAAAACCATTTAATACATATGTTACACTTACATTTGGTTAACTGACCACTTTTCTTGGCATAATTGGTAAAATTTACAATTATATTTAACTGAATTTGGTAAGCAGAAGAAAATGGATGAATGGAATAACAAGACTGAGAGACATTCAATTCAATTTCTGAATAGTTGAATAAAAATGAGAAATATATCTATAATTCCAGAGGCCATCACAGTCAACAGAATGACATCTAATAAACATCAGTCTATCTTCGTCTGCTGATCCAGTTCAGGTCATGGAAGAGTGAGAGGCAGGGTACATTCTGGACAGATCACCAGGCCTTTGTAGGACTAACACAGAGAGACAGACATGCACACTCACATTCACACCTGTGCTAAATTTAGATTCGGTTAACCCAACCTCAGTAACTGCATGTTTTTGGACTGTGGGGAGGAAGCCGGAGTACCTGGGGAGAACCACAGAGACACGGGGAGAACATGCAAACTCCACACAGAAAAAGCAGCCTGGATTCAAACCCAGGTCCTTCTCTTGCTCTGTGCCTCAACATTTAACTAAACACTTCCAGGAGATTCTGGAGAGGAGCCTTAAAAAGGGTTTGTCTACAGACTGAGGAATAGTGCCACCTTCTGTTCTAACACAATATATATCTGCAGACCATCTATAAAAATGCTATCAAAATCCAATGAATGTGAGCAGCAACATGTTGTACAACGACTGCTCATTAGTCACCTGATTGTTTCCCCAAATGAACCAATGAACAAACTGTGAAACATATTTAGACATATTTCAGAGGAATTGTGCTCAGCTACATTTAAAATAAGATATGATTAAAAATATGGTTGTCTGTCCCTGTGTTGGCCCTGCGACAGACTGGCGACCTGTCCTGGGTGTACCCCGCCTCTGGCCCTATGACAGCTGGGATAGGCTCCAGCGCCCCCCGCGACCCTGAAAAGGAGAAGTGGAAGCGAATGGATGGATGGATACATTTAAAATATCTTCTAACTATCTGCTTCAATAACAGGATGATTTCCACACTCTCTGAGCCTTTAAAGCATTTATAGATTAAGAATAGAATAGAATAGTCCTTTAATTGTCCCACAAGGTTAAATTTGGTTGTACCAGCAGCAAAAACACACATATACAAACAGAACAGAAACAATATTTGTACATATTTACATCGTGGACAATAGCTACCAAAGCAGAGTACTGTACAGTTATTAAAATTAGAATACAGATAAGTTGCAAACCCAGGTTGTAGTGTGCAAACAGAGTGGGATACTGAACAAAGTTTGAATAGTAAAGAATATTTAGAGTAATTAGAAACGTGCAGATTGTTGTACCTGTGCATTAAAAAGTAGACATGTAGACATTAAAGTGAAAGGTCAGCTGAACCTCAGGACTGAAGGCCTCTTTGATTTTCATCAGTAAACTAAACAGACACAACACCATGACATGCATGAGCTTAGAGTACTTTTGATCTTCTTTTCTTCAGTTTCATGTCTCGATGGCACGAAACATTTACATTTTCCCAGTTTTTCAGTTTATTCTTCTGAATCCACTTTATCAGTGTTGTCGTTTTAACTGAACTGGTTCTTATTTAGTGCTTTTCTACTCTACCTGAGTACTGAGGGTTGTAAAAGTCAGTGTTTTGTTCCCAATATGCTGATAGTGGTAGAGTGGTCCTGTGAAATGGAAAAATGTGATGAAAGCTGAAAAGGCCCAGAGCCAAAAAGAAAGCCAGACAGATCCTTTGGAACAGATGCCAGTCGGTGGTGTTGTGGAAATTTTAACAATAACCTGCAACACACCCAGTGAGCTTGATTTGAAGTGGGTTTGATAAACACATTGCAATGTGGAGAGAGCATCCCAGTGAAACACCAGGACCGTCTCTGCCTTGTGGCCACCGCCCTTACATCTTATATACAGACACACAGACAAAGAACAAACTCTAACATGTTGGCCCCTCTCAGGGGGGGGCTGTACCTCCTCCCTCACAGAGAGAATTATGACCTTGTTTTCTGCTTAGCCTTCACCTAAGGATTTACATCCCTGATAAGCAGAAGAAGTCTCACTATCTGTTTAATGTCTCCCATTACAACGGCCTCACTGTGTTAACTTTCCACATGTGTGTAAAGTAGTGGCAGGAGTGCTCTTACTATGGTAAAGTGAGAAAGTGATATTACTATAACTAATGTGATATAATTAAATATGTGATTAATACATGAGAAAAGAAATCTGCCACCACATTCCACCCTTTGTGATACCACAATTAAGAATCACATGAAAACATGGGGATTTCTTTTCTAACTACCGAACATAACATCAGCACAATTACGTACTCAAAGAAATTCCATAATGTGCATCCTCCCTATATTCAGAAGGAAAAAAAAAACAAATTCACACTTTATGGTCATCTTCGCTCCATCTGAGTCTCCACCCTTTGTTTGAAGGATGGCAGTTATATCATAAAGGAAAACACAATATGAGATCATATACAGAAATGAAACGGCCTCTGTTGTTCATCTGTAACCTTAGTTACATCAAGCTGCTCTTTCGTAAGAACCTGTTGTTTAGATAAGGAAGTCTTTCAGTGTGTGATATATTTTTCCCAATTTATCATTAAATCCATCAACCCATGTTTCCCAATTTATTAACGGTTTCTGTAAAAGACCCTCTCCCCCAGTGTTATTAGGAATTGAGTGACACATGCCTCACCAAACATCACACACACTGAGACACTCCTTTGTGCCATTTGCTTTGCCCTGTCCAGATGTTTGCCATAAAGGACTGTGACTATATCTGTACCTAAGTGAATACCACAAACATAAACTAACTTCAGTGTTAGTGCTTCCCAAAATCTGGGGTAAAACCCAGAAGTAGCCATGAAATTCCACACAGCCAACATATATTAAACACTTCTGAGCTACATTTACAACAGAGAGATCGATCTTTCCTCTCTATCTATGCATTGTGCTGTACTCTTTCCTACTGTAGACCCATTTAAACAGTGTAAACCCTCTCAAAGGCATTTACAATTATCTTTACTGTCCCCACATCAGTGATTGGGGAAACCAAAACAACCACATTTAACTCTAGAAGAACAACCTCATTCTTTAGGTGCTTCCAGCATGTTTGAGACTTATCAAAATCCCTCAATGAAATGTGATGATCCCAAAATCCTACTGTAGGCTGTCAAACAATGTGTCAAAGCTGAGTACACATGTTAAAAGAACTCACAACTGTTGTTACTATGTTTACTCAGACAATAAGGACCTAATGCACTTACGCATCAGGAATTGACATGCTAGAAAATCAGTCTAGCTGCCCTACAAAATATACACAAATAATTATTAGTTAGGTTTCTGTAAAACTTGCATGCTATAACTACTCCAGTCACTTCCAGTCGGGCTCAGGACTCTAACAGAGTTTGTGATGTTCAGAGAGTCGTGTAAATGCATATCATTTATAAGATGATTAGAAATGTCACACCAACGACCCCCTTAACTCAAAACCACACGGAACTACTTCAGGCACAACTGCCTGATTGTTTAAGCAGGTGTCATCTGCATTCATGATCCCTCTTGGGTGGCACAGAGTCTCACTCTGCAGCCGCTGAGTTGGAGCTTGGCACGCTCTTGTTGGAGGAGGGCGCTCTTTTCACCCCTCGCCCTCTCGTTCCAATGCAGCTTTATGGTTATTGCTGTGGTTCTGGAATCTTCTCATAATGACTAGTAGGGCCACAAACCGCACGACCTTTGACCTCAACCACTGTCTGGGCTGTCAGCTATGCCATGAGTGTTTCCTAGTTCTCGCTGGGTCTCTGAAGACTTCTGATCAGCACCCAGTCTCAACCTCAGTCTGGAGATTCCACCCTTGGGATGATTTCTTCCAGCAATACTCTGGCTGCTGCACCTGTATCTCCCTACTAGAAGGAAAAACTTCTAACATTTTGGAAAATATATCGACCAACATCAATCCACATTTTTCCTTTCAGTTTAGTGAACTTCACTTACAGGTTTTCAAACCCTCATCTGAACATGGGTGTACCACCTGTAGAGGTTTAATACCCGTCCATAGCATGTTAATCCCACAAGTCACAGTAAAAAAGTCATGGAGAAAATCATCATGAAAAAACACAGAAAGCATTGTTTCATGTTAAACCTGGAATCCCTCCTCTTGATGCATGGACACTCCCATGAGTCAACTCATCAGAACTAGGCTCCTCTCTCAAAGAAAAAGGTCAGCTAGATCATTGTCAATGCAACATCAGGGCATCTCCTCCGGAGCAGCTCTGTAACCCTGGAATAAAAGATGTTAGTGTGTTTTGCATATTAAATTTGCTTAACACCTGGCTCCGCTAGGAGACGGCATACACAACAAGATCTGGAAGGTAAATCAAACTTCACACTTGCAAACAATTGTAGATCATAAGAGTAATGAAGTATTCAGCATCAAAGACAAGTATCCTGTGCAGGTTTTCTCAAATTATTAAACCACAATTATTGCCATAATTCGCCCCAGACATGGATCATCCCATGTGTTTCTTCAACATTACTGTAACCAGCGACTTTCCTTAAGCAAAGTCACTCACACTGTTTATCACTATGAGCTCAACAGTAATCAGATAATGAGCCCAACACTAAAAATGTCACACAATCACTGCACGTCTACTCTAACATCACTTGTCTCTCTGTGCTGAATCCTTCAATAGCACTCTTAGAGAGAAACAAACATCAGCAAAACATATGAAGCATCCTGGATATTCTTCCTGGATCAACAGATTCCAGAGGTGCTGCAAAAGATCATAAAGTTAACACTCTGCTGTAAAAGAGATAATACTGGTTTCAAACACAGTATGTTTGACACTGTAGTCACATTTTCTCCAACATTTTCTCAACAACATAGTGTAATTGCTAGGGATGCACCGATACCGATACTGGTATCGGGTATCGGGGCCGATACTGTAAAATGTGTGCGTACTCGTACTCGTAAAAGTTAACCGATACCATGAACCGATACTAATGTAGCCCGGATGGGAATTTGGGAGTGGATACTCATAATACCCATGGACTTAAACGCCACGGTAACACAAGGTGTTCACAGTTGATGTTATGTGATGTAACTCTACCCTGAATGTAATTTGCCCTGTAATATGTCACAAGGTAAATACAGGTAATTAGAGCAATCAAACTGTTATGTTAATCATAAAAGTATTATTTATGGTATGTAACTCTGAAGGGAGTTAAAATATTTTTCAGAGTTCTAATTTTCTGGAGGCCCGTGAAGGTAGCATAAAACGGGACCTGTGTATCTGTTGCAATGGAGGAGGAAAACAGAACGGCATGGAGAGAGAGGTTAGCTGAACCAAAATGAGAGACTCAGCTAGTTTTACTGAGGTTAACCAGCACAAAAGAGTGTGTGACTAGAAAGCTGACCGTGTGAGAGCTTCACAACAGAGTGTGGGTGAAGTGACTTTTTGTTTCAATGGTCGCACCACCGTGCTGTGTTTCCAGCTACGACCGCGGAGGCTAAAGGCTAGCCCGGCAGCCGCTATGAGCTGGACAGTGACTCGCTAACGTGCTGTAGCAGAGACAGCATCGGGTCCGCAGGGAGTGGATTTAGTGTGGGACTGGTGAACGGCGATCTACCGGGCAACGGAACTGTAAGTCAGACTTTTGTGCTCTTACTGGGGAGAAGAGGATTTTTCTCCATCGTCCGGCGTGAGCAGCAAACAGGCCTGCAACAAGTGTGAATGTGAGTGTGTGGAACCGATGTGTGAATATTGTGTGATTAGTGGATTTATATAACGTGCTTTGGAGTGTATATTAGTGAGTCACTTACCAAAAGGTGATAACATAAGTTGGGTTGTTTAATATAATTTGAAAGGGAATTATGTCATTTATACAGTGTATTTCATTTGGTTAAGGAATTGGAATATCATTGGAGTTTAAAAAAGGGATGTGTTGTATAGTATCTTTCTCTGCCCTTACGTTCAGTAAACGTTTCGTTTGTGTTAAAGAGTTGTCTGGGGTCGTTTCTTTACTACTGGTTAAGTTTAACTTGTGTGTGGTAGAAGTATCGGTTTTTGTACTCGGTATCGGCAAGTACTCAGATCCAAGTATCGGTATCGGATTGGTTTGAAAAAATTGGTATCGTTGCATCCCTAGTAATTGCACAACCAACATATAACCTGTAATCACAGTTGCCTTCACACATAAACCCAGTAATTCTGTTAGAAAAAATAAATAAATAAACAACCTGTGGTATGTCCTATAAACCACAGAATCAGATCACATGATTAACCCTCTGCTGTAGAAAAGAGAATGTAAATGTTAGCGCTGCGCAGGTGTATACACACTTTCTCAAACTGACCTTTGCATTTGGCAATACTGGGTCATAAATAACACTCTGCTGGTAAATTCACAGACACAGAAAGTGGCTTTTAAAAGGTTAAATCAGCACACAACCTAGGATGTTGCTTTCATCTTTCCACTCCTTTAAAAACAGAGAAACACACATAGATACATCCACCCTGTCGTCATGTGGAGGTGCAACCTCGCTACTGTTAGCATTTATCCACCTCAATTAAATCTAATATATATATATCTATATATATATCTATATCTATCTATATATATATATATATATATATATATATATATATATAAAAATATATATATATATATATATATATATATATATATATATATATATATATATATATAAAAAAAAATATATATATATATATACAGTGGGGCAAAAAAGTATTTAGTCAGCCACCGATTGTGCAAGTTCCCCCACTTAAAATGATGACAGAGGTCAGTAATTCGCACCAGAGGTACACTTCAACTGTGAGAGACAGAATGTGAAAAAAAAATCCATGAATTCACATGGTAGGATTTGTAAAGAATTTATCCGTAAATATATATATATATATATATATATATATATATATATATATATATATATATATATATATATATATATATATATATATATATATATATATACATATATAGATATATATATATATATACATATATAGATATATATATATATATACATATATAGATATATATATATATATACATATATATATGTATATAGATATGTATATATTAGGGGTGCAACGATACACAAAATTCACGGTTCGGTTCGGTTCGATACTTTGGTGTCACGGTTCGATATTTTTTCGATACAAAAAAGTGTTCATGCTTTTTTAATTTGTCATTTATTAAAATTATAAATATATATTTTAACTCAAAAGTACAGTTTTTAAATTTAATGTTGCTGAAACAACAAAGCAATAAAAAATTAACCTATCTGATCGAGAAATCACTCGTCTTTGGAAAAGAGAGTTTATTACAGAGAAATGGCTCTTTCCAAAATAAAAGCTATACTATATGCTTCTTCTGGGGTATACTCTCAGGAGCATATTAAACATATTAGGTCCCCATAAGGAGAATCATGTGCTAACGGCTGTCTAAATGACTCGGGTAAAGTTTGTAGCATGCGTGCTTGTCGTTTTTGTCTGCTTCCACTTGTCTTTGCACTAGGACAGGGGTCGGCAACCTGCGGCTCTTTAGTCCTTATAGTGTGGCTCCGCGTGGTTTGGAAAAAATAAATTAGAAGTATTTAGCTGAAGTGCATTTTATTTATGTTAGTTCTTTTTTAACTTGCAGTTCTAAATTGTTAGATTATTGTGATATTGAAATATAAAAATACAATTATATTCTATTATTTCTTCATCGCCGGTGTACCCGCCGAAACGCCGTGCATTTACCGAGACTTTCAACCCCAGGTAGGTCAATTATGGATCTTCGGATCCACATTATGTCAGCAGCTATTCTCCACCGTGAACTATGTTAAAACAAACACCGCTCACGCCTCACAGATGACAGCTTACAGTCCTGCGTAAAGATGAAAGTGACTTCGCTGTGCGCAGAGGTTCAGGAGCAGAAGTCCCATTGTAAACATACCACGGCAGACCCGACGATGTTTGCATGAACACGCTTTTCAGCATCTCTTTATTGACCACTTTTCACACACGGTTGCTGTACGCATACAGCTGGCTGTAGCTTTTCAGCTCACAGCCCGACATACACCAACAACAGCATAGATCGCACAGTCGTTAAATCGGCGAGGCGTGATTGCGGGTGCCGCTCAGGTGCATCCGAACCTGAATTTTGTAAATATCTATTTTTCTTTTCTTTTTTTTTAGCAGCATATTGCTTTTTCCTAATTATTTTTTTAAAAGTCAGGTCAAGGCTCCAAAAGCCCAAAGGCGATATGAGGGTGGCGGCTCACAACAGTTTTTGTTTGCTACGTGGATCATTTTAGTTCAGCTGGGTGTCTTTCCTTTTGTTATATTTCTTTAAGAGTTCAAAATGTGTTAATTACATAAATAAAATGTAATTTTCTCTGTAGCAATTCATGGATTTCATAAGCAACACACTTTAGTTGTTCACACAAAGCATAAAGGCAAAAAACAATATATACAGTGTTATCTTCATTTTAGATGTCAAAAAGTATTTGCGGCTCCCGCTGTTTTATTTGCGTGGAAACCGGGTCCAAAGCATTAATCTGAAATGACGTTAACGCCACAACACGGCAAATCTCCGTTAACAAGCTACCGCGGATCGCCCCGTGCCTGGGGCTGGACGGTGTCAACACGTTAACGAGCAAACTGCGCTAACGCAGTAGTTCCCACCCATGTAATTGAGCATTGCGTGGCACATCCGACATACTGTTTTACTTTTGTCCATGATGCGCTTACCTTCAGGGTCATACTTCACATGAAGACCAAAATAGTTCCAAAGGCCAGATCTGAATGAGGGTGGGGGAGGTTCAATTTGCCATGTTGCAAGCTTAGCTTCTGTCTTGCTAGCTTGCGCTGCGCTCAGTGGATCTGCGCTCGACAGTGCAGCCTAGGCGGAGTAGTCGAACGCAGATCCACTGAGCTCTCAACACAGACAGCATCGTCAGAAGAAAAGTTGATAAAATAAATTAAAAATGCTGTATTGTTCGATACATATGCGTACCGAACCGAAAGCACTGTATCGAACGGTTCAATATCGATACGAGTATCGTTGCACCCCTAGTATATATATATATATATGTATATATCTAATGTATATACTCTCAGTGTCAGAGGTGAGTGTTACAGCTGTTTGTCCACCGTCACTGAAAATGTGAGTGAGAAATCCTTAATCATTCTGTCACCATCTTACAATGCTGTGATTGCAGCCATTCCCCAACTCTCTGTGAATGGTACTCATGGCCATTGA
This sequence comes from Pelmatolapia mariae, assembly GCF_036321145.2. NCBI lineage: Eukaryota > Metazoa > Chordata > Actinopteri > Cichliformes > Cichlidae > Pelmatolapia > Pelmatolapia mariae. The sequence goes on from NC_086229.1 coordinate 30,917,097, forward strand.
TCAGTGTTCTTTGATCAGTGGGTTTTGGTCAGTGGTTGTTGATCAATGGTCGTGGGAATTTGCATAATTATGATTAAGGAACTGACCTCCCAGCCCATTGTTCCTTCAGTGGGCTGGTTTCAGTCATTATGCAAATGTACTGTTTATAGGGTTTGGGGAAACCTGCAGTCAGCTGAGACTGAAGAAGTCACTTGGATGAGTGACGCAACGTTTCTCCCACAAAACGCTACGTCCAGATGAACAGAATCAACTTTTGGAGATCAATCTAACGTTGTGGATATTCATGAGTCTAACAGTTTAAGCCTGTGTGTGACTTTGTGTCCTTGAACGGCCCTGACAGACTGCTGTAGTCCATAATATTAATTTTTCCTGCTGACTAAAATAAGCAGCTGAGCTCTGTGAGGGGAGAGCTGCTGCTAACAGGTGAGTCTGTTACCTGGACTGGACTGAGTGAGCTGCTGTGTCACAGCTTTATCAGTGACACACTCAGTGTGTGTGTGTGTGTGTGTGTGTGTGTGTGTGTGTGTGTGTGTGTGTGTGTGTGTGTGTGTTATGTCATAGTGCTTGAAACACACATGAAAATATATTAAAGGTTGATTCTTTTTTTCTTTTGGTTTGTGGAACAAAAATCAGCAACAAAGAAACGCTGGTACGTGCTGCCTTTAGGTGCACCTGGTAAATTCAGGAATCTCTACTCCAAACCACAGCAGCTTGTTTTAAAGGCTTTTCTGGGTTAATGTTTGTTTGTTCGCATAAACATGTCTGTGATCGCTGTGTTGTTCTTTTTGATGCAGTATTTCATGTAACTAAAATCATAACAATAAAGTAAGTTTAACAGTTCTAGTGCACATGCAGCATTTTAGATTAACTGAAGGCTTTTCAGGGAGTTTTTAGGACTTCCTGATAATAATGAATTACAGGAGTCCAGCCTGGAAGTAATACATGCATGAACTAGCTCTTCTGGACAGAGATCTCTGATGTGCTGCAAAAACTCAAAATCTTATCCAGTATATATGTCCTATTTCTAGTCAAAATATCTTATTACACTTAAAATAAGACACAATCAGCTACAGAGCAACATTTTGTAACATATATGAACTTTTTTCAAGACAGTGAATCTTGAAACTAGAGAAAAACTAGAGAATTTTAACTTGTTCCATTGGCAGATTTTCTTCACTTATTTCAAGCTAAAATATTTATTAGAATTCAAATTTAGACTGAAATAAAGTGAATAATATTATTTTATTATTACGTTGATGTAGCACATGGTTCAGTTAGCTTTGTGTAAACATATGTGTTAGAAATGTTCTTCAATCAGCTCTTTTTACTCTCTTACATTTCACAGCCAGAACTTTTTTACTTTTACTTGAGAAAAGAAGTTGAATTAGTACTTGGAGTATTTTTAACAGTAGTACTTCTACTTCAGTACAGACTGTGTGTACTTTTACCACCTGTGTCTGAGACCTCCTTCAGGGTCCACCTGAAGCTCTCAGTCTGCTGTGGAAAAAGGAAATCCAGGTGAGTTTCTCCTGATCACCTGAGGCCGTCATTACTGTGTGAACCCACACACCACTCCTCACTCCTCCCACCCGCTGCACACAGTCACTGAGTACAGACCGGCTGATACCTGTAAAAGGAGAGGCAGCAAAACCAGACAAACAGGTGCAGGGAGAGGCAGGAAGAGGCGGAGCAACACCTGAAAAACAACAAGTTCAACGTCATTTTGCAGAAGTGACAGTGTGAGAGAGCAGCAGCAGAGCTGCAGTCGAGTCCTGTTTGTCTCTAAAAGAAGATTCACTGGAGTCCATCAGGTTTCTCTCAGCAACAGTGGTGAGTGCAGCTGATCACACTTCCTGTTTCTACACAAATCTTCACTCTGTTCACTTCATGCTGACTCATCACAGTCACACTGGATCCATAGAAATCTGCTCCTGTAACCACAGATCCACTGTAGGAACATCGAGCTGCTGCTTCAGTCTCACTGTGGCTCTGCTCAGGACTGTGGACTCAGTCTGTGCTCTGGACTTCAGACTGACTCCACACTTCCTGGTTATTCATCACTTCCTGTTCCTATTAGATTGATTCTGGATCTGATTGATCATAAGGATTACAGACGTGAAAACACCTGTTTATTCTTTATTGATATAAAGCCTTTTATACTGTAAACCAGCAGATTTTGGTCAGTACTTTAAAAAGTCATTCAGACATTTTACAAAGAGAGATTATCTGACTTAGTGTATCCTGTAAGAGTCACAGATGTTCCTCAATCATTCAGAAAACAGTCGATGCTGCACTTTATAACTTTGTGTGGAAACATAAATCTCATTATTTAAACAGATGTGTTTGAATCATCCTGATAATCGAGGCTTTAAATATGTCAGAGTTCACACATCAGCTGTGATATTCAAGCTGAACTGGATCAAACATGTAATCAGACACAAACATAGATGATGGTGTTTAATCCCAAAGCTTATTTAAACAAACTGGAGGACAGAATTCCTCCTTAAATGTGATTTTGATCAACAAAATTCACTGATCTCATTTTCACACACAGGCTTTATCATGGTGGCTTCTTCTCTACTAACATAAATCTTTGATCTGGACAAACAAATATATGAAATAAAAAAATAAATCAATGTTTTCTGAGGATCCAGAATAATTGAATGATGTATCCCAGCGAGTGACTGGAAAAGTTCATCTTCTTCCATATCCTGAGTTTGTGAGGAGCTGTGATGTTCCAGTATCTGTGAGAGAAAACAGTTTTTAATGACGCACAAATGGACCAAATATACAGACACCACTGAATAAACATGTTCTCATAAATGCCATTAAAATACTGGATCAAACAGTTAATAACACATTTCTGAGGTTTATGATTCATTGTCCTCCTCACTGTCACTTCTATTGGAACAGTCACTGTTTAATATTAATGGGTCGTTGATCTGGACTTACAATAAGAAGTATTTAGTCACCAACAAGGTCGAAGTTTACTTCACAGTAATTGATGGAATATATCCAACAAACTGATTTATTCAAGTATACAAATGATCTGGATGAATCTTGGACCTTCTGTAAAACAGTCAGAGAAACAATTTCACATCTTTTTAACGACTGTATTTATCTTCATCCCCAAAAGTTATTCTGTTCATCTGGACGCTGCACTGTACAGCAGACACGACGATGTTAAGTTTGTGTTTGGGATGAACCAGTTTGTGTCTGAGTGTGTTGCTGGGTCTCCACCAGTTACTCTGAGAACTGAAGAAGCTTCTCTGATGAAACGTCTTCAAGAAACTCAAAGAAGTCCAGATGCTTTTCTTTCCAAGCTCCTCAGACTACTGACGCTTGTTTCTCTCTTTTTAAAAATGAAATTTAAAGTGAATTTTGAATCAAATGTTTCTTTTCTTTCTCCCTCAGAGTGCAGACATGTCTGCTGCCAGCAATCTGCGATCTGAAGATCAGTTTCTGTGCTCCATCTGTCTGGATGTGTTCACTGATCCAGTCTCTACACCATGTGGACACAACTTCTGCAAAACCTGCATCAGTCAGCACTGGGACATGAATCAGAGCTGTCAGTGTCCCATGTGTAAAGAGACTTTCTCCACTAGACCTCAGCTGAGGGTCAACACCTTCATCTCTGAGATGGTTGCTCAGTTCAGACGTGAAGCTCAGCAGAAAGCCAGCAGCAGCAGCTCAGAGCAACAAGCTGCCAAACCAGGAGAAGTTCCCTGTGACGTCTGCACTGGAACCAGACTGAAGGCCCTGAAGTCCTGCCTGGTGTGTCAGACCTCCTACTGTCAGACTCACCTGGAGCCTCATCTGACAGTGAAACGTCTGAAAAGACATCAGCTGATTGATGCTGTGGAGAACCTGGAAGGCTGGATGTGCACGAAGCACGATAAACCTCTGGAGCTGTTCTGTAAGACCGACCAGACATGTGTCTGCATGCTCTGCTCTGTTTTAGACCACAAGAACCACGAGTTTGTTCCTCTGAGAGAAGAATATGAAGGAAAGAAGGCAGAACTGGAGAAGACAGAGGCTGAGATTCAGCAGATGATCCAGAAGAGACGACTGAAGATTCAGGAGATCACAGAGTCGGTGAAGATGAGTAAAGATGCTGCAGACAGACAGAAAGCAGAAGGTGTTCAGGTCTTCACTGCTCTGATGGAGTCTGTTGAGAGACGCCTGAAGGAGCTCATGAAGGAGATCGAAGACAAACAGGAAACTACAGAGAAACAGGCTGAAGGTCTCATCAAAGATCTGGAACAGGAAATCTCTGAGCTGATGGAGAGAAGCTCTGAGGTGGAGCAGCTCTCACGCTCTGAAGACCACCTCCACCTCCTCCAAAGCTTCTCCAACCTGAAAGCTGCTCCACCCACCAAGGACTGGACAGAGGTCAGAGTTCATCCACCATCATATGAGGGGACTGTGGGGAGAGCTGTGGCTCAGCTGGAGGAGACAGTCTGGAAACCCATGAAGAAGAAGCTGTTTGAGGCCGAGCTGCAGAGGGTGCAGCAGTACGAGGTGGATGTGACTCTGGATCCTGATACAGCAAATCCTTATCTCATCCTGTCTGATGATGGAAAACAAGTTTACTGTGGTGATGTGGAGAAGAATCTTCCAGACAACCCAGAGAGATTTTCTCTGTGTCCTTGTGTTTTAGGAGAGCAGAGTTTCTCTTCAGGCAGATTTTACTTTGAGGTTCAGGTTAAAGGAAAGACTAAATGGACTTTAGGAGTGGCCACAGAGTCGATCAACAGGAAGGGACAAATCACAGCGAGTCCTCAGGATGGTTTCTGGACTGTGTGGCTGAGAAATGGAAATGAGTACAAAGCTCTTGATGACCCTTCAGTTGATCTCTGTCTTCATCCTGGTCCTGAGAAGGTGGGGGTGTTTGTGGATTATGAGGAGGGTCTGGTCTCCTTTTATGATGTAGGTGCTGCAGCTCTGATCTACTCCTTTACTGGCTGCTCCTTCACTCACAAACTCCACCCATACTTCGGTCCATGTATCAATGATGGAGGTAAAAACTCTGCACCTCTGATCATCTGTCCTGTCAATCAAACTGAGTCGATCAACGACTGATTTTATTTGATGAATGATTGATTTTTCTTGAAGGGACCAAATGAACATATTGAGTGTAAATCCTCTACAGTCTCCATGTTTCTATAGAATCTGATCATCAGGACTCTGATTCACACTTTGATTCTCATGGAGTTTGATTTGAACAGAAGAAAAGTTGAATCAGGAAATGTTCCCACTGATGGAGACTCGAGCTGAAGAGCAAATATCAGAGAATAAATGTCCAAAAGCTTCATTTACAATAAAGTTTGTTCAATGCTTTGAGTGAATCCAGACTCATGTGTGGCTGTTATACGGAGCATCAGAGTCCAGCTGAGTTATGTTGGATACAAACTGCTTATTTTGGCTCTGTGAGGATTTTTGTTCACTGAAAACTGATAAGACGGATAATATTCAAAGAACTCTGTAGAGATTCATGCATCCATGTTCTCCACCTGCAGGTGTGGAGGAGAAAGGTGGAGCACAGACTGCTGCATCCTTCCAGTCACATCATTTTGATGATTATATTTCCATGTTGTGATGATTTGGGTTAAAGAGAAACAGAGTTGAACGGCTGCAGTCACACACACACACACACACACACACACACACACACACACACACACACACACACTGCTAAAGAACACTTTACTGTTTAAGGCAGAATTCCTCCTCCTTCAGTAACAATGATCTGAGGTCACTAGTGTCTACAGCGGTTTTAGCTCAACATACAATTTACTGAAACATGTGTTTTTATTTATGCTGTACAAACTGTTTTAAAAGAGCTTTGATCACAACATCTTTGCAGTTTGCAATGTTTTTTCCCCCAATCGGTTATTCCGCTTATTTTATTTAGTTTAATTAACAAAGGCTTAAAATTTAACTCTTAACCTGATTTAAACTCTTTTAATTTCTCATTAACTTTTAATTTATTTCCTTGTTTTATTTTTTTTATCCTGGTTTAATTTTTGCTGATCCTGTTTAACCAGTTTAACCTGACCTTTGACCTATTAATTTTAACTTAACTGTACTCTTGTTTTTGACCTTTGACCTACTTATTATTATTACGTCGTTCATATCAGATTTGGTTATAAGTGGCAGCATGTCAGACTCCTCACTCTCTGTCTCCTCCAGCATCTGAACCTCAGGAACTGAGAGGAGAACATGAGACAGACAGATGTCAGTGATGCTGATCCTCCATCATCTACAGTTACTGCTGTTGGGTTATTTCCTGTTTTATTTTGATAGTTCTAGTCTGAGTTTCACTTCCTCCCTGTATCATGACCTTCAGCTGTGTCCACTTCCTTTAATGGTCCTTGTGTGTGTTTATTGTGCTGTGTCGCCTCCTCTGTGTGTTTCCAGCAGGGTTTGGATTGTGTTTGTGTTTCTGATGCAGTTGAACTTTTAAAGTGTGTCTTTGGTTTATTTAGTCGGTCTCTGTGTGTCTGTGTCACAAACTGTGAGTCTGCTCTGCTGTGTAACCCTCAGAGGTCTGTACTATGAACTGATGTGTTCTTATCCAGGTAACTTCAGGCTCCACTCTGGGATTTCTGTACGATGGAGGTGTTCACCTCTTACTGGGATAAATCGCCATGGTAACAGACCTGTAGACCTAACCTGCTCTAGAGCTGGTTTTGTTCCAGATTAGAGATCAGCGTGTAGTTGCAACATCAAAAAGAAAGGAACACAGGAAGCTGGAGAAATACCAAGGGCTCAGAGAAGAGCTGCAGAAAAGGTAACAGTGGTTCCAGTAGTAATCAGAGCACTAGGTGAGTGACTCCAGCAGATCCCAGGAACAACATTGGAGATCTTTGTCCAGAAGAGTGCAGTCCTAGGAACAGCTAAGATACTGCACAGGAGCCTCAAGCTCCCAGGCCTCTGGTAGAGGACCTGAGCTTGAAGGAGAGACCACCCACTGGGGCGAGAGGGGGGATTTTTTTTATATATATATTTATTTTTATATCAGTATAAACTGCAGTGCAGTGAGAGTAGGAGGCTGCAGAGTCTGTTTTCCTGATGAGCATCAGTAACAAAGAGAGTTTATTAGCTTTACAGCAGTATTATTGTTCCATAAGCTTTAATATCTGATAATATAACAGGACACCTCCACTGTACCTGCTGACCACCTAATATCAAACCTGTCCTCACACCACGTTTGATTCTGTTTGTATGTTTAATAAACAGCAGCGAGTCTAAAACTAACGAATAAAACATGTTTGTGGTCGTCTCTGGAACGTCTCTGTGTTAATGTGCTGATTTCAAAGCAGCTGAATGTTGTCATGTGTTCATCAGACAGGAAGCTTTAATGTTTAAATGTCCAGACCCTGATATGAATACCAGCGTAGAAACAAACAGCAGCACTGAGAGCCGCTCAGGGATCAAATAATTAACTTCAATTAAAATGTTTATTTTAGCCAAAAATCACCAGATGAATCATTTGTTTTAACATACGTACGAGGCACTCATACACAGGACAGAGTTCAGATCTTCACTCCTGTTTTCAGTTACGGTGGACAAACAGCTGTTACTCTCACCTCTGACACTGAGAGTCACTGATTTCTGTAGCAGCATGTGTCCATCCTTGTTGTAGATGGTGCAGGTGTAGACTCCACTGTCAGTGAGGTGGAGGTCTTTCAGGGTCAGACTGAGGTCTTTAGTGTTCAGTGGATCTTTGTTCATCTCAGTGTGACCTTGTATGTCAGACTGACTCTGGCCTCTCTGATACGTGTGGACCGTCACATTTTCATGTCTCCACAGCAGAGTTACATCCACAGGCAGGTCGTCTTTGATTCTGAAGGGCAGAAGGACAGACTTTTCCCCCTGGGTCACCTCCACCATCTCCACCTGCAGAACTGACAGCAGAACAGAGACAGACATCAGTGAGGTTGATCCTCCATCATGTCCTCTGCTGTGTAACCAGCAGATCTTCACTCCTGTTTTTAGTGTTTCTCTGACTTGGAGCTGAACTGATGTATGTTCAAGATTTTTATTTGCCATTTGCACACAGACAATTGGACCAACATTGGAATTCTTGTGCAGAGCTTTCCAGGTCAAGTCACACTTTTTACAATATAAAGACAGAGCAGCTAAAAAAGAAAGATAGAAATACAGTAAGAAGTGGCGCAATCATTATATTTGCTATATACATAAGACAGAGAGTGTTGTAATACACAGAGACAGTAGACGGTGCAGGTGTAGCCACCATGGTCACTAAGTTGGGGTTCTTTCAGCTTCAGACTGAAGTCTTTATTTCTCAGAGGATCTTCATTCATCTCTGTGCGGTCTCTGTAAACCTGGTCCTGTAAGAGATGCTGGTGTTCATTGTTCTGATACACATGGACCGCCATGTTTCGGTGTTTCCAGTCCACTTTGACGTCCTGAGGAACATCATCTTTGTTATTTCCTTTGTTTGTTTTCTGTTTTCAGGGTCAGACTGAGGTCTCTGCTTCTCGTGGGTCTTTTCTGTATTTCTGCTCCTTTAACACAGCTGTTAACACCTCAGACACACCTGGACCAAATCTCCTCAGGTGAGTAAAGGATGCCTTTAAATGCTGTAAGCTGAAGAAACATTCTGATCCAGGTGAGTAAATCCCAAAAAGGTGATTCTGTTCATCTGGAGTGTTTTCAGTGGGAGGAACATTTCTTCACTCTGATGAAATGACAAAATGTTTCTTCCACTGAAAATGTTACGTCCAGATTAACAGAATCCAGCTTTTGGGATTCTGAGATCTTCATTAACCAAAGGATCCTCCTATCAGAGCTCTGCTCTATCTATATTTCAGGAAGTACAGGATTTCCTTCCCATCTTTCAAAATGGGGAAAAATCCTGTGCTTTCTTAGGCACAGGCCATGTTTTGAGGTAACTTAGCCAAACATCAGGGATTTTATAGGAAAGGACACTAAGGAAGAAATGTCTACAACCAAATCAAGCCAACACTGTAGCCAATTCCCTGCATTGCTATTAGGCATGCAATGTAGAGAACTGGCTGGAAAGACAGCTGTAGCTGGAAAGGATTTACTGCAGGTCAGTGTGGTGAAAGATAGAGATGTACAATGAGGCAAAAAGTATTTAGTCAGCCAACGATTGTGCAGGTTCTCCTATTTAAAAGATGAGACAGGTCTGTAATTTTCATCATAGGCTGGGACGACTGAATCTGCAATAGGTAAACAGCTTGGTGTGAAGAAATCAACTGTGGGAGCAATTATTAGAAAATGGAAGACATACAACATCAAACATTGTCTCCTGTAGCTGGTATAGTTCAGATGATTACAATGTTTAACTTGGGTTATATGCATTTATGTTGTCTTGGAGTTACAGGAAAACTCATGAACATGTGGATGAAGGCCAAAGTACCTGCAGCCAGGCTGTCCAGGCAGACTGTCGGGGAACTTTCAGTAAAGTTGAAAGAACTGGGAACTTACACACCAATCCAGTTTAACCGCAGGCCAAGGGAGTAATCAGAGTAATCAGAAACTGATAGATGGAAAGCAACAGAGCTTCAATACTTTATGTTGTGTGCAGGGCCTGTGCTTAGGAACAGCATACCAGTAGAGCGCTGCTTCAGCCTCTGCAGTCGTGATGTGTTTATAGGACATCAGACAATCCTGCGTCCATGGACAGAAGTCAAACAGTGTTTAGTCTTGGTCACAGGTCCTCTGATGTTCACACAGAGTCACAGGCTCAGTCTGAGGAAACTTTGTGTTAACATGTTTCTTATAAAAACAGCTGATGATTTTACAGAAACATGATGCAAACGTGAGAATGAACAAATGATTTTTATTAACAGACACTGTTTATTTTTCACTTTGCATGACGTCATCAACACTGTGACACCAGGGGGCGCTCATCACCACCTGAAGAAGTGTGCAGTGATAATGGGGGGAGACGCAGTATTGTGTGTACTACAGTTGTACTGTGGGTACTGCAGTAATGACACCTGGTCACGTCAATCAGAGGTCACTAAAATCAATATTGAACCAGTAACTTTGCTTTTCTCTGGTCCCTCCCCAGTCGGACCAGCAGTGACATGTTTAGCTGCATGTTCTCCTCTCAGGGTACCAGGTGGGGATGGTGGAGGTGACAGAGGGGGAGGAGTCTGTCCTGTGGCCCTTTTAAACCACACCTGGCCTTCCTCAGGACGTCACAGTGGAGTGGACACTCACTGAACCCAAACACATGAAGGTCCATCAGAGTGGAAACAATCAGCCAGATAAACAGGACCAGGATTACAGAGGTCGCACAGAGACCACTTCAGTCTGACCCTGAAAGACCTCCACCTCACTGACAGTGGAGTCTACACCTGCACCGTCAGCAGTAAGGATGGATATGTCCTGCTGCAGAAAGTGGTGACTCTCAATGTTAAAGGTCAGTAAACACATCACAGGTCTCAGTGAATGCTGCATCAACAGCAGCTCCACCCTCCTCCTCCTCCTCTACAGGAGAAACTTTCTGTTTTTCCACATAATCTATGATTATTGTTCCCACGGCGACACACACAGCATCATGACCTGAACAACATGATCCCTGATCTGATGTTATAACCCTGTTTTTACATGTGTGTCAGTTTTGGCCGGCGGTCATATGTCCCTTCCAATAATACGACGCGAGACTGGAATAAAATGTATCCATGGACTGGAAAACTTTATTAAAGAAGACACATGTTAACACAGCACAACACCAACTAAAAGCAAAAGGGCTTCACTTACACTCTAAAAACTAAACTAATAAAAATACAGAGGAGGTAACGGACGCCTCCTCTGCAGCAACCTTGGTGGGAGCCATGGCAGACATGCTTCCACGTCTCAGGAGGAGGAGGAGGGCACCAGACTCTGAGGTCAAAGGGGAGCTGAGGTATGAATAAGTTATTGGCCATGTTTGCAGAGCCCTTTTTAAAAATATGCTTTCATGACATTATCGTGTGTGGGGTGGTGGTCAGGGCTATCCAGACTGACCAGGGGGACGCTGAATGTAAGAAAAATATGTTTTAATAAAGAAAATAAGTTGTTGTTCTAAAGAATCTGATTGTTTGCTTGAAGGACACCAGCAGAGATGAGTCCTCCGTCACAGGTCAGTGAAGATGGTCACCTTCAGGTCAAAGGTCATTGCATGTCCAACCCACATCCACTGCCACTAAGTTAAAGACTTGGACCACCTCGATCCATGACAGTCATTCAGGCAGTGATGCCTGGACTGGAAACAAGCATCCTTACTAAGCATACTGTTTTGCATTTCAAAATAAAAGTTGGGCTTCTTTTGATGCCATTAGAGGAACTGCTGTGAATTCTTCTTTTTGAATCATCATCAGGTTTCTACTAATTGCTTTCTAATTTAATAGAACTTGAAATGTTTGTCAGTGGATACACAGTTAGTCCTGCACAGTCAGAAACATCAACTTAGTACTGTGTGCTTGCACTGAACAAGTTGTCCTAACAGAGTCACCTTCAGTCAGCTTTACTTAGTTTTTTAAGTTGTGGGAACTAATGAGGTTGTACGTTCATGTTGGGAGAAGAGAGCCAGAATAATCTTATTGTCACAGTATATAAGCTGTACGACTGTTTCAGGCTGATCCTTGGTGTGAGGCAGACTGTTGTCACACTGGGATCCTGTAAACTTGTCATTTCAGCTGCTGAAGGAAATCTTTTTAAATCTTTTTCTCCTGAATTCCTTCTGAAAACATTTGAACACAACAAATCGGTGACCCGACGTGATTCTTCGGTTGGAAAGGAGAAAAGGAGGATTGGAGAGGCTCCTGACGGAGCTGCTGTCAGACGCCAGAACTGGAGGAAACTGATTCACCCTCACAGAAGGCCTTCAAAATAAAGGTAAGAAGAGCCTGTTACATCAAAAGCTGCAAAATTGGCCATAAACCAAATTAAAATGTGAGCAGTGAGTGGTTACAGTTCTCTGTCACACTGATCGAGTGTTTACATGATAAGATACATGTTTAATGCATAAAGCTGGAATTACAAGTTAGTAAGAAGGTTTTTAACAAAGGTTGAATTTAAGCCTGAAGTTTAAAGGTAAAAGAAATTTCAAGGTTTATCAAGGCTAACAAGGAATAGAATAGAATCCTTTAATTGTCCCACAAGGGGAAATTTGGTTGTAACAGCAGCCAGAAAGACACACAGTACACAGGACACAGAACAGAAACATACACAATTTTTCTTAGATATTTACATTTTTACATATGGACAATGGTTACTATATACAGAGTACTGTACAGTTATTAAATTAACTAAAAATAACTACAGATAAGAGGCAAACCAGGTTGTAGTGCGAATCGGTTAATCAACTTATTGCAGTTACAGCGCAGATGTAAACATCTATGTTTGTTGGGAGCAGTTCTGATTGTATAGTTTGACAGCTGAAGGGAGGAAGGACCTGCGGAAACGCTCCTTCATGCATCGAGGATGCAGCAGTCTGTCACTGAAGGAGCTCTGCAGTTCAGCAACATTAGGTCAAAGGTTAAGATTAAGGATTAAGATGAATCAGAAAATTATGTAATGAAATGAAAATGTGAGATAAAGGAATAAATAGGTCAAAGGTCAGATTAAACCGGTTAAACAGGATCGGCAAGAATTAAACAAGGAAATAAATTAAAAGTATGACTTTAAACAAGTTTAAATCAGGTTAAGAGTGAAATTTTAAGCTTTTGTTAGTTAAACCAGATAAAATAAGCAGAATAAACGATTGATCACAAAATCTTTGCGATTTTCCCCCAAAGCTCTTTTAAAATAGTTTGTACGGCATAAAGAAAAACACGTTTCAGTAAATTGTATGTTGAGCTAAAACCACTGTAGACACTGGTAGAGACCTCAGATCATTGTTACTGAAGGAGGAGGAATTCTGCGTTAAACAGTAAAGTGTTCTTTAGCAGTACGACATTGATAGAGTTTGTTTGTGTGTTTGAGAGTTCAGACTGACAGTGATTGCACAATCGTGTGTGTGTGTGTGTGTGTGTGTGTGTGTGTGTGTGTGTGTGTGTGTGTGTGTGTGTGTGTGTGTGTGTGTGTCTGCAGCTGTTCTTTGTGTTGTTGCTGGATCGTTGCCTCAGGGGGAAAGTTGTGTGTGTGTTGAACATGCAGACTAACAGAGACTGCAGCTGTCAGCAGCCACACACACTTTATATTCTTCAAATCAAATCACAGTGAAACATGTTCACTGACAGCTCAGCTTCAGCATCTTATTCATGCTGTGACTGCAGCCGTTCAACTCTGTTTCTCTTTAACCCAAATCATCACAACATGGAAATATAATCATCAAAATGATGTGACTGGAAGGATGCAGCAGTCTGTGCTCCACCTTTCTCCTCCACACCTGCAGGTGGAGAACATGGATGCATGAATCTCTACAGAGTTCTTTGAATATTATCCGTCTTATCAGTTTTCAGTGAACAAAAATCCTCACAGAGCCAAAATAAGCAGTTTGTATCCAACATAACTCAGCTGGACTCTGATGCTCCGTATAACAGCCACACATGAGTCTGGATTCACTCAAAGCATTGAACAAACTTTATTGTAAATGAAGCTTTTGGACATTTATTCTCTGATATTTGCTCTTCAGCTCGAGTCTCCATCAGTGGGAACATTTCCTGATTCAACTTTTCTTCTGTTCAAATCAAACTCCATGAGAATCAAAGTGTGAATCAGAGTCCTGATGATCAGATTCTATAGAAACATGGAGACTGTAGAGGATTTACACTCAATATGTTCATTTGGTCCCTTCAAGAAAAATCAACCATTCATCAAATAAAATCAGTCGTTGATCGACTCAGTTTGATTGACAGGACAGATGATCAGAGGTGCAGAGTTTTTACCACCATAAGTAGGACAGGGACTGAAGTATGGGTGGAGTTTGTGAGTGAAGGAGCAGCCAGTAAAGGAGTAGATCAGAGCTGCAGCACCTACATCATAAAAGGAGACCAGACCCTCCTCATAATCCACAAACACCCCCACCTTCTCAGGACCAGGATGAAGACAGAGGGGGACTGGAGGGGAAGCACGAGCTTTGTACTCATTTCCATTTCTCAGCCACACAGTCCAGAAACCATCCTGAGGTCTCAGTGTGATTTTTCCCTTCCTGTTGATCGACTCTGTGGCCACTCCTAAAGTCCAGGCAGTCTTTCCTTTAACCTGAACCTCAAAGTAAAATCTGCCTGAAGAGAAACTCTGCTCTCCTAAAACAGAAGGACACAGAGAAAATCTCTCTGGGTTGTCTGGAAGATTCTTCCTCACATCACTATGATACACTTGTTTTCCATCATCAGACAGGATGAGTTTAGGATGAGCTGTATCAGGATCCAGAGTCACATCCACCTCGTACTGCTGCACCCTCTGCAGCTCAGCCTCAAACAGCTTCTTCTTCATGGGTTTCCAGACTGTCTCCTCCAGCTGAGCCACAGCTCTCCCCACAGTCCCCTCATATGATGGTGGATGAACTCTGACCTCTGTCCAGTCCTTGGGGGGTGGAGCAGCTTTCAGGGAGGAGAAGCTTTGGAGGAGGTGGAGGTGGTCTTCAGAGCGTGAGAGCTGCTCCACCTCAGAGCTTCTCTCCATCAGCTCAGAGATTTCCTGTTCCAGATCTTTGATGAGACCTTCAGCCTGTTTCTCTGTAGTTTCCTGTTTGTCTTCGATCTCCTTCATGAGCTCCTTCAGGCGTCTCTCAACAGACTCCATCAGAGCAGTGAAGACCTGAACACCTTCTGCTTTCTGTCTGTCTGCAGCATCTTTACTCATCTTCACCGACTCTGTGATCTCCTGAATCTTCAGTCGTCTCTTCTGGATCATCTGCTGAATCTCAGCCTCTGTCTTCTCCAGCTCTGCCTTCTTTCCTTCATATTCTTCTCTCAGAGGAATATGAAATGTATGTATAGTGTATTTTAGAAACATGCATCAAATGTCTACGTTGTTTGAAAGAACTCTACCCCAAGTTGATTTCTGGTTTAGTGTTAAACTCAGTGATTTAAGTGATTAACAATTTGATTTTTAAAGTATAAGACATGCATTCATCTGTTGCCATTGAAGTGCAGAATTATGTGTAATACTGTTATATTTAATGCAGTATAAATAATGCAGTTGTGCATTATTAAAGACGAGTTGACTCTTATTGTTAAAAAAATCAACTTCTATTATAGAGAACACTATCGAGCCTTTGAGTTGCATCCAACAAGAGAGTTCACAGCAGTTGATCAGAAGGAACTTCCTGACCACTATCCATTGGCTGAATACAAAGTTGGATCCCTATAAATGGTGACCTTAAAAAGATTTGTACATGTTGCTGGTAAGCTTTATTTCTTACTTTTTCTTTGTGGTGACATCAGATCTTTGACACATTAGAGTAACACAAAGCCTAGTTTAAACTTCTCCACCAGCAGACCAATACAGATACTCAGATGGACTGATGGAGCTTTGAACCTTTCAAACTTCTCCGCTGCTTTGTGAGTGTTTCAAAGCAATTCGCCAGGACAGCAAGGTGGTGCATTGCTTCTTGAAACTGGCACAGCTCATGTGACTCGCTATCTTTTAATCCTTCCGGGACCGATTGTTAAAAGCTTGATTACACATGTAATACAGACGCTGATTTTCTGTAGTCTGCCTAATTTATTTGACAAATGTGTGTTACATGTTTAATGTTATTGGCCATAAATGTGCTGCAAAAATGCATGGAGTGAGGCTGATGCAGGGCAGTGCTGAACCCTAAATTCAACATGTATAAGAGGTGCACATATATGGATTCACAGTGTAATCACATTACACTGAGAGCGCCACTGACACAGCGGATAAAGCAGCGCACTTAGGGAACATCAGTAAATTTCACAAAAGACAAATTGACACCAAATCAGTCCTAAGCAATGAGACGCACCAATTTTATTTCAATGCATCTCCTATTTATAAATTAATAAATTAATGTAAAATTAATAATCGCTTCTAGGTCATATGTCCAATTTACACATAAAAACATGAGACACACCAAACTTAAATACCTCTAAAAAAATTATAATTTAGTTGAGACTATTTCTTGGCTTAATGTCAAACTTATCATCAATTCAACAAGATAAATAACTGCTGGTTTGTCTAAATAGCACATTTGTTAAGTATAATTTGCAGTATCGGTATTTGAGAGACTGTATTGATAGATTTATAGGCAAAAATACTATTATGAACTGTTATCTTTTACCATAACTCTTATTGTTATCGCCAAAAATACCACAAAATGTCGTGATAGGATTTTAAGTCCATATTAACCAGTTCTAATCTTCTATTTAATTTTAATATTTTTGGGGGCATAATTATTAATTATATTGTTGAACAGTCTAGAATTGATTACAGCAAAATTGAAAGCTTTCACGTAATGTCAAAATTAAAAAAGCTTCTATTTTTCAATTTCAATTTCAATTTTATTTATATAGCGCCAAATCACAACAAAAGTCGCCTCAAGGCGCTTTATATTGTACAGTAGATCGCACAATAATTTTTTTGGGTTCATATATTTGTCGATCTGACTCAGAGGAGTCAGATCAAACATTGCTTAATCACTTATCTGGATTATGTGTTAATATTTTTGACTTTGTTGTGTAAAGAGGTGGAAAAGAACCAAAATAGGAAACTTCTCTCATATTCAGTTCTTATCTCCACCAGAATCCCAGTGTTGATGTTCGACAGGAATGCATTCTGAAAGCTGTCTGTGTCTACTTAAATGAAAAGCCAGATGACTTGTTCAAGGAATTCTTGGTAAGTTGAAAAACAAAAAAAGATCAGTTATTTTCCTTTTTTAAATTTGGGATAGGAAATGGAAGGTGGACCTATTTGTCCATATGTGTATGTATGCAATTAACTTAACTTTTTTTTGTTTTGTTTTCATTTTAAGGATGTGGATCTTGGTGCAAGCAGAGAAACAGAGCAGCTAAATTTGGGAGTCTATGTTGTCAGACATGAAGGAGCAAACTCTGCAGATTCGCCTGAGGACATTGACATCATAGAAGGATGCACTGTGCTGCAAGCGCTTAGTGATGTGCCCTCCTGCTTGGACTAATCTACAGTCTAAATCTGAGCTATCCAAAGCACCTGAAATACACATTTGAATTTCTTAAGAAGGTGCTGATGGAGTTGGATGGGAATTACCTGTCCATGAAAGTGTCACCTTCCTGTTGTTGTCAGACAGTTGGAGGTTTGTGTGTACTGTGTTAGTGTCGATTGTGAGTTGAAAGGAATCTGATGGAGAGAACAAACACAATTGACTATGTGCACGAGAAAATGCTAACTTCCTGGTTTGAGGCCGGATGTGGGGTTGTATATTTCCGGTAGCTTTACTTTGCGGTAAATTGCTACTGCGAAGATATACTCCAAAATCATGTCCAAAACTCGAAAACGGAAAGATTGCGTTAAGTTCCAAAGAGCAGAAGTTGGGAACACTCACCACTGTTGTGACACAAAAAAATCTAATGATAGATTTTGACGTTTAACCACTTAAGCCCCACGCCCCTGATACCGGGGGCAAAAAGGAGGAGATCACGTTTAATCGGTTATAACGCGGGTTGAGAAATATAAGTGAAGACATGTGTGGTATCCACAGAAACCTCAGAATCTCAGCTAAAATGTCATATAATCCATTTCTACAACCACCAAACACACCGAAAATAAGCCGCGATTAAATGAGCAGTTACGTAATGCGCAGAAGTCCGCTAAACAAATAAAACCGAACCAGAAATTCTTCAGACTTCATGTAAGTAACCGGTTAAAGATAGGCTGGTTAGCTCCCAGGGCTATCACTGACTCCACACACCAAGTTTCACCACGATCAGACCAAAATTCACTGAATTAGCCGCAAAAGAAGACCACAAAAACACACAGCGGCGCAAATGCGCTAAGACAGAAATTGGCTTACCGTCCCGATTTCCTCCATTATTTTCGCCGGTAGCCGGTAACCACGTGATTGACGTTTAAAGAGTTTAGATCTATCGGTTGTTTGCATCACTCAACACAAGCAGAACTGCATCACTGCAGCATAAGACACATCGTCCACATTCAGAAGCACATCTCTGTATAGTGACTGGTCTTATTCTTTAAACAGGCAAATGTTCAGCATTCAAACTACAGATGAACAACAGTCACAGATGTTTCCCGTTATGTCCACACCTACACAGCATGTTAACAAACCGTGAAAAAAGCCACACAAAAAATGAACGATTGCTCGTGAGGGTTTCTATACATTAGTATGTATGAAGGGTATGTTGTGACTTACCTTCAAAATTACAGTGGTCCCTCGTTATAACGCAGTTCACCTTTCACCTCGCTGTTTTGCGGATTTTTTAGTGGAAGTTTTCATGCTTATTTTTACGTCACATTGTGTCCTGCGTCCTGATCGCTGCAGACGATCTCCTCCGTGACGTCTCTCCTGTACAGTACATAATCGCTGCATCGATTGCTAGCAGTGTGACTCTGAAGTGCAGTACTGGATGTCCACGATGTCCACGCATCAAAAAATAAAATTGGCTACTTGATTTCACCTATCGCTGGTTATTTTTAGAACATAACACCCGCAATAAACAGGGAAAGCTGAGAAATATAACATTTGAATCCCTTTTCTCTTTTGCTTGGCGTGGGGGAAAAATATCGAGTCCATGAACATCATTTACAGATATATTTCTTAAATGCCCGAGACATCTATAGAAATGTAAATCGCTGCTTGATTCATTCATTTGCTTAACTTGTTTTGGACCGTAAACAAGGCGCGAATAGGACACCGGAAACAAAGCTCCACACAGGAGTTTTTGCACCGGAAGTAGCATATGCTAACGTGCACATAGTCAATCCAGCTGCAGTTATTGATCCATCATCTGTTCATTGATTCACACTTTGATGATGACTCCTGACATCAGAGATGTGAATGAGTGATGTGACAGTTTGAAGATGGTTGAATGTGTGCTGCTTTGTTTTCATGAATCACATTAAAAACACACTTACACTTCCTCAGACCTGGTTTCAACCATCGGACTCCAGCAGGCTCCACCCTGAAAGGAGGAGGGGGGTCAGCACAGTCAGCATGCACACATGGACACAGTGTTGCCAACTTAGCGACTTTGTCGCTATATTTAGCGAGTTTTCAGACCCCCTTAGCGACTTTTTTTTCTAAAAAGCGACTAGCGACAAATCTGGCAACTTTTTCTAGTGTTACTGGAGACTTATTTATGACGACTTTTTGACGTGAAAGCGTGTATCACTTTTACTCTCAACAAGCTGCGGTGCTGCCGTGGGCACCTCACCCACGGGTGGAGGATAGTCCTCCCCCAGCTGCTATCAGGGCAGGAGATGTTCACACCTATGCGTCCAAACTGCAAATGAATCGCGCATGAGCGAAGCCGCTGCTCCCGCACTGACTGTAATGCAGTCAGTTCTTCCTTTACTGTTATGCTGTTTTGTGGATCACAAGGTTTAAAACTACTTATGAACACACACACACACATAAATTAATTCCACCAGAGTGCCAATCTCGGATCACTTTTGCCAGTCCAGGCCCGGATAAAGGAGCAGGGTTGGAATTGTGACATTAAAAAATAATAATTGCTAAAAGAAATTTAATTTGTAGTTCTAAATAAATTCTAAATTCATGTACGTTTTTTACTCACTTTATGTCTCTTCCACGATGTTATTTCTCTCTCCAACAATGTAGGTTACAATGACATTAGCATAACCAATTATGCAAATTAGGCGACGATGTCATTTAGCAACTTTTAGGACAGCCAATAGCGATTTTCCTTACTGAGGAGTTGGCAACACTGCATGGTCATTACATGGCTCTCATACACATACTGTTAGACACTGAGGAACAGTCCAACATTTTCACAAATACACTTCAAGGAGTTGAGTCATGTGAATATTGTCATCTGATTGGTTTGAATCCTCTAATCTGTCACAGAAAGAACTTGAGTTATAACGATGTGAGGAGTTCATGCTAAGTAGGCTATCATTAGTGGCTAATGCCAATTTAAGGTGAAAACCATTAGCAGCTAATGCTAATACCGTTTTCCCTTGCTTTATAACAATGTAAGCATCTAAATGCTAAGTAGGCAGCTGTTAGCGGCTAATGCTAATTTAGGTTGAATTAGCATTAGTTGCTACTGCTAGTAATGTTTTCCCTTGCTTTCTAACAATGTGGGTAGGTAATGCTAACTAGGCCACTTTGATCCACTCTGGATTTGTGTGACCATGATGTATTCTGACAAACTCTACATTTACAGCTGAATCCACAATAACTGTGTTATCAAGTACATATTTTTCTGTTATTGTTGTCAAACAACAGAATGAGAATAAAATAGTGATTTTAACATGACCCACAAACAGAATGAGATTAGATCATCCTATCATGTGACTTACTGAGGTCAGATAGCTCAGCGTGTGAGTGGGCGTTAAGGCACAGGTATGAGGACCTAATGGAAAACCCTGAAAACTGTGGCAAACCTCTCATTATTTCATCCTGATCAATCCAGTGTGTCAGCGTTGAAAACAATGAGCACAATCAAACTAAACTCATGTCATCATATGTTTCAGTGAAAACGTGATGGATTTCCAGGTATAAGTATGGCCACCTGTCAAAGAAGGTGAATAAATCCAAATTTACAGCTTTGAATTCATACAGATTGTAAAATGAATCGGGACTACAAAACTATGACTGACTCACTAAAGGTACAGTCATATCTGGGAGTGTGTCCTTCAAACAACCCTTAGCCTCCCTGACACTCTGACAAATTAAAGGAAAAAACAGAGCCTCAGTGGGGAGATCTCGTGGCTTTGTTCTGCTGTTGCTGCATTAGAGACCCCTATACATTGATATTTTTAAAAAGCTCTGGCTGAAATACAAACAGCAAAATATGATACAGATTAATGACATCATCAAAAACACAAGACTAGTTTTAAATTATCAATGCCGCGTCTGCTGTTTATTAGATAAGCCACATGCATTATGATCACTCAATACAATCATATTCTGGTTATAACGGCATTAAAAACTATTGAGGCAATATTTTCAGCTTATATGGCTGAAACATTTTCAAATGATGAGCTTCCAACAATGAGTGAAACAGTAAGAGTGGAGAGTTTGGAAACATCTCAATAAGAAAGCGAAATCAAACGTTTGGATTCATTTTAATGAGCTCAGACTTGTTGAAAATGAAGAGGAGCTGGTTGTGAACTGAGCTTCAGAGAAACACAACATACTGATATTCACTGTGAAGCTTTGAGTGGAAAAAGACAAAAAAAAACATGTGGATCCTGGAATAATGGGAGCTTCCATCTTTAAAGGAATGAAGAGGAAGAAGTTTACAAGAAATCATTCAGAACAGTTTAAAACATCAACTGATTGAATCCATGAATCTGAAAACGTGTTTGTGAGTGAAAGAGACAGACATGTACAGACTGAACTATCTGTTCAACAGTCAGAGTGTTTCTCTAACAGGAGACACTCTTTACACTCAACTCAGCACAGGGACACTGAGGAACCAGGACTAACCCAAAACCCAGGATAAAGAGTTTCAGTGAATGTGGTGTTGAAGGTGTGGAGGTGGATCAGAGTGTCAGAGGAGAGACTGTAGAAGGACAGAGTGCCAGCAGGACAGTCCACATACACTGCTACTCTGTTGGAGGGGGATGAAAAGAAGGAGGAGAAGTAGAAGGACGACGATGAGGAGCAAGAGATGAATGTTGTTTCTTTATTGTGCCTGACAGAACGGGGGCCATTATCAGAGCAGTCCAGACTCCAGGACTGATCATTCTGCCCAAACACACAGTCATCACTGTTGCCTTTCCTTCTGATTCTTCTGTAACTCACTGATATACAAATGTCTCCTCTCCACTCGACCTCCCAGTAAGAGCGACCAGTCAGACCATTTCTACACAGTAGCTGAGGAGCATCAAATCTGTCTGGATGATCAGGATATGACTGAACCTCCTTCACATGTCCCACCTTCCTGTAGTCGTCAGACAGTTTGAGGTTTGTGTGTATTGTGTTTGTGTCGATTGTGAGTTGACAGGAATCTGATGGAGAGAACAAAGACAATCCAGCTGCAGTTATTGATCCATCATCTGTTCATTGATTGACACTTTGATGATGACTGCTGACATCAGAGATGTGAATGAGTGATGTGACAGTTTGAAAATGGTTGAATGTGTGCTGTTTTGTTTTCATGAATCACATTGAAAAAACACACTTACACTTCCTCAGACCTGGTGTCAACCATTGTTCTCCAGCAGGCTCCACCCTGAAAGGAGGAGGGGGGTCAGACCAGCACAGTCTGTTTCAGCATGCACACATGGACATTAAATGGCTCTCATACACATAATGTTAGACACTGATAAAGGAACAGTCCAACATTTCACACTTCACACACTTCAATTCATACGTGGATCAAACTGCTGATGATTTGGACTGATCCTGGATCTTTCAGTTCTTTAAAGCAGTTCTTAGATGGTCATCACAGCAACAAATCTATTAAGTCTGTTTTTTCTTACTTCTTTCATTCTTTCTTTTTACCAGTCACAAGTATGCTAGCCAGAAGCAACTTATGAAATTATTTTTCTATTTTTTAATTATATAGGGATGGTTAAACCCAGTATGCAGAGTTTCATTGAGCAGCGGCTTCAGTGTTTACACCCAGGACCAGCTGTTAGCGTTTAGAAACCAGCTGATACACCCTAGGGGAAGACCAGAGAGTTACGACAGAGAAGACAGGGCTGTAGAGCTGGAGCTAAGTGTTTGGAGCGGAAGAAACAGTACAAACCATCTGTACCCTTCATCATTATGGCGAATGTCAGATCGTGGCTCAAGAGTTTTAATCGGAAGGTTGCCAGTTCGAGCCCCGGCTCGGACAGTCTCAGTCGTTGTGTCCTTGGGTGAGACACCTCACCCGTTGCCTACAGGTGGTGGTCAGAGGGCCCGGTGGCGCCAGTGTCCGGCAGCCTCGCCTCTGTCAGTGCGCCCCAGAGTGGCTGTGGCTACAATGTAGCTTGCCATCACCAGTGTGTGAATGGGTGAATGACTGGATATGTAAAGCGCTTTGGGGTCCTTAGGGACTAGTAAAGCGCTATACAAATACTGGCCATTTACCATTTACCATTTCCCTAATATGATTGAGCTGACCAGACTTCACTGGGGGAGCACTGGGTCGTAATCCCCTCTCAACGGTGGGGGGATTGCAATGTATATGAATGGGAGATGGTGTAAATTGGGGCACATCAGTGTTAAGGAGCAGCGCTGTACATGAGATGTGGCGCTATTAGTGGTTAGCATCCGACTATATTACCAGCTGCGGGAGTTCTCGCAAGTCATTGCAATGACTGTTTACATTCCGCCAGCGGCATATGCAGCAGGAGCAGCACATCACACACTCAAGCCTTTATCCTCCCTTCTGGGGATTTTAATAACTTTTCCTTGTCCTCCGCTCTTCTACTTTCACCCAGAATGTGGATTGTTTTACCAGAGTAAACAGAACACTAGACTTATTGCATGCAAATAGTAAGGATGCATATAGAGCATGCTGGAGGAGCAGCTCCAGCAGAGCAACACCAGAGTTGTCTGGAGGGGACTGAATACCATCACCGGAAGGAGCACAGTGAACAGAGAGTGTCCAGAGCCTAGAGACTAGGTTTGGGCTAATAGATTGAACCAGTTCTTTATCAGGTTTGATTCAGAAGCCCTTCCCTCTCCCATTGACCACACACTTAATGAAGACCATGGAAAGGATCATACTACACCACTTTTCTCCCTCTAGTCGGGAGAGACCTAGACCCACTGCAGTTTGCCTACCAGCCGAACATCGCGGTGGATGGCGCTGTCATCTACCTGTTGTGTCAGGCCTTGTCTCATCTGGAGAGAGCCAGGTGCACTGTGAGAGTCATGTTTTTTGATTCCCCCAGTGCCTTCAATGCAATCCAACCCTCAGTGCTAAGGGGGAAGCTGCAGGGAGCGGGAGTGGACCATCAGTTTTTCCTCATGAATTATTGACTACCTCACCAGTACACCTCAGTATGTGAGGCTGCTGGACTGTGTGTCTGAGGTGGTAGTCTGTAGCATGGGGGCCCCACAAAGAACAGTACTCGCCCCTCTCCCCTTCACCCTGTACACTGCAGACTTCAGTTATAACACGGACACTTGCCATCTCCAGAAGTTCTCAGACGACACTGCCATTGTGGGTCAGGTGTCGGAGGGAAACGAACTGGAATACAGGGGGGTCATCAGTGACTTCATCAGCTGGTGTGAACAGAACCACCTTTGCATCAATGCCAGCAAGACAAAGGAGCTGGTGATTGACTTCAGCAAGAAGCCACCTTCTATTACACCAGTGAACATCCAGGGTTTGGACATTGAAACGGGGGAGGAGTAAAAATACCTGGGTGTTCACCTCAATAACAAACTGGACTGGAGCACTGTAACCAAGAATAATTTCCCCTAGAGATCAATAAAGTATTCTGATTCTGAATCAAAATGAAAATTTCTCTATGTGGTTTTTCTACCACAATGTCGTTTAAAAAAGATTCAATATGATTTATGTTTTTCTCTTTTGATTAAGCAAAGAGTTTTACCTGGTTTCCTAGTCTTTGTGCTATTATTAAATATAAATCTATCTGGTGAATAAACTGAATTTTGTCACATCTGCATGAAACAAACAGGAAGTGAGTGAAGGACACAGAAAGTGTTTCCAGCTGTTCCTCCTCTATCAGACAATCTCTCCATACCTGAGCGTCTCCAGTCTCCAGCGTGGATCATTCTGTCCATCTGACAGCACTTTCATGCCTGAGTCTCCTGGATGATTGTAGCTCAGGTCCAGCTCTCTCAAATGGGAGGGGTTGGAGCTTAGAGCTGAGGCCAGGAAAGTACAGCCTTCTCCTGTGATCAGACAGCCTGACAGACTGCAGACACACAAAAAACTATTGATCTGTGAACTTTACTGGAGTTTAAAATTTCAATTTTTCCAGAGAGAGAAAATCCAAAAGTCAGACAGTCAACTATAGGCCAGAGCAGAGAAAAGTTATTGACAGTGGCATGTAAACGCATCAGCAGTAAAAAGAAAAAAATGCTCATGAAAAGTCTTGCAGAAGCCCAAATATCATGCCGTATAATTATGGGATCGTTCAACATCAGCTGATCAAACATTCTGCTCATCACCTTACTACGCATTCTACTTTTAGATTCTCTAGGAACCACAAGTAAGCCAGCCGTCTGTAAGTGGAGTGCTCCATTAGTATCCAAGGTCATTAAGATATGATTGGGGATTTTGAGTTTAGTTCTAGATTTAACAGGGAGCCTATGAACAAAAGCTAATATGGGAGGAATATAATCTCCGTTTCCAGTTTAAGGTTGTACTCTCACTGCAGCATTTTGGGTCAACTAAAGGCTTTTCATGGAGCTTTTGCAAAAACCTGACAACAAATTACAGTTGTAAAGCCTATAATAAAGGTATGAACTAGTTTTCCATCAATCAGATATATTGGTTTTCATTCTGCAAAAGAAGAATTGTCTAAATAGGAAACGACTTTAAAAACATCAGACTGGTTGAGTAAATCTGCAGTCACCAGATACTGAAAAAGTCACTGGGATGAAAACCACTGCTGAAAACGCTGTCCAAATAATCAGAATCTACTCTCTGGGAGAAGCTTGTAATGGAGAAATGATAGCTCCTGTCAATCATCTTACTAAAGTGTGTTTCATCAACAGAATTCTTATCACAGAACCTTTAGAAATTTATAACAGTCTTACCTCATTGTAAGAAATGCAGAAATCTTTTTAACATCACACAGGCAGAATGTTTCTATTTTAGAAACATTCAAGGATATATCTAATTAAAAAAATATCTCAGATTTCTCACAGTGTTAACATTATTAAACATGCAACAATTCACCCAAAAGTAAATGAAAAATTAATGGTCACCAAATCTATAACCATAATCATCCATCCCACTTTGAATGGAGCCAGCAGCTCCCATTTTTATAAATGTGGCCAAATTTATAAAATCAATATTATCGCTGTCCTTAGAAAATGCGGTTTTTACTGTTGCCTCCCGCATGAAATACCAAGGTTTTATTCAGAAAAAAAAAAACATTGCGTGTATTTTTTATGAAGACTCTGGTTTTACTTGTCCCATCAACACAATTTAAAAACTGGTATATAGTTTGAAGTCCAAACTTTCAACACAATTTGAAATGGTGACTAAGCGTGCATCTAGTTGCTGTGTCATTCTAAATTATTCATGTTATTTAGGCATGCCAGCATGTCCATCAACCCCAGAGGGTTAAACAAATATGTAGGACTGTTTTCTTCCATTTGCGCAACATCTTTAAAAGTAGAAACATTCTGTCTCAGATTGACGCTGAAAAACTAGTTCGTGCATTTATTACTTCTAGGCTGGACTACTGTAATTCATTATTATCAGGATGTCTTTTTTTAATTTAAGCATTTATTGGAGTTATGCATAAAATATAATACACATTATTTGATGGCTTCCTTTGCTCTAAGACTCATATTTGTACAGTAGTCTAAGTGGTCGCCATCACTTCAAGTACCATTCCTTCATGCAGGTATAATAGAAAAAGAGAAGGAAAAACAAACAAACAAACAAACATATGTACAGATAGATAGTTTTTAACTAAATACATCCAGGATGTCTTAAACTCCCTGAAAAGCCTTCAGTTAATCCAAAATGCTGCAGACAGGGACAGGGACTAGAAAGGGAGCATATTTCTCCTATATTGGCTTTACTTCATTGGCTCCCTGTTAAATCCAGAATTGAATTCTATCAATGCTCAAACTTTCACAAACCAAGAGGAGTGTTGGTATCCATCAGCAGTTGTCCGGGAGGGGGACAAGGCGAGGACTAGCCCTTCAACCCCCGGACCTGGGCCCACTGAAGGTCACCAGGTATTGGCAGATGCAAGTGGACTTGGATCAGAGGCTAATTTTTCCCACAAAGATCATAACAACTAAGAACTCATCCTTTGGTCTAACTCCCGAAAACTTGCTTACTTCATTGAGCTGACGGTACCATAGGAGGATGCAATTGAGGAACCATTTGAGCGTAAGAAGCTGTGGTATTTCACCTTGGAAGCAGAGGACAGAGGCTGGAACATGAAAGTGCCCCCGGTGGAAGTGGGGTGCAGGGGCTTTGTTGCAAGTACAAGAGCAAAACTCCTTAGAGAGACTGGAATCACAGGACAGGCGCAATGGCAGGCTATAAGAGAATTAGCTAACACTGCTGAGAGGACCAGTCACTGGCTATGGCTAAAGAGGGTTGACATCACTTGGGCAGCGAAGGCAATCAGCTAACCGGGAGACCTACGCCCAGGATTGATCAACCTGTGGCAGGCCTGCACCAGTAGGCCTGCGTCAATAGGGTAGAAAACCTAACAATAGAAATTTTACTGGTTGACTGATCCAGCTGTCTCAGGGCGTCCTGGGGGCTGTGCAGCTAACCTCATGGTAGTGAAAGCTAACGAAAATGTTCCGCTCTTCTCCCCTCTGCTCTTTTTTCCCTTTTCTGATAGGCAGTGGGGAGGTAGAGTTTACAGCCCGATGTGGCAGGGAGGTGTGGGATGCCAGATCAGGTGCCCCCCTTCCTACTCTGCTCTCTCCAATCTTGTCTCTTTTCTCTTACTTCTCTCTATCACCTTTTCTGTCCCTTTGAAGAAGTAAGGCTCCTTAAATATTAAACAAGCAAGTATTACTTCTCATTTTGATGATGTGTCCCAAATTTTAATAAATATAATCTAGACTCTCGTCATTTGAAGCAATACATTATTAGGGCATAATTAGGCATCTACTCCTTTTACTGAATCTGCTTCTCACATTCAAGGTCTTAAATAATCAGGCCCAATCTTATCTTAATGACCTTGTAGTACCATATCACCCCATTAGAGAACTTCGCTCTCACACTGCAGGCTTACTTGTTGTTCCTAGAGTATTTAAAAGTAGAATGGGAGGCAGAACCTTCAGTTTTCAGGCCCCTCTTCTGTGGAACCAGCTTCCAGTTTGGATTCGGTAGACAAACACAATCTCTACTTTTAGATTTAGGATACTGACCTGAGACTTTTCAGTTTACAGTTTGGACTAGCCAATCCAACAGAAAGAAGCTTCACTCCTGAATCCTGCAGGTTGTTGTTACTTAAGTCCAGGTCCCTCAGATGAGATGACAGGGAGCTGAGAACTGAGGGCAGAGCTTTACAGGTTCTATCCGAGAGGAAACAGCCACCTAGTCTGAAAAATGACCAAGAAGGCAGATTACAGTTGTCTGAAATGATGTCCAGCAAGGAATTGGAAAAAATTCTCAAAAGTTTACAGACAGTGCTAAAAATGTGATATTTGTGACCAAATTTGTGCAACCAGGAGCTGGAAAATTTGGAGACACTAGACCAAGCATCTTGGCCACTTTCCCAATTATAATATTTATGATTTTTTTTCTGCCTGTTTTAGTTTCTTGCCCTTTGAATGATGTGAAAATAATCCGTTGATCTTCTTTTAAATTAAATTCTGGCTCATGATTGCAAATGAAATCTAAAATCCATTTGTATAATTCTCAGCCTGATTCTGGAATGTAAAATCACAGCCTTTGAGCAAAATGTGCTTTGTACTGCTCCACTGCAATTTCTGACAACTGATGGCCCAGCTGCAGAGGTGGGAAGTAATTAAATAAGAATACTTTGACACTTTCCTTAAGTAGAGTAGACCTTTTAGCTACCTGAACATTATTTTTGAAAACTTCTTACTTTTACTCCCTAGATTTTTAAACAAATAGCTGTACTTTCAAATCCTTACATTAAACAAACAAACAAACAAAGACTGGTTACTTTAAGGTCAACTGCATCATCTATTATAGTTGGGATTTTAAGTGGGCTTGAAATACTGCAGGTGTCCGTATGTTGTGGTTGCAGTGGGAAACTACGTTCACACTTAAAGTAATACGCAGTTTCTATCAGCTCAACACACATCAGTAAACACACTTTGCAAGAAAGTGTTTTTGCTAGCCAAAGCTCCAGCTTTCAAAGGCAGAGAAAAGAGTGTAAAGTAAGTTCACTCAGAGATGGTGTTACGTCCCTCTGCAGCCCCTAGTCATCGCAATGTGTTCAGCTGGTGCTAATTGGCCACACCTAGTCAGGTGTGGATAAAGGCATACCTGAGGCAAGTTTTCTGGGAGCTCACTAGTCTTTGCCTTGGTGGCACCAGCCATTTCACCCATCCTGCTATGTCATTTTAAGATAAAACCTCTTCTGACTAGGGGTTAACACTCTGGTAGTCGTCTCCTTTTTTTTTTATGTTGCGGCTTTTGAGCCGGGTCGTAACATAAGTGGGGGCTCGTCCAGGATCGTTTGGACATTTTTGTGGAGACTGAATATCATTTTTTTGTATTGCTTTTAAGTGGGTGAGTGATGGTGTTCACTGTATTGGGCAGAGTCTCTTTAGTAAGTGTGTTTCAGCTGGGTGGCTTTGCTGCCCTTCCATCGAAGCACTTGTTTGTCGTTTTGCTTTGTTATTTTTATTTGTTGTGTTTGGTGGTTATCCTGGGTGGGGGTACGCTTCAGGGTTTGGTGGGAGACTGTACCCCTGGTCTGCTGCCTGCCCTTGAGTTTGCGTTTCAAGTTGCCTCGAGCCCGGTACACCACTGAAGAGTAGATAGGTAAAGTTTTATTGTTTTTAGCGTTTTAGGCTGGGAGTTGCACATAGTAAATCAGTGGCACCAAACTTAGCAGGAGGTTTGAGACCATTCATTAATTATGGTATTGTAGCTGAGGCAGGTAGGCCGTTTTTAAGTTGGCATAGCGTGTACACCGAGTGTGCATCTCATATGTCAGTGTTGTTGGATGCTACTGAGATCCTCGTGTGGTGAGTGTTTTGTGACCTGTGACCTTTAGTGTTGTGGGGAATATGGCTACTTTTGTTGGATCACTTGTGAGTGTTGCTGGCCAGGTGATGGAAATGACACTGAGGGGTGCTGAGCCACCCTTAATGTGATCGTTGTGTGGCCATAGCTCTCCATTTTGTGGTTGGTCACAAGTATGCTTGCTTTACTGAACCTTGTGGATCAAAGTAACTTGTTGTGGTATAACGCCGCTGGTATGTGACCGTTTGTGTGGAGGAGACCACAAATCACTTGTGTGTGATTATTCGTGGCTGCTCTCATTTTGTGTTGTAGCATTGTTGAATAATCGTTTTGAGTTTGTGACTGTTGTACTCCTTTGTGTTGGTCATGTTACTTTTTATGTGCGTTCAGTGTGGCAACTTCAAATCCTCATGCAGGGGCATCCCCATGCTTAAAGATGCCAACTATAATGTGAACACTGTGCTTCTGTTAGCTTTTACTTTTATTTCAGGTTTGTGGGTCAAGGACCTGGAAGGTTCAGAGGGGTTTTTAATAAATTTAGGGGTCCTAGAGGAACCCTTTTGAGGGAGGTGGTGTTACGTCCCTCTGCAGCCCCCTGGAGAATGACCTCAACAGCATCACAGACTGCATTACGGATTACATGAACTTCTGTGTGGACAACACCATACCCATCAAAAAGGGTCTTCACCAACAAAAACCAACTTCACCGACAAGGTCGAGAAACTTACCCTGGACCCAGATGAAACCATGGTGTCCTTTGATGTAGTCTCTCTCTTCATTTGCATACCCACCACGGAAGCAGTGGAGACTGTCAGAAAACAACTACAAGAAGACAGCTCCTTGGAAGACAGGACCAACTTCACACCCGATCAGATCTGCACACTGTTAGACCTCTGCCTTACCACAACATACTTCAAATACAACGAAGGCTTCTACAGACAAAAACATGGCTGTGCCATGGGCTCCCCCGTGTCACCTATTGTAGCCAACCTTTACATGGAGGAAGTGGAAAGGAAGGCTCTTTGCTCTTTCAAAGGAAGAGTACCCAGCCGCTGGTACAGACATGTAGACGACACCTGGGTCAAAATCAAGACACAAGAAGCGGAATCCTTCACTGCGCACATCAACGCTGTGGATAAAAACATCAAGATCACCAGGGAAGACACAAAGGATAACTGTTTGCCTTTCCTGGACTGCGCTGTGCACATTGAAGAGAATGGCAACCTCAACATCGAAGTTTACCGGAAGCCCACACACACGGACCAGTACCTCCTCTTTGACTCCCATCACCCTCTGGAACACAAACTTGGAGTAATTAGGACCCTACACCACCGGGCAGAACATGTTCCCTCTAAGCCTGAAGGGAAAAAGAAGGAACACACACATGTAAAGGAAGCACTCAAAACATGCGGTTATCCTAACTGGGCGTTCATAAAGTCAGCAAAGAGGCACAGAAAAGAAGATCAGACACCAGCGAGGGAGGATAAGAACGACAGACGCAACAACGTTGTCATCCCCTATGTAGCCGGTGTATCAGAGAAACTCAGGAGAGTTTTCTCCATGCACGACATCCCAGTGTACTTCAGAGCCAGCAACACACTCAGACACAAACTGGTTCACCCGAAAGACAAAACTCCAAAACACAGACTGAAAAACGTGGTGTATGCTGTACAGTGCAGCGAGGAATGCCCAGACCTCTACATTGGAGAAACCAAACAGCCACTTCACAAGCGCATGGCACAACATAGAAGAGCCACCTCCACGGGACAAGACTCAGCAGTCCATCTGCATCTTAAGGATAAAGGACACTCTTTCGAGGATGCCAATGTTCACATTTTGGACAGAGAGGACAGATGGTTTGAAAGAGGAGTGAAAGAGGCCATCTATGTCCACTGTGAGCGACCATCTTTGAACAGAGGCGGTGGTTTACGACACCAACTGTCTGCCATCTATAAACCAGTTTTGAGTTCCCTCCCCAGACGCCTTAATGCCCACTCACATCCTGGGCCATCTGACCTCAGGAATTCGCATGACAAGGTGGGGCCAGGTTTCACAATGAGCTCACCCGAAACCCTGGCTGATTAGGTCCCACACCCGCTTTCACACCTTGGCTCATGTGATTAGAGGATCACCAGGGGGTTCTTTGTCCCTCTTTGGGGGGATACTCCCACTGGGTTTAAATCTGGGACTCTCGGCCATTTGACTCTAGAACTGAAGAAGCTTCTCGGATGAGAGGTGAAACGTCTTCAAGCAACTCAAAGAAGTCCAGACGCTTTTCTTTGCAAACTCCTTTGACTATGATGACCTGGATGACTGAGAACCTTCACAGACCATCAAAAAGGTGTTTTTCTAACAACAAGCCATGGATAAATCCTGAAATTAAGGCTCTCCTCAAGGAGAAGAAGAGAGTCTCTAGATCTGGAGACAAACAGGAGCTGAGAGTTGTCCAGAAGAAGCTGAAATGGAAGATAAGGCAAGGAAAGGAAAACTACAGGAGGAAGATGGAAGAGCAGCTGCAACAGGACAACATCAGAGGGGTTTGGAACAGCCCGAAGACAATCTCAGGGCAAAAACTAACCCCCCAGGCTGCAGGAGACTTGGGGTGGGTGAATGAGCTAAATAAATATTTTAATAGGTTTGATCAACCACCCACCCCTCCCACAGCATCGTCCCCCCTGCTGCAATCTCCTTCATCTTCAGGGACTGCCTGTCCTTCATCTCAGGACTTCACACCTCTCAGCTTCACACCTCCCAGCTCCCAGTCATCACACCCATCCCCGGCTTCTGTGGACTCCAACATACACCCCCCTCCCCCAAAATCCACTCTTTCTATCTCAGCACTTCAAGTGAGGAACGAGCTTCTCAAGATCAAGGTGCGGAAGGCTGCAGGTCCAGATGGCGTCAGTTCCAGGCTCCTGAGATGCTGTGCAGATGAACTGTGTGGCATCCTGGGATATCTGTTCAACCTGAGCCTGTCACTGGGGAAAGTACCACAGCTGTGGAAGACAGCCTGTGTGGTACCGGTACCAAAGACCTCCCATCCCAAGGACCTCAGCAGCTACAGGCCGGTAGCCCTGACATCGTATTTGATGAAGACCCTCGAGAGGTTGGTTCTAAACCATCTGCGCTCCCTGGTGAGGTCTAAATTGGACCCGCTACAGTTTGCTTACCAGCCTGGCAGTTGGGTGGAGGACGCCATCATCTAACTCCTGCAAGATCTGAAAAATGCTGTTCACAAACGCTGTCCATCTAATCTGACTGAGCTGGAGCTGTTTTGCAAAGAAGAATGGGCAAGGAGTTCAGTCTCTAGATGTGCAAAGCTGGTAGAGACATACCCTAAAAGACTGGCAGCTGTAATTGCAGCAAAAGGTGGTTCTACAAAGTATTGCCTCAGGGGGCTGAATAATTACACACACCCCACTTTGCAGTTATTTATTTGTAAAAAATGTTTGGAATCATGTATGATTTTCATTCCACTTCTCACGTGTACACCACTTTGTATTGGTCTTTCACGTGGAATTCCAACTAAATTGATTCATGTTTGTGGCTTTAATGTGACAAAATGTGGAAAAGTTCAAGGGGGCCGAATACTTTTGCAAGCCACTGTATGTGGCTTTCCTTCTGCTGTTACAACCAAATTTCCCCTTGTGGGACAATTAAATGATTATTCTATTCTAATCTAATCATCTCAATGTGTTCAGCTGGTGCTAATTGGCCACACCTAGTCAGTAGGGGTGCAACAATACTCGTATCGATATCGAACTGTTCGATACAGTGCTTTCGGTTCGGTACGCATATGTATCGAACAATACAAATTTTTTTATTTATTTTATCAACTTTTCTTCTGACGATGCTGTCTGTGTTGAGCGCTCAGTGGATCTCCGTTCGACTACTCCGCCTAGGCTGCACTGTCAAGTGCAGATACACCGAGCGCAGCGCAAGCTAGCAAGACAGAAGCTAAGCTCGTTGCAACATGGCAACTGCCTCAACGCTACCCAAAATTGAACCTCCCCCACCCTCATTCAGATCTGGCGTTTGGAACTATCTTGGTTTGCATGTGAAGCATGACCCTGATGGTAAGCGCGTCATGGACAAAAATAAAACAGTATGTCGGATGTGCCATGCAATGCTTGGTGGGAACTAGTGCGTTAGCGCAGTTAGCTTGTTAACGTGTTGACGTCGTCCAGCCCCACGCACGGGGCGATCCGCGGTAACTCGTTAACGGAGATTTGCCGTGTTATGGCGTTAAAGTCATTTTAATGAGATTAACACTGACAGCACTAGTGGGAACACAACGAAGATGACTGCACATTTACGCTGACATCATCCTAGTGCAAACACAAGTGGAAGCAGACAAAAACAACAAGCACGCATGCTACAAACTTTACCCGAGTCATTTAGACAGCCGTTAGCACATTATTCTCCTTATGGGGACCTGATATGTTTAATATGCTGCTGAGAATATAGCCCAGAAGAAGCGTATAGTATAGCTTTTATTTTGGAAAGAGCCATTTCACTGTCATAAACTCTCTTCTCAGGTATGCCTTTATCAGGTGTGGATAAAGGCATACCTGAGGCAAGCTTCCTGGGAGCTCACTAGTCTTTGCCTTGGTGGCACCAGCCATTTCACCTATCCTGCTATGCCATTTTAAGATAAAACCACTTCTGACTAACACTCTGGTATTCGTCTCCTTTTTTTTTTTTTTTTTTATGTTGCGGCTTTTGAGCCGGGTCGTAACAGATAGAGATAGACAAGAGAGGTTAGTAAGATGAAGACCAGAGCTGACCACTGAGCAGGAGACAGTTTATCTGTGGAGAGACTTCCTGATCTCAGGGACTGTTGGATCTCCTCCACTAGAGAACGATCATTCAGTTCATTCAGACAGTGGAACAGATTGATGCTTTTCTCTGCAGACAGATTCTCACTGAGCTTCTTCTTGATGTACTGGACTGTTTCCTGATCGGTCTGTGAGATACTTCCTGTCTGTGTCAGCAGACCTCGTAGGAGAGTCTGATTGGTCTCCAGTGAAAGACCCAGGAGGAAGCGGAGGAACAAGTCCAGGTGTCCATTTGGACTCTGACTAACACTCTGGTATTCGTCTCCTTTTTTTTTTTTTTATGTTGCGGCTTTTGAGCCGGGTCGTAACAGATAGAGATAGACAAGAGAGGTTAGATTAAGAGTTAAGGATTGCCCAGTGACACTTGATAAACTGGATATTTAAAGCTTGGATGCAATGTCATCATTTTTAATCACATATTAGTTTTGAACATAATGCGTTTTGATAAATTATGTATTTTCATTTTGTGAAACACCCTGCAAAATAAACTAAGCCATTATAACTGTGTTACTCAAATGTTAGATGACAATTTTGTGCAGGATAAAATAGTTAGTTTGCATGAATGTGGTTAATTTCCAGTGAAGCAATGCATTGGACTGCTGTAAGGTGGCTGCGATGCACATGGTCAGATTTAGGTTACATCAAGAGTAGCAAAGATTAATTTGCAATTAAGCAGATGATGCTTAGATTCATTCATTGAATTCCAGGAACTTCAGGTCTCAAGTGCCAGTGTCCTTTAGGTTTTATATGTATCCTTGATGCAACACAGCTGATTTAAATGGCTAAATTACCTCCTCAACAGCCTGGTAATGAACTAATTTGATTCAAGTGTGTTGACGCAGAGGGATATCTGAAACTTGCAGGACACTGGCCCTTGAGGCCTGGAGTTCCCCACCCCTGGTGTAGAGGTTTTACATCAACTGTGATAGCTTGTGAAACATCTGCTGACATCTGGTTAAATTCAGTAGTGTAAATCCAGCCTGCACACTAAAAACGTACTGAATCACCTTAGAAATGATTTTGAGTTGTGATTCTTTTGAACCACTGCACAGATCTTTAGGTTCCCCAACCTGCTCAATCTCACTTTAATCCTTGACTATACTCATTTTAGTGATTAGTTATGGAGGTAAAGCCATCCTCTACAATGTATGCAAGAGATAATAGTTACTTTTCAAAATTCCCTTTGACAGCAGGTATCATACATAACAGCAACATGGACTTTCAACTTCCTCCAAAGATTTTCTATGGGATTTAGATCTGGAGATTGGCTAGGCCACTCCAGGACCTTGAAATGCTTCTTACGAAGCCACTCCTTTAATACCCGGGCGATGTGTTTGGAATCATTGTTATGCTTAAAGACCCAGCCACATTTCATCTTCAATGCCCTTGCTGATGGAAGGAGGTTTTCACTCAAAATGTCACGATGCATGGCCCCATTCATTCTTTCTTTTACACGGATCAGTCATCCTGGTCTCTTTGCAGAAAAACATCCCCAAAGCATGATGTTTGCACCCCCACGCTTCAGGTAAGTATGGTGTTCTTTAGATTAACTCAGCATTCTTTCTCTTCCAAACACGTCAAGTAGAGTTTTTACCAAAACGTTCTATTTTGGTTTCAGCTGACCATGTGACATTCTCCCAGTCCTTGTCTGGTTGATCCAAACGGTCTCCAGCAAATGTCAGACGGTCCTGGACATGTACTGGCTTAAGCAGGGGGCCATGTCTGGCACTGCAGGATTTCTAGTGTGTTACTCATGGTAGCCTTTGTTACTTTAGTCCCAGGTCTCTACTTTGCAAATAAATTCTTTAAAAATCAGACTGCAATTTTCTGGATTATTTTGTCTCTCAAAGTTGAGGTATACCTACGATGAAAATTACAGGAATCTCATCTTTTTAAGTGTGAGAATTTGCACAACTGATGGCTGAATAAATACTTTTTCCCCCACTGTATATGCTCTAATTTTGATAAAATGACTGCCAGAAGTACTTGATGTTGACATCTGAATTAAACTGGAGAGTGCACAGGATCAGGCAGGACAGAGATAATAATGCTACACCAAGAAAAATTATAATAAAATTACTCAACCGCAGTAAATGACTGAAGGTAATGTGTACTCAGTGGGAGGAGATGCAAAAATTGTGTCTAATAATCAGTGAGTAAGATTTTTCTTAGATCATATAACAGGAACACACACACACAAAAGGACAAATTATTCAGTTCACCATCAGTTGCAGAGCCTAGGTATACAATACAAACTGCTTAGCAGTCAGGCTGATTGTAAAATACAAAAAGCATGCTCACAACTTTACTGAAGCACAGAATTTTGTTAACCTAAGAAGACAAATAAGTGTGATTCAGAACTGGAGTAGGATCTAAAAACAAGACAGAACAGTAGTCAAATATTGGTCCTTTTCATGTGCTTCTTGAATGAAGGAAATGATTTTATTAATATCAGTTTTTACGCAATTTTTTTCTTTTTTTTTCATTATCACGTGTGGGTAAGTATCACACGACTCAAACTGTCAGCACTGTCGTTCAGTAATTTTAGAGTTTTATGAGGGGACCAGCACGCATTACACTATTATGTTTTGTTTTGTTTGTTTTTTTTTACTGTTTGAACCTGGTTGTTTAATTAATTTTAATCTTTTTCTTTTTAAGTAACAATCACATATTTACTTACAGAGCTTTGTTGGAGACTTTGACCACTGGCAGCATTCTCAGAAGAACCTCCTCTGAAGCAGAGTATTTCTTCAGGTCAAACACATCCAGATCTTCTTCTGATGACAGTAAGATGAAGACCAGAGCTGACCACTGAGCAGGAGACAGTTTATCTGTGGAGAGACTTCCTGATCTCAGGGACTGTTGGATCTCCTCCACTAGAGAACGATCATTCAGTTCATTCAGACAGTGGAACAGATTGATGCTTTTCTCTGCAGACAGATTCTCACTGAGCTTCTTCTTGATGTACTGGACTGTTTCCTGATCGGTCTGTGAGATACTTCCTGTCTGTGTCAGCAGACCTCGTAGGAGAGTCTGATTGGTCTCCAGTGAAAGACCCAGGAGGAAGCGGAGGAACAAGTCCAGGTGTCCATTTGGACTCTGCAAGGCCTTGTTCACAGCACTCTGGTAAAGATTTATTTTCTCTGGAAATGGTTTAAACCACAGCATAAACTGGAAAGGCCACCAAAAGCCTGTTGTTTGTTGTTCTTCCATTAGATTGATTCCAGAGTTGATGAAGGTCAGATGGACATGAAGAGCAGCCAGAAACTCCTGAACACTCAGATGGATGAAGCAGAACACCTTGTCCTGGTACAGTACTCTCTCCTCTTTAAAGATCTGTGTGAACACTCCTGAGTACACTGAGGCTGCTCTGATATCGATGCCACACTCTGTCAGGTCTGATTCATAGAAGATCAGGTTTCCTTTCTGCAGCTGATCAAAAGCCAGTTTTCCCAGAGACTCAATCATCTTCCTGCTCTCTGTACTCCAGTGTGGATCTGTCTCAGCTCCTCCATCATATTTCATCCTCTTGACTTTGGCCTGAACCACCAGGAAGTGGATGTACATCTCAGTCAGGGTCTTGGGCAGCTGTCCTCCCTCTCTGGTTTCCAGCACATCCTCCAGAACTGTAGCAGTGATCCAGCAGAAGACTGGGATGTGGCACATGATGTGGAGGCTTCGTGATGTCTTGATGTGGGAGATGATCCTGCTGGCCTCCTCACCTCTGAATCTCTTGCTGAAGTACTCCTCCTTCTGTGGGTCAGTGAACCCTCTGATCTCTGTGACCATGTTAACCCATTTAGAGGAAATCTGATTGGCTGCTGCAGGTCGTGTGGTTATCCAGAGGCGAGCAGAGGGAAGTAGATACCCCTTGATGAGGTTTATCAGCAGCACATCTACTGAGGTGGACTTTCTAGGGTCAGTTAGGATTGTAGTATTGTGGAAGTCCAGAGGAAGTCGACACTCATCCAGACCATCAAAGATGAACACAACCTGGAAGTCTTCAAAGCTGCAGATTCCTGCTTCTTTGGT
The DNA here is from genome assembly GCF_036321145.2 of Pelmatolapia mariae. Taxonomy (NCBI): domain Eukaryota; kingdom Metazoa; phylum Chordata; class Actinopteri; order Cichliformes; family Cichlidae; genus Pelmatolapia; species Pelmatolapia mariae. The sequence continues at coordinate 30,955,882 of NC_086229.1, forward strand.
GTCAGTAAAGAAGTGATGAACAAGTTCCACCAAGCTGAACTTTTCCTCTTTCAGCACATTCAGCTCTCTGAAAGTGAATGGAAATATGAACTGGATGTCCTGGTTTGCTTTGCCTTCAGCCCAATCGAGGGTGTATTTCTGTGTTAAGACTGTTTTCCCAATGCCAGCCACTCCCATTGTCAGCACTGTTCTGATTGGTTCATCTCTTCCATGTGAGGCCTTAAAGATGTCTTCTTGTCTGATTGTTGTTTCTGATCTGTCTGGTTTCCTGGATGCTGTTTCAATCTGTCTGACCTCATGTTCATCATTGACCTCTGCAGTCCCTCCCTCTGTGATGTAGAGCTCTGTGTAGATCTGATTCAGAAGGGTTGGGTTTCCTGTGTTAGCAGTCCCCTCAAACACACACTGGAACTTCTTCTTCAGCTTAGATGCAAGTTTCTGATGACAAACTGTAGCAGAAAGTTCTAGGGCAAAAATGCAGAATATCACTTGACGTTTAATGAAGTGCACATGGCAGTTTTATTTCAGCAGCTCAAATCTTCACAGAAATCCTCTTACCACTCTGCAGACGGTTAGCCAGCTCCTCCTCATTCATTCTCCTTAGGAAGTTTAGTGTGATCTTCACAAATGCCTCTCTGCTCCTCCTATGATCATCATCCTCCCTCTGACTCTCTAAGCATTCTGGGTAAGGTGGACTCAGAACCTTCTGGATCTTCTTCAGCTCTTTCTTCACAAAAGTGATGATGTTCTTCTCCAGCAGCTGGAACAGAATACTTTATGAGTGACCCAATCAGACTGAAATCATGGAGCCAAACATCAGATCCATACTGACAATCAATGGGTCTACAAAGAGAAGCATGGAGATGAATGTGAGCAGAATAGATGTAAAAGTAGTTGTTGTACAGCTACAGACCATAAATATGGAGTCCAGCTGTGTTTGATGCTGCTGGGCAGACTGACCACTGGAAACCTCTGAGCTCTCCTGCTCCACTCTATGGAGGAATCATGTAGAATTAGTTTAAGCATGGAGTAAAGATCTATGAGGTTTTGACTCGCTGTAGTTATAAATGTTCACTACTCCAAGTGATCCCACTGAAAATCAACAGCTCAGTTCAGTGTTTTGCTTTGAGCTTTAGTGCTCTTCTGAGCATCATTTCTAAAAGAACTTTAGGGTCAAAAGTTGTTAAAAGCTGAACATTGTAACTTGGATACACGCTTGGATACATGCTTTACAGACATCACCACAAGAACATGATCAAACCAGTCAGAATAGAATAGAATAGAATAGCCTTTATTGTCATTGTACAGGGTACAACGAAATTGGAGTGCCACTCCCTTGGTGCAAAATGCAATAATAAATATAATAAAAAATAGTAAGATATAAAAGGTACAATAAAACAAACATAAGTACTCAAACAAAAGTAAGTATAATATTTACAGGATAGCAGCATTAATATAATGACAGTATGACAGTATGAATAGCAGCATAATATAATGACAGTATGACAGTATGAATAGCAGCATAATATAATGACAGTGACAGTATGGTATGGCTAAGCAGGTTCAATTGTTTTTGTGCTTATTTGCAATGGTGATAGCTCTGGGAAAGAAGCTATCCCTGAATCTGTTTGTTCTGGTTTTATGTGACCTGTACCGTCTGCCTGACGGTAATAGTTCAAACAGTTGATTGCTGGGGTGAGAATGGTCCTTGATGATATTGCCAGCTCTGCTGAGGTACCGAGAGTTTGCAATGACCTCCAGGCTGGGCAGAGAGCAGCCGGTGATCTTCTGGGCTGTGTTGATGACCCTCTGCAGTGCTTTCCTGTCTGCAGCTGAGCACCCTGCATACCATGTTGTTATGCCGTACGTTAGGATGCTCTCTATGGTGGCTCTGTAGAATGTCACCAGCAGCCTCTCCTCCAGGTTGTTCCTCCTGAGCACTCTCAGAAAGTGGAGACGCTGCTGGGCCTTTTTTACCACCGCCGTGGTATTTGCAGTCCAGGAGAGATCATCAGAGATCTGCACGCCCAGAAACCTCATGGAGTGTACCCTCTCCACACAGTTCCCGTGAATGTAAAGTGGGGCCGGGTCTGCTCTTCCCTTCCTAAAGTCCAAGATGAGTTCTTTAGTTTTTGTGGTGTTCAGTTGGAGGTTGTTAACTGAACACCACTCAGTCAGTCTGTTGACCTCATCTCTGTAGTCTGACTCATCCCCCCTTGAGATGAGTCCAACCACAGTGGTGTCATCCGCAAACTTTATGATGGTGTTTGAGAGATGGGTAGGGGAGCAGTCGGATGTGTAGAGCGTAAACAGGAGGGGACTCAGAACACATCCTTGTGGAGACCCGGTGCTGAGTGTGATGGTGCTGGACAGGTGGGGGCCGAGTCTGACAGACTGAGGTCTGTTTGTCAGGAAGTCCTTGATCCAGAGGCAGATGGGGGTGGAGAGTCCCAGGTGAGACAGTTTCTGGACCAGGATCTCCGGGATGATATGATTGAATGCTGAGCTGAAGTCCAGAAAGAGCATTCTCACATAGCTTCCTCTGTGCTCCAGGTGACTCAGCGCAGTGTGGAGCGCTATGGTGATAGCGTCCTCGGTGGATCGATTAGTCCTGTAGGCAAATTGGTGGGGGTCCAAAGTGGGAGGCAGACTGGCCCTGATGTGCTGACAGATCAGTCTCTCAAAGCACTTCATCACTACAGGCGTAAGTGCAACAGGCCTGTAGTCATTTGGGCTGTCCACAGCTGTCTTCTTGGCGATGGGGATGATGGTGGAGGTTTTGAGGCAGGGCGGGACGGTGTTTAATGACAAGGAAAGGTTGAAGATTTTAGTGAAGACTCCGGTCAGTTCGTCAGCACATGCTCTGAGAACCTTTCCATGTATTCCATCAGGACCTGCCGCCTTCCTGGGATTCACTGACCTTAGAACACGCCTCACTTGATGTTCCCTAAGTGTTAGTGTGCCGGTGCTGGGGGCGGGTGGAAGTGGTGTGACAGCTGAGGGCCTGGTCGTCTCAAAGCGGGCGAAGAAACGATTTAGATCCTCAGCCAGCGAGGCATCAGTCCTAGCTGTCGCCTGGTTATTGCTTCTGTAGTTGGTAATGTGATTGATCCCCTGCCACATTTTTCTGGGGTCGTTGTCAGCAAAGTGATCTTCAATCCTCCTTCTATAGGCAGCCTTAGCTTTCCTGATCCCTCTGCTCAGGTCTGCCCTGGCCGCCCTGTACGCAGCCCTGTCCCCTGACTTGAAGGCAGTGTTGCGGCTTTTTAGGAGGGATTGCACTTCGCTGTTCATCCAGGGTTTTTGGTTTGGAAACACCCTGACCCTTTTGTTGACGGTGACATTATCAACACAGTTCCTGATGTAGGAGAGTACAGTGTCCGTGTACTCCTGGAGGTTGTGGCTGGAGAATAAATCCCATACAGTAGATGAGAAGCAGTCCTGCAGTTGAGAGAGGGCTCCTTCAGGCCAGGTTTTTATTGTCTTTGTCTGGGGCTTTGTTTTTCTCAGCAGGGGGGTGTAGGTGGGGGTGAGGGACATGCAGAGGTGGTCAGATCCAGCCAGGTGGGGGAGGGGTGTCGCTCTGAAAGCATGCCTGATGTTTGAATAGACACGGTCCAAAGTGTGTTCACCTCTCGTAGCAAAGTCCACAAACTGGACAAATTTAGGAAGCACAGTCTGTAGGCACGCTTTGTTAAAGTCGCCGGCGACAATAAAAACCCCATCGGGGTGGGCAAGCTGTTTGTTGATGGTGTTAAGCAAGAGGCTGAGAGCCGTGCCAACGTTAGCATCCGGCGGTATGTAAACAGCTATCACAATCACTACAGTAAACTCCCTCGGGATATAAAAAGGTCTGCACGAGACTGCCAGAACCTCCAAATCCGGAGAACAGTGTGTGTGAATGATCCTGCTGTTACAACACCACTCGTTATGCACGTAAACACATAGCCCCCCTCCTCTGCTTTTACCTGAGTTGCTGGTTCTGTCGTGCCGGTGTAGCGTGCGGCCTGCTAACTCGACTGCAGCGTCGGGAATCAGCGGGTGAAGCCACGAGTCCGTAATAAGAATAATGCTGCAGTTGCGTGCAAAGCTCGTGGTGGCTATCTGTAGCTCCAATTCGTCCAATTTGTGGGTGATGGATCTGGCGTTCGATACGAAAAGGCTCGGAAGTGCTGGCCGGTGTGGTTGTTTGCGTAGCCTAGCATCTGAGCCCGACCGGCATCCCCTCTTCTGCTTTCTCTCCCTCCGTCGCCTCCTACGCTTGCTGGGCGGGCAGACCATCCACGGTGACCCTGGCGGTCTCGCTATCTCTTCCAGGATGTTGTGTGTTCGCTGATAATCGCCAGAAACAGACAAACTATATTTGAAACCTAGGTCAATTAGGTTCTGGCGACTGTAAGAGATGGCGGCGTTGCAAACATTTAAAAATACACACAGTAAAAGTAAAAACGAGCACCAAACTGGAGAGCTAAGAGCCGCTGCACCCGTGCGCGCCGCCATCTTCTATCTAAAAGTGATGAGAGTATTATTAAAGTTACTGGTGCTATTAATAATAATAATAACAATTAATTACAGTTGTTAAATAATTATTGATGTTAAAATGATTGGAGTGCAGACCTCTTTTCACAAAAAGCAGTGTTTACTGGTTTAAATATGGCTAAAAAGACCATCAGAGTATAATGTGTTACCTGTTTTTTTCTCTCTACTCTAAATGCAAACAAAAGAGATGTGATCTGTTTTTCATGTTAATGACACATTACTGTCCCAGAATGTGCAGTGGGATGGAAATACTGTTTTAAATCTTTGACTGGAACTGTGACTCGAAATTAACAGTACCACTGATTCTGCCACTGTGTCTATGTGTAAGTTTCATTGATTAATTTGTGTCTATAAATATAATTTTAGGGTTTGGAACTTTACCAATAAAATTCAGACATTTCAGCGCAATCTAATGAAATACTGTTGTGCTTTTTTAGCTTCCTCAACTTCATAGGTTGAGATAAATCCAGGTCTGTAGGTACTGGATATGGCTGGTTTGAGCTGTTGGAGCTTGACAGTGACAGTTACTTTCTGACATTCCTGATGTGGCCGCATAATGCGCATTTAAAGTTTAAGACAAAAATACCACACAGTTTTTTTGGGGTTTTTTTTTACTCTGGCTGTACAGTATGTCCCTGGCTTGGAGTTTCTAAAGGTCTCTTTCAGTGTCTGTAACTTTAAATTAAACTGAAATAGCTCATGTTTTCCTCCTTTGAGAAAGAGATCTATAAGTGATAGTGAGAAGCCAACAGAACCTGCACAGCTGTCTTTATGTACTGCAAAGCTACAGCTATAGATTGTGCCTCTGAGTGATAACTCTACTCTTAAATACAAACAAATTATCAGCACAATCTTTGTTTTTATTACACATTTATTTCAGACATTCTGAATCCAAAAGTTTGGATTTCAATGTTTCAGAGGAGAGTGGCTTAGAGCTAAGAAGGTAGAAGAACATTTCTCACACTCCAACCCCCCGACGCATGTGGCAAGGACTCCAGACCATTACAGACTAAAGGACCACCAAACCCTCCCCCGCATCCTCTGATATCTCCTTCCTCAAAGAACTCAACAACTTTTATGCTTGTTTTGAGCAAGGGAATCCAACAACTACATCCCCGGGCGTGTTCTCAGAGCGTGTTCCGAGGAGCTTGCAGGAGTGCTGACAGAAATATTCAACCTGTCCTTGGCCCACGCTGTTGTACCAGCCTGCTTCAAATCCACCTCCATCGTCCCGATACCCAAAATCTCCAGCCCATCAAGCCTCAACGACTACCGCCCAGTAGCACTCACCCCCATCATCACAAAGTGCTTAGAGCAGCTGGTCCAAGCACACTTCAAATCCTGTCTCCCCTATGAGCCCTTTCCTCTACTCCCTCTTCACCCATGACTGCAGACCTGCAGATGGTTCTAACACCATCATTAAGTTTGCAGATGACACCACGGTAATTGGCCTCATCAATGACAACGATCAGGCCACCTAGAGGGAGGAGGTGGATTGTCTGGCTGAGTCTACCCATAATAGACCCATTTTTGTAATATATTTCTGTAATATATTTATATATCTATATTATTGCTAATATATATTGTGTAATATATCTACACTATGGCTAAAGCACTTCTGAATGGATGCAAACTGCATTTCGTTTCCTGTACTTGTGACATGTGCAATGACAATAAAGTAGAAGTCTATTCTATTCTATTCTAAAGCAGGGATCTCAAACTTGCGGCCCGTATCTTGACATGAAGAATTTTTTTTTTTAAACTATTGTTATTATTATTATTATTGTTGTTATTCAAAAACATGATTTAATATGAAGGCAGTATGAGCAGAGTGCTACAGGCATAGTCCTAGAGAATGTAGCCTCATGGGCGGTGTAGTCCCTGCTGCAGGGAGAATGTGTGGGACTGCCTCCAGCTGTGTGTGTGTGTGTGTGTGTGTGTGTGTGTGTGTGTGTGTGTGTGTGTGTGTGTGTGTGTGTGTGTGTGTGTGAGTGAGTGTGAGGGAGGGAGGGAGGGAGAAAAAGGAGAATTGAAAACTGTATTAGCCAGAGGTCCCTTTACTAGGAGCCGCGGAACTGTCTGAGGTAACACGACAGGACAAACATGTTGAGGGATTGGCTGTGTTAGTTCAGTGAGAGATTTATTTGGAAAGAAATCAATTTTCACTAGCACTCAAACACTAATGTGTACGCATATGTCTGCATTTTTATTTTGTTAAATATGAACAAAATTATAGCAGACGTGCTGCCAGAAAGAGAGCACCATTGTGTTTATTTGGTAGTTCAATGAAAGGCTTCACTTAAGAGTGAGAAAAAAATGTTTTCACATTTGCAGTTTTGTCTTGTTAAACAGTATTTGAAATTAAAAAAACAAAACAAAACAAAAAACACTACATGTTAGGAAATAATAGTGGTAAATGGCCTGTATTTGTATAGCGCTTTACTTTGTCCCTATGGATTCCAAAGCACTTTACATAACCAGTCATCCACCCATTCACACACACATTCACACACTGGTGAAGGCAAGCTACATTGTAGCCACAGCCACCCTGGGGCGCACTGACAGAGGCATATATATACACACACATATATATAGTGGGTGCTTTCTTGTTTCTTTGGTTTTTTTTGTACTACTTGAAAACTAAAGTGGCCCTCCAGTGAGATGACGGTGCCAGCAGTGGCCTGCGGCTCATTTGAGTTTGAGACCCCTGCTTTAAAGCCTATATGTCATAGGTGGTTTGCTGTCTGACATGAGAAAAAAAACTTTACTGTAAATTCAGCTCTATTAAAATGCAATATGGCACTTTCAATTGGTGTTCGCTTTCTCTGTGGTAATGTACCACTTCCCAGTGGTGTTTTTGTGCAGCTTATTTGGATAGCAGTTTAATTAAAAACCTCTAGATAACTTCTTATTTCATAGTATAATCTTCACGTATCTCATCCGAAACACACACTCTGTGTACTCACTCGCTAATTTATAGCCAAACCCTAAAGACACTCGCTGTGTCTTTAGGGTTTCGCTAGCTTAGCATTAGCTTGTAGCCGACTCACTAGCAGCACGGCTTCGTCACCTGTCCCTCCTGCACTTTCTTGCTCATTGTGTCAGATGTTTAGTTACTCCTCGGCCTCCTTTAGCAGTAATTATAATTGAAACAAATATAGTCTATTTGCAGCTCTGGAGGCCAGGATTACTGAATTGGAGACACGGCTTCGCACCCTTGAAAACCCCATAGCTAGCCAGGCACCTGTAGCTGGTGAAGCCGAAGGTAGCATAGGCCCCGCTAGCTGTCCCCCGGCAGACTGTCCTGAGCAGCCAGGGAAAGAGGCCGGCTGGGTGATGGTGAGGAGGAAGCATAGTCTTAAACAGAAGCTCTTGCTACACCACCAACCATAGTCAACTGTCTTCCAGGGGCCAGAGCAGGTGACATTGAGGGAAATTTAAAACACACACACACAAACCTATACACATATATCTATATATATGTATATATATATATATATATATATATATATATATATATATATATATATATATATATATATATATATATATATACACACAGTGGGGCAAAAAAGTATTTAGTCAGCCACCGATTGTGCAAGTTCCCCCACTTAAAATGATGACAGAGGTCAGTAATTCGCACCAGAGGTACACTTCAACTGTGAGAGACAGAATGTGAAAAAAAAATCCATGAATTCACATGGTAGGATTTGTAAAGAATTTATTCGTAAATCAGGGTGGCAAATAAGTATTTGGTCACCTCAAACATGGAAAATCTCTGGCTCTCACAGACCTGTAACGTCTTCTGTAAGACGCTTTTCTGTCCCCCACTCGTTACCTGTATGAATGGCACCTGTTTGAACTTATCATCTGTATAAAACACACCTGTCCACAGCCTCAAACAGTCAGACTCCAAACTCCGCCATGGCCAAGACCAAAGAGCTCTCGAAGGACACCAGGAAAAGTATTGTAGACCTGCACCAGGCTGGGAAGAGTGAATCTACAATAGGCAAGCAGCTTGGTGTGAAAAAATCAACTGTGGGAGTAATCATCAGAAAATGGAAGACATACAAGACCACTGATAATCTCCCACGATCTGGGGCTCCACGCAAGATCTCATCCCGTGGGGTCAAAATGATCATGAGAACGGTGAGCAAAGATCCCAGAACCACACGGGGGGACCTGGTGAATGACCTGCAGAGAGCTGGGACCAAAGTAACAAAGGTCACCATCAGTAACACACTAAAACGGCAGGGACTCAAATCCCGCAGTGCCAGACGTGTTCCGCTGCTGAAGCCAGTGCATGTCCAGGCCCGTCTGAAGTTTGCCAGAGAGCACATGGATGATACAGCAGAGGATTGGGAGAATGTCATGTGGTCAGATGAAATCAAAGTAGAACTTTTTGGTGTAAACTCAACTCGTCGTGTTTGGAGGACGAAGAATACTGAGTTGCATCCCAAGAACACCATACCTACTGTGAAGCATGGGGGTGGAAACATCATGCTATGGGGCTGTTTTTCTGCCAAGGGGACAGGACGACTGATCCGTGTTAAGGACAGAATGAATGGGGCCATGTATCGTGAGATTTTGAGCCAAAACCTCCTTCCATCAGTGAGAACTTTGAAGATGAAACGCGGCTGGGTCTTCCAACATGACAATGATCCAAAACACACCGCCCGGGCAACAAAGGAGTGGCTCCGTAAGAAGCATTTGAAAGTCCTGGAGTGGCCTAGCCAGTCTCCAGACCTCAACCCCATAGAAAATCTGTGGCGGGAGTTGAAAGTCCGTGTTGCTCGGCGACAGCCCCAAAACATCACTGCTCTCGAGAAGATCTGCATGGAGGAATGGGCCAAAATACCAGCTACTGTGTGTGCAAACCTGGTAAAGACCTATAGTAAACGTTTGACCTCTGTTATTGCCAACAAAGGTTATGTTACAAAGTATTGAGTTGTATTTTTGTTATTGACCAAATACTTATTTGCCACCCTGATTGACGAATAAATTCTTTACAAATCCTACCATGTGAATTCATGGATTTTTTTTTCACATTCTGTCTCTCACAGTTGAAGTGTACCTCTGGTGCAAATTACTGACCTCTCATCATTTTAAGTGGGGGAACTTGCACAATCGGTGGCTGACTAAATACTTTTTTGCCCCACTGTAGGTGTAAATAGACTGCAGAGTCCTGGCCTGATGAGTTAGCTCTTCTGTGTTGTGCCATCCGCTATGATAACCACACTTACGCAGGGCCTTCTTGAGGTGATGTCCTGTGGTTTCTCTCCCATCTAGGGATGGGTACCGGTATCCGGTTCGGACATAAACAGTAGCAACCAGACCGAAAAGCAGCGCACATTTCGGTGCTTTATTTCGGTGCTTTTTTTCCCCCGAGATGTCATACACTTTGGATTCTAGCCAATCATTTTACCTTTCCAAGCGTAGTAGGCGGACCCAGGTACGTACGTTCTTTTAGAGCAGAGCTACAGATTAAAAATGCCCAAGGCGAAGCGGTCAAAAGTCTGGCTGTACTTCACAGCAAAAGATGCAAACTCAGCAGCCTGCAACAAGTGCTTCAGGCTGATACTGTGCAAAGGAGGTAACACCTCGAATCTGATGAAACACCTGGCGACGTATAGCATTTTGTTAAAATATTTGATAGCTTGCTGCGAGACCTCACACCGAGCACATCTACTGCGGGTGTGGTGCCTGTTATCGGACCTGGAGTTAGCAACATCCCCCCAAAACCCGAAGAGTAGAGTCCTGGCCCCTAGCCCTGCCAGTGTAGCAGAAATGATGATGGATGATGATGGCAGCAGCAGCCGTTCTTCTCTGCGGGAGTAGCTTAATGTTGTTCGTGTGTAATTTACGTTGAGTAGGCTAACCACGTTGTTAAATTAACGCAGGTAAGGTGAACTAGCAAACACCGTCGTAGTTACATGCGGCTGTCTTCTTGTTTGATGGCAGATACTCCCTTCACCCTGGCCAAAAAGGCTAAAATGACGAAAGAAAAAGTGGAAAACAGCTAAACATGAGAGGTTTTTGGACAAAGTTTGTGTTTTTTCCATTGTTTAAGCACTGCTTCCAGCCAAGAGTGAGACCATATATGCCCTATAGCTGCAGAAAAGGCTAACATTGTTATCTTTTTACAAAAAAACAGCTAAACATGAGAGGTTTTTGGACAAAGTGTGTGTTCTCTATTCTTTAAGCACCGGCACCGTTTCAAAAGTACCGGTTTGGTACTGGTATCGGATAAAACCTAAACGATACCCATCCCTACTCCCATCTCATTTTTTTTCACTAGTTGAAGCAGATTCTCTGTTTCTTCTCTCTCCAGCCTTCTTCTTCTCCTCCATTTTTCTCTCCCTTTACTTTCTCCCCAACTTATTTCTTCTTCATCTTCCGGTCTTGTCTATTGTGAATGTAACAACTCAACATAAAAAATCCTAATACAGTTTTGTTAAAATATGGCTATCAAGTGGACCATTACAGCAAAGGCCAGAAAGGTCCACCTGGGAAAGTAAATCTGTTTGGCATTTCTTGGCCTTCAGACAATAATTCTGATTCCTAGACTGCTGGACAGAACAAAATAAGCTTTTGTTACTAACAGCTCACCTCTCTGCAGGCGACACCTGCTGATCTTTAAAATGAATGAGGCGATCAAAAGACGTGTCACTCTGCAAGGACACAGAGCTGGATGGAGGTCCAGGTTGGTTCCTGTGAATAATGATGGAGCAGTGATGTGAGTGCTGAGCTGTGACATGGAGAAGAGTCATGGACAGTTAGAGATGGTCATCTCACCTCTGAGCTTTGGTCTGGCTCTCATGTTCCCCACACAGAGTGGTTTTAGAGGGAGGGACTCCCTCCTCTCTGTCCTCACACTGATCCATGCTGCTCAATTCACATCAGCTCACACACACTTTCTACCTTCACCTGCAGAGGAAACACAAATCATTCATGTGCACATCAACTAGGTGCTGCAAAGGTCATGCCTGATATGTTGGACTAACATCCATCTGAGACACAGCTTTCATCAGTTCACTACAAAAAGTGTCACAGAGCAGAGTTCAGCCTCCAAATCCTCCATTACTGTAGTCCTACAAAGCAGCAGGTCAAACATGGCTGCAGAGAGCAGCTTTATGTCAGTAACAATGTCCAGGATTGTTTATAGAGTTCATACTTAAGATATAATACAAAAATCAATTATCTATACACATTTAATGTGTATAGATAATTTTTTTAACATGTTTCAAATAAACATGACCTCTATTGAAATAGAAGCTGCAACAGATGCAAGTTTAATACAGTAACCTTTGGTTGGTCTAATCCAGTCAGTCTACTTAACAAATGCACTGAGTGTTGTTCTTCCTGTTGGAGCACAGCCAACAGTTTGTGACGCATTATTTTAAATCCGCAAGGCTTACATGTTAAAACTACATCTAAACACAATAAGTAACAAAACTCCGCTCTCCACCTCGTTGTCTTTGCAAATAGAGAAAATAAGGTCTGAGACTCTGAGCTTAGTCTCCACACACACAGACAGACAGACAGACACACACACACACAAAATGGTGGACACGGGATTTCTCTATGGTATTTGTGTGCACAGATAATGGCGGACACACTCGGCCTTGTTTGTCCAGCTGTGAGTCTGTTACCGTGAACTATGGAGCGGCAGATTTGTGCAGTTTGTGCTGAAACTAAGCTGCACACACCTGATGTTAGCCAGGAAAACATTACACACTGACTTTAATGGAGACACCGGAAATACAAACACACACAGTTTGCTGTGTGAAGAAATCAAACATGAGCTGAACAAACAGTAAAGTTCCTAAAGACAAACTGTTAAAGGAGGAAAAAAAGCAAACTTACAGTTTCTTCAAACACACTAAAAACAAGCTCCACTCCACACCTGGACACTAAACACGGACACACAGGTGAGCTGCTTCCTGGAAGAAGGCGGGACTTCACCTGAAGCACGAAAGGTGGGAGGGAGATTGAGAAAACTGTTGATAGAAGCAGTTCTAAGAACTGCTGTAGAAATAAGTCACTTATTTAAAGGTTTATTACCCACATGGAAATCTCACATTATCATTAAAGTACAGCTCAGAGCTTAATGCATTCAACTGTTACGCAGTTTTCCTGAAGTGAACATCTTACCAGTGCAGTTTTTAAAGCCTGAAGCAAACATTTAAAAAATGTTACTGCAGCAAATTAAGCTTAGCTTATATAATTTTGTGAAGCAGATTTTAATACTTTAGCTAGCAGCAAAAATATATTTAAGAGTTAATCAGAGCTTAAAGAGCAGATTCTCAGCTTTTGTATTAAAGTAGTTGTGTAAAAATGATATTAAACAATAACAGTACTGTTATATACAGTGAAACCACCAGAAAAAAAAAAACATACAGCAAAATACACTTGTATTCATGCAGTCGTTACAACAGAGCGTACATTTATATTTCAGATAAGGCAGAGTGCATCTATTTTACTGTTTATAAAAAAACAAGGAAATATATTACAAGATAATGAGAGGTGTTTGTGTTCATCTGTTACTCGTCTACACTTCAGTGTAAAAACATGACAAAAAATCTCTGTTGGAGTCAAATTGTTAAATGTTGTCATTGTGTTACTTAAATTTGTAAGTCTTAGTTCAAGCAGCCTGATCAAAGACATTCCTTTGTCTCTGACCACCTCTCCAGCCAGTTTGTTGGTGGGGAGGCTGTAGTGTTTTATTATAGGCACATCTATGTGAGGGTTCTGTTTTCTTGTGTAGTAAGCTTCCTGCTTTTATGACCCTTTTGTGGGCAGGAGGACACACAAATGCACCCCCAAACACAAAACACACACACACATTCTCGCACATACACACTTCTTTATATAGCACATTTAAAGGACATCGAGTGTCGGTCAAAGTACTGAACAGAGGGATAATATGATCAAAATAAAAAGTAATTAAAATAGATAAGATGAAAAACATTAAAACATTGTACGACATCTATATACATGTTTGTAAGAATACATATGTACATGCAAATGTGCACATACATATATAAAGGTGTACAAATTCCCATACAAGCACATATACGTGAACATAACATACGTGTATATGTATTCACATGCACACATCATCCAATGAGATTTAAGACCAGAATAGTTAAAACAGAAAAAAGTGGTGTCAAAGAGATCCTTGGGAGAGCCTTGGAAAATAGATAGGTCTTTAAATTTGATTTAAAGGTTTCCAAAGGGGAAGAAGATTTTATAGAAGAGTCTCGGGGCGGCAATGGAGAAAGCTCTGTCACCTCTAGGTTTTAACTGGGAGTGCGGAACTAATTAAAGCATCTGACTTGAGGAGCACAGAGTTCGAGTGGGCAGGTGCAGCCTAGGGAGATCTAAAATGTGACCTGGGCCCAAGCCATGGAGAGCTTTAAAAACGAATAATAAAACCTTGATATCAATTCTGTACTTAACTGGCAGCCAATATAAAGATGCGAGTATCGGAGTGATACTCCCTCTCTTTCTGGTACCCGTCAGGACCCTTGCGGCTATGTTTTGAACAAGTTGCAGGCGGGACAGAGAGAGTTACAGTAATCAAGACGTGATGATATAAAGGCATGGATAAGGGTTTCCAGATCTTTGGCGGACAGGATATTTTTGAGTTGGGGTGGCGCTGTCACTTGGTGTTTCGCTCGCTCTGCGGTAGAGTATCACTTCCTGTTCCTGCTCAAACACAGTGGTGTTTCTGAGTAGCTTTTCTGCTTAGCAATTTAATTGAAATCTTTTGATACATCCCTTTTTCATAGTATAATCTTAACGTGCTTCATCTGAATCACCCTTTCTGTGTGCTCACTACCTAATTTATAGCCAAAGTATTCACTCACTGTCTCTTTACTGTTTCGCTAGCTTAGCCTAGCTCGTAGCTGACTCGTTAGCACCATGGCTTCTTCACCTGTCCCTGTTGCACTTTCCTGCTCATTGTGTCAGATGTTTAGTTACTCCTCGGCCTCCTTTAGCAGTAATGATACCTGTAACAAATGTAGCATATTTGCAGCTCTGGAGGCCAGGATTACTGAATTGGAGACTCGGCTTCGCACCCTTCATTCACCCGTAGCTAGCCAGGCCCCTGTAGCTGGTGCAGCCGTAGATAGCGTAGGCCCCGCTAGCTGTTCCCCGGCAGACCCCAAGCAGCTGGGGAACGAGGGCGGTTGGGTGACGGTGAGGAGGAAGCATAGTCTTAAACAGAAGCCCCAGGTACACCACCAACCTGTTCATGTGTCTAACCGTTTTTCCCCACTCGGCGACACACCCGCCGGGGGTCAAACTCTGGTAATTGGTGATTCTGTTCTCAGACATGTGAAGCTAGAGACACCGGCAACCATAGTCAATTGCCTTCCAGGGGCCAGAGCAGGCGACATTGAAGGAAATTTAAAACTGCTGGCTAAGGGTAAACGTAAATACAGTAAGATCATAATTCACGTCGGCAGTAATGACACCCGGTTACGCCAATCGGAGGTCACTAAAATCAATATTGAATCGGTGTGTAACTTTGCCAAAACAATGTCGGACTCTGTAGTTTTCTCTGGTCCCCTCCCCAATCAGACCAGGAGTGACATGTTTAGCCGCATGTTCTCCTTAAATTGCTGGCTGTCTGAGTGGTGTCCCAGAAACGATGTGGGCTTCATAGATAATTGGCAAACCTTCTGGAGGAAACCTGGTCTTGTTAGGAGAGACGGCATCCATCCCACTTTGGATGGAGCAGCTCTCATTTCTAGAAATATGGACCAATTTATTAAACCCCCCAAAATCTGACTATCCAGAGTTGGGACCAGGAAGCAGAGTTGCAGTCTTACACGCCTCTCTGCAGCTTCTCTCCTCCTGCTACCCCCCCAAAAACCCATCTCCATTGAGACTGTGTCAGCTCCCAAAAAGACAAAAAACAAACCAAAAACCAGCAATAAAAAACTTAAACATAAAAAATCAAAAAGAAAGAACAATACAGAATCCACATCTGAACCAAAGAGTAAAACAGTGAAATGTGGATTATTAAATATTAGGTCTCTCTCCTCCAAGTCTCTGTTAGTACATGACTTAATAATTGACCAACAAATCGATTTACTCTGCCTTACAGAAACCTGGTTGCAGCAGGATGATTATGTTAGTTTAAATGAATCAACACCCCCGAATCATTCTAACTACCAGAAACCTCGAAGCACAGGCCGAGGGGGCGGTGTGGCAGCAATTTTTCACACCAGTCTATTAATTAACGAAAGACCCAGACAGACTTTTAATTCATTTGAAAGCCTGATGCTTAGCCTTGTCCACCCCAGCTGTAAAACTCAGAAACCAGTCTTACTTGTTATCATCTATCGTCCACCTGGGCCTTACACAGAGTTTCTCTCTGATTTCTCAGACTTTTTATCTGATTTAGTGCTCAGCTCTGATAAAATAATTATTGTGGGTGATTTTAACATCCATGTAGATGCTAAAAATGACAGCCTCAACATTGCATTTAATCTGTTATTAGACTCAATTGGCTTCTCTCAAAATGTAAAAGAACCCACCCACCACTTTAATCACACTCTAGATCTTGTTTTAACATATGGCATAGAAACTGAACATTTAACAGTGTTTCCTGAAAACCCTCTGCTGTCTGATCATTTCCTGATAACATTTACATTTACAATAATTGATTACACAGCAGTGGAGAGTGAACTTTATCAAAGTAGATGTCTTTCTGAAAGTGCTGTAACTAAGTTTAAGAATATAATCCACCCACTGTTATCATCTTCAATGCCCTGTACCAACATAGAGCAGGGCAGCTATCTGAACGCTACTCCAACAGAGGTTGATTATCTTGTTAATAATTTTACCTCCTCACTACGTACGACTCTGGATACTGTAGCTCCAGTGAAAACTAAGGTCTCAAATCAGAAGTACCTGACTCCGTGGTATAATTCTCAAACACGTAGCCTAAAGCAGATAACTCGTAAGCTGGAGAGGAAATGGCGTGTCACAAATTTAGAGGATCATCATTTAGCCTGGAGAAATAGTTTGTTGCTTTATAAGAAAGCCCTCCGCAAAGCCAGAACATCTTACTATTCGTCACTGATTGAAGAAAATAAGAACAACCCCAGGTTTCTCTTCAGCACTGTAGCCAGGCTGACAAAAAGTCAGAGCTCTACTGAGCCAACCATCCCTTTAACGTTAACTAGTAATGACTTCATGAACTTCTTCAGAAATAAAATTTTTATCATTAGAGAAAAAATTACCAATAATCATCCCACAGATGTAATATCGTCTACAGCTACTTTTAGTACCATTGATGTTAAGTTAGACTCTTTTTCTCCAATTGATCTTTCTGAGTTAACTTCAATAATTACTTCCTCCAAACCATCAACGTGTCTTTTAGACCCCATTCCTACAAAACTGCTCAAAGAAGTCCTGCCATTAATTAATTCTTCAATCTTAAATATGATCAATCTATCTCTAATAATTGGCTATGTACCACAGGCCTTCAAGGTGGCTGTAGTTAAACCCTTACTTAAAAAGCAATCTCTAGACCCAGCTGTCTTAGCTAATTACAGGCCAATCTCCAACCTTCCTTTCATATCAAAAATCCTTGAAAGAGTAGTTGTCAAACAGCTAACAGATCATCTGCAGAGGAATGGCTTATTTGAAGAGTTTCAGTCAGGTTTCAGAGCTCATCACAGCACAGAAACAGCTTTAGTGAAGGTTACAAATGATCTTCTTATGGCCTCTGACAGTGGACTCATCTCTGTGCTTGTCCTGCTAGACCTTAGTGCTGCGTTTGATACTATTGATCATAATATCCTATTAGAGCGATTGGAACATGCTGTAGGTATTACAGGTACTGCACTGCAGTGGTTTGTATCATATCTATCTAATAGACTCCAATTTGTTCAAGTAAATGGAGAGTCTTCTTCACATGCTGAGGTTAATTATGGAGTTCCACAGGGTTCAGTGCTAGGACCAATTCTATTTACATTATACATGCTTCCCCTAGGCAGCATCATTAGAAGACATAGCATAAATTTTCACTGCTATGCAGATGATACGCAGCTCTATCTATCCATGAAGCCAGGTAACACACACCAATTAGTTAAACTGCAGGAATGTCTTAAAGACATAAAGACCTGGATGGCCGCTAACTTCCTGCTTCTTAATTCAGATAAAACTGAGGTTATTGTACTCGGCCCTGAAAATCTTAGAAATATGGTATCTAAGCAGATCCTTACTCTGGATGGCATTACCTTGGCCTCCAGTAATGCTGTGAGGAACCTTGGAGTCATTTTTGACCAGGACATGTCCTTCAAGGCACATATTAAACAAATATGTAAGACTGCTTTCTTCCATTTGCGCAACATCTCTAAAATTAGAAATATCCTGTCTCAGAGTGATGCTGAAAAACTAGTTCATGCCTTCATTACTTCCAGGCTGGACTACTGTAATTCGTTATTATCAGGATGTCCTAAAAACTCGCTGAAAAGTCTTCAGTTAATCCAAAATGCTGCAGCAAGAGTACTGACAGGGACTAGGAAGAGAGAGCATATTTCTCCTGTTTTGGCTTCCCTTCATTGGCTTCCTGTTAAATCCAGAGTTGAATTCAAAATCCTGCTCCTCACTTACAAGGTCTTAAATAATCAGGCCCCATCTTATCTTAATGACCTTGTAGTACCATATCACCCTATTAGAGCACTTCGCTCTCGCTCTGCAGGCCTACTTGTTGTTCCTAGAGTATTTAAAAGTAGAATGGGAGGGAGAGCCTTCAGTTTTCAGGCCCCTCTTCTGTGGAACCAGTTTCCAGTTTGGATTCGGGAGACAGACACTATCTCTACTTTTAAGATTAGGCTTAAAACTTTCCTTTTTGCTAAAGCATATAGTTAGGGCTGGACCAGGTGACCCTGAATCCTCCCTTAGTTATGCTGCAATAGACGTAGGCTGCCGGGGATTCCCGTGATGCATTGAGTTTTTCCTTTCCAGTCACCTTCTCATTCACTATGTGTTAATAGACCTCTCTGCATCAAATCATATCTGTTATTAATCTCTGTCTCTCTTCCACAGCATGTCTTTATCCTGTTTTCCTTCTTTCACCCCAACCGGTCGCAGCAGATGGCCGCCCCTCCCTGAGCCTGGTTCTGCCGGAGGTTTCTTCCTGTTAAAAGGGAGTTTTTCCTTCCCACTGTCGCCAAAGTGCTTGCTCATAGGGGGTCATATGATATGATTGTTGGGTTTTTCTCTGTATTTATTATTGTGCGATCTACTGTACAATATAAAGCGCCATGAGGCGTCTTTTGTTGTGATTTGGCGCTATATAAATAAAATTGAATTGAATTGAGTTTAGAAATGCTCCTGAGTTGGAAAAAACTGCCATGAACTTCCTGCTGTGACAAAACAAATTTCCCACGTGTGGGACTAATAAAGGTTATCTTATCTTATCTTAAATTATACCGCGATATGGATTTTTGGCCATATCGCCCAGCCCTATTTGTGATGTTTTATTTTTCCATAAAAACTTCCAGATGCTTGATTGTAGTGACTTGACCCAGGCGGTGGAAGGTTTATCAGGGATCAGTGAGAATAGGTATTTTGTCTTTGGCTGCACAAAAAACATTTGTTTTGTGGAAAAGTATAAGTCACTAATCTGCCTTTGATCAGTTTCAGTATTAAGCTTAATCAAGTCTTAATAAAAATTACCTCTGAAAGCCTGGTGGGAATTTTTGTGTCTGTGATGTCAGACACTGTAATGCTGAGCTGCAGGGTTCAAAGTTCAAACCTTGATCGGCATCATTTGCTGACTGTATTTCATCGTGTGAACATGAATCTGTCTGAAACATTCATACTGGTTCGAGATACCACTTTTAAACTGCAACTCAACCAGTTTTCAGTGTGCAGCAGAGTTTAACCTCCTAAGACCCGAACTCTTCCACGACATGCATTTTTAATTTCTCTTGGATATTTGGGCATATTGGGGCCCAATGAATGTAAAAACAAAGAATTTCCAGATTTTTTTTTACCTTATTTTTGTTTTTAAGAAAAATAAGAGCCACAAATGAGGATATTCATTTAACAATTTGATAGAACAGTAGCAATATAATGTCCTCGTAAGTGGATATCAGGCCCATGTAAAGCAAAATTGAGTATTTTGGTCTAAATAACAGGTCCTAGGAGGTTAAACCTGTCAAGCTCTTTAAGTTTGAGCAGCTTCCCCGCTTGAAAGGGATTGATGCATCTACCACAGGTGTTTAACTGGATTTCACTCAATGAACAGGCAGATCTTTTGTTTTCCTTTTTTCCTTTAACCTCCTAAGACCCGAACTCTTCCACGGCATGCATTTTTAATTTCTTTTTGATATTTGGGCATATTGGGACCTGATGAGTGTAAAAACAAAGAATTACCAGATTTTTTAAATTGATTTTTCTTAACCTAATTTTTGTTTCTAAGAAAAATGAGAGCCATATATGAGGATATTCATTTAAATTTCGATAGAACAGTAGCAGTATAATGTCCTCATAAGTGGATATCAGGCTCTTGTAGAGCAAAATTGAGTATTTTGGTCTAAATAACCAAAAATGTGATGTCAACATATGTGGACGCCAGGTGCTAGGAGGTTGATCTTCTTTTCGGCCATAGTCAGCCATAGGTGAAAAACCTGTTTACTTGAGTATTTTTAAATGCTCAAATTATGTAATTCACTCTAACGATTGTACATACAACTTAAAAGATAGTGCTTTCTATAAAAGTGCTAAATTAAATGATCAATCTGCATTAGAACTTAAGCAGTAAACAATAGTATTTATAACCAGCTTCTCTTGCATTTAACCATAAGCAGACCAACAATAAACAATGGAGCCGCTCGTAAACAGGCGACCAACCCACGGCACAATGCTAATGCTACGTAAGCTAGCGGCAGCCGCGATTCTTTAGCAACCCGTTTCAATCAGCCTTTAAACTTAGCCAGCAACCATTTCCTTACCGGCTGCCTCCCTGGCTTTATAGATACATTATTTCCACACAATAGCTGTGTCCCAATTCAGGGTCTGCACGGTTGAAGTACGCACACTACGCGTACGGTGCGTACTATAAGTACGAGAAGTGCGGAAGTGAGAGGCTTGTGAAACGAGACGGTCTAGCCTTCGTCGTGCTGCACAGGTTGCCTAGCAACCATGATACTAACCGCGAGAAACGTTTCATACAGCTTTGTGTGACAGAAATTAAGGAGAAAAAATGTTTTGTTGGTCATTCATTTTTGTCATGACCTCACTTTGATTAGTTGAGTATCTGAGGCTGAGACCACGGGACAGTAAAACATGATTGTTGGGCTTCATTTCTGTACTGAACAGTCATTTCAAGATTAGCTAGTAAATAACAATTAGATGTTGTTCATGAGACTAAAATCATCTCACTGTGGTCATGTAAATATAATATGGCCAATATTATATGTATTGTCAGACTATTATGAGATATATATATATATATATATATATATATATATATATATATATATATATATATATATATGCTGTGTCTATGCACTGAATGTTATTTTGTTGTTTCTGGGCTGTGTCTACGCGCTGGATTAAAGGTTTTTTTTTTTTTGTTGCTTCGCTGAAGTCTTGTGTCTACTCGTTGCTACCCTGCTACAGTCTACGTCCACCGTTTTCAACATTTAATGTTCAATTTTTCTGTAATGGTACATACCAATAACAGGTCAAAGGTCAAGGTCATAGCAAATGTAAAAAAGTAGTAGAAACTTTGTATATTTATGGATCATCTTCAAACTTCACAACAATACACCAGGGCTTTGTCAAACGCGAGCTTGGCTAAGTGTTTGACCTTGTAAAATGTGTTAATAAACCATATTATATCATGAAGGCCATGGACAGAACTGAATCACAGATTTAGGGGAATCACAGTCCATGAGCTCCAGACTGAGTCACTGACTGCATGTGATTTTCATTAGCATTAAAAATAATCCTCATATTTTAAATGATCTTAGTTTGTCCCGTGACCTTTGACCCTCTGCCTGTGTAAACTGTGTGTTTCTCCAACAAACAGGGAGCTGAGTGCACGCAGGCTAACGTGCTGATACCAACACGTTTTTCCATAAATCTGAAGCTTCAAATCAAAGAAAAAAGTGTGTAGTTGCAGCTGAACACACTGATGTGTAAATGTGTTTAGAAGCTTCAGAGCTTCGATGTTCAGTCGTGATGAACTCTGATGGATTTAGATGATCAGCATCTGCAGTTTTGCTCGTTTGATGATTATCTGATATTTATAGTATTTTAAAGCTGTATCTGTAAATTCAAACAGTCTTTGAATCCACTTCATAAGGAGATGATGTTGTGTTCTGCTGTCAGTGCTGACATCAGCTAAATCATAAAACTGTGGACTCCTTCATGATCATCTGATCCACTCATGATCCTCAAGTTCTCCTCCTGCAGGAGTTAAAGTTTATTATTAACTCCTCACTGAGGTTGTGTGAGGCAGGAGTCCAGCATCAGCACTGTAAAATGATCATCATGATTATTGTAATCAGTATTTAAATCAGGACTGATTTCAGTATTGATCATGATTATTGTGTGATTTTAGAGACTGAAATGTTTTTATTGCAGTCTTATTATTATTTTATTCAGTCTGATGATCATTTGTAAAAACTCTCAGTGTGACTACACACAGAGATATTTGAACAGTTCAGAGAACACAGAGTCTCTCAGACCTCAGACTGGACTTTGGCTCAGGACCAGGACTTGTTCCCTCAGCAGGGCTGTGCTCAGCACACCAGCAGGTGGGACCCACATGTACACTGATGGAGCTCAGATCTGTAAATGCTTTACAATAAAGAGCTCAGAGGGAAGAATCAGACAGGTATGCTGATTCTTCCACTGACACAGGACAGATCTGATAATGATGACACAAAAGTTCCCAAAACAAACAAAGAGTTTTCTTCGTTTTATCCGATCAAACATTTAGAAAACATTAAAAAGAATTTCATTGAAAAACAAAAGCAAAACAGATTACACACACACACACACACACACACACACACTCCTCGTGCCTATGGTACCACAGCTTTTCTCCATGCCCCTGGTACACTGCGCAGAAACACTTTGCCACACACACACACACACACACACACACACACACGTTCTCTTACAGGAAGCAGGTTTGAGTGAAACTGAGTTTGTTAATCCTCAGATGAAGGAAACTGCTGCCTTTTGGTCCCAGTAAGAAGGATAACTTGAACAGGGTCAGTTACCATGGCAACAGATGACACACATCCAGAAAGCCATAACTCCTGATCTTTAGTACAAACATGTAAAGAGTGTGAAGGAGAGCATGTAGGAGGAAAAAGGAATGAACAAATATGGTCTGTGGACGATCAGCAGCAGCTCAAACTGAGACCAGCAGAGGGCGCTGTCGGCTCATCTCAGTGCTTCTGTGTTTGACCTCACCTGCTGCACCTGCTGCTGCCTAAGTGTGTCTGTGTGGACATCAGAGGGGACAGACAGTAGTTGTGTGTGTCGCTCTCAGTGCATGTTAATGCTGCTGAGCTCACAGTGAGTGTTTCCTGCTGTGTGACTACAGAAACCTGCTGACTCAGGCTCACGTCCACGCTCTGTCACACAGACTCAGCTCTCTGAGGAGGTCACAGACCCTCATTCACACCTGTGTCCTCAGCTCTCACTACTGCTTCTGTCTGTGGCTCAGGGGTACAGCAGGTCCCCACCAATCAGAGACTGTGGATTGGCAGTCAGAGGACCTCTGTGCTAAACAGTCTGCAGCCTCCATCAGTGTGAGAGTGTGTTAGAGTGCAGCACAGCGTCTGTGTGCAAGTCTGAAACCTGCACAGGTGACAACAGGAAACTCAGAGTTACTGAACCTGCTTCCTGAGCAGATGTTACTGTGTGCACAGGTGAGAGCTAACAGCTGTATTTAAAACAGACTAAAGCACAGGCAGCATGAAGAAGAGGAGCAGAGGGAAGGATGAAGGTCCATCAGGCCCAGGGTGTCCTCAGCCTCCTGTTCAGAGACAAACATGATGTCAGCTCCTCACAGTCAGCCCATCTGATCTTAATGACCTTATAGTACAGTAAGTGTAAAGGTCCAGTTTTGTTTATTGATCTAAGACTGAACAGCTACACGTAGTGTCCAGTAGAGGGCTCTGTTGCTTAGTTAGCGGCAAGCTGCACTTCCAGCTCAGACTGGATTTCGTGGCGCACATGTCCCAGTAGGGAGCGTTCAATGAAGCATGAAGCAGCGTGATACCGGACTCTAGCGAAATTAACAATTTGCAGCCCTTGGAATGCGGAGCGAGGTACATGTTTTAAGTTGTATTTGATTGCTTAGTTGATATTTTGTTGTATTTTCTGCTTTATTTGAGTTCATATTTGTAATAAGCGTCTAAGAAAATGTAATTTGTGTTTCTGTTTTGTTTTCACGGTGCATTGGCGCACCTCAGCACTGTTAGATTCTGAATGAATCTCAAAGTAAAAATTACTGCACCCGTCGAGGCTCTCTCTATTTCTTCCTTGGTCCGGGGGACTGCTACAGTAAGTAAAATGTGTTTACAGGAGATCACACACTCACAGATAAAAATCACAAACTGCTTCACAATAAAACCAGAAGTATAAATAAAATAAGGATATGAAACAATTAATTAAACTAGAAAGCGAAAATTTCAGAAGAAATTTTATGTGTGCCTATGCTGCTGCTAATCCGTGTAGTTTGCCATTCATACGACTACAGACAGCAAAACTCAGAAGAGCAGCCATTCTCCACCATGAACTATGGTAAAAACAAACACCGCTCGCGCCTCACAGATGACAGCTTACAGTTTTGGGTAAAGATGAGGTGACTTTGTACAGCCCCGATTTGCAGACACTGTGCACACAGGTTCATGAGCAGAAGTCCCATTGTACCACGGCAGACACGACAATGTTTGCACAAACACGCTTTGAAGCATTACGTTATAGACCACTTTTCACACATGGTTGGTGTATCCACCCAGCCAGCTGTAGCTTTTCAACTCACAGCCCGACACACACCCAAAAAACAGCCGAGAGAGCACAGACTACGCCCGAGAGGCGTGATTGCAGATGCCCCTCAGGTGGGTCCACCTCCCCTGCAGCGGCACTGCAGACCACGCCCCGCCACACACATCAAACACGTAAAATAAATATTTATGCACTTTTGCATTCACTTTTTGTTTTTTTTAAACAGTGTTCTGAATGATTAACAATGGTCTACAGTCAATCTTGTGTATTATTATATAAACTTTGGTTGTAAGATGCAGATAACTATTTAATAAAAAGCTAAATATTTTATATGAGAGTAAGAAAGAAAGAAAAGTATATCTTTGTGTCTCCCTTTCCCTGTTAATGCCCTACCTGGCCCCCTGGCAAAAGCTTTGCTAGATCCGCCCCTGCACAGTTACCAGCTGTCAGCTGATCAGCAAACATCAGCTGATACTAGAAATTAAAATCAAATGAATTCTAACAACAGCTGATCAAGCTTAAACGTGCTGCTGTTGTTTAGCGTGATAAACAAGAGCGAAAAGCCTATCATTCATCAGTTTCACGATTGAAATTTCAACAGGGGAGGCTTCGTAACGTCAGAATAAATCGTAATATTTTCTCTGAATGTGGGACAATTCCGTTTCTACGACAACTCTACGAATTAACCTTTGTGAATAAAATAAAGTTCAACATCAGTAACTTAGCGCGCACACAGCTGTTTATAAACTCCCGTCGTGCAGTACGATTGTAAAAGGTCAACAAAAATAAATTACACCTAAACTCGGTTTACATCTGACCCAAATAGAGTGCAGTTCATAACTTCTTACCTGAAATTCAGTTCACCTCACGCTCCTGCCTTTGGTTTCCCTGATCCACGATCTACCACCGGTCGATCGGCGGTCGCCTCGCCGTTTCCTATGTCTCGTTCCCCGCATGTTCTTTCTGACACACACCGGTGGATAGCTGCCCTCGGTTGTCGCTCCGCATCAGCGACAACCAAACAACTCCACATCCACATTTCCACATCGACCAGCATCTGGACAATCCACCGCCTTTCACTGTTTGTACCGTTACTAAAAAAAACCCCTCATCGGCTCACAAGAACGAAAAATAAGTCCAGCTATGACCCTGAGTCAAAAAGACAGCCAGCTCGGGTTAGCTAGCTAGCTGTCTAGCTCTTTGCAAGCACCGAAACATCAGTGCTAATATGGGATGTCTTGGCAACACGAGCAGATATTTGAAGTTTACATCTGGCCAATCCACCACCTTTCACCGTTTATACCGTTACTAAAATGAATAAATAAATAAATCATCGGTCCATATAAACGAAAAATAAGTCCAGCGGTGACCACGAGATATTGCGAAGGACGGGGGGTGAAACGATAGTAAGCTGCCCTCACTGTCATCCAGGCCGGCTGTAGCTTGTTAGCAAAGCCGCGCTAGCTAGCTAGCCTCATTCAGAAACGACATCGTCAGAACACCTTTGCTAATATGGGATGTTTTGACAAAACGAGCAGATATTTGAAGTTTACACAACTACATTCTCGCCTGAAAATATCTTAAAAGTTTATTTTGTGACCTAGAAACAGTATTAAGAGGAAAATAAAAACTAAGTGATGGCCGCCATTGTTTGACTCGGCAGAGGCCTGCCTGTAGCTTGTTAGCAAAGCCGCGCTAGCTAGCTAGCCAGCTAGCCTCAGGCAGAAACGACATCGTCAGAACACCTTTGCTAATATGGGATGTTTTGACAAAACGAGCAGATATTTTAAGTTTACACAACTACATTCTCGCCTGAAAATGTCTTAAAAGTTTATTTTGTGACCTAGAAACAGTATTAAGAGGAAAATGAAAACTAAGTGATGGCTGCCATTGTTTGACTCGGCAGAGGCCTGCTATGAATTGTGGGATATGGAGTTTTCCACCAAGCATTACCGTAACTTTTGAATGATTTGCGCAACCTTAAAAATTCCAATGGCTCCTCAAAGCAGCAACGCTGTGCGCACCGTTGATGTTGTCATCATTACGGTAATGCAAATAAGGGTAGACAGGCCGTACTACTCCCGGCATACCACTAGAGAGAGCCAACACACCACAAATGAAGTTTGAAATTTGTTTCAATGGGACCAAAAGATGGCGCCAACACACCACAAATGAAGTCTGTTTCTATGGCGCCAAAAGAAGAATCTTTCTAAATTTGCACTAAAATCTAAATATTTCAAAATCTATAAAAGTTATAAACACCAAAAGTCATACCATACTAGTACAGCTCCAGCCGCACAAAATGATCTAACATATGTAACCCTATTGTCAAAACTGTTAGGCAGAGAGGCGCGGGAAAATTTTCACTAAAATATTAATATTTAAAAAACTATAAAAGTCATAAACACCAAAAGTCATAGCACACCATTCCAGATCCAGACACACAAAATAAGGTAACATATGTGAACCTTGTCCCAAAACTGTGAGTTATGATACGCGACGAAATTTTAGGCGGAAAAAGGAAAATAATAATAATAATAATAACTAGAAAGCGAAAATTTCAGAAGAAATTTTATGTGTGCCTATGCTGCTGCTAATCCGTGTAGTTTGCCATTCATACGACTACAGACAGCAAAACTCAGAAGAGCAGCCATTCTCCACCATGAACTATGGTAAAAACAAACACCGCTCGCGCCTCACAGATGACAGCTTACAGTTTTGGGTAAAGATGAGGTGACTTTGTACAGCCCCGATTTGCAGACACTGTGCACACAGGTTCATGAGCAGAAGTCCCATTGTACCACGGCAGACACGACAATGTTTGCACAAACACGCTTTGAAGCATTACGTTATGGACCACTTTTCACACATGGTTGGTGTATCCACCCAGCCAGCTGTAGCTTTTCAACTCACAGCCCGACACACACCCAAAAAAAAGCCGAGAGAGCACAGACTACGCCCGAGAGGCGAGATTGCAGATGCCCCTCAGGTGGGTCCACCTCCCCTGCAGTGGCACTGCAGACCACGCCCCGCCACACACATCAAACACGTAAAATAAATATTTATGCACTTTTGCATTCACTTTTTGTTTTTTTTAAACAGTGTTCTGAATGATTAACAATGGTCTACAGTCAATCTTGTGTATTATTATATAAACTTTGGTTGTAAGATGCAGATAACTATTTAATAAAAAGCTAAATATTTTATATGAGAGTAAGAAAGAAAGAAAAGTATATCTTTGTGTCTCCCTTTCCCTGTTAATGCCCTACCTGGCCCCCTGGCAAAAGCTTTGCTAGATCCGCCCCTGCACAGTTACCAGCTGTCAGCTGATCAGCAAACATCAGCTGATACTAGAAATTAAAATCAAATGAATTCTAACAACAGCTGATCAAGCTTAAACGTGCTGCTGTTGTTTATGTGATAAACAAGAGCGAAAAGCCGATCATTGATCAGTTTCACGATTGAAATTTCAACAGGGGAGGCTTCGTAACGACAGAATAAATCGTAATATTTTCTCTGAATGTGGGACGATTCCGTTTGTACGGCAACTGTACGAACTAACCCTTATGAATAAAATAAAGTTCAACATCAGTAACTTAGCGCGCACACAGCTGTATAGGCGCATACAGCTGTATAGAAACTCCCGTGGCAGTACGATTGTAAAAGGTCAACGACAATAAATTACACCTAAACTCGGTTTATATCTGACCCAAACAGAGTGTAGTTCATAACTTCTTACCTGAAATTCAGTTCACCTCACGCTCCTGCCTTAGCTTTCCCTGATCCACGATTGAAGTCCGCGTTAGCAACCACCGGTCGATCGGCGGTCGCTTCGCCGCCTCTGATGACTCGTTCGCGGCATGTCCTTTCTGTCACACACCGGTGGATAGCTGCCCTCTGTTGTAGCTCCACCACCAAACAACTCAGTTATTTTTTCCACATCGACCAGCATCATCGGCCCATATAAACGAAAAATAAGTCCAGCTAAAACACAAGACTCTTGGCGAGCGATCAGGTTATGAAACGAGCGTCAGCTGTGTCACTGTATGCGAAGCCCAGGTGCTCGAAGGATCGCTAGCGGCGCTAGCTAGCTACGCTAGCGGCGCTAGCTACGCTAGCCGGCTATCAGCAACACATAAAAGAACTGTTGCTAATAAGTCCGAAAAATAAGTCCAGCTAAAACACAGACCCTTCGGCGAGCGATCGGGTGACCGATCGGGTGATGAAACGATAGTCAGCGGCCTCGGTGTAAGCTATGCCTGGGTGCTTTTTCATGAAGGGTCGCTAGCTAGCGCTAGCTAGTTAGCCGGCTAGCAGCAACATCATCAGATAACTGTTACTAATATGGGATGTTTTGACAAAACGAGCAGATATTTGAAGTTTACACACCTACATTCTCGCCTGAAAATATCTTAAAAGTTTATTTTGTGACCTAGAAACACTAATAAAAGACATTTAAAACGAAGACGTCCGCCATTGTTTAACTCGGCAGAGGTGTGCTATGAATTGTGGGATATGGAGTTTTCTACCGGTTACCGTAACTATTCAATGGTTCGCGCAACCTTAAAACTTCCAAAGGTTCCTGAAAGCAGCGACGCTGTGCGCGCCATTGATATTGTCGTCATTACGGTATTGAAATAAGGGTAGACAGGCTGTACCACTCCCGGCATACCACTAGAGAGAGCCAACACACCACAAATGAAGAGCCAACACACCACAAATGAAGTTTGAAATGTGTTTCAATGGGACCAAAAGATGGAGCCAACACACCACAAATGAAGTCTGTTTCTATGGAAATTGGCCCAAATTTGCACTAAAATCTAAATATTTCAAAAACTATGAAAGTCATAAACACCAAAAGTCGTACCATACTAGTCCAGCTCCAGCTGCACAAAATGATCTAACATATGTAACCCTATTGTCAAAACTGTTAGGCAGAGAGGCGCGGGAAAATTTTAACTAAAATATTAATATTTAAAAAACTATAATAGTTATAAACACCAAAAGTCATAGCACACCATTCCAGATCCAGCCGCACAAAATGAGGTTGCATATATGAAGCTTGTCTCAAAACTGCGGGGCGAGATTCGCTGCAAAATTTTAGGCGGAAACTGAAGAATAACTAGAAAAATTTGCATTTCCTGCGAAAATGCTGTGTGGATGCCTTAACGCTGAAGCTGTCTGCTGAAAAGCTGAAAAAGATGAAAAGTTGCAAAGTGTTGTATGGTGGTGAAAACAAAATGTCACCATGAGCAGGATTCGAACCTGGCCCTCTGGAGCTCCAAGTAGCCACTCAACTCACTGAGCCAAACTGACTCTCTCAAAGAAGAAGTGGACAGACTGACAATTCTGCTGAAATCAGCAGAAGCTGCTGAGAATTGTGCTGATAAGAGGTGAAAAGGCTGAAAATTTTGCAGAAAAGAGGTGAATCAGCAGAATTTCTGCAGAAAAGAGGCAAAGAAGCAGATACTTGCACTGAAAAGAGATGAATCAGCAGAGTTTCTGCTGAAAAGATTTTTTTTTATGAAAACAGCCAAAAAAGCTGGAATTTGTGCTGAAAAGGGGTGAAAAAAATGAAAATTTTGCTGAAAAGGGGTGAAGGAGCTAAAGTATACCAAATCAAAGTATTTGTGAAAAAAACTTCCATATTGTGGTACTACTACATTACAACATGAATATGGATTAAAGATGAAAGAAACTGGCAACAAATTCCTCCACTACAAACCAGTCTGATACCACGTCTTTGCAGTGTTCACGTTTACTAAGGCACTATCCGAAAGGCGCCACAAGAGGGCACTCCAACACAAGAGATGACCTATGTACACTGATGCACTTAGTAGCAGTCAGCCTCCTACTTTGCCACTACATAATACAGCGGAAATACAGTAGCAGAAATACAATGTTTTTGCAGAAACACTGTAATTTCACTCAAATACTATGAGATAGCAGTAATACTATGATTTGGCAGAAATACTATGTTTCAGTACAAATACTATGACAAAGCAGAAATACAATGACTTAGAAGTAATACTATAACAAAAGGGATTCCTCAAAATACTATGAAATTGCAGTAATTCTATGATTTAGCAGAAATACTGTACTTCGTACAAATACAATGCTTTGGTAAAAATACTATATTTTGATTTTAACTCTATGATTTGAAAAAGATGAAAGCATTGAAAAAGGTGAAAAGGCTGAAAATTTTGCAGAAAAGAGGTGACTCAGCAGAATTTCTGCAGAAAAGAGGCAAAAGGTTCTGTATGTAGAAAAAGAAACACTGTTCAACCATGTGTGAAATAAATAAAGAAATGAAATGAAAGAACAACCTGGTTCTGCTCAATCTCACCAATCAGAGGTACTGCCTCTGTCTGCTTCATCAGGCTGTGTACTTGTTTCTGCCATGGAGCGTTAACAATTGTGCTGATAAGAGGTGAAAAGGCTGAAAATTTCGCTGAAAAGAGATGAATCAGCAGAGTTTCTGCAGAAAAGATTTTTTTTCATGAAAACAGCCAAAAAAGCTGGAATTTGTGCTGAAAAGGGTGAAAAAAATGAAAATTTTGCTGAAAAGGGGTGAAGAAGCTAAAGTATACCAAATCAAAGTATTTGTGCCAAAACTTCCATATTGTGGTACTACTACATTACAACATGAATACGGATTAAAGATGAAAGAAACTGGCAACAAATTCCTCCACTACAAACCAGTCTGATACCACTACTTTGCAGTGTTCACGTTTACTAAGGCACTACCCAAAAGGCGCCACAAGAGGGCACTCCAACACAAGAGATGACCTATGTACACTGATGCACTTAGTAGCAGTCAGCCTCCTACTTTGCCACTACGTAATACAGCGGAAATACAGTAGCAGAAATACAATGTTTTTGCAGAAACACTGTAATTTCACTCAAATACTATGAAATAGCAGTAATACTATGATTTGGCAGAAATACTATGTTTCAGTACAAATACTATGACAAAGCAGAAATACTATGACTTAGAAGTAATACTATAACAAAAGGGATTCCTCAAAATACTATGAAATTGCAGTAATTCTATGATTTGGCAGAAATGCTGTACTTCGTACAAATACAATGCTTTGGTAAAAATACTATATTTTGATTTTAACTCTATGATTTGAAAAAGATGAAAGCATTGAAAAAGGTGAAAAGGCTGAAAATTTTGCTGAAAAGAGGCAGAATTTCTGCTGAAAAGAGGCAGAAGGGTCTGTATGTAAAAAAAGAAACACGATGAACCATGTGTGAAATAAAGAAAGAAATGAAATGAAAGAACAACCTGATTCTGCTCAAATTCACCAATCAGAGCTACTGCCTCTGTCTGCTTCATTAGGCTGGGTACTTGTATGTATTTCGGTCCATATTAGAAAAGCTGCTAAAATGATAAAACTTTGCAGAATTGTAATAAATAATCAATATAAATTACAGGTCTGTGATAGTGTATAAATTTGTAGTGAAAAAACAAATATTGACCAAGGTGGGATTGAACCCATGACCTTTGAGCTGCAGAGCCGTGTCATTACTGATTGCGCCACCTGGCAAGGGGTCGGGCGGCTGAAAGACAGACATTTGGGCAGTCAGAATTAGATCGCGGTGAGAGGCGAAGAACGCCGGTTTTTGGAGTTACAAAACGTCGTGTAACTCAAAAACTAGGAGGGCTAGCAGCATAATTCTTGTACTGGGTGAATCAGCGGACTTTGGTGTATTTTGACTGCGATTTTCATAGCTCTTTGTACCTCCGTCGCGGAGATATGACGAGAGAAGAAACGGCTTCATTTTCAGAGTTTGAAGAATGAGAGAAGGACAGATTTCCATTAGGAAAGCTGCTAAAATCATAAAAGTTTGCAGAATTGTAAAAAATAAACAATATGAATTACTTGTCTGTGATAGTGCATTAATTTGTAGGGGGGAAAAAACAATGACCAAGGTGGATGTGAACCCGCGATCTTTGGCCTGCTGACCGGTGTCATTACCAACTGAGCAGCGTCTTAGAAAAGGGGGAGATGAACTGTCAGATTTAGATCGCGGTGAAAGGCGTAAAACGCTTACAGGGAACAGTGGCTGTTAAGAGTCTGGGCTTGGTATATCTAGGTCAGCTAAATTGGCTGCACCTGCTGTAATCAGCCCTTACACACACAGACACAGAGAGGTATAAGTTTTCTGCAGTGTATTTCTCACATTCAGGATTCCCCTCGAACAAATGGCCATAATTTCCTAACCGTAGGGGCTACAACGCTCATTCTGACACCGTTTTGTTCAGAAGAGATGGGGGAATCTGCAGGTCTTCTTAATTCAGAGATAGAATATAAAGTTTTGAAGATATATGACTTGTAATGCACTGTAACTGAGTAGAGGCGAAGCAAAACTGCCTTGACTTGCCCTCAAACAACGTTTTGTAACTCTAAATCTATATGGAGCATCAAAATCATTCTTTCACCGTAAGAAACAGCAGGCTTTGGTGAACAGTCATGGAAATTTTCAGGTCTCTGTGGAAATCCATCAAAAAGATATGACGAGAGAAAAAAGTGCCTCATTTCCAGAGTTTGAAATCTGAAGAGATCTGAGCAAGGCACAAATTTCCTACCCTCAAACAAATGTAATTCATGGCCAAATGGTAATAGGTGAGTAAATAATTCTTGAATTGTGAGCATCAGGGATGTCTGAAGATATATTGGCACAAGCCTCATGTCTCAACTTTGTTTCATTAAGGAGATATGACAATTTGAAAATGCCTCTCATTATAGAAATCCAGCGCTGATTTTGAACAAACTCTCCTATGACTATCTATAGAGAGTTTTGAGACTTTGTGTTGCTCTGAGGAGATTTGCAAAATATGTGTAAATCCCACAAGAATGATAGTGACATTTTCCGAAAGTCAGCAAAAATACCTACGTTTTGATGTATAATTTGTGGGGGTTGAGTGGAAATTGAGCGAGTAGCAAGAAGTTGTTCAGACA
Organism: Pelmatolapia mariae; assembly: GCF_036321145.2. NCBI lineage: Eukaryota > Metazoa > Chordata > Actinopteri > Cichliformes > Cichlidae > Pelmatolapia > Pelmatolapia mariae. The sequence goes on from NC_086229.1 coordinate 30,989,397, forward strand.
TGAAGAGAAAATTCAGAATGGATGAGTGTACACTGTAAGTTAATTGCATAGCAACCATAGCAACGCATGTATTTTCTGAAAAATCACAATTTTGCAACTGAAAACTTCAAGAGAGATAAGATTAAAACGGTAGAAGATCTGAAAAATCTGAATCATACAGGAATAGCCCAACAATTTGAGAACGTTTTAAAGTTTGAATGGAGTTTCTAGGTGAAAGTATGACAAAGTAGTTAAGTTTCAAAAACAAGCAAGTTTTAGCAGAATTGTGGAAGTTTTCCATTCATTTCAATGGGACAAATTAAAGGAAAAAAGTGTAATATTTTAAAAAGTATAATAGTATTAAACACCAAAAGTCATAGCAGTCATTAGCAGAAAGAGCAGAACAGTTTAGAGTTTGAACGGAGAAAATCGGCTGAAAACTGAGGGAGTAGTTAAACGGCGAAAAACGGAGCAACTAGAAGAACTAGAAAAACTAGAAAAATTTGCATTTCCTGTGAAAATGCTGTGTGGATGCCTGAACGCTGAAGCCGTCTGCTGAAAAGCTGAAAAAGATGAAAAGTTGCAAAAAATTGTATGGTGGTGAAAAGAAAATGTCACCCTAAGCAGGGTTCGAACCTGGACCTCCTGGTCTCAAGGTAGCTACTCATCTCAGTGAGCCAAGCTTATTCTCACAAAGAATAGGTGGACAGACTGACCATTCTGCTGAAATGAGCAGAAGCTGCTGAGAATTGTGCTGATAAGAGGTGAGAAGGCTGAAAATTTTGCAGAAAAGAGGTCAATCAGCAGAATTTTTGCTGAAAAGAGGTAAAGAAGCAGAAAGTTGCACTGAAAAGAGAGGAATCAGCAGAATTTCTGCTCATAAGAGTTTTTTCTGAAAACAGCTGAGATTTATGCTAATAAGAGGTGAAAAGGCAGAAAATTTTGCAGAAGAGGTGAATAAGCAGAATTTGGGCTGAAAAGAAGTGAAAATTCTGAAATTTCTGCTGAAAAGTGTTCAATCAGCATAACTTCTGCTGAAAAGTGGTGAATGAGCAGAATTCTGCTGAAAAGAGTTTTTTGCTGAAAACAGCTGGAAAAGCAAAGTTGTATGGTGGTGAAAAAAAAATGCTGCCCTGAGGAGGATTCAAACCTGGCCCTCCTAGTCTCAAGGCAGATATTGATTTCCCTGAGCCAAAGTCATTCTTACAAAGGAGAGGTGGAGAGACGGACAGTTCTGCTGAAATGAGCAGAAGCTGCTGAGAATTGTGCTGATAAGAGGTGAAAAGGCTGAAAATTTTGCAGAAAAGAGGTGAATCAGCAGAATTTCTGCAGAAAAGAGGCAAAGCAGAAACTTGCGCTGAAAAGAGATGAATCAGCAGAGTTTCTGCTGAAAAGAGTTGTTTTTCTGAAAACAGCCAAAAAAGCTGGAATTTGTGCTGAAAAGGGGTGAAAAAAATGAAAATTTTGCTGAAAAGGGGTGAAGAAGCTAAAGTATACCAAATCAAAGTATTTGTGCCAAAACATAGTGTTTCTGCCATATTGTGGTACTACTACATTACAACATGAATACGGATTAAAGATGAAAGAAACGGTCAACAAATTCCTCCACTACAAACCAGTCTGATACCACTTCTTTGCAGTGTTCACGTTTACTAAGGCACTACCCAAAGGGCGCCACAAGAGGGCACTCCAACACAAGAGATGTACACTGATGCACTTAGTAACAGTCAGCCTCCTACTTAGCCACTACGTAATACAGCGATATTACAGTGTACAATTTCACATAAATTTGAAGGGGGAACAAACAAAGCAGGAACAAGCCCAAAACAATCAAATAACTGGGCTGCCATAGCTATCGCTTAACTAGCACATACGCTAAAGGTAACTAAAACCAATACACAAAAGTAGCAGGGTAAACATCTTAAGCATGGAACATTAACTCACGTTTATGTGACACACACCATCCCCAACAAATACAGAATGGGCTATTTGCTCCCCTTCCCAGCAGCTCTCTCCTCAATCGTTAGCCCAGGAACGAAGGAAGACCATCTAGCTCAGAAGTCCCATGAATTCCCTCACTGCTCAGAGGCTGCTGGGTAATGTAGCTCACAATAACACAGGTTTTTCTACAAGCACAAATACTATAACATAGCAGAAATACTGTGATTTTGTTGAAATACTATGTTTTAGGACAAATACTATGATTTGGCAGTAATACTATGTTTTAGGACATATACTATGATTTGGCTCAAATACTATGATATAGCAGCAATTCTATGTTTTGGTACAAATGCTGTGCTTAGGCACAAATATTATGATTTGGCAGACACTATGATTTAGCAGAGATAATATGATTTGGCAGAAATACTAAACTTTGGCACAAATACTATAATTGAGTGCAAGTACTTTAAGATAACAGAAATACTATGATTTAGCAGAAATACAATGTTTTTGCAGAAACACTGTAATTTCACTCAAATACTTTGAAATAGCCGTAATACTATGATTTGGCAGAACATAACAGAAATTCTACGACTTAGTAGTAATACTATAACATAACAGAAATATTAATTGGGCACAAATACTATAATTTGGCACAAGTACCATGTTTTGGCAAAATCCCATAATTTGGCACAAATACTATGATTTGGCAGACACCATGATTTAGCAGAGATAATATGATTTGTCAGAAATACTAAACTTTGGCACAAATACTATAATTGAGTACTTTAAGATGAGAGAAATACTATGATTTAGCAGATATACAATGTTTTTGCAGAAACACTGTAATTTCACTCAAATACTATGAAATAGCAGTAATTCTATGATTTGGCAGAAATACTATGTTTCAGAACAAATACAATGACTTAGAAGTAATACTATAACAAAAGGGATTCCTCAAAATACTACGAAATTGCAGTAATTCTATGATTTGGCAGAAATACTGTACTTCGTACAAATACAGTGCTTTGGTACAAATACTATATTTTGATTTGAGTACTATGACTTGCAACAAATACTATGATTTGGCACGAGTAGTATGATTTAGTACAAATACTACGAATTGGCAGAAATACTGTGACTTAGTAGTAATACTATAACATAACAGATATACTGTGATGTTGCAGACATAGTATGTTTTTGCACATATGCTACGATTTCACTCAAATACTATGAAATTGCAGTAATACTATGATTTTGAAGGAATACCATGATTTGGTAGAAATACTATGCCTTAGTAGTAATACTATGACATAACAGATATACTGTGATTTAACAGACAATATGTTTTTGCACGAATAATACGATTTTGCTCAAATACTATGAAATTGCAGTAATACTATGATTTTGAAGGAATACTTTGATTTGGTAGAAATACTATGCCTTAGTAGTAATACCATGACATAACAGATATACTGTGATTTAGCAGACATAGTATGTTTTTGCACAAATACTACGATTTCGCTCAAATACTATGAAATTGCAGTAATACTATGATTTTGAAGGAATACTATGATTTGGTAGAACTACTATGCCTTAGTACTAATACTATAACATAACAGATATACTGTGATTTTGCAGACATAGTATGTTTTTGCACAAATACTACAATTTGGCAAGAAATACTATGTTTGGGCACAAATACTATGATTTGATATAAATACTATGATTTGGCACATATACTATAATCAGCAGATATACTATAACATAACAGAAATTCTACGACTTAGTAGTAATACTATAACATAACAGAAATTTTAATTGGGCACAAATAACATGATCTGGCACAAATACCATGATTTGGCAAAAAAATACCATGATTTGGCACAAATACAATGATATGGCAGAAATACTATGATTGGGTACAAATACTATGATTTGGCACAAGTACTATGACTTAGTACAAATACTATGATTTGGCACAAATACTATGATTTAGCAGAAATACTGTTTTAACATAAATAATATCTTTTGACAGAAATTTCTGCTAAAAGGTACTATTTCTGCTTTTTAGCAGAAATACTGCAGTTTTGCATAAATACTATGATTTGGGATAAATACTATGATTTGGCAGATATACTATATTCAGCACATATACTATAACATAACAGAAATACCTCCACCTACTAGTAATACTGTAACATATCAGAAATGTCATGATTTGACACAAAAACCATGATTTGGCACAAATACCATGATTTGGCAAAAATACTATGATTAACCAGAATTACTATGATTGAGCAGAAGTACTAAGATGTAGTAGAAGTACTTTGATTTAGCAGAAATACTATTATGGAGGAGTAATACTTTAACATGGGAGAAATATTGATACACACACACATACACAGAGCCTAAAGGGAACAGGAGCTGTTAAGAGTCTGGGCTTGGTATATCTAGGTCAGCTAAATTGGCTGCACCTGCTGTAATCAGCCCTTACACACACAGACACAGAGAGAAGTATGAGTCTTCTTCAGTGTATTTCTCACATTCAGGACTCCCCTCGAACAAATGGCCATAATTTCCTAACCGTAGGGGCTAGAATGCTCATTCTGACACCGTTTTGTTCAGAAGAGATGGGGGAATCTGCAGGTCTTCATAATTCAGAGATAAAATATAAATTATTGAAGATATATGACTTGCAATACACTGTAACTGAGTAGAGGCAAAGCAAAACTGCCTTGACTTGCCCTCAAACAACGTTTTGTAACTCTAAATCTATATGGAGCATCAAAATCATTCTTTCACCGTAAGAAACAGCAGGCTTTGGTGAACAGTCATGGAAATTTTCAGGTCTCTGTGGAAATCCATCAAAAAGATATGACGAGAGAAAAAAGTGCTGCATTTCCAGAGTTTGAAATCTGAGCGAGGGACAAATTTCCTACCCTCAAACAAGTGTAATTCATGGCCAAATGGTAATAGGTGAGGAAATAATTCTTGAATTCTGAGCATCAGGGATGTCTGACGATATATTGGCACAAGCGTTATGTCTCAACTTTGTTTTGTTAAGGAGATATGACGATTTGAAAATGCCTGTCATTAGAGAAATCCAGCGGTGATTTTGAACAAACTCTCCATTGAGTTTCTATGGAGCGTTTTAAGACCTTGTGTTGCTCTGAGGAGATTTGCAAAAATTCTGTAAATCCCACAACAATGATAGTGACATTGTCTGAAAGCCAGCAAAAATACCTACGTTTTGATGTATAATTTGTGGGGGTTGAGTGGAAATTGAGCGAGTAGCAAGAAGTTGTTCAGACATGAAGAGAAAATTCAGAAATTTCCACTGTCCACTCTGAGTTAATTGCATAGCAACCATAACAACGCATGTATTTTCTAATAAATCACAATTTTGCAACTGAAAACTTAAAGAGGTATAAGATTAAAATGGTAGAAGATCTGAAAAAGCTGAATCATACAGGAATAGCCCAATAATCTGAGAACATTTTAAAGTTTGAATGGAGTTTCTAGGTGAAAGTATGAGGAAGTAGTTAAGTTTCAAAAACAAGCAAGTTTTAGCAGAATTTCTGAAGATTTCCATTCATTTCAATGGGACAAATTAAAGGAAAAAAGTGTAATATTTTAAAAAGTATAATAGTAATAAACACCAAAAGTCATAGCACACATTAGCAGAAATAGCAGAACAGTTTAGAGTTTGAACTGAGAAAATCGGCTGAAAACTGAGGAAGTAGTTAAACGGCAAAAAACGTACGGAAGCAACCAGAATAAAGTATAAAGAATAAAGAGAAACAGGAACTCAATAGTGTGGAAGCCCTTTTAGGGCATCCACACAACTAGAAAAAATTGCATTTCCTGCGAAAATGCTGTGTGGATGCCTTAACGCTGAAGCTGTCTGCTGAAAAGCTGAAAAAGCTGAAAAGTAGCAAAAGTTGTATGGTTGTGAAAAAAAATGTTGTCCTAAGCAGGATTTGAACCTGGCCCTCATGGGTTCAAGGTAGCAACCATACTCACTGTGCCAAACTCACTCTGACAGAGGAAGAGATGGAGAGACTGACAATTATGGTGGAATGAGCAGAAGCTGCTGAGGATTGTCCTGATAACACATAAAAGCGCAGAAAATTTTGCAGAAAAGAGGTAAATAAGCAGAATTTCTGCAGAAAAGATGCAAAGAAGCAGAACATTGCGCTGAAAAGAGGTGAATCAGCACAATTTCTGCTGAAAAGAGGCAGAACAACCTGGTTCTGCTCAAATTCACCAATCAGAGGTACTGCTTCTGTCTGCTTCATCAGGCTGTGTACTTGTATATATTTCTACAAATTTATTGTGCTGATAAGAGGTGAAAAGGCTGAAAATTTTGCAGAAAAGAGATGAATCAGCAGAATTTCTGCAGAAAAAAGGCAAAGAAGCAGAACGTTGCGCTGAAAAGAGGTGAATGAGCAGAATTTCTGCTGAAAAGAGGCAGAATTTCTGCTGAAAAGAGGCAGAAGCTTCTGTATGTAGAAAAAGAAACACGATGAACCATGTGTGAAATAAATAAAGAAATGAAATGAAAGAACAACCTGATTCTGCTCAAATTCACCAATCATAGTTACTGCCTCTGTCTGCTGTCTGGGTACTTGTATGTATTTCGGTCCATATTAGAAAAGCTGCTAAAATTATAAAACTTTGCAAAATTGTAATAAATGATCAATATAAATTACAGGTCTGTGATAGTGTATCAATTTTTAGTGAAAAATTTTTTTTGACCAAGGTGGGATTGAACCCACGACCTTTGAGTTGCAGAGCCGTGTCATTACTGATTGCGCCACCTGGCAAGGGGGCGGGCGGCTGAAAAACATAGGCATGAGCAGTCAGAAAATAGATCGCGGTGAGCGGCGAAAAGCGCCGTTTTTTGGAGTTACAAAACGTCGTGTAACTCAAAAACTAGGAGGGCTAGCAGAATAATTCTTGTACTGGGTGACTCAGCGGACTTTGGTGTATTCTGACTGCGATTTTCATAGCTCTTTGTACCTCCGTCGCGGAGATATGACGAGAGAAGAAACGGCTTCATTTCCAGAGTGTGAGAACTGAGAGAAGGACAGATTTCCACCCCTCAAACAAACGTAACTCACTGCTCAACGGTAAGATAATTGTAAAAACTGCTTCCACTGTGAGTGTCAGCAGTGTCTGAAGATATATTGGCACAAGCCTCATGTCCTAACTTTGCTTTGTTAATTAGATATGGCGATTTGAAAATGCCTCCTGTTACAGAATTTCAGCTCTGAATTTCAAAACCTCCACATAGACTTTGAATGGGAAGTAACCAGACTATGTGTCACTTCGAGGCAAATTGCGAAAAAACGGTAAATCTCACAATAAAGATTGTAACATTGTCTGAAAGCCAGCAAAAATACCTACGTTTTGATGTATAATTTGTGGGGGTTGAGTGGAAATTGAGCGAGTAGCAAGAAGTTGTTCAGACATGAAGAGAAAATTCAGAAAAGACCAGCACACACTCTGAGTTAATTGCATAGCAACCATAACAACGCATGTATTTTCTGAAAAATCACAATTTTGCAACTGAAAACTTAAAGAGGTATAAAATGAAAACGGTAGAAGATCTGAAAAAGCTGAATCACACAGGAATAGCCCAATAATCTGAGAACGTTTTAAAGTTTGAATGGAGTTTCTAGGTGAAAGTATGAGGAAGCAGTTAAGTTTCAAAACCAAGCAAGTTTTAGCAGAATTGTGGACGTTTTCCATTCATTTCAATGGGACAAATTAAAGGAAAAAAGTGTAATATTTTAAAAAGTATAATAGTAATAAACACCAAAAGTCATAGCAGTCGTTAGCAGAAAGAGCAGAACAGTTTAGAGTTTGAACTGAGAAAATCGGCTGAAAACTGAGGGAGTAGTTAAGTGCCGAAAAACGTACGGAAGCAACTTTAAGAATACTAGAAAAAATTGCATTTCCTGCGAAAATGCTGTGTGGATGCCTTATCGCTGAAGCTGTCTGCTGAAAAGCTGAAAAAGCTGAAAAGTTGCAAAAAGTTGTATGGTGGTGAAAAAAAAAAATGTTGCCATGATCAGGATTCGAACCTGGCCTTCTTGGGCTGAAGGCAGCAACTCATCTCACTGAGCCAAACTCATTCTCACAGAGAAGAAGTGGACGGACTGACAATTCTGCTGAAATTAGCAAAAGCTGCTGGGAATTGTGCTGGTAAGAGGTGAACAGGCTGAAAATTTTGCAGAAAAGAGGTGACTCAGCAGAATTTCTGCAGAAAAGAGGCAGAAGGTTCTGTATGTAGAAAAAGAAACACGATGAACCATGTGTGAAATAAATAAAGAAATGAAATGAAAGAACAACCTGATTCTGCTCGAATTCACCAATCAGAGGTACTGCCTCTGTGTGCTTCATTAGGCTGTGTACTTGTATGTATTTCGGTCTATATTAGAAAAGCTGCTAAAATTATGAAACTTTGCAGAATTGTGATAAATGATCAATATAAATGACTGGTCTGTGATAGTGTTTTAATTTGTAATGCAAAAAAAATGTTGAAGCAAGGTGGGATTGAACCCACGCCCTTTGAGGTGCAGAGCCGTGTCATTACTGATTGCGCCACCTGGCAAGGGGGCGGGCGGCTGAAAAACAAATAGATCAGCAATCAGAAATAGATCGCGGTGAGCGGCGAAAAGCGCCGTTTTTTGGAGTTACAAAACGTCGTGTAACTCAAAAACTAGGAGGGCTAGCAGCATAATTCTTGTACTGGGTGAATCAGCGGACTTTGGTGTATTTTGACTGCGATTTTCATTGCTCTTTGTACCTCCGTCGCGGAGATATGACAAGAGAAGAAACGGCTTCATTTTCGGAGTTTGAAAACTGAGAGGAGGACAGATTTCCACCCCTTAAACAAACGTAATTCATTGCTCAACGGTAAGATAATTGTAAAATCTGCTTCCACTGTGAGTGTCAGCAGTGTCTGAAGATATATTGGCACAAGCCTCATGTCCTAACTTTGCTTTATTAAGGAGATATGGCAATTTGAAAATGCCTCCCGTTACAGAATTTCAGCTCTGAATTTCAAAACCTCCCCATAGACTCTGAATGGGGAGTTAACACACCTTGTGTCACTTCGAGGCAAATTGCGAAAAAACGGTAAATCTCACAATAAAGATAGTAACATTGTCTGAAAGCCAGCAAAAATACCTACGTTTTGATGTATGATTTGTGGAGGTTGAGTGGAAATTGAGCAAGTAGCAAGAAGTTGTTCAGACATGAAGAGAAAATTCAGAACAGACCAGCACACACTCTGAGTTAATTGCATAGCAACCATAGCAACGCATGTATTTTGTGAAAAATCACAATTTTGCAACTGAAAACTTAAAGAGAGATAAGATTAAAATGGTAGAAGATCTGAAAAAGCTGAATCACACAGGAATAGCCCAATAATCTGAGAACATTTTAAAGTTTGAATGGAGTTTCTAGGTGAAAGTATGAGGAAGCAGTTAAGTTTCAAAACCAAGCAAGTTTTAGCAGAGTTGTGGAAGTTTTCCATTCATTTCAATGGGACAAATTAAAGGAAAAAAGTGTAATATTTTAAAAAGTATAATAATAATAAACACCAAAAGTCATAGCAGGAATTAGCAGAAAGAGCAGAACAGTTTAGAGTTTGAACGGAGAAAATCGGCTGAAAACTGAGGGAGTAGTTAAGTGCCGAAAAACGTACGGAAGCAACTAGATTATGGTGGAATAAAGAATAAAGAGAAACAGGAACTCAATAGTGTGGATGCTTCCAGCATCCACACAATTAAAGAATAAAGAGAAACAGGAACTCAATAGTGTGGATGCCTTTGAAGGCATCCACACAACTAGAAAAAATTGCATTTCCTGCGAAAATGCTGTGTGGATGCCTTAACGCTGAAGCTGTCTGCTGAAAAGCTGAAAAAGATGAAAAGTAGCAAAAGTTGTATGGTGGGGAAAAAAAATGTTGTCCTGAGCAGCATTTGAACCTGGCCCTCCTGGGCTCAAGGCAGCAACTCATCTCACTGTGCCAAACTCACTCTCACAAGGAAAGAGATGGAGAGACTGAGAATTATGGTGGAATGAGCAGAAGCTGCTGAGAATTGTGCTGATAAGAGGTGAAAAGGCTGAAAATTTTGCAGAAAAGAGGTAAATCAGCACAATTTCTGCATAAAAGAGGCAAAGAAGCAGAAACTTGCACTGAAAAGAGATGAAGCAACAGAGTTTCTGCTGAAAAGAGTTTTTTTTCTGAAAACAGCCAAAAAAGCTGGAATTTGTGCTGAAAAGGGGTGAAAAAAATGAAAATTTTGCTGAAAAGGGGTGAAGAAGCTAAAGTATACCAAATCAAAGTATTTGTGCCAAAACATAGTGTTTCTGCCATATTGTGGTACTACTACATTACATTAAAGATGAAAGAAACTGGCAACAAATTCCTCCACTACAAACCAGTCTGATACCACTTCTTTGCAGTGTTCACATTTTCACATTTAGTAAGGCACTACCCAAAAGGCGCCACAAGAGGGCACTCCAACACAAGAGATGACCTATGTACACTGATGCACTTAGTAACAGTCAGCCTCCTACTTTGCCACTACGTAATACAGCGGAAATACAGTAGCAGAAATACAATGTTTTTGCAGAAACACTGTAATTTCACTCAAATACTATGAAATAGCAGTAATACTATGATTTGGCAGAAATACTATGTTTCAGTACAAATACTATGAATAAGCAGAAATACTATGACTTAGAAGTAATACTATAACAAAAGGGATTCCTCAAAATACTATGAAATTGCAGTAATTCTATGATTTGGCAGAAATACTGTACTCCGTACAAATACAATGCTTTGGTAAAAATACTATATTTTGATTTGAACTCTATGATTTGAAAAAGATGAAAGCATTGAAAAAGGTGAAAAGGCTGAAATGAGCAGAAAAGAGATGAATGAGCAGAATTTCTGCAGAAAAGAGGCAAAGAAGCAGAACGTTGCGCTGAAAAGAGGTGAATGAGCAGAATTTCTGCTGAAAAGAGGCAGAAGGTTCTGTATGTAGAAAAAGAAACACGATGAACCATGTGTGAAATAAATAAAGAAATGAAATGAAAGAACAACCTGATTCTGCTCAAATTCACCAATCAGAGCTACTGCCTCTGTCTGCTTCATTAGGCTGTGTACTTGTATGTATTTCGGTCTATATTAGAAAAGCTGCTAAAATGATAAAACTTTGCAGAATTGTAATAAATGATCAATATAAATGACAGGTCTGTGATAGTGTTTAAATTTGTAATGAAAAAAAAATGTTGAAGCAAGGTGGGATTGAACCGACGACCTTTGAGGTGCAGAGCCGTGTCATTACTGATTGCGCCACCTGGGAAGGGAGCAGGCAGCTGAAAAACAAAGACATGAGCAGTCAGAAAATAGATCGCGGTGAGCGGCGAAAAGCGCCGTTTTTTGGAGTTACAAAACGTCGTGTAACTCAAAAACTAGGAGGGCTAGCAGAATAATTCTTGTACTGGGTGAATCAGCGGACTTTGGTGTATTTTGACTGCGATTTTCATAGCTCTATGTACCTCCGTCGCGGAGATATGACGAGAGAAGAAACGGCTTCATTTCCAGAGTTTGAAAACTGAGAGAAGGACAGATTTCTGCTAAAAAAGAGGTGTAGACGCGCTTGATGGAGATGGCTTTATGTGTAAGGGTACACTGAAGAGTGTCAAGAAAGAAGAGTGCATGCAAGCAGGGAAGATGTGTAGCAACTGTCACAGGTAGGACTCGAACCTCTGCCACCGGGTCCCACAGCAGCGGCTCAACCCTCTGAGCCAAATGAGGTCTGGTCACAAAGGGGGCGGGTGTCTAAGACACAGAGACTTGAGCAGTCAGAATTAGATCGCGGTGAGAGCCGAAAAACGCCGGTTTTTGGAGTTACAAAACGTCGTGTAACTCAAAAACTAGGAGGGCTAGCAGAATAATTCTTGTACTGGGTGAATCAGCGGACTTTGGTGTATTTTGACTGCGATTTTCATAGCTCTTTGTACCTCCGTCGCGGAGATATGACGAGAGAAGAAACGGCTTCACTTCCAGAGTTTGAAGACTGAGAGAAGGACAGATTTCCACCCCTCAAACAAACGTAATTCATTGCTCAACGGTAAGATAATTGTAAAAACTGATTCCACTGTGAGTGTCAGCAGTGTCTGAAGATATATTGGCACAAGCCTCATGTCCTAACTTTGCTTTGTTCAAGAGATATGGCGATTTTAAAATGCCTCCTGTTACAGAATTTCAGCTCTGAATTTCAAAACCTCCCTATAGCCTTTGAATGGGAAGTAACCACACCATGTGTCACTTCGAGGTGAATTGCGAAAAAACGGTAAATCTCACAATAAAGACAGTAACATTGTCTGAAAGCCAGCAAAAATACCTACGTTTTGATATATAATTTGTGGGGGTTGAGTGGAAATTGAGCGAGTAGCAAGAAGTTGTTCGGACATGAAGAGAAAATTCAGAACAGACCAGCACTCACTCTGAGTTAATTGCATAGCAACCATAGCAACGCATGTATTTTCTGAAAAATCACAATTTTGCAACTGAAAACTTAAAGAGGTATAAAATGAAAACGGTAGAAGATCTGAAAAAGCTGAATCACACAGGAATAGCCCAATAATCTGAGAACATTTTAAAGTTTGAATGGAGTTTCTAGGTGAAAGTATGAGGAAGCAGTTAAGTTTCAAAAACAAGCAAGTTTTAGCAGAATTGTGGAAGTTTTCCATTCATTTCAATGGGACAAATTAAAGGAAAAAAGTGTAATATTTTAAAAAGTATAATAGTAATAAACACCAAAAGTCATAGCTGGCATTAGCAGAAAGAGCAGAACAGTTTAGAGTTTGAACTGAGAAAATCGGCTGAAAACTGAGGGAGTAGTTAATCGGCAAAAAACGTACGGAAGCAACTAGAGGAATAATAAAGAATAAAGAGAAACAGGAAAACAATAGTGTGGAAGCCCTTTAGGGCATCCACACAACTAGAAAAAGTTTGCATTTCCTGCGAAAATGCTGTGTGGATGCCTTTATGCTGAAGTTGCCTGCTGAAAAAGCTGAAAAAGTTGAAAACTTGCAAAAAGTTGTATGGCGGAGAAGAAACTGAAAATTCTGCTGAAAACAGGTGAAGAAGCAGAAAATTTTTGCTGAAAAGTGATGAAAAGCCAAAAATTCTACTGAGAGGGGTAAAGATAGAGAAATTTTTGCTGAAAAGTGGTGGAAAAAAAACCTTGCCCTGAGCAGGATTTGAACCTGGCCCTCCTGGTCTCAAGGCGGCCACTCAGCTCAATGAGCCAAACTGCTGAGAATTGTCCTGATAACACGTAAAAGGTCTGAAAATTTCGCAGAAAAGAGGTAAATCAGCAGAATTTCTGCAGAAAAGATGCAAAGAAGCAGAACATTGCACTGAAAAGAGGTGAATCAGCACAATTTCTGCTGAAAAGAGGCAGAACAACCTGGTTCTGCTCAAATTCACCAATCAGAGGTACTGCTTCTGTCTGCTTCATCAGGCTGTGTACTTGTATATATTTCTGCAAATTTATTGTGCTGATAAGAGGTGAAAACAGCCAAAAAAGCTGAAATTTGTGCTGAAAAGGGGTGAAAAAGAATGAAAATTTTGCTGAAAAGGGGTGAAGAAGCGAAAGTATACCAAATCAAAATATTTGTGCCAAAACTTCCATATTGTGGTACTACTACATTACAACATGAATACGGATTAAAGATGAAAGAAACTGGCAACAAATTCCTCCACTACAAACCAGTCTGATACCACTACTTTGCAGTGTTCACGTTTATTAAGGCACTACCCAAAAGGCGCCACAAGAGGGCACTCCAACACAAGAGATGACCTATATACACTGATGCATTTAGTAACAGTCAGCCTCCTACTTTGCCACTACATAATACAGCGGAAATACAGTAGCAGAAATACAATGTTTTTGCAGAAGCACTGTAATTTCAATCAAATACTATGAAATAGCAGTAATACTATGATTTGGCAGAAATACTATGTTTCAGTACAAATACTATGACAAAGCAGAAATACTATGACTTAGAAGTAATACTATAACAAAAGGGATTCCTCAAAATACTATGAAATTGCAGTAATTCTATGATTTGGCAGAAATACTTTGCTTTGGTAAAAATACTATATTTTGATTTGAACTGAGTGGAAATTGAGCGAGTAGCAAGAAGTTGTTCGGACATGAAGAGAAAATTCAGAACAGACCAGCACTCACTCTGAGTTAATTGCATAGCAACCATAGCAACGCATGTATTTTCTGAAAAATCACAATTTTGCAACTGAAAACTTGAAGAGGTATAAAATTAAAACGGTAGAAGATCTGAAAAAGCTGAATCACACAGGAATAGCCAAATAATCTGAGAACATTTTAAAGTTTGAATGGAGTTTCTAGGTGAAAGTATGAGGAAGCAGTTAAGTTTCAAAACCAAGCAAGTTTTAGCAGAATTGTGGAAGTTTTCCATTCATTTCAATGGGACAAATTAAAGGAAAAAAGTGTAATATTTTAAAAAGTATAATAGTAATAAACACCAAAAGTCATAGCTGGCATTAGCAGAAAGAGCAGAACAGTTTAGAGTTTGAACTGAGAAAATCGGCTGAAAACTGAGGGAGTAGTTAATCGGCAAAAAACGTACGGAAGCAACTAGAGGAATAACTAGAAAATTTGCATTTCCTGCGAAAATGCTGTGTGGATGCCTTATCGCTGAAGCTGTCTGCTGAAAAGCTGAAAAATATGAAAGTTGCAAAAAGTTGTATGGTGGTGAAAAAAAATGTCTCCCTGAGCAGGATTTGAACCTGGCCCTCCTAGGCTCAAGGAAGAGACTCATCTCACTGTGCCAAACTCACTCTCACAAGGAAAGAGATGGAGAGACTGACAATTATGGTGGAATGAGCAGAAGCTGCTGAGAATTGTCCTGATAACACGTAAAAGGGCTGAAAATTTTGCAGAAAAGAGGTGACTCAGCAGAATTTCTGCAGAAAAGAGGCAAAGAAGCAGAATGTTGCGCTGAAAAGAGGTGAATGAGCAGAATTTCTGCTGAAAAGAGGCAGAAGTTTCTGTATGTAGAAAAAGAAACACTGTTCAACCATGTGTGAAATAAATAAATAAATGAAATGAAAGAACAACCTGGTTCTGCTCAATCTCACCAATCAGAGGTACTGCCTCTGTCTGCTTCATCAGGCTGTGTACTTGTTTCTGCCATGGAGCGTTAACAATTGTGCTGATAAGAGGTGAAAAGGCTGAAAATTTTGCAGAAAAGAGGTGAATCAGCAGAATTTCTGCAGAAAAGAGGCAAAGAAGCAGATACTTGCACTGAAAAGAGATGAATCAGCAGAGTTTCTGCTGAAAAGATTTTTTTTTATGAAAACAGCCAAAAAAGCTGGAATTTGTGCTGAAAAGGGGTGAAAAAAATGAAAATTTTGCTGAAAAGGGGTGAAGAAGCTAAAGTATACCAAATATAGGTATTTGTGCCAAAACTTCCATATTACAACATGAATACGGATTAAAGATGAAAGAAACTGGCAACAAATTCCTCCACTACAAACCAGTGTGATACCACTACTTTGCAGTCTTCACGTTTACTAAGGCACTACCCAAAAGGCGCCACAAGAGGGCACTCCAACACAAGAGATGACCTATGTACACTGATGCACTTAGTAACAGTCAGCCTCCTACATTGCCACTACGTAATACAGCGGAAATACAGTAGCAGAAATACAATGTTTTTTCAGAAACACTGTAATTTCACTCATATACTATGAAATAGCAGTAATACTATGATTTGGCAGAAATACTATGTTTCAGTACAAATACTATGACAAAGCAGAAATACTATGACTTAGAAGTAATACTATAACAAAAGGGATTCCTCAAAATACTATGAAATTGCAGTAATTTTAACTCTATGATTTGAAAAAGATGGAAGCATTGAAAAACATGAAAAGGCTGAAATGAGCAGAAAAGAGATGAATCAGCAGAATTTCTGCAGAAAAGAGGCAAAGAAGCTGAACGTTGTGCTGAAAAGAGGTGAATGAGCAGAATTTCTGCTGAAAAGAGGCAGAATTTCTGCTGAAAAGAGGCAGAAGGTTCTGTATGTAGAAAAAGAAACAGGATGAACCATGTGTGAAATAAATAAATAAATGAAATGAAAGAACAACCTGATTCTGCTCAAATTCACCAATCAGAGCTACTGCCTCTGTCTGCTTCATTAGGCTGGGTACTTGTATTGACCAAGGTGGGTTTGAACCCACGACCTTTGAGCTGCAGAGCCGAGTCATTACTGATTGCGCCACCTGGGAAGAGGCCGGGCGGCCGAAAAACAAAGAGATCAGCAATCAGAAATAGATCGCGGTGAGCGGCGAAAAGCGCCGTTTTTTGGAGTTACAAAACGTCGTGTAACTCAAAAACTAGGAGGGCTAGCAGCCTAATTCTTGTACTGCGTGAATCAGCGGTGTATTGGTGTATTTTGACTGCGATTTTCATAGCGTTTTGTACCTCCGTCGCGGAGATATGACGAGAGAAGAAACGGCTTCATTTTCAGAGTTTGAAAACTGGGAGAAGGACAGATTTCTGCTAAAAAAGAGGTGTAGACGCGCTTGATGGAGATGGCTTCATGTGTAAGGGTACACTGAAGAGTGTCCAGAAAGAAGAGTGCATGCAAGCAGGGAAGATGTGTAACAACTGTCACAGGTAGGACTCGAACCTCTGCCACCGGGTCCCACAGCAGCGGCTCAACCCTCTGAGCCAAATGAGGTCTGGTCACAAAGGGGGCGGGTGTCTAAGACACAGAGACTTGAGCAGTCAGAATTAGATCGCGGTGAGAGGCGAAAAACGCCGTTTTTGGAGTTACAAAACGTCGTGTAACTCAAAAACTAGGAGGGCTAGCAGAATAATTCTTGTACTGGGTGAATCAGCGGACTTTGGTGTATTTTGACTGCGATTTTCATAGCTCTTTGTACCTCCGTCGCGGAGATATGACGAGAGAAGAAACGGCTTCATTTTCAGAGTGTGAGAACTGAGAGGAGGACAGATTTCCACCCCTCAAACAAACGTAATTCATTGCTCAACGGTAAGATAATTGTAAAAACTGATTCCACTGTGAGTGTCAGCAGTGTCTGAAGATATATTGGCACAAGCCTCATGTCCTAACTTTGCTTTGTTCAAGAGATATGGCGATTTTAAAATGCCTCCTGTTACAGAATTTCAGCTCTGAATTTCAAAACCTTCCTATACCCTTTGAATGGGAAGTAACCTGACCATGTGTCACTTCGAGGCAAATTGCAAAAAAACGGTAAATCTCACAATAAAGACAGTAACATTGTCTGAAAGCCAGCAAAAATACCTACGTTTTGTTGTATAATTTGTGGGGGTTGAGTGGAAATTGAGCGAGTAGCAAGAAGTTGTTCGGACATGAAGAGAAAATTCAGAACAGACCAGCACTCACTCTGAGTTAATTGCATAGCAACCATAGCAACGCATGTATTTTCTGAAAAATCACAATTTTGCAACTGAAAACTTGAAGAGGTATAAAATTAAAACGGTAGAAGATCTGAAAAAGCTGAATCACACAGGAATAGCCCAATAATCTGAGAACATTTTAAAGTTTGAATGGAGTTTCTAGGTGAAAGTATGAGGAAGCAGTTAAGTTTCAAAACCAAGCAAGTTTTAGCAGAATTGTGGAAGTTTTCCATTGATTTCAATGGGACAAATTAAAGGAAAAAAGTGTAATATTTTAAAAAGTATAATAGTAATAAACACCAAAAGTCATAGCTGGCATTAGCAGAAAGAGCAGAACAGTTTAGAGTTTGAACTGAGAAAATCGGCTGAAAACTGAGGGAGTAGTTAATCGGCAAAAAACGTACGGAAGCAACTAGAGGAATAATAAAGAATAAAGAGAAACAGGAACTCAATAGTGTGGAAGCCCTTTAGGGCATCCACACAACTAGAAAAATTTGCATTTCCTGCGAAAATGCAGTGTGGATGCTGGAACGCTGAAGCTGTCTGCTGAAACTAGCTGAAAAAGTTGAAAAGTTGCAGAAATTGTAAAAACTTTGCAGAAGCAAAGGAACTTTGCTAAAATGTAGTAACTTAGCAGAACTGTAATATCTTAGAGGAAACATAATACCTGGCAGAAATACAATAGCATAGCAGAACTTAGCAGAAATATTTTGATTGCTGTATTTAGCACAAATCTCATAAAAAAAAGCAGAAATAGTATGATTTAGCAGAAATGAAGTATTTAGCACAAATCTCATAAAATAGCAGAAATAGTATGATTTAGCAGAAATGCTGTATTTAGCACAAATCTCATAAAAAGCAGAAATAGTAGGATTTAGCAGAAATGCTGTATTTAGCACAAATGTTATAAAAAGCAGAAATAGTATGATTTAGCAGAAATGCTGTATTTAGCACAAATCTCATAAAACAGCAGAAAGAGTAGGATTTAGCAGAAATGCTCTATTTAGCACAAATCTCATAATAAAGCAGAATTAGTATGATTTAGCAGAAATGCTGTATTTAGCACAAATGCTGAAAAGCAGCATCAATGCTATGACTTAGCACAATAGTGATAACTTAAATAGAAAAATTGGAAAGGTAAATGGACAGCTGAACAAATGCTGAACATGCTAAGGGTCCCTCAAATGTAATTGTTAAATGAAAAAAAATCTGTAAAAAAGGTATAACAGTCACACAATCACAAATATGAACACATATGGAAACACACAAGCACAGAGAGGCACACAGGATCAAATTCAGTCAACCAGTCTAAATATATTGAATTTAAATCATACAATAAGATGCTGCCATAAAAAGTCTCTCTCTCTCTCTCTCTCTCTCTCTCTCTCTCTCTCTCTCTCTTTGTGTCACACACACACACACACACACACACACACACACACACAGGGAGAGAAAATCAAGTTTCTAGGTCAGTCAAGCAGCCTGGGAGCTGCTAAATTTGAATCCACCAATCAGAGAGGCTGTGCACTTTTCCCGCCAAAACAGGTGCACCTCTTTTTACACACACGCAGCACAGAGACAGGATTTGTGCTGTCTATTTTTCATAGTCAGGATTCCCCTCAAACAAATGGCCATAATTTCCTAACCGTAGGGGCTAGAACAGTCATTCTTACACCGTTTTCTTCAGAAGACATGGGGGAATCTTAAAATGTTGACCATTTAAAATACAAATATGAAATATTAAAGATATATGACATAGATGATTGGTTGGCTTAGAAGCCATGAATGACCCAATATGCAAATTTGAATGTGCCAGGGCTCAGATATGATTGGTTGTCTTAGAAGCCATGAAGGCCCCAATATGCAAATTTGAATGTGCCAGGGCTCAGATATGATTGGCTGGCTGGGAAGCCATCCAGGTCCTGATAGGTAAGTTTGAATATTACAGTCCTTACAGAGGACTGACTCCCTGGTGACCTGGCAGAAATATGTAGAAATACAATGATTACCCAGAAATAGTGCATTTAGTAGAAATACTATGGTTTAGCACAAATACTATAAAATGGCAGAAATAGTATGATTTAGCAGAAATGCTGTAAATCAGCAGAAATGCTATGACTTAGCACAATAGTAATAAGTTAAATAGAAAAATTGGAAAAGCAAAATGGACAGCTAAAAAAATCCTGAACATACTAAGGGTCCCTCAAATGTAATTGTTAAATGAAAAAAGAATCAGCAAAAAAAAGTATAACAGTCACACAATCACAAGTATGTACACATACAGAAACACACAAGCACAGAGAGACACACACACAGGATCAAATTCAGTCAACCAGTCTAAATATATTGAATTAAAATCATACAATAAGATGCTCCCATAAAAAGGCTCTCTCTCTCTCTCTCTCTCTCTTTGTGTCACACACACACACACACACACACACACACACACACACACACACACACACACACACACACACACACACAGCAGCAGCAAGTGAACAGCATGTTTCTAGGTCAGTAAAACAGCTGTGAGCTTCTCAATTTGAATCCACCAATCAGAGAGGCTGTGTGCTTTTTCCCGCCAAAACTGGTGCACCAAGTGCAGGCTTTTACACATGCAGCACAGAGAGAGACAGGATTTTTGCAGTCTATTTCTCATAGTCAGGACTCCCCTCAAACAAACAGCCATAAATTCCTAACCGTAGGGGCTAAAACAGTCATTCTTAGACCGATTTGCTCAGAAGACATGGGGGAATCTTGAAACGTTGACCATTTAAAATACAAATAAGAAATATTAAAGATATATGACATAGATGATTGGTTGGCTTAGAAGCCATGAATGCCCCAATATGCAAATTTGAATGTGCCAGGGCTCAGATATGATTGGTTGTCTTAGAAGCCATGAAGGCCCCAATATGCAAATTTGAATGTGCCAGGGCTCAGATATGATTGGTTGGCTTAGAAGCCATGAATGCCCCAATATGCAAATTTGAATGTGCCAGGGCTCAGATATGATTGGCTGGCTGGGAAGCCGTCCAGGTCCTGATAGGTAAATTTGAATTTTACAGTCCTTACAGTGGACTGACTCCCTGGGGACCTGGCAGAAATATATAGAAATACAATGATTACCCAGAAATACTGCATTTAGTAGAAATACTATGTTTTAGCACAAATACTATAAAATGGCAGAAATACTATAATTAAGCAGAAATATTATATTAAGTACAAATCCTGTAAAATAGCAGAAATAGTATGATTTAGCAGAAATGCTGTATTTAGCACAAATACTGTAAATCAGCAGAAATGCTATGACTTAGCACAATAGTAATAAGTTAAATAGAAAAATTGGAAAAGCAAAATGGACAGCTGAAAAAATCCTGAACATACTAAGGGTCCCTCAAATGTAATTGTTAAATAAAAAAAGAATCAGCAAAAAAAAGTATAACAGTCACACAATCACAAATATGAACACATATGGAAACACACATGCACAGAGAGACACACACAGGATCAAATTCAGTCAACCAGTCTAAATATATTGAATTTGAATCATACAATAAGATGCTCCCATAAAAAGTCTCTCTCTCTCTCTCTGTGACACACACACACACACACACACACACACACACACACACACACACACACACACACACAGGGAGAGAAAATCAAGTTTCTTGGTCAGTCAAGCAGCCTGGGAGCTGCTAAATTTGAATCCACCAATCAGAGAGGCTGTGCACTTTTTCCCGCCAAAACAGGTGCACCTCTTTTTACACACATGCAGCACAGAGACAGGATTTCTGCAGTCTATTTCTCATAGTCAGGACTCCCCTCAAACAAATGGCCATAATTTCCTAACCGTAGGGGCTAGAACAGTCATTCTTACACCGTTTTGTTCAGAAGAGATGGGGGAATCTTCAAGTGTTGACAATTTATCATTAAAATATGAATTATTAAAGATATTTGACTTGCAATGCACCATAACTGAGTAGAGGCGAAGAGAAAACTGCCCTGACTTGCCCTCGAACAAAGCTTTGTAACTCTAAATCTATTTGGAGTATCGATATCATTCTTTCACCGTAAGAGACAGCAGGCTTTGGTGAACAGTCATGGAAATTTTCAGGTCTCTGTGGAAATCCAAAAAAAAGATATGACGAGAGAAAAAAGTGGTTCAATGTGTCAGGCCTCAGATATGATTGGCTGGTTGGGAAGTCGTGCAGGCCCTGATATGTGAATTTGAATATTACAGTCCTCACAGAGGATTGACTCCCTGGGGAGCTGGCAGAAATATATAGAAATACTAATGATTACCCAGAAATACTGCATTTAGTAGAAATACTATGTTTTAGCACAAATGCTATAAAATGGGAGAAGTACTATAATTAAGCAGAAATACTACATGAAGTACAAATCCTATAAACAAACAGAAATACTGTCCTATGATTTGGTAGAAAAATTATAATTAATGAAAAATAGTATATTTTTTAGCAGAAATACTAATTTCTGCACAAATCTTATAAAATAGCAGAAATAGTATGATTTAGCAGAAAACCTGTATTTAGCACAAATCTTATAAAAAAGCAGAAATAGTATGATTCAGCAGAAATGTTATATTTAGCACAAATCTTATAAAAAAGCAGAAATAGTATGATTTAGCAGAAATGCTGTATTTAGCACAAATCTTATAAAATAGCAGAAATAATATGATTTAGCAGAAATGCTGTATTTAGCACAAATCTTATAAAATAGCAGAAATAGTATGATTTAACAGAAATGCTGTATTTAGCACAAATCTTATAAAATAGCAGAAATAGTATGATTTAGCAGAAATGCTGTATTTACTGAAAAGCAGCAGCAATGCTATGACTTAGCACAATAGTAACAACTTAAATAGAAAAATTGGAAAAGCAAAATGGACAGCTGAACAAATGCTGAACATGCTAAGGGTGCCTCAAATGTAATTGTTAAATGAAAACAAATCTGCAAAAAAAAAGTATAACAGTCACACAATCACAAAGATGGACACATACAGAAACACACAAGCACAGAGAGACACACACAGGACCAAATTCAGTAAACCAGTCTAAATATTTGAATTTAAATCATACAATAAGATGCTCCCATGAAAAGGCTCTCTCTCTCTCTCTCTCTCTCTGTGTCACACACACACACACACACACACACACACACACACACACACACACACACACACACACACACAGACAGGGAGAGAAAATCAAGTTTCTTGGTCAGTCAAGCAGCCTGGGAGCTGCTAAATTTGAATCCACCAATCAGAGAGGCTCTGTGCTTTTTCCCGCCAAAACAGGTGCACCTCTTTTTACACACACGCAGCACAGAGACAGGATTTCTGCAGTCTATTTCTCATAGTCAGGACTCCCCTCAAACAAATGGCCATAATTTCCTAACCATAGGGGCTAGAACAGTCATTCTTACACCGTTTTGTTCAGAAGAGATGGGGGAATCTTTCAGTGTTGACAATTTACCATTAAAATATGAATTATTAAAGATATTTGACTTGTAATGCACATAACTGAGTAGAGGCGAAGAGAAGACTGCCCTGACGTGCCCTCCAACAAAGCTTTGTAACTCTAAATCTCTTTGGAGTATCGATATCATTCTTTCACCGTAAGAGACAGCAGGCTTTGGTGAACAGTCATGGAAATTTCCAGGTCTCTGTGGAAATCCAACAAAAAGTTATGACGAGAGAAAAAAGTGGTTCATTTCCAGAGTTTGAAATCTGAAGAAATCTAAGCGAAGGACGAATTTCCTACCCTCAAACAAGTCTAACTCATTTCAGAACGGTAATAGGTGAGAAACAAATTCTTGAATTGTGAGCATCAGGAGAGTCTGAAGATATACTGGGACAAGCCTCATGTTTTAACTTCGCTTCGTTAAGGAGATATGACGATTCGAATATGCCTCTCATGACAGAAATCCAGCGGTGATTTTGAACAAACTCTCCATTGACTTTCTATGGAGACTTTTCCGAGCTTGTGTTGGTCTGAGGGGATTTGGCAAAATTCTATAAATCCCACAACAATGACAGTGACATTTTCTGAAAGCCAGCAAAAATACCTACGTTTTGATGTATAATTTGTGTGAGTTGAGTGAAAATTGAGCAAGTAGCAAGAAGTTGTTCGGACATGAAGAGAAGACTGCAAAACCTTCAGTGGCACACTGGAAGCCAAGACCATAGCAACCATAACAACGCATGTATTTTGTGAAAAATCACAAAAATTAAACTCAAAACTTTAAGAGGCATAAAAGTAAAACGGTAAAAGATTTGAAAAAGCTGACTCATACCTGAATAGCCCACTAATTTGCGAACATTTTAAAGTTTGAATGGTTGTTCTACGTGTAAATATGAGGAAGTAGTTAAGTTTCAAAAACAAGCAAATTTTAGCAGAATTGCGGAAGTTTCCCATTCATTTCAATGGGACAAATTAAAGGAAAAAAGCTTAATATTTTAAAAAGTATAATAGCAAAAAATACCAAAAGTCATAGCACACATTAGCAGAAATAGCAGAATAGTTTAAAATTTGAACGGTGAAAATCGGCTGAAAATTGTGGAAGTAGAAAAGTGCCAAAAAAAGTGCAAAAGTGGCAACTAGAACTAGAAAATTTGCATTTCCTGCGAAAATGCTGTGTGGATGCCTTAACGCTGAAGCTGTCTGCTGAAAAGATGAAAAAGATGAAAAGTTGCAAAAAGTTTATGGTGGTGTGAAAAAAAATGACTCCCTGAGGAGGATTCGAACCTGGCCCTCCTGATCTCTAGGCAAAAATCGGCTGAAAACTGAGGAAGTAGTTGAGTGCCAAAAAGTGTACGGCTGTCAAAAAAATTCCTCCACTACAAACCAGTCTGATACCACTTATTCGCAGTGTTCACGTTTACTAAGGCACTACCCAAAAGGCGCCACAAGAGGGCACTCCAACACAAGAGATGACCTATGTACACTGATGCACTTAGTAACAGTCAGCCTCCTACTTTGCCACTACGTAATACAACGATATTACAGTGTACAAATTCACATAAATTTGCAGGGGGAACAAACAAAGCAGGAACAAGCCCAAAACAATAAAATAACTGGGCTGCCATAGCTATCACTAACTAGCACATACGCTAAAGGTAACTAAAACCAGTACACACAAGGAGCAGGGTAAACATCTTAAGCATGGAACATTAACTCACGTTTATGTGACACACACCATCCCCAACAAATACAGGATGGGCTATTTGCTCCCCTTCCCAGCAGCTCTCTCCTCAATCGTTAGCCCAGGAACGAAGGAAGACCATCTATGAATCCCATGAATTCCCTCACTGCTCAGAGGCTGCTGGGTAATGTAGCTCACAATAACACAGGTTTTTCTACAAGCACAAATACTATAACATAGCAGAAATACTGTGATTTTGTTGAAATACTATGCTTTAGGACAAATACTATGATTTGGCAGTAATACTATGTTTTAGGACATATACTATGATTTGGCTCAAATACTATGATATAGCAGCAATACTATGTTTTGGTACAAATGCTGCGCTTAGGCACAAATATTATGATTTGGCAGACACTATGATTTAGCAGACATAATATGATTTTGCAGAAATACTAAACTTTGGCACAAATACTATAATTGAGTACTTTAAGATGAGAGAAATACTATGATTTAGCAGAAATACAATGTTTTTGCAGAAACACTGTAATTTCACTCAAATACTATGAAATAGCAGTAATACTATGATTTGGCAAAAATACTATGTTTCAGTACAAATACTATGACTTAGAAGTAATACTATAACAAAAGGGATTCCTCAAAATACTATGAAATTGCAGTAATTCTATGATTTTGAAGGAATATTATGATTTGGCACAAGTACTATGATTTAGTACAAATACTCTTATTGGCAGAAATACTATGCCTTTGTAGTAATACTATAACATAACAGATATACTGTGATTTTGCAGACATAGTATGTTTTTTTTTCACAAATACTACAATTTTGCTCAAATACTATGAAATTGCAGTAATACTATGATTTTGAATGATTTCTATGATTTGGTAGAAATACTATGCCTTAGTAGTAATACTATAATGTAACAGAAATTTTAATTGGGCACAAATAACATGATTTGGCACAAATACCACGATTTGGCAAAAAAATACCATGATTTGGCACAAATATGATGATATGGCAGAAATACTATGATTAGGTACAAATACTATGATTTGGAACAAGTACTATGACTTAGTACAAATACTATGATTTGGCACAAATGGTATGATTTAGCAGAGATACTATGTTTTAATATAAATAATATCTTTTGACAGAAATTTCTGCTAAAAGGTACTATTTCTGCTTTTTAGCAGAAGTACTGTAATTTTGCATAAATACTATGATTTGGGATAAATACTATGATTTGGCAGATATACTATATTCAGCACATATACTATAACATAACAGACATTCCTCCACTTAGTAGTAACCTCATAACATGAAATAAATATTATTGGTTTGGCCCCAAAACCATGATTTGGCACAAATACCATGATTTTTCAAAAATACTATGATTTAGCAGAAATACTGTGATTGAGCAGAAGTACTAAGATGTAGTAGAAGTACTTTGATTTAGCACAAATGCTATTATGGAGGAGTAATACTTTAACATGGGAGAAATATTGATACACACACACATACACAGAGCCTAAAGGGAACAGTGGCTGTTAAGACTCTGGGCTTGGTATATCTAGGTCAGCTAAAATGGCTGCACCTGCTGTAATCAGCAGTTACACACACAGACACAGAGAGAGCTATGGGTTTTCTTCAGTGTATTTCTCACATTCAGGATTCCCCTGAATGTGCAGTACGCAGTCTTATTGATTTGGCAATAATACTGCGTTTCAGCACAACTACTGAGATTTGATTGAAATACTACGATTTGCAAAAAAATACTATGATTTGGCACAAGTACCATGATTTAGTACAAATACTACGAATTGGCAGAAATACTGTGACTTACTAGTAATACTTTAACATAACAGATATACTGTGATTTAGCAGACATAGTATGTTTTTGCACATATACTACGATTTTGCTCAAGTACTATGAAATTGTAGTAATACTATGATTTTGAAGGAAAACCATGATTAGGTAGAAATACTATGCCTTAGTAGTAATACTATGACATAACAGATATACTGTGATTCAACAGACATAGTATGTTTTTGCACGAATACTACGATTTCGCTCAAATACTATGAAATTGCAGTAATACTATGATTTTGAAGGAATACTTTGATTTGGTAGAAATACTATGCCTTAGAAGTAATACTATAACATAACAGATATACTGTGATTTAGCAGACATAGAATGTTTTTGCACAAATACTACGATTTCGCTCAAATACTATGAAATTGCAGTAATAGTAGGATTTTGAAGGAATACTATGACTTGGTAGAAATACTATGCCTTAGTACTAATACTATAACATAACAGATATACTGTGATTTTGCAGACATAGTATGTTTTTGCACAAATACTACAATTTGGCAAGAAATACTATGTTTGGGCACAAATACTATGATTTGCTATAAATACTATGATTTGGCACATATACTATAATCAGCAGATATACTATAACATAACAAAAATTCTACGACTTAGTAGTAATACTATAATGTAACAGAAATTTCAATTGGGCACAAATATCATGATCTGGCACAAATACCATGATTTGGCAAAAAAATACCATGATTTGGCACATATACAATGATATGGCAGAAATACTATGATTGGGTACAAATACTGTGATTTGGCACAAGTACTATGACTTAGTACAAATACTATGATTTGGCACAAATACTATGATTTAGCAGAAATAATATCTTTTGACAGAAATTTCTGCTAAAAGGTACTATTTCTGCTTTTTAGCAGAAGTACTGCAATTTTGCATAAACACTATGATTTGGCAGATATACTATATTCAGCACATGTACTATAACATAACAGAAATACCTCCACCTACTAGTAATACTATACCATATCAGAAATGTCATGATTTGACACAAAAACCATGATTTGGCACAAATACCATGATTTGGCAAAAATAATATGATTACCCAGAATTACTATGATTGAGCAGAAGTACTAAGATGTAGTAGAAGTACTTTGATTTAGCAGAAATACTATTATGGAGGAGTAATACTTTAACATGGGAGAAATATTGATACAGACACACAAACATACACATACACAGAGCCTAAAGGGAGCAGTGGCTGTTAGAGTCTGGGCTTGGTATATCTAGGTCAGCTAAATTGGCTGCACCTGCTGTAATCAGCCCTTACACACACAGACACAGAGAGAGGTGTGAGTTTTCTTCAGTGTATTTCTGACATTCAGGATTCCCCTCGAACAAATGGCCATAATTTCCTAACCGTAGGGGCTAGAATGCTCATTCTGACACCGTTTTGTTAAGGAGAGATGGGGGAATCTGCAGGTCTTCATAATTTAGAGATAAAATATAAATTATTGAAGATTTATGACTTGTAATACACTGTAACTGAGTAGAGGCAAAGCAAAACTGCCTTGACTTGCCCTCAAACAACGTTTTGTAACTCTAAATCTATATGGAGCATCAAAATCATTCTTTCACCGTAAGAAACAGTAGGCTTTGGTGAACAGTCATGGAAATTTTCAGGTCTCTGTGGAAATCCATCAAAAAGATATGACGAGAGAAAAAAGTGCCACATTTCCAAAGTTGGAAATCTGAACAGATCTGAGCGAATGACGAATTTCCTACCTTCAAACAAATGTAATTCATGGCCAAACGGTAATAGGTGAGAAAAACATTCTTGAATTGTGAGCATCAGGGGTGTCTGAAGATATATTGGCACAAGCGTCATGTCTCAACTTTGTTTCATTAAGGAGATATGACGATTTGAAAATGCCTGTCATTAGAGAAATCCAGCACTGATTTTGAACAAACTCTCCACTGACTCTCTAAGGAGACTTTACAGACTTTGTGTTGCTCTGAGGAGATTTGCCAAAATTCTGTAACTCCCACAACAATGATAGTGACAATTTCTGAAAGCCAGCAAAAATACCTACGTTTTGATGTATAATATGTGGGGGTTGAGTGGAAATTGAGCGAGTTGCAAGAAGTTGTTCAGACATGAAGAGAAAATTCAGAAATTTCCACTGTCCACTCTGAGTTAATTGCATAGCAACCATAACAACGCATGTATTTTCTGAAAAATCACAATTTTGCAACTCAAAACTTAAAGAGGTATAAAACTAAAACGGTAGAAGATCTGAAAAAGCTGAATCATACAGGAATAGCCCAATAATCTGAGAACATTTTAAAGTTTGAATGGAGTTTCTAGGTAAAAGTATGAGGAAGCAGTTAAGTTTCAAAAACAAGCAAGTTTTAGCAGAATTTCTGAAGATTTCCATTCATTTCAATGGGACAAATTAAAGGAAAAAAGTGTAATATTTTAAAAAGTATAATAGTAATAAACACCAAAAGTCATAGCCGGCATTAGCAGAAAGAGCAGAACAGTTTAGAGTTTGAATGGAGAAAATCGGCTGAAAACTGAGGGAGTAGTTAAGTGCCAAAAAGTGTACGGAAGCAACTAGTAAATAGTGGAATAAAGAATAAAGAGAAACAGGAACTCAATAGTGTGGAAGCCCTTTAGGGCATCCACACAACTAGAAAATTTTGCATTTCCTGCGAAAATGCAGTGTGGATGCCTTATCGCTGAAGCTGTCTGCTGAAAAGCTGAAAAAGATGAAAAGTTGCATGGTGGTGAAAATTTTTTTTTTGCCATGAGCAGGATTTGAACCTGGCCCTCTTGGGCTGAAGGCAGCTACTCATCTCACTGAGCCAAACTCATTCCCACAGAGAAGAGGTGGACAGACTGACAAATCTGCTGAAATTAGCAGAAGCTGCTGGGAATTGTGCTGATAAGAGGTGAAAAAGGATGAAAATTTTGCAGAAAAGAGGTGACTCAGCAGAATTTCTGCAGAAAAAAGGCAAAGAAGCAGATACTTGCACTGAAAAGAGATGAATCAGCAGAGTTTCTGCTGAAAAGAGTTTTTTTTTTCTGAAAACAGCCAAAAAAGCTGGAATTTGTGCTGAAAAGTGGTGAAAAAAATGAAAATTTTGCTGAAAAGGGGTGAAGAAGCTAAAGTATACCAAATCAAAGTATTTGTGCCAAAACTTCCATATTGTGGTACTACTACATTACAACATGAATACGGATTAAAGATGAAAGAAACTGGCAACAAATTCCTCCACTACAAACCAGTCTGATACCACTACTTTGCAGTGTTGACGTTTACTAAGGCACTACCCAAAAGGCGCCACAAGAGGGCACTCCAACACAAGAGATGACCTATGTACACTGATGCACTTAGTAAGAGTCAGCCTCCTACTTTGCCACTACGTAATACAGCGGAAATACAGTAGCAGAAATACAATGTTTTTGCAGAAACACTGTAATTTCACTCAAATACTATGAAATAGCAGTAATACTATGATTTGGCAGAAATACTATGTTTCAGTACAAATACTATGACAAAGCAGAAATACTATGATTTAGAAGTAATACTATAACAAAAGGGATTCCTCAAAATACTATGTAATTGCAGTAATTCTATGATTTGGCAGAAATACTGTACTTCGTACAAATACAATGCTTTGGTAAAAATACTATATTTTGATTTTAACTCTATGATTTGAAAAAGATGAAAGCATTGAAAAAGGTGAAAAGGCTGAAAATTTTGCAGAAAAGAGATGAATCAGCAGAATTTCTGCAGAAAAGAGGCAAAGAAGCAGAACGTTGCGCTGAAAAGAGGTGAATGAGCAGAATTTCTGCTGAAAAGTGGCAAAGAAGCAGAACGTTGCGCTGAAAAGAGGTGAATGAGCAGAATTTCTGCTGAAAAGAGGCAGAATTTCTGCTGAAAAGAGGCAGAAGGTTCTGTATGTAGAAAAAGAAACACGATGAACCATGTGTGAAATAAATAAAGAAATGAAATGAAAGAACAACCTGATTCTGCTCAAATTCACCAATCAGAGCTACTGCCTCTGTCTGCTTCATTAGGCTGGGTACTTGTATGTATTTCGGTCTATATTAGAAAAGCTGCTAAAATTATAAAACTTTGCAGAATTGTAATGAATGATCAATATAAATGACAGGTCTGTGATAGTGTTTAAATTTGTAATGAAAAAAAAATGTTGAAGCGAGGTGGGATCGAACCCACGACCTTTGAGGTGCAGAGCCGTGTCATTACTGATGGCGCCACCTGGCAAGGGGGCGAGCGGCTGAAAAACAAATAGATCAGCAATCAGAAATAGATCGCGGTGAGCGGCGAAAAGCGCCGTTTTTTGGAGTTACAAAACGTCGTGTAACTCAAAAACTAGGAGGGCTAGCAGAATAATTCTTGTACTGGGTGAATCAGCGGACTTTGGTGTATTTTGACTGCGATTTTCATAGCTCTTTGTACCTCCGTCGCGGAGATATGACGAGAGAAGAAACGGCTTCATTTTCAGAGTGTGAGAACTGAGAGGAGGACAAATTTCCACCCCTCAAACAAACGTAATTTATGGCTCAACGGTAAGAGGAATGTAAAAACTGCTTCCACTGTGAGTGTCAGCAGTGTCTGAAGATATATTGGCACAAGCCTCATGTCCTAACTTTGTTTTGTTAAAGAGATGTGACGATTTGAAAATCCCTCTCATTAGAGAATTTCAGCTCTGAATTTCAAAACCTCCCCATTCACTTTGAATGGGAAGTAACCAGACTATGTGTCACTTCGAGGCAAATTGCGAAAAAACGGTAAAACTCACAATAAAGATAGTAACATTGTCTGAAAGCCAGCAAAAATACCTACGTTTTGATGTATAATTTGTGGAGGTTGAGTGGAAATTGAGCGAGTAGCAAGAAGTTGTTCAGACATGAAGAGAAAATTCAGAACAGACCAGCACACACTCTGAGTTAATTGCATAGCAACCATAGCAACGCATGTATTTTCTGAAAAATCACAATTTTGCAACTGAAAACTTAAAGAGGTATAAAATGAAAACCGTAGAAGATCTGAAAAAGCTGAATCACACAGGAATAGCCCAATAATCTGAGAACATTTTAAAATTTGAATGGAGTTTCTAGGTGAAAGTATGAGGAAGCAGTTAAGTTTCAAAACCAAGCAAGTTTTAGCAGAATTGTGGAAGTTTTCCATTCATTTCAATGGGACAAATTAAAGGAAAAAAACGTAATATTTTAAAAAGTATAATAGCAGAAAATACCAAAAGTCATAGCAGGAATTAGCAAAAATAGCAGAATAGTTTAAAATTTGAATGGTGAAAATAGCACAAAAATTGTGGAAGTAGTTAATGGACGAAAAACGTACGGAAGCAACTTGAAGAATAATAATAAAGAACTAGAAAATTTGCATTTCCTGCGAAAATGCTGTGTGGATGCCTTAACGCTGAAGCTGTCTGCTGAAAAGATGAAAAAGATGAAAAGTTGCAAAAAGTTGTATGGTGGTGAAAAAAAAAAAATGTCGTACTGAGTAGGAATCGAACCTGGCCTTTCTGAGCTCAAGGCAGCAACTCTCCTCACTGACCCAAACTCATTCTCACCAAGAAGAGGTGGACAGACTGACAATTCTGTTGAAATTAGCAGAAGCGGCTGAGAATTTTGCAGAAAAGAGATGAATCAGCAGAATTTCTGCAGAAAAGAGTTTTTCCTGAAAACAGCTGAGATTTGTGCTAATAAGAGGTGAAAAGGCTGAAAATTTTGCAGAAGAGGTGAATAAGCAGAATTTGGGCTGAAAAGAGGTGAAAATTCTGCTGAAAAGAGGTCTGCAGAACTCTTTTCAGAATTCTGCTGAAAAGATGTTTTTGCTGAAAATAGCTGAAAAAGCTAGAATTCGTGCTGAAAAGTGGTGAAAAAACTGAAAATTTTGCTTAAAAGGAGTGAAAAAGCTGAAATTGAGTTAAAAAAGTTTAACTGTTAACTGAAGGAAATTTTGCCATAAGCAGGATTTGAACCCGGGCCTCCCAGTCTGAGAACGGATGCTCATCTCACTGAGCTAAAACACAGGTCAACCCGGCAAGGAAAATCAGTGAGGCCATCTATAATATGGCAGAAATGGGCAAAAAATATTGCAAAACAAATTCAATATCTCAAAAAGTATAGAAGTTATGAGCACCAAAAGTCATAGCCGGAAAGAGCAGAAAGAGCAGAATTTTTAAAGATTTGAACGGTGAAAATCGGATAAAACCTGTGGGAGTAGTTAAGTGCCAAAAAACGTACGGAAGCAACTAGTAAATAGTGGAATAAAGAATAAAGAGAAACAGGAACTCAATAGTGTGGATGCCTCAGGCATCCACACAATAAAGAGAAACAGGAACTCAATTGTGTGGAAGCCCTTTAGGGCATCCACACAATAAAGAGAAACAGGAACTCAATAGTGTGGAAGCCCTTTAGGGCATCCACACAATTTGCATTTCCTGCGAAAATGCTGTGTGGATGCTGGAACGCTGAAGCTGTCTGCTGAAAAGCTGAAAACAATGAAAAGTTGCAAAAAGTTGTATGGTGGTTGGAAAAAAAAGGTCACCCTGAGCAGGATTTGAACCTGGCCCTCCTAGTCTAATGGCAGCTACTCATTTCCCTGAGCCAAAGTCATTCTTACGAAGACGAGGCAGAGAGACGGACAATTCTGCTGAAATTAGCAGACGCTGCTGAAAATTGTGCTGATGAGAGGTGAAAAGGCTGAAAATTTTGCAGAAAAGAGGTGAATCAGCAGAATTTCTGCAGAAAAGAGGCAAAGAAGCAGAAACTTGCACTGAAAAGAGATGAATCAGCAGAGATTCTGCTGAAAAGAGGTTTTTTTTCTGAAAAAGGCCAAAAAAGCTGGAATTTGTGCTGAAAAGGGGTGAAGAACCTAAAGTATACCAAATCAAAGTATTTGTGCCAAAACATTGTGTTTCTGCCATATTGTGGTACTACTACATTACAACATGAATACGGATTAAAGATGAAAGATACTGGCAACAAATTCCTCCACTACAAACCAGTCTGATACCACTTCTTTGCAGTGTTCACATTTTCACATTTAGTAAGGCACTACCCAAAAGGCGCCACAAGAGGGCACTCCAACACAAGAGATGACCTATGTACACTGATGCACTTAGTAACAGTCAGCCTCCTACTTTGCCACTACGTAATACAGCGGAAATACAGTAGCAGAAATACAATGTTTTTGCAGAAACACTGTAATTTCACTCAAATACTATGAAATAGCAGTAATACTATGATTTGGCAGAAATACTATGTTTCAGTACAAATACTATGACAAAGCAGAAATATTATGACTTAGAAGTAATACTATAACAAAAGGGATTCCTCAAAATACTATGAAATTGCATTAATTCTATGATTTGGCAGAAATACTGTACTTCGTACAAATACAATGCTTTGGTAAAAAATACTATATTTTGATTTGAACTCTATGATTTGAAAAAGATGAAAGCATTGAAAAAGGTGAAAAGGCTGAAAATTTTGCAGAAAAGAGATGAATCAGCTGAATTTCTGCAGAAAAGAGGCAAAGAAGCAGAATGTTGCGCTGAAAAGAGGTGAATGAGCAGAATTTCTGCTGAAAAGAAGCAGAATTTCTGCTGAAAAGAGGCAGAAGGTTCTGTATGTAGAAAAAGAAACACGATGAACCATGTGTGAAATAAATAAAGAAATGAAATAAAAGAACAACCTGATTCTGCTCAAATTCACCAATCAGAGCTACTGCCTCTGTGTGCTTCATTAGGCTGGGTACTTGTATGTATTTCGGTCTATATTACAAAAGCTGCTAAAATGATAAAACTTTGCAGAATTGTGATAAATGATCAATATAAATGACAGGTCTGTGATAGTGTTTAAATTTGTAATGAAAAAAAAATGTTGAAGCAAGGTGGGATTGAACCCACGACGTTTGAGCTGCAGAGCTGTGTCATTACTGATTGCGCCACCTGGCAAGGGGGCGGGCGGCTGAAAAACAAATAGATCAGCAATCAGAAATAGATCGCGGTGAGAGGCGAAAAGCGCCGTTTTTTGGAGTTACAAAACGTCGTGTAACTCAAAAACTAGGAGGGCTAGCAGAATAATTCTTGTACTGGGTGAATCAGCGGACTTTGGTGTATTTTGACTGCGATTTTCATAGCTCTTTGTACCTCCGTCGCGGAGATATGACGAGAGAAGAAACGGCTTCATTTTCAGAGTGTGAGAACTGAGAGGAGGACAGATTTCCACCCCTCAAACAAACGTAATTTATGGCTCAACGGTAAGATGAATGTAAAAACTGATTCCACTGTGAGTGTCAGGAGTGTCTGAAGATATATTGGCACAAGCCTCATGTCCTAACTTTGCTTTGTTAAGGAGATATGGCGATTTTAAAATGCCTCCCGTTACAGAATTTCAGCTCTGAATTTCAAAACCTCCCCATACACTTTGAATGGGAAGTAACCAGACTATGTGTCCCTTCGAGGCAAATTGCGAAAAAACGGTAAATCTCACAATAAAGATAGTGACATTGTCTGAAAGCCAGCAAAAATATCTACGTTTTGATGTATAATTTGTGGGGGTTGAGTGGAAATTGAGCGAGTAGCAAGAAGTTGTTCGGACATGAAGAGAAAATTCAGAAAAGACCAGCACACACTCTGAGTTAATTGCATAGCAACCATAGCAACGCATGTATTTTCTGAAAAATCACAATTTTGCAACTGAAAACTTAAAGAGAGATAAGATTAAAACGGTAGAAGGTCTGAAAAAGCTGAATCAGACAGGAATAGCCCAATAATCTGAGAACATTTTAAAGTTTGAATGGAGTTTCTAGGTGAAAGTATGAGGAAGCAGTTAAGTTTCAAAACCAAGCAAGTTTTAGCAGAATTGTGGAAGTTTTCCATTGATTTCAATGGGACAAATTAAAGGAAAAAAGTGTAATATTTTAAAAAGTATAATAGTAATAAACACCAAAAGTCATAGCAGGAATTAGCAGAAAGAGCAGAACAGTTTAGAGTTTGAACTGAGAAAATCGGCTGAAAACTGAGGGAGTAGTTAAGTGCCGAAAAAAGTGGAAGCAACCAGAATAAAGTAAAGATAAAGAACTAGAAAATTTGCATTTCCTGCGAAAATGCTGTGTGGATGCTGGAACGCTGAAGCTGTCTGCTGAAAAGCTGAAAAGTTCCAAAAAGTTGCATGGTGGTGGAAAAAAAAAAAGTTGTCCTGAGCAGGATTTGAACCTGGCCCTCCTAGTGCAAAGGCAGCTACTCATCTTACCGAGCTAAACACATTCACACAAAGAAGAGGTGGAGAGACTGATAATGCCGCTGAAATGAGCAGAAGCGGCTTAGCATTGTGCTGATGAGAGGTGAAAAGGCTGACAATTTTGCAGAAAAGAGGTGAATCAGCAGAGTTTCTGGTGAAAATAATTTTTTTTTCTGAAAACAGCCAAAAAAACCTGGAATTTGTGCTGAAAAGGGTTGAGAAAAATGAAAATTTTGCTAAAAAGTGGCGAGGAAGCTAAAGTTTACCAAATCAAAGTATTTGTGCCAAAACAGAGTATTTCTGCCATATTGTGGTATTTGTGCCACAAAAGTTACTACATTACAACATGAATACGGATTAAAGATGAAAGAAACTGGCAACAAATTCCTCCACTACAAACCAGTCTGATACCACTACTTTGCAGTGTTCACGTTTACTAAGGTCTTGATGCATTCTCAATCATCCAGGAAAGTAAATCTCCAAAAGTTGAATCTGTTCATCTGGACGTAGCGTTTTGTGGGAGAAACGTTTCGTCACTCATCCAAGTGACTTCTTCAGTCTCAAAAAAAAAAAAACTGGTCCACCCCAAGGATCAGGTCCCCCGACACAAACAGAGTAACATAGTGTACGCGGTTAAGTGCCAGGAGGATTGCCAGGATTTATACATCGGGGAAACCAAACAACCTCTAGCGAAGCGGATGGCACAACACAGAAGAGCAACCTCATCAGGCCAGGACTCTGCAGTTTATTTACACCTACAGGCCAGTGGACACTCTTTCAACGATGAGGATGTACACATCCTGGACAGGGAGGAACGCTGGTTTGAGCGCGGAGTCAAGGAGGCCATTTACGTGAAGAGGGAAAGACCATCTCTGAATCGAGGAGGGGGCCTAAGGGTACATCTTTCGCCATCCTACAACGCTGTGATTGCAGCCATTCCCCAACTCTCTGTGAATGGTACTCATGGCCATTGATCAGTGTTCTTTGATCAGTGGGTTTTGGTCATTGATTGTTGATCAATGGTCATGGGAATTTGCATAATTATGATTAAGGAACTGACCTCACAGCCCATTGTTCCTTCAGTGGGCTGGTTTCAGTCATTATGCAAATGTACTGTTTATAAGGTTTGGGGAAACCTGCAGTCAGCTGAGACTGAAGAAGTCACTTGGATGAGTGACGAAACGTTTCTCCCACAAAACGCTACGTCCAGATGAACAGATTCAACTTTTGGACACGTTTACTAGGGCACTACCCAAAAGGCGCCACAAGAGGGCACTCCAACACAAGAGATGACCTATGTACACTGATGCACTTAGTAACAGTCAGCCTCCTACTTTGCCACTACGTAATACAGCGGAAATACAGTAGCAGAAATACAATGTTTTTGCAGAAACACTGTAATTTCACTCAAATACTATGAAATAGCAGTAATACTATGATTTGGCAGAAATACTATGTTTCAGTACAAATACTATGAAATTGCAGTAATTCTGTGATTTGGCAGAAATACTGTACTCCGTACAAATACAATGCTTTGGTAAAAATATTATATTTTGATTTTAACTCTATGATTTGAAAAAGATGAAAGCATTGAAAAAGGCGAAAAGGCTGAAATGAGCAGAAAAGAGATGAATCAGCAGAATTTCTGCAGAAAAGAGGCAAAGAAGCAGAATGTCGCGCTGAAAAGAGGTGAATGAGCAGAATTTCTGCTGAAAAGAGACAGAATTTCTGCTGAAAAGAGGCAGAAGGTTCTGTATGTAGAAAAAGAAACACGATGAACCATGTGTGAAATAAATAAAGAAATGAAATGAAAGAACAACCTGATTCTGCTCAAATTCACCAATCAGAGCTACTGCCTCTGTCTGCTTGATTAGGCTGGGTACTTGTATGTATTTCGGTCTATATTACAAAAGCTGCTAAAATGATAAAACTTTGCAGAATTGTGATAAATGATCAATATAAATGACAGGTCTGTGATAGTGTTTAAATTTGTAATGAAAAAAAAATGTTGAAGCAAGGTGGGATTGAACCCACGACGTTTGAGCTGCAGAGCTGTGTCATTACTGATTGCGCCACCTGGCAAGGGGGCGGGCGGCTGAAAAACAAATAGATCAGCAATCAGAAATAGATCGCGGTGAGAGGCGAAAAGCGCCGTTTTTTGGAGTTACAAAACGTCGTGTAACTCAAAAACTAGGAGGGCTAGCAGAATAATTCTTGTACTGGGTGAATCAGCGGACTTTGGTGTATTTTGACTGCGATTTTCATAGCTCTTTGTACCTCCGTCGCGGAGATATGACGAGAGAAGAAACGGCTTCATTTTCAGAGTGTGAGAACTGAGAGGAGGACAGATTTCCACCCCTCAAACAAAGATAATTTATGGCTCAACGGTAAGATGAATGTAAAAACTGATTCCACTGTGAGTGTCAGGAGTGTCTGAAGATATATTGGCACAAGCCTCATGTCCTAACTTTGCTTTGTTAAGGAGATATGGCGATTTTAAAATGCCTCCCGTTACAGAATTTCAGCTCTGAATTTCAAAACCTCCCCATACACTTTGAATGGGAAGTAACCAGACTATGTGTCCCTTCGAGGCAAATTGCGAAAAAACGGTAAATCTCACAATAAAGATAGTGACATTGTCTGAAAGCCAGCAAAAATATCTACGTTTTGATGTATAATTTGTGGGGGTTGAGTGGAAATTGAGCGAGTAGCAAGAAGTTGTTCGGACATGAAGAGAAAATTCAGAAAAGACCAGCACACACTCTGAGTTAATTGCATAGCAACCATAGCAACGCATGTATTTTCTGAAAAATCACAATTTTGCAACTGAAAACTTAAAGAGAGATAAGATTAAAACGGTAGAAGGTCTGAAAAAGCTGAATCAGACAGGAATAGCCCAATAATCTGAGAACATTTTAAAGTTTGAATGGAGTTTCTAGGTGAAAGTATGAGGAAGCAGTTAAGTTTCAAAACCAAGCAAGTTTTAGCAGAATTGTGGAAGTTTTCCATTGATTTCAATGGGACAAATTAAAGGAAAAAAGTGTAATATTTTAAAAAGTATAATAGTAATAAACACCAAAAGTCATAGCAGGAATTAGCAGAAAGAGCAGAACAGTTTAGAGTTTGAACTGAGAAAATCGGCTGAAAACTGAGGGAGTAGTTAAGTGCCGAAAAAAGTGGAAGCAACCAGAATAAAGTAAAGATAAAGAACTAGAAAATTTGCATTTCCTGCGAAAATGCTGTGTGGATGCTGGAACGCTGAAGCTGTCTGCTGAAAAGCTGAAAAGTTCCAAAAAGTTGCATGGTGGTGGAAAAAAAAAAAGTTGTCCTGAGCAGGATTTGAACCTGGCCCTCCTAGTGCAAAGGCAGCTACTCATCTTACCGAGCTAAACACATTCACACAAAGAAGAGGTGGAGAGACTGATAATGCCGCTGAAATGAGCAGAAGCGGCTTAGCATTGTGCTGATGAGAGGTGAAAAGGCTGACAATTTTGCAGAAAAGAGGTGAATCAGCAGAGTTTCTGGTGAAAATAATTTTTTTTTCTGAAAACAGCCAAAAAAACCTGGAATTTGTGCTGAAAAGGGTTGAGAAAAATGAAAATTTTGCTAAAAAGTGGCGAGGAAGCTAAAGTTTACCAAATCAAAGTATTTGTGCCAAAACAGAGTATTTCTGCCATATTGTGGTATTTGTGCCACAAAAGTTACTACATTACAACATGAATACGGATTAAAGATGAAAGAAACTGGCAACAAATTCCTCCACTACAAACCAGTCTGATACCACTACTTTGCAGTGTTCACGTTTACTAAGGTCTTGATGCATTCTCAATCATCCAGGAAAGTAAATCTCCAAAAGTTGAATCTGTTCATCTGGACGTAGCGTTTTGTGGGAGAAACGTTTCGTCACTCATCCAAGTGACTTCTTCAGTCTCAAAAAAAAAAAAACTGGTCCACCCCAAGGATCAGGTCCCCCGACACAAACAGAGTAACATAGTGTACGCGGTTAAGTGCCAGGAGGATTGCCAGGATTTATACATCGGGGAAACCAAACAACCTCTAGCGAAGCGGATGGCACAACACAGAAGAGCAACCTCATCAGGCCAGGACTCTGCAGTTTATTTACACCTACAGGCCAGTGGACACTCTTTCAACGATGAGGATGTACACATCCTGGACAGGGAGGAACGCTGGTTTGAGCGCGGAGTCAAGGAGGCCATTTACGTGAAGAGGGAAAGACCATCTCTGAATCGAGGAGGGGGCCTAAGGGTACATCTTTCGCCATCCTACAACGCTGTGATTGCAGCCATTCCCCAACTCTCTGTGAATGGTACTCATGGCCATTGATCAGTGTTCTTTGATCAGTGGGTTTTGGTCATTGATTGTTGATCAATGGTCATGGGAATTTGCATAATTATGATTAAGGAACTGACCTCACAGCCCATTGTTCCTTCAGTGGGCTGGTTTCAGTCATTATGCAAATGTACTGTTTATAAGGTTTGGGGAAACCTGCAGTCAGCTGAGACTGAAGAAGTCACTTGGATGAGTGACGAAACGTTTCTCCCACAAAACGCTACGTCCAGATGAACAGATTCAACTTTTGGACACGTTTACTAGGGCACTACCCAAAAGGCGCCACAAGAGGGCACTCCAACACAAGAGATGACCTATGTACACTGATGCACTTAGTAACAGTCAGCCTCCTACTTTGCCACTACGTAATACAGCGGAAATACAGTAGCAGAAATACAATGTTTTTGCAGAAACACTGTAATTTCACTCAAATACTATGAAATAGCAGTAATACTATGATTTGGCAGAAATACTATGTTTCAGTACAAATACTATGAAATTGCAGTAATTCTGTGATTTGGCAGAAATACTGTACTCCGTACAAATACAATGCTTTGGTAAAAATATTATATTTTGATTTTAACTCTATGATTTGAAAAAGATGAAAGCATTGAAAAAGGCGAAAAGGCTGAAATGAGCAGAAAAGAGATGAATCAGCAGAATTTCTGCAGAAAAGAGGCAAAGAAGCAGAATGTCTCGCTGAAAAGAGGTGAATGAGCAGAATTTCTGCTGAAAAGAGACAGAATTTCTGCTGAAAAGAGGCAGAAGGTTCTGTATGTAGAAAAAGAAACACGATGAACCATGTGTGAAATAAATAAAGAAATGAAATGAAAGAACAACCTGATTCTGCTCAAATTCACCAATCAGAGCTACTGCCTCTGTCTGCTTGATTAGGCTGGGTACTT
The DNA here is from genome assembly GCF_036321145.2 of Pelmatolapia mariae. NCBI lineage: Eukaryota > Metazoa > Chordata > Actinopteri > Cichliformes > Cichlidae > Pelmatolapia > Pelmatolapia mariae. The sequence continues at coordinate 31,030,434 of NC_086229.1, forward strand.
GTATGTATTTCGGTCCATATTAGAAAAGCTGCTAAAATTATAAAACTTTGCAGAATTGTAATAAATGATCAATATAAATTACAGGTCTGTGATAGTGTATAAATTTGTAGTGAAAAAACAAATTTTGACCAAGGTGGGATTGAACCGACGACCTTTGAGCTGAAGAACCGTGTCATTACTGATTGCGCCACCTGGGAAGGGAGCAGGCGGCTGAAAAACAAAGACATGAGCAGTCAGAAAATAGATCGCGGTGAGCGGCGAAAAGCGCCGTTTTTTGGAGTTACAAAACGTCGTGTAACTCAAAAACTAGGAGGGCTAGCAGAATAATTCTTGTACTGGGTGAATCAGCGGACTTTGGTGTATTTTGACTGCGATTCTCATAGCTCTTTGTACCTCCGTCGCGGAGATATGACGAGAGAAGAAACGGCTTCATTTTCAGAGTGTGAGAACTGAGAGGAGGACAGATTTCCACCCCTCAAACAAACGTAATTTATGGCTCAACGGTAAGATGAATGAAAAAACTGCTTCCACTGTGAGTGTCAGGAGTGTCTGAAGATATATTGGCACAAGCCTCATGTCCTAACTTTGCTTTGTTAAGGAGATATGGCGATTTTAAAATGCCTCCCGTTACAGAATTTCAGCTGTGAATTTCAAAACCTCCCTATTGACTTTGAATGGGAAGTAACCAGAACATGTGTCACTTCGAGGCAAATTGCGAAAAAACGGTAAATCTCACAATAAAGATAGTAACATTGTCTGAAAGCCAGCAAAAATACCTACGTTTTGATGTATAATTTGTGGGGGTTGAGTGGAAATTGAGCGAGTAGCAAGAAGTTGTTCGGACATGAAGAGAAAATTCAGAACAGACCAGCACTCACTCTGAGTTAATTGCATAGCAACCATAGCAACGCATGTATTTTCTGAAAAATCACAATTTTGGAACTGAAAACTTAAAGAGGTATAAAATTAAAACGGTAGAAGATCTGGAAAAGCTGAATCAGACAGGAATAGCCCAATAATCTGAGAACATTTTAAAGTTTGAATGGAGTTTCTAGGTGAAAGTATGAGGAAGCAGTTAAGTTTCAAAACCAAGCAAGTTTTAGCAGAATTGTGGAAGTTTTCCATTCATTTCAATGGGACAAATTAAAGGAAAAAAGTGTAATATTTTAAAAAGTATAATAGTAATAAACACCAAAAGTCATAGCAGTCGTTAGCAGAAAGAGCAGAACAGTTTAGAGTTTGAACTGAGAAAATCGGCTGAAAACTGAGGGAGTAGTTAAGTGCCGAAAAACGTACGGAAGCAACTTTAAGAATATTAAAGAATAAAGAGAAACAGGAACTCAATAGTGTGGATGCCTTTGAAGGCATCCACACAATAAAGAGAAACAGGAACTCAATAGTGTGGATGCCTTTGAAGGCATCCACACAACTAGAAAAATTTGCATTTCCTGCGAAAATGCAGTGTGGATGCTGTAATGCTGAAGCTTTCTGCTAAAAATAGGTGAAAAAGTTGAAAAGTTGCAGAAATTGTAAAAACTTTGCAGAAGCAAAGGAACTTTGCTAAAATGCAGTAACTTAGCAGAACTGCAATATCTTAGAGGAAAAATAATACTTGGCAGAAGTACAATAGCATAGCAGAACTTAGCAGAAACATTGTAACTTACCAGAAACACGATAACTTCTCAAAAATACAAGAATTTAGGAGAAATAGTATAAGATAACAGAAAGAATATATTTAGCCAAACATTCTTAAACATTACAGAAATACTATGATTTAGAAAAACAGTACAACATAGCAGAAATGCTGTGATTTACCAGAGACACTGTAATATACTATGAATATTGTAATTTTAAATAAATACTATGTTTTAGCAAAAATACTCCAGTTTAGCACAAATATTATAACATAGCAGAAATACTACTCTATAGCAGAAATGCTATATTCAGAAAGAAAAATATAATATAGTAGAAATACTATGATTTATTAGAAAAGCTGTATTTAGCACAAATCTTATAAAATAGCAGAAAAAGTATGATTTAGCAGAAATGCTGTATTTAGCACAAATCTCATAAAAAAAGCAGAAATAGTACAATTTAGCAGAAATGCATAATTTCGCACAAATCTCATAAAAAAGCAGAAAAAGTATGATTTAGCAGAAATGCTGTATTTAGCACAAATCTCTTAAAAAATCAGAAATAGTATGATTTAGCAGAAATGCTGTATTTAGCACAAATGCTGAAAAGCAGCAGCAATGCTATGACTTAGCACAATAGTAATAACTTAAATAGAAAAATTGGAAAAGCAAAATGGACAGCTGAAAAAATCCTGAACATGCTAAGGGTCCCTTAAATGTAATTGTGAAACGAAAAATAATCAGCAAAAAAAGTATAACAGTCACACAATCACAAATATGTACACATATGGAAACACACATGCACAGAGAGACACACACAGGATCAAATTCAGTCAACCAGTCTAAATATATTGAATTTAAATCATACAATAAGATGCTGCCATAAAAAGTCTCTCTCTCTCTCTCTCTGTGTCACACACACACACACACACACACACAGGGAGAGAACAGCACGTTTGTAGGTCATTCAAGCAGCCTGGGAGCTGCTAAATTTGAATCCACCAATCAGAGAGGCTGTGCACTTTTCCCGCCAAAACAGGTGCACCTGTTTTTACACACACGCAGCACAGAGACAGGATCTGTGCTGTCTATTTTTCATAGTCAGGATTCCCCTCAAACAAATGGCTATAATTTCCTAACCGTAGGGGCTAGAACAGTCATTCTTACACCGTTTTGTTCAGAAGACATGGGGGAATCTTGAAATGTTGACCATTTAAAATACAAATATGACATATTAAAGATATATGACATAGATGATTGGTTGGCTTAGAAGCCATGAATGCCCCAATATGCAAATTTGAATGTGCCAGGGCTCAGATATGATTGGCTGTCTTAGAAGCCATGAAGGCCCCAATATGCAAATTTGAATGTGCCAGGGCTCAGATATGATTGGTTGTCTTAGAAGCCATGAATGCCCCAATATGCAAATTTGAATGTGCCAGGGCTCAGATATGATTGGCTGGCTGGGAAGCCGTCCAGGTCCTGATAGGTAAGTTTGAATATTACAGTCAGTCCTTAGAGGACTGACTCCCTGGGGACCTGGCAGAAATATATAGAAATACAATGATTACCCAGAAATACTGCATTTAGTAGAAATACTATGTGTTAGCACAAATACTATAAAATGGCAGAAATACTATAATTAAGCAGAAATATTATATTAAGTACAAATCCTATAAAATAGCAGAAATAGTATGATTTAGCACAAATGCTGCATTTAGCACAAATACTGTAAATCAGCAGAAATGCTATGACTTAGCACTATAGTAATAAGTTAAATAGAAAAATTGGAAAAGCAAAATGGACAGCTAAAAAAATCCTGAACATACTAAGGGTCCCTCAAATGTAATTGTTAAATGAAAAAAGAATCAGCAAAAAAAAGTATAACAGTCACACAATCACAAATATGAACACATATGGAAACACACAAGCACAGAGAGACACACAGGATCAAATTCAGTCAACCAGTCTAAATATATTGAATTTGAATCATACAATAAGATGCTCCCATAAAAAGTCTCTCTCTCTCTCTCTCTCTCTCTCTCTGTGTCACACACACACACACACACACACACAGGGAGAGAAAATCCAGTTTCTAGGTCAGTCAAGCAGCCTGGGAGCTGCCAAATTTGAATCCACCAATCAGAGAGGCTGTGTACTTTTTCCCGCCAAAACAGGTGCACCTCTTTTTACACACACGCAGCACAGAGACAGGATTTCTGCAGTCTATTTCTCATAGTCAGGACTCCCCTCAAACAAATGGCTATAATTTTCTAACCGTAGGGGCTAGAACAGTCATTCTTACACCGTTTTGTTCAGAAGAGATGGGGGAATCTTCAAGTGTTGACAATTTATCATTAAAATATGAATTATTAAAGATATTTGACTTGCAATGCACCATAACTGAGTAGAGGCGAAGAGAAAACTGCCTTGACTCACCCTCAAACAACGCTTTCTAACTCTAAATCTATTTGGAGTATTGATATCATTCTTTCACCGTAAGAGACAGCAGGCTTTGGTGAACAGTCATGGAAATTTTCAGGTCTCTGTGGAAATCCAAAAAAAAGATATGACGAGAGAAAAAAGTGCCTCATTTCCAGAGTTTGAAATCTGAAGAAATCTGAGCGAAGGACGAATTTCCTACCCTCAAACAAGTGTAACTCATCTCAGAACGGTAATAGGTGAGAAAAAAATTCTTGAATTGTGAGCGTCAGGAGTGTCTGAAGATATACTGGGACAAGCCTCATGTTTTAACTTCCCTTCGTTAAGGAGATATGACGATTCGAATATGCCTCTCATGACAGAAATCAAGCGGTGATTTTGAACAAACTCTCCATTGACTTTGTATTGAGACTTTTCCAACCTTGTGTTGGTCTGAGGAGATTTGCCAAAATTCTATAAATCCCACAACAATGATAGTGCCATTTTCTGAAAGCCAGCAAAAATCAATCAATCAATCAATCAATCAATCAATCAATCAAGGCTTTATTCGTCACATGCAGGGGGGCCCTGCAGTGAAATGGGACCCCCCCCCGACTTTACATAGACACACAGACATCACATGGGGATACAAGTCGGAGATTGGTAGCATTGGAGAGAAAAAATACCTACGTTTTGATGTATAATTTGTGTGGGTTGAGTGAAAATTGAGCGAGTAGCAAGAAGTTGTTCGGACATGAAGAGAAGACTGCAAAACTTACAGTGGCTCACTGAAAGCCAAGTGCATAGCAACCATAACAACGCATGTATTTTGTGAAAAATCACAAAAATGAAACTCAAAACTAAAAGAGGGATAAGATGAAAATGGTAACAGATATGAAAAAGCTGAATCATACAAGAATAGCAGAAAGATTTGTGAACATTTTAAAGTTTGAATGGTTGTTCTAGGTGAAAGTATGAAGAAGTAGTTAAGTTTCAAAAACAAGCAATTTTTAGCAGAATTTTGGAAGTTTTCCATTCATTTCAATGGGACAAATTAAAGGAAAAAAGCTTAATATTTTAAAAAGTATAATAGCAAAAAATACCAAAAGTCATAGCCGGAAAGAGCAAAAATAGCAGAATAGTTGAAAATTTGAACGGTGAAAATAGCACAAAAATTGTGGAAGTAGTTAAACAGCAAAAAACGTACGGAAGCAACTTGAAGAATAATAATAATAATAAAGAATAAAGAGAAACAGGAACTCAATAGTGTGGATGCATAAAGCATCCACACAACTAGAAAAATTTGCATTTCCTGCGAAAATGCAGTGTGGATGCTGTAAAGCTGAAGCTGTCTGCTGAAAATAGTTGAAAATAGCTGAAGAAGCTGAAGAAATCAAAGTCAGTGTTTAAAAAGTTGTTGAAATTTTAATAACTTTGCAGAACAACATCAAGTTAACAAAAATGTAATAACTTAGCAGAAATGCAATAACTTAGAAGAAACATAACAATTCAGCAGAAATGTTGTAGTTTACCAGAAGCTACAACTTAGCAGAAATGTAATAATTTAGTACAAAATTAATAACTTGGCAGAAATATTTCAACTTACCAGAACTGCTATAATTTTGCAGAAATGTAATTATTAGGAAAAAACTGTAAACAGATAACAGCTGAAAACGATGAAGTAACCTCAAAGTTACTTGTTTAACTGTGAAAAATGACCAGAAAGATTAGAAAAGGAAAAAAAACAGTTCAATTCAATTTATATAGCGCCAAATCACAACAAAAGTCGCCTTAAGGCGCTTCATAGATACAGAGAAAAACCCAACAATCATATGACCCCCTATGAGCAAGCACTTTGACGACAGTGGGAAGGAAAAACTCCCTTTTAACAGGAAGAAACCTCCAGCAGAACCAGGCTCAGGGAGGGGCGGCCATCTGCTGCGACCGATTGGGGTGAGAGAAGGAAGACAGGAATACCAGCCAGCAGATAAACTGATGTGAAAAAAAACCATGGCAAAATTGCAGAATTTACACAGTTGGTGAAATGTAAAAATGGCAACAAAAAAACCCCAAACAAACAAACAAAAAAAACCCACAAACAACATTTACGTAATAAATGCACAAGATGATTTGATGATAAATATGGTACCAACCTACAAAATACTGTCGAAATGAAGTCCACATTGTGATATATTTGAGGTGTGGAGAGTCACACAGCTGAACAATCGATGTGCATATTTAAAGAAACAAGGATCAAATAAAGAACATTGTTGTGGAATAAATTACAGTGAAAAATAATCACTGCTTTGCGTTAGAGAGTGACTTATGATGAGGTATTAATCGGGTTAACTTTACCTCTAACAGCTTTTCACATACTGCTGTGACCAGGATGAAATCCATCATAAAGTAACTGTAAACAGTAGAACCATTAGCATGAATGTTATGGTTCTACTCTGATCAAAACTCAAGTCAGCTGTGTGACCTGATATAAAATGATAAAGAGGAACACATATAAATGACCTTTATGAACGTTTCAAAATGACTTTATATGTCTGACCCATTATCTATATATATTAGAGCAGAAGTGGAAAACCACTGTTAGACCTACTCTATACTAATGTAGTTACTGACACCCCATACTAAGGCAGGATTCATACAAACACACATTATTTATTCTCTTAAACATTTTCTTTTTTCACATTTTGAGATTGTGTAATTTCTATAAAGAATATGTGTAATGGTTCAATAGATATAGTTATTTAAATGTCCATAATAATCACATGATCATTTTTGTACATCCTAGAATTCAAGATTTAGAGCTGTGTGTTTGTATGAATTCAGCTTGCTATACTTATAGACTTAAATATATTAATCCACTATTTACCCAAACAAATTACATTGTTTGGGTAAATAGATTGGGTTTGTCCTACAAAATAATTATTCAACAATAAAAAAAACCCACAAAAAACATCTGCACATTAATCCAGAGTTCAGTTTCATATATCTGATATTGTTTGTTAAATCTGGTGACACAAACACAGTCAAAAATTCCTGGCTAGTGTGACATGTGGTCCTTTTTGCCTTTGACCAATGATATGCTGGTTACTTGGACCAGTTTAGTATTTGCTGTCACAGAGGAATGTTAACCATAAATCCAAAAGACAAAACTGAAAAAAATATGTTAATTGCAAACATGTTTTTGCTTAGTAAAAGGACTGAAATTACATTGAAACTGTCACATTAAAGCCTCATTGTAAATATCATCACAAACACATGTTTTACACAGAGCTAACAAAGCTCCACCACATCCAATCACTGCATATAAATGTAAAAGAAAACAAACAAAAAAATAGAAAAATTAACACAAGGGAAGACTTTTGATTTAATAACTAAGCTTAAAATAAGTGTTACCTTTGAATATTTGTGGGAAAAATCTGATACTACCCCAAGAATTCAAAGCCACACTGGAAACGATGACAGGCTTGCAGCCCTCTGTCTTCCTGGAGTGAGGTGCCTGATCAGTAGCAGTGAGTTGACAGAAGTCGGTGTCTGTAAGAGTGGTCAAACACTGATACTCTGTCCACTTGCGTAGAGTCTAAGAAGCTGGAATGCAGGCACACTGTACGAGCTTGTTCTAAAAAATACAGAAAAAGGAACATTTTATTTGTGTTAAGGCCTAAAAACTACAAATAAGTTATAAAATGGACAATTTTGAAATACCTTATAGGTGCTGCAGGCCACATAACCAGAATCCAGAGCAATCTCACACTCACATGATGGTGAGGAAAGACTTGAGCTCTGCAATGAGGTTTGAATGTCTCAGTTGGGACACTGAAGAACTTAGAAGACAGCAATACCTGCACAGAGAGACAGAGTAGAAAAAGCATAGATTTGTAATCCATAATGTGAATTAAAACTCAAAAAGTGTCAACAAGTATAATCATTTGAGTGTGTAATTCTTTATGCATTAAACAGGATTAAAATTAATTAAATGAATTAAAAGCAATGACATTTTTATCAAAGATAAAGAATCATACCTCTCTCTGCTCTGAGGATCACTGAGCATCTCTGACAGGAAATACAGTTTCCTCAGTATCTGTCATCACTGATGGTCTCAGATGTGTAGTGTGGCAGCATGATGATGGTCTCCAGATCAGGCAGGAGGTCAGGTGATGGGTGTGTCATCTTCTCCATTGAAGACACACTGGTAAGGCAGTTCATAAAACAGCAGTCTCCTTGTGGCATGTAGTTATCTGTGCAGTCCAGCACTGATGGATCAGGTTTGGCTCAGCAGTTCATGAAGATGGTGTTAAGATGTTGTTGTTTCAGCTGAGGATGGTGAAGCTTGAAGGTTTTCCCACAAAGGAAACAGGACTGTGTGTGCCCTGTCTGAAAAAATACATCTACAAAACATAAAGTGCTTTTAACACCACCCACCCACCCATCTCAGCCCCCAAGTGTCTATGTAATGCTGGTATGGGGTGTCAGTTACTAAATCTAATTAGTGAATCAGAAAGCGGGGGCTACACCTAAAGCCCCCGCTTTCTGATGTCTTTGTTTATTAGCAGCTTTTTCCAGCTGCTCAGAGAATTCTGACTTGGCCTTTATCCACCCAAACCCAAACCCACCCGGATAAAGGCCAAGTCAGAAAATGGATGCAGAAACTTTCCATGTACTTCTAAATCAGATTTAATATATATTCTGTAAGCTGTAAAAATGTTTTTCTCTACATAATGTATCATTATAGACATCTCTGGTAGCCTAAAGATAGTTTAAAACTTTTAATATTTTTTTACCTGTAAAACATGATTAGCAAAAACTCATTCATCCCAAAAACATTTGATTCTACAAAATTCACTATAATCAAGAAAATATAATTGTCTGTTACTATTCATGTGACCCATAATAAATACCTGCATTTATCTGGGATTTATTTATTTACTATTTCATATTTGAAAGCCCTTTGAGGGGAAGCTCTCGTTTGTTGAGATACATACGCCAGAGTAAAAAAAGTATCCAAAAAGGAGATGACAATTAACATCCATGAAAAAATGCATTAGTAGATTTAGTCATTTAAAACATGAGAATAAAAAATAAATGATGTCCGTTTAATACTTTTTGCAGCATATTTCAGATCTGAGGTGCATGATAACAGAAGGCAGATCTCCCGACTCTGCATGAAGTACAGCCATGATTTGGTGAAATGATTAATAACACTGCAATAAGAAAGGGTCTTCTTACAGACAGAGTAGGGAAGACAATATGAAGAAATAAGATTTTTCAATGAAAAATCTTTTTCATGCTCTACAATCAGTAAACTCTGTAGCAAACATGATCTGTAATTGTTTCAAAACTCACCAGACGACTTCATGATTGGCTGGAGGACAGGACACAAAACACAGGGTTGTGGTAACTGTAATATGTCCTCAGAACACCTGAATGAAGATTCTGCTGTGGCTGAGAAATAAAAATGAGGTCAAGCAGGGTGTTCTTGTCTGTAGTGGCAGAAGTGATCAGCTGTGAATACCCTCTCGACTGAAACTGCTCCAGAATCTGTTTTCTTCCACTCTGTAACTGGTTCTCATTAAAATCTCCACACACAATGATTGGGTGACAGTCCATTATTTCAAGTGAATCTAAAAGACTTACCAAGTTTTGCATGAACGGTGCCAAACTGTAGTCAGGAGGTCTGTACACAACCGCAATGAGCGCAGGGAATGGAGCGTGAACCTTCAACACTAAGAACTCAAGATCAGTGACATTATGCAGATACTGTTTTACCTGAACCTGAAAATGATTCCTCAAATACACAACAACTCCACCACCACTTCTGCTGACCATGTGAGGAAAGTTTGTGTAGGACACATGTCTGTTGCGTTTGAACATGGTGTAGCCGTCCAAATGAAGACTGTCTGCAACAAAGGAGCCTTGGAGGTGAGACTCTGTAAGACACAAAACATCTGCTAAACACATTTCATGATGACTCTTGATGTCACTGATGTGAGATGGCAAACCCTCCGTATTGTGATGGATCAGTGTAAGAGTGTCAGGTCTGCTGGCTGTTTCTCTGAGCTGAAGAAGAGGCATCATTTCCTCAACACTGGCTTGTCTCATGGTTTGGAGCACTGCAGTTACCTCAGGATTGGCATAAATCTTTTTCTCATCCAAGTCCTGTAAATAGAGTCCACTGAGAGACGTCACCCTGCTGAGAGCAACATAAGCCATACCCGGTTCAAAAATGTTCTTCATTGAAACTACAGCTGTCTGTGTTGTAAGACCCTGGGTTTTGTGGATTGTGCAGGCAAATGCTAGCTTTACAGGAAACTGTCTGCGTACCGCCCATTTAAACTTCAGACTCTCCTCTGATCTCTCAATGTAAACCAGATCATCAGATGCTGCATTAGCACTGCGGTTGTGTCTCATAGGCTGCCGGTTGTCCATTCTGAGCCCCAGTTTAATTATTGGTCCATCATTTTCAGATCTCACCACCTTTATCAGTATGCCAAAAGCACCATTGACCAAACCGTTTAGTGTGTCCAAGTTTCTGGTCAGCATCACTCGGGCTCCTTCAGCAACATTCAGGGTGTCGGGTAAATCATTTCTCCCACCTGTAAATGGTTTGTCTCTTCGTGTCATTCTGCCTGTACATTTATCCTTCTGGAAATCGTCTGCAGTGATGATTATAATGTTTGAATGAAGCTTCTTGAGCGTATCTGTGTTGTGGGATTCAACATTCTTGTTGGTGGCATAAATGTGTAAGACCTCAATTGGACATTCTTCTGGTGCAGTCACAGCCTGTGACAACAAATCTCTGTCGCACTGAGAAAGCTCATCTGTCTTTTCTTTGATTCTAATCCTGTTCAACATCTCTGCAAAGGCCACATCATCTTTCTGACGCATGATCTCGGTAAGAGTGATCATCTGAAAATGTTCCTGCCATAGGTCAATCTGTTCTGGATCATAAACACAGAGAGGTTTAGACTGTCGCACTGGTGGCAGCTGGTAAAAATCTCCAACAGCTAAAACTGACATTCCACCAAAAGGTCTCTGAGTGCCTTTGATTTGTTTCAGTCTTGCATCCACATAGGCAAAAAGGGGTTTTGAAACCATTGAAATCTCATCAATAACAATAATTTCAGCATTTATAAGCTCACATCTGACTTCATCCAGTTGGTTACCAAGTCCTTGAATGGGTGGTTTCAGACTCCTGGGTAGTTTCAGCAGGGAATGTAATGTAGAGCCATTGATAGAAAAAGCTGCTGTCCCAGTAAATGAAGTCAGTAAAACAGTTGGATTTGATATGTCAGCTTCTTCTGCATGAGAAGGCAATCTGCTCAGGATCTTTGATGCTTCAGAGTGAATACATTTAATCAGATGTGACTTTCCAGTTCCTGCACCACCGTTGATATAGAAGAAAAATGGATCTGGGTTCAAACCACAAACTCGCTGAATACACCAGTCTCTTATGGCATAGAACACGCAGGCCTGCTTCTGGTTCAGATTCTGATACATCACACGTACCACAGCTGGATCGACTGCAGGTTGTTCTCTGATGGCTCTGATCTCTGTTACAGCATCAGACTGACGACTGTAGTCGGGAACATTTTCCTGTTCGTTCTCATCATCAGAATGTCTCTCAGGAAGATTCTCATCACATTGCAACCTCACAACTTCAGATTCAGGAGCCAGATTACACCATTCATCAATAACAACATCCCTATTTTGTTCAAACTCTTCCAGTGCACTCTCAATATCCTCAGAGTTCTTCTCATACTTGTCTTTATTTCTCTTCACAACCCTTTTCACAGACTCACTGTGGTCTGAACATGGAAGTCGCACAAAACCTGAGTTGTAGAAGGACTGATAGGTTTGGAACCCTTGTGGTTTCAGTTCCTGCTCTGATCTGTGTGGAAGGTAAAGTCTCAACAGTCGTCCATAATATTGCTCAGGATCTTTTTCCTGTGAACAGTGGTAATATCTGATTATAGCTGGTTTATCATTCTTTCGCCTTTGTACAAATCCAAGCTGGTTAAGAAGAGGAAGCACATCTTTTCCTTCATTTGGACCACTCACCAACCGGCACAAGGCAGCAAAATCAGCCAGTGACATTTCCTCATATTCTGGTGTCTCAGGTCTGCATTTGTATTTATCACTCAAACTTGTCATCCAAATATTACAACTGTCATGTGTTGTGGTTTCCAGATAGCTCATCGGGCGACTCATTTTTACTGGGTTATCATCTGTTGGTACAAATACAACACTGCGGGAACATTTTTTCATTTTTAGGCCACAGACTCGAGTCACACACTCCTGTGCACTGATCTCTCTCTTTTTTGAATAAGCCTGCATCACAGCTCTCATTTCATCACATTCATTGACCGTGTTCTTTGCAGAGTTATCAATAACTGTCTTCAGGTATTCAGAGAGGCCAGATTCTTTCTTCGTTATATATTTACAGAGGTATTCTATACATGAATAGGCATTCAAAATTAATGAGACATCCAAATTAGAGTTCCAGGCTTCAAGCAGGTCTGGGTTGTAATTGTTGATCCAACAATCCTTTGGGTCACGTTTCAGAATCAGCGCCGTTTTCTTGTTTATGTCTTGGAGGCATTGTTCATACTCATTCATTGTCAAGTTGCATCGTGACAGAATCTGCTCTATGGTGAGAGAAGCAGCTTCAGGTTCCTTCAGCAGGTTCAACAAAGGTCTGAGTTTGGCTTTTGCAGCTTCAGTGTCTGAATCCTCATCCTGTCTCACAATCATTGTTCTTGTGGCTGGTGGTTTTGGAAACCCAAATCTACAACCAGAGTTCACACTCTTAAAGCATGTCTTTGTGTGGTTTTTGCTGTGCTTTTGTAGTTCAGCGACTTTTTTGTGCAGTTCAGGTTGTTTTTCTGGATCAGGGAGTTGAGCTGAGATGTATCTGTCCACAAAGTCACAGACAGTTTGGTCGTCATCCACATCTACTTCTACCTTTTCTCTAATCCACAGCAACATGTGTATATGCGGACTACCTCTGTGCTGGAACTCAACTCTGTAAAAGTAATCAATGATTTCACCAAGGGGCTGTGCAGGAGAAAAAAGCAAATCTCTGAACAAAGCCTCAACACGCTTATCAAACATTCGCATGGTGGTTACTGGATTTGATCTTAGAATTTCACACTTTTCTGACCAGTCCAGGGCTTCAAAATCAACCTCTTCACCTTGCTGTCTCTTGATTGCTTGAATCACTTCAGGCCATCTCATCTCAGCAGCAGAGAAAGTGACAAAGAACTGAGGTGTTCCTATTTGACGGACCATACTGAATAAATCTTTGGTAGTTTTCTGCCAGTAAGCTGGAGTTCCTCTGAGTGGCTGCATAAATCTGATTGCATCTTTATTTCTTACCAGCTTCTCTACTTCTGTCTTACTTTGTAGCATTCCTGATGTGATTTTGCGTCCATCTTTGGTCATAGTTTTACCTTTCCTTAGCTGTATTGTCATGCTGGAATTAGCCAGGTGTATTTCAGTGACAAACTGTGAGAAAAACAGGTAATTTGTATCTTTAGCAAATCTTGCATCAATGTTGAAAAGCCTTGACTTGAAGTAAGCACTTGGTGTGAGTTTAAGACGTCTCTTTTCATCCAGTGTATTCTGACCAGTAGGAAACTGCACAGGAAATGCCATGGCTTCCAAATGAGGAGTTCTGAAGAAGCTAACAGGATTGTTTCTTTCTGCAGGAGCCACACAATATGTGTTATCAGTGAAAGAGAGAATCTCTTCTGAAATGTCTACTGGCTGCAGACAACTTTCTAGAGCAAAACCTCCATTGTTCAAATCACTTTCTGGTTCCTCTGGATTTTGTTCCTCTGGTTGTTCATCACAGGATTGCATATTAATATCTTGTTCACTTTCAGACTCACTTTCACACAAAAGGGCATCTTTTTCATAGTTGTCAATTTCCATTAAATCTGCTTCATCATAATCATCACTTCCCATGCTGGCTTCATCACTGCTGTCATCATCAGGTAACGTGGGATCACAAAGCAATGCATCATCTCTGATAACAATATCTGTGTACTGTGGATGAATCTGTTTGAGCTTACGCAGGGCTTGGATCAGTTTAGACCAGGTGACAGTCTGGAACAGCTGATGGCCTTTGTAGCACAGTCGTCTTTTAAGCTTGATCCTCATTATCTGTGATTGATTTCTGAGCCTAGGTAAACAGTCAGCTGTTTGTTGGACCTCAGATGGTACACACACCACATTACCACGTATGAGTCTTTGTCTGCCCTTTGGAAGTGGAATAATCTTTGCAAATGGTATGCATTTGGCAATCAGATGTCTCTCCAGAATGTTAAGATCACACAGTTCAGCTGGAATATCCTGCAGATCTAAACCATTGACAGCAGCAAGCCTTGGCATGCATCCACTTTTGAGGGAACTGTGACACGTGTGACAGATATACTCCTTTTTTCTCTCAACAGGAAAGCTGCACTGATCATTACATGCTTCATCACACACATGAACAAATTTACCAGTTAGACACTGTTGAGCTACAGTTTGGTGTTTTGAGTAATTTGTTCTTTTGCATATTTTCACCTGATTAGGAAAAGAAGCTTTTAGACAAACAGTACAAACATAAGATGGTGCTGACTTAATGTTTGATCTGAAACGAGATATGGCCTCATTCATTAAAGAGTTATCTGGATGAGACAGTAAACTTTCAGCTGGTCGATGCATCTGACGATATTTTCTTTTTATGTTCATTGCACATCTGATATTATGCATCTGTCTAAAAGAAAAAACGTTCCAATATTTTACTCTCATTCGTTCTCTCATATTGTCCTTGTGTTGCTGCTGAAATTGTTTCTCTTCTACATAACGTTTAGTGATATAAGATTGTTTTCTTTTTTTAAATTCTTCACTTTCTTTATATAAGTTGTAAACATGTGACCTCATGTAAGCTTTATGTTTCTCTCTGAATTCAGCACAAGTTCTGTAAGTTCTTCTTATACGCTCCTTCTGCTTCTCTCTGAACACTGGAGATTCTCTATAAGATTCTCTACATGTTTTCCTCATACATTCTTTCTGCTTTTCTCTGAATGTTGGATCGTCTTTATACATCCTTATGACACATTTTCTTTTTCTCTCTCTAATTTTAGCACTTTCTCTATAGATCCTTCTCATTTTCTCCTTTTGTTTTTCCTTAAAATCATCCCTTTCTCTATAGATCTTTCTCAAATGTTCTGTTTGTTTCTCTCTATATGTAGCATTTAATTTATAAAGATTATTTTTGTACACATTCTTCTTCTGTCTGTGATCAGGACCATTAGACTGTCTACTGGAGTTTTTTTTCTTTGCCTTAAAGCTTTCATCAAATGTGTACATATGCCTTTCTTTCTTTTTCTGATTTTCCTTTCTTTGTGGTAGTTTGTGTTGGGACAATAATCGTCTCCTCATTTTTTTCCTTTTCTGTTTATTACATTTCAACAGTTTATATGAGAGTTCCTGTGTTGTCTTGGTTAAACAGGAGGCAGCGGTTGGATCCTTCTGAGGAACAGAGTCTGATGTTACCTGAGTTTCTCTCACAGAAGATGCAGATGTTTCTTTTTGTAAAAAATCAGAAGGATGATGGTTGCTTTCAGGAGCAGCTGTCTCATTTGAATAATCCACTCTGGATGATGTCACTTCTGTGGTTAAAGTGTCGATCACGGTTTTTTGTGTCTGCTCAGTGGATGTCTGGGAGTTTAATTCAGGAACAGGTTCATTTAAATCTGGTGCTAGAGCACTTGTAGCGCATTGTCTGTATTCTGTGTTTTGATTAGCATCTCTTTGATAAGCAGCATTTTGACGGTGAAACTCGACAGGCTGTAGCTCATAAGTGCAGGTTGGTGCGATGCTAAGCATTCGGTACAAGCATTTGATCCTGTCAATCATGTCGTTAAGACGTGTGAATTTTAACATAACTGCAGTTCCACCGCTTACAGCTAGCGACAATGGCATTCCTGTAGACTTACGTGAGTGAGGGTCAAAATATGCGTATTCACCTGAAGTCAGCCTGCAAACTGCAATGACATTTCCTCCCATGACTAGCAAAGCGTAGTGAACATCTGAAACCAAACACTGTAGTCCCTGTTCAAGGCTCGGAAGATGATCTGTACCATCAAATGTGCCATAACGAGCAAACTGAGAATGAATCTCCACTTGATACTCATGTCTGCGGCTGGTGACCACTGTGGGAAGCTCATCACAGGCTAGAAACACGCTGTTCACAAACCTCTCTCTGGCATCTGAATACATGGCATGGCCTTTGTCCAACACACGGTTAAGATCTGCTCTGGTAATGAATTCATCCTCGTGTAAGAATGACAGGAAAACCAAACTGTTAGCCATGCATTGATGATTCCTGTACTTTCCATACTTAGCAGAGGCCTGGCTGCGGGACGCACAGATGCTACTCACTCGTGGACGACTTTCACTGTTTGTAACCTGTACATGAGACGGTCCTGGAGCTTCTCCATCATGCTGCGTTTGCACAGTTACCTGGGGTTCAGTCTGGATTACCTGCTGTACTTTAGCATCTGGCACACATGCTGAGCGAACACCTCTCTTTACCACATCTGCATAAGACACTGCGGCTGTCTGAGCACTGCTCTGCACTTCTGGACTGGGAATACTTGTAACAGACACCTTTACCTGCTCACCGGTCTGAGAAACATTTACCTGTTCTTTCTGCTTTTGCCATCTAAGCTTCTGGGACTGCGACCTTTGACCTTTTCTCGGCATTTTGTTGAAGTACAAAGTGGAACTTATATGTATACACAAATGTGAACAAAAGTCAACCTGTAAATACTGAAAAACTAATTACTTTAATGACTATTAAATCAAATTTATCAGAATTAATGTAAAAGGCTGACTTAAATACAAAGTCAATATAAAAATTCTTTGAAAACACTTTGGTCTGTTTTATTGTAACTTTTTCAAAAACTGTATATTATTACTTCTTATATTTTTTTTAACCAGACTGGATAACAAATAGGTCTATACTTCTGTAATGTAATATGAAGAATAAATCTCACCAATCAATCAACAGGCTATAATAAAACTCTTAACTTTTAAGTAGACTGTGTAAATCTTTCAGATATTTAAAATTTAAAGCAAATATGAGCTGTGATGGTGTGGTGATCAGATGACAGGCAATGGGGATTCTTCAGCTGGATGTTCTGCAGCAGTCAGGAAACAGGAAGTCTGGGTTCTCAGGGCAGCCTCTAGATGATAACTGTAATTGAATACTTACACTGAGTGACAAAAAAGGGTTTGTCCTTCAATAATAATAGTATAAACTTGTAGTCAAATGTTATAACCAATGAAACAGACTTGAAAATGTATTTGAATCAAATTTAATATTTATGTGAATATAAGAGTCTGAATTACAAAATAACCAGATTATCTTACTACAAATATATCTCAAAAAAGGTGTATATAAGTTTATATAATTTATCAAATTGCACTTGTAAGCCAAACTATCAGTGTTTATTTCAAAGTGTAATGCAAAATTAAAATGACAAATGTAGGGCTCTGTAAGTAGTTTCTACAGTGAGTTCTACTATACTGTAATTCTATTACTGTATATTCAACTTTTTACTTGTAATTTCCAGCAAAATGACTGGATGTGAGAGACTTTAAAGACAGGAAAGATGGAGCAGTGAGAGCGGAGATCTCTCAGAATTCTGAAAACAGATCGACGAATTTGAGGTAACTTCAATTTCCAAAAACTTGGTTTCTTGTCAAACTTAGATTTCTTGTCAAACTTAGATTTTCTTGTCAACACAGGTTCAAGCTTGTCAAAATTAGATAGAGCTCATGGCGGAGAAATGATAGAAGATAGAATGGCTTGTCAAAAAAGATGGAGCAGGGAGAGGGAGAGTGATAGGACAGACTGAATATGCTTGTTAATTGCTTGTCAACGATAGAGGGAGAGGGTTTTCTGCAGCAGGTCACCTGTAAGACAAAAAGAGACTGGAATTAGGCATATTTTCAATAAACATGGCTTTCAAGTATTTTTCGGACTATAAGTCAAACTTAAAATTCTTTAGTTTTCTCAAAAATTAACAGTTTACCTTATGTATTAATTCTGGCTGTGCTTGCTGACCTCAACCCAATTTTATGTGCTACACGGCGCTCTAACATCTGTCAAAATGTTTTAGTATGACTTTGGAAAGCTACGAAGCTGCACCGTTTGATGGATTGTTGGAGCATTACAGCTACAGTAGTCAGGTGCCTCGCGGAGTAATTCGTATTGTGCTTAAACATAATATTATGGTGTGTGTATGAGGACCTGGCATCTGTTTAGAGACATGCGTACGAAGCAGATTTCAAACTGATCAATCCACAAATCCTGAAAAGTGAGTGCATTGTTCTGTATTTTATGTCTTACAGCTGAACAATGTTGAGAGTTATTGTAATTGAGTTGAATAAAGTTTGGCTTATCTGTTTTGTTTGGCTTAATGTGCCTTAGAATTCATTGTGCCTTACAGTCCGAAAAATACAGAACATATATATATATATAATTACACACTGAAGAGTTGTACAGCACATTATTAGATTCAACTGAATGAAAATGTTTAACATAATGGTGGAACATTTCTAAGGACATTTTTGTATTCTATTAACACAATAAAAACAAACAGAGTCTCTAAACCAAGATGTGGTGCTACAGTAACTTACTGTAAACATTATGTGGTCAAGCTAAACCCACACAATGAAGTTAGAGCAGACAGTTTCAGACCACCTGCTTTAAACACTTCACATGCACTCAACTCACACTTATGACACATCACATGTTCCTAAATGCCCAAAGGTCTCAAATTCCCGTTTCTGTGTGTACTTACCTGGTACAACAGTATATCATAATGTCTGGGCAGCCGTTAACATAAAAGTAAAAAACTAATTTACTCAGTATGACTTATGCCAAAATTAAAAATTTGGAGACAGATGACTCCTATACAGCAGTTTCTACATATTTCAGTCAAATATGGGGCATGTTTAATACACACCCCGCTAAAGCTACAATAAATTTAGCATGGCCGATATTAGGGCCTAATTAAAAATGTAGTATGATGATAAGCGAGTTCTGTAAGTCTGGAAATGTTTACACAGACTTTTTTAGGATTTGATGACTTTTGATAATCACCAACAGCTGTGCTCACTCACAGCACTAAACTGAATCTCCTATGATGAGAAACATTTCCCAGCACTGCACCTCAGACAAACCTTTACTTACCAGACTTGAGACGATCAGATCAGCAGTCTAGAGAAAGGAAACAATTCATCAGATCACTGTTTGATGATTCAGACTGTAGAGCCTCTTCACACACAATCCAATTGACTGTGACACAAATTAACTAGTAAAATCCTCAATTACTTTACTTTTTTAAGTTCACTGTAGTCTAAAGAGGAGATAATTGAACTGCAGGGTCTCACATGGCTTTAGCATGTGTAATAGAAGCATTATTACTACAGGCACCAATATTTGTTGTCACAAGTGCAGGATACACCAAATATTTCCTACACAGAAACCTTGTGGCTCCAACATTTTCTACAACAGGTCAGTGCTAATAAAGTGTGAAAAAACACAACTTTTAATGTCCTTTCAGGTTAAAAACATTAAATACAAAATAATTCTTTAAATCAGAAGCAACAGAAAACCTCATCATGTTTTGGTTAGTCTGATATAAATATGCAAATCCTAAAATACATATAAATATTGACATGTTACCATAACAGACTTGCACCATGTTTTGTGATTAAAATGAAATGTCTTAAAATATTACACTACAAAGTCCTTTCATTGTACCAGTTGCTAGGAATATTTATGTATTTTGCAATGTCCCTTTTTGGCAACATTTCTATTTAATTTCAAAACACATTATATTCACTAAATAAGTAATAAACCAATTAGACACACTGGCTGTAATGTACCTAACAATGTCCACTCACACCTCTGGTTCTCTTTGTTTTTATTATTGCTTAACTGTTAAAGCTATTACTTATACCGAGTCAGGCAAAATACTTCTACAGTGTTCTGACTTTAATGTAATACATCAGCAGAATTTGACAGACAATATAAATCAATACCTGTGCAGCTCTTAAGTGTTTGAGCAACCACTTATACTGACTCCCCTAAAACACTTTCATTGTTTTGTCTGCTACTTAAATCCACAAACATAAGTAGAAAATGAACACCTGGATAAAGACATCTGACATTTAACTATGTTTGGATCTGATGAGCCATAAGAAATTTAAATCATACATAAATGGGCTATTAAACTTCAGGGACATTTTCAGGGACAGTCAGAGGCCCTGTGTGGGGGCTTTGCTGCTACAGGTCACAAATCCTGTGTTTTTGCCAATCAATAAATGGAAACATATCACAAAAAGTCAAACTACTGTATGCAAGTCGTCAAATGTGCTACACAATGCCAGGTTTATACTGCTTCAGTTACAATCACTGTTTACTTACCAGCAAAGGCAAAACCAAAGATCTCTTTCACTCTGTGTAACAAAAGACA
The DNA here is from genome assembly GCF_036321145.2 of Pelmatolapia mariae. Classification (NCBI taxonomy): domain Eukaryota; kingdom Metazoa; phylum Chordata; class Actinopteri; order Cichliformes; family Cichlidae; genus Pelmatolapia; species Pelmatolapia mariae. Next base: position 31,051,045 of record NC_086229.1, read on the forward strand.
AAGCACAAAAATACAGAATGAGACAACTCAGATCAGCATCACAGTCAATACTGCATCACTCTGTGTAGTCCAAAAGATTCAGTACACTTCTTTGTTTACCACAGCAACAAACAACTCACCTCTTTTTTTCTACACCTTATTAAAGATTACTGTCTTCATTAAGGTAATATGTGGTTTCATCCATTTGTAATAAGCCACACAAGTTTCTCAGTTATGTGATAGCTCTATTAGTTTGGTTCTATTAGATAACACAGTAGATTTAATAAGCAATGATTTGCTACACCTAGCACTGCACACTTTATCAAATTGTGACATCACAATTTAAAAGCATGAACAAACATAAATGAAAGCTTGGGTGATATATTTGTAGGCTTCAACATTTGAGTTGGTCTGCATTCAAATTCTGCTTCCTAAAAATATTATCACCTGCAAAGAGTGTCATTTAGTTTATTTTAATATGTTGTTGTTTTAAATATCTACATACACACTGCTGCATTTTATTTATTTGAAGGTGGCCTTTTTTGTATGTCATCAATTTTTCACAAAGTGAGAAGTTAAATAGAGCTGCAAGTGTAGGTTTTACTTAAAAACCAACCAACCTGCACAAACAAGTGTTTGTTAAATACTTCTTAAAATTTAACTAAAAAACTAAAATTGATTAATTAAAAAAAAACTTCTTGTTAAGAAATGTTATTATTCTTATATTATGTGTTTTATCCTCACTCCCTCTCTCCCTTCTGTTAATTAACAACACAGACACACCGGCACAGGCACGTGACTCTTTTTCTCCCGGCCTTCAGTCAGAGGCGGTAAAATGGCTCCTTGAAAGTTTTTTTTTCTTTTTTTTTTTAACAGAACTTTATTTAACAAACAAAGAGTATACAACATACAAACAGATGAGGTATACAAAAGAACAGAAAATGAACATACAAAACCAGGGGTAAAAAGAAAAAGGTAATAATTATATGAAAACACACAAAAATTCATGGCTCCTTTAAAGTTGCGGGAACTGCTGCTTCAGCAGCTAGTCAGTGGTTCTAAAATGGCGGCTCATTACCTTATAACCTAAAGATTGAGGCCGTTTTAACTGACTGATTTGTGAAGAGGAGAACTAACTTCAGCTTCCCTAAGAGACTCAGAAACACTAACACACCGAATGAACCAAATTTAACACAATAACTGTGTTAAACAATCAAATGAACCATATTAATTTCACACTAGGCCTATAGGAGCTAGGCTAGGCGTTAGCGCTTAGGTTGTTAGGGCTCGCATACTAAACACTCCTTTTAAATACTAAAATTACAGCGTTTCACTAAAAAAGCAGCCATTGTGTTACTTTAACATGACTTATACTTCGACTGGCTTTATAAGTCACTAACAACAACTCGGTAAATCACTCAAACAGCTTATAGACATTTTATTTCAGAGAAGAGAAAAAGACAAGCAGGCTTACCGGCAGGGATCGAGCAGAGAGTGGGCGGAGATTCAGGAGTCAGCCAGAGACGTACAAAAGAGGCATTCACGGGTAGTGGGAAACTTCGCCGTTACACACAATTGGCATTGAAAACGTGAAAAATATATGTAGATTTAAATATTATTATACTAGTTTTTTTTTGCAACAAAAACCAACTAGCAGAAGTTTAATTCTATAAGTTTAATAAATGTTTCAAACAGGATTCTTTGAATTTGAAATAATGGTAAAAGACATAAATAAACATAAGGTCATTATGTTAAAATGTACTGTATTATGATAGATTTATTTAACTGACTGCAGAAATAAGAACAGTCTTCTTCTGAAAACCAACACCAAGGAGCTGGTGTTGGTGATCGCCTAATCATCCTCACAGGACAGTAGGAGCTGCAGAGGCTCACCTCACTGCACTGCAGGAATCAGAGGTTCAGGAGGTCCTTTAACCCCACTGCCATAAGACTTTTTAACAGTGACTCCTGACATGTTCATTGCACATTTATTTCTTTTATTCTAATACATATTGGTTGTAATCATATGAATTCTGACCTAAATGGACTTGCACCCACTTGTTCACCCCTGCTACAGTAAGGTAAAGCTGTGGCTGTCTCCAACAAGACTCTTCAGTGAAGGTTTTAAAGACAACCATCTAAACTATAGCCTTAACAGTTACACTTTGTGAAACCACATGTTAATGTAAAAATCATATTTGTAAGAAAAATCGGTTTCATAGAGTGGAAACCTGTTAATACACAAAGACTTGTTCTCAACTATCAGTAATTAGTGCAGGGGTGGCTTTTACACACACAGTAACAGAGAGAGAGAGATACACGCTTCAGCCAGCACATAGGCAAACACAGCACAAAAATTAGGTAAAAGTGAAAATGACTGGAGTCATAGGAAGTGTCTCCTCTTGAACACAATGAGCTGATGATGGAGTTCACCAGACCTATAACATGGTGCTGGTCACTCTGCATAGATAATAATAGATTTGATTTATATAGCGCTTTTCAAAGCACCCAAAGCGCTTTACAATGCCACTATTCATTCACTCTCACATTCACACATTGGTGGAGGCAAGCTACAGTTGTAGCCACAGCTGCCCTGGGGATAAGATAACACAAATCCTATGATTTAGCAAAAATACTATAATTTAGGAGAAGTACTAAATGTGGCATCTCATCTTCTTCTTCTATTTTCATCTTTATATTTTCAGCTATATCTATGACAGGCAAACGGCCTGGATGTGCTACTCAATTTGAATCCACCAATCAGAGAGTCTGTTTACTTTTTCCCACCAACAAACCTGCACTCCTCACACACACACACACACACACACACACACACACACACACACACACACACACACAGTCTATTTCTCATATCAAGGATTCCACTCAAACAAACGGCCATAATTTCCTAACCATGAGGGCTAGAACTGTCATTTTTAGAACGTTTTGTTCAGAAGAGATGGGGGAATCTTCAAGTGTTGACAATTTATCATTAAAATGTGAATTATTGAAGATATTTGACTTGTAATGCACCACAACTAAGTAGAGGCGAGGCATGAACTACTTTGACTTGCCCTCAGCTGGCTGAGAAGCCATGGAGGCCTCAATATCCAAATTTGAATGTGTGAGGCCTCAGATATGATTGGCTGGTTGGGATGTCGTGCATGCCCTGATATGTAAATTTGAATATTATAGTCCTCACAGAAGATTGACTCCCTGGGGAGCTGGCAGAAATGTATAGAAATACTATAATTACCCAGCAATACTGCATTTAGTAGAAATACTATGTTTTAGCACAAATCTTATAAAAAGCAGAAATACTGTACTATGATTTGGTGGAAAATCTATAATTAATCAAAAATACTATATTTGGCAGAAATACTATGTTTTAGAGGAAATACTATATTTAGTACAAATCTTATAAAATAGCAGAAATAGTATGATTTAGCACAAATGCTGTATATACCACAAATCTCATAAAGTAGCAGAAATAGTATGATTTAGCAGAAATGCTGTATTTAGCAGAAATACTGAAAAGCAGCAGAAATGCTATGACTTAGCACAATAGTAATAACTTAAATAGAAAAATTGGAAAAGCAAAATGAACAGCTGAAAAAATGCTAAACATGCTAAGGGTCCCTCAAATATAATTGTTAATTGAAAAAAGAATAAATCATCAAAAAAAGTATAACAGTCACACAATCACAAATATGGACACATATGGAAACACACAAGCACAGAGAAATATATTGAATTTAAATCATACAATAAGATGCTCCCATAAAAACTCTCTCTCGCCCTGTCTTTCTCTCTCTCTCTCTCTCTCTCTCTCACACACACACACACACACATACACACACACACACACACACACACACACACACAGGGAGAGAAAATCAAGTTTCTAGGTCAGACAAGCAGCCTGGGAGCTGCTAAATTTGAATCCACCAATCAGAGAGGCTCTGTGCTTTTTCCCGCCAAAACAGGTGCACCTGTTTTTACACACACGCAGCACAGAGACAGGATTTCTGCAGTCTATTTCTCATAGTCAGGACTCCCCTCAAACAAATGGCCATCATTTCCTAACCGTAGCGGCTAGAACAGTCATTCTTACACCGTTTTGTTCAGAAGAGGTGGGGGAATCTTCAAGTGTTGACAATTTATCATTAAAATATGAATTATTGAAGATATTTGACTTGTAATGCACCACAACTGAGTAGAGGCGAAGAGAAAACTGCCCTGACTTGCCCTCGAACAAAGTTTTGTAACTCTAAATCTATTTGGAGTATCGATATCATTGTTTCACCGTAAGAGACAGCAGGCTTTGGTGAACAGTCATGGAAATTTCCAGGTCTCTGTGGGAATCCATCAAAAAGTTATGACGAGAGAAAAAAGTCCCTCATTTCCAGAGTTTGAAATCTGAAGAAATCTAAGCGAGGGACAAATTTCCTACCCTCAAACAAACCCAATTCATGGCCAAATGGTAATAGTTGAGAAAAAAATTATTGAATTGTGAGCGTCAGGAGTGTCTGAAGATATACTGGGACAAGCCTCATGTTTTAACTTCGCTTCGTTAAGGAGATATGACGATTCGAATATGCCTCTCATGACAGAAATCAAGCTGTGATTTTGACCAAACTCTCCATTGACTTTGTATGGAGACTTTTCCGACCTTGTGTTGGTCTGAGGAGATTTGGCAAAATTCTATAAATCCCACAACAATGACAGTGACATTTTCTGAAAGCCAGCAAAAATACCTACGTTTTGATGTATAATTTGTGGAAGTTGAGTGAAAATTGAGCAAGTAGCAAGAAGTTGTTCGGACATGAAGAGAAGATTGCGAAACTTACAGTGGCTCACTGAAAGCCAAGTGCATAGCAACCATAACAACGCATGTATTTTCTGAAAAATCATAATTTTGCAACTCAAAACTAAAAGAGGGATAAGATGAAAACGGTAACAGATATGAAAAAGCTGAACCATACATGAATAGCCCAATAATTTGTGAACATTTTAAAGTTTGAATGGAGTTTCTAGGTGAAAGTATGAGGAAGTAGTTAAGTTTCAAAAACAAGCAACTTTTAGCAGAATTTTGGAAGTTTTCCATTCATTTCAATGGGACAAAAAATTGCATAAAAAGCTGAATATTTTAAAAAGTATAATAGCAAAAAATACCAAAAGTCATAGCACCCATCTCCAGAAATAGCAGAATATTTTAAAATTTGAACGGTGAAAATAGCACAAAAATTGTGGAAGTAGTTAAAGTCCAAAAAACGTACGGAAGCAACTTGAAGAATAAAGAATAAAGAATAAAGAGAAACAGGAACACAATAGTGTGGATGCAAAAAGCATCCACACAATAATAATAAAGAATAAAGAGAAACAGGAACTCAATAGTGTGGATGCCTTTGAAGGCATCCACACAATAATAATAAAGAATAAAGAGAAACAGGAAAACAATAGTGTGGATGCCTCCAGCATCCACACAACTAGAAAAATTTGCATTTCCTGCGAAAATGCAGTGTGGATGCTGTAAAGCTGAAGCTCTCTGCTGAAAATAGTTGAAAATAGCTGAAGAAATCAAAGTCAGTGTTTAAAAAGTTGTTGAATTTTAATTACGTTGCAGAACAACATCAAGTTAACAAAAATGTAATAACTTAGCAGAAATGCAATAACTTAGAAGAAACATAACAATTCAGCAGAAATGTTGTAGTTTACCAGAAGCTACAACTTAGCAGAAATGAAATAATTTAGAATAACATAACTTAACATAACATAACATAATAAATAAAAGTAGTGTAACCTAGCAAAAATAATATAATTTAGTAGAAAATTAAAAACTTGGCAGAAATATTACAAGTTATCAGAACTGCTATAATTTTGAAGAAATGTAATAATTAGGCAAAACTGTCAACAGATAACAGCTGAAAAGGCTCAAGTAATCTCAAAGTTACTTGTTTAACTGTTAAAAATTACCAGAAACATTAGAAAAGGAAGAAAATCAGCCAGCAGATAAACTGATGTGGAACAAAACCAAGGGAAAATAACAGAGTTTACACAGCTGGTGAAATCTAAAAATGGCAAAAACAAACAAACAAACAAACAAAACAAACAAAAAAAACCCAAAACAAAACCCACAGAAACAACATTTAGGTAATAAATGCACAAGATGCAGCGGTCAGAGATAAAAACACCCAAAAATAATGTTATTGAAATGCCAAAGAGTGACAGAAAGTTTAGAAAGTAGAAAACCAGTAGTAGAAAAGTAGAACATTCAAATATATTTAGAAACATATGATACAAAATATTTACTCAGTTGTTTCCAATGATTACAATAATGGCATACAGAAATAAAAATCCTATTTGGGATAAACAGAAAAATATTAATAGAAAATGCAAATCAAATGGATCTAACATCTATACAAACAATTGAAGCATATGTTGGAATTGTGAACATATCCTTGTTTGCCATGTTTATGTTTATGGCCCTAAGATGCGCAGACACATGATAGGCTATTAACTGCAAAAATATACACATATATAAACAGCAAGTAAGAGACAAAAATATATCCTCTGATTTGCTGGAGTTTTGTGTAAATACCATTTGGCAAGGATAAACAACATGTTCCAATGCCACGTTAAAATTTTCATAAGCGTCATTTTTTCAGTTAGTTTACAGTTTCCTGATTTTATGATAAATATGGTACCAATCTACAAAATACTGTCGAAATGAAGTCCACATTGTGATATATTTGAGGTGTAGAGAGTCACACAGCTGAACAATCGATGTGCATATTTAAAGAAAGAGGGATCAAATAAAGAACATTATTGTGGAATAAATTACAGTGAAAATAATCACTGCTTTGCGTTAAAGAGTGACTTATGATGAGGTATTAATTGGGTTAACTTTACCTCTAACAGCTTTTCACATAGTGCTGTGACCAGGATGAAATCCATCATAAAGTAACTGTAAACAGTAGAACCATTAGAATGAATGTTATGGTTCTACTCTGATCAAAACAAAAATCAGCTGTGTGACCTGATATAAAATATAAAAGAGGAACACATATAAATGGATGTGACCTTTATGAACTTTTCAAAATGACTTTATATGTCTGACCCATTATCTATATATATTAGAGCAGATGTCGAAAACCACTGTTAGACCTACTCTATACTAATGTAGTTACTGACACCCCATACTAAGGCAGGATTCATACAAACACACATTATTTATTCTCTTAAACATTTTCTTTTTTCACATTTTGAGATTGTGTAATTTCTATAAAGAATATGTGTAATGGTGCAATAGATATAGTTATTTAAATGTCCATAATAATCACATGATCATTTTTGTACATCCTACAATTCAAGATTTAGAGCTGTGTGTTTGTATGAATTCAGCTTGCTATACTTATAGACTTAGATATATTAATCCACTATTTACCCAAACAAGTTACATTGTTTGGGTAAATAGATTGGGTTTGTCCTACAAAATAATTATTCAACAATAAAAAAAAAAAACACAAAAAACATCTAGACATTAATCCAGAGTTCAGTTTCATATGTCTGATATTGTTTGTTAAATCTGGTGACACAAACACAGTCAAAAATTCATTGCTAGTGTGACATGTGGTCCTTTTTGCCTTTAACCAACGATATGCTGGTTACTTGGACCAGTTTATTATTTGCTGTCACAGAGGAATGTTAAGCATAAATCCAAAAGACAAAACTGAAAAAAATATGTTAATTGCAAACATGTTTTTGCTTAGTAAAAGGACTGAAATTACATGGAAACTGTCACCTTAAAGCCTCATTGTAAATATCATCACAAACAGATGTTTTACACACAGTTAACAAAGCTCCACCACATCCGATCACTGCATATAAATCTAAAAGAAAACAAAATAAATAAATAAAATAATAATAAAAAATTAACACAAGGGAAGACTTTTGATTAAAAACTAAGCTTAAAATAAGTGTTACCTTTGAATATTTGTGGGAAAAATCTGATACTACCCCAAGAATTCAAAGCCACACTGGAAACGATAACAGGCTTGCAGCTCTCTGTTCCTGGAGTGAGGTACCTGATCAGTAGCAGTGAGTTGACAGAAGTCGGTGTCTGTAAGAGTGGCCAAACACTGACACTCTGTCCACTTGCGTAGAGTCTAAGAAGCTGGAATGCTGGCACACTGTACGAGCTTGTTCTAAAAATACAGAAAAAGGAACATTTTATTTGTGTAAAGGCCTAAAAACTACAAATAAGTTATACAATGAACAATATTGAAACACCTTATAGGTGCTGCAGGCCACATAACCAGAATCCAGAGCAATCTCACACTCACATGATGGTGAGGAAAGACTTGAGCTCTGCAATGAGGTTTGAATGTCTCAGTTGGGACACTGAAGAACTCAGGAGACAGCATTACCTGCACAGAGAGACAGAGTAGAAAAAGCATAGATTTGTAATCCATAATGTGAATTAAAACTCAAAAAGTGTCAACAAGTATAATCATTTGAGTGTATAATTATTTATGCAATAAACAGGATTTAAATTAATTAAATGAATTAAAAGCAATGCCATTTTTTTTTATCAAGGATAAAGAATCATACCTCTCTCTGCTCTGAGGATCACTGAGCATCTCTGACAGGAAATACAGTTTCCTCAGTATGAGTCATCATTGATGGTCTCAGAGGTGTGTAGTGTGGCAGCATGATGATGGTCTCCAGATCAGGCAGGAGGTCAGGTGATGGGTGTGTCATCTTCTCCATTGAAGACACACTGGTATGGCAGTTCATAAAACAACAGTCTCCTTGTGGCATGTAGTTATCTGTGCAGTCCAGCACTGATGGATCAGGTTTGGCTCAGCAGTTCACGAAAATGGTGTTAAGATGTTGTTGTTTCAGCTGAGGATGGTGAAGTTCTAAGGTTTTCCCACAAAGGAAACAGGACTGTGTGTGCCCTGTCTGAAAAAATACATCTACAAAACATAGAGTGCTTTTAACACCACCCACCCACCCACCCTCCCCACCCAACCATCCCAGCCCCCAAGTGTCTATGTAATGCTGGTATGGGGTGTCAGTTACTAAATCTAATTAGTGCGTCAGAAAGCGGGGGCTACACCTAAAGCCCTCGCTTTCTGATGTCTTTGTTTATTAGCAGCTTTTTCCAAATGCTCAGAGAATTCTGACTTGGCCTTTATCCACCCAAACCCAAACCCACCCGGATAAAGGCCAAGTCAGAAAATGGATGCAGAAAATTTCCATGTACTTCTAAATCAGATGTAATATATATTCTGTAAGCTGTAAAAATGTTTTTCTCTACATAATGTATCATTATAAACATCTCTGGTAGCCTAAAGATAGTTTAAAACTTTTAACATTTTTTACCTGTAAAACATGATAAGCAAAACCTCATTCATCCCAAAAACATTTGATTCTACAAAATTTACTATAATCAAGAAAATATAATTGTCTGTTATTATTCATGTGACCCATAATAAATACCTGCATTTATCTGGGATTTATTTATTTACTATTTCATATTTGAAAGCCCTTTGAGGGGAAGCTCTCGTTTGTTGAGATACATACGTCAGAGTAAAAAAAGTATCCAAAAAGGAGATGACAATTAACATCCATGAAAAAATGCATTAGTAGATTTAGTCATTTAAAACATGAGAATAAAAAATAAGTTATGTCCGTTTAATACTTTTTGCATCATATTTCAGATCTGAGGTGCATGATAACAGAAAGCCGGCTCTGCATGAAGTACAGCCTTTGGTGAAATGATTAATAACATTGCAATAAGAAAGGGTCTTCTTACAGACAGAGTAGGGAAGACAATATAAAGAAATATAATTATTCAATGAAAAATCTTTTTCATGCTCTACAATCAGTAAACTCTGTAACAAACATGATCTGTAATTGTTTCAAAACTCACCAGACGACTTCATGATTGGCTGAAGGACAGGACACAAAACACAGGGTTGTGGTAACTGTAATATGTCCTCAGGACACCTGAATGAAGATTTTGCTGTGGCTGAGAAATAAAAATGAGGTCAAGCAGGGTGTTCTTGTCTGTAGTGGCAGAAGTGATCAGCTGTGAATACCCTCTCGACTGAAACTGCTCCAGAATCTGTTTCCTTCCACTCTGTAACTGGTTCTCATTAAAATCTCCACACACAATTATTGGGTGACAGTCCATTATTTCAAGTGAATCTAAAAGACTTACCAGGTTTTGCATGAATGGTGTCAAACTGTAGTCTGGAGGTCTGTACACAACCGCAATGAGCGCAGGGAATGGAGCGTGAACCTTCAACACTAAGAACTCAAGATCAGTGACATTATGCAGATACTGTTTTACCTGAACCTGAAAATGATTCCTCAAATACACAACAACTCCACCACCACTTCTGCTGGCCATGTGAGGAAAGTTTGTGTAGGACACATGTCTGTTGCGTTTGAACATGGTGTAGCCGTCCAAATGAAGACTGTCTGCAACAAAGGAGCCTTGGAGGTGAGACTCTGTGAGACACAAAACATCTGCTAAGCACATTTCATGATGACTCTTGATGTCACTGATGTGAGATGGCAAACCCTCCGTATTGTGATGGATCAGTGTAAGTGTGTCAGGTCTGCTGGCTATTTCTCTGACCTGAAGAAGAGGCATCATTTCCTCAACACTGGCTTGTCTCATGGTTTGGAGCGCTGCAGTTACCTCGGGATTAGCATAAATCTTGTTCTCATCCAAGTCCTGTAAATAAAGTCCACTGAGAGACGTCACCCTGCTGAGAGCAACATAAGCCATACCTGGTTCAAAAATGTTCTTCATTGAAACTACAGCTGTCTGTGTTGTAAGACCCTGGGTTTTGTGAATTGTGCAGGCGAATGCGAGCTTTACAGGAAACTGTCTGCGTACCGCCCATTTAAACTTCAGACTCTCCTCTGCTCTCTCAATGTAAACCAGATCATCAGATGCTGCATTAGCACTGCGGTTGCTTCTTACAGGCTGCCGGTTGTCCATTCTGAGCCCCAGTTTAATTATGTGTCCATCATTTTCTGATCTCACCACCTTTATCAGTATGCCAAAAGCACCGTTGACCAAACCGTTTAGTGTGTCCAAGTTTCGGGTAAGCATGACTCGAGCTCCTTCAGCAACATTCAGAGTGTCAGGTAAATCATTTCTCCCACCTGTAAATGGTTTGTCTCTTCGTGCCATTCTGCCTGTACATTTATCCTTCTGGAAATCGTCTGCAGTGATGATTATAATGTTTGAATGAAGCTTCTTGAGCGTATCTGTGTTGTGGGATTCAACATTCTTGTTGGTGGCATAGATGTGTAAGACCTCGATTGGACATTCTTCTGGTGCAGTCACAGCCTGTGACAACAAATCTCTGTCGCATTGAGAAAGCTCATCTGTCTTTTCTTTAACTCTAATCCTGTTCAACATCTCTGCAAAGGCCACATCATCTTTCTGACGCATGATCTCGGTTAGAGTGATCATCTGAAAATGTTCCTGCCATAGGTCAATCTGTTCTGGATCGTAAACACAGAGAGGCTTAGACTGTCGCACTGGTGGCAGCTGGTAAAAATCTCCAACAGCTAAAACTGACATTCCACCAAAAGGTCTCTGAGTGCCTTTGATTTGTTTCAGTCTTGCATCCACATAGCCAAAAAGGGGTTTTGAAACCATCGAAATCTCATCAATAACAATAATTTCAGCATTTATAAGCTCAGATCTGACTTCATCCAGTTGGTTACCAAGTCCTTGAATGGGTGGTTTCAGACTCCTGGGTAGTTTCAGTAGGGAATGTAACGTAGAGCCATTGATAGAAAAAGCTGCTGTCCCAGTAAATGAAGTCAGTAAAACAGTTGGATTTGATATGTCAGCTTCTTCTGCATGAGAAGGCAATCTGCTCAGGATCTTTGATGCTTCAGAGTGAATACATTTAATCAGATGTGACTTTCCAGTTCCTGCACCACCGTTGATATAGAAGAAAAATGGATCTGGGTTCAAACCACAAACTCGCTGAATACACCAGTCTCTTATGGCATAGAACACGCAGGCCTGCTTCTGGTTCAGATTCTGATACATTACACGTACCACAGCTGGATCGACTGCAGGTTGTTCTCTGACGGCTCTGATCTCTGTTACAGCATCAGACTGACGACTGTAGTCGGGGACATTCTCCTGTTCGTTCTCATCATCAGAATGTCTCTCAGGAAGATTCTCATCACATTGCAACCTCACAACTTCAGATTCAGGAGCAAGATTACACCATTCATCAATAACAACATCCCTATTTTGTTCAAACTCTTCCAGTGCACTCTCAATATCCTCAGAGTTCTTCTCATACTTGTCTTTATTTCTCTTCACAACCCTTTTCACAGACTCACTGTGGTCTGAACATGGAAGTCGCACAAAACCTGAGTTGTAGAAGGACTGATAGGTTTGGAACCCTTGTGGTTTCAGTTCCTGCTCTGATCTGTGTGGAAGGTAAAGTCTCAACAGTCGTCCATAATATTGCTCAGGATCTTTTTCCTGTGAACAGTGGTAATACCTGATTATAGCTGGTTTATCATTCTTTCGCCTTTGTACAAATCCAAGCTGGTTCAGAAGAGGAAGCACATCTTTTCCTTCATTTGGACCACTCACCAACCGGCACAAGGCAGCAAAATCAGCCAGTGACATTTCCTCATATTCTGGTGTCTCAGGTCTGCATTTGTATTTATCAGCCAAACTTGTCATCCAAATATTACAACTGTCATGTGTTGTGGTTTCCAGATAGCTCATCGGGCGACTCATTTTTACCGGGTTATCATCTGTTGGTACAAATACAACACTGCGGGAACATTTTTTCATTTTTAGGCCACAGACTCGGGTCACACACTCCTGTGCACTGATCTCTCTCTTTTTTGAGTAAGCCTGCATCACAGCTCTCATTTCATCACACTCATTGACCGTGTTGTTTGCAGAGTTGTCAATAACTGTCTTCAGGTATTCAGAGAGGCCAGATTCTTTCTTCGTTATATATTTACAGAGGTATTCTATACATGAATAGGCATTCAATATTAACGAGACATCTAAATTAGAGTTCCAGGCTTCAAGCAGGTCTGGGTTGTAATTGTTGATCCAACAGTCCTTTGGGTCACGTTTCAGAATGAGAGCTGTTTTCTTATTTATGTCTTGGAGACATTGTTCATACTCATTCATTGTCAAGTTGCATCGTGACAGAATCTGCTCTATGGTGAGAGAAGCAGCTTCAGGTTCCTTCAGCAGGTTCAACAAAGGTCTGAGTTTGGCTTTTGCAGCTTCAGTGTCTGAATCCTCATCCTGTCTCACAATCATTGTTCTTGTGGATGGTGGTTTTGGAAACCCAAATCTACAACCAGAGTTCACACTCTTAAAGCATGTTTTTGTGTGGTTTTTGCTGTGCTTTTGTAGTTCATTGACTTTTTTGTGCAGTTCAGGTTGTTTTTCTGGGTCAGGGAGTTGAGCTGAGATGTATCTGTCCACAAAGTCACAGACAGTTTGGTCATCATCCACATCTACTTCTACCTTTTCTCGAATCCACAGCAACATGTGTATATGCGGACTGCCTCTGTGTTGGAACTCAACTCTGTAAAAGTAATCAATGATCTCACCAAGGGGCTGTGCAGGAGAAAAAAGCAAATCTCTGAACAAAGCCTCAACACGCTTATCAAACATTCGCATGGTGGTTACTGGATTTGATCTTAAAATTTCACACTTTTCTGACCAGTCCAGGGCTTCAAAATCAACCTCTTCACCTTGTTGTCTCTTTATTGCTTGAATCACTTCAGGCCATCTCATCTCAGCAGCAGAGAATGTGACAAAAAACTGAGGTGTTCCTATTTGACGAACCATACTGAATAGATCTCTGGTAGTTTTCTGCCAGTAAGCAGGAGTTCCTCTGAGTGGCTGCATAAATCTGATTGCATCTTTATTTCTTACCAGCTTCTCTACTTCTGTCTTACTTTGTAACATTCCTGATGTGATTTTGCGTCCATCTTTGGTCATAGTTTTACCTTTCCTTAGCTGTATTGTCATGCTGGAATTAGCCAGGTGTATTTCAGTGACAAACTGTGAGAAAAACAGGTAATTTGTATCTTTAGCAAATCTTGCATCAATGTTGAAAAGCCTTGACTTGAAGTAAGCACTTGGTGTGAGTTTAAGACGTCTCTTTTCATCCAGTGTATTCTGACCAGTAGGAAACTGCACAGGAAATGCCATGGCTTCCAAATGAGGAGTTCTGAAGAAGCTAACAGGATTGTTTCTTTCTGCAGGAGCCACACAATATGTGTTATCAGTGAAACAGAGAATCTCTTCTGAAATGTCTACAGGCTGCAGACAACTTTCTAGAGCAAAACCTCCATTGTTCAAATCACTTTCTGGTTCCTCTGGATTTTGTTCCTCTGGTTGTTCATCACAGGATGCCATATTAATATCTTGATCACTTACAGACTCACTTTCACACAAAAGGGCATCTTTTTCATAGTTGTCAATTTCCATTAAATCTGCTTCATCATAATCATCACTTGCCATGCTGGCTTCATCACTGCTGTCATCATCAGGTAACGTAGGATCACAAAGCAATGCATCATCTCTGATAACAATATCTGTGTACTGTGGATGAATTTGTTTCAGTTTATGCAGGGCTTGGATCAGTTTAGACCAGGTGACAGTCTGGAACAGCTGATGGCCTTTGTAGCACAGTCGTCTTTTCAACTTGATCCTCATTATCTGTGATTGGTTTCTGAGCCGAGGTAAAGAGTCAACTGTTTGTTGGACTTCAGATGGTACACACACCACATTACCACGTATGAGTCTTTGTCTGCCCTTTGGAAGTGGAATAATCTTTGCAAATGGTATGCATTTGGCAATCAGATGTCTCTCCAGAATGTTGAGATCACACAGTTCAGCTGGGATATCCTGCAGATCTAAACCATTAACAGCAGCAAGCCTTGGCATGCATCCACTTTTGAGGGAACTGTGACACGTGTGACAGATATACTCCTTTTTTCTCTCAACAGGAAAGCTGCAGTTATCATTACATGCTTCATCACACACATGAACAAATTTACCAGTTAGACACTGCTGAGCTACAGTTTGGTGTTTTGAGTAATTTTCTCTTTTGCAGATTTTCACCTGATTAGGAAAAGAAGCTTTTAGACAAACAGTACAAATATAAGATGGTGCTGACTTAATGTTTGATCTGAAACGAGATATGGCCTCATTCATTAAACTGTTATCTGGATGATACTGTAAACTTTCAGCTAGTTGATGCATCTGACGATATTTTCTTTTTATGTTCATTGCACATCTGATATTATGCATCTGTCTAAAAGAAAAAACGTTCCAATATTTTGCTCTCATTCGTTCTCTCATATTCTCTTTGTGTTGTTGCTGAAATTGTCTCTCTTCTCCATAACGTTTAGTGACGTAAGATCGTTTTTTCTTTTTAAATTCTTCACTTTCTTGATATAGTTTATATACATATGACCTCATGCAGGCTTTATGTTTCTCTCTGAATTCAACAGAACTTCCATATGTTCTTCTTATACGTTCTTTCTGCTTTTCTCGGAATATAGAAGACTCTCTATATGTTCTTCTCATATGTTCTTTCTGCTTTTCTCGGAATATAGGAGACTCTCTATATGTTCTTCTCATACGTTCTTTCTGCTTTTCTCGGAATATAGAAGACTCTCTATATGTTCTTCTTAAACGTTCTTTCTGCTTTTCTCGGAATATAGAAGACTCTCTATATGTTCTTCTTATACGTTCTTTCTGCTTTTCTTGGAATATAGAAGACTCTCTATATGTTCTTCTTATACGTTCTTTCTGCTTTTCTCGGAATATAGAAGACTCTCTATATGTTCTTCTTAAACGTTCTTTCTGCTTTTCTCGGAATATAGAAGACTCTCTATATGTTCTTCTTATACGTTCTTTCTGCTTTTTTTGGAAAATAGAAGACTCTCTATATGTTCTCCTTATATGTTCTTTCTGCTTTTCTCGGAATATAGGATTGTCTTTGTATGTCCTTATGACACATTCCCTTTTTTTCTCTCTAATTTTAGCACTTTCTCTATACAGCCTTTTCATTTGCTCCTTCTGTTTTTCCTTAAAATCATCTCTTTCTTTATAGATCTTTCTCAAATGTTCTGTCTGTTTCTCTCTATATGTAGCATTTAGTTTATACAGATTATTTTTGTACACTCTCTTCTTCTGTCTGTGATCTGGATCATTAGACTTTCTACTGGAATTTCTTTTCTTGGCCTTAAAGCTTTCATCACAACTGTACATCTCCCTTTCCTTCCTTTTCTGATTTTCCTTTCTTTGTGGTAATTTCTGTTGGGCCAGTGACCTTCTCCTCATTTTTTGTGCTTCCTGTTTATTACGTTTCAAAATTTTATGTGGCAGTTCCTGTGTTGCCTTAGTTGAACAGGAGACAGTGTTTGAATCATTCTGAGGAACAGCATCTGATATTACCTGAGTTTCTCTCACAGAAGATGCAGAGGTTTCTTTCTGTAAATAATCAGAAGGAAGATTGTTGTTTTCAGTAGCAGCTGTCTCATCTGAATAATCCACTCTGGATGATGTCACTTCAATGATTACAGTCTCCGTAACAGTTTTCCGTGTCTGCTCAGTGGTTGTTTGGGAATTTAATTCATGGACAGGTTCATTTAAAGCTGCGGCTGGAACACTTGCAGCGGTTTGTCTGTATTCGGTGGTTTGATTAGCATCTCTTTGGTCAGCAGCATTTTCACTGTGAAACTCGACAGGCTGTAGCTCATAAGTGCAGGTTGCCGCGATGCTAAGCATTCGGTACAAGTGTTTGATCCTGTCAATCATGTCGTTAAGACGTGTGAATTTTAACATAACTGCAGTTCCACTACTTACAGCAATGGCATTCCTGTAGACTTACGTGAGTGTGGGTCAAAGTATGCGTATTCACCTGAAGTCAGCCTGCAAACTGCAATGACGTTTCCTCCCATGACTAGCAAAGCATAGCGAACCGCTGAAGCCAAACACTGTAGTCCCTGTTCAAGGCTCGGAAGATGATCTGTACCATCAAATGTGCCGTAAAGAGCAATCTGAGACATGTCCACTTGATACTTGTGTGTGCGGCTGGTGACCACTGTGGGAAGCTCATCACAGGCTAGAAACACACTGTTCACAAACCTCTTTCTGGCATCTGAATACATGGCATGGCCTTTGTCCAACACACGGTTTAGATCTGCTCTGGTAATGAATTCATCCTCGTGTAAGAATGACAGGAAAACCAAACTGTTAGCCATGCATTGCTGATTCCTGTACTTTCCATACTTAGCAGAGGCCTGGCTGCGGGACGCACAGATGCTACTCACTCGTGGACGACTTTCACTGTTTGTAACCTGTACATGAGACGGGCCTGGAGCTTCTCCATCATGCTGCGTTTGCACAGTTACCTGGGGTTCAGTCTGAATTACCTGCTGTACTTTAGCATCTGGCACACATGCTGAGCGAACACCTCTCTTTACCACATCTGCATAAGACACTGCGGCTGTCTGAGCACTGCTCTGCACGTCTGGACTGGGAATACTTGTAACAGACACCTTTACCTGCTCACCGGTCTGAGAAACATTTACCTGTTCTCGCTGCTTTTGCCATCTAAGCTTCTGGGAATGCGACCTTTGACCTTTTCTTGGCATTTTGTTGAAGTACAAACTGGAACTTATATGTATACACAAATGTAAACAAAAGTCAACCTGTAAACACTGAAAAACTAATGACTTTATTGACTATTAAATCAGATTTATCAGAATTGATGTAAAAGGCTGACTTAAATACAAACTCAATATAAAAGTTATTTAAAGTTCTTTGAAAACACTTTGGTCTGTTTTACTGTAGCTTTTTCAAAAACTGTATATTACTACTTCTATTTTTTTTAACCAGACTGGATAACAAATAGGTCTATACTTCTGGAATGTAATATGCAGAATAAATCTCCACAATCAATCAACAGGCTATAATAAAACTCTTAGCTTTTAAGTAGACTTTGTGTAAATCTTTCAGATATTTAAAATTTAAAGCAAATATGAGGAGCTGTGATGGTGTGGTGATCAGATGACAGGCGATGGGGATTCTTCAGCTGGATGTTCTGCAGCAGTCAGGAAACAGGAAGTCTGGGTTCTCAGGGCAGCCTCTAGATGACAATTGTAACTGAACACTTACACTGAGTGACAAAAAAGGGTTTGTCCTTAAATAATAATAGTATAAACTTGTAGTCAAATGTTATAACCAATGAAACAGACTTGAAAAATGTATTTGAATCAAATTTAATATTTATGTGAATATAAGAGTCTGAATTACAAAATAACCAGATTATCTTACTACAAATATATCTCAAAAAAGGTGTATATAAGTTTATATAATTTATCAAATTGCTCTTGTAAGCCAAACTATCAGTGTTTATTTCAAAGTGTAATGCAAAATTAAAATGACAAATGTAGGGCTCTGTAAGTAGTTTCTACAATCAGTTCTACTATACTGTAATTCTACTACTGTATATTCAACTTTTTACTTGTAATTTCCAGCAAAAATGAGTGGATATGAGAGAGTTTAATGACAGGAAAGAAGGAGCAGTGAGAGCGGAGATCTCTCAGAATTCTGAAAACAGATCGACGAAGTTCTGGTAACTTCAATTGCAAAAACTTGGTTTCTTGTCAAACTTGGTTTCTTGTCAAACTTGGTTTCTTGTCAAACTTGGTTTACTTTTCAACTCAGGTTCAAGCTTTTCAAATTAGATAGAGCTCATGGCGGAGAAATGATAGAAGATAGAATGGCTTGTCAAAAAAGATGGAGCAGGGAGAGGGAGAGTGATAGGACAGACTGAATATGCTTGTTAATGGCTTGTCAACGATAGAGGGAGAGGGTTTTCTGCAGCAGGTCACCTGTAAGACAAGGAGGGACTGGAATTAGGTATTATATTTCCAATAAACGTGGCTTTACAGAATTTTTCAGACCATAAGGCGCGCTTGAAATCCTTTAGTTTTCTCAAAAATCAACAGTTTAACCACATGTATTAATTCTGTGATTCAATATAATATTATTGTGTGTATGAGGACCTGGTATCTGTTAAGAGACATGCTTATGAAGCAGATTTCAAACTGATCAGCCCATCAAGAATTTGATGGATTTGTGGAAGAGGAATGAACTGAAAAAGACAGTGTATTGGTCTGTATTTTCTGTGCTACAAATTAACAATGTTGAGAGTTGCTATGAATGAGTTAAATGAAGATCGAATTATCTGACTGTTTTGTTAATGTAGCTTATGTTTAAAGACAGACTCATTTATTGACATGCCTTTTAATCTGAAAAATACAGTACATAGAGCTTTAAACAATCAAGATTTCTACAGTAAATTATTGGACTGAACTGAATGACAATGTTTAACAAATGGTGGTGGAGCTGTTATAAGGACACTTACGTTCTATTAAAACAATAAAAAACAGTTTATAAACTCAAACCAAGATGTGCTGCTACAGTAACTTACTGTAAATATTATATGGTCCAACTTAATCTGCACTGAGGTTAGAGCAGAGTTTCAGGCTTCCGGCTTTAAACACTTTACATCCACTCAACTCAAATGTATTGATTGACTGGAAAAAACAACACAAATCCTTTCTCACATTTGCCAAAAACATCTTGATGATCACCAAGAGCTGTGCTGACTCACTGCACTAAACTGAATCTTCTATAGTGAGAGAAACATTACAAAAAAAAACCCCACCAGCATTAAAGTCAAAAATGGTGTTGCTAGTGGGATGGTCCAGAATTCTTTTACTACTTCAGGACCTACATCAACTCATCAGATCCTGAGTTTAAGTTTAATCACACTTGGGATTTGCAACAGGAAATTGATCTGAAGCACAC
Source organism: Pelmatolapia mariae (assembly GCF_036321145.2). NCBI lineage: Eukaryota > Metazoa > Chordata > Actinopteri > Cichliformes > Cichlidae > Pelmatolapia > Pelmatolapia mariae. The sequence continues at coordinate 31,070,957 of NC_086229.1, forward strand.
AAGCAAGTCCAACTGACTAATCAGAATCTCGACTTTAATGAAATTGAGATCCTTGAAATGATTTCAAAACACTATTTTTTGACCTTAATTAAGGCAACTCTGAAATTAAAGTGGACCAAAATCCCCCAGTAATGTAAATCAGTCATTACTAGTTACTATAAATGCTTGATGGTAGTTGTTGCTATCAGGGCTTTCACAGCTGGGTATTAGAGAACAGATAGCTCTGGTTTGGTTTTCTCTGCTTCATACATGAAATCATCACTTTAAAACTGCTTGTATTTGTATTTATCCAGGTCATCCTTGTTAGAAGATTTGAAACATGTGACAAAAAAAGCATAAACAAAATAAATCTGCAAGGAAGAAAGACTTTTCCCAGCACTGTACCTCATACAAAACCTATACTTACCAGACTTAAGACGATGAGATCAGCAGTCTAGACAAAGGAAACAAAACATCAGATCACTGTTTAATGATTCAGACTGTTGAGCCTCTTCACACACAATCCAATTTACTGTGACATTAAATAACTAGTCAAATCCTCCATTTCTTCATGCCTTTATGAACTCACTGTAGTCTAAAGAGGGCACAATTTAATTGCAGAGTCTCAGATGGCTTTAACATGTTTAATAAAAACATTCGTACTACAGAATTGCAAAGAATAGGCACCAAAATTTGTTGGCACAAATGCAGGATATACCAAATATTTCGTACACAGAAGCTTTGTGGCTCCAACATTTTCTATCACAAGTCAGTTCTAATAACATGTGAAGAACAACAACGTTTAATCTCATTTCAGATTAAAAATGTTGAATACAAATTAATTATTTAAATCAGAAGCAACAGAAAACCACAACAACAGTGGCACACCATTTTTTAATGAAAATTTCTTAAAAATATTACACTAAAAAGTCATTCCATTGTACTTGTTGCTAGCAATATTTATGTGTTTTGCAGTATATCGCTTTTTGGCAACATTTATATTTAATTTTAAAACATTGGCTTTAATATACCTACTCACAACTGTACTTCTCTCACATTTTATTATTGCTTAAGTGTTTAAGCTATCACTTACAGTCACTCAGACAAGATACTTCCAGTGTTTCGACTTCATGCTAATTCATAAGTGGAATGAAAGGGACAATAAAAATCGATAGCTGTGGTGCTTTTAAGTGTTTAAGGTACCACCTATACTCACCTAAAGCACTTTCATAGTTTTGTTTGATACTTAAATCCATAAGAAACATAAGGAGTAATCGAACAACTGCATAAAGATATTTCTGACATTTAACTATGTTTGGACTTGATAAGTCATCAAAAATTAAAATCAGACATTAATGGGCTATTAAACTTCCTTGACATTTTCAGGGGCAGTCAGTGGTCCTGTGTGGGAGCTTTGCTGCTACAGATTCTAAATCCTGACTATTTGTTTTTGCACATGAGTGAATGGCAAGATGACACAAATAGTTAACTACTGTAAGTAAATTACTAAACATTATCATTACTGTCTACTTACCAGCAAAGGAAAAACCAAAGATCTGTTCACTCTGTGTAACAAAAGACAAAGAACAAAAATACAGGATCAGACAACTCCAATCAGCATTAGAGTCAATACTGCATCACTCTCTGTAGTCAAAAAGATTCCAGAAACTTCTTTGTTAAACAAAGCTGGAATACAAACAACAACTCTCCTCTGTTTTTTTTTCCTGCACCCTAATAAAGATTATCATCTTCATAAAGGTAATATGTAGTTTTTTATCCATTTGCAATAAGCCACACAGGTTTCTTAGTCATGTAATGCTTAAAATTCATGCCACATCACATGTTCCTTAATCCCCAAAGTTCTCAAATCCCTGTTTCTGTGTGTACTTACCTGGGACAACAGTACATCATAATATCTGGGCACACAGAAACAGGGATTTGAGATCCGTTAACATAAAAGTAAACAATACTGTTTCTACATATTTTAGTCACATTTGGGGCATGTTTAATACACAGCCATAAGCACTCCACTAAATCTAGGACGTACTTATAATGACCGATTTAAAGGCCTAATTAAAAATATATATGATCATAATTTCTTTGTAGATCATTTAATCATAAAATACAGAAATGAATGCTGTATCTGTGCTTTTGATTTTTTCCAGTCATCAACAAAATCTTTAATTATAAAAGACTAATTCAAAGAGCAGTTTTCAGACAGTGACTTAATTTAATGAAGGGAAAGAAGCTTTTGAAATCCACAAGGCCCTACTTGAAGACTTAATTGTACCTAAACTGCTGTTCATTAGCTGCTCTAATATGAAAAAATATGTGCTGCTACAATAACCTACCGACCTCTGTAGGTCTGGAAAGGTTTACACAGACTTTTTTAGGATTTGATGACTTTTGATGATCACCAATAGCTGTGCTGACTCGCAGCACTACACTGAATCTCCTATAATGATAAACATTTCCCAGCACTGTACCTCAGAAAAACCTTTACTTACCAGACTTGAGACGATCAGATCAGCAGTCTAGAGAAAGGAAACAATTCATCAGATCACTGTTTGATGATTCAGACTGTTGAGCCTCTTCATACACAATCCAATTTACTGTGACACAAATTAACTAGTAAAATCCTCAATTACTTTAAGCTTTTTTAATTTTACTGTAGTCTAAAGAGGAGATAATAGAACTGCAGGGTCTCACATGGCTATAGCAAGTGTAATAAAAGCATTATTACTACAGAAATGCAAAGAACAGGCACCAATATTTATTGGCGCAAGTGCAGGATACACCGAATATTTCCTACACAGAAGCCTTGTGGCTCCAACATTTTCTACAACAGTCAGTTCTAATAAAGTGTGAAAAACCACAACTTTTAATGTCCTTTCAGGTTAAAAACATTAAATACAAAGTAATTATTTAAATCAGAAGCAACAGAAAACCTCATCATGTTTTGGTTAGTCTGATATGAATATGCAAATCCTAAAATACATGTAAATATTGACATGTTACAATAACGGACGTGCAGAATGTTTGTGATTAAAATTAAATGTCCTAAAATATTACACTAAAAATTCCTTTCATTGTACCAGTTGCTAGGAATATTTATGTATGCTGCAATGTCCCTTTTTGGCAACATTTCTATTTAACATTTAAGAAAATGAACACCTGGATAAAGACATCTGACATTTAACTGTTTGGATTCAATAAGCCATAAAAAATTTAAATCATACATAAATGGGCTATTAAACTTCAGGGACATTTTCAGGGACAGTCAGAGGCCCTGTGTGGGGGCTTTGCTGCTACAGGTCACAAATCCTGTGTTTTTGCCAATCAGTAAATGGAAACGTATCACAAAAGGTCAAACTACTGTATGTAAGTCGTAAAACGTGCTACGCAATGCCAGGTTCATACTGCTTCAGTTACAATCACTGTTTACTTACCAGCAAAGGCAAAACCAATGATCTCGTTCACTCTGTGTAACAAAAGACAAAGCATAAAAATACAGAATGAGACAACTCAGATCAGCATCAGAGTCAATACTACATCACTCTGTGTAGTCCAAAAGATTCAGCACACTTCTTTGTTTACCACAGCTGGAATACAAACAACTCACCTCTTTTTTCTACACTTTATTAAATATTACTGTCTTCATTAAGGTAATATGTGGTTTCATCCATTTGTAATAAGCCACACAAGTTTCTCAGTTATGTGATAGCTCTATTAGTTTGGTGCAGTTAGATAACACAGTAGATTTAATAAGCAATGGTTTGCTACACCTAGCACTGCACACTTTATCAAATTGTGACATCACAATTTCAAAGCATGAACAATCATAAATGAAAGCTTGGATAATATTTTTGTAGGCTTCAACATTTGAGTTGGTCTGCATTCAAATTCTGCTTCCTAAAAATATTACCTGCACACAGTATCATTTAATATGCTGTTGTTTTAAATATCTACATATCATATTAATATTAATGGTGCACTGCTGCATTTTATTTATTTGAAGGTGGCCTTTTTTAGATTTCATTATTTTTTCACAAAGTGAGAAGTTAAACAGAGCTGCAGGTGTAGGTTTTATTTTAAAAAACAACCTGCACAAACAAGTGTTTGTTAAAAAGTTCTTAAAATTTAACTAAAAAACTAAAATTGATTAATTAAAAAAACTTCTTGTTAAGAAATGTTATTATTCTTATATTATATGTTTTATCCTCACTCTCTCTCTCTCCCTTCTGTTAATTAACCCATAACACAGACACATCGGCACAGGCACTTGAATCTTTTTCTCCCGGCCTTCAGTCAGAGGCGGTAAAATGGCTCCTTTGAAGTTGCCGACCCTGCTGCTTCAGCAGCTAATCAGTGGTTCTAAAATGGCGGCTCATTACCTCATAACCTAAAGAATGAGGCCGTTTTAACTGACTGATTTGTGAGGAGGAGAACTAACTTCAGCTTCCCTAAGAGACTCAGAAACACTAACACACCGAATGAACCAAATACAACACAATAACTGTATTAAACAATTAAATGAACCATATTAATTTCACACTAAGCCTATAGGAGCTAGGCTAGGCGTTAGCGTTTAGGTTGTTAGGGCTAGCATACCAAACACTCCTTTTAAATACTAAAATTACAACGTTTCACTCAAAAAGCAGCCATTGTGTTAGTTTAACATGACTTATACTTCGACTGGCTTCATAAGTCACAAACAACAACTCGGTAAATCACTCAAACAGCTTATACACATTTAATTTCAGAGAAGAGAGACAGAGAGGAAGCGCTTACCGGCAGGGATCAAGCAGAGAGTGGGCAGAGATTCAGGAGTCAGCCAGAGGCATTCACGGGTAGTGGGAAACTTTGCCATTACACAAAATTGGCATTGAAAACGTGAAAAATATATGTAAATTTAAATATTAATATGCTAGATTTTTTTGCAACAAAAAACAACTAGCAGAAATTTAATTCTATAAGTTTAATAAATGTTTCAAACAGGATTCTTTGAATTTGAAATAATGGTTAAAAGACATAAATAAACATAAGGTCATTATGTTAAAATGTACTGTATTATGATAGATTTATTTAACTGACTGCAAAAATAAGAACAGTCTTCTTCTGAAAACCAACACCAAGGAGCTGGTGTTGGTGATCGCCAAAGCATCCTCACAGGACAGTAGGAGCTGCAGAGGCACATCTCACTGCACTGCAGGACTCAAGAGGTTCAGGAGGTCCTTTAACCCCACTGTCATGAGACTTTTTAATAGTGACTCCTGACATGTTCATTGCACATTTGTTTCTTTTATTCTAATACATATTGGTTGTAATCATATGAATTCTGACATAGATGGACTTGCACCCACTTGTTCACCCCTGCTACAGTGAGGTAAAGCTGTGGCTGTCTCCAACAAGACTTTGTGAAACCACATGTTAATGTAAAAATCACATTTGTAAGAAAAATCGGTTTCATAGAGTGTAAACCTGTTAATACACAAAGACTTGTTCTCAACTATCAGTAATTACTGCAGGGGTGGCTTTTACACACATACACACACACACACACACAGGCACACACGCAGCACAAAGAGAGACCGGCTTTTTGCAGTTTATTTCTCATAGTGAGGATTCCCCTCAAACAAATGGCCATAATTTCCTAACCATGACGGCTAGAACTGTCATTCTTACACTGTTTTGTTCAAAAGAGATGGGGGAATCTTCAGCTGTTGACAATTTATCATTAAAATGTAAATTACCGAAGATATTTGACTTGTAATGCACCATAACTGAGTAGAGGTGAGGCATGAACTACTTTGACTTGCCCTCAGCTGGCTGGGAAGCCACAGAAGCCTCAATATACAAATTTGTATGTCTCAGCACTCAGATATGATTGGCTGGTTGGGAAGCCGTGCATGCCCTGATATGTAAATTTGAATATTACACTCCTCACAGAGGATTGACTTGCTGGGGACCTGGCAGAAATATATAGAAATACAATGATTACCCATAAATACTGCATTTAGTAGAAATACTATGTTTTAGCACAAATACTATAAAATGGCAGAAATACTATAATTAAGCAGAAATATTATATTAAGTACAAATCCTATAAAATAGCAGAAATAGTATGATTTAGCACAAATGCTGTATTTAGCACAAATCTTATAAAATAGCAGAAATAGTATGATTTAGCACAAATGCTGTATTTAGCACAAATCTTATAAAATAGCAGAAATAGTATGATTTAGCAGAAATGCTGTATTTAGCACAAATCTTATAAAATAGCAGAAATAGTATGATTTAGCAGAAATGCTGTATTTAGCACAAATCTTATAAAATAGCAGAAATAGTATGATTTAGCAGAAATGCTGTATTTAGCACAAATCTTATAAAATAGCAGAAATAGTATGATTTAGCAGAAATTCTGTGTTTAGCACAAATCTTATAAAATAGCAGAAATAGTATGATTTAGCAGAAATGCTGTATTTAGCACAAATCTTATAAAATAGCAGAAATAGTATGATTTAGCAGAAATGCTGTATTTAGCACAAATCTTATAAAATAGCAGAAATAGTATGATTTAGCAGGAAAGAATTATTTAGCACAAATCTCATAAAATAGCAGAAACAGTAATATTTAGCAGAAATGCTGTATTTAGCATAAATCTTATAAAATAGCAGAAATAGTATGATTTAGCAGAAGTAGTGTATTTAGTACAAATCTCATAAAATTGCAGAAAAGGTATGATTTAGCAGAAATACTCTATTTAGCACAAATCTCATAAAAAAGCAGAAATAGTATGATTTAGCAGAAATGCAGTATTTAGCACAAATGCTGAAAAGTAGCAGTAATGCTATGACTTAGCACAATAGTAATAACTTAAATAGAAAAACTGGAAAAGTAAATGGACAGCTGAACAAATGCTGAACATGCTAAGGGTCCCTCAAATGTAATTGTTAAATGAAAAAAAATCTGTAAAAAAAAGTATAACAGTCATACAATCACAAATATGGACAAATATAGAAACACACAAGCACAGAGAGACACACACAGGATCAAATTCAGTCAACCAGTCTAAATATATTGAATTTAAATCATACAATAAGATGCTCCCATAAAAAGGCTCTCTCTTTCTCTGTGTCACACACACAGAGAGAGAGAGAGAGAGAGAAAATCAGGTTTCTAGGTCAGTCCAGCAGCCTGGGAGCTGCTAAATATGAATCCACCAATCAGAGAGGCTGTGTGCTTTTTCCCGCCAAAACAGGTGCACTTTCTTTTACACACACGCAGAACAGAGACAGGATTTCTGCAGTCTATTTCTCATAGTCAGGACTCCCCTCAAACAAATGGCCATAATTTCCTAACCGTAGGGGCTAAAACAGTCATTCTTACACCGTTTTGTTCAGAAGACATGGGGGAATCTTCAAGTGTTGACCATTTAAAATACAAATATGACATATTAAAGATATATGACATAGATGATTGGTTGGCTTAGAAGCCATGAATGACCCAATATGCAAATTTGAATGTGCCAGGGCTTAGATATGATTGGTTGTCTTAGTAGCCATGAAGGCCCCAATATGCAAATTTGAATGTGCCAGGGCTCAGATATGATTGGCTGGCTGGGAAGCCGTCCAGGTCCTGATAGGTAAGTTTGAATATTACAGTCCTTACAGAGGACTGACTCCCTGGGGACCTGGCAGAAATCTATAGAAATACAATGATTACCCAGAAATACTGCATTTAGTAGAAATACTATGTTTTAGCACAAATACTATAAAATGGCAGAAATACTATAATTAAGCAGAAATATTATATTAAGTACAAATCCTATAAAATAGCAGAAAAAGTATGATTTAGCACAAATGCTGTATTTAGCACAAATACTGTAAATCAGCAGAAATGCTATGACTTAGCACAATAGTAATAAGTTAAATAGAAAAATTGGAAAAGCAAAATGGACAGCTGAAAAAATCCTGAACATACTAAGGGTCCCTCAAATGTAATTGTTAAATGAAAAAAGAATCAGCAAAAAAAAGTATAACAGTCACACAATCACAAATATGAACACATATGGAAACACACAAGCACAGAGAGACACACAGGATCAAATTCAGTCAACCAGTCTAAATATATTGAATTTGAATCATACAATAAGATGCTGCCATAAAAAGTCTCTCTCTCTCTCTCTCTGTCTCTCTCTCTCTCTCTGTGTCACACACACACACACACACAACACACACACACACACACACACACAGGGAGAGAAAATCAGGTTTCTAGGTCAGTCAAGCAGCCTGGGAGCTGCTAAATTTGAATCCACCAATCAGAGAGGCTCTGTGCTTTTTTCCCGCCAAAGCAGGTGCACCTGTTTTTACACACACGCAGCACAGAGACAGGATTTCTGCAGTCTATTTCTCATAGTCAGGACTCCCCTCAAACAAACAGCCATAAATTCCTAACCGTAGGGGCTAAAACAGTCATTCTTAGACCGTTTTGTTCAGAAGACATGGGGGAATCTTGAAATGTTGACAATTTAAAATACAAATATGGAATATTAAAGATATATGACATAGATGATTGGTTGGCTTAGAAGCCATGAACGCCCCAATATGCAAATTTGAATGTGCCAGGGCTCAGATATGATTGGCTGGCTGGGAAGCCATGAAGGCAACAATATGCAAATTTGAATGTGCTAGGGCTCAGATATGATTGGTTGTCTTAGAAGCCATGAAGGCCCCAATATGCAAATTTGAATGTGCCAGGGCTCAGATATGATTGGCTGGCTGGGAAGCCGTCCAGGTCCTGATAGGTAAGTTTGAATATTACAGTCCTTACAGAGGACTGACTCCCTGGGGACCTGGCAGAAATATATAGAAATACAATGATTACCCAGAAATACTGCATTTAGTACAAGTACTATGTTTTAGCACAAATACTATAAAATGGCAGAAATACTATAATTAAGCGGAAATATTATATTAAGTACAAATCCTATAAAATAGCAGAAATACTATGATTTAGCAGAAATGCTGTATTTAGCACAAATCTCATAAAAAAGCAGAAAAAGTATGATTTAGCAGAAATGCTGTATTTAGCACAAATCTCATAAAAAAGCAGAAAAAGTATGATTTAGCAGAAATGCTGTATTTAGCACAAATCTCATAAAAAAGCAGAAAAAGTATGATTTAGCAGAAATGCTGTATTTATCACAAAGGCTGAAAAGCAGCAGAAATGCTATGACTTAGCACAATAGTAATAAGTTAAATACAAAAATTAGAAAAGCAAAATGGACAGCTGAAAAAATGCTGAACATGCTGAGGGTCCCTCAAATGTAATTGTTAAATGAAAAAAAATCAGTAAAAAAAGTATAACAGTCACACAATCACAAAAATGGACAAGTATAGAAACACACAAGCACAGAGAGACACACAGGATCAAATTAAGTCAACCAGTCTAAATATATTGAATTTAAATCATACAATAAGATGCTCCCAGAGAGAGAGGCTCACTCTCTCTCTCTCTCTGTGTCACACACACACACACACACACACACACACACACACACACACACACACACACACACACAGGGAGAGAAAATCAAGTTTTTAGGTCACTCAAGCAGCCTGGGAGCTGCTAAATTTGAATCCACCAATCAGAGAGGCTGTGTGCTTTTTCCCGCCAAAACAGGTGCACCTGTTTTCACACACACGCAGCACAGAGACAGGATTTCTGCAGTCTATTTCTCATAGTCAGGACTCCCCTCAAACAAATGGCCATAATTTCCTAACCGTAGGGGCTAGAACGGTCATTCTTACACCGTTTTGTTCAGAAGAGATGGGGGAATCTTCAAGTGTTGACAATTTATCATTAAAACATGAATTATTAAAGATATTTGACTTCTAATGCACCATACCTAAGTAGAGGCGAAGAGAAAACTGCCCTGACATGCCCTCGAACAAAGCTTTGTAACTCTAAATCTATTTGGAGTATCGATATCATTCTTTCACCGTAAGAGACAACAGGCTTTGGTGAACAGTCATGGAAATTTTCAGGTCTCTGTGGAAATCCCAAAAAAAGTTATGACGAGAGAAAAAAGTGGCTCATTTCCAGAGTTTGAAATCTGAAGAAATCTGAGCGAAGGACGAATTTCCTACCCTCAAACAAGTGTAACTCATTTCAGAATGGTAATAGGTAAGGAACAAATTCTTGAATTGTGAGCGTCAGGAGTGTCTGAAGATATACGGGGACAAGCCTCATGTCTTAACTTCGCTTCGTTCTGGAGATATGACGATTCGAATATGCCTCTCATGACAGAAATCAAGCGGTGATTTTGAACAAACGCTCCATTGACTTTGTATGGAGACTTTTCCGACCTTGTGTTGGTCTGAGGAGATTTGGCAAAATTCTATAAATCCCACAACAATGACAGTGACATTTTCTGAAAGCCAGCAAAAATACCTACGTTTTGATGTATAACTTGTGGAAGTTGAGTGAAAATTGAGCAAGTAGCAAGAAGTTGTTCGGACATGAAGAGAAGACTGCAAAACCTTCAGTGGCACAGTGGAAGCCAAGACCATAGCAACCATAACAACGCATGTATTTTGTGAAAAATCACAAAAATGAAACTCAAAACTTTAAGAGGCATAAAAGTAAAACGGTAAAAGATTTGAAAAAGCTGACTTATACCTGAATAGCCCAATAATTTGTGAACATTTTAAAGTTTGAATGGTTATTCTAGGCGAAAGTATGAGGAAGTAGTTAAGTCTCAAAAACAAGAAAGTTTTAGCAGAATTGCAGAAGTTTCCCATTCATTTCCAATGGGACAAATTAAAGGAAAAAGCTTAATATTTTAAAAAGTATAATAGTATAAAATACCAAAAGATATAGCCGGAAAGGGAAAAATTAGCAGAATAGTTTAAAATTTGAACGGTGAAAATCGGCTGAAAATTGTGGAAGTAGATCCACGGCGAAAAACGTACGGAAACACCAAGAATAACTAGAAAAAATTGCATTTCCTGCGAAAATGCTGTGTGGATGCCTTAACGCTGAAGCTGTCTGCTGAAAAGCTGAAAAAGATGAAAAGTAGCAAAAGTTGTATGGTTGTGAAAAAAAATGTTGTCCTAAGCAGGATTTGAACCTGGCCTTCCTGGGTTCAAGGCAGCAACCATACTCACTGTGCCAAAGTCACTCTGACAAAGGAAGAGATGGAGAGACTGACAATTATGGTGGAATGAGCAGAAGCTGCTGAGGATTGTCCTGATAACACATAAAAGCGCAGAAAATTTTGCAGAAAAGAGGTAAATAAGCAGAATTTCTGCAGAAAAGATGCAAATAAGCAGAACATTGCGCTGAAAAGAGGTGAATCAGCACAATTTCTGCTGAAAAGAGGCAGAACAACCTGGTTCTGCTCAAATTCACCAATCAGAGGTACTGCTTCTGTCTGCTTCATCAGGCTGTGTACTTGTATATATTTCTACAAATTTATTGTGCTGATAAGAGGTGAAAAGGCTGAAAATTTTGCAGAAAAGAGATGAATCAGCAGAATTTATGCAGAAAAGAGGCAAAGAAGCAGAACGTTACGCTGAAAAGAGGTGAATGAGCAGAATTTCTGCTGAAAAGTGGCAAAGAAGCAGAACGTTGCGCTGAAAAGAGGTGAATGAGCAGAATTTCTGCTGAAAAGAGGCAGAATTTCTGCTGAAAAGAGGCAGAAGCTTCTGTATGTAGAAAAAGAAACACGATGAACCATGTGTGAAATAAATAAAGAAATGAAATGAAAGAACAACCTGATTCTGCTCAAATTCACCAATCAGAGTTACTGCCTCTGTCTGCTGTCTGGGTACTTGTATGTATTTCGGTCCATATTAGAGAAGCTGCTAAAATTATAAAACTTTGCAAAATTGTAATAAATGATCAATATAAATTACAGGTCTGTGATAGTGTATCAATTTTTAGTGAAAAAATTTTTTTTGACCAAGGTGGGATTGAACCCACGACCTTTGAGTTGCAGAGCCGTGTCATTACTGATTGCACCACCTGGCAAGGGGGCGGGCAGCTGAAAAACATAGACATGAGCAGTCAGAAAATAGATCGCGGTGAGCGGCGAAAAGCGCCGTTTTTTGGAGTTACAAAACGTCGTGTAACTCAAAAACTAGGAGGGCTAGCAGAATAATTCTTGTACTGGGTGAATCAGCGGACTTTGGTGTATTTTGACTGCGATTTTCATTTTCATAGCTCTTTGTACCTCCGTCGCGGAGATATGACGAGAGAAGAAACGGCTTCATTTTTGGATTTTGAAAACTGAGAGGAGGGCAGATTTCCACCCCTCAAACAAACATAATTTATGGCACAACGGTAAGATGAATGAAAAAACTGCTTCCACTGTGAGTGTCAGGAGTGTCTGAAGATATATTGGCACAAGCCTCATGTCCTAACTTTGCTTTGTTAAGGAGATGTGGCGATCTAAAAATGCCTCCCGTTACAGAATTTCAGCTCTGAATTTCAAAACCTCCATATAGAGTTTGAATGGGGACTTGTCAGACCTTGTGTCACTTCGAGGCAAATTGCGAAAAAACTGTGAATCTCACAATAAAGATAGTGACATTGTCTGAAAGCCAACAAAAATACCTACGTTTTGATGTATAATTTGTGGGGGTTGAGTGAAAATTGAGCGAGTAGCAAGAAGTTGTTCAGACATGAAGAGAAAATTCAGAACAGACCAGCACACACTCTGAGTTAATTGCATAGCAACCATAGCAACGCATGTATTTTCTGAAAAATCACAACTTTGCAACTGAAAACTTAAAGAGAGATAAGATTAAAACGGTAGAAGGTCTGAAAAAGCTGAATCACACAGGAATAGCCCAATACTTTGAGAACATTTTAAAGTTTGAATGGAGTTTCTAGGTGAAAGTATGAGGAAGTAGTTAAGTTTCAAAACCAAGCAAGTTTTAGCAGAGTTGTGGAAGTTTTCCATTCATTTCAATGGGACAAATTAAAGGAAAAAAGTGTAATCATTTAAAAAGTATAATAGTAACTAGAAAAAATTGCATTTCCTGCGAAAATGCTGTGTGGATGCCTTAACGCTGAAGCTGTCTGCTGAAAAGCTGAAAAAGCTGAAAAGTAGTAAAAGTTGTATGGTTGTGAAAAAAAATGTTGTCCTAAGCAGGATTTGAACCTGGCCCTCATGGGTTCAAGGTAGCAACCATACTCACTGTGCCAAACTCACTCTGACAGAGGAAGAGATGGAGAGACTGACAATTATGGTGGAATGAGCAGAAGCTGCTGAGGATTGTCCTGATAACACATAAAAGCGCAGAAAATTTTGCAGACAAGAGGTAAATAAGCAGAATTTCTGCAGAAAAGATGCAAAGAAGCAGAACATTGCGCTGAAAAGAGGTGAATCAGCACAATTTCTGCTGAAAAGAGGCAGAACAACCTGGTTCTGCTCAAATTCACCAATCAGAGGTACTGCTTCTGTCTGCTTCATCAGGCTGTGTACTTGTATATATTTCTACAAATTTATTGTGCTGATAAGAGGTGAAAAGGCTGAAAATTTTGCAGAAAAGAGATGAATCAGCAGAATTTATGCAGAAAAAAGGCAAAGAAGCAGAACGTTGCGCTGAAAAGAGGTGAATGAGCAGAATTTCTGCTGAAAAGAGGCAGAATTTCTGCTGAAAAGAGGCAGAAGGTTCTGTATGTAGAAAAAGAAACACGATGAACCATGTGTGAAATAAATAAAGAAATGAAATGAAAGAACAACCTGATTCTGCTCAAATTCACCAATCATAGTTACTGCCTCTGTCTGCTGTCTGGGTACTTGTATGTATTTCGGTCCATATTAGAAAAGCTGCTAAAATGATAAAACTTTGCAAAATTGTAATAAATGATCAATATAAATTACAGGTCTGTGATAGTGTATCAATTTTTAGTGAAAAATTTTTTTTTGACCAAGGTGGGATTGAACCCACGACCTTTGAGTTGCAGAGCCGTGTAATTACTGATTGCGCCACCTGGCAAGGGGGCGGGCGGCTGAAAAACATAGGCATGAGCAGTGAGAAAATAGATCGCGGTGAGCGGCGAAAAGCGCCGTTTTTTGGAGTTACAAAACGTCGTGTAACTCAAAAACTAGGAGGGCTAGCAGAATAATTCTTGTACTGGGTGAATCAGCGGACTTTGGTGTATTCTGACTGCGATTTCCATAGCTTTTTGTACCTCCTTCGCGGAGATATGACGAGAGAAGGAACGGCTTCATTTTCAGAGTGTGAGAACTGAGAGGAGGACAGATTTCTGCTAAAAAAAAGAGGTGTAGACGTGCTTGATGGAAATGGCTTCATGTGTAAGGGTACACTGAAGAGTGTCAAGAAAGAAGAGTGCATGCAAGTAGGGAAGATGTGTAACAACTGTCACAGGCAGGACTCGAACCTCTGCCACCGGGTCCCACAGCAGCGGCTCAACCCTCTGAGCCAAATGAGGTCTGGTCACAAAGGGGGCGGGTGTCTAAGACACAGAGACTTGAGCAGTCAGAATTAGATCGCGGTGAGAGGCGAAAAACGCCGGTTTTTGGAGTTACAAAATGTCGTGTAACTCAAAAACTAGGAGGGCTAGAAGCATAATTCTTGGACTGGGTGAATCAGCGGACTTTGGTGTATTTTGACTGCGATTTTCATAGCTCTTTGTACCTCCGTCGCGGAGATATGACGAGAGAAGAAACGGCTTCATTTTCAGAGTGTGAGAACTGAGAGGAGGACAGATTTCCACCCCTCAAACAGACTTAATTTATGGCTCAACGGTAAGATGAATGTAAAAACTGCTTCCACTGTGAGTGTCAGCAGTGTCTGAAGATATATTGGCACAAGCCTCATGTCCTAACTTTGCTTTGTTAATTAGATATGGCGATTTCAAAATGCCTCCCGTTACAGAATTTCAGCTCTGAATTTCAAAACCTCCCCATATACTTTGAATGGGAAGTAACCAGACTATGTGTCACTTCGAGGCGAATTGCGAAAAAACGGTAAATCTCACAATAAAGACAGTAACATTGTCTGAAAGCCAGCAAAAATACCTACGTTTTGATGTATAATTTGTGGAGGTTGAGTGGAAATTGAGCGAGTAGCAAGAAGTTGTTCAGACATGAAGAGAAAATTCAGAAAAGACCAGCACACACTCTGAGTTAATTGCATAGCAACCATAGCAACGCATGTATTTTCTGAAAAATCTCAATTTTGCAACTGAAAACTTAAAGAGGTATAAAATGAAAACCGTAGAAGATCTGAAAAAGCTGAATCACACAGGAATAGCCCAATAATCTGAGAACATTTTAAAGTTTGAATGGAGTTTCTAGGTGAAAGTATGAGGAAGCAGTTAAGTTTCAAAACCAAGCAAGTTTTAGCAGAATTGTGGAAGTTTTCCATTGATTTCAATGGGACAAATTAAAGGAAAAAAGTGTAATATTTTAAAAAGTATAATAGTAATAAACACCAAAAGTCATAGCCATCATTAGCAGAAACAGCAGAACAGTATAGAGTTTGAACTGAGAAAATCGGCTGAAAACTGAGGAAGTAGTTAAGTGCCAAAAAGTGTACGGAAGCAACTAGAGGAATAATAAAGAACTAGAAAAATGTGCATTTCCTGCGAAAATGCTGTGTGGATGCCTTTACGCTGAAGCTGTCTGCTGAAAAGATGAAAAAGATGAAAAGTTGCATGGTGGTGAAAAAAAAAAATTGCGCTGAGCAGGATTCGAACCTGGCCCTCGTGGACTCAAGGCAGCTACTTATCTCACTGATCCAAACTCATTCTCACAAAGAAGAGGTGGAGAGACGGACAATTCTGCTGAAATTAGCAGAAGCTGCTGAGAATTGCGCTGATAAGAGGTGAAAAGGCTGAAAATTTTGCAGAAAATAGGTGAATCAGCAGAATTTCTACTGAAAATAGGTAAAGAAGCAGAAAGTTGTGCTGAAAAGAGGTGAATCAGCAGAATTTCTGCTCAAAACTGTTTTTTCTGAAAACAGCTGAGATTTGTGCTAATAAGAGGTGACGAAAAGGCTGAAAATTTTGCAGAAGAGGTGAATAAGCAGAATTTGGGCTGAAAAGAAGTGCAAATTCTGCTGAAAAGAGTTCAATCAGCAGAATTTCAGCTGAAAAGAGTTCTGCAGAACTCTTTTCAGAATTCTGCTGAAAAGATGTTTTTGCTGAAAATAGCTGAACAAGCTGGGATTTGTGCTGAAAAGTGGTGAAAAAACTGAAAATTTAGCTGAAAAGGGGTGAAAAAGCTGAAATTGAGTTAAAAAAGTTTAAGTGTTAACTGAAAGAAATGTTGCCATAAGCGGGATTTGAACCCGGGCCTCCCAGTCTGAGAACGGATGCTCATCTCACTGAGCTAAAACACAGGTAATCCCGGCAAAGAAAATCAGTGACACCACTGATAATATTGCAGAAATGGGCAAAAAATATTGCAAAAAAAATTCAATATCTCAAAAAGTATAGAAGTTATGAGCACCAAAAGTCATAGCAATAATTAGCAGAAAGAGCAGAATTTTTTAAAGTTTGAACTGAGAAAATCGGCTGAAAACTGAGGGAGTAGTTAGACGACAAAAAACGTACGGAAGCAACCAGAATAAAGTATAATAAAGAATAAAGAGAAACAGGAACTCAATAGTGTGGAAGCCCTTTTAGGGCATCCACACAATAAAGAGAAACAGGAACTCAATGGTGTGGAAGCCCTTTAGGGCATCCACACAATAACTAGAAAATTTGCATTTCCTGCGAAAATGCTGTGTGGATGCCTCATCGCTGAAGCTGTCTGCTGAAAAGCTGAAAAATATGAAAGTTGCAAAAAGTTGTATGGTGGTGAAAAAAAATGTCTCCCTGAGCAGGATTTGAACCTGGTCCTCCTAGGCTCAAGGCAGAGACTCATCTCACTGTGCCAAACTCACTCTCACAAGGAAAGAGATGGAGAGATTGACAATTATGGTGGAATGAGCAAAAGCTGCTGAGAATTGTGCTGATAAGAGGTAAAAAGGCTGAAAATTTTGCAGAAAAGAGGTGAATCAGCAGAATTTCTGCAGAAAACAGGCAATGAAGCAGAACTTTGAGCTGAAAAGAGGTGAATGAGCAGAATTCTGCTGAAAAGAGGTTTTTTCTGAGAACAGCTGAAAAAGCTGATATTTGTGCTGAAAAGTGGTGAAAAAACTGAAAATTTTGCTGAAAAGGGGTGAAAAAGCTGAAATTGAGTTAAAAAAGTTTAACTGTTAACTGAAAGAAATGTTGCCATAAGCGGGATTTGAACCCGGGCCTCCCAGTCTGAGAACGGATGCTCATCTCACTGAGCTAAAACACAGGTCAACCTGGCAAGGAAAATCAGTGAGGCCACTGATGATATGGCAGAAATGGGCAAAAAATATTGCAAAAAAAATTCAATATCTCAAAAAGTATAGAAGGTATGAGCACCAAAAGTCATAGCCGGAAAGAGCAGAAATAGCAGAATTTTTTAAAGTTGGAATGGCGAAAATCGGATGAAAACTGTGGGAGTAGTTAAGTGCCAAAAAGTGTACGGAAGCAACTAGGGGAATAATAATAAAGAAGAAAGAGAAACAGGAAAACAATAGTGTGGAAGCCCTTTTAGGGCATCCACACAATAAAGAATAAAGAGAAACAGGAACTCAATGGTGTGGAAGCCCTTTAGGGCATCCACACAATAAACACCAAAAGATATAGCCGGCATTAGCAGAAAGAGCAGAACAGTTTAGAGTTTGAACGGAGAAAATCGGCTGAAAACTGAGGGAGTAGTTAAGTGCCAAAAAGTGTACGGAAGCAACTGGAATATAGTGGAATAAAGAATAAAGAGAAACAGGAACTCAATAGTGTGGAAGCCCTTTAGGGCATCCACACAATAATAACTAGAAAAATTTGCATTTCCTGCGAAAATGCAGTGTGGATGCTGGAACGCTGAAGCTGTCTGCTAAAAATAGCTGAAAAAGCTGGAAAGTTGCAGAAATTGTAAAAACTTTGCAAAAGCAAAGGAACTTTGCTAAAATGCAGTAACTTAGCAGAACTGCAATATCTTAGAGGAAAGATAATACTTGGCAGAAGTACAATAGAAAACCAAAACTTAGCAGAAACATTGTAACTTACCAGAAACACGATAACTTCTCAAAAATACAAGAATTTAGGAGAAATAGTATAAGATAACAGACAGAATATATTTAGCCAAACATTCTTAAACATTACAGAAATACTATGATTTAGAAAAACAGTACAACATAGCAGAAATGCTGTGATTTACCAGAGATACATTAATATACTATGAATATTGTAATTTTAAATAAATACTATGTTTTAGCAAAAATACTCCAGTTTAGCACAAATATTATAACATAGCAGAAGTACTATTCTATAGCAGAAATGCTATATTTAGACAGAAAAAATATAATAAAGTAAAAATACTATGATTTAGCAGAAATGCTCTATTTAGCACAAATCTTATAAAATAGCAGAAATAGTATGATTTAGCATAAATGCTGTATTTAGCACAAATCACATAAAATAGCAGAAAAAGTATGATTTAGCATAAATGCTGTATTTAGCACAAATCTTGTAAAAAACTAAACATAGTATGATTTAGCAGAAATGCTGTATTTAGCACAAATCTTATAAAATAGCAGAAAATGTATGATTTAGCAGAAATGCTGTATTTAGGACAAATTAAAAAAAAGCAGCAGAAATGCTATGACTTAGCACAATAGTAATAACTTAAATAGAAAAATTGGAAAAGCAAAATGGACAGCTGACCAAATGCTTGCATGCTAAGGGTCCCTCAAATGTAATGGTGAAACGAAAAATAATCAGCAAAAAAAGTATAACAGTCACACAATCACAAATATGTACACATATGGAAACACACATGCACAGAGAGACACACAGGATCAAATTCAGTCAACAAGTCTAAATATATTAAATTAAAATCATACAATAAGATGCTCCAATAGAAATTCTCTCTCGCCCTCTCTATCTCTCTCTCTTTGTCACACACACACACACACACACACACACACACACACACACACACACACACACAGGGAGAGAACAGCAAGTTTGTAGGTCATTCAAGCAGCCTGGGAGCTACTAAATTTGAATCCACCAATCAGAGAGGCTGTTTACTTTTTCCCGCCAAAACAGGTGCAACTGCTTACACATACGCAGCATAGAGAGAGCCAAACACACAGGGTCTATGCCAGTCAACCAGTCTGAATATATTAAATTTCTATCCACCAATGAGATGCTGCCCTAAAAAAGGTCTTTGTGTGTGTCTTTATTTCTCTCTCTCTCTCTCTCCCTCCCTGTCTCTCTCTCTCTCTCTCTCTGTCACACACAAACACACACACACACACACACACACACACACACACACACACACACACACACAGGGAGAGAAAATCAAGTTTCTAGGTCAGTCAAGCAGCCTGGGAGCTGCTAAATTTGAATCCACCAATCAGAGAGGCTGTGCACTTTTTCCCGCCAAAACAGGTGCACCTATTTTTACACACACGCAGCACAGAGACAGGATTTGTGCTGTCTATTTTTCATAGTCAGGACTCCCCTCAAACAAATGGCTATAATTTCCTAACCGTAGGGGCTAAAACAGTCATTCTTAGACCGTTTTGTTCAGAAGACATGGGGGAATCTTGAAATGTTGACAATTTAAAATACAAATATGAAATATTTGGATGAGAAGCCATGAAGGCAACAATATGCAAATTTGAATGTGCTAGGGCTCAGATATGATTGGTTGTCTTAGAAGCCATGAAGGCCCCAATATGCAAATTTGAATGTGCCAGGGCTCAGATATGATTGGCTGGCTGGGAAGCCGTCCAGGTCCTGATAGGTAAGTTTGAATATTACAGTCCTTACAGAGGACTGACTCCCTGGGGACCTGGCACAAATATATAGAAATATAATGATTACCCAGAAATACTGCATTTAGTACAAATACTATGTTTTAGCACAAATACTATAAAATGGCAGAAATACTATAATTAAGCGGAAATATTATATTAAGTACAAATCCTATAAAATAGCAGAAATAGTATGATTTAGCAGAAATGCTGTATTTAGCACAAATACTGTAAATCAGCAGAAATGCTATGACTTAGCACAATAGTAATAAGTTAAATAGAAAAATTGGAAAAGCAAAATGGACAGCTGAAAAAATCCTGAACATACTAAGGGTCCCTCAAATGTAATTGTTAAATGAAAAAAGAATCAGCAAAAAAAAGTATAACAGTCACACAATCACAAATATGAACACATATGGAAACACACAAGTACAGAGAGACACACAGGATCAAATTCAGTCAACCAGTCTAAATATATTGAATTTGAATCATACAATAAGATGCTTCCATAAAAAGTCTCTCTCTCTCTCTCTCTGTGTCACACACACACACACACACACACACACACAGACACACACACACACACACACACACACAGGGAGAGAAAATCAAGTTTCTAGGTCAGTCAAGCAGCCTGGGAGCTGCTAAATTTGAATCCACCAATCAGAGAGGCTGTGCACTTTTTCCCGCCAAAACAGGTGCACCTATTTTTACACACACGCAGCACAGAGACAGGATTTGTGCTGTCTATTTTTCATAGTCAGGACTCCCCTCAAACAAATGGCTATAATTTCCTAACCGTAGGGGCTAAAACAGTCATTCTTAGACCGTTTTGTTCAGAAGACATGGGGGAATCTTGAAATGTTGACAATTTAAAATACAAATATGAAATATTTGGATGAGAAGCCATGAAGGCAACAATATGCAAATTTGAATGTGCTAGGGCTCAGATATGATTGGTTGTCTTAGAAGCCATGAAGGCCCCAATATGCAAATTTGAATGTGCCAGGGCTCAGATATGATTGGCTGGCTGGGAAGCCGTCCAGGTCCTGATAGGTAAGTTTGAATATTACAGTCCTTACAGAGGACTGACTCCCTGGGGACCTGGCACAAATATATAGAAATATAATGATTACCCAGAAATACTGCATTTAGTACAAATACTATGTTTTAGCACAAATACTATAAAATGGCAGAAATACTATAATTAAGCGGAAATATTATATTAAGTACAAATCCTATAAAATAGCAGAAATAGTATGATTTAGCAGAAATGCTGTATTTAGCACAAATACTGTAAATCAGCAGAAATGCTATGACTTAGCACAATAGTAATAAGTTAAATAGAAAAATTGGAAAAGCAAAATGGACAGCTGAAAAAATCCTGAACATACTAAGGGTCCCTCAAATGTAATTGTTAAATGAAAAAAGAATCAGCAAAAAAAAGTATAACAGTCACACAATCACAAATATGAACACATATGGAAACACACAAGTACAGAGAGACACACAGGATCAAATTCAGTCAACCAGTCTAAATATATTGAATTTGAATCATACAATAAGATGCTCCCATAAAAAGTCTCTCTCTCTCTCTCTCTGTGTCACACACACACACACACACACACACACACACACACACACACACACACACACACACAGGGAGAGAAAATCAAGTTTCTAGGTCAGTCAAGCAGCCTGGGAGCTGCTAAATTTGAATCCACCAATCAGAGAGGCTGTGTGCTTTTTCCCGCCAAAACAGGTGCACCTGCTTTTACACACACGCAGCACAGAGACAGGATTTCTGGAGTCTATTTCTCATAGTCAGGACTCCCCTCAAACAAATGGCCATAATTTCCTAACCGTAGGGGCTAGAACAGTCATTCTTACACTGTTTTGTTCAGAAGAGATGGGGGAATCTTCAAGTGTTGACAGTTTATCATTAAAATATGAATTATTAAAGATATTTGACTTGTAATGCACCATAACTGAGTAGAGGCGAAGAGAAAACTGCCCTGACTTGCCCTCGAACAAAGCTTTGTAACTCTAAATCTATTTGGAGTATTGATATCATTCTTTCACCATAAGAGACAGCAGGCTTTGGTAAACAGTCAAGGAAATTTTCAGGTCTCTGTGGAAATCCAACAAAAAGATATGACGAGAGAAAAGAGTGGTTCATTTCCAGAGTTTGAAATCTGAAGAAATCTGAGCGAGGGACAAATTTCCTACCCTCAAACAAACCCAATTAATGGCCAAATGGTAATATTTGAGAAAACAATTCTTGAATTGTGAGCGTCAGGAGTGTCTGAAGATATACTGGGACAAGCCTCATGTTTTAACTTCGCTTCGTTAGGGAGATAAGCAACTGTAATAGTGTTGACAGTTTATCATTAAAATATGACATATTAAAGATATATGACATAGATGATTGGTTGGCTTAGAAGCCATGAATGACCCAATATGCAAATTTGAATGTGCCAGGGCTCAGATATGATTGGTTGTCTTAGAAGCCATGAAGGCCCCAATATGCAAATTTGAATGTGCCAGGGCTCAGATATGATTGGCTGGCTGGGAAGCCGTCCAGGTCCTGATAGGTAAGTTTGAATATTACAGTCCTTACAGAGGACTGACTCCCTGGGGACCTGGCACAAATATATAGAAATACAATGATTACCCAGAAATACTGCATTTAGTAGAAATACTATGTTTTAGCACAAATACTATAAAATGGCAGAAATACTATAATTAAGCAGAAATATTATATTAAGTACAAATCCTATAAAGTAGCAGAAATACTATGATTTAGCAGAAATGCTGTATTTAGCACAAATCTTATAAAATAGCAAAAAGAGTAGGATTTAGCAGAAATGTTTTTTTTAGCACAAATACTATAAAATGGCAGAAATACTATAATTAAGCAGAAATATTATATTAAGTACAAATGCTATAAAATAGCAGAAATAGTATGATTTAGCAGAAATGCTGCATTTAGCACAAATCTTATAAAATAGCAGAAATACTATGATTTAGCACAAATGCTGTATTTAGCACAAATGCTGAAAAGCAGCAGAAATGCTATGACTTAGCACAATAGTAATAAGTTAAATAGAAAAATTGGAAAAGCAAAATGGACAGCTGAAAAACTCCTGAACATGCTAAGGGTCCCTCAAATGTAATTCTTAAATGAATAAAGAATCAGCAAAAAAAAGTATAACAGTGACATAATCACAAATATGGACACATATGGAAACACACATGTACAGAGAGACACACACAGGACCAAATTCAGTCAACCAGTCTAAATATATTGAATTTAAATCATACAATAAGATGCTCCCAGAGAGAGAGGCTCACTCTCTCTCTCTCTGTGTCACACACACACACACACACACACACACACACACACAAACACACACACACACACAGGGAGAGAAAATCAAGTTTCTAGGTCAGTCAAGCAGCCTGGGAGCTGCTAAATTTGAATCCACCAATCAGAGAGGCTCTGTGTTTTTTCCCGCCAAAACAGGTGCACCTGCTTTTACACACACGCAGCACAGAGACAGGATTTCTGCAGTCTATTTCTCATAGTCAGGACTCCCCTCAAACAAATGGCTATAATTTTCTAACCGTAGGGGCTAGAACAGTCATTCTTACACCGTTTTGTTCAGAAGAGATGGGGGAATCTTCAAGTGTTGACAATTCATCATTAAAATATGAATTATTAAAGATATTTGACTTCTAATGCACCATAACTGAGTAGAGGCGAAGAGAAAACTGCCTTGACTTGCCCTCGAACAAAGCTTTGTAACTCTAAATCTATTTGGAGTATCGATATCATTCTTTCACCGTAAGAGACAGCAGGCTTTGGTGAACAGTCATGGAAATTTTCAGGTCTCTGTGGAAATCCAACAAAAAGTTATGACGAGAGAAAAAGTGGTTCATTTCCAGAGTTTGAAATCTGAAGAAATCTGAGCGAGGGACAAATTTCCTACCCTCAAACAAACCCAATTCATGGCCAAATGGTAGTATTTGAGAAAACAATTCTTGAATTGTGAGCGTCAGGAGTGTCTGAAGATATACTGGGACAAGCCTCATGTTTTAACTTCGCTTCGTTAAGGAGATATGACGATTCGAATATGCCTCTCATGACAGAAATCACGCTGTGATTTTGAACAAACTCTCCATTGACTTTGTATGGAGACTTTTCCGACCTTGTGTTGGTCTGAGGAGATTTGGCAAGATTCTATAAATCAAACAATAATGACAGTGACATTTTCTGAAAGCCAGCAAAAATACCTACGTTTT
This sequence comes from Pelmatolapia mariae, assembly GCF_036321145.2. Lineage (NCBI taxonomy): Eukaryota > Metazoa > Chordata > Actinopteri > Cichliformes > Cichlidae > Pelmatolapia > Pelmatolapia mariae. Next base: position 31,095,130 of record NC_086229.1, read on the forward strand.
GATGTATAATTTGTGTGAGTTGAGTGAAAATTGAGCGAGTAGCGAGAAGTTGTTCGGACATGAAGAGAAGACTGCAAAACCTTCAGTGGCACAGTGGAAGCCAAGACCATAGCAACCATAACAACGCATGTATTTTGTGAAAAATCACAAAAATGAAACTCAAAACTTCAAGAGGCATAAAAGTAAAACGGTAAAAGATTTGAAAAAGCTGACTTATACCTGAATAGCCCAATAATTTGTGAACATTTTAAAGTTTGAATGGTTATTCTAGGCGAAAGTATGAGGAAGTAGTTAAGTCTCAAAAACAAGAAAGTTTTAGCAGAATTGCAGAAGTTTCCCATTCATTTCCAATGGGACAAATTAAAGGAAAAAGCTTAATATTTTAAAAAGTATAATAGTATAAAATACCAAAAGATATAGCCGGAAAGGGAAAAATTAGCAGAATAGTTTAAAATTTGAACGGTGAAAATCGGCTGAAAATTGTGGAAGTAGATCCACGGCGAAAAACGTACGGAAACACCAAGAATAATAATAATAACTAGAAAAATTTGCATTTCCTGCGAAAATGCAGTGTGGATGCTTTAAAGCTGAAGCTATCTGCTAAAAAATAGCTGAAATAGCTGAAGAAGCTGAAGAAATCAAAGTCAGTGTTTAAAAAGTTGTTGAAATTTTAGTAACTTTGCAGAACAACATCAAGTTAACAAAAATGTAATAACTTAGCAGATATGCAATAACTTAGAAGAAACATAACAATTCAGCAGAAATATTGTAGTTTACCAGAAACTGCAACTTAGCAGAAATGTAATAATTTAGAATAACATAACTTAGCAGAAATGATATAATTTAGTAGAAAATTAATAACTTGGCAAAAATATTACAACATACCAGAACTGCTATATTTTGCAGAAATGTAATAATTAGGCAAAACTGTCAACAGGAAACAGCTGAAAACATTGAAGTAACCTCAAAGTTACTTGTTTAACTGTGAAGAATTACGAGAAACATCAGAAAAGGAAGAAAACGAATTCAATTCAGTTTTATTTATATAGTCCCAAATCACAACAAAAGTTGCCTTAAGGTGCTTCATAGATACAGAGAAAAACCCAACAATCATATGACCCCCTATGAGCAAGCACTTTGGCGACAGTGGGAAGGAAAAACTCCCTTTTAACAGGAAGAAACCTCCAGCAGAACCAGGCTCAGGGAGGGGCGGCCATCTGCTGCGACCGGTTGGGGTGAGAGAAGGAAGACAGGAATACCAGGCAGCAGATAAACTAATGTGGAACAAAACCAAGGTAAAATTGCAGAGTTTACACAGCTGGTGAAATGTAAAAATTGCAAAAGAAAAAAAAAAAAAAAAAAAAAAAAAAACCCAAACAAACCAAAAAAAAACCCCACAAACAACATTTAGGTAATAAACGCACAAGATCATTTGATGATAAATATGGTACCAATCTACAAAATACTGTCGAAATGAAGTCCACATTGTGATATATTTCAGGTGTGGAGAGTCACACAGCTGAACAATCGATGTGCATATTTAAAGTATCAAATAAAGAACATTGTTGTGGAATAAACTACAGTGAAAAATAATCACTACCCTGCGTTAGAGAGTGACTTATGATAAGGTATTAATTGGCTTAACTTTACCTCTAACAGCTTTTCACATAGTGCCGTGACCAGGGTGAAATCCATCATAAAGTAACTGTAAACAGTAGAACCATTAGCATGAATTGTAAGGTTCTACTCTGATCAAAACTCAAGTCAGCTGTGTGACCTGGTATAAAATGATAAAGAGGAACACATATAAATGGATGTGACCTTTATGAACTTCTCAAAATGAATTTATATGTCTGACCCATTATCTATATATATTAGAGCAGATGTGGAAAACCACTGTTAGACCTACTCTATACTAATACAAAAACAGTCAAAAATTCATAGCTAGTGTGACATGTGGTCCTTTTTGCCTTTGACCAATGATATGACTTGCTGTCACAGAGGAATGTTAATCATAAATCTAAAAGACAAAACTGGAAAAATATGTTAATTGCAAACATGTTTTTGCTTAGTAAAAGGACTGAAATAACATGGAAACTGTCACCTTAAAGCCTCATTGTAAATATCATCACAAACATCACAACATCCACATCCAATCACTGCATATAAATCTAAAGAAAAAAAGGGAAAAAAAAAGATCAGCCAGGGGTTTCGGGTGAGCTTATTGTGAAACCTGGCCCCACCCTATCATGTGATTTCCTGAGGTCAGATGGCCCAGGATGTGAGTGGGTGTTAAGGTGACTCGGAAGGAATCTCAAAACTGGATTATAGATGGCAGACAGTTGGTGTCGTAAACCACCGCCTCTGTTCAAAGATGGTCGCTCACAGCGGACGTAAATGGCTTCTTTCACTCCTCTTTCAAACCATCTGTCCTCTCTGTCCAAAATGTGAACGTTGGCATCCTCGAAAGAGTGACCTTTGTCCTTTAGATGCAGATGAACTGCTGAGTCTTGTCCCCTGGAGGTAGCTCTTCTTTGTTGTGCCATGCGCTCGTGAAGTGGCTGTTTGGTTTTCTCCGATGTAGAGGTCTGGGCATTCCTCGCTGCACTGTACAGCGTACACCACATTGTTAAGTTTGTATTTAGTAGTTGTGTCTTTCGGGTGAACCAGTTTCTGTCTGAGTGTGTTGCTGGGTCTGAAGTACACTGGGATGCCATATTTGGAGAAAACTCTCCTGAGTTTCTCTGATACACCGGCTACATAGGGGATGACAATGTTCTTATCCTCCCTCGCTGGTGTCTGATCTTCTTTTCTGTGCATCTTTGCTGACTTTATAAATGCCCAATTAGGATAGCCACATGTTTTAAGTGTGTGTGTTCCTTCTTTTTCCCTTCAGGCTTAGAGGGAACATGTTCTGCCTGGTGGGGTCTTAATTACTCCAAGTTTGTGTTCCAGAGGGTGATGGGAGTCAAAGAGGAGGTACTGGTCCGTGTGTGTGGGCTTCCGATAAACTTCGATGTTGAGGTTGCCATTCTCTTCAATGTGCACAGCGCAGTCCAGGAAAGGCAAACAGTCGTCCTTTGTGTCTTCCCTGGTGAACTTGATGTTTTTATCCACGGCGTTAATGTGCGCAGTGAAGGATTCTACTTCTTGTCTTTTGATTTTGACCCAGGTGTCATCTACATATCTGTACCAGTGGCTGGGTACTCTCCCTTTAAAAGAGCCAAGAGCCTTCCTTTCCACTTTGTCCATGCAAAGGTTAGCTACTATAGGTGACACGGGGGAGCCCATGGCGCAGCCATGTTTTTGTCTGTAGAAACCCTCGTTGTATTTGAAATATGTAGTGGTGAGGCAGAGGTCTAACAGTGTGCAAATCTAATCGGGTGTGAAGTTGGTCCTGTCCTCCAAGGCGCTGTCTTCTTGTAGTCGTTTTCTGACAGTCTCCACTGCCTCCGTAGTGGGTATGCAAGTGAAGAGGGAGACTACATCAAACGACACCATGAGAAGCTTTACAGACATAATACAAGGGAAGACTTTTGATTTAATAACTAAGCTTAAAACAAGTGTTACCTTTGAATATTTGTGGGAAAAATCTGATGCTACCCCATGAATACAAAGCCACACTGGAAATGATGACAGGCTTGCAGCCCTCTGTCTTCCTGGAGTGAGGTGCCTGATCAGTAGCAGTGAGTTGACAGAAGTCGGTGTCTGTAAGAGTGGTCAGACACTTTTACTCTGTCCACTTGCGTAGAGTCTAAGAATCTGGAATGCTGGCACACTGGATGAGCTTGTTCTAAAAAATACAGAAAAAGGAACATTTTATTTGTGTTAAGGCCCAAAAACTACAAATAAGTTATACAATGAACAATATTGAAATACCTTATAGGTGCTGCAGGCCACATAACCAGAATCCAGAGCAATCTCACACTCACATGATGGTGAGGAAAGACATGAGCTCTGCAATGAGGTTTGAATGTCTCAGTTGGGACACTGAAGAACTCAGAAGACAGCAATACCTGCACAGAGAGACAGAGTAGAAAAAGCATAGATTTGTAATCCATAATGTGAATTAAAACTCAAAAGGTATCAACAAGTATAATCATTTGAGTGTGTAATTATTTATGCAATACACAGGATTTTAATTAATTAATTGAATTAAAAACACTGACAATTTTTTTAATCAAAGATAAAGAATCATACCTCTCTCTACTCTGAGGATCACTGAGCATCTCTGACAGGAAATACAGTTTCCTCAGTATCAGTCATCATTGATGGTCTCAGAGGTGTGTAGTGTGGCAGCATGATGATGGTCTCCAGATCAGGCAGGAGGTCAGGTGATGGGTGTGTCATCTTCTCCATTGAAGACACACTGGTATGGCAGTTCATAACACAGCAGTCTCCTTGTGGCATGTAGTTATCTGTGCAGTCCAGCACTGATGGATCAGGTTTGGCTCAGCAGTTCATGAAGATGGTGTTAAGATGTTGTTGTTTCAGCTGAGGATGGTGAAGTTTGAAGGTTTTGCCACAAAGGAGACTGTGCCCTGTCTGAAAAAATACATCTACAAAACAAGTGCTTATAACACCACCCACCCAGCTCAGCCCCCAAGTGTCTATGTAATGCTGGTATGGGGTGTTGGTTACTAAGTCTAATTAGTGCATCAGAAAGCGTGGGCTACACCTAAAGCCCCGCTTTCTGATGTCTTTGTTTATTAGCAGCTTTTTCCAGCTGCTCCGAGAATTCTGACTTGGCCTTTATCCACCCAAACCCAAACCCACCCGGATAAAGGCCAAGTCAAACTCACACACCATAACAGCATTACATAGACACTTGGGAGCTGAGCTGGGTGGGTGGTGTTAAACTGTAGTCGGGAACTTTCAGAAAACTATCCACTTACTTCTAAATCAGTTTTTATACATATTCTGTAAGCTGTACAAATGTTTTTCTCTACATAATGTATCATTATAGACATCACTGGTAGCCTAAAGATAGTTTAAAACTTTTGGCATTTTTTATCTGTAAAACATGATAAGCAAAAACTTATTCATCACAAAAACCTTTGATTCTAGAAAATCTACTATAATCAAGAAAATATAATTGTCTGTATTTATTCATGTGACCCATAATAAATACCTGCATTTATCTGGGATTTATTTATTTACTATTTCATATTTTAAAGCCCTTGGAGGGGAAGATCTCGTTTGTTGAGCTACATACGTCACAGTAAAAAGATTTAGTCATTTAAAACATGAGAATAAAAAAAATGATGTTGATTTATCAAATGTTGCAGCACATTTCAGATCAGAGGTGCATGATAGCAGATGTTCCCTGCTCTGCATGAAATTCAGCCATGATTTGTTGAAATGATTAATAACATTGCAATAAGGGGTCTTCTGACAGACAGAGTAGGGAAGACCCTTTTTTCAATGAAAAATCTTTCTCATGCTCTACAATCAGTAAACTCTGTAACAAACATGATCTGTAACTGTTACAAAACTCACCAGACGACTTCATGATTGGCTCAAGGATAGGACACAAAACACAGGGTTGTGGTAACTGTAATATGTCCTCAGGACACCTGAATGAAGACTTTGCTTTGGCTGAGAAATAAAAATGAGGTCAAGCAGTGTGTTCTTGTCTGTAGTGGCAGAAGTGATCAGCTGTGAATACCCTCTCGACTGAAACTGCTCCAGAATCTGTTTTCTTCCACTCTGCAACTGGTTCTCATTAAAATCTCCACACACAATGATTGGGTGACAGTCCATTATTTCAAGTGAATCTAAAAGACTTACCAGGTTTTGCATGAACGGTGTCAAACTGTAGTCAGGGGGTCTGTACACAACAGCAATGAGCGCAGGGAATGGAGCCTGAACCTTCAACACTAAAAACTCAAGATCAGTGACATTATGCAGATACTGTTTTACCTGAACCTGAAAATGATTCCTCAAATACACAACAACTCCCCCACCACTTCTGCTGGCCATGTGAGGAAAGTTTGTGTAGGACATATGTCTGTTGCGTTTGAACATTGTGTAGCCGTCCAAATGAAGACTGTCTGCAACAAAGGAGCCTTGGAGGTGAGACTCAGTGAGACACAAAACATCTGCTAAACACATTTCATGATGACTCTTGATGTCACTGATGTGAGATGGTAAACCCTCCGTATTGTGATGGATCAGTGTAAGAGTGTCAGGTCTGCTGGCTGTTTCTCTGAGCTGAAGAAGAGGCATCATTTCCTCAACACTGGCTTGTCTCATGGTTTGGAGTGCTGCAGTTACCTCGGGATTGGCGTAAATCTTTTTCTCATCCAAGTCCTGTAAATAGAGTCCACTGAGAGACGTCACCCTGCTGAGAGCAACATAAGCCATACCTGGTTTGAAAATGTTCTTCATTGAAACTACAGCTGTCTGTGTTGTAAGACCCTGGGTTTTGTGAATTGTGCAGGCAAATGCTAGCTTTACAGGAAACTGTCTGCGTACCGCTCCTTTAAACTTCAGACTCTCCTCTGCTCTCTCAATGTAAACCAGGTCATCAGATGCTGCATTAGCACTGCGGGTGTTTCTTACAGACTGCCGGTTGTCCATTCTGAGCCCAAGTTTAATTATTTGACCATCATTTTCAGATCTCACCACCTTTATCAGCATACCAAAAGCACCATTGACTAAACCGTTTAGTGTGTCCAAGTTTCTGGTCAGCATCACTCGAGCTCCTTCAGCAACATTCAGAGTGTCAGGTAAATCATTTCGCCCACCTGTAAATGGTCTGTCTCTTCGTGCCATTCTGCCTGTACATTTATCCTTCTGGAAATCGTCTGCATTGATGATTATAATGTTTGAATGAAGCTTCTTCAGGGTATCTGTGTTGTGGGATTCAACATTCTTGTTGGTGGCATAAATGTGTAAGACCTCAGTTGGACATTGTTCTGGTGCAGTCACAGCCTGTGACAACAAATCTCTGTCGCACTGAGAAAGCTCATCTGTCTTTTCTTTGACTCTAATCCTGTTCAACATCTCTGCAAAGGCCACATCATCTTTCTGACGCATGATCTCGGTTAGAGTGATCATCTGAAAATGTTCCTGCCATAGGTCAATCTGTTCTGGATCATAAACACAGAGAGGTTTAGACTGTCGCACTGGTGGCAGCTGGTAAAAATCTCCAACAGCTAAAACTGACATTCCACCAAAAGGTCTCTGAGTGCCTTTGATTTGTTTCAGTCTTGCATCCACATAAGCAAAAAGGGGTTTTGAAACCATTGAAATCTCATCAATAACAATAATTTCAGCATTTATAAGCTCACATCTGACTTCATCCAGTTGGTTACCAAGTCCTTGAATGGGTGGTTTCAGACTCCTGGGTAGTTTCAGTAGAGAATGTAACGTAGAGCCACTGATAGAAAAAGCTGCTGTACCGGTAAATGAAGTCAGTAAAACAGTTGGATTTGATATGTCAGCTTCTTCTGCATTAGCAGGCAGTCTGCTCAGGATCTTTGATGCTTCAGAGTGAATACACTTAATCAGATGTGACTTTCCAGTTCCTGCACCACCGTTGATATAGAAGAAAAATGGATCTGGGTTCAAACCACAAACTCGCTGAATACACCAGTCTCTTATGGCATAGAACACGCAGGCCTGCTTCTGGTTCAGATTCTGATACATTACACGTACCACAGCTGGATCGACTGCAGGTTGTTCTCTGACGGCTCTGATCTCTGTTACAGCATCAGACTGACGACTGTAGTCGGGAACATTCTCCTGTTCGTTCTCATCATCAGAATGTCTCTCAGGAAGATTCTCATCACATTGCAACCTCACAACTTCAGATTCAGGAGCCAGATTACACCATTCATCGATCACAACGTCTCTATTTTGTTCAAACTCTTCCAGTGCACTCTCAATATCCTCAGAGTTCTTCTCATACTTGTCTTTATTTCTTTTCACAATCCGTTTCACAGACTCACTGTAGTCTGAACATGGAAGTCGTACAAAACCTGAGTTGTAGAAGGACTGATAGGTTTGGAACCCTTGTGGTTTCAGTTCCTGCTCTGATCTGTGTGGAAGGTAAAGTCTCAACAGTCGACCATAATATTGCTCAGGATCTTTTTCTTGTGAACAGTGGTAATACCTGATTATAGCTGGTTTATCATTCTTTCGCCTTTGTACAAATCCAAGCTGGTTTAGAAGAGGAAGCACATCTTTTCCTTCATTTGGACCACTCACCAAACGGCACAAGGCAGCAAAATCAGCCAGTGACATTTCCTCATATTCTGGTGTCTCAGGTCTGCATTTGTATTTATCAGCCAAACTTGTCATCCAAATATTACAACTGTCATGTGTTGTGCTTTCCAGATAGCTCATGGGGCGACTCATTTTTACTGGATTATCATCTGTTGGTACAAATACAACACTGCGGGAACATTTTTTCATTTTTAGGCCACAGACTCGAGTCACACACTCCTGTGCACTGATTTCTCTCTTTTTTGAATAAGCCTGCATCACAGCTCTCATTTCATCACATTCATTGACCGTGTTCTTTGCAGAGTTATCAATAACTGTCTTCAGGTATTCAGAGAGGCCAGATTCTTTCTTTGTTATATATTTACAGAGGTATTCTATACATGAATAGGCATTCAAAATTAACGAGACATCTAAATTAGAGTTCCAGGCTTCAAGCAGGTCTGGGTTGTAATTGTTGATCCAACAGTCCTTTGGGTCACGTTTCAGAATAAGAGCTGTTTTCTTGTTTATGTCTTGGAGGCATTGCTCATACTCATTCATTGTCAAGTGGCATCGTGACAGAATCTGCTCTATGGTGAGAGAAGCAGCTTCAGGTTCCTTCAGCAGGTTCAACAAAGGTCTGAGTTTGGCTTTTGCAGCTTCAGTGTCTGAATCCTCATCCTTTCTCACAATCATTGTTCTTGTGGCTGGTGGTTTTGGAAAACCAAATCTACAACCAGAGTTCACACTCTTAAAGCATGTCTTTGTGTGGTTTTTGCTGTGCTTTTGTAGTTCAGCGACTTTTTTGTGCAGTTCAGGCTGTTTTTCTGGATCAGGGAGTTGAGCTGAGATGTATCTGTCCACAAAGTCACAGACCGTTTGGTCGTCATCCACATCTACTTCTACCTTTTCTCTAATCCACAGCAACATGTGTATATGTGGACTGCCTCTGTGCTGGAACTCAACTCTGTAAAAGTAATCAATGATTTCACCAAGGGGCTGTGCAGGAGAAAAAAGCAAATCTCTGAACAAAGCCTCAACACGTTTATCAAACATTCGCATGGTGGTTACTGGATTTGATCTTAGAATTTCACACTTTTCTGACCAATCCAGGGCTTCAAAATCAACCTCTTCACCTTGCTGTCTCTTTATTGCTTGAATCACTTCAGGCCATCTCATCTCAGCAGCAGAGAAAGTGACAAAGAACTGAGGTGTTCCTATTTGACGAACCATACTGAATAGATCTTTGGTTGTTTTCTGCCAGTAAGCTGGAGTTCCTCTGAGTGGCTGCATAAATCTGATTGCATCTTTATTTCTTACCAGCTTCTCTACTTCTGTCTTACTTTGTAACATTCCTGATGTGATTTTGCGTCCATCTTTGGTCATAGTTTTACCTTTCCTTAGCTGTATTGTCATGCTGGAATTAGCCAGGTGTATTTCAGTGACAAACTGTGAGAAAAACAGGTAATTTGTGTCTTTGGCAAATCTTGCATCAATGTTGAAAAGCCTTGACTTGAAGTAAGCACTTGGTGTGAGTTTAAGACGTCTCTTTTCATCCAGTGTATTCTGACCAGTAGGAAACTGCACAGGAAATGCCATGGCTTCCAAATGAGGAGTTCTGAAGAAGCTAACTGGATTGTTTCTTTCTGCAGGCGCCACACAATATGTGTTATCAGTGAAAGAGAGAATCTCTTCTGAAATGTCCACAGGCTGCAGACAACTTTCTAGAGCAAAACCTCCATTGTTCAAATCACTTTCTGGTTCCTCAGGATTTTGTTCTTCTGGTTGTTCATCACAGGATTGCATATTAGTAGCTTGTTCACTTTCAGACTCGGTTTTGCACAAAAGGGCATCTTTTTCATAGTTGTCAATTTCCATTAAATCTGCTTCATCATAATCATCACTTCCCATGCTGGCTTCATCACTGCTGTCATCATCAGGTAACGTGGGATCACAAAGCAATGCATCATCTCTGATAACAATATCTGTGTACTGCGGATGAATCTGTTTGAGTTTACGCAGGGCTTGGATCAGTTTAGACCAGGTGACAGTCTGGAACAGCTGATGGCCTTTGTAGCACAGTCGTCTTTTCAGCTTGATCCTCATTATCTGTGATTGGTTTCTGAGCCGAGGTAAACAGTCAACTGTTTGTTGGACTTCAGATGGTACACACACCACATTACCACGTATGAGTCTTTGTCTGCCCTTTGGAAGTGGAATAATCTTAGCAAATGGTATGCATTTGGCAATCAGATGTCTCTCCAGAATGTTGAGATCACACAGTTCAGCTGGAATATCCTGCAGTTCTAAACCATTGACAGCAGCAAGCCTGGGCATGCATCCACTTTTGAGGGAACTGTGACATGTGTGACAGATATACTCCTTTTTTCTCTCAACAGGAAAGCTGCAGTGATCATGACATGCTTCATCACACACATGAACAAATTTACCAGTTAGACACTGCTGAGCTACAGTTTGGTGTTTTGAGTAATTTTCTCTTTTGCAGATTTTCACCTGATTAGGAAAAGAAGCTTTTAGACAAACAGTACAAACATAAGATGGTGCTGACTTAATGTTGGATCTGAAACGAGATATGGCCTCATTCATTAAAGTGTTATCTGGATGACACTGTAAACTCTCAGCTGGTCGATGCATCTGGCGATATTTTCGTTTTATGTTCATTGCACATCTGACATTATGCATCTGTCTAAAAGAAAAACCGTTCCAATATTTTACTCTCATTCGTTCTCTCATATTGTCCTTGTGTTGTTGCTGAAATTGTTTCTCTTCTCCATACCGCTTAGTCATGTAAGATCGTTTTTTCTTTTTAAATTCTTCACTTTCTTTATATAGGTTATATACATATGACCTCATGTAAGCTTTGTGTTTTTCTCTGAATCCAGCACAAGTTCTGTATATTCGTCTTATACGCTCCTTCTGCTTATCTCTGAATAGGGGATTGTCTTTATATGTCCTTATGACACATTCTCTTTTTCTCTCTCTAATTTTAGTACTTTCTCTATACATCTTTCTTAATTGTTCTCTGTGTTTCTCCCTATAGGTAGCATTTAATTTATACAGTTCATTTCTGTACAGAATCCTTTTCTGTTTGTGATCAGGATCATTAGACTTCCTAGCTAAGTTTTTTTTCTTTGTCTTGAAGCTTTCATCAAACCTGTACATCTGCCTTTCTTTCGTCTTCTGATTTTCCTTTCGTTGTGGTAGTTTTTGTTGGGTCAATAATCTTCTCCTCATTTTTTGCCTTTCCTGTTTATTACGTTTCAGCAGTTTATCTGAGAGTTCTTCTGTTATCTTAGTTGAACTGGAGGCAGTGTTTGAATCATTCTGAGGAACAGAATCTGATGTTACCTGCGTTTCTCTCACAGAGGATGCAGATGTTTCTTTTTCTAAATACTCAGAAGGAAGATGGTTGTTTTCAGTTGCAGCTGTCTCACTTGAAGAATCCACTCTGGATGATGTCACTTCAGTGGTTAAAGTGTCTCTCACAGTCTTCTGTGTCTGGTCAGTAGATGTTTGGGAGTTTATTTCATGAACAGCTTCATTTAAAGCTGGTGCTGGAACAGTTGTAGCTGTTTGTCTGTTTTCATCAGCATCTCTTTGGTCAACAGCGTTTCCACTGTAAAACTCGACAGGCTGTAGCTCATAAGTGCAGGATGGGGCGATGCTAAACATTCGGTACAAACGTTTGATCCTGTCAATCATGTCGTTGAGACATGTGAATCTTAACATGACTGCAGTTCCACCACTTACACTTAGCGACAATGGCATACCAGTAGACTTACGTGGGTGAGGGTCAAAATATGCATATTCACCTGAAGTCAGCCTGCAAACAGCGATGACTGTTCCTCCCATGACTAGCAACGCGTAGCGAACGTCTGAAGCCAAACACTGTAGTCCTTGTTCAAGGCTCAGAAGGTGATCTGTACCATCAAATGTGCCGTAATGAGCTAACTGAGACATGTCGACTTGATACTCGTGTCTGCGGCTGGTGACCACTGTGGGAAGCTCATCGGTGGCTAGAAACACACTGTTCACAAACCTCTTTCTGGCATCTGAATGCATGGCATGGCCTTTGTCCAACACACGGTTTAGATCTGCTCTGGTAATAAATTCATCCTCGTGTAAGAATGACAGGAAAACCAAACTGTTAGCCATGCATTGCTGATTCCGGTACTTTCCATACTTAGGAGAAGCCTGGCTTCGGGACGCACAGATGCTACTCACTCGTGGACGACTTTCACTGTTTATAACCTGTACATGAGACTGTTCTGGAGCTTGTTCATCATGCTGTATTTGTACAGTTAGCTGGGGTTCAATATGGATTACCTGCATAACTTCAGGCTCTGGGACAGACACTGAGGGAACACCTCTCTTTACCACATCTGCATAAGACACTGTGGCTGTCTGAACACTGCTCTGCACTTCAGTGCTGGAAAAAGTTGAAACACATACCTTTACCTGCTCACTGCTCTGAGAAACATTCACCTGTTCTTTCTCCTTCTGACGTCTAAGCTTCTGGGACTGAGACCTTTGACCTTTTCTTGGCATTTTGCTGAAGTACAACCTGGAGCTTATATGGGGTTATACACAAATATAAACAAAACTGAACCTTGAAACACAGAAAAACGTATAACTCCTCACGTTACTGTTAAATCTGAGAAATGTACTATTACAATACTTTAAAACGTTTTTATGAATATATAAATAGACGTTAAAAAGCTGATTTGTACTCTAAACTCAAAATAAAGGAAATTCAAAGTTCTCTGGAAACAATTTGGTCCGTTTTATTGTAGCTCTTTTAGAAACTGTATAATTTCACTAAAAAAATTTTTTTAACCAGACTGATAAATAAGTACAACTTCTGTAAGATGATATGCAGAATAAATCTCAATCAACAGGCTATAATAAAAGTCTTAGCTCTTAAGGGAGTTTATGTAAATCTTTCAGATATCTAAAATTTAAATCAAATATATGGACCTTTGGTGGTGTGTTGATAAGATGACAGGTGATGAGGATTCTTCAGCTGGATGTTCTGCAGCAGTCAGGAAACAGGAAGTCTGGGATCTCAGGCACTTCTCGATGACAATACTAACTGAATACTTACACTGAGTGACAAAATGGGTTTGTCCTTAAATAATAATACTATAAACTTGCAGTCAAATGTTATAGCCAATGAAACAGACTAGCAAAATGTATTTGGATCTAATTTATTATTTATCTGAATATATGTATTACAAAAGAACCAGATTATCTTATTACAAATAAACTTATAAAAAGGTGATATTTTATACAATGTATCAAAGTAAGCCAAACCAGCAGTGTTAATTCCAAAGTCTAATGCAAAATTAAAATGACTAATGTAGGGCTGTGTAAGTAGGTTCTACTATAAGTTCTACTGTACTGTAATTCTACTACTGTATATTCAACTTGTAATTTCCAGCAAAATGACTGAATGTGAGAGAGCTTAATGACAGGAAAGAAGGAGCAGTGAGAGCAGAGATCTCTCAGAATTCTGAAACAGATAGATCAAGTACTGGTACTTGGATTTCTGAAAACTTGGATTCTGAAAACTTGGATTTCTGAAAACTTGGATTCTCAAATTAGATAGAGCAGTAGAGATAGAGGGATACAAGATGGAATTGCTGTCAAATTAGATAGAGCAGTAGAGGATAGAGGGATACAAGATGGAATGGCTGTCAAATTAGATAGAGCAGTAGAGGATAGAGGGATACAAGATGGAATGGCTGTCAAATTAGAAAGAGCAGTAGAGGATAGAGGGATACAAGATGGAATGGCTGTCAAATTAGATAGAGCAGTAGAGGATAGAGGGATACAAGATGGAATGGCTGTCAAATTAGATAGAGTCGGGAGAGTGATAGGATAGACAGAATTGCTTATAATGATAGAGAGAGAGGATCTTCTGCAGCAGGTCACCTGTAAGACACAAAAGGCCTGGAATTAGTCTTATTTCCAATATGCTTGGATTTACCATATTCTTCAGACTATATGGCACACCTAAAACCCTGTCATTTTCTCAAAAACATACAATGTGCCTAATGTATCGATTCTGGTTATGCTTACTGACCTCGAATGGGATTTCTGTGGTACACAGCGCTCAAAATTCTGTCAAATATTTTAGTAAGACTTTGGTAAGCTACAAAGCTGCGCTGCTTGATGTATTGTCAGAGCATTATGGCTACCATAGTCAGGACCCTTGCAGAGTAATTCGTACGGTGCTTCAACATAACATTATGGTGTGTGTACAAAGACCTGGCACGTGCTAAGAGACATGCTTATGAAGCAGATTTCAAACTGATCAACCCATGAAGAGTTTGATGGATTTGTGGATGAGGAATGAACTGAAAAAGTGAGTGTATTGTTCTGTATTTTATGTGTTACAACTGAACAGTGTTGAGAGTTGTTGTGAATGACTTGAATAAAGTTTGACTTATCTGAATGTTTTGTTTGGCTTAATGTGCCTTAAAAACAGGCTTGTTTATTGACATTATGCCTTATAATTTCAAAAATACAGTACATGTAGGGCTTTAAAAACTAAAGAGTTCTACAGTAAATTATTAGACTGAACAGAATGACAATGTTTAACAAATGATGGTGGAACTGTTATAAGGACATTTTTGCGTTCTATTAAAACAATAAACTAAGTCTATAAACTCAAACCAAGACGTGCTGCTACAGTAACTTACTGTAAATATTATATGGTCCAAATAAACCTGCACACTGAGGTTACAGCAGACAGTTTCAGGCCTCCTGCTTTAAAAACTTTATATCCATTAAACTCAAAATTATTTATTGACTGGCCAAAAAGAACAAAAACTTTCTCACATTTGCCTAAAAACATCTTGATGATCAGGAAGAGCTGTGCGGACTCACTGTACTAAACTGAATCTTCTAAAGTGAGAGAAATATTTCAGAAAAACACCAGCATTAAAGTCAAACATGGTGCCGTTACTGTGATGGTCCAGAGTTCCCTTACTACTTCAGGACCTACATCAACCTACCAGGTCCTGAGCTTAAGTTTAATCACACTTGGGATCTGAAGCACACAAGCAAGTCCAACTGAATGTCTTGGTGTAGACTAATCAGAATCTCGACTTTAATGTAATTGAGATCCTTGAAATGATTTCAAAACACTATTTTGGACCTTAATTAAGACAACTGAAATTTAAACAGCAGTCGCTTTCTAAACTATCGGATTTGTGCCGTTCACACTGTCATACCATGATACCATCACTGATACCAACAAGACAAAAAAATCTGATTTGATGCGCTTTCGCCTGCAGTGTGAACTGCACTCAGGCCAGTCACTCACGCAAAATACTTCTAGCGTTTTGACTTCATGCTAATTCATAAGTGGAATGAGAGAGAAAATAAAAATCGATAGCTGTGGTGCTCTTAAGTGTTTAAGGTACCACCTATACTCACACTTAAATCCACAAACATAAGGAGAAATCGAACAACTGAATAAAGATATCTCTGACATTTAACTATGTTTGGACTTGATAAGCCATCAAAAATTAAAATCAGACAAAAATGGGCTATTAAACTTCATTGAGATTTTCTGGGGCAGTCAGTGGTCCTGTGTGGGGGCTTTGCTGCTACAGATTCTAAATCCTGACTATTTGTCTTTGCCCATGAGTGAAGGGCAAGATAACACAAATAGCCAAACTACTCTAAGTAAATTACTAAACATTACCATTACTGTCTACTTACCAGCAAAGGCAAAACCAAAGATCTGTTCACTCTGTGTAACAAAAGACAAAGAACAAAAATACAGGGTCAGACAACTCCAATCAGCATTAGACAACAACAACTCTCCTCTGTTTTCTTTTACTGCACCCTAATAAAGATTATCATCTTCATAAAGGTAATATGTAGTTTTATCCATTTGCAATAAGCCACACAAGTTTCTGAGTCATGTAATGCTCCAAAGTTTAGGTTCAGTTACATAAGAGAGTAGATATTGTAACCAATGATTTGCTTCACCTAGCACTGCACACTTTATCAAATGGTGATGTCACAATTTAAAAGTAGGCAAAAATCACAAATGATAGCTTGTATGGAATGTTTGTAGGCTTTAACATTTGAGGTGGCCTGCATTCAAATTCTATTAACACAATAAAAACAAACAGAGTCTATAAACTTACACCAAGATGTGCTGCTACAATAACTTACTCTAAATATTATATGGTCCAACAAAACCAACACACTGAGGTTAGAGTAGACAGTTTCAGGCCACTCAGAAATTTGGAGACAGCTAGTTTCTACACAGCAGTTTCTACATATTTCAGTCACATTTGGGGCATGTTTGATACACAGCAATAAGCACTCCACTAAATCTATGATAAACTTATCATAGCTGCTATTAAGGCCTAATTAGCAAAATTTAGTATGATGATAATTTCTTTGTAGATCATTTCATGATAAAAAGAACAGAAGTGAGTGCTGTATCTGAGCTGTTCCATGTAAGATCTTTGCTGGAGATTCCCACATTTCTTAAACAAACAAAGAAACAAACATGACTTTCAAAATATCAGGCCACTATAAAATTTCTTATGTTTTCATCCCACCTATATTTTGCAAGTCATTATGACAAATTACAAAAAGCAGTTTTCAGGCAGTGATTTAAGGAAAGAAGCTTTTGAAATCCACAATGCCATACCACCAGTGGTCTCAAACTCTGGTCCTTTAATGAAATTAAGATGCTCGGTATGACTTGAAAACCCTATATTGGGCCTTAATTAAGACTTTTTTCTTTTCTTGACTGTCCTTTTTGGATCTAATTAAGACAATTCTGAAATTATAGTGGACCAAAATCAACCAGTGATGTAAACCAGTCATTACCAGTTACTGTAAATGCTTGATGGTAATTGTTGCTATCAGGGCATCCACAGCTGGGTATTAGAGACCAACATGTTTTTACATTAGACCAGGTTGTTCTGGTTCAAAAATGAAATCATCACTTTAAAACTGCTTTTTGTATTTATCCAGGTCATCCTTGTTAGATGATTTGAAACATGTGAAAAAAAGCATAAACAAAATAAATCTGCAAGGAAGAAAGACTTTTCTCAGCACTGTACCGCAGACAAAACCTTTACTTACCAGACTTGCGACGACCAGATCAGTATCCTAGAGAAAGGAAACAACACATCAGATCACTGTTTAATGACTTACACTGTTGAACCTCGTCACACACAATCCAATTTACTGTGACATGAAATAACTAGTAAAATCCTCAATTTCTTCAAGCCTTTATGAACTCACTGTAGTCTGAAGAGGACAAACTTTAGTTACAGAGTCTCACATGGCGATAACATGTGTAATAAAGGCATGCATACTACAGAAGTGCAAAGAAGAGGCTCCAATATTTGTTGGTACAGATTATGGCTTTTTAGCTCCATCATTTTCTATCACAAGTCAGTGCTTAATAAAGTGTGGAAAAACCACAACTGTTAGAATCAACGGAAAACCTCATCAGGTTTTAGTTCTGATCTGAACATGTAAATCCTAAAATACATGTAAATTTTGACATGTCATAGTAACAACAGTGGCACACTCTTTTTGCAATTAAAATTTTTTAAAAATTATAATAAACAGTCCTTCCATTGTACCTGTTGGCAGGAATCTTTTTGTATTTCACAATGTTTCCTTTTTATATATAATTTTCAAACACATTGTATCAAGCAAATTATTAAGAAACTGATTTAAACTTAGTGTATATAAATTACACACAGGCTTTAACATACACAACATTGCCTACTCACAACTCTGGTTCTCTGAGTTTTTTATTATTGCTTAAATGTTCAACCTACCACTTCTATTCACTCAGGCAAAAATACTTCTATTGTGGTCTGACTTTAATGTAATACATAAGCAGAATATGAGTGAAGATATAACTCAACAACTGTGGTGCTCTTAAGCTACCACTTACACTAACTCACCTAAAATGCGTTCATAGTTGTGTCTGCTACGTAAATCCACAAACAAATGGAGAACATGAACAACTGTATAAAAACAGCTGTTCGTGTTCAAACATAAAAATCAGACATAAATGGCCTATTAAGCTTGAGGGACAGTCAGAGGTCATGTGTGGGGGCTTTGCTGCTACAAGGTATAAATTCTGACCATTTGTTTTTGCCCATCAGTAAATGGTAATGTCACAAAAACCAAACTACGTTAGGCAAGTTGCTAAACATGTTACACAGTGACAATGTCATATTACTGCAGTTACAATTGCTGCTTACTTACCAGCAAAGGCAAAACCGAAGTTCTGTTTCACTCTGTAACAAAAGAACAAAAATACAGAATCAGACAACTGAAATCAGCAACAGAGTCAATACTGCATCACAATCTGTAGTGAAAAAAAAAATCTGTTAAATTCTTTGTTTACAACAGCTTTACTATAAACACCCCATCTTCTCTTTCTGCACCTTATTAACCCTCTGGGGTCGCTGGACGCGCCGGCGCGTCAAAATCACATGACCAATTTAAGACAACACAGCTACAAGATGCAGCGAGTCAGAGTCTCCATTCCAACTTGGGTCGAAAGTGCGGACTTCCAACTATATACCAGTTTTTGAATTGTGTCGATAGGCCACGTAAAACCAGAGTTATGATAAAAAATACACGCAATGTTTTTTTCTGAACAAAACAGTGGTGTTTACAGCGGGAAGAACGGTAAAAACGGCGTTTTCCACAGACAGCGCTAGCAAACACTCTCCCTTTGCGAGTGAAAAAAGAAAAAGAAAAAACACCCCTTCCCTATTGGGTGTTAGTTTACCATGTCAGCCAATCAAAAAAATTATATGGCAACATGTGACATTTGGTTGTTTAGGGAGAAGGGGAAGTTTTTAGGAGCGACACCCGCGACGGAAAGCGGGCGAGCGAAAGAAAGAGAGAGAGCGAGTTTTCATATCTGAGACATTAGTGATGTTTAGCGTGTTTGGAGGCTGTAGTTAGTGTGTTGTGTAGTTAATGTTTTGTATTGTGTGTCAGTTATACTGCTGAATTTCATATTTTCTCCAAAAAAAGCCGTCAAAGGTGGATTCCAGTGTAAACGCTGTCTCCACATGGGAAACTGGACTGATGCACCTCCTGCAGTCAGACCTGCAGGGTTTAGGCCTGTGCTCTTCTCCTCTGTCTTATACTGAACACAAACTACATTTTTTGGACTGGCACAAATAATTTGTGTGCTTTCTTATTTGATGCAGCACACCTGATTGTTCTGTAAATAGATTTAAATGGTTATATAAAAAACGCCTGAGGCCTTGGCTGCATTTTTAGGTAAATTGTACCATATAACTTTGTTGTTTCCAAAACTTGTGCATAATTTTTAGAAATGTACAATTTCTATTTGCATTTCAAGTTATGAAAATGATTCGTTAAACATGTCTGTGGGTTTTACAGTAAAAGATATAACTTTTTTCTACTCGGATTTTTAATTTTTCTGTCTGAATTTAGATCAACTGTGCTAATATAGTATACCAAAATGAAAAACTAACTCAAATTTCAGATATTTGAGGTTGTGCTGAAAATAATGATACCAAACAAGGCAAGAAAAACACATTTTAAAGGTGAAATATAGAGGTAAAATCAAAAGTAGTCAAAAACGGCCAATTATACCCTGGACCCCAGAGGGTTAAAGATTTCCATCTTTATTAAGGTGATGTGTCGTTTTATCAATCTGCAATAAGCCACAGAAATTTCTCATTAACGTAAAGCTCTTATACGTTGGTGCTATTACATAACACAGCAGATACCACAAGCAATGATTTGCTCGCACTGCACACTTGATCAAATGATAACATCACAGTTTTAAAGCATGCAACAATTACAAATGATACTTAATACTATAAATGCTTGATGGTAGTTCTTGCTATCAGGGCTTCCACAGCTGGGTATTAGAGACCAGCATGTTCTCACATTAGAACAGATAGCTCTGGTTTGGTTTTCTCTGCTTCATACATGAAATCATCACTTTGAAAATACTTTTTTGTATTTATTCATATCATCCCTGTTATATGATTTGAAACATGTGACAAAAAAGCATGAACAAAATAAATCTGCAAGGAAGAAAGACTTTTCCCAGCACTGTACCTCAGACAAAATGAACTCACTTTAGTCTAAAGAGGGCAAAATTTAATTGCAGAGTCTCAAATGGCCTTAACATGTGTAATAAAAACAATAATTACTACAGAAATGCTTTGATAAGCCTTTAAAATTAAAATTAGACATAAATGGCCTATTAGGGACACTCAGAGGTCTAGGGGGGGGGGCTTAACTGCTTATAAATCCTAAATGTGTTTTTGCCCATGAGCAAATGGCAAGATATCACAAAAAGCCAAACAATTGTATGTAAATTGCTAAACATGTTACACAATCCCAATTTCATATTGCTTCAGTTACAATCACTGTTTACTTACCAGCAAAGGCAAAACCAAGCTTCTATTTCACTCTGTGCAACAAAAGACAAAGAGCAAAAATACAGGATCAGAAAACTCAAATCAGCATCAATACTGCATCACTCTCTGTTGTCAAAAAGATTCAATAAACTTCTTTGTTTACTACAGCTGGAATACAAACAACAACTCTCCTCTGTTTTCTTTGGTCTACATCTCATTTAAGATTGCAAAACACTCATACATGAAAAACTGCACGATATATTTTTAAGGCTTTAATATTTGAGGTGTTCTGCATTCAAATTCTACTTCCTAAAATATTATCAACTGCACATAGTATCATTAAATATGCTGTAGTTTTAAAATTTAAACTGTGCTGCAGATTTAAGTTGGCACAAACAACCCTTTGTTAAACAGTTCTTAAAAATTAAAGTCTCCTGTTTAGGAGTTCTTATTATTCTTGAGCTATGTACACAGGTACTTTTGAAAATGGAGATTTTTCTATGCGTTTGCACCTTTCGTCCACACGTAAACGGCGTTTTCGGTGACTGAAAACTGAGATTTCTAAAAACTCTTGCCAGGATATTTTCGAAAACTCCATTTTTGCATTTATGTGTGGACAGAAAAACGGAGAAAACACAGCGTCAAAGATGTGCGCCTTTTTTGACGTCACACTGTGCGCCACGTTATTGTTTCGGTGAAATGCATTTCTACAATACAGTTACTGTTAATTGTACTCTCTGCAGTGTTTAAATGCTTACATATACACACACAGTTACTGTCCCTCCACACACGACTCGGTTCTGCTTTTATGCCCCATCTGCTATTTCTCACAGAGGCTTCTAGACTTCTGATTGGCAAACATTTCTACACGGTTAGGAATATATCGCCACCTGTTGCTTTGGCATGTTCCTAGCAGCGTTTTCCTTCATTTCTGCATTTACGTGTGGACGGGATTTTTTTTTTAAAACGAAAACAGAAAATGGCAGTTTTCAAAAATACCCGTGTATGTGGGGACATAGCCTATGTTTAATCCTCAGTTTCTCCCCCACTCCTTTCTCTTAATTAACCCACAAGACCTGCACACAAGTGACTCTTTTTCTCCCGTGTTCGGTCAGAGGCGGTAAAATGGCTCCTTTGATCTTGCCGACAGCTGACACTGAATCTAAGATGGGGGTTCTTTAGAAACTTTACAGCATAAAGAATGAGGCTGTTTTAACTAACTGATTTGTGAAGGGAGCTAACTGCACCTTATTTAACAGACTGAAAAACACGAACACACCAAATGTAATTAATAAAACAACACAATAACCGTGGTTTACAGTCAAATGAATTATCTTCATTTCACACTGGGCTCATAAGAAAGCTAGTCTTTAGCATTGGGTTGTTAGCGTTAGCTCATCAAACACTGCTTTTACATACAAAAATGACAATTTTTCACTAAAAAGCAACCATTGTGTTACTTTAATATGAGTTATACCTCGGCTGGCTTTAGAAATCACTAACAAGAACTTGTTAAATCGCGCAAACAGAGTATAGACACTTAGGAGAGGAGAGGAGAAGCAGAGGCGCAGCACTCACCGAGAGCAGACTCAACGAAGTGTGCGGAAAGGCGGATGTCCGCAGTCAGGTAAAAGATGAGGCGTTCACGGGTAGTAGGAAATTCCAGCATTACACACAATGGGCATTGTAAACATCAAAAATGTAGGTAATTTTAAATATTTTATACAATATTTATTTGCTACAGAAAAAAACTAGCAGAACTTTAATTCTATAAGTTGAATAAATATTATTAGAAGGCTATTCTCCTGAACACCAATACCAAATAGCTGGTGATAGATTTCACCAGACCTAAAAAAAACAAAAAACAAAAAAAACAACCAGTCCAGGACAGTCTGCAAAGATGTTTGAAAGACAATATATTTATATATATATGTATAAACCTTATCCAGTAAGGATTCCCCTCAAACAAATGACCATAATTTCCTAACCGTAAAGGCTAGAACTGTCATTCTTAATTCTTACACCGTTTGTTCAGAAGAGATGGGGGAATCTTCAAGTGTTGACAATTTATCATAAAAATATGAATTATTGAAGATATTTGACTTGTAATGCACCATAACTGAGTAGAGTCGAAGCGAAAACTGCCTTGACTTGCCCTCAAACAACGCTTTCTAACTCTAAATCTATTTGGAGTATCTATATCATTCTTTCACCGTAAGACACAGCAGGCTTTGGTGAACAGTCAGGAAATTTTCAGGTCTCAGGTCTAACATTTTTTGTTCAAAAGAGATGGGGGAATCGTCAAGTGTTTTCTTTTTAAAAAAAAACTATGAATAATTAATAATAATAATAATAATGCATTGGATTTATAAAGCGCTTTTCAAGGCACCCAAAGCACTTTACAGTGACATTATTCATTCACGCTCACATTCATACACTTGTGGAGGCAAGCTACGGTTGTAGCCACAGCTGCCCTGGGGCAGACTGACAGAAGCGAGGCTGCCATATCGCGCCATCGGCCCCTCTGGCCAACACCAGTAGGCGGTAGGGTAAAGTGTCTTGCCCAAGGACACAACGACCAGGACAGAGAGGCCGGGGATCGAACCGGCGACCTTCCGGTTACAGGTGCCCTATGATTTAGCAGAAATGCTGTATTTAGCACAAATCTCATAAAAAAGCAGAAATAGTATGATTTAGCAGAAATGCTCTATTTAGCACAAATCTCATAAAATAGCAGAAATAGTATGATTTAGCAGAAATGCTCTATTTAGCACAAATCTCATAAAATAGCAGAAATAGTATGATTTAGCAGAAATGTTCTATTTAGCACAAATCTCATAAAAAAGCAGAAAGTATGATTTAGCAGAAATGCTCTATTTAGCACAAATCTCATAAAATAGCAGAAATAGTGTGATTTAGCAGAAATGCAGTATTTTGCACAAATCTCATAAAATAGCAGAAATAGTATGATTTAGCAGAAATGCTGTATTAAGCACAAATCTTATAAAATAGTAGAAATAGTATGATTTAGCAGAAATGCTGTATTTTGCACAAATACTGAAAAGCAGCAGAAATGCTATGACTTAGCACAATAGTAATAACTTAAATAGAAAAATTGGAAAAGCAAAATGGACAGCTGAAAAAGTCCTGAACATGTTAAGGGTCCCTTAAATGTAATTGTGAAACGAAAAATAATCAGCAAAAAAAGTATAACAGTCACACAATCACAAATATGTACACATATGGAAACACACATGCACAGAGAGACACACACAGGATCAAATTCAGTCAACCAGTCTAAATATATTGAATTTAAATCATACAATAAGATGCTGCCATAAAAAGTCTCTCTCTCTCTCTCTCTCTCTCTCTCTGTGTGTCACACACACACACACACACACACAGACACACACACACACACACACAGACACACACACACACACACACACACACACACACACACAGGGAGAGAAAATCAAGTTTCTAGGTCAGTCAAGCAGCCTGGGAGCTGCTAAATTTGAATCCACCAATCAGAGAGGCTGTGCGCTTTTCCCCGCCAAAACAGGTGCACCTCTTTTTACACACACGCAGCACAGAGACAGGATTTCTGCAGTCTATTTTTCATAGTCAGGATTCCCCTCAAACAAACAGCCATAAATTCCTAACCGTAGGGGCTAGAACAGTCATTCTTAGACCGTGTTGTTCAGAAGACATGGGGGAATCTTGAAATGTTGACCATTTAAAATACAAATATGAAATATTAAAGATATATGACATAGATGATTGGTTGGCTTAGAAGCCATGAATGCCCCAATATGCACATTTGAATGTGCCAGGGCTCAGATATGATTGGTTGTCTTAGAAGCCATGAAGGCCCCAATATGCAAATTTGAATGTGCCAGGGCTCAGATATGATTGGCTGGCTGGGAAGCCGTCCTGGTCCTGATAGGTAAGTTTGAATATTACAGTCCTTACAGAGGACTGACTCCCTGGGGACCTGGCAGAAATATATAGAAATACAATGATTACCCAGAAATACTGCATTTAGTAGAAATACTATGTGTTAGCACAAATACTATAAAATGGCAGAAATACTATAATTAAGCAGAAATATTATATTAAGTACAAATCCTATAAAATAGCAGAAATAGTATGATTTAGCAGAAATGCTGTATTTAGCACAAATACTGTAAATCAGCAGAAATGCTATGGCTTAGCACTATAGTAATAAGTTAAATAGAAAAATTAGAAAAGCAAAATGGACAGCTGAAAAAATCCTGAACATTCTAAGGGTCCCTCAAATGTAATTGTTAAATGAAAAAAGAATCAGCAACAAAAAGTATAACAGTCACACAATCACAAATATGAACACATATGGAAACACACAAGCACAGAGAGACACACAGGATCAAATTCAGTCAACCAGTCTAAATATATTGAATTTGAATCATACAATAAGATGCTCCCATAAAAACTCTCTCTCTCTCTCTCTCTCTCTCTCTTTGTCACACACACACACACACACACACACACACACACACACAGGGAGAGAACAGCACGTTTGTAGGTCATTCAAGCAGCCTGGGAGCTGCTAAATTTTAATCCACCAATCAGAGAGGCTGTGCACTTTTCCGCCCAAAACAGGTGCACCTGTTTTTACACACACGCAGCACAGAGACAGGATTTCTGCAGTCTATTTCTCATAGTCAGGATTCCCCTCAAACAAATGGCTATAATTTCCTAACCGTAGGGGCTAGAACAGTCATTCTTACACCGTTTTGTTCAGAAGAGATGGGGGAATCTTGAAATGTTGACAATTTAAAATACAAATATGACATATTAAAGATATATGACATAGATGATTGGTTGGCTTAGAAGCCATGAATGACCCAATATGCAAATTTGAATGTGCCAGGGCTCAGATATGATTGGTTGTCGTAGAAGCCATGAAGGCCCCAATATGCAAATTTGAATGTGCCAGGGCTCAGATATGATTGGCTGGCTTGGAAGCCGACCAGGTCCTGATAGGTAAGTTTGACTCTCTGGGGACCTGGCAGAAATATATAGAAATACAATGATTACCCAGAAATAGTGCATTTAGTAGAAATACTATGTTTTAGCACAAATACTATAAAATGGCAGAAATACTATAATTAAGCAGAAATATTATATTAAGTACAAATCCTATAAAATAGCAGAAATAGTATGATTTAGCAGAAATGCTGTATTTAGCACAAATACTGTAAATCAGCAGAAATGCTATGACTTAGCACAATAGTAATAAGTTAAATAGAAAAATTGGAAAAGCAAAATGGACAGCTAAAAAAATCCTGAACATACTAAGGGTCCCTCAAATGTAATTGTTAAATGAAAAAAGAATCAGCAAAAAAAAGTATAACAGTCACACAATCACAAGTATGTACACATATGGAAACACACAAGCACAGAGAGACACACACACAGGATCAAATTCAGTAGACCAGTCTAAATATATTGAATTTAAATCATACAATAAGATGCTCCCATAAAAAGTCTCTCTCTCTCTCTCTCTCTCTCTCTCTCTCTCTCTCTGTGTCACACACACACACACACACACACACACACACACACACACACACACACACACACACACACACAGGGAGAGAAAATCAAGTTTCTAGGTCAGTCAAGCAGCCTGGGAGCTGCTAAATTTGAATTCACCAATCAGAGAGGCTGTGTGCTTTTTCCCGCCAAAACAGGTGCACCTGTTTTTACACACGCAGCAGAGAGACAGGATTTCTGAAGTCTATTTCTCATAGTCAGGACTCCCCTCAAACAAGTGGTTATAATTTCGTAACCGTAGGGGCTAGAACAGTCATTCTTACACCGTTTTGTTCAGAAGAGATGGGGGAATCTTTCAGTGTTGACAATTTATCATTAAAATATGAATTATTAAAGATATTTGACTTCTAATGCACCATAACTGAGTAGAGGCGAAGAGAAAACTGCCCTGACTTGCCCTCGAAGAAAGCTTTGTAACTCTAAATCTATTTGGAGTATCGATATCATTCTTTCACCGTAAGAGACAGCAGGCTTTGGTGAACATGCATGGAAATTTTCAGGTCTCTGTGGAAATCCAACAAAAAGTTATGACGAGAGAAAAAAGTGGTTCATTTCCAGAGTTTGAAATCTGAAGAAAACTGAGCGAAGGACGAATTTCCTACCCTCAAACAAGTCTAAGTCATTTCAGAACGGTAATAGGTGAGAAACAAATTCTTGAATTGTGAGCGTCAGGAGTGTCTGAAGATATACTGGGGACAAGCCTCATGTTTTAACTTCGCTTCGTTAAGGAGATATGACGATTCGAATATGCCTCTCATGACAGAAATCAAGCGGTGATTTTGAGCAAACTCTCCATTGACTTTGTATGGAGACTTTTCCGAGCTTGTGTTGGTCTAAGGGGATTTGGCAAAATTGTATAGATCCCACAACAATGACAGTGACATTTTCTGAAAGCCAGCAAAAATACCTACGTTTTGATGTATAATTTGTGTGAGTTGAGTGAAAATTGAGCGAGTAGCAAGAAGTTGTTCGGACATGAAGAGAAGACTGCAAAACCTTCAGTGGCACAGTGGAAGCCCAGACCATAGCAACCATAACAACGCATGTATTTTGTGAAAAATCACAAAAATGAAACTCAAAACTTTAAGAGGCATAAAAGTAAAACGGTAAAAGATTTGAAAAATCTGATTTATACATGAATAGCCCAATAATTTGAGAACAGTTTAAAGTTTGAATGGTTATTCTAGGCGAAAGTATGAGGAAGTAGTTAAGTCTCAAAAACAACAAAGTTTTAGCAGAATTGCAGAAGTTTCCCATTCATTTCCAATGGGACAAATTAAAGGAAAAAGCTTAATATTTTAAAAAGTATAATAGTATAAAATACCAAAAGATATAGCCGGAAAGGGAAAAATTAGCAGAATAGTTTAAAATTTGAACGGTGAAAATCGGCTGAAAATTGTGGAAGTAGATCCACGGCGAAAAACGTACGGAAACACCAAGAATAATAAAGAATAAAGAGAAACAGGAACTCAATAGTGTGGATGCATAAAGCATCCACACAATAAAGAATAAAGAGAAACAGGAACTCAATAGTGTGGATGCATAAAGCATCCACACAATAAAGAATAAAGAGAAACAGGAAAACAATAGTGTGGATGCATAAAGCATCCACACAACTAGAAAAATTTGCATTTCCTGCGAAAATGCAGTGTGGATGCTGGAACGCTGAAGCTGTCTGCTGAAACTAGCTGAAAAAGCTAAAAAGTTGCAGAAGTTGTAAAAACTTTGCAGAAGTAAAGGAACTTTGCTAAAATGTAGTAACTTAGAGAACTGCAATATCTTAGAGGAAACATAATACTTGGCAGAAATACAATAGCATAGCAGAACTTAGAAGAAATATTGTAACTTACCAGAAACATGATAACTTCTCAAAAATACAAGAATTTAGGAGAAATAGTATAAGATAACAGAAAGAATATATTTAGCCAAACAATCTTAAACATTACAGAAATACTATGATTTAGAAAAACAGTACAACATAGCAGAAATGCTGTGATTTACCAGAGACACTGTAATATACTATGAATATTATAATTTTATATAAGTACTATGTTTTAACAAAAAAATTCCAGTTTAGCACAAATATTATAATATAGCAGAAACACTATTCTATAGCAGAAATGCTATATTTAGAAAGAAAAATATAATATAGTAGAAATACTATGATTTAGCAGAAATGCTCTATTTAGCACAAATCTTATAAAATAGCAGAAATAGTATGATTTAGCAGAAATGCTGTATTTAGCACAAATCTCATAAAATAGCAGAAAAAGTATGATTCAGCAGAAATGCTGTATTTAGCACAAATCTCATAAAAAACTAAAAATAGTATGATTTAGAAGAAATGCTGTATTTAGCACAAATCTCATAGAACAGGAGAAAAAGTATGATTGAGCAGAAATGCAGTATTTAGCACAAGTCTTATAAAATAGCAGAAATAGTATGATTTAGCAGAAATGCAGTATTTAGCACAAATCTCATAAAATAGCAGAAATAGTATGATTTATTAGAAAAGCTGTATTTAGCACAAATCTCATAAAATAGCAGAAAAAGTATGATTTAGCAGAAATGCTCTATTTCGCACAAATCTCATAAAAAAGCAGAAAACGTATGATTTAGGAGAAATGCTGTATTTAGCACAAATCTCATAAAAAAGCAGAAATAGTATGATTTAGCAGAAATGCTGTATTTAGCACAAATGCTGAAAAGCAGCAGCAATGCTATGACTTAGCACAATAGTAATAACTTAAATAGAAAAATTGGAAAAGCAAAATGGACAGCTGAAAAAATCCTGAACATGCTAAGGGTCCCTTAAATGTAATTGTGAAACGAAAAATAATCAGCAAAAAAAGTATAACAGTCACACAATCACAAAGATGGACAAATATAGAAACACACAAGCACAGAGACACAAAGCCAGGATCAAATTCAGTCAACCGGTCTAAATATATTGAATTTGAATCATACAATAAGATGCTCCCATAAACAGTCTCTCTCTCTCTCTCTCTCTCTCCCTCTCTCTCTCTGTGTCACACACACACACACACACACACCCACACACACACACACACACACACACACACAGGGAGAGAAAATCAAGTTTCTAGGTCAGTCAAGCAGCCTGGGAGCTGCTAAATTTCAATCCACCAATCAGAGAGGCTGTGCACTTTTTCCCGCCAAAACAGGTGCACCTCTTTTTACACACACGCAGCACAGAGACAGGATTTGTGCTGTCTATTTTTCATAGTCAGGATTCCCCTCAAACAAACAGCCATAAATTCCTAACCGTAGGGGGTAAAACAGTCATTCTTAGACCGTTTTGTTCAGAAGACATGGGGGAATCTTGAAATGTTGACCATTTAAAATACAAATATGAAATATTAAAGATATATAACATAGATGATTGGTTGGCTTAGAAGCCATGAATGACCCAATATGCAAATTTGAATGTGCCAAGGCTCAGATATGATTGGTTGTCTTAGAAGCCATGAAGGCCCCAATATGCAAATTTGAATGTGCCAGGGCTCAGATATGATTGGCTGGCTGGGAAGCCGTCCAGGTCCTGATAGTTAAGTTTGAATATTACAGTCCTTACAGAGGACTGACTCCCTGGGGACCTGGCACAAATATATAGAAATACAATGATTACCCAGAAATACTGCATTTAGTACAAATACTATGTTTTAGCACAAATACTATAAAATGGCAGAAATACTATAATTAAGCGGAAATATTATATTAAGTACAAATCCTATAAAATAGCAGAAATAGTATGATTTAGCACAAATGCTTTATTTAGCACAAATACTGTAAATCAGCAGAAATGCTATGACTTAGCATAATAGTAATAAGTTAAATAGAAAAATTGGAAAAGCAAAATGGACAGCTGAAAAAATCCTGAACATGCTAAGGGTCCCTCAAATGTAATTGCTAAGTGAAACATAATCAGCAAAAAAAAAAAGTATAACAGTCACACAATCACAAATATGAACACATATGGAAACACACAAGCACAGAGAGACACACAGGATCAAGTTCAGTCAACCAGTCTAAATATATTGAATTTGAATCATACAATAAGTTGCTCCCATAAAAAGTATCTCTCTCTCTCTCTCTCTCTCTCTCTCTCTCTGTGTCACACACACACACACACACACACACACACACACACACACACACACACACACACACAGGGAGAGAAAATCAAGTTTCTAGGTCAGTCAAGCAGCCTGGGAGCTGCTAAATTTGAATCCACCAATCAGAGAGGCTGTGCACTTTTTCCCGCCAAAACAGGTGCACCTCTTTTTACACACACGCAGCACAGAGACAGGATTTCTGCAGTCTATTTCTCATAGTCAGGACTCCCCTCAAACAAATGGCCATAATTTCCTAACCGTAGGGGCTAGAACAGTCATTCTTACACCGTTTTGTTCAGAAGAGATGGGGGAATCTTATAGTGTTGACAATTTATCATTAAAATATGAATTATTGAAGATATTTGACTTCTAATGCACCATAACTTAGTAGAGGCGAAGAGAAAACTGCCCTGACTTGCCCTCGAACAAAGCTTTCTAACTCTAAATCTATTTGGAGTATCGATATCATTCTTTCACCGTAAGAGACAGCAGGCTTTGGTGAACAGTCATGGAAATTTTCAGGTCTCTGTGGAAATCCAACAAAAAGTTATGATGAGAGAAAAAAGTGGTTCATTTCCAGAGTTTGAAATCTGAAGAAATCTGAGCGAAGGACGAATTTCCTACCCTCAAACAAGTCTAACTCATTTCAGAACGGTAATAGATGAGAAAAAAATTCTTGAATTGTGAGCGTTAGGAGTGTGTGAAGATATACTGGGACAAGCCTCATGTTTTAACTTCGCTTCGTTAAGGAGATATGACGATTCGAATATGCCTCTCATTACAGAAATCAAGCGGTGATTTTGAACAAACTCTCCATTGACTTTCTATGGAGACTTTTCCGAGCTTGTGTTGGTCTGAGGGGATTTGGCAAAATTCTATAAATCCCACAACAATGACAGTGACATTTTCTGAAAGCCAGCAAAAATACTTACGTTTTGATGTATAATTTGTGGAAGTTGAGTGAAAATTGAGCAAGTAGCAAGAAGTTGTTCGGACATGAAGAGAAGACTGCAAAACTTTCAGTGGCACACTGAAAGCCAAGTGCATAGCAACCATAACAACACATGTATTTTCTGAAAAATCAAAATTTTACAACTCAAAACTTTAAAAGGGATAAAATTAAAACGGTAAAAGATTTGAAAAAGCTGATTTATACATGAATAGCCCAATAATTTGAGAACATTTTAAAGTTTGAATGGTTGTTCTAGGTGAAAATATGAGGAAGTAGTTATGTCTCAAAAAAACAGAAAGTTTTAGCAGAATTGCAGAAGTTTCCCATTCATTTCCAATGGGACAAATTAAAGGAAAAAGCTTAATATTTTAAAAAGTATAATAGTATAAAATACCGAAAGATATAGCCGGAAAGGGAAAAATTAGCAGAATAGTTTAAAATTTGAACGGTGAAAATCGGCTGAAAATTGTGGAAGTAGTTAAGTGCCAAAAAGTGTACGGAAGCAACAAGAATAATAAAGTATAAAGAATAAAGAGAAACAGGAAAACAATAGTGTGGATGCAAAACGCATCCACACAATAACTAGAAAAATTTGCATTTCCTGCGAAAATGCTGTGTGGATGCCTTAACGCTGAAGCTGTCTGCTGAAAAGCTGAAAAAGATGAAAAGTTGCAAAGACTTGTATGGTGGTTAAAAAAAAAAAAAACGTTGCCCTGAGCAGGATTTGAACCTGGCCCTCTTAGTCTCAAGGCGGCTACTCATCTCACTAAGCCAAAGTCACTCTCAAATAGTCAAACTCATTCTCACAAAGAAGAGATGGAGAGACTGACAATTTTGCTGAAATGAGCAGAAGTTGCTGAGAATTGTGCTGGTAAGAGGAGAAAAGGCTGAAAACTTTGCAG
Source organism: Pelmatolapia mariae (assembly GCF_036321145.2). Taxonomy (NCBI): domain Eukaryota; kingdom Metazoa; phylum Chordata; class Actinopteri; order Cichliformes; family Cichlidae; genus Pelmatolapia; species Pelmatolapia mariae. The sequence continues at coordinate 31,127,372 of NC_086229.1, forward strand.
AAAAGAGGTGAATCAGCATAATTTCTGCTCAAAAGAGTTTTTTTTCTGAAAAAAGCTGATATTTCTGCAGAATTTCTGCAGAAAAGAGGGAAAGAAGCAGAATGTTGCGCTGAAAAGAGGTGAATGAGCAGAATTTCTGCTGAAAAGAGGCAGAAGGTTCTGTATGTAGAAAAAGAAACACTGTTCAACCATGTGTGAAATAAATAAATAAATGAAATGAAAGAACAACCTGGTTCTGCTCAATCTCACCAATCAGAGGTACTGCCTCTGTCTGCTTCATCAGGCTGTGTACTTGTTTCTGCCATGGAGCGTTAACAATTGTGCTGATAAGAGGTGAAAAGGCTGAAAATTTTGCAGAAAAGAGGTGAATCAGCAGAATTTCTGCAGAAAAGAGGCAAAGAAGCAGATACTTGCACTGAAAAGAGATGAATCAGCAGAGTTTCTGCTGAAAAGAGGTTTTTTTTTTATGAAAACAGCCAAAAAAGCTGGAATTTGTGCTGAAAAGTGGTGAAAAAAATGAAAATTTTGCTGAAAAGGGGTGAAGAAGCTAAAGTATACCAAATCAAAGTATTTGTGCCAAAACTTCCATATTGTGGTACTACTACATTACAACATGAATACGGATTAAAGATGAAAGAAACTGGCAACAAATTCCTCCACTACAAACCAGTCTGATACCACTACTTTGCAGTGTTGACGTTTACTAAGGCACTACCCAAAAGGCGCCACAAGAGGGCACTCCAACACAAGAGATGACCTATGTACACTGATGCACTTAGTAACAGTCAGCCTCCTACTTTGCCACTACGTAATACAGCGGAAATACAGTAGCAGAAATACAATGTTTTTGCAGAAACACTGTAATTTCACTCAAATACTATGAAATAGCAGTAATACTATGATTTGGCAGAAATACTATGTTTCAGTACAAATACTATGACAAAGCAGAAACACTATGACTTAGAAGTAATACTATAACAAAAGGGATTCCTCAAAATACTATGTAATTGCAGTAATTCTATGATTTGGCAGAAATACTGTACTTCGTACAAATACAATGCTTTGGTAAAAATACTATATTTTGATTTTAACTCTATGATTTGAAAAAGATGAAAGCATTGAAAAAGGTGAAAAGGCTAAAATGAGCAGAAAAGAGAGGAATCAGCAGAATTTCTGCAGAAAAGAGGCAAAGAAGCAGAACGTTGCGCTGAAAAGAGGTGAATGAGCAGAATTTCTGCTGAAAAGAGGCAGAATTTCTGCTGAAAAGAGGCAGAAGGTTCTGTATGTAGAAAAAGAAACACGATGAACCATGTGTGAAATAAATAAAGAAATGAAATGAAAGAACAACCTGATTCTGCTCAAATTCACCAATCAGAGCTACTGCCTCTGTGTGCTTCATTAGGCTGGGTACTTGTATGTATTTCAGTCTATATTAGAAAAGCTGCTAAAATTATAAAACTTTGCAGAATTGTAATAAATGATCAATATAAATGACAGGTCTGTGATAGTTGATGTTTAAATTTGTAATGAAAAAAAAATGTTGCAGCGAGGTGGGATCGAACCCACGACCTTTGAGGTGCAGAGCCGTGTCATTACTGATGGCGCCACCTGGCAAGGGGGCGGGCGGCTGAAAAACAAATAGATCAGCAATCAGAAATAGATCGCGGTGAGCGGCGAAAAGCGCCGTTTTTTGGAGTTACAAAACGTCGTGTAACTCAAAAACTAGGAGGGCTAGCAGAATAATTCTTGTACTGGGTGAATCAGCGGACTTTGGTGTATTTTGACTGCGATTTTCATAGGTCTTTGTACCTGCGTCGCGGAGATATGACGAGAGAAGAAACGGCTTCATTTTCAGAGTGTGAGAACTGAGAGGAGGACAAATTTCCACCCCTCAAACAAACGTAATTTATGGCTCAACGGTAAGATGAATGCAAAAACTGCTTCCACTGTGAGTGTCAGCAGTGTCTGAAGATATATTGGCACAAGCCTCATGTCCTAACTTTGCTTTGTTAAGGAGATATGGCGATTTTAAAATGCCTCCCGTTACAGAATTTCAGCTCTGAATTTCAAAACCTCCCTATAGACTTTGAATGGGAAGTAACCAGACTATGTGTCACTTCGAGGCAAATTGCGAAAAAACGGTAAAACTCACAATAAAGATAGTAACATTGTCTGAAAGCCAGCAAAAATACCTACGTTTTGATGTATAATTTGTGGAGGTTGAGTGGAAATTGAGCGAGTAGCAAGAAGTTGTTCAGACATGAAGAGAAAATTCAGAACAGACCAGCACACACTCTGAGTTAATTGCATAGCAACCATAGCAACGCATGTATTTTCTGAAAAATCACAATTTTGCAACTGAAAACTTAAAGAGGTATAAAATGAAAACCGTAGAAGATCTGAAAAAGCTGAATCACACAGGAATAGCCCAATAATCTGAGAACATTTTAAAATTTGAATGGAGTTTCTAGGTGAAAGTATGAGGAAGCAGTTAAGTTTCAAAACCAAGCAAGTTTTAGCAGAATTGTGGAGGTTTTCCATTCATTTCAATGGGACAAATTAAAGGAAAAAAACGTAATATTTTAAAAAGTATAATAGCAGAAAATACCAAAAATCATAGCAGGAATTAGCAAAAATAGCAGAATAGTTTAAAATTTGAATGGTGAAAATAGCACAAAAATTGTGGAAGTAGTTAATGGACGAAAAACGTACGGAAGCAACTTGAAGAATAACTAGAAAAATTTGCATTTCCTGCGAAAATGCAGTGTGGATGCTGGAACGCTGAAGCTGTCTGCTGAAACTAGCTGAAAAGTTGCAGAAATTGTAAAAACTTTGCAGAAGCAAAGGAACTTTGCTAAAATGTAGTAACTTAGCAGAACTCTAATATCTTAGAGGAAACATAATACTTGGCAGAAATAAAATAGCATAGCAGAAATATGAAAAATGAGAGAAATACTATAATTAAGCAGAAATATTATATTAAGTAGAAATCCTATAAAATAGCGGAAATAGTATGATTTAGCAGAAATGCTGTATTTTGCACAAATACTGAAAAGCAGCAGAAATCCTATGACTTAGCACAATAGTAATAACTTAAATAGAAAAATTGGAAAAGCAAAATGGACAGCTGAACAAATGCTGAACATGCTAAGGGTCCCTCAAATGTAATTGTGAAATGAAAAATAATCAGCAAAAAAAAAAAGTATAACAGTCACACAATCACAAATATGTACACATATGGAAACACACATGCACAGAGAGACACACAGGATCAAATTCAGTCAACAAGTCTAAATATATTAAATTAAAATCATACAATAAGATGCTTCAATAGAAATTCTCGCTCGCCCTCTCTATCTCTCTCTCTTTGTCACACACACACACACACACACACACACACACACACACACACACAGGGAGAGAACAGCAAGTTTGTAGGTCATTCAAGCAGCCTGGGAGCTGCTAAATTTGAATCCACCAATCAGAGAGGCTGTGTACTTTTTCCCGCCAAAACAGGTGCAACTGCTTACACATACGCAGCATAGAGAGAGCCAAACACACAGGATCTATGCCAGTCAACCAGTCTGAATATATTAAATTTCTATCCACCAATGAGATGCTGCCCTAAAAAAGGTCTTTGTGTGTGTCTTTTTTTCTCTCTCTCTCTCTCTGTCTCTGTCTCTCTCCCTCCCTCCCTCCCTGTCTCTCTCTCTCTCTCTCTCTCTCTCTCTCAAACACACACACACACACACACACACACACACACACACACACACACACACACACACAGCAGCAGCAGCAAGTGAACAGTGTGTTTCTAGGTCAGTCAAACAGCTGTGAGCTTCTCAATTTGAATCCACCAATCAGAGAGGCTGTGTGCTTTTTTCCGCCAAAACTGGTGCACCAAGTGCAGGCTTTTACACATGCAGCACAGAGAGAGAAAGGATTTTTGCAGTCTATTTCTCATAGTGAGAACTCCCCTCAAACAAACAGCCATAAATTCCTTACCATAGGGGCTAAAACAGTCATTCTTAGACCGTTTTGCTCAGAAGACATGGGGGAATCTTGAAATGTTGACCATTTAAAATACAAATATGAAATATTAAAGATATATGACATAGATGATTGGTTGGCTTAGAAGCCATGAATGACCCCAATATGCAAATTTGAATGTGCCAGGGCTCAGATATGATTGGTTGTCTTAGAAGCCATGAAGGCCCCAATATGCAAATTTGAATGTGCCAGGGCTCAGATATGATTGGCTGGCTGGGAAGCTGTCCAGGTCCTGATAGGTAAGTTTGAATATTACAGTCCTTACAGAGGACTGACTCCCTGGGGACCTGGCAGAAATATATAGAAATACAATGATTACCCAGAAATACTGCATTTAGTAGAAATACTATGTTTTAGCACAAATACTATAAAATGGCAGAAATACTATAATTAAGCAGAAATATTATATTAAGTACAAATCCTATAAAATAGCAGAAATAGTATGATTTAGCAGAAATGCTGTATTTAGCACAAATACTGTAAATCAGCAGAAATGCTATGACTTAGCACAATAGTAATACAAAAATTGGAAAAGCAAAATGGACAGCTGAAAAAATCCTGAACATGCTAAGGGTCCCTCAAATGTAATTGTTAAATGAAAAAAAATCAGCAAAAAAAGTATAACAGTCACACAATCACAAATATGAACACATATGGAAACACACAAGCACAGAGAGACACACAGGATCAAATTCAGTCAACCACTCTAAATATATTGAATTTAAATCATACAATAAGATGCTCCCATCAAAAGTCTCTCTCTCTCTCTCTCTCTCTGTGACACACACACACACACACACACACACAGGGAGAGAAAATCAAGTTTCTAGGTCAGTCAAGCAGCCTGGGAGCTGCTAAATTTGAATCCACCAATCAGAGAGGCTGTGCACTTTTTCCCGCCAAAACAGGTGCACCTCTTTTTATACACACGCAGCACAGAGACAGGATTTCTGCAGTCTATTTCTCATAGTCAGGACTCCCCTCAAACAAATGGCTATAATTTTCTAACCGTAGGGGCTAGAACAGTCATTCTTACACCGTTTTGTTCAGAAGAGATGGGGGAATCTTACAGTGTTGACAATTTATCATTAAAATATGAATTATTGAAGATATTTGACTTGCAATGCACCATAACTGAGTAGAGGCAAGCGAAAACTGCCTTGACTCGCCCTCAAACAACGCTTTCTAACTCTAAATCTATTTGGAGTATTGATATCATTCTTTCACCGTAAGAGACAGCAGGCTTTGTTGAACAGTCATGGAAATTTTCAGGTCTCTGTGGAAATCTATCAAAAAGATATGACGAGAGAAAAAAGTGCCTCATTTCCAGAGTTTGAAATCTGAAGAAATCTGAGCGAGGGACAAATTTCCTACCCTCAAACAAACCCAATTCATGGCCAAATGGTAATAGATGAGAAAATAATTCTTGAATTGTGAGCGTCAGGAGTGTCTGAAGATATATTGGCACAAGCCTCATGTCTTAACTTCGCTTCGTTCGGGAGATATGACGATTCGAAAATGCCTCTCATTACAGAAATCAAGCGGTGATTTTAAACGAACTCTCCATTGACTTTCTATGGGGATTTTTGAGACTTTGTGTTGGTCTGAGGAGATTTGCCAAAATTCTATAAATCCCACAACAATTATAGTGACATTTTCTGAAAGCCAGCAAAAATACCTACGTTTTGATGTATAAGTTGTCTGGGTTGAGTGAAAATTGAGCGAGTAGCAAGAAGTTGTTCGGACATGAAGAGAAGACTGCAAAACTTACAGTGGCTCACTGAAAGCCAAGTACATAGCAACCATAACAACGCATGTATTTTGTGAAAAATCACAAAAATGAAACTCAAAACTTTAAGAGGCATATAAGTAAAACGGTAAAAGATTTGAAAAAGCTGACTTATACCTGAATAGCCCAATAATTTGAGAACATTTTAAAGTTTGAATGGTTGTTCTACGTGTAAATATGAGGAAGTAGTTAAGTTTCAAAAAGAGGTAAGTTTTAGCAGAATTGTGGAAGTTTCCCATTCATTTCAATGGGACAAATTAAAGGAAAAAAGTGTAATATTTTAAAAAGTATAATAGTTAAAAATAGCAAAAGTCATAGCACACATTAGCAGAAATAGCAGAATAGTTTAAAATTTGAACGGTGAAAATCGGCTGAAAATTGTGGAAGTAGTTAAGTGCCAAAAAAAGTACAAAAAGTGGCAACTAGAATAATAATAAAGTAGAATAAAGAATAAAGAGAAACAGGAAAACAATAGTGTGGATGCATAAAGCATCCACACAATAATAAAGAATAAAGAGAAACAGGAACTCAATAGTGTGGATGCCTTTGAAGGCATCCACACAACTAGAAAAATTTGCATTTCCTGCGAAAATGCAGTGTGGATGCTGGAACGCTGAAGCTGTCTGCTAAAAATAGCTGAAAAAGCTGGAAAGTTGCAGAAATTGTAAAAACTTTGCAGAAGCAAAGGAACTTTGCTAAAATGCAGTAACTTAGCAGAACTGCAATATCTTAGAGGAAAGACAATACTTTGCAGAAGTACAATAGAAAAGCAAAACTTAGCAGAAACATTGTAACTTACCAGAAACACGATAACTTCTCAAAAATACAAGAATTTAGGAGAAATAGTATAAGATAACAGACAGAATATATTTAGCCAAACATTCTTAAACATTACAGAAATACTATGATTTAGAAAAACAGTACAACATAGCAGAAATGCTGTGATTTACCAGAGATACTTTAATATTCTATGAATATTGTAATTTTAAATAAATACTATGTTTTAGCAAAAATACTCCAGTTTAGCACAAATATTATAACATAGCAGAAGTACTATTCTATAGCAGAAATGCTATATTTAGAAAGAAAAAATATAATATAGTAAAAATACTATGATTTAGCAGAAATGCTCTATTTAGCACAAATCTTATAAAATAGCAGAAATAGTATGATTTAGCATAAATGCTGTATTTAGCACAAATCTCATAAAATAGCAGAAAAAGTATGATTTAGCAGAAATGCTGTTTTTAGCACAAATCACATAAAAAAGCAGAAATAATATGTTTTAGCAGAAATGCAGTATTTAACACAAATCTTATAAAATAGCAGAAATAGTATGATTTAGCAGAAATGCTGTATTAAGCACAAATCTCATAAAATAGCAGAAATAGTATGATTTAGCAGAGAAGCTGTATTTAGCACAAATCTCATAAAATAGCAGAAAAAGTATGATTTAGCAGAAAATCTGTATTTAGCACACATCTCATAAAATAGCAGAAATAGTATGATTCAGCAGAAATGCTGTATTTAGCACAAATGCTGAAAAGTAGCAGCAATGCTATGACTTAGCACAATAGTAATAACTTAAATAGAAAAATTGGAAAAGCAAAATGGACAGCTGAACAAATGCTGAACATGCTAAGGGTCCCTCAAATGTAATTGTTAAATGAAACAAAATCTGTAAAAAAAAAAAAGTATAACAGTCACATAATCACAAAGATGGACAAATATAGAAACACACAAGCACAGAGACACAAACACAGGATCAAATTCAGTCAACCAGTCTAAATATATTGAATTTGAATCATACAATAAGATGCTCCCATAAACAGTCTCTCTCTCTCTCTCCCTCTCTCTCTCTCTCTCTCTGTGTCACACACACACACACACACACACACACACACACACACACACACACACACACACACAGGGAGAGAAAATCAAGTTTCTAGGTCAGTCAAGCAGCCTGGGAGCTGCTAAATTTGAATCCACCAATCAGAGAGGCTGTACACTTTTTCCCGCCAAAACAGGTGCACCTCTTTTTACACACACGCAGCACAGAGACAGGATTTGTGCTGTCTATATTTCATAGTCAGGATTCCCCTCAAACAAATGGCCATAAATTCCTAACCGTAGGGGCTAAAACAGTCATTCTTAGACCGTTTTGTTCAGAAGACATGGGGGAATCTTGAAATGTTGACCATTTAAAATACAAATATGAAATATTAAAGATATATGACATAGATGATTGGTTGGCTTAGAAGCCATGAATGACCCAATATGCAAATTTGAATGTGCCAAGGCTCAGATATGATTGGTTGTCTTAGAAGCCATGAAGCCAACAACATGCAAATTTAAATGTGCCAGGGCTCAGATATGATTGGCTGGCTGGGAAACCGTCCAGGTCCTGATAGGTAAGTTTGAATATTACAGTCCTTACAGAGGACTGACTCCCTGGGGACCTGGCAGAAATATACAGGAATACAATGATTACCCAGAAATACTGCATTTAGTAGAAATACTATGTTTTAGCACAAATCCTATAAAATGGCAGAAATACTATATTAAGTACAAATCCTATAAAATAGCAGAAATAGTATGATTTAGCAGAAATGCTGTATTTAGCACAAATACTGTAAATCAGCAGAAATGCTATGACTTAGCACAATAGTAATAAGTTAAATAGAAAAATTGGAAAAGCAAAATGGACAGCTGAAAAAATCCTGAACATGCTAAGGGTCCCTCAATTGTAATTGTTAAATGAAAAAAAATCAGCAAAAAAAAAAAAAGTATAACAGTCACACAATCACAAATATGTACACATATGGAAACACACATGTACAGAGAGACACACACAGGATCAAATTCAGTCAACCAGTCTAAATATATTGACTTTAAATCATATAATAAGATGCTCCCATAGAAAGGCTCTCTCTCTCTCTCTTTCTCTCCCTGTGTCACACACACACACACACACACACACACACACACACACACACACACACACACACACACACACACACAGGGAGAGAAAATCAAGTTTCTAGGTCAGTCAAGCAGCCTGGGAGCTGCTAAATTTGAATCCACCAATCAGAGAGGCTGTGCACTTTTTCCCGCCAAAACAGGTGCACCTCTTTTTACACACGCAGCACAGAGACAGGATTTGTGCTGTCTATTTTTCATAGTCAGGATTCCCCTCAAACAAATGGCCATAAATTCCTAACCGTAGGTGCTAAAACAGTCATTCTTAGACCGTTTTGTTCAGAAGACATGGGGGAATCTTGAAATGTTGACCATTTAAAATACAAATATGAAATATTAAAGATATATGACATAGATGATTGGTTGGCTTAGAAGCCATGAATGACCCAATATGCAAATTTGAATGTGCCAGGGCTCAGATATGATTGGTTGTCTTAGAAGCCATGAAGGCCCCAATATGCAAATTTGAATGTGCCAGGGCTCAGATATGATTGGCTGGCTGGGAAGCCGTCCAGGTCCTGATAGGTAAGTTTGAATATTACAGTCCTTACAGAGGACTGACTCCCTGGGGACCTGGCAGAAATATATAGAAATACAATGATTACCCAGAAATACTGCATTTAGTAGAAATATTATGTTTTAGCACAAATACTATAAAATGGCAGAAATACTATAATTAAGCAGAAATATTATATTAAGTACAAATCCTATAAAATAGCAGAAATACTATGATTTAGCAGAAATGCTGTATTTAGCACAAATCTCATAAAAAAGCAGAAAAAGTATGATTTAGCAGAAATGCTGTATTTAGCACAAATCTCATAAAAAAGCAGAAAAAGTATGATTTAGCAGAAATGCTGTATTTAGCACAAATCTCATAAAAAAGCAGAAAAAGTATGATTTAGCAGAAATGCTGTATTTATCACAAAGGCTGAAAAGCAGCAGAAATGCTATGACTTAGCACAATAGTAATAAGTTAAATACAAAAATTAGAAAAGCAAAATGGACAGCTGAAAAAATGCTGAACATGCTGAGGGTCCCTCAAATGTAATTGTTAAATGAAAAAAAATCAGTAAAAAAAGTATAACAGTCACACAATCACAAAAATGGACAAGTATAGAAACACACAAGCACAGAGAGACACACAGGATCAAATTAAGTCAACCAGTCTAAATATATTGAATTTAAATCATACAATAAGATGCTCCCAGAGAGAGAGGCTCACTCTCTCTCTCTCTCTGTGTCACACACACACACACACACACACACACACACACACACACACACACACACACACACACAGGGAGAGAAAATCAAGTTTTGAGGTCACTCAAGCAGCCTGGGAGCTGCTAAATTTGAATCCACCAATCAGAGAGGCTGTGTGCTTTTTCCCGCCAAAACAGGTGCACCTGTTTTCACACACACGCAGCACAGAGACAGGATTTCTGCAGTCTATTTCTCATAGTCAGGACTCCCCTCAAACAAATGGCCATAATTTCCTAACCGTAGGGGCTAGAACGGTCATTCTTACACCGTTTTGTTCAGAAGAGATGGGGGAATCTTCAAGTGTTGACAATTTATCATTAAAACATGAATTATTAAAGATATTTGACTTCTAATGCACCATACCTAAGTAGAGGCGAAGAGAAAACTGCCCTGACATGCCCTCGAACAAAGCTTTGTAACTCTAAATCTATTTGGAGTATCGATATCATTCTTTCACCGTAAGAGACAACAGGCTTTGGTGAACAGTCATGGAAATTTTCAGGTCTCTGTGGAAATCCCAAAAAAAGTTATGACGAGAGAAAAAAGTGGCTCATTTCCAGAGTTTGAAATCTGAAGAAATCTGAGCGAAGGACGAATTTCCTACCCTCAAACAAGTGTAACTCATTTCAGAATGGTAATAGGTAAGGAACAAATTCTTGAATTGTGAGCGTCAGGAGTGTCTGAAGATATACGGGGACAAGCCTCATGTCTTAACTTCGCTTCGTTCTGGAGATATGACGATTCGAATATGCCTCTCATGACAGAAATCAAGCGGTGATTTTGAACAAACGCTCCATTGACTTTGTATGGAGACTTTTCCGACCTTGTGTTGGTCTGAGGAGATTTGGCAAAATTCTATAAATCCCACAACAATGACAGTGACATTTTCTGAAAGCCAGCAAAAATACCTACGTTTTGATGTATAACTTGTGGAAGTTGAGTGAAAATTGAGCAAGTAGCAAGAAGTTGTTCGGACATGAAGAGAAGACTGCAAAACCTTCAGTGGCACAGTGGAAGCCAAGACCATAGCAACCATAACAACGCATGTATTTTGTGAAAAATCACAAAAATGAAACTCAAAACTTTAAGAGGCATATAAGTAAAACGGTAAAAGATTTGAAAAAGCTGACTTATACCTGAATAGCCCAATAATTTGTGAACATTTTAAAGTTTGAATGGTTATTCTAGGCGAAAGTATGAGGAAGTAGTTAAGTCTCAAAAACAAGAAAGTTTTAGCAGAATTGCAGAAGTTTCCCATTCATTTCCAATGGGACAAATTAAAGGAAAAAGCTTAATATTTTAAAAAGTATAATAGTATAAAATACCAAAAGATATAGCCGGAAAGGGAAAAATTAGCAGAATATTTTAAAATTTGAACGGTGAAAATCGGCTGAAAATTGTGGAAGTAGATCCACGGCGAAAAACGTACGGAAACACCAAGAATAACTAGAAAAATTTGCATTTCCTGCGAAAATGCTGTGTGGATGCCTTAACGCTGAAGCTGTCTGCTGAAAAGCTGAAAAAGATGAAAAGTAGCAAAAGTTGTATGGTTGTGAAAAAAAATGTTGTCCTAAGCAGGATTTGAACCTGGCCTTCCTGGGTTCAAGGCAGCAACCATACTCACTGTGCCAAAGTCACTCTGACAAAGGAAGAGATGGAGAGACTGACAATTATGGTGGAATGAGCAGAAGCTGCTGAGGATTGTCCTGATAACACATAAAAGCGCAGAAAATTTTGCAGAAAAGAGGTAAATAAGCAGAATTTCTGCAGAAAAGATGCAAATAAGCAGAACATTGCGCTGAAAAGAGGTGAATCAGCACAATTTCTGCTGAAAAGAGGCAGAACAACCTGGTTCTGCTCAAATTCACCAATCAGAGGTACTGCTTCTGTCTGCTTCATCAGGCTGTGTACTTGTATATATTTCTACAAATTTATTGTGCTGATAAGAGGTGAAAAGGCTGAAAATTTTGCAGAAAAGAGATGAATCAGCAGAATTTATGCAGAAAAGAGGCAAAGAAGCAGAACGTTACGCTGAAAAGAGGTGAATGAGCAGAATTTCTGCTGAAAAGTGGCAAAGAAGCAGAACGTTGCGCTGAAAAGAGGTGAATGAGCAGAATTTCTGCTGAAAAGAGGCAGAATTTCTGCTGAAAAGAGGCAGAAGCTTCTGTATGTAGAAAAAGAAACACGATGAACCATGTGTGAAATAAATAAAGAAATGAAATGAAAGAACAACCTGATTCTGCTCAAATTCACCAATCAGAGTTACTGCCTCTGTCTGCTGTCTGGGTACTTGTATGTATTTCGGTCCATATTAGAGAAGCTGCTAAAATTATAAAACTTTGCAAAATTGTAATAAATGATCAATATAAATTACAGGTCTGTGATAGTGTATCAATTTTTAGTGAAAAAATTTTTTTTGACCAAGGTGGGATTGAACCCACGACCTTTGAGTTGCAGAGCCGTGTCATTACTGATTGCACCACCTGGCAAGGGGGCGGGCGGCTGAAAAACATAGACATGAGCAGTCAGAAAATAGATCGCGGTGAGCGGCGAAAAGCGCCGTTTTTTGGAGTTACAAAACGTCGTGTAACTCAAAAACTAGGAGGGCTAGCAGAATAATTCTTGTACTGGGTGAATCAGCGGACTTTGGTGTATTTTGACTGCGATTTTCATAGCTCTTTGTACCTCCGTCGCGGAGATATGACGAGAGAAGAAACGGCTTCATTTTTGGATTTTGAAAACTGAGAGGAGGGCAGATTTCCACCCCTCAAACAAACATAATTTATGGCACAACGGTAAGATGAATGAAAAAACTGCTTCCACTGTGAGTGTCAGGAGTGTCTGAAGATATATTGGCACAAGCCTCATGTCCTAACTTTGCTTTGTTAAGGAGATGTGGCGATCTAAAAATGCCTCCCGTTACAGAATTTCAGCTCTGAATTTCAAAACCTCCATATAGAGTTTGAATGGGGACTTGTCAGACCTTGTGTCACTTCGAGGCAAATTGCGAAAAAACTGTGAATCTCACAATAAAGATAGTAACATTGTCTGAAAGCCAACAAAAATACCTACGTTTTGATGTATAATTTGTGGGGGTTGAGTGAAAATTGAGCGAGTAGCAAGAAGTTGTTCAGACATGAAGAGAAAATTCAGAACAGACCAGCACACACTCTGAGTTAATTGCATAGCAACCATAGCAACGCATGTATTTTCTGAAAAATCACAACTTTGCAACTGAAAACTTAAAGAGAGATAAGATTAAAACGGTAGAAGGTCTGAAAAAGCTGAATCACACAGGAATAGCCCAATACTTTGAGAACATTTTAAAGTTTGAATGGAGTTTCTAGGTGAAAGTATGAGGAAGTAGTTAAGTTTCAAAACCAAGCAAGTTTTAGCAGAGTTGTGGAAGTTTTCCATTCATTTCAATGGGACAAATTAAAGGAAAAAAGTGTAATATTTTAAAAAGTATAATAGTAACTAGAAAAAATTGCATTTCCTGCGAAAATGCTGTGTGGATGCCTTAACGCTGAAGCTGTCTGCTGAAAAGCTGAAAAAGCTGAAAAGTAGTAAAAGTTGTATGGTTGTGAAAAAAAATGTTGTCCTAAGCAGGATTTGAACCTGGCCCTCATGGGTTCAAGGTAGCAACCATACTCACTGTGCCAAACTCACTCTGACAGAGGAAGAGATGGAGAGACTGACAATTATGGTGGAATGAGCAGAAGCTGCTGAGGATTGTCCTGATAACACATAAAAGCGCAGAAAATTTTGCAGAAAAGAGGTAAATAAGCAGAATTTCTGCAGAAAAGATGCAAAGAAGCAGAACATTGCGCTGAAAAGAGGTGAATCAGCACAATTTCTGCTGAAAAGAGGCAGAACAACCTGGTTCTGCTCAAATTCACCAATCAGAGGTACTGCTTCTGTCTGCTTCATCAGGCTGTGTACTTGTATATATTTCTACAAATTTATTGTGCTGATAAGAGGTGAAAAGGCTGAAAATTTTGCAGAAAAGAGATGAATCAGCAGAATTTATGCAGAAAAAAGGCAAAGAAGCAGAACGTTGCGCTGAAAAGAGGTGAATGAGCAGAATTTCTGCTGAAAAGAGGCAGAATTTCTGCTGAAAAGAGGCAGAAGGTTCTGTATGTAGAAAAAGAAACACGATGAACCATGTGTGAAATAAATAAAGAAATGAAATGAAAGAACAACCTGATTCTGCTCAAATTCACCAATCATAGTTACTGCCTCTGTCTGCTGTCTGGGTACTTGTATGTATTTCGGTCCATATTAGAAAAGCTGCTAAAATGATAAAACTTTGCAAAATTGTAATAAATGATCAATATAAATTACAGGTCTGTGATAGTGTATCAATTTTTAGTGAAAAATTTTTTTTTGACCAAGGTGGGATTGAACCCACGACCTTTGAGTTGCAGAGCCGTGTAATTACTGATTGCGCCACCTGGCAAGGGGGCGGGCGGCTGAAAAACATAGACATGAGCAGTCAGAAAATAGATCGCGGTGAGCGGCGAAAAGCGCCGTTTTTTGGAGTTACAAAACGTCGTGTAACTCAAAAACTAGGAGGGCTAGCAGAATAATTCTTGTACTGGGTGAATCAGCGGACTTTGGTGTATTTTGACTGCGATTTTCATAGCTCTTTGTACCTCCGTCGCGGAGATATGACGAGAGAAGAAACGGCTTCATTTTTGGATTTTGAAAACTGAGAGGAGGGCAGATTTCCACCCCTCAAACAAACATAATTTATGGCACAACGGTAAGATGAATGAAAAAACTGCTTCCACTGTGAGTGTCAGGAGTGTCTGAAGATATATTGGCACAAGCCTCATGTCCTAACTTTGCTTTGTTAAGGAGATGTGGCGATCTAAAAATGCCTCCCGTTACAGAATTTCAGCTCTGAATTTCAAAACCTCCATATAGAGTTTGAATGGGGACTTGTCAGACCTTGTGTCACTTCGAGGCAAATTGCGAAAAAACTGTGAATCTCACAATAAAGATAGTAACATTGTCTGAAAGCCAACAAAAATACCTACGTTTTGATGTATAATTTGTGGGGGTTGAGTGAAAATTGAGCGAGTAGCAAGAAGTTGTTCAGACATGAAGAGAAAATTCAGAACAGACCAGCACACACTCTGAGTTAATTGCATAGCAACCATAGCAACGCATGTATTTTCTGAAAAATCACAACTTTGCAACTGAAAACTTAAAGAGAGATAAGATTAAAACGGTAGAAGGTCTGAAAAAGCTGAATCACACAGGAATAGCCCAATACTTTGAGAACATTTTAAAGTTTGAATGGAGTTTCTAGGTGAAAGTATGAGGAAGTAGTTAAGTTTCAAAACCAAGCAAGTTTTAGCAGAGTTGTGGAAGTTTTCCATTCATTTCAATGGGACAAATTAAAGGAAAAAAGTGTAATATTTTAAAAAGTATAATAGTAACTAGAAAAAATTGCATTTCCTGCGAAAATGCTGTGTGGATGCCTTAACGCTGAAGCTGTCTGCTGAAAAGCTGAAAAAGCTGAAAAGTAGTAAAAGTTGTATGGTTGTGAAAAAAAATGTTGTCCTAAGCAGGATTTGAACCTGGCCCTCATGGGTTCAAGGTAGCAACCATACTCACTGTGCCAAACTCACTCTGACAGAGGAAGAGATGGAGAGACTGACAATTATGGTGGAATGAGCAGAAGCTGCTGAGGATTGTCCTGATAACACATAAAAGCGCAGAAAATTTTGCAGAAAAGAGGTAAATAAGCAGAATTTCTGCAGAAAAGATGCAAAGAAGCAGAACATTGCGCTGAAAAGAGGTGAATCAGCACAATTTCTGCTGAAAAGAGGCAGAACAACCTGGTTCTGCTCAAATTCACCAATCAGAGGTACTGCTTCTGTCTGCTTCATCAGGCTGTGTACTTGTATATATTTCTACAAATTTATTGTGCTGATAAGAGGTGAAAAGGCTGAAAATTTTGCAGAAAAGAGATGAATCAGCAGAATTTATGCAGAAAAAAGGCAAAGAAGCAGAACGTTGCGCTGAAAAGAGGTGAATGAGCAGAATTTCTGCTGAAAAGAGGCAGAATTTCTGCTGAAAAGAGGCAGAAGGTTCTGTATGTAGAAAAAGAAACACGATGAACCATGTGTGAAATAAATAAAGAAATGAAATGAAAGAACAACCTGATTCTGCTCAAATTCACCAATCATAGTTACTGCCTCTGTCTGCTGTCTGGGTACTTGTATGTATTTCGGTCCATATTAGAAAAGCTGCTAAAATGATAAAACTTTGCAAAATTGTAATAAATGATCAATATAAATTACAGGTCTGTGATAGTGTATCAATTTTTAGTGAAAAATTTTTTTTTGACCAAGGTGGGATTGAACCCACGACCTTTGAGTTGCAGAGCCGTGTAATTACTGATTGCGCCACCTGGCAAGGGGGCGGGCGGCTGAAAAACATAGGCATGAGCAGTGAGAAAATAGATCGCGGTGAGCGGCGAAAAGCGCCGTTTTTTGGAGTTACAAAACGTCGTGTAACTCAAAAACTAGGAGGGCTAGCAGAATAATTCTTGTACTGGGTGAATCAGCGGACTTTGGTGTATTCTGACTGCGATTTCCATAGCTTTTTGTACCTCCTTCGCGGAGATATGACGAGAGAAGGAACGGCTTCATTTTCAGAGTGTGAGAACTGAGAGGAGGACAGATTTCTGCTAAAAAAAAGAGGTGTAGACGTGCTTGATGGAAATGGCTTCATGTGTAAGGGTACACTGAAGAGTGTCAAGAAAGAAGAGTGCATGCAAGTAGGGAAGATGTGTAACAACTGTCACAGGCAGGACTCGAACCTCTGCCACCGGGTCCCACAGCAGCGGCTCAACCCTCTGAGCCAAATGAGGTCTGGTCACAAAGGGGGCGGGTGTCTAAGACACAGAGACTTGAGCAGTCAGAATTAGATCGCGGTGAGAGGCGAAAAACGCCGGTTTTTGGAGTTACAAAATGTCGTGTAACTCAAAAACTAGGAGGGCTAGAAGCATAATTCTTGGACTGGGTGAATCAGCGGACTTTGGTGTATTTTGACTGCGATTTTCATAGCTCTTTGTACCTCCGTCGCGGAGATATGACGAGAGAAGAAACGGCTTCATTTTCAGAGTGTGAGAACTGAGAGGAGGACAGATTTCCACCCCTCAAACAGACTTAATTTATGGCTCAACGGTAAGATGAATGTAAAAACTGCTTCCACTGTGAGTGTCAGCAGTGTCTGAAGATATATTGGCACAAGCCTCATGTCCTAACTTTGCTTTGTTAATTAGATATGGCGATTTCAAAATGCCTCCCGTTACAGAATTTCAGCTCTGAATTTCAAAACCTCCCCATATACTTTGAATGGGAAGTAACCAGACTATGTGTCACTTCGAGGCGAATTGCGAAAAAACGGTAAATCTCACAATAAAGACAGTAACATTGTCTGAAAGCCAGCAAAAATACCTACGTTTTGATGTATAATTTGTGGAGGTTGAGTGGAAATTGAGCGAGTAGCAAGAAGTTGTTCAGACATGAAGAGAAAATTCAGAAAAGACCAGCACACACTCTGAGTTAATTGCATAGCAACCATAGCAACGCATGTATTTTCTGAAAAATCTCAATTTTGCAACTGAAAACTTAAAGAGGTATAAAATGAAAACCGTAGAAGATCTGAAAAAGCTGAATCACACAGGAATAGCCCAATAATCTGAGAACATTTTAAAGTTTGAATGGAGTTTCTAGGTGAAAGTATGAGGAAGCAGTTAAGTTTCAAAACCAAGCAAGTTTTAGCAGAATTGTGGAAGTTTTCCATTGATTTCAATGGGACAAATTAAAGGAAAAAAGTGTAATATTTTAAAAAGTATAATAGTAATAAACACCAAAAGTCATAGCCATCATTAGCAGAAACAGCAGAACAGTATAGAGTTTGAACTGAGAAAATCGGCTGAAAACTGAGGAAGTAGTTAAGTGCCAAAAAGTGTACGGAAGCAACTAGAGGAATAATAAAGAACTAGAAAAATGTGCATTTCCTGCGAAAATGCTGTGTGGATGCCTTTACGCTGAAGCTGTCTGCTGAAAAGATGAAAAAGATGAAAAGTTGCATGGTGGTGAAAAAAAAAAATTGCGCTGAGCAGGATTCGAACCTGGCCCTCGTGGACTCAAGGCAGCTACTTATCTCACTGATCCAAACTCATTCTCACAAAGAAGAGGTGGAGAGACGGACAATTCTGCTGAAATTAGCAGAAGCTGCTGAGAATTGCGCTGATAAGAGGTGAAAAGGCTGAAAATTTTGCAGAAAATAGGTGAATCAGCAGAATTTCTACTGAAAATAGGTAAAGAAGCAGAAAGTTGTGCTGAAAAGAGGTGAATCAGCAGAATTTCTGCTCAAAACTGTTTTTTCTGAAAACAGCTGAGATTTGTGCTAATAAGAGGTGACGAAAAGGCTGAAAATTTTGCAGAAGAGGTGAATAAGCAGAATTTGGGCTGAAAAGAAGTGCAAATTCTGCTGAAAAGAGTTCAATCAGCAGAATTTCAGCTGAAAAGAGTTCTGCAGAACTCTTTTCAGAATTCTGCTGAAAAGATGTTTTTGCTGAAAATAGCTGAACAAGCTGGGATTTGTGCTGAAAAGTGGTGAAAAAACTGAAAATTTAGCTGAAAAGGGGTGAAAAAGCTGAAATTGAGTTAAAAAAGTTTAAGTGTTAACTGAAAGAAATGTTGCCATAAGCGGGATTTGAACCCGGGCCTCCCAGTCTGAGAACGGATGCTCATCTCACTGAGCTAAAACACAGGTAATCCCGGCAAAGAAAATCAGTGACACCACTGATAATATTGCAGAAATGGGCAAAAAATATTGCAAAAAAAATTCAATATCTCAAAAAGTATAGAAGTTATGAGCACCAAAAGTCATAGCAATAATTAGCAGAAAGAGCAGAATTTTTTAAAGTTTGAACTGAGAAAATCGGCTGAAAACTGAGGGAGTAGTTAGACGACAAAAAACGTACGGAAGCAACCAGAATAAAGTATAATAAAGAATAAAGAGAAACAGGAACTCAATAGTGTGGAAGCCCTTTTAGGGCATCCACACAATAAAGAGAAACAGGAACTCAATGGTGTGGAAGCCCTTTAGGGCATCCACACAATAACTAGAAAATTTGCATTTCCTGCGAAAATGCTGTGTGGATGCCTCATCGCTGAAGCTGTCTGCTGAAAAGCTGAAAAATATGAAAGTTGCAAAAAGTTGTATGGTGGTGAAAAAAAATGTCTCCCTGAGCAGGATTTGAACCTGGTCCTCCTAGGCTCAAGGCAGAGACTCATCTCACTGTGCCAAACTCACTCTCACAAGGAAAGAGATGGAGAGATTGACAATTATGGTGGAATGAGCAAAAGCTGCTGAGAATTGTGCTGATAAGAGGTAAAAAGGCTGAAAATTTTGCAGAAAAGAGGTGAATCAGCAGAATTTCTGCAGAAAACAGGCAATGAAGCAGAACTTTGAGCTGAAAAGAGGTGAATGAGCAGAATTCTGCTGAAAAGAGGTTTTTTCTGAGAACAGCTGAAAAAGCTGATATTTGTGCTGAAAAGTGGTGAAAAAACTGAAAATTTTGCTGAAAAGGGGTGAAAAAGCTGAAATTGAGTTAAAAAAGTTTAACTGTTAACTGAAAGAAATGTTGCCATAAGCGGGATTTGAACCCGGGCCTCCCAGTCTGAGAACGGATGCTCATCTCACTGAGCTAAAACACAGGTCAACCTGGCAAGGAAAATCAGTGAGGCCACTGATG
The DNA here is from genome assembly GCF_036321145.2 of Pelmatolapia mariae. Taxonomy (NCBI): domain Eukaryota; kingdom Metazoa; phylum Chordata; class Actinopteri; order Cichliformes; family Cichlidae; genus Pelmatolapia; species Pelmatolapia mariae. Next base: position 31,147,249 of record NC_086229.1, read on the forward strand.
ATATGGCAGAAATGGGCAAAAAATATTGCAAAAAAAATTCAATATCTCAAAAAGTATAGAAGGTATGAGCACCAAAAGTCATAGCCGGAAAGAGCAGAAATAGCAGAATTTTTTAAAGTTGGAATGGCGAAAATCGGATGAAAACTGTGGGAGTAGTTAAGTGCCAAAAAGTGTACGGAAGCAACTAGGGGAATAATAATAAAGAAGAAAGAGAAACAGGAAAACAATAGTGTGGAAGCCCTTTTAGGGCATCCACACAATAAAGAATAAAGAGAAACAGGAACTCAATGGTGTGGAAGCCCTTTAGGGCATCCACACAATAAACACCAAAAGATATAGCCGGCATTAGCAGAAAGAGCAGAACAGTTTAGAGTTTGAACGGAGAAAATCGGCTGAAAACTGAGGGAGTAGTTAAGTGCCAAAAAGTGTACGGAAGCAACTGGAATATAGTGGAATAAAGAATAAAGAGAAACAGGAACTCAATAGTGTGGAAGCCCTTTAGGGCATCCACACAATAATAACTAGAAAAATTTGCATTTCCTGCGAAAATGCAGTGTGGATGCTGGAACGCTGAAGCTGTCTGCTAAAAATAGCTGAAAAAGCTGGAAAGTTGCAGAAATTGTAAAAACTTTGCAAAAGCAAAGGAACTTTGCTAAAATGCAGTAACTTAGCAGAACTGCAATATCTTAGAGGAAAGATAATACTTGGCAGAAGTACAATAGAAAACCAAAACTTAGCAGAAACATTGTAACTTACCAGAAACACGATAACTTCTCAAAAATACAAGAATTTAGGAGAAATAGTATAAGATAACAGACAGAATATATTTAGCCAAACATTCTTAAACATTACAGAAATACTATGATTTAGAAAAACAGTACAACATAGCAGAAATGCTGTGATTTACCAGAGATACATTAATATACTATGAATATTGTAATTTTAAATAAATACTATGTTTTAGCAAAAATACTCCAGTTTAGCACAAATATTATAACATAGCAGAAGTACTATTCTATAGCAGAAATGCTATATTTAGACAGAAAAAATATAATAAAGTAAAAATACTATGATTTAGCAGAAATGCTCTATTTAGCACAAATCTTATAAAATAGCAGAAATAGTATGATTTAGCATAAATGCTGTATTTAGCACAAATCACATAAAATAGCAGAAAAAGTATGATTTAGCATAAATGCTGTATTTAGCACAAATCTTGTAAAAAACTAAACATAGTATGATTTAGCAGAAATGCTGTATTTAGCACAAATCTTATAAAATAGCAGAAAATGTATGATTTAGCAGAAATGCTGTATTTAGGACAAATTAAAAAAAAGCAGCAGAAATGCTATGACTTAGCACAATAGTAATAACTTAAATAGAAAAATTGGAAAAGCAAAATGGACAGCTGACCAAATGCTTGCATGCTAAGGGTCCCTCAAATGTAATGGTGAAACGAAAAATAATCAGCAAAAAAAGTATAACAGTCACACAATCACAAATATGTACACATATGGAAACACACATGCACAGAGAGACACACAGGATCAAATTCAGTCAACAAGTCTAAATATATTAAATTAAAATCATACAATAAGATGCTCCAATAGAAATTCTCTCTCGCCCTCTCTATCTCTCTCTCTTTGTCACACACACACACACACACACACACACACACACACACACACACACACACACACACAGGGAGAGAACAGCAAGTTTGTAGGTCATTCAAGCAGCCTGGGAGCTACTAAATTTGAATCCACCAATCAGAGAGGCTGTTTACTTTTTCCCGCCAAAACAGGTGCAACTGCTTACACATACGCAGCATAGAGAGAGCCAAACACACAGGGTCTATGCCAGTCAACCAGTCTGAATATATTAAATTTCTATCCACCAATGAGATGCTGCCCTAAAAAAGGTCTTTGTGTGTGTCTTTATTTCTCTCTCTCTCTCTCTCCCTCCCTGTCTCTCTCTCTCTCTCTCTCTGTCACACACAAACACACACACACACACACACACACACACACACACACACACACACACACACACAGGGAGAGAAAATCAAGTTTCTAGGTCAGTCAAGCAGCCTGGGAGCTGCTAAATTTGAATCCACCAATCAGAGAGGCTGTGCACTTTTTCCCGCCAAAACAGGTGCACCTATTTTTACACACACGCAGCACAGAGACAGGATTTGTGCTGTCTATTTTTCATAGTCAGGACTCCCCTCAAACAAATGGCTATAATTTCCTAACCGTAGGGGCTAAAACAGTCATTCTTAGACCGTTTTGTTCAGAAGACATGGGGGAATCTTGAAATGTTGACAATTTAAAATACAAATATGAAATATTTGGATGAGAAGCCATGAAGGCAACAATATGCAAATTTGAATGTGCTAGGGCTCAGATATGATTGGTTGTCTTAGAAGCCATGAAGGCCCCAATATGCAAATTTGAATGTGCCAGGGCTCAGATATGATTGGCTGGCTGGGAAGCCGTCCAGGTCCTGATAGGTAAGTTTGAATATTACAGTCCTTACAGAGGACTGACTCCCTGGGGACCTGGCACAAATATATAGAAATATAATGATTACCCAGAAATACTGCATTTAGTACAAATACTATGTTTTAGCACAAATACTATAAAATGGCAGAAATACTATAATTAAGCGGAAATATTATATTAAGTACAAATCCTATAAAATAGCAGAAATAGTATGATTTAGCAGAAATGCTGTATTTAGCACAAATACTGTAAATCAGCAGAAATGCTATGACTTAGCACAATAGTAATAAGTTAAATAGAAAAATTGGAAAAGCAAAATGGACAGCTGAAAAAATCCTGAACATACTAAGGGTCCCTCAAATGTAATTGTTAAATGAAAAAAGAATCAGCAAAAAAAAGTATAACAGTCACACAATCACAAATATGAACACATATGGAAACACACAAGTACAGAGAGACACACAGGATCAAATTCAGTCAACCAGTCTAAATATATTGAATTTGAATCATACAATAAGATGCTTCCATAAAAAGTCTCTCTCTCTCTCTCTCTGTGTCACACACACACACACACACACACACACACAGACACACACACACACACACACACACACAGGGAGAGAAAATCAAGTTTCTAGGTCAGTCAAGCAGCCTGGGAGCTGCTAAATTTGAATCCACCAATCAGAGAGGCTGTGCACTTTTTCCCGCCAAAACAGGTGCACCTATTTTTACACACACGCAGCACAGAGACAGGATTTGTGCTGTCTATTTTTCATAGTCAGGACTCCCCTCAAACAAATGGCTATAATTTCCTAACCGTAGGGGCTAAAACAGTCATTCTTAGACCGTTTTGTTCAGAAGACATGGGGGAATCTTGAAATGTTGACAATTTAAAATACAAATATGAAATATTTGGATGAGAAGCCATGAAGGCAACAATATGCAAATTTGAATGTGCTAGGGCTCAGATATGATTGGTTGTCTTAGAAGCCATGAAGGCCCCAATATGCAAATTTGAATGTGCCAGGGCTCAGATATGATTGGCTGGCTGGGAAGCCGTCCAGGTCCTGATAGGTAAGTTTGAATATTACAGTCCTTACAGAGGACTGACTCCCTGGGGACCTGGCACAAATATATAGAAATATAATGATTACCCAGAAATACTGCATTTAGTACAAATACTATGTTTTAGCACAAATACTATAAAATGGCAGAAATACTATAATTAAGCGGAAATATTATATTAAGTACAAATCCTATAAAATAGCAGAAATAGTATGATTTAGCAGAAATGCTGTATTTAGCACAAATACTGTAAATCAGCAGAAATGCTATGACTTAGCACAATAGTAATAAGTTAAATAGAAAAATTGGAAAAGCAAAATGGACAGCTGAAAAAATCCTGAACATACTAAGGGTCCCTCAAATGTAATTGTTAAATGAAAAAAGAATCAGCAAAAAAAAGTATAACAGTCACACAATCACAAATATGAACACATATGGAAACACACAAGTACAGAGAGACACACAGGATCAAATTCAGTCAACCAGTCTAAATATATTGAATTTGAATCATACAATAAGATGCTCCCATAAAAAGTCTCTCTCTCTCTCTCTCTGTGTCACACACACACACACACACACACACACACACACACACACACACACACACACACACAGGGAGAGAAAATCAAGTTTCTAGGTCAGTCAAGCAGCCTGGGAGCTGCTAAATTTGAATCCACCAATCAGAGAGGCTGTGCACTTTTTCCCGCCAAAACAGGTGCACCTATTTTTACACACACGCAGCACAGAGACAGGATTTGTGCTGTCTATTTTTCATAGTCAGGACTCCCCTCAAACAAATGGCTATAATTTCCTAACCGTAGGGGCTAAAACAGTCATTCTTAGACCGTTTTGTTCAGAAGACATGGGGGAATCTTGAAATGTTGACAATTTAAAATACAAATATGAAATATTTGGATGAGAAGCCATGAAGGCAACAATATGCAAATTTGAATGTGCTAGGGCTCAGATATGATTGGTTGTCTTAGAAGCCATGAAGGCCCCAATATGCAAATTTGAATGTGCCAGGGCTCAGATATGATTGGCTGGCTGGGAAGCCGTCCAGGTCCTGATAGGTAAGTTTGAATATTACAGTCCTTACAGAGGACTGACTCCCTGGGGACCTGGCACAAATATATAGAAATATAATGATTACCCAGAAATACTGCATTTAGTACAAATACTATGTTTTAGCACAAATACTATAAAATGGCAGAAATACTATAATTAAGCGGAAATATTATATTAAGTACAAATCCTATAAAATAGCAGAAATAGTATGATTTAGCAGAAATGCTGTATTTAGCACAAATACTGTAAATCAGCAGAAATGCTATGACTTAGCACAATAGTAATAAGTTAAATAGAAAAATTGGAAAAGCAAAATGGACAGCTGAAAAAATCCTGAACATACTAAGGGTCCCTCAAATGTAATTGTTAAATGAAAAAAGAATCAGCAAAAAAAAGTATAACAGTCACACAATCACAAATATGAACACATATGGAAACACACAAGTACAGAGAGACACACAGGATCAAATTCAGTCAACCAGTCTAAATATATTGAATTTGAATCATACAATAAGATGCTCCCATAAAAAGTCTCTCTCTCTCTCTCTCTGTGTCACACACACACACACACACACACACACACACACACACACACACACACACACACACACACAGGGAGAGAAAATCAAGTTTCTAGGTCAGTCAAGCAGCCTGGGAGCTGCTAAATTTGAATCCACCAATCAGAGAGGCTGTGTGCTTTTTCCCGCCAAAACAGGTGCACCTGCTTTTACACACACGCAGCACAGAGACAGGATTTCTGGAGTCTATTTCTCATAGTCAGGACTCCCCTCAAACAAATGGCCATAATTTCCTAACCGTAGGGGCTAGAACAGTCATTCTTACACTGTTTTGTTCAGAAGAGATGGGGGAATCTTCAAGTGTTGACAGTTTATCATTAAAATATGAATTATTAAAGATATTTGACTTGTAATGCACCATAACTGAGTAGAGGCGAAGAGAAAACTGCCCTGACTTGCCCTCGAACAAAGCTTTGTAACTCTAAATCTATTTGGAGTATTGATATCATTCTTTCACCATAAGAGACAGCAGGCTTTGGTAAACAGTCAAGGAAATTTTCAGGTCTCTGTGGAAATCCAACAAAAAGATATGACGAGAGAAAAGAGTGGTTCATTTCCAGAGTTTGAAATCTGAAGAAATCTGAGCGAGGGACAAATTTCCTACCCTCAAACAAACCCAATTAATGGCCAAATGGTAATATTTGAGAAAACAATTCTTGAATTGTGAGCGTCAGGAGTGTCTGAAGATATACTGGGACAAGCCTCATGTTTTAACTTCGCTTCGTTAGGGAGATAAGCAACTGTAATAGTGTTGACAGTTTATCATTAAAATATGACATATTAAAGATATATGACATAGATGATTGGTTGGCTTAGAAGCCATGAATGACCCAATATGCAAATTTGAATGTGCCAGGGCTCAGATATGATTGGTTGTCTTAGAAGCCATGAAGGCCCCAATATGCAAATTTGAATGTGCCAGGGCTCAGATATGATTGGCTGGCTGGGAAGCCGTCCAGGTCCTGATAGGTAAGTTTGAATATTACAGTCCTTACAGAGGACTGACTCCCTGGGGACCTGGCACAAATATATAGAAATATAATGATTACCCAGAAATACTGCATTTAGTACAAATACTATGTTTTAGCACAAATACTATAAAATGGCAGAAATACTATAATTAAGCGGAAATATTATATTAAGTACAAATCCTATAAAATAGCAGAAATAGTATGATTTAGCAGAAATGCTGTATTTAGCACAAATACTGTAAATCAGCAGAAATGCTATGACTTAGCACAATAGTAATAAGTTAAATAGAAAAATTGGAAAAGCAAAATGGACAGCTGAAAAAATCCTGAACATACTAAGGGTCCCTCAAATGTAATTGTTAAATGAAAAAAGAATCAGCAAAAAAAAGTATAACAGTCACACAATCACAAATATGAACACATATGGAAACACACAAGTACAGAGAGACACACAGGATCAAATTCAGTCAACCAGTCTAAATATATTGAATTTGAATCATACAATAAGATGCTCCCATAAAAAGTCTCTCTCTCTCTCTCTCTGTGTCACACACACACACACACACACACACACACAGACACACACACACACACACACACACACAGGGAGAGAAAATCAAGTTTCTAGGTCAGTCAAGCAGCCTGGGAGCTGCTAAATTTGAATCCACCAATCAGAGAGGCTGTGCACTTTTTCCCGCCAAAACAGGTGCACCTATTTTTACACACACGCAGCACAGAGACAGGATTTGTGCTGTCTATTTTTCATAGTCAGGACTCCCCTCAAACAAATGGCTATAATTTCCTAACCGTAGGGGCTAAAACAGTCATTCTTAGACCGTTTTGTTCAGAAGACATGGGGGAATCTTGAAATGTTGACAATTTAAAATACAAATATGAAATATTTGGATGAGAAGCCATGAAGGCAACAATATGCAAATTTGAATGTGCTAGGGCTCAGATATGATTGGTTGTCTTAGAAGCCATGAAGGCCCCAATATGCAAATTTGAATGTGCCAGGGCTCAGATATGATTGGCTGGCTGGGAAGCCGTCCAGGTCCTGATAGGTAAGTTTGAATATTACAGTCCTTACAGAGGACTGACTCCCTGGGGACCTGGCACAAATATATAGAAATATAATGATTACCCAGAAATACTGCATTTAGTACAAATACTATGTTTTAGCACAAATACTATAAAATGGCAGAAATACTATAATTAAGCGGAAATATTATATTAAGTACAAATCCTATAAAATAGCAGAAATAGTATGATTTAGCAGAAATGCTGTATTTAGCACAAATACTGTAAATCAGCAGAAATGCTATGACTTAGCACAATAGTAATAAGTTAAATAGAAAAATTGGAAAAGCAAAATGGACAGCTGAAAAAATCCTGAACATACTAAGGGTCCCTCAAATGTAATTGTTAAATGAAAAAAGAATCAGCAAAAAAAAGTATAACAGTCACACAATCACAAATATGAACACATATGGAAACACACAAGTACAGAGAGACACACAGGATCAAATTCAGTCAACCAGTCTAAATATATTGAATTTGAATCATACAATAAGATGCTCCCATAAAAAGTCTCTCTCTCTCTCTCTCTGTGTCACACACACACACACACACACACACACACACACACACACACACACACACACACACACACAGGGAGAGAAAATCAAGTTTCTAGGTCAGTCAAGCAGCCTGGGAGCTGCTAAATTTGAATCCACCAATCAGAGAGGCTGTGTGCTTTTTCCCGCCAAAACAGGTGCACCTGCTTTTACACACACGCAGCACAGAGACAGGATTTCTGGAGTCTATTTCTCATAGTCAGGACTCCCCTCAAACAAATGGCCATAATTTCCTAACCGTAGGGGCTAGAACAGTCATTCTTACACTGTTTTGTTCAGAAGAGATGGGGGAATCTTCAAGTGTTGACAGTTTATCATTAAAATATGAATTATTAAAGATATTTGACTTGTAATGCACCATAACTGAGTAGAGGCGAAGAGAAAACTGCCCTGACTTGCCCTCGAACAAAGCTTTGTAACTCTAAATCTATTTGGAGTATTGATATCATTCTTTCACCATAAGAGACAGCAGGCTTTGGTAAACAGTCAAGGAAATTTTCAGGTCTCTGTGGAAATCCAACAAAAAGATATGACGAGAGAAAAGAGTGGTTCATTTCCAGAGTTTGAAATCTGAAGAAATCTGAGCGAGGGACAAATTTCCTACCCTCAAACAAACCCAATTCATGGCCAAATGGTAATATTTGAGAAAACAATTCTTGAATTGTGAGCGTCAGGAGTGTCTGAAGATATACTGGGACAAGCCTCATGTTTTAACTTCGCTTCGTTAGGGAGATAAGCAACTGTAATAGTGTTGACAGTTTATCATTAAAATATGACATATTAAAGATATATGACATAGATGATTGGTTGGCTTAGAAGCCATGAATGACCCAATATGCAAATTTGAATGTGCCAGGGCTCAGATATGATTGGTTGTCTTAGAAGCCATGAAGGCCCCAATATGCAAATTTGAATGTGCCAGGGCTCAGATATGATTGGCTGGCTGGGAAGCCGTCCAGGTCCTGATAGGTAAGTTTGAATATTACAGTCCTTACAGAGGACTGACTCCCTGGGGACCTGGCACAAATATATAGAAATACAATGATTACCCAGAAATACTGCATTTAGTAGAAATACTATGTTTTAGCACAAATACTATAAAATGGCAGAAATACTATAATTAAGCAGAAATATTATATTAAGTACAAATCCTATAAAATAGCAGAAATACTATGATTTAGCAGAAATGCTGTATTTAGCACAAATCTTATAAAATAGCAAAAAGAGTAGGATTTAGCAGAAATGTTTTTTTTAGCACAAATACTATAAAATGGCAGAAATACTATAATTAAGCAGAAATATTATATTAAGTACAAATGCTATAAAATAGCAGAAATAGTATGATTTAGCAGAAATGCTGCATTTAGCACAAATCTTATAAAATAGCAGAAATACTATGATTTAGCACAAATGCTGTATTTAGCACAAATGCTGAAAAGCAGCAGAAATGCTATGACTTAGCACAATAGTAATAAGTTAAATAGAAAAATTGGAAAAGCAAAATGGACAGCTGAAAAACTCCTGAACATGCTAAGGGTCCCTCAAATGTAATTCTTAAATGAATAAAGAATCAGCAAAAAAAAGTATAACAGTGACATAATCACAAATATGGACACATATGGAAACACACATGTACAGAGAGACACACACAGGACCAAATTCAGTCAACCAGTCTAAATATATTGAATTTAAATCATACAATAAGATGCTCCCAGAGAGAGAGGCTCACTCTCTCTCTCTCTGTGTCACACACACACACACACACACACACACACACACACACACACACACACACACACACAAACACACACACACACACAGGGAGAGAAAATCAAGTTTCTAGGTCAGTCAAGCAGCCTGGGAGCTGCTAAATTTGAATCCACCAATCAGAGAGGCTCTGTGTTTTTTCCCGCCAAAACAGGTGCACCTGCTTTTACACACACGCAGCACAGAGACAGGATTTCTGCAGTCTATTTCTCATAGTCAGGACTCCCCTCAAACAAATGGCTATAATTTTCTAACCGTAGGGGCTAGAACAGTCATTCTTACACCGTTTTGTTCAGAAGAGATGGGGGAATCTTCAAGTGTTGACAATTCATCATTAAAATATGAATTATTAAAGATATTTGACTTCTAATGCACCATAACTGAGTAGAGGCGAAGAGAAAACTGCCTTGACTTGCCCTCGAACAAAGCTTTGTAACTCTAAATCTATTTTGAGTATCGATATCATTCTTTCACCGTAAGAGACAGCAGGCTTTGGTGAACAGTCATGGAAATTTTCAGGTCTCTGTGGAAATCCAACAAAAAGTTATGACGAGAGAAAAAGTGGTTCATTTCCAGAGTTTGAAATCTGAAGAAATCTGAGCGAGGGACAAATTTCCTACCCTCAAACAAACCCAATTCATGGCCAAATGGTAGTATTTGAGAAAACAATTCTTGAATTGTGAGCGTCAGGAGTGTCTGAAGATATACTGGGACAAGCCTCATGTTTTAACTTCGCTTCGTTAAGGAGATATGACGATTCGAATATGCCTCTCATGACAGAAATCACGCTGTGATTTTGAACAAACTCTCCATTGACTTTGTATGGAGACTTTTCCGACCTTGTGTTGGTCTGAGGAGATTTGGCAAGATTCTATAAATCAAACAATAATGACAGTGACATTTTCTGAAAGCCAGCAAAAATACCTACGTTTTGATGTATAATTTGTGTGAGTTGAGTGAAAATTGAGCGAGTAGCGAGAAGTTGTTCGGACATGAAGAGAAGACTGCAAAACCTTCAGTGGCACAGTGGAAGCCAAGACCATAGCAACCATAACAACGCATGTATTTTGTGAAAAATCACAAAAATGAAACTCAAAACTTCAAGAGGCATAAAAGTAAAACGGTAAAAGATTTGAAAAAGCTGACTTATACCTGAATAGCCCAATAATTTGTGAACATTTTAAAGTTTGAATGGTTATTCTAGGCGAAAGTATGAGGAAGTAGTTAAGTCTCAAAAACAAGAAAGTTTTAGCAGAATTGCAGAAGTTTCCCATTCATTTCCAATGGGACAAATTAAAGGAAAAAGCTTAATATTTTAAAAAGTATAATAGTATAAAATACCAAAAGATATAGCCGGAAAGGGAAAAATTAGCAGAATAGTTTAAAATTTGAACGGTGAAAATCGGCTGAAAATTGTGGAAGTAGATCCACGGCGAAAAACGTACGGAAACACCAAGAATAATAATAATAACTAGAAAAATTTGCATTTCCTGCGAAAATGCAGTGTGGATGCTTTATAGCTGAAGCTGTCTGCTGAAACTAGCTGAAAAAGCTGAAAAGTTGCAGAAATTGTAAAAACTTTGCAGAAGCAAAGGAACTTTGCTAAAATGTAGTAAATTAGCAGAACTCTAATATCTTAGAGGAAACATAATACTTGGCAGAAATACAATAGCATAGCAGAAGTTAGCAGAAATATTGTAACTTACCAGAAACATGATAACTTCTCAAAAATACAAGAATTTAGGAGAAATAGTATAAGATAACAGAAAGAATATATTTAGCCAAACATTCTTAAACATTACAGAAATACTATGATTTAGAAAAACAGTACAACATAGCACAAATGCTGTGATTTACCAGAGACACTGTAATATACTATGAATATTGTAATACTATGTTTATATTAAAATACTATGTTTTAGCAAAAATACTCCAGTTTAGCACAAATATTATAATATAGCAGAAACACTATTCTATAGCAGAAATGCTATATCTAGAAAGAAAAATATAATATAGTAGAAATACTATGATTTAGCAGAAATCCTACAATATAGCTTAATAACAATGATTTAGAACAGATAATATGATTGAGCAGAATAGTAATAACTGAAGTGAAAATATTGGAAAGGTAAAATGATAAGCTGAATAAAAAGGAACATGGTTAAGTTTGCTCAAAACTAATTTTTATTCACCTGTGAAAAAATAAAATAAAAATACATTTAGAAAAAAAAAACAAGAACGGCCAACAGATACACAAAATCAAAAAGGTCTTTGTGTGTGTCTTTCTCTCTCTCTCTCTCTCTCTCTCTCTCCCTGTCTCTCTCTCTCTCTCTCTCTCTCTCTCTCACACACACACACACACACACACACACAGCAGCAGCAAGTGAACAGCATGTTTCTAGGTCAGTAAAACAGCTGTGAGCTTCTCAATTTGAATCCACCAATCAAAGAGGCTGTGTGCTTTTTCCCGCCAAAACTGGTGCACCAAGTGCAGGCTTTTACACATGCAGCACTGAGAGAGACAGGATTTTTGCAGTCTATTTCTCATAGTCAGGACTCCCCTCAAACAAACAGCGATAAATTCCTAACCGTAGGGGCTAAAACAGTCATTCTTAGACCGTTTTGTTCAGAAGACATGGGGGAATCTTGAAATGTTGACCATTTAAAATACAAATATGAAATATTAAAGATATATGACATAGATGATTGGTTATCTAAGAAGCCATGAATGCCCCAATATGCAAATTTGAATGTGCCAGGGCTCAGATATGATTGGTTGTCTTAGAAGCCATGAAGGCCCCAATATGCAAATTTGAATGTGCCAGGCCTCAGATATGATTGGCTGGCTGGGAAGCCGTCCTGGTCCTGATAGGTAAGTTTGAATATTACAGTCCTTACAGAGGACTGACTCCCTGGGGACCTGGCAGAAATATATAGAAATACAATGATTACCCAGAAATACTGCATTTAGTAGAAATACTATGTGTTAGCACAAATACTATAAAATGGCAGAAATACTATAATTAAGCAGAAATATTATATTAAGTACAAATCCTATAAAATAGCAGAAATAGTATGATTTAGCAGAAATGCTGTATTTAGCACAAATACTGTAAATCAGCAGAAATGCTATGGCTTAGCACTATAGTAATAAGTTAAATAGAAAAATTAGAAAAGCAAAATGGACAGCTGAAAAAATCCTGAACATTCTAAGGGTCCCTCAAATGTAATTGTTAAATGAAAAAAGAATCAGCAACAAAAAGTATAACAGTCACACAATCACAAATATGAACACATATGGAAACACACAAGCACAGAGAGACACACAGGATCAAATTCAGTCAACCAGTCTAAATATATTGAATTTGAATCATACAATAAGATGCTCCCATAAAAACTCTCTCTCTCTCTCTCTCTCTCTCTCTTTGTCACACACACACACACACACACACACACACACACACACAGGGAGAGAACAGCACGTTTGTAGGTCATTCAAGCAGCCTGGGAGCTGCTAAATTTTAATCCACCAATCAGAGAGGCTGTGCACTTTTCCGCCCAAAACAGGTGCACCTGTTTTTACACACACGCAGCACAGAGACAGGATTTCTGCAGTCTATTTCTCATAGTCAGGATTCCCCTCAAACAAATGGCTATAATTTCCTAACCGTAGGGGCTAGAACAGTCATTCTTACACCGTTTTGTTCAGAAGAGATGGGGGAATCTTGAAATGTTGACAATTTAAAATACAAATATGACATATTAAAGATATATGACATAGATGATTGGTTGGCTTAGAAGCCATGAATGACCCAATATGCAAATTTGAATGTGCCAGGGCTCAGATATGATTGGTTGTCGTAGAAGCCATGAAGGCCCCAATATGCAAATTTGAATGTGCCAGGGCTCAGATATGATTGGCTGGCTTGGAAGCCGACCAGGTCCTGATAGGTAAGTTTGACTCTCTGGGGACCTGGCAGAAATATATAGAAATACAATGATTACCCAGAAATAGTGCATTTAGTAGAAATACTATGTTTTAGCACAAATACTATAAAATGGCAGAAATACTATAATTAAGCAGAAATATTATATTAAGTACAAATCCTATAAAATAGCAGAAATAGTATGATTTAGCAGAAATGCTGTATTTAGCACAAATACTGTAAATCAGCAGAAATGCTATGACTTAGCACAATAGTAATAAGTTAAATAGAAAAATTGGAAAAGCAAAATGGACAGCTAAAAAAATCCTGAACATACTAAGGGTCCCTCAAATGTAATTGTTAAATGAAAAAAGAATCAGCAAAAAAAAGTATAACAGTCACACAATCACAAGTATGTACACATATGGAAACACACAAGCACAGAGAGACACACACACAGGATCAAATTCAGTAGACCAGTCTAAATATATTGAATTTAAATCATACAATAAGATGCTCCCATAAAAAGTCTCTCTCTCTCTCTCTCTCTCTCTCTCTCTCTCTCTCTGTGTCACACACACACACACACACACACACACACACACACACACACACACACACACACACACACACAGGGAGAGAAAATCAAGTTTCTAGGTCAGTCAAGCAGCCTGGGAGCTGCTAAATTTGAATTCACCAATCAGAGAGGCTGTGTGCTTTTTCCCGCCAAAACAGGTGCACCTGTTTTTACACACGCAGCAGAGAGACAGGATTTCTGAAGTCTATTTCTCATAGTCAGGACTCCCCTCAAACAAGTGGTTATAATTTCGTAACCGTAGGGGCTAGAACAGTCATTCTTACACCGTTTTGTTCAGAAGAGATGGGGGAATCTTTCAGTGTTGACAATTTATCATTAAAATATGAATTATTAAAGATATTTGACTTCTAATGCACCATAACTGAGTAGAGGCGAAGAGAAAACTGCCCTGACTTGCCCTCGAAGAAAGCTTTGTAACTCTAAATCTATTTGGAGTATCGATATCATTCTTTCACCGTAAGAGACAGCAGGCTTTGGTGAACATGCATGGAAATTTTCAGGTCTCTGTGGAAATCCAACAAAAAGTTATGACGAGAGAAAAAAGTGGTTCATTTCCAGAGTTTGAAATCTGAAGAAAACTGAGCGAAGGACGAATTTCCTACCCTCAAACAAGTCTAAGTCATTTCAGAACGGTAATAGGTGAGAAACAAATTCTTGAATTGTGAGCGTCAGGAGTGTCTGAAGATATACTGGGGACAAGCCTCATGTTTTAACTTCGCTTCGTTAAGGAGATATGACGATTCGAATATGCCTCTCATGACAGAAATCAAGCGGTGATTTTGAGCAAACTCTCCATTGACTTTGTATGGAGACTTTTCCGAGCTTGTGTTGGTCTAAGGGGATTTGGCAAAATTGTATAGATCCCACAACAATGACAGTGACATTTTCTGAAAGCCAGCAAAAATACCTACGTTTTGATGTATAATTTGTGTGAGTTGAGTGAAAATTGAGCGAGTAGCAAGAAGTTGTTCGGACATGAAGAGAAGACTGCAAAACCTTCAGTGGCACAGTGGAAGCCCAGACCATAGCAACCATAACAACGCATGTATTTTGTGAAAAATCACAAAAATGAAACTCAAAACTTTAAGAGGCATAAAAGTAAAACGGTAAAAGATTTGAAAAATCTGATTTATACATGAATAGCCCAATAATTTGAGAACAGTTTAAAGTTTGAATGGTTATTCTAGGCGAAAGTATGAGGAAGTAGTTAAGTCTCAAAAACAACAAAGTTTTAGCAGAATTGCAGAAGTTTCCCATTCATTTCCAATGGGACAAATTAAAGGAAAAAGCTTAATATTTTAAAAAGTATAATAGTATAAAATACCAAAAGATATAGCCGGAAAGGGAAAAATTAGCAGAATAGTTTAAAATTTGAACGGTGAAAATCGGCTGAAAATTGTGGAAGTAGATCCACGGCGAAAAACGTACGGAAACACCAAGAATAATAAAGAATAAAGAGAAACAGGAACTCAATAGTGTGGATGCATAAAGCATCCACACAATAAAGAATAAAGAGAAACAGGAACTCAATAGTGTGGATGCATAAAGCATCCACACAATAAAGAATAAAGAGAAACAGGAAAACAATAGTGTGGATGCATAAAGCATCCACACAACTAGAAAAATTTGCATTTCCTGCGAAAATGCAGTGTGGATGCTGGAACGCTGAAGCTGTCTGCTGAAACTAGCTGAAAAAGCTAAAAAGTTGCAGAAGTTGTAAAAACTTTGCAGAAGTAAAGGAACTTTGCTAAAATGTAGTAACTTAGAGAACTGCAATATCTTAGAGGAAACATAATACTTGGCAGAAATACAATAGCATAGCAGAACTTAGAAGAAATATTGTAACTTACCAGAAACATGATAACTTCTCAAAAATACAAGAATTTAGGAGAAATAGTATAAGATAACAGAAAGAATATATTTAGCCAAACAATCTTAAACATTACAGAAATACTATGATTTAGAAAAACAGTACAACATAGCAGAAATGCTGTGATTTACCAGAGACACTGTAATATACTATGAATATTATAATTTTATATAAGTACTATGTTTTAACAAAAAAATTCCAGTTTAGCACAAATATTATAATATAGCAGAAACACTATTCTATAGCAGAAATGCTATATTTAGAAAGAAAAATATAATATAGTAGAAATACTATGATTTAGCAGAAATGCTCTATTTAGCACAAATCTTATAAAATAGCAGAAATAGTATGATTTAGCAGAAATGCTGTATTTAGCACAAATCTCATAAAATAGCAGAAAAAGTATGATTCAGCAGAAATGCTGTATTTAGCACAAATCTCATAAAAAACTAAAAATAGTATGATTTAGAAGAAATGCTGTATTTAGCACAAATCTCATAGAACAGGAGAAAAAGTATGATTGAGCAGAAATGCAGTATTTAGCACAAATCTTATAAAATAGCAAAAACAGTATGATTTAGCAGAAATGCTGTATTTAGCACAAATCTCATAAAATAGCAGAAATAGTATGATTTATTAGAAAAGCTGTATTTAGCACAA
Source organism: Pelmatolapia mariae (assembly GCF_036321145.2). Taxonomy (NCBI): domain Eukaryota; kingdom Metazoa; phylum Chordata; class Actinopteri; order Cichliformes; family Cichlidae; genus Pelmatolapia; species Pelmatolapia mariae. The sequence goes on from NC_086229.1 coordinate 31,163,893, forward strand.
ATCTCATAAAATAGCAGAAAAAGTATGATTTAGCAGAAATGCTCTATTTCGCACAAATCTCATAAAAAAGCAGAAATAGTATGATTTAGCAGAAATGCTGTATTTAGCACAAATGCTGAAAAGCAGCAGCAATGCTATGACTTAGCACAATAGTAATAACTTAAATAGAAAAATTGGAAAAGCAAAATGGACAGCTGAAAAAATCCTGAACATGCTAAGGGTCCCTTAAATGTAATTGTGAAACGAAAAATAATCAGCAAAAAAAGTATAACAGTCACACAATCACAAAGATGGACAAATATAGAAACACACAAGCACAGAGACACAAAGCCAGGATCAAATTCAGTCAACCGGTCTAAATATATTGAATTTGAATCATACAATAAGATGCTCCCATAAACAGTCTCTCTCTCTCTCTCTCTCTCTCCCTCTCTCTCTCTGTGTCACACACACACACACACACACACCCACACACACACACACACACACACACACACAGGGAGAGAAAATCAAGTTTCTAGGTCAGTCAAGCAGCCTGGGAGCTGCTAAATTTCAATCCACCAATCAGAGAGGCTGTGCACTTTTTCCCGCCAAAACAGGTGCACCTCTTTTTACACACACGCAGCACAGAGACAGGATTTGTGCTGTCTATTTTTCATAGTCAGGATTCCCCTCAAACAAACAGCCATAAATTCCTAACCGTAGGGGGTAAAACAGTCATTCTTAGACCGTTTTGTTCAGAAGACATGGGGGAATCTTGAAATGTTGACCATTTAAAATACAAATATGAAATATTAAAGATATATAACATAGATGATTGGTTGGCTTAGAAGCCATGAATGACCCAATATGCAAATTTGAATGTGCCAAGGCTCAGATATGATTGGTTGTCTTAGAAGCCATGAAGGCCCCAATATGCAAATTTGAATGTGCCAGGGCTCAGATATGATTGGCTGGCTGGGAAGCCGTCCAGGTCCTGATAGTTAAGTTTGAATATTACAGTCCTTACAGAGGACTGACTCCCTGGGGACCTGGCACAAATATATAGAAATACAATGATTACCCAGAAATACTGCATTTAGTACAAATACTATGTTTTAGCACAAATACTATAAAATGGCAGAAATACTATAATTAAGCGGAAATATTATATTAAGTACAAATCCTATAAAATAGCAGAAATAGTATGATTTAGCACAAATGCTTTATTTAGCACAAATACTGTAAATCAGCAGAAATGCTATGACTTAGCATAATAGTAATAAGTTAAATAGAAAAATTGGAAAAGCAAAATGGACAGCTGAAAAAATCCTGAACATGCTAAGGGTCCCTCAAATGTAATTGCTAAGTGAAACATAATCAGCAAAAAAAAAAAGTATAACAGTCACACAATCACAAATATGAACACATATGGAAACACACAAGCACAGAGAGACACACAGGATCAAGTTCAGTCAACCAGTCTAAATATATTGAATTTGAATCATACAATAAGTTGCTCCCATAAAAAGTATCTCTCTCTCTCTCTCTCTCTCTCTCTCTCTCTGTGTCACACACACACACACACACACACACACACACACACACACACACACACACACACACACACACACAGGGAGAGAAAATCAAGTTTCTAGGTCAGTCAAGCAGCCTGGGAGCTGCTAAATTTGAATCCACCAATCAGAGAGGCTGTGCACTTTTTCCCGCCAAAACAGGTGCACCTCTTTTTACACACACGCAGCACAGAGACAGGATTTCTGCAGTCTATTTCTCATAGTCAGGACTCCCCTCAAACAAATGGCCATAATTTCCTAACCGTAGGGGCTAGAACAGTCATTCTTACACCGTTTTGTTCAGAAGAGATGGGGGAATCTTATAGTGTTGACAATTTATCATTAAAATATGAATTATTGAAGATATTTGACTTCTAATGCACCATAACTTAGTAGAGGCGAAGAGAAAACTGCCCTGACTTGCCCTCGAACAAAGCTTTCTAACTCTAAATCTATTTGGAGTATCGATATCATTCTTTCACCGTAAGAGACAGCAGGCTTTGGTGAACAGTCATGGAAATTTTCAGGTCTCTGTGGAAATCCAACAAAAAGTTATGATGAGAGAAAAAAGTGGTTCATTTCCAGAGTTTGAAATCTGAAGAAATCTGAGCGAAGGACGAATTTCCTACCCTCAAACAAGTCTAACTCATTTCAGAACGGTAATAGATGAGAAAAAAATTCTTGAATTGTGAGCGTTAGGAGTGTGTGAAGATATACTGGGACAAGCCTCATGTTTTAACTTCGCTTCGTTAAGGAGATATGACGATTCGAATATGCCTCTCATTACAGAAATCAAGCGGTGATTTTGAACAAACTCTCCATTGACTTTCTATGGAGACTTTTCCGAGCTTGTGTTGGTCTGAGGGGATTTGGCAAAATTCTATAAATCCCACAACAATGACAGTGACATTTTCTGAAAGCCAGCAAAAATACTTACGTTTTGATGTATAATTTGTGGAAGTTGAGTGAAAATTGAGCAAGTAGCAAGAAGTTGTTCGGACATGAAGAGAAGACTGCAAAACTTTCAGTGGCACACTGAAAGCCAAGTGCATAGCAACCATAACAACACATGTATTTTCTGAAAAATCAAAATTTTACAACTCAAAACTTTAAAAGGGATAAAATTAAAACGGTAAAAGATTTGAAAAAGCTGATTTATACATGAATAGCCCAATAATTTGAGAACATTTTAAAGTTTGAATGGTTGTTCTAGGTGAAAATATGAGGAAGTAGTTATGTCTCAAAAAAACAGAAAGTTTTAGCAGAATTGCAGAAGTTTCCCATTCATTTCCAATGGGACAAATTAAAGGAAAAAGCTTAATATTTTAAAAAGTATAATAGTATAAAATACCGAAAGATATAGCCGGAAAGGGAAAAATTAGCAGAATAGTTTAAAATTTGAACGGTGAAAATCGGCTGAAAATTGTGGAAGTAGTTAAGTGCCAAAAAGTGTACGGAAGCAACAAGAATAATAAAGTATAAAGAATAAAGAGAAACAGGAAAACAATAGTGTGGATGCAAAACGCATCCACACAATAACTAGAAAAATTTGCATTTCCTGCGAAAATGCTGTGTGGATGCCTTAACGCTGAAGCTGTCTGCTGAAAAGCTGAAAAAGATGAAAAGTTGCAAAGACTTGTATGGTGGTTAAAAAAAAAAAAACGTTGCCCTGAGCAGGATTTGAACCTGGCCCTCTTAGTCTCAAGGCGGCTACTCATCTCACTAAGCCAAAGTCACTCTCAAATAGTCAAACTCATTCTCACAAAGAAGAGATGGAGAGACTGACAATTTTGCTGAAATGAGCAGAAGTTGCTGAGAATTGTGCTGGTAAGAGGAGAAAAGGCTGAAAACTTTGCAGAAAAGAGGTGAATCAGCATAATTTCTGCTCAAAAGAGTTTTTTTTCTGAAAAAAGCTGATATTTCTGCAGAATTTCTGCAGAAAAGAGGGAAAGAAGCAGAATGTTGCGCTGAAAAGAGGTGAATGAGCAGAATTTCTGCTGAAAAGAGGCAGAAGGTTCTGTATGTAGAAAAAGAAACACTGTTCAACCATGTGTGAAATAAATAAATAAATGAAATGAAAGAACAACCTGGTTCTGCTCAATCTCACCAATCAGAGGTACTGCCTCTGTCTGCTTCATCAGGCTGTGTACTTGTTTCTGCCATGGAGCGTTAACAATTGTGCTGATAAGAGGTGAAAAGGCTGAAAATTTTGCAGAAAAGAGGTGAATCAGCAGAATTTCTGCAGAAAAGAGGCAAAGAAGCAGATACTTGCACTGAAAAGAGATGAATCAGCAGAGTTTCTGCTGAAAAGAGGTTTTTTTTTTATGAAAACAGCCAAAAAAGCTGGAATTTGTGCTGAAAAGTGGTGAAAAAAATGAAAATTTTGCTGAAAAGGGGTGAAGAAGCTAAAGTATACCAAATCAAAGTATTTGTGCCAAAACTTCCATATTGTGGTACTACTACATTACAACATGAATACGGATTAAAGATGAAAGAAACTGGCAACAAATTCCTCCACTACAAACCAGTCTGATACCACTACTTTGCAGTGTTGACGTTTACTAAGGCACTACCCAAAAGGCGCCACAAGAGGGCACTCCAACACAAGAGATGACCTATGTACACTGATGCACTTAGTAACAGTCAGCCTCCTACTTTGCCACTACGTAATACAGCGGAAATACAGTAGCAGAAATACAATGTTTTTGCAGAAACACTGTAATTTCACTCAAATACTATGAAATAGCAGTAATACTATGATTTGGCAGAAATACTATGTTTCAGTACAAATACTATGACAAAGCAGAAACACTATGACTTAGAAGTAATACTATAACAAAAGGGATTCCTCAAAATACTATGTAATTGCAGTAATTCTATGATTTGGCAGAAATACTGTACTTCGTACAAATACAATGCTTTGGTAAAAATACTATATTTTGATTTTAACTCTATGATTTGAAAAAGATGAAAGCATTGAAAAAGGTGAAAAGGCTAAAATGAGCAGAAAAGAGAGGAATCAGCAGAATTTCTGCAGAAAAGAGGCAAAGAAGCAGAACGTTGCGCTGAAAAGAGGTGAATGAGCAGAATTTCTGCTGAAAAGAGGCAGAATTTCTGCTGAAAAGAGGCAGAAGGTTCTGTATGTAGAAAAAGAAACACGATGAACCATGTGTGAAATAAATAAAGAAATGAAATGAAAGAACAACCTGATTCTGCTCAAATTCACCAATCAGAGCTACTGCCTCTGTGTGCTTCATTAGGCTGGGTACTTGTATGTATTTCAGTCTATATTAGAAAAGCTGCTAAAATTATAAAACTTTGCAGAATTGTAATAAATGATCAATATAAATGACAGGTCTGTGATAGTTGATGTTTAAATTTGTAATGAAAAAAAAATGTTGCAGCGAGGTGGGATCGAACCCACGACCTTTGAGGTGCAGAGCCGTGTCATTACTGATGGCGCCACCTGGCAAGGGGGCGGGCGGCTGAAAAACAAATAGATCAGCAATCAGAAATAGATCGCGGTGAGCGGCGAAAAGCGCCGTTTTTTGGAGTTACAAAACGTCGTGTAACTCAAAAACTAGGAGGGCTAGCAGAATAATTCTTGTACTGGGTGAATCAGCGGACTTTGGTGTATTTTGACTGCGATTTTCATAGGTCTTTGTACCTGCGTCGCGGAGATATGACGAGAGAAGAAACGGCTTCATTTTCAGAGTGTGAGAACTGAGAGGAGGACAAATTTCCACCCCTCAAACAAACGTAATTTATGGCTCAACGGTAAGATGAATGCAAAAACTGCTTCCACTGTGAGTGTCAGCAGTGTCTGAAGATATATTGGCACAAGCCTCATGTCCTAACTTTGCTTTGTTAAGGAGATATGGCGATTTTAAAATGCCTCCCGTTACAGAATTTCAGCTCTGAATTTCAAAACCTCCCTATAGACTTTGAATGGGAAGTAACCAGACTATGTGTCACTTCGAGGCAAATTGCGAAAAAACGGTAAAACTCACAATAAAGATAGTAACATTGTCTGAAAGCCAGCAAAAATACCTACGTTTTGATGTATAATTTGTGGAGGTTGAGTGGAAATTGAGCGAGTAGCAAGAAGTTGTTCAGACATGAAGAGAAAATTCAGAACAGACCAGCACACACTCTGAGTTAATTGCATAGCAACCATAGCAACGCATGTATTTTCTGAAAAATCACAATTTTGCAACTGAAAACTTAAAGAGGTATAAAATGAAAACCGTAGAAGATCTGAAAAAGCTGAATCACACAGGAATAGCCCAATAATCTGAGAACATTTTAAAATTTGAATGGAGTTTCTAGGTGAAAGTATGAGGAAGCAGTTAAGTTTCAAAACCAAGCAAGTTTTAGCAGAATTGTGGAGGTTTTCCATTCATTTCAATGGGACAAATTAAAGGAAAAAAACGTAATATTTTAAAAAGTATAATAGCAGAAAATACCAAAAATCATAGCAGGAATTAGCAAAAATAGCAGAATAGTTTAAAATTTGAATGGTGAAAATAGCACAAAAATTGTGGAAGTAGTTAATGGACGAAAAACGTACGGAAGCAACTTGAAGAATAACTAGAAAAATTTGCATTTCCTGCGAAAATGCAGTGTGGATGCTGGAACGCTGAAGCTGTCTGCTGAAACTAGCTGAAAAGTTGCAGAAATTGTAAAAACTTTGCAGAAGCAAAGGAACTTTGCTAAAATGTAGTAACTTAGCAGAACTCTAATATCTTAGAGGAAACATAATACTTGGCAGAAATAAAATAGCATAGCAGAAATATGAAAAATGAGAGAAATACTATAATTAAGCAGAAATATTATATTAAGTAGAAATCCTATAAAATAGCGGAAATAGTATGATTTAGCAGAAATGCTGTATTTTGCACAAATACTGAAAAGCAGCAGAAATCCTATGACTTAGCACAATAGTAATAACTTAAATAGAAAAATTGGAAAAGCAAAATGGACAGCTGAACAAATGCTGAACATGCTAAGGGTCCCTCAAATGTAATTGTGAAATGAAAAATAATCAGCAAAAAAAAAAAGTATAACAGTCACACAATCACAAATATGTACACATATGGAAACACACATGCACAGAGAGACACACAGGATCAAATTCAGTCAACAAGTCTAAATATATTAAATTAAAATCATACAATAAGATGCTTCAATAGAAATTCTCGCTCGCCCTCTCTATCTCTCTCTCTTTGTCACACACACACACACACACACACACACACACACACACACACACACACAGGGAGAGAACAGCAAGTTTGTAGGTCATTCAAGCAGCCTGGGAGCTGCTAAATTTGAATCCACCAATCAGAGAGGCTGTGTACTTTTTCCCGCCAAAACAGGTGCAACTGCTTACACATACGCAGCATAGAGAGAGCCAAACACACAGGATCTATGCCAGTCAACCAGTCTGAATATATTAAATTTCTATCCACCAATGAGATGCTGCCCTAAAAAAGGTCTTTGTGTGTGTCTTTTTTTCTCTCTCTCTCTCTCTGTCTCTGTCTCTCTCCCTCCCTCCCTCCCTGTCTCTCTCTCTCTCTCTCTCTCTCTCTCTCAAACACACACACACACACACACACACACACACACACACACACACACACACACACACACACACACACACACACACAGCAGCAGCAGCAAGTGAACAGTGTGTTTCTAGGTCAGTCAAACAGCTGTGAGCTTCTCAATTTGAATCCACCAATCAGAGAGGCTGTGTGCTTTTTTCCGCCAAAACTGGTGCACCAAGTGCAGGCTTTTACACATGCAGCACAGAGAGAGAAAGGATTTTTGCAGTCTATTTCTCATAGTGAGAACTCCCCTCAAACAAACAGCCATAAATTCCTTACCATAGGGGCTAAAACAGTCATTCTTAGACCGTTTTGCTCAGAAGACATGGGGGAATCTTGAAATGTTGACCATTTAAAATACAAATATGAAATATTAAAGATATATGACATAGATGATTGGTTGGCTTAGAAGCCATGAATGACCCCAATATGCAAATTTGAATGTGCCAGGGCTCAGATATGATTGGTTGTCTTAGAAGCCATGAAGGCCCCAATATGCAAATTTGAATGTGCCAGGGCTCAGATATGATTGGCTGGCTGGGAAGCTGTCCAGGTCCTGATAGGTAAGTTTGAATATTACAGTCCTTACAGAGGACTGACTCCCTGGGGACCTGGCAGAAATATATAGAAATACAATGATTACCCAGAAATACTGCATTTAGTAGAAATACTATGTTTTAGCACAAATACTATAAAATGGCAGAAATACTATAATTAAGCAGAAATATTATATTAAGTACAAATCCTATAAAATAGCAGAAATAGTATGATTTAGCAGAAATGCTGTATTTAGCACAAATACTGTAAATCAGCAGAAATGCTATGACTTAGCACAATAGTAATACAAAAATTGGAAAAGCAAAATGGACAGCTGAAAAAATCCTGAACATGCTAAGGGTCCCTCAAATGTAATTGTTAAATGAAAAAAAATCAGCAAAAAAAGTATAACAGTCACACAATCACAAATATGAACACATATGGAAACACACAAGCACAGAGAGACACACAGGATCAAATTCAGTCAACCACTCTAAATATATTGAATTTAAATCATACAATAAGATGCTCCCATAAAAAGTCTCTCTCTCTCTCTCTCTCTCTGTGACACACACACACACACACACACACACAGGGAGAGAAAATCAAGTTTCTAGGTCAGTCAAGCAGCCTGGGAGCTGCTAAATTTGAATCCACCAATCAGAGAGGCTGTGCACTTTTTCCCGCCAAAACAGGTGCACCTCTTTTTATACACACGCAGCACAGAGACAGGATTTCTGCAGTCTATTTCTCATAGTCAGGACTCCCCTCAAACAAATGGCTATAATTTTCTAACCGTAGGGGCTAGAACAGTCATTCTTACACCGTTTTGTTCAGAAGAGATGGGGGAATCTTACAGTGTTGACAATTTATCATTAAAATATGAATTATTGAAGATATTTGACTTGCAATGCACCATAACTGAGTAGAGGCAAGCGAAAACTGCCTTGACTCGCCCTCAAACAACGCTTTCTAACTCGAAATCTATTTGGAGTATTGATATCATTCTTTCACCGTAAGAGACAGCAGGCTTTGTTGAACAGTCATGGAAATTTTCAGGTCTCTGTGGAAATCTATCAAAAAGATATGACGAGAGAAAAAAGTGCCTCATTTCCAGAGTTTGAAATCTGAAGAAATCTGAGCGAGGGACAAATTTCCTACCCTCAAACAAACCCAATTCATGGCCAAATGGTAATAGATGAGAAAATAATTCTTGAATTGTGAGCGTCAGGAGTGTCTGAAGATATATTGGCACAAGCCTCATGTCTTAACTTCGCTTCGTTCGGGAGATATGACGATTCGAAAATGCCTCTCATTACAGAAATCAAGCGGTGATTTTAAACGAACTCTCCATTGACTTTCTATGGGGATTTTTGAGACTTTGTGTTGGTCTGAGGAGATTTGCCAAAATTCTATAAATCCCACAACAATTATAGTGACATTTTCTGAAAGCCAGCAAAAATACCTACGTTTTGATGTATAAGTTGTCTGGGTTGAGTGAAAATTGAGCGAGTAGCAAGAAGTTGTTCGGACATGAAGAGAAGACTGCAAAACTTACAGTGGCTCACTGAAAGCCAAGTACATAGCAACCATAACAACGCATGTATTTTGTGAAAAATCACAAAAATGAAACTCAAAACTTTAAGAGGCATATAAGTAAAACGGTAAAAGATTTGAAAAAGCTGACTTATACCTGAATAGCCCAATAATTTGAGAACATTTTAAAGTTTGAATGGTTGTTCTACGTGTAAATATGAGGAAGTAGTTAAGTTTCAAAAAGAGGTAAGTTTTAGCAGAATTGTGGAAGTTTCCCATTCATTTCAATGGGACAAATTAAAGGAAAAAAGTGTAATATTTTAAAAAGTATAATAGTTAAAAATAGCAAAAGTCATAGCACACATTAGCAGAAATAGCAGAATAGTTTAAAATTTGAACGGTGAAAATCGGCTGAAAATTGTGGAAGTAGTTAAGTGCCAAAAAAAGTACAAAAAGTGGCAACTAGAATAATAATAAAGTAGAATAAAGAATAAAGAGAAACAGGAAAACAATAGTGTGGATGCATAAAGCATCCACACAATAATAAAGAATAAAGAGAAACAGGAACTCAATAGTGTGGATGCCTTTGAAGGCATCCACACAACTAGAAAAATTTGCATTTCCTGCGAAAATGCAGTGTGGATGCTGGAACGCTGAAGCTGTCTGCTAAAAATAGCTGAAAAAGCTGGAAAGTTGCAGAAATTGTAAAAACTTTGCAGAAGCAAAGGAACTTTGCTAAAATGCAGTAACTTAGCAGAACTGCAATATCTTAGAGGAAAGACAATACTTTGCAGAAGTACAATAGAAAAGCAAAACTTAGCAGAAACATTGTAACTTACCAGAAACACGATAACTTCTCAAAAATACAAGAATTTAGGAGAAATAGTATAAGATAACAGACAGAATATATTTAGCCAAACATTCTTAAACATTACAGAAATACTATGATTTAGAAAAACAGTACAACATAGCAGAAATGCTGTGATTTACCAGAGATACTTTAATATTCTATGAATATTGTAATTTTAAATAAATACTATGTTTTAGCAAAAATACTCCAGTTTAGCACAAATATTATAACATAGCAGAAGTACTATTCTATAGCAGAAATGCTATATTTAGAAAGAAAAAATATAATATAGTAAAAATACTATGATTTAGCAGAAATGCTCTATTTAGCACAAATCTTATAAAATAGCAGAAATAGTATGATTTAGCAGAAATGCTGTATTTAGCACAAATCTCATAAAATAGCAGAAAAAGTATGATTTAGCAGAAATGCTGTTTTTAGCACAAATCACATAAAAAAGCAGAAATAATATGATTTAGCAGAAATGCAGTATTTAACACAAATCTTATAAAATAGCAGAAATAGTATGATTTAGCAGAAATGCTGTATTAAGCACAAATCTCATAAAATAGCAGAAATAGTATGATTTAGCAGAGAAGCTGTATTTAGCACAAATCTCATAAAATAGCAGAAAAAGTATGATTTAGCAGAAAATCTGTATTTAGCACACATCTCATAAAATAGCAGAAATAGTATGATTCAGCAGAAATGCTGTATTTAGCACAAATGCTGAAAAGTAGCAGCAATGCTATGACTTAGCACAATAGTAATAACTTAAATAGAAAAATTGGAAAAGCAAAATGGACAGCTGAACAAATGCTGAACATGCTAAGGGTCCCTCAAATGTAATTGTTAAATGAAACAAAATCTGTAAAAAAAAAAAAGTATAACAGTCACATAATCACAAAGATGGACAAATATAGAAACACACAAGCACAGAGACACAAACACAGGATCAAATTCAGTCAACCAGTCTAAATATATTGAATTTGAATCATACAATAAGATGCTCCCATAAACAGTCTCTCTCTCTCTCTCCCTCTCTCTCTCTCTCTCTCTGTGTCACACACACACACACACACACACACACACACACACACACACACACACACACACAGGGAGAGAAAATCAAGTTTCTAGGTCAGTCAAGCAGCCTGGGAGCTGCTAAATTTGAATCCACCAATCAGAGAGGCTGTACACTTTTTCCCGCCAAAACAGGTGCACCTCTTTTTACACACACGCAGCACAGAGACAGGATTTGTGCTGTCTATATTTCATAGTCAGGATTCCCCTCAAACAAATGGCCATAAATTCCTAACCGTAGGGGCTAAAACAGTCATTCTTAGACCGTTTTGTTCAGAAGACATGGGGGAATCTTGAAATGTTGACCATTTAAAATACAAATATGAAATATTAAAGATATATGACATAGATGATTGGTTGGCTTAGAAGCCATGAATGACCCAATATGCAAATTTGAATGTGCCAAGGCTCAGATATGATTGGTTGTCTTAGAAGCCATGAAGCCAACAACATGCAAATTTAAATGTGCCAGGGCTCAGATATGATTGGCTGGCTGGGAAACCGTCCAGGTCCTGATAGGTAAGTTTGAATATTACAGTCCTTACAGAGGACTGACTCCCTGGGGACCTGGCAGAAATATACAGGAATACAATGATTACCCAGAAATACTGCATTTAGTAGAAATACTATGTTTTAGCACAAATCCTATAAAATGGCAGAAATACTATATTAAGTACAAATCCTATAAAATAGCAGAAATAGTATGATTTAGCAGAAATGCTGTATTTAGCACAAATACTGTAAATCAGCAGAAATGCTATGACTTAGCACAATAGTAATAAGTTAAATAGAAAAATTGGAAAAGCAAAATGGACAGCTGAAAAAATCCTGAACATGCTAAGGGTCCCTCAATTGTAATTGTTAAATGAAAAAAAATCAGCAAAAAAAAAAAAAGTATAACAGTCACACAATCACAAATATGTACACATATGGAAACACACATGTACAGAGAGACACACACAGGATCAAATTCAGTCAACCAGTCTAAATATATTGACTTTAAATCATATAATAAGATGCTCCCATAGAAAGGCTCTCTCTCTCTCTCTTTCTCTCCCTGTGTCACACACACACACACACACACACACACACACACACACACACACACACACACACACACACAGGGAGAGAAAATCAAGTTTCTAGGTCAGTCAAGCAGCCTGGGAGCTGCTAAATTTGAATCCACCAATCAGAGAGGCTGTGCACTTTTTCCCGCCAAAACAGGTGCACCTCTTTTTACACACGCAGCACAGAGACAGGATTTGTGCTGTCTATTTTTCATAGTCAGGATTCCCCTCAAACAAATGGCCATAAATTCCTAACCGTAGGTGCTAAAACAGTCATTCTTAGACCGTTTTGTTCAGAAGACATGGGGGAATCTTGAAATGTTGACCATTTAAAATACAAATATGAAATATTAAAGATATATGACATAGATGATTGGTTGGCTTAGAAGCCATGAATGACCCAATATGCAAATTTGAATGTGCCAGGGCTCAGATATGATTGGTTGTCTTAGAAGCCATGAAGGCCCCAATATGCAAATTTGAATGTGCCAGGGCTCAGATATGATTGGCTGGCTGGGAAGCCGTCCAGGTCCTGATAGGTAAGTTTGAATATTACAGTCCTTACAGAGGACTGACTCCCTGGGGACCTGGCAGAAATATATAGAAATACAATGATTACCCAGAAATACTGCATTTAGTAGAAATATTATGTTTTAGCACAAATACTATAAAATGGCAGAAATACTATAATTAAGCAGAAATATTATATTAAGTACAAATCCTATAAAATAGTAGAAATAATATGATTTAGCAGAAATGCTGTATTTAGCACAAATCTTATAAAATAGCAGAAATAGTATGATTTAGCAGTAATGCTGTATTTAGCACAAATACTGAAAAGCAGCAGAAATGCTATGACTCAGCACAATAGTAATAAGTTAAATAGAAAAATTGGAAAAGCAAAATGAACAGCTGAAAAAATCCTGAACATGCTAAGGGTCCCTCAAATGTAATTGTTAAATGAAAAAAAAAATCAGCAAAAAAAAAGTATAACAGTCACACAATCACAAATATGGACTCATATGGAAACACACAAGCACAGAGAGACACACACAGGATCAAATTCAGTCAACCAGTCTAAATATATTGAATTTAAATCATACAATAAGATGCTCCCATAAAAACTCTCTCTCGCCCTCTCTCTCTCTCTCTCTCTGTCACACACACACACACACACACACACACACACACACACACACAGGGAGAGAACAGCAAGTTTCTAGGTCAGTCAAGCAGCCTGGGAGCTGCTAAATTTGAATCCACCAATCAGAGAGGCTGTACACTTTTTCCCGCCAAAACAGGTGCACCAGCTTACACACACGCACCACAGAGAGAGACAGGATTTGTGCAGTCTATTTTCCATAGTGAGGACTCCCCTCAAACAAATGGCTATAATTTCCTAACCGTAGGGGCTAGAACGGTCATTCTTACACCGTTTTGTTCAGAAGAGATGGGGGAATCTTACAGTGTTGACAATTTATCATTAAGATATGAATTATTGAATATATTTGACTTCTAATGCACCATGACTGATCAGAGGCAAAGCGAAAACTGCCTTGACTCACCCTCAAACAACGCTTTGTAACTCTAAATCTATTTGGAGTATCGATATCATTCTTTCACCGTAAGAGACAGCAGGCTTTGGTGAACAGTCATGGAAATTTTCAGGTCTCTGTGGAAATCCAAAAAAAAGATATGACGAGAGAAAAAAGTGCCTCATTTCCAGAGTTTGAAATCTGAAGAAATCTGAGCGAAGGACGAATTTCCTACCCTCAAACAAGTGTAACTCATCTCAGAACGGTAATAGTTGAGAAAAAAATTCTTGAATTGTGAGCGTCAGGAGTGTCTGAAGATATACTGGGACAAGCCTCATGTTTTAACTTCGCTTCGTTAAGGAGATATGACGATTCGAATATGCCTCTCATGACAGAAATCAAGCGGTGATTTTGAACAAACTCTCCATTGACTTTGTATTGAGACTTTTCCAACCTTGTGTTGGTCTGAGGAGATTTGGCAAAATTCTATAAATCCTACAATAATGACAGTGACATTCTCTGAAAGCCAGCAAAAATACCTACGTTTTGATGTATAATTTGTGTGGGTTGAGTGAAAATTGAGCGAGTAGTAAGAAGTTGTTCGGACATGAAGAGAAGACTGCAAAACTTACAGTGGCTCACTGAAAGCCAAGTGCATAGCAACCATAACAACGCATGTATTTTCTGAAAAATCATAATTTTGCAACTCAGAACTTAAAGAGGGATAAGATTAGAGCTATAAAAGATATGAAAAAGCTGAATCATATATGAATAGCCCAATAAATTGTGAACATTTTAAAGTTTGAATGGTTGTTCTAGGTGAAAGTATGAGGAAGTAGTTAAGTTTCAAAAACAAGCAAGTTTTAGCAGAATTTTGGAAGTTTCCCATTCATTTCAATGGGACAAATTAAAGGAAAAAAACGTAATATTTTAAAAAGTATAATAGCAAAAAATACCAAAAATCATAGCAGGAATTAGCAGAAATAGCAGAATAGTTTAAAATTTGAATGGTGAAAATAGCACAAAAATTGTGGAAGTAGTTAACGGACGAAAAACGTACGGAAGCAACTAGAAGAATAATAATAACTAGAAAAATTTGCATTTCCTGCGAAAATGCAGTGTGGATGCTGGAACGCTGAAGCTGTCTGCTAAAACTAGCTGAAAAAGCTGAAAAGTTGCAGAAGTTGTAAAAACGTTGCAGAAGCAAAGGAACTTTGCTAAAATGTAGTAACTTAGCAGAACTGCAATATCTTAGAGGAAACATATTACTTGGCAGAAATACAATAGCATAGCAGAACTTAGCAGAAATATTTTAACTTACCAGAAACATGATAACTTCTCAAAAATACAAGAATTTAGGAGAAATAGTATAAGATAACAGAAATAATATATTTAGCCAAACAATCTTAAACATTACAGAAATACTATGATTTAGAAAAACAGTACAACATAGCAGAAATGCTGTGATTTACCAGAGACACTGTAATATACTATGAATATTATAATTTTATATAAATACTATGTTTTAACAAAAATATTCCAGTTTACCACAAATATTATAATATAGCAGAAACACTATTCTATAGCAGAAATGCTATATTTAGAAAGAAAAATATAATATAGTAGAAATACTATGATTTAGCAGAAATGCTCTATTTAGCACAAATCTTATAAAATAGCAGAAATAGTATGATTTAGCAGAAAAGCTGTATTTAGCACAAATCTCATAAAATAGCAGAAAAAGTATGATTTAGCAGAAATGCTGTATTTAGCACAAATCTCATAAAATAGCAGAAATAGTACGATTTAGCAGAAATACATAATTTCGCACAAATCTCATAAAAAAGCAGAAAAAGTATGATTTAGCAGAAATGCTGTATTTAGCACAAATGCTGAAAAGCAGCAGCAATGCTATGACTTAGCACACTATTAATAACTTAAATAGAAAAATTGGAAAAGCAAAATGGACAGCTGAAAAAATCCTGAACATGCTAAGGGTCCCTCAAATGTAATTGTGAAACGAAAAATAATCAGCAAAAAAAGTATAACAGTCACACAATCACAAATATGTACACATATGGAAACACACATGCACAGAGAGACACACACAGGATCAAATTCAGTCAACCAGTCTAAATATATTGAATTTAAATCATACAATAAGATGCTGCCGTAAAAAGTCTCTCTCTCTCTCTCTCTCTCTCTCTCCCTGTGTCACACACACACACACACACACACACACACACACACACACACACACACACACACACACACACACACACACACAGGGAGAGAAAATCAAGTTTCTAGGTCAGTCAAGCAGCCTGGGAGCTTCTAAATTTGAATCCACCAATCAGAGAGGCTGTGCACTTTTCCCGCCAAAACAGGTGCACCTCTTTTTACACACACGCAGCACAGAGACAGGATTTCTGCAGTCTATTTCTCATAGTCAGGACTCCCCTCAAACAAACAGCCATAAATTCCTAACCGTAGGGGCTAGAACGGTCATTCTTAGACCGTTTTGTTCAGAAGACATGGGGGAATCTTGAAATGTTGACCATTTAAAATACAAATATGAAATATTAAAGATATATGACATAGATGATTGGTTGGCTTAGAAGCCATGAATGCCCCAATATGCAAATTTGAATGTGCCAGGGCTCAGATATGATTGGCTGGCTGGGAAGCCATGAAGGCAACAATATGCAAATTTGAATGTGCCAGGGCTCAGATATGATTGGTTGTCTTAGAAGCCATGAAGGCCCCAATATGCAAATTTGAATGTGCCAGGGCTCAGATATGATTGGCTGGCTGGGAAGCCGTCCCGGTCCTGATAGGTAAGTTTGAATATTACAGTCCTTACAGTGGACTGACTCCCTGGGGACCTGGCAGAAATATATAGAAATACAATGATTACCCAGAAATACTGCATTTAGTAGAAATACTATGTTTTAGCACAAATACTATAAAATGGCAGAAATACTATAATTAAGCAGAAATATTATATTAAGTACAAATCCTATAAAATAGCAGAAATAGTATGATTTAGCACAAATGCTGTATTTAGCACAAATACTGTAAATTAGCAGAAATGCTATGACTTAGCACAATACAAATAAGTTAAATACAAAAATTGGAAAAGCAAAATGGACAGCTGAAAAAATCCTGAACATGCTAAGGGTCCCTCAAATGTAATTGTTAAATGAAAAGAAATCAGCAAAAAAAAAAAGTATAACAGTCACACAATCACAAATATGAACACATATGGAAACACACAAGCACAGAGACACACAGGATCAAATTCAGTCAACCAGTCTAAATATATTGAATTTAAATCATACAATAAGATGCTCCCATAAAAAGTCTCTCTCTCTCTCTGTGTGTCACACACACACACACACACACACGCACACACACACACACACACACACACACAGGGAGAGAAAATCAAGTTTCTAGGTCAGTCAAGCAGCCTGGGAGCTGCTAAATTTGAATCCACCAATCAGAGAGGCTGTGCACTTTTTCCCGCCAAAACAGGTGCACCTCTTTTTACACACAGGCAGCACAGAGACAGGATTTCTGCAGTCTATTTTTCATAGTCAGGATTCCCCTCAAACAAACAGCCATAAATTCCTAACCGTAGGGGCTAAAACAGTCATTCTTACACCGTTTTGTTCAGAAGACATGGGGGAATCTTGAAATGTTGACCATTTAAAATACAAATATGAAATATTAAAGATATATGACATAGATGATTGGTTGGCTTAGAAGCCATGAATGCCCCAATATGCAAATTTGAATGTGCCAGGGCTCAGATATGATTGGTTGTCTTAGAAGCCATGAAGGCGCCAATATGCAAATTTGAATGTGCCAGGTCTCAGATATTATTGGCTGGCTGGGAAGCTGTCCAGGTCCTGATAGGTAAGTTTGAATAATACAGTCCTTACAGAGGACTGACTCCCTGGGGACCTGGCAGAAATATATAGAAATACAATGATTACCCAGAAATACTGCATTTAGTAGAAATACTATGTTTTAGCACAAATACTATAAAATGGCAGAAATAGTATAATTAAACAGAAATATTATATTAAGTACAAATCCTATAAAATAGCAGAAATAGTATGATTTAGCACAAATACTGTAAATCAGCAGAAATGCTATGACTTAGCGAATAAAGTAAAAAAGTATAACAGTAATACAATCACAAAGATGGACAAATAAAGAAACACACAAGCACAGAGAGACACACACAGGATCAAATTCAGTCAACCAGTCTAAATATATTGAATTAAAATCATACAATAAGATGCTCCCATACAAAGGCTCTCTCTTTCTCTGTGTCACACACACACACACACACACATACACACACACACACACACACACACACACACACACACACACACACACACACACACAGAGAGAGAGAGAGAGAAAATCAGGTTTCTAGGTCAGTCCAGCAGCCTGGGAGCTGCTAAATTTGAATCCACCAATCAGAGAGGCTGTGCACTTTTTCCCGCCAAAACAGGTGCACCTCTTCTTACACACACGCAGCACAGAGACAGGATTTCTGCAGTCTATTTCTCATAGTCAGGACTCCCCTCAAACAAATGGCCATAATTTCCTAACCGTAGGGGCTAGAACAGTCATTCTTACACCGTTTTGTTCAGAAGAGATGGGGGAATCTTCAAGTGTTGACAATTTATCATTAAACTATGAATTATTAAAGATATTTGACTTGTAATGCACCATAAGTGAGTAGAGGTGAAGCAAAAACTGCCTTGACCTGCCCTCAAACAACGCTTTCTAACTCTAAATCTATTTGGAGTATCGATATCATTCTTTCACCGTAAGAGACAGCAGGCTTTGGTGAACAGTCAGGTCTCTGTGGGAATCAAAAAAAAAAGATATGACGAGAGAAAAAAGTGGTTCAGTGTGTCAGGCCTCAGATATGATTGGCTGGTTGGGAAGTCGTGCAGGCCCTGATATGTGAATTTGAATATTACAGTCCTCACAGAGGATTAACTCCCTGGAGAGCTGGCAGAAATATATAGAAATACTATGATTCCCCAGAAATACTGCATTTAGTAGAAATACTATGTTTTAGCACAAATACTATAAAATAGCAGAAATACTATATGAAGTACAAATCCTATAAGAAAAAGAAAAAGTGTACTATGATTTGGTAGAAAAAATATAATTAATCAAAATTAGTATATTTTTTAGCAGAAATACTAATTTCTGCACAAATCTTATACAATAGCAGAAATAGTATGATTTAGCAGAAATGCTGTATTTAGCACAAATCTCATAAAATAGCAGAAAAAGTATGATTTAGCAGAAATGCTGTATTTAGCACAAATCTCATAAAAAAGCAGAAATAGTATGATTTAGCAGAAATGCTGTATTTAGCACAATTCTCATAAAACAGCAGAAATAGTAGGATTTAGCAGAAATGCTCTATTTAGCACAAATCTCATAAAAAAGCAGAAATAGTATGATTTAGCAGAAATGCAGTACTTAGCACAAATCTCATAAAATAGCAGAAATAGTATGATTTAGCAGAAATGCTGTATTTAGCACAAATGCTGAAAAGTAGCAGCAATGCTATGACTTAGCACAATATTAATAAGTTAAATAGAAAAATTGGAAAAGGAAAATGGACAGCTGAACAAATGCTGAACATGCTAAGGGTCCCTCAAATGTAATTGTTAAATGAAAAAAATCTTTAAAAAAAAAGTATAAGAGTCACACAACCACAAAGATGGACAAATATAGAAACACACAAGCACAGAGAGACACACACAGGATCAAATTCAGTCAACCAGTCTAAATATATTGAATTTAAATCATACAATAAGATGCTCCCATAAAAAGGCTCTCTCTCTGTGTCACACACACACACACACACACACACACACAGGGAGAGAAAATCAAGTTTCTAGGTCAGTCAAGCAGCCTGGGAGCTTCTAAATTTGAATCCACCAATCAGAGAGGCTGTGCACTTTTTCCCGCCAAAACAGGTGCACCTCTTTTTACACACACGCAGCACAGAGACAGGATTTCTGCAGTCTATTTCTCATAGTCAGGACTCCCCTCAAACAAATGGCTATAATTTTCTAACCGTAGGGGCTAGAACAGTCATTCTTACACCGTTTTGATCAGAAGAGATGGGGGAATCTTACAGTGTTGACAATTTATCATTAAAATATGAATTATTGAAGATATTTGACTTCTAATGCACCATAACTGAGTAGAGGCAAGCGAAAACTGCCTTGACTCGCCCTCAAACAACGCTTTCTAACTCGAAATCTATTTGGAGTATTGATATCATTCTTTCACCGTAAGAGACAGCAGGCTTTGTTGAACAGTCATGGAAATTTTCAGGTCTCTGTGGAAATCTATCAAAAAGATATGACGAGAGAAAAAAGTGCCTCATTTCCAGAGTTTGAAATCTGAAGAAATCTGAGCGAGGGACAAATTTCCTACCCTCAAACAAACCCAATTCATGGCCAAATGGTAATAGATGAGAAAATAATTCTTGAATTGTGAGCGTCAGGAGTGTCTGAAGATATATTGGCACAAGCCTCATGTCTTAACTTCGCTTCGTTCGGGAGATATGACGATTCAAAAATGCCTCTCATTACAGAAATCAAGCGGTGATTTTAAACGAACTCTCCATTGACTTTCTATGGGGATTTTTGAGACTTTGTGTTGGTCTGAGGAGATTTGCCAAAATTCTATAAATCCCACAACAATGATGGTGACATTTTCTGAAAGCCAGCAAAAATACCTACGTTTTGATGTATAATTTGTGTGGGTTGAGTGAAAATTGAGCGAGCAGCAAGAAGTTGTTCGGACATGAAGAGAAGACTGCAAAACTTACAGTGGCTCACTGAAAGCCAAGTGCATAGCAACCATAACAACGCATGTATTTTGTGAAAAATCACAAAAATGAAACTCAAAAATTAAAGAGGGACAATATGAAAATGGTAACAGATATGAAAAAGCTGAATCATACATGAATAGCCCAACAATTTGTGAACATTTTAAAGTTTGAATGGTTGTTCTAGGTGAAAGTATGAGGAAGTAGTTAAGTTTCAAAAACAGGTAAGTTTTAGCAGAATTGTGGAAGTTTCCCATTCATTTCAATGGGACAAATTAAAGGAAAAAAGCGTAATATTTTAAAAAGTATAATAGTTAAAAATAGCAAAAGTCATAGCACACATTAGCAGAAATAGCAGAATAGTTTAAAATTTGAACGGTGAAAATCGGCTGAAAATTGTGGAAGTAGTTAAGTGCCAAAAAAAGTACAAAAAGTGGCAACTAGAATAATAACTAGAAAATTTGCATTTCCTGCGAAAATGCTGTGTGGATGCCTTATCGCTGAAGCTGTCTGCTGAAAAGCTGAAAAATATGAAAGTTGCAAAAAGTTGTATGGTGGTGAAAAAAAAATGTCTCCCTGAGCAGGATTTGAACCTGGCCCTCCTGGGCTCAAGGCAGAGACTCATCTCACACTGCCAAACTCACTCTCACAAGGAAAGAGATGGAGAGACTGACAATTATGGTGGAATGAGCAGAGGCTGCTGAGAAAAGAGGTGAATGAGCAGAATTTCTGCTGAAAAGAGGCAGAAGTTTCTGTATGTAGAAAAAGAAACACTGTTCAACCATGTGTGAAATAAATAAATAAATGAAATGAAAGAACAACCTGGTTCTGCTCAATCTCACCAATCAGAGGTACTGCCTCTGTCTGCTTCATCAGGCTGTGTACTTGTTTCTGCCATGGAGCGTTAACAATTGTGCTGATAAGAGGTTAAAAGGCTGAAAATTTTGCAGAAAAGAGGTGAATCAGCAGAATTTCTGCAGAAAAGAGGCAAAGAAGCAGATACTTGCACTGAAAAGAGATGAATCAGCAGAGTTTCTGCTGAAAAGATTTTTTTTAATGAAAACAGCCAAAAAAGCTGGAATTTGTGCTGAAAAGGGGTGAAAAAAATGAACATTTTGCTGAAAAGGGGTGAAGAAGCTAAAGTATACCAAATCAAAGTATTTGTGCCAAAACTTCCATATTACAACATGAATACGGATTAAAGATGAAAGAAACTGGCAACAAATTCCTCCACTACAAACCAGTGTGATACCACTACTTTGCAGTCTTCACGTTTACTAAGGCACTACCCAAAAGGCGCCACAAGAGGGCACTCCAACACAAGAGATGACCTATGTACACTGATGCACTTAGTAACAGTCAGCCTCCTACTTTGCCACTATGTAATACAGCGGAAATACAGTAGCAGAAATACAATGTTTTTGCAGAAACACTGTAATTTCACTCAAATACTATGAAATAGCAGTAATATTATGATTTGGCAGAAATACTATGTTTCAGTACAAATACTATGACAAAGCAGAAATACTATGACTTAGAAGTAATACTATAACAAAAGGGATTCCTCAAAATAGTATGAAATTGCAGTAATTTTAACTCTATGATTTGAAAAAGATGGAAGCATTGAAAAACATGAAAAGGCTGAAATGAGCAGAAAAGAGATGAATCAGCAGAATTTCTGCAGAAAAGAGGCAAAGAAGCAGAACGTTGCGCTGAAAAGAGGTGAATGAGCAGAATTTCTGCTGAAAAGAGGCAGAATTTCTGCTGAAAAGAGGCAGAAGGTTCTGTATGTAGAAAAAGAAAAAGGGATGAACCATGTATGAAATAAATAAAGAAATGAAATGAAAGAACAACCTGATTCTGCTCAAATTCACCAATCAGAGCTACTGCCTCTGTGTGCTTCATTAGGCTGGGTACTTGTATTGACCAAGGTGGGTTTGAACCCACGACCTTTGAGCTGCAGAGCCGAGTCATTACTGATTGCGCCACCTGGGAAGAGGCCGGGCGGCCGAAAAACAAATAGATCAGCAATCAGAAATAGATCGCGGTGAGCGGCGAAAAGCGCCGTTTTTTTGAGTTACAAAACGTCATGTAACTCAAAAACTAGGAGGGCTAGCAGCATAATTCTTGTACTGGGTGAATCAGCGGACTTTGGTGTATTTTGTACCTCCGTCGCAGAGATATGACGAGAGAAGGAACGGCTTCATTTTCAGAGTGTGAGAACTGAGAGGAGGACAGATTTCTGCTAAAAAAAAGAGGTGTAGACGTGCTTGATGGAAATGGCTTCATGTGTAAGGGTACACTGAAGAGTGTATGCAAGTAGGGAAGATGTGTAACAACTGTCACAGGCAGGACTCGAACCTCTGCCACCGGGTCCCACAGCAGCGGCTCAACCCTCTGAGCCAAATGAGGTCTGGTCACAAAGGGGGCGGCTGTCTAAGACACAGAGACTTGAGCAGTCAGAATTAGATCGCGGTGAGAGGCGAAAAACGCCGGTTTTTGGAGTTACAAAACGTCGTGTAACTCAAAAACTAGGAGGGCTAGAAGCATAATTCTTGGACTGGGTGAATCAGCGGACTTTGGTGTATTTTGACTGCGATTTTCATTTCACTTTGTACCTCCGTCGCGGAGATATGACGAGAGAAGAAACGGCTTCATTTTCAGAGTGTGAGAACTGAGAGGAGGACAGATTTCCACCCCTCAAACAGACTTAATTTATGGCTCAACGGTAAGATGAATGTAAAAACTGCTTCCACTGTGAGTGTCAGCAGTGTCTGAAGATATATTGGCACAAGCCTCATGTCCTAACTTTGCTTTGTTAATTAGATATGGCGATTTCAAAATGCCTCCCGTTACAGAATTTCAGCTCTGAATTTCAAAACCTCCCCATATACTTTGAATGGGAAGTAACCAGACTATGTGTCACTTCGAGGCAAATTGCGAAAAAACGGTAAATCTCACAATAAAGATAGTAACATTGTCTGAAAGCCAGCAAAAATACCTACGTTTTGATGTATAATTTGTGGAGGTTGAGTGGAAATTGAGCGAGTAGCAAGAAGTTGTTCAGACATGAAGAGAAAATTCAGAAAAGACCAGCACACACTCTGAGTTAATTGCATAGCAACCATAGCAACGCATGTATTTTCTGAAAAATCACAATTTTGCAACTGAAAACTTAAAGAGGTATAAAATGAAAACCGTAGAAGATCTGAAAAAGCTGAATCACACAGGAATAGCCCAATAATCTGAGAACATTTTAAAGTTTGAATGGAGTTTCTAGGTGAAAGTACGAGGAAGCAGTTAAGTTTCAAAACCAAGCAAGTTTTAGCAGAATTGTGGAAGTTTTCCATTGATTTCAATGGGACAAATTAAAGGAAAAAAGTGTAATATTTTAAAAAGTATAATAGTAATAAACACCAAAAGTCATAGCCATCATTAGCAGAAACAGCAGAACAGTATAGAGTTTGAACTGAGAAAATCGGCTGAAAACTGAGGAAGTAGTTAAGTGCCAAAAAGTGTACGGAAGCAACTAGAGGAATAATAAAGAATAAAGAGAAACAGGAACTCAATGGTGTGGAAGCCCTTTAGGGCATCCACACAATAAAGTAGAATAAAGAATAAAGAGAAACAGGAAAACAATAGTGTGGATGCATAAAGCATCCACACAACTAGAAAAATTTGCATTTCCTGCGAAAATGCAGTGTGGATGCTGGAACGCTGAAGCTGTCTGCTGAAACTAGCTGAAAAAGCTAAAAAGTTGCAGAAATTGTAAAAACTTTGCAGAAGCAAAGGAACTTTGCTAAAATGTAGTAACTTAGCAGAACTGTAATATCTTAGAGGAAACATAATACTTGGCAGAAATCTCATAAAAAAGCAGAAAAAGTATGATTTAGCAGAAATGCTGTATTCAGCACAAATCTCATAAAAAAGCAGAAAAAGTATAATTTAGCAGAAATGCTCTATTCAACACAAATCTCATAAAATAGCAGAAAAAAGTATGATTTAGCAGAAATGCTGTATTCAGCACAAATCTCATAAAATAGCAGAAAAAGTATGATTTAGCAGAAATGCTGTATTTAGCACAAATCTCATAAAAAAGCAGAAAAAGTATGATTTAGCAGAAATGCTGTATTTAGCACAAATCTCATAAAAAAGCAGAAAAAGTATGATTTAGCAGAAATGCTGTATTTGGCACAAATCTCATAAAATAGCAGAAAACGTATGATTTAGCAGAAATGCTGTATTTAGCACAAATCTTATAAAATAGCAGACAGTATGATTTAGCAGGAATGCTGTATTTAGCACAAATCTCATTAAAAAGCAGAAATAGGATGATTTAGCAGAAATGCTGTATTTAGCACAAATCTCATTAAAAAGCAGAAATAGGATGATTTAGCAGAAATGCTGTATTTAGCACAAATCTCATAAAATGGTAAATGGCCTGCATTTGTATAGCGCTTTTCTAGTCCATAGGACCCCAAAGCGCTTTACACTACATTCAGTCATTCACCCATTCACACACACACTGGTGATGGCAAGCTACATTGTAGCCACAGCTGCCCTGGGGCGCACTGACAGAGGCGAGGCTGCCGGACACTGGCGCCACCGGGCCCTCTGACCACCACCAGTAGGCAAACAGGGGTTAGTATCTTGCCCAAGGATATTTGGCATGCAGCCAGGATGCAGCCTGGGATCGAACCACCGACCTTCTGATTAGTGGCTGACCTGCTCTGCCACCTGAGCTACAGCCACCCAAATTTGTATATATAAAATAGCAGAAAAAGTATGATTTAGCAGAAATGCTGTATTTAGCACAAATACTGTAAATCAGCAGAAATGCTATGACTTAGCACAATAGTAATAAGTTAAATACAAAAATTGGAAAAGCAAAATGGACAGCTGAAAAAATCCTTAACATGCTAAGGGTCCCTCAAACGTAATTGTTAAATGAAAAAAAATCAGCAAAAAAAAAGTATAACAGTCACACAATCACAAATATGAACACATATGGAAACACACAAGCACAGAGAGACACACAGAATCAAATTCAATCAACCAGTCTAAATATATTGAATTTGAATCATACAATAAGATGCTCCCATAAAAAGTCTCTCTCTCTCTCTCTCTCTCTCTCTCTCTCTCTCTCTCTCTCTCTGTGTCACACACACACACACACACACACAGGGAGAGAAAACCAAGTTTCTAGGTCAGTCAAGCAGCCTGGGAGCTGCTAAATTTGAATCCACCAATCAGAGAGGCTCTGTGCTTTTTCCCGCCAAAACAGGTGCACCAATTTTTACACACACGCAGCACAGAGACAGGATTTCTGCAGTCTATTTCTCATAGTCAGGACTCCCCTCAAACAAATGGGTATAATTTCCTAACCGTAGGGGCTAAAACAGTCATTCTTAGACCGTTTTGTTCAGAAGACATGGGGGAATCTTGAAATGTTGACAATTTAAAATACAAATATGAAATATTAAAGATATATGACATAGATGATTGGTTGGCTTAGAAGCCATGAATGCCCCAATATGCAAATTTGAATGTGCCAGGGCTCAGATATGATTGGCTGGCTGGGAAGCCATGAAGGCAACAATATGCAAATTTGAATGTGCCAGGGCTCAGATATGATTGGTTGTCTTAGAAGCCATGAAGGCCCCAATATGCAAATTTGAATGTGCCAGGGCTCAGATATGATTGGCTGGCTGGGAAGCCGTCCAGGTCCTGATAGGTAAGTTTGAATATTACAGTCCTTACAGAGGACTGACTCCCTGGGGACCTGGCACAAATATATAGAAATACAATGATTACCCAGAAATACTGCATTTAGTAGAAATACTATGTTTTAGCACAAATACTATAAAATGGCAGAAATACTATAATTAAGCAGAAATATTATATTAAGTACAAATCCTATAAAATAGCAGAAATAGTATGATTTAGCAGAAATGCTGTATTTAGCACAAATACTGTAAATCAGCAGAAATGCTATGACTTAGCACAATAGTAATAAGTTAAATAGAAATATTGGAAAAGCAAAATGGACAGCTGAAAAAATCCTGAACATGCTAAGGGTCCCTCAAATGTAATTGTTGAATGAAAAAAAATCAGCAAAAAAAAACAACAGTATAACAGTCACACAATCACAAATATGAACACATATGGAAACACACATGTACAGAGAGACACACACAGGATCAAATTCAGTCAACCAGTCTAAATATATTGAATTTAAATCATACAATAAGATGCTCCCATAAAAAGTCTCTCTCTCTCTCTCTCTCTCTCTCTCTCTCTCTGTCTCTCTGTGTCACACACACACACACACACACACACACACACACACACACACACACACACACACACACACACAGGGAGAGAAAATCAAGTTTCTAGGTCAGTCCAGCAGCCTGGGAGCTGCTAAATTTGAATCCACCAATCAGAGAGGCTCTGTGCTTTTTCCCGCCAAAACAGGTGCACCTGTTTTTACACACACGCAGCACAGAGACAGGATTTCTGCAGTCTATTTCTCATAGTCAGGACTCCCCTCAAACAAATGGCCACAATTTCCTAACCATAGGGGCTAGAACAGTCATTCTTACACCGTTTTGTTCAGAAGAGATGGGGGAATCTTTCAGTGTTGACAATTTATCATTAAAATATGAATTATTAAAGTTATTTGACTTCTAATGCACCATAACTGAGTAGAGGCGAAGAGAAAACTCCCCTGACTTGCCCTCGAACAAAGCTTTGTAACTCTAAATCTATTTGGAGTATCGATATCATTCTTTCACCGTAAGAGACAGCAGGCTTTGGTGAACAGTCATGGAAATTTTCAGGTCTCTGTGGAAATCCAACAAAAAGTTATGACGAGAGAAAAAAGTGGTTCATTTCCAGAGTTTGAAATCTGAAGAAATCTGAGCGAAGGACAAATTTCCTACCCTCAAACAAGTCTAACTCATTTCAGAATGGTAATAGATGAGAAACAAATTCTTGAATTGTGAGCGTCAGGAGTGTCTGAAGATATACGGGGACAAGCCTCATGTCTTAACTTCGCTTCGTTAAGGAGATATGACGATTCGAATATGCCTCTCATGACAGAAATCAAGCGGTGATTTTGAACAAACTCTCCATTGACTTTCTATGGAGACTTTTCTGACTTTCTGTTGGTCTGAGGAGATTTGCCAAAATTCTATAAATCCCACAGCAATGACAGTGACATTTTCTGAAAGCCAGCAAAAATACCTACGTTTTGATGTATAATTTGTGTGATTTGAGTGAAAATTGAGCGAGTAGCAAGAAGTTGTTCGGACATGAAGAGAAGACTGCAAAACCTTCAGTGTCACACTGGAAGCCAAGACCATAGCAACCATAACAACGCATGTATTTTGTGAAAAATCACAAAAATGAAACTCAAAACTTTAAGAGGCATAAAAGTAAAACGGTAAAAGATTTGAAAAAGCTGACTTATACCTGAATAGCCCAATAATTTGAGAACATTTTAAAGTTTGAATGGTTGTTCTACGTGTAAATATGAGGAAGTAGTTAAGTTTCAAAAACAAGCAAATTTTAGCAGAATTGCGGAAGTTTCCCATTCATTTCAATGGGACAAATTAAAGGAAAAAAGCTTAATATTTTAAAAAGTATAATAGCAAAAAATTCCAAAAGATATAGCGCACATTAGCAGAAATAGCAGAATAGTTTAAAATTTGAACGGTGAAAATAGCACAAAAATTGTGGAAGTAGTTAAGTGCCAAAAAGTGTACGGAACGCAACTAGAATAATAACTAGAAAAATTTGCATTTCCTGCGAAAATGCAGTGTGGATGCTGGAACGCTGAAGCTGTCTGCTAAAAATAGCTGAAAAAGCTGGAAAGTTGCAGAAATTGTAAAAACTTTGCAGAAGCAAAGGAACTTTGCTAAAATGCAGTAACTTAGCAGAACTGCAATATCTTAGAGGAAAAATAATACTTGGCAGAAGTACAACAGCATAGCAGAACTTAGCAGAAACATTGTAACTTACCAGAAACACGATAACTTCTCAAAAATACAAGAATTTAGGATAAATAGTATAAGATAACAGACAGAATATATTTAGCCAAACATTCTTAAACATTACAGAAATACTATGATTTAGAAAAACAGTACAACATAGCAGAAATGCTGTGATTTACCAGAGACACTGTAATATACTATGAATATTGTAATTTTAAATAAATACTATGTTTTAGCAAAAATACTCCAGTTTAGCACTAATTACTAATTATAATTAATAACCACTTATTTGCAGTGTTCACGTTTACTAAGGCACTACCCAAAAGGCGCCACAAGAGGGCACTCCAACACAAGAGATGACCTATGTACACTGATGCACTTAGTAACAGTCAGCCTCTGGCAGAAATACTGTGATTTAGTAGTAATACTATAACATAACAGATATACTGTGATGTTGCAGACATAGTATGTTTATACTCATTTATAGTGAAAAAAAATAGCAATATAAATTACAGGTCTGTGATAGTGTATAAATTTGTAGTGAAAAAGAAATGTTTACCAAGGTGGGCTTGAACCCACGACCTTTGAGCTGCAGAGCCGAGTCATTACTGATTGCGCCACCTGGCAAGGGGGTGGGCGGCTGAAAAACTAAGACATCAGCAATCAGAAATAGATCGCGGTGACAGGCGAAAAGCGCCTTTTTTTGGAGTTACAAAACGTCGTGTAACTCATAAACTAGGAAGGATAGAAGCATAATTCTTCTACTGGGTGAATCAGCGGACTTTGGTGTACTTTGACCGCAATTTTCATAGCTCTTTGTACCTCCGTCGCGGAGATATGACGAGAGAAGAAACGGCTTCATTTTCAGAGTTTGAAGACTGAGAGGACAGATTTCCATTAGGAAAGCTGCTAAAATCATAAAAGTTTGCAGAATTGTAATAAATAAACAATATGAATTACTTGTCTGTGATAGTGCATTCATTTGTAGGGGGGAAAAAACGATGACCAAGGTGGAGTTGAACCGGCGATCTTCGGCGTGCCGACTGGTGTCATTACCAGCTGCGCCACTGTGAAACACAGCAGTGGCTTAGAAAACGGGAAGATGAACTGTCAGAATTAGATCGCGGTGAGGCGTAAAACGCCGATTTTTGGAGTTACAAAACGTTGTGTAACTCAAAAACTAGGAGGGCTACCAGCATAATTCTTCTACTGGGTGAATCAGCAGACTTTGGTGTACTTTGACTGCGATTTTCATAGCTCTTTGTACCTCCGTCGCGGAGATATGACGAGAGAAGAAACGGCTTCATTTTCAGAGTTTGAAAAGTGAAAGGGAGGAAAGATTTCCACCCCTCAAACAAAGATAATTTATGGCTCAACAGTAAGATGACTGTAAAAAAATCTCCACTTTGATTCAACAGAAATACTATTATGGAGGAGTAATACTTTAACATGGGAGAAATATTGATACAGACACACAAACATGCACATACACAGAGCCTAAAGGGAGCAGTGGCTGTTAAGAGTCTGGGCTTGGTATATCTAGGTCAGCTAAATTGGCTGCACCTGCTGTAATCAGCCCTTACACACACAGACACAGAGAGAGCTATGGGTTTTCTTCAGTGTATTTCTCACATTCAGGATTCCCCTCGAACAAATGGCCATAATTTTCCTAACCGTAGGGGCTACATCTCATAAAAAAGCAGAAATAATATGATTTAGCAGAAATGCAGTATTTAGCACAAATCTTATAAAATAGCAGAAATAGTATGATTTAACAGAAATGCTATATTTAGCACAAATCTCATAAAATAGCAGAAAAAGTATGATTTAGCAGAAAAGCTGTATTTAGCACAAATCTTATAAAATAGCAGAAAAAGTATGATTTAGCAGAAATGCTGTATTTAGCACAAATCTTATAAAATAGCAGAAATAGTATGATTTAGCAGAAATGCTGTATTTAGCACAAATGCTGAAAAGCAGCAGCAATGCTATGACTTAGCACAATAGTAATAACTTAAATAGAAAAATTGGAAAAGTAAATGGACAGCTGAACAAATGCTGAACATGCCAAGGGTCCCTCAAATGTAATTGTTAAATGAAACAAAATCTGTTAAAAAAAAAAAAGTATAACAGTCACACAATCACAAAGATGTACAAACATAGAAACACACAAGCACAGAGACACAAACAAAGGATCAAATTCAGTCAACCAGTCTAAATATATTGAATTTAAATCATACAATAAGATGCTCCCATAACAAGTCTCTCTCTCTGTGTCACACACACACACACACACACACACACACACACACACACACACACACACACACACACACACAGGGAGAGAAAATCAAGTATCTAGGTCAGTCAAGCAGCCTGGGAGCTGCTAAATTTGAATCCACCAATCAGAGAGGCTCTGTGCTTTTTCCCGCCAAAACTGGTGCACCTGTTTTTACACACACGCAGCACAGAGACAGGATTTCTGCAGTCTATTTCTCATAGTCAGGACTCCCCTCAAACAAATGGCCATAATTTCCTAACCGTAGGGGCTAGAATGGTCATTCTTACACCGTTTTGTTCAGAAGAGATGGGGGAATCTTCAAGTGTTGACAATTTATCATTAAAATATGAATTATTAAAGATATTTGACTTGCAATGCACCATAACTGAGTAGAGGCGAAGAGAAAACTGCCTTGACTCACCCTCAAACAACGCTTTCTAACTCTAAATCTATTTGGAGTATTGATATCATTCTTTCACCGTAAGAGACAGCAGGCTTTGGTGAACAGTCATGGAAATTTTCATGTCTCTGTGGAAATCCAAAAAAAAGATCTGACGAGAGAAAAAAGTGCCTCATTTCCAGAGTTTGAAATCTGAAGAAATCTGAGCGAGGGACAAATTTCCTACCCTCAAACAAACCCAATTCATGGCCAAATGGTAATAGGTGAGAAAAAAATTCGTGAATTGTGAGCGTCAGGAGTGTCTGAAGATATATTGGCACAAGCCTCATGTCTTAACTTCGCTTCATTCGGGAGATATGACGATTCGAAAATGCCTCTCATTACAGAAATCAAGAGGTGATTTTGAACAAACTCTCCATTGACTTTCTATTGGGATTTTTGAGACTTTGTGTTGCTCTAACGAGATTTGTCAAAATTCTATAAATCCCACAACAATGATAGTGCCATTTTCTGAAAGCCAGCAAAAATACCTACGTTTTGATGTATAATTTGTGTGGGTTGAGTGAATATTTAGCGAGTAGCAAGAAGTTGTTCGGACATGAAGAGAAGACTGCAAAACTTACAGTGGCTCACTGAAAGCCAAGTGCATAGCAACCATAACAACGCATGTATTTTCTGAAAAATCATAATTTTGTAACTCAAAACTTAAAGAGGGATAAGATGAAAATGGTAATAGATATGAAAAAGCTGAATCATACATTAATAGCCCAATAAATTGTGAACATTTTAAAGTTTGAATGGAGTTTCTAGGTGAAAGTATGAGGAAGTAGTTAAGTTTCAAAAACCAGCAAGTTTTAGCAGAATTTTTGAAATTTCCCATTCATTTCAATGGGACAAATTAAAGGAAAAAAGCTTAATATTTTAAAAAGTATGATAGCGAAAAATACCAAAAGTCATAGCGCACATTAGCAGAAATAGCAGAATAGTTTAAAATTTGAACGGTGAAAATCGGCTGAAAATTGTGGAAGTAGAAAAGTGCCAAAAAAAGTGCAAAAGTGGCAACTAGAATAATAATAAAGTATAATAATAATAATAAAGAATAAAGAGAAACAGGAACTCAATAGTGTGGATGCATAAAGCATCCACACAATAAAGAATAAAGAGAAACAGGAAAACAATAGTGTGGATGCCTCCAGCATCCACACAACTAGAAAAATTTGCATTTCCTGCGAAAATGCAGTGTGGATGCTGGAACGCTGAAGCTGTCTGCTAAAAATAGCTGAAAAAGCTGGAAAGTTGCAGAAATTGTAAAAACTTTGCAGAAGCAAAGGAACTTTGCTAAAATGCAGTAACTTAGCAGAACTGCAATATCTTAGAGGAAAAATAATACTTGGCAGAAGTACGACAGCAAAGCAAAACTTAGCAGAAACATTGTAACTTGTCAGAAACACGATAACTTCTCAAAAATACAAGAATTTAGGAGAAATAGTATAAGATAACAGACAGAATATATTTAGCCAAACATTCTTAAACATTACAGAAATACTATGATTTAGAAAAACAGTACAACATAGCAGAAATGCTGTGATTTACCAGAGATACTGTAATATACTATGAATATTGTAATTTTAAATAAATACTATGTTTTAGCAAAAATACTCCAGTTTAGCACAAATATTATAACATAGCAGAAGTACTATTCTATAGCAGAAATGCTATATTTAGAAAGAAAAAATATAATATAGTAGAAATACTATGATTTAGCAGAAATGCTCTATTTAGCACAAATCTTATAAAATAGCAGAAATAGTATGATTTAGCAGAAATGCTGTATTTAGCACAAATCTCATAAAATAGCAGAGATAGTATGATTTAGCAGAGAAGCTATATTTAGCACAAATCTCATAAAATAGCAGAAAAAGTATGATTTAGCAGAGAAGCTATATTTAGCACAAATCTCATAAAATAGCAGAAAAAGTATGATTTAGCAGAAATGCTGTATTTAGCACAAATCTCATAAAAAAGCAGAAATAATATGATTTAGCAGAAAGGCAGTATTTAGCACAAATCTTATAAAATAGCAGAAATAGTATGATTTAGCAGAAATGCTGTATTTAGCACAAATCTCATTAAAAAGCAGAAATAGTATGATTTAGCAGAAATGCAGTATTGAGCACAAGTCTTATAAAATAGCAGAAATAGTATGATTTAGCAGAAATGCAGTATTTAGCACAAGTCTTATAAAATAGCAGAAATAGTATGATTTAGCAGAAATGCAGTATTTAGCACAAGTCTTATAAAATAGCAGAAATAGTATGATTTAGCAGAAATGCTGTATTTAGCACAAATGCTGAAAAGCAGCAGCAATGCTATGACTTAGCACAATAGTAATAACTTAAATAGAAAAATTGGAAAAGCAAAATGGACAGCTGAACAAATGCTGAACATGCTAAGGGTCCCTCAAATGTAATTGTTAAATGAAAAAAGAATCAGCAAAAAAAAGTATAACAGTCACACAATCACAAATATGTACACATATGGAAACACACAAGCACAGAGAGACACACAGGATCAAATTCAGTCAACACGTCTAAATATATTAAATTAAAATCATACAATAAGATGCTCCAATAGAAATTCTCTCTCGCCCTCTCTATCTCTCTCTCTTTGTCACATACACACACACACACACACACACACACACACACACACAGGAAGAGAACAGCACGTTTGTAGGTCATTCAAGCAGCCTGGGAGCTTCTCAATTTGAATCCACCAATCAGAGAGGCTGTGTGCTTTTTCCCGCCAACACTGGTGCACCAAGTGCAGGCTTTTACACATGCAGCACAGAGAGAGAAAGGATTTTTGCTGTCTATTTCTCATAGTCAGGACTCCCCTCAAACAAACAGCCATAAATTCCTAACCGTAGGGGCTAAAACAGTCATTCTTAGACCGTTTTGTTCAGAAGACATGGGGGAATCTTGAAATGTTGACCATTTAAAATACAAATATGAAATATTAAAGATATATGATATAGATGATTGGTTGGCTTAGAAGCCATGAATGACCCAATATGCAAATTTGAATGTGCCAGGGCTCAGATATGATTGGTTGTCTTAGAAGCCATGAAGGCCCCAATATGCAAATTTGAATGTGCCAGGGCTCAGATATGATTGGCTGGCTGGGAAGCCGTCCAGGTCCTGATAGGTAAGTTTGAATATTACAGTCCTTACAGAGGACTGAATCCCTGGGAACCTGGCAGAAATATATAGAAATACAATGATTACCCAGAAATACTGCATTTAGTAGAAATACTATGTTTTAGCACAAATACTATAAAATGGCAGAAATACTATAATTAAGCAGAAATATTATATTAAGTACAAATCCTATAAAATAGCAGAAATAGTATGATTTAGCAGAAATGCTGTATTTAGCACAAATACTGTAAATCAGCAGAAATGCTATGACTTAGCACAATAGTAATAAGTTAAATACAAAAATTGGAAAAGCAAAATGGACAGCTGAAAAAATCCTGAACATGCTAAGGGTCCCTCAAATGTAATTGTTAAATGAAAAAAAATCAGCAAAAAAAAGTATAACAGTCACAAAATCACAAATATGAACACATATGGAAACACACAAGCACAGAGAGACACACACAGGATCAAATTCAGTCAACCAGTCTAAATATATTGAATTTAAATCATACAATAAGTTGCTCCCATAAAAAGTCTCTCTCTCTCTCTCTCTCTGTGTGTCACACACACACACACACACACACACACACACACACACACGCACACACACACAGGGAGAGAAAATCAAGTTTCTAGGTCAGTCAAGCAGCCTGGGAGCTGCTAAATTTGAATCCACCAATCAGAGAGGCTGTGCACTTTTTCCCGCCAAAAGAGGTGCACCTCTTTTTACACACACGCAGCACAGAGACAGGATTTGTGCTGTCTATTTTTCATAGTGAGGATTCCCCTCAAACAAACAGCCATAAATTCCTAACCGTAGGGGCTAGAACAGTCATTCTTAGACCGTTTTGTTCAGAAGACATGGGGGAATCTTGAAATGTTGACCATTTAAAATACAAATATGAAATTTTAAAGATATATGACGTAGATGATTGGTTGGCTTAGAAGCCATGAATGACCCAATATGCAAATTTGAATGTGCCAGGGCTCAGATATGATTGGTTGTCTTAGAAGCCATGAAGGCCCCAATATGCAAATTTGAATGTGCCAGGGCTCAGATATGATTGGCTGGCTGGGAAGTCGTCCGGGTCCTGATAGGTAAGTTTGAATATTACAGTCCTTACAGAGGACTGACTCCCTGGGGACCTGGCACAAATATATAGAAATACAATGATTACCCAGAAATAGTGCATTTAGTAGAAATACTATGTTTTAGCACAAATACTATAAAATGGCAGAAATACTATAATTAAGCAGAAATATTATATTAAGTACAAATCCTATAAAATAGCAGAAATAGTATGATTTAGCAGAAATGCTGTATTTAGCACAAATACTGTAAATCAGCAGAAATGCTATGACTTAGCACAATAGTAATAAGTTAAATACAAAAATTGGAAAAGCAAAATGGACAGCTGAAAAAATCGTGAACATACTAAGGGTCCCTCAAATGTAATTGTTAAATGAAAAAAAAATCAGCAAAAAAAAAGTATAACAGTCACACAATCACAAATATGAACACATATGGAAACACACAAGCACAGAGAGACATACAGGATCAAATTCAGTCAACCAGTCTAAATATATTGAATTTGAATCATACAATAAGATGCTCCCATAAAAAGTCTCTCTCTCTCTCTCTCTCTGTGTCTCACACACACACACACACACACACACACACACACACACACACACACACACACACACACACAGGGAGAGAAAATCAAGTTTCTAGGTCAGTCAAGCAGCCTGGGAGCTGCTAAATTTGAATCCACCAATCAGAGAGGCTGTGCACTTTTTCCCGCCAAAACAGGTGCACCTCTTTTTACACACACGCAGCACAGAGACAGGATTTGTGCTGTCTATTTTTCATAGTCAGGATTCCCCTCAAACAAACAGCCATAAATTCCTAACCGTAGGGGCTAGAACAGTCATTCTTGCACCCTTTAGTTCAGAAGAGATGGGGGAATCTTCAAGTGTTGACAATTTATCATTAAAATATGAATTATTAAAGATATTTGACTTGCAATGCACCATAACTGAGTAGAGGCGAAGAGAAAACTGCCCTGACTTGCCCTCAAACAACTCTTTGTAACTCTAAATCTATTTGGAGTCTCTATATCATTCTTTCACCGTAAGACACAGCAGGCTTTGGTGAACAGTCAGGAAATTTTCAGGTCTCAGGTCTAACATTTTTTTGTTCAGAAGAGATGGGGGAATCGTCAAGTGTTTTCTTTTTAAAAAAAAATATGAATAATTAATAACAATAATAAAATTAATAATGCAGTGGATTTATATAGCGCTTTTCAAGGCACCCAAAGTGCTTTACAATGACATTCATTCACGCTCACATTCATACACTGGTGGAGGCAAACTACGGTTGTAGCCACAGCTGCCCTGGGGCAGACTGACAGAAGCGAGGCTGCCATATCGCGCCATCGGCCCCTCTGGCCAACACCAGTAGGCGGTAGGGTAAAGTGTCTTGCCCAAGGACACAACGACCAGGACAGAGAGGCCGGGGATCGAACCGGCAACCTTCCGGTTACAGGTGCCCTATGATTTAGCAGAAATGCTGTATTTAGCACAAATCTCATAAAAAAGCAGAAAAAGCATGATTTAGCAGAAATGCTGTATTCAGCACAAATCTCATAAAAAGCAGAAAAAGTATGATTTAGCAGAAATGCTGTATTTAGCACAAATCTCACAAAATAGCAGAAAAAGTATGATTTAGCAGAAATGCTCTATTCAGCACAAATCTCATAAAATAGCAGAAAAAAGTATGATTTAGCAGGAATGCTGTATTTAGCACAAATCTCACAAAATAGCAGAAAAAGTATGATTTAGCAGAAATGCTCTATTCAGCACAAATCTCATAAAATAGCAGAAAAAAGTATGATTTAGCAGGAATGCTGTATTCAGCACAAATCTCATAAAAAAGCAGAAAAAGTATGATTTAGCAGAAATGCTGTATTTAGCACAAATCTCATAAAATAGCAGAAAAAGTATGATTTAGCAGAAATGCTCTATTCAGCACAAATCTCATAAAATAGCAGAAAAAAGTATGATTTAGCAGGAATGTTGTATTCAGCACAAATCTCATAAAAAAGCAGAAAAAGTATGATTTAGCAGGAATGCTGTATTTAGCACAAATGCTGAAAAGTAGCAGCAATGCTATGACTTAGCACAATAGTAATAACTTAAATAGAAAGATTGGAAAAGCAAAATGGACAGCTGAACAAATGCTGAACATGCTAAGGGTCCCTCAAATGTAATTGTTAAATGAAAAATATCTATAAAAAAAGTATAACAGTCACACAATCACAAATATGGACACATATAAAAACACACAAGCACAGAGAGACACACACAGGATCAAATTCAGTCAACCAGTCTAAATATATTGAATTAAAATCATGCAATAAGATGCTCCCATAAAAAAGCTCTCTCTCTCTCTGTGTCACACACACACACACACACACACACACACACACACACACACACACACACACACACACTGGTGGAGGCAAGCTACAGTTGTAGCCACAGCTGCCCTGGGGCAGACTGACAGAAGAGTGGCTTCTATATCGCGCCATCGGCCCCTCTGGCCAACACCAGTAGGCGGTAGGGTAAAGTGTCTTGCCCAAGGACACAACGACCAGGACAGAGAGGTCGGGGATCGAACCGGCGACCTTCCGGTTACAGGTGGCCTATGATTTAGCAGAAATGCTGTATTTAGCACAAATCTCATAAAAAAAGCAGAAAAAGTATGATTTAGCAGAACTGCTGTATTTAGCACAAATCTCATAAAAAAGCAGAAAAAGTATGATTTAGCAGAAATGCTGTATTCAGCACAAATCTCATAAAATAGCAGAAAAAGTATGATTTAGCAGGAATGCTGTATTCAGCACAAATCTCATAAAATAGCAGAAAAAGTATGATTTAGCAGACATGCTGTATTCAGCACAAATCTCATAAAATAGCAGAAATAGTATGATTTAGCAGAAATGCTGTATTTAGCACAAATCTCATAAAATAGCAGAAATAGTATGATTTAGCAGAAATGCTGTATTTAGCACAAATCTCATAAAATAGCAGAAAAAGTATGATTTAGCAGAAATGCTGTATTTAGCACAAATCTCATAAAAAAGCTTAAAAAGTATGATTTAGCAGAAATGCTGTATTTAGCACAAATCTCATAAAAAAGCTTAAAAAGTATGATTTAGCAGAAATGCTGTATTTAGCACAAATCTCATAAAATAGCAGAAAAAGTATGATTTAGCAGAAATGCTGTATTTAGCACAAATCTCATAAAATAGCAGAAAAAGTATGATTTAGCAGAAATGCTGTATTTAGCACAAATCTTATAAAATAGCAGAAAAAGTATGATTTAGCAGAACTGCTGTATTTAGCACAAATCTCATAAAATAGCAGAAAAAGTATGATTTAGCAGGAATGCTGTATTTAGCACAAATGCTGAAAAGTAGCAGCAATGCTATGACTTAGCACAATAGTAAAAACAATAGAAAAATTGGAAAAGCAAAATGAACAGCTGAACAAATGCTGAACATGCTAAGGGTCCCTCAAATGTAATTGTTAAATGAAAAAAGATCTGTAAAAAAAAGTATAACAGTCACACAATCACAAAGATGGACAAGTATAGAAACACACAAGCACAGAGAGACACACACAGGATCAAAGTCAGTCAACCAGTCTAAATATATTGACTTTAAATCATACAATAAGATGCTCCCATAGAAACTCTCTCTCTCTCTGTGTCACACACACACACAGGGAGAGAAAACCAAGTTTCTAGGTCAGTCAAGCAGCCTGGGAGCTGCTAAATTTGAATCCACCAATCAGAGAGGCTCTGTGCTTTTCCCGCCAAAACAGGTGCACCTGTCTTTACACACACGCAGCAGAGAGACAGGATTTCTGCAGTCTATTTCTCATAGTCAGGACTCCCCTCAAACAAATGGCCATAATTTCCTAACCGTAGGGACTAGAACAGTCATTCTTACACCGTTTTGTTCAGATGAGATGGGGGAATCCTCAAGTGTTGACAATTTATCATTAAAATATGAATTATTGAAGATATTTGACTTCTAATGCACCATAACTGAGTAGAGGCGAAGAGAAAACTGCCCTGACTTGCCCTCGAACAAAGCTTTGTAACTCTAAATCTATTTGGAGTATGGATATCATTCTTTCACCGTAAGAGACAGCAGGCTTTGGTGAACAGTCATGGAAATTATCAGGTCTCTGTGGAAATCCAACAAAAAGTTATGACGAGAGAAAAAAGTGGTTCATTTCCAGAGTTTGAAATCTGAAGAAATCTGAGCGAAGGACGAATTTCCTACCCTCAAAGAAGTCTAACTCATTTCAGAATGGTAATAGGTAAGGAACAAATTCTTGAATTGTGAGCGTCAGGAGTGTCTGAAGATATACGGGGACAAGCCTCATGTCTTAACTTTGCTTCGTTCTGGAGATATGACGATTCGAATATGCCTCTCATGACAGAAATCAAGTGGTGATTTTGAACAAACTCTCCATTGACTTTGTATGGAGACTTTTCCGAGCTTGTGTTGGTCTGAGGGGATTTGGCAAAATTC
Organism: Pelmatolapia mariae; assembly: GCF_036321145.2. Lineage (NCBI taxonomy): Eukaryota > Metazoa > Chordata > Actinopteri > Cichliformes > Cichlidae > Pelmatolapia > Pelmatolapia mariae. The sequence continues at coordinate 31,204,039 of NC_086229.1, forward strand.
TATAAATCCCACAACAATGACAGTGACATTTTGTGAAAGCCAGCAAAAATACCTACGTTTTGATGTATAATTTGTGGGAGTTGAGTGAAAATTATTCAAGTAGCAAGAAGTTGTTCGGACATGAAGAGAAAATTGCCAAAGGTACAGGGGCTCACTTAGAACCAACTGCATAGCAACCATAACAACGCATGAATTTTGTGAAAAATCACAAAGATGAAACTCAAAACTTAAAGAGGGATAAGATGAAAATGGTGACAGATATGAAAAAGCTGAATCATTCATGAATAGCCCAATAATTTGTGAACATTTTAAAGTTTGAATGGTTGTTCTACGTGAAAGTAGGAAAAAGTAGTTAAGTTTCAAAAACAAGCAAGTTTTAGCAGAATTGCGGAAGTTTCCCATTCATTTCAATGGGACAAATTAAGCTTAATATTTTAAAAAGTATAATAGTGAGAAATACCAAAAGACATAGCACACATTAGCAGAAATAGCAGAATAGTTTAAAATTTGAATGGTGAAAATCGGCTGAAAATTGTGGAAGTAGTTAAGTGCCGAAAAGTGTACGGAAGTCCCAAGAGGAACTCAATAGTGTGGATGCAAAAAGCATCCACACAATAAAGAATAAAGAGAAACAGGAAAACAATAGTGTGGATGCATAAAGCATCCACACAATAAAGAATAAAGAGAAACAGGAAAACAATAGTGTGGATGCATAAAGCATCCACACAACTAGAAAAATTTGCATTTCCTGCGAAAATGCAGTGTGGATGCTGGAACGCTGAAGCTGTCTGCTAAAATTAGCTGAAAAAGCTGAAAAATAGAAAAAAATTGTAATAACTTTGCAGAAGCATAAGAACTTAGCAAAAATGTAAATACTTAGCAGAACTACAATAATGTAAAGAAAACATAATACTTGGCAGAAATAAAATAACCTAGCAGAACTTAGCAGAAATATTGTAACTTAGCAGAAACATGATAACTTCTCAGAAATAGAGGAATTTAGCATAACATGGTACAAGATTACAGAGATACTTTATTTAACCAAAAATACCTAAATATTGCACAAATACTGTGATTTAGGACAAATACTACAACATAGCAGAAATGCTGTGATTCAGCAAATATACTATGCTATGGCACAAAAAGAATGAATTTGCTCAAATACTATGATTTTGCTCAAATACTATGATTTAGCAATAATACTAAGATTTGGCAGAAATACTATGCTTTGGCACAAATACTATAATTAATTACAAGTACAATAACATAGCAGAACTATCAAGATTTGGCAGAAATACTATTTTTTAGTAGTTATACTATGATTTGGTAGAAATACTATAATTACGCAGAAATAATATTTTTACCTCAAATTCTATAAAATAGTAGAAATAGTATGATTTAGCACAATTACTGTATTTAGCACAAAAGTAGCAGAAGAACTATAATTTAGCAGAATAGTAATAACTTACACAATTACAAATATGGACGCATATTGAAACACAAATGCACAGAGGGGCACCCACACACAGGATCTAATCCAGTCAACCAGTCGAACTATATTCAAGCTAAATCGTACAATAAGTTGCTGCCAAAAAAGGGTTGGGTTCTCTCTCTATCACTAAACACACTAACACACACACACACACCAACAGCAGCAGCAGGGGCTGTACAAACAGTGTTTCCTGTATGTTTCTAGGTGGGTCAAAAAGTCTGGAGCTGCACAATTTGAATCCACCAATCAGAGAGGCTGTGTACTTTTCCCCGCCAAAACAGGTGCACCCTTACACACATGGAGGAACAGAGAGAGAAAGCGTTTTTTGCTGTCTATTTCTCATATTGAGGATTCCCCTCAAACAAATGACAATAATTTCCCAACCGTAGGGGCTAGAGCAGTCATTCTTAGACCGTTTTGTTCAGATGACATGGGGGAATCTTGAAATGTTGACAATTTAAAATACAAATATGAAATATTAAAGATATATGACATAGATGATTGGTTGGCTTAGAAGCCATGAAGGCCTCAATATGCAAATTTGAATGTGCCAGGGCTCAGATATGATTGGTTGTCTTAGAAGCCATGAAGGCCCCAATATGCAAATTTGAATGTGCCAGGGCTCAGATATGATTGGCTGGCTGGGAAGCCGTCCAGGTCCTGATAGGTAAGTTTGAATATTACAGTCCTTACAGAGGACTGACTCCCTGGGGACCTGGCAGAAATATATAGAAATACAATGATTACCCAGAAGTACTGCATTTAGTAGAAATACTATGTTTTAGCACAAATCCTATAAAATGGCAGAAATACTATAATTAAGCAGAAATACTATATTAAGTACAAATCCTATAAAATAGCAGAAATAGTATGATTTAGCACAAATGCTGTATTTAGCACAAATACTGTAAATCAGCAGAAATGCTATGACTTAGCACAATACAAATGAGTTAAATAGAAAAATTGGAAAAGCAAAATGGACAGCTGAAAAAATCCTGAACATGCTAAGGGTCCCTCAAATGTAATTGTTAAATGAAAAAAATCAGCAAAAAAAAAAGTATAACAGTCACACAATCCCAGATATGAACACATATGGAAACACACAAGCACAGAGAGACACACAGGATCAAATTCAGTCAACCAGTCTAAATACATTGAATTTGAATCATACAATAAGATGCTCCCATAAAAAGTCTCTCTCTCTCTCTCTCTCTCTCTCTCGCTGTGTCACACACACACACACACACACACACACAGGGAGAGAAAAACCAAGTTTCTAGGTCAGTCAAGCAGGCTGGGAGCTGCTAAATTTGAATCCACCAATCAGAGAGGCTGTGCACTTTTTCCCGCCAAAACAGGTGCACCTCTTTTTACACACACGCAGCACAGAGACAGGATTTCTGCAGTCTATTTCTCATAGTCAGGACTCCCCTCAAACAAATGGCTATAATTTCCTAACCGTAGGGGCTAGAACGGTCATTCTTACACCGTTTTGTTCAGAAGAGATGGGGGAATCCTAAAGTGTTGACAATTTATCATTAAAATATGAATTATTGAAGATATTTGACTTGTAATGCACCGTAACTGAGTAGAGGCGAAGAGAAAACTGCCCTGACGTGCCCTCGAACAACGCTTTCTAACTCTAAATCTATTTGGAGTACGGATATCATTCTTGCACCGTAAGTGACAGCAGGCGTTGGTGAATAGTCATGGAAATTTTCAGGTCTCTGTGGAAATTTATCAAAAAGATATGACGAGAGAAAAAAGTGCCTCATTTCCAGACTTTGAAATCTGAGCGAGGGACAAATTTCCTATCCTCAAACAAACCCAATTCATGGCCGAATGGTAATAGATGAGAAAAAAATTCTTGAATTGTGAGCGTCAGGAGTGTCTGAAGATATACTGGGAGAAGCCTCATGTTTTAACTTCGCTTCATTAAGGAGATATGACGATTCGATTATGCCTCTCATGACAGAAATCAAGCGGTGATTTTGAAGAAACTCTCCATTGACTTTGTATGGAGACTTTTCCGACCTTGTGTTGGTCTGAGGGGATTTGGCAAAATTCTATAAATCCCACAACAATGACAGTGACATTTTCTGAAAGCCAGCAAAAATACCTACGTTTTCATGTATAATTTGTGGAAGTTGACTGAAAAATGAGCAAGTAGCAAGAAGTTGTTCGGACATGAAGAGAAGACTGCAAAACTTACAGTGGCTCACTGAAAGCCAAGTGCATAGCAACCATAACAACACATGTATTTTCTGAAAAATCAAAATTTTGCAACTCAAAACTTTAAAAGGGATAAAATTAAAACGGTAAAAGTTTTGAAAAAGCTGATTTATACATGAATAGCCCAATAATTTGAGAACATTTTAAAGTTTGAATGGTTGTTCTAGGTGAAAATATGAGGAAGTAGTTATGTCTCAAAAAAAAGAAAGTTTTAGCAGAATTGCAGAAGTTTCCCATTCATTTCCAATGGGACAAATTAAAGGAAAAAGCTTAATATTTTAAAAAGTATAATAGTATAAAATACCAAAAGATATAGCCGGAAAGGGAAAAATTAGCAGAATAGTTTAAAATTTGAACGGTGAAAATCGGCTGAAAATTGTGGAAGTAGTTAAGTGCCAAAAAGTGTACGGAAGCAACAAGAATAATAAAGTATAAAGAATAAAGAGAAACAGGAACTCAATAGTGTGGATGCATAAAGCATCCACACAACTAGAAAAATTTGCATTTCCTGCGAAAATGCAGTGTGGATGCTGGAACGCTAAAGCTGTCTGCTGAAACTAGCTGAAACTAGCTGAAAAGTTGCAGAAATTGTAAAAACTTTGCAGAAGCAAAGGAACTTTGCTAAAATGTAGTAACTTAGCAGAACTCTAATATCTTAGAGGAAACATAATACTTGGCAGAAATAAAATAGCATAGCAGAAATATGAAAAATGAGAGAAATACTATAATTAAGCAGAAATATTATATTAAGTAGAAATCCTATAAAATAGCGGAAATAGTATGATTTAGCAGAAATGCTGTATTTTGCACAAATACTGAAATGAAGCAGAAATCCTATGACTTAGCACAATAGTAATAACTTAAATAGAAAAATTGGAAAAGCAAAATGGACAGCTGAACAAATGCTGAACATGCTAAGGGTCCCTCAAATGTAATTGTGAAATGAAAAATAATCAGCAAAAAAAAAAAGTATAACAGTCACACAATCACAAATATGTACACATATGGAAACACACAAGTACAGAGAGACACACACAGGATCAAATTCAGTCAACAAGTCTAAATATATTAAATTAAAATCATACAATAAGATGCTTCAATAGAAATTCTCTCTCACCCTCTCTATCTCTCTCTCTTTGTCACACACACACACACACACACACACACACACACACACACACACACACACACACACACAGGGAGAGAACAGCAAGTTTGTAGGTCATTCAAGCAGCCTGGGAGCTGCTAAATTTGAATCCACCAATCAGAGAGGCTGTGTACTTTTTCCCGCCAAAACAGGTGCAACTGCTTACACATACGCAGCATAGAGAGAGCCAAACACACAGGGTCTATGCCAGTCAACCAGTCTGAATATATTAAATTTCTATCCACCAATGAGATGCTTCCCTAAAAAAGGTCTTTGTGTGTGTCTTTCTTTCTCTCTCTCTCTCTCTGTCTCTCTCTCTCAAACACACACACACACACACACACACACACACACACACACACACACAGCAGCAGCAGCAGCAAGTGAACAGTGTGTTTCTAGGTCAGTCAAACAGCTGTGAGCTTCTCAATTTGAATCCACCAATCAGAGAGGCTGTGTGCTTTTTTCCGCCAAAACTGGTGCACCAAGTGCAGGCTTTTACACATGCAGCACAGAGAGAGAAAGGATTTTTGCAGTCTATTTCTCATAGTGAGAACTCCCCTCAAACAAACAGCCATAAATTCCTTACCATAGGGGCTAAAACAGTCATTCTTAGACCGTTTTGCTCAGAAGACATGGGGGAATCTTGAAATGTTGACCATTTAAAATACAAATATGAAATATTAAAGATATATGACATAGATGATTGGTTGGCTTAGAAGCCATGAATGACCCCAATATGCAAATTTGCATGTGCCAGGGCTCAGATATGATTGGTTGTCTTAGAAGCCATGAAGGCCCCAATATGCAAATTTGAATGTGCCAGGGCTCAGATATGATTGGCTGGCTGGGAAGCTGTCCAGGTCCTGATAGGTAAGTTTGAATATTACAGTCCTTACAGAGGACTGACTCCCTGGGGACCTGGCAGAAATATATAGAAATACAATGATTACCCAGAAATACTGCATTTAGTAGAAATACTATGTTTTAGCACAAATACTATAAAATGGCAGAAATACTATAATTAAGCAGAAATATTATATTAAGTACAAATCCTATAAAATAGCAGAAATAGTATGATTTAGCAGAAATGCTGTATTTAGCACAAATACTGTAAATCAGCAGAAATGCTATGACTTAGCACAATACTAAAAAGATAAATACAAAAATTGGAAAAGCAAAATGGACAGCTGAAAAAATCCTGAACATGCTAAGGGTCCCTCAAATGTAATTGTTAAATGAAAAAAAATCAGCAAAAAAAAAAGTATAACAGTCACACAATCACAAATATGAACACATATGGAAACACACAAGCACAGAGAGACACACAGGATCAAATTCAGTCATCCAGTCTAAATATATTGAATTTAAATCATACAATCAGATGCTCCCATAAAAAGGCTCTCTCTCTCTCTCTCTCACACACACTCACACACACACACACACACACACACACACAGCAGCAGCAAGTGAACAGTGTGTTTCTAGGTCAGTCAAACAGCTGTGAGCTTCTCAATTTGAATCCACCAATCAGAGAGGCTGTGTGCTTTTTTCCGCCAAAACTGGTGCACCAAGTGCAGGCTTTTACACATGCAGCACAGAGAGAGAAAGGATTTTTGCAGTCTATTTCTCATAGTCAGGACTCCCCTCAAACAAACAGCCATAAATTCCTAACCGTAGGGGCTAAAACAGTCATTCTTAGACCGTTTTGCTCAGAAGACATGGGGGAATCTTGAAATGTTGACCATTTAAAATACAAATATGAAATATTAAAGATATATGACATAGATGATTGGTTGGCTTAGAAGCCATGAATGCCCCAATATGCAAATTTGAATGTGCCAGGGCTCAGATATGATTGGCTGGCTGGGAAGCCGTCCAGGTCCTGATAGGTAAGTTTGAATATTACAGTCCTTACAGAGGACTGACTCCCTGGGGACCTGGCAGAAATCTATAGAAATACAATGATTACCCAGAAATACTGCATTTAGTAGAAATACTATGTTTTAGCACAAATACTATAAAATGGCAGAAATACTATAATTAAGCACAAATACTATATTAAGTACAAATCCTATAAAATAGCAGAAATAGTATGATTTAGCAGAAATGCTGTATTTAGCACAATACTAAAAAGTTAAATACAAAAATTGGAAAAGCAAAATGGACAGCTGAAAAAAATCCTGAACATGCTAAGGGTCCCTCAAATGTAATTGTTAAATGAAAAATAATCAGCAAAAAAAAAAAAGTATAACAGTCACACAATCACAAATATGTACACATATGGAAACACACAAGCACAGAGAGACACACAGGATCAAATTCAGTCAACCAGTCTAAATATATTGAATTTAAATCATACAATAAGATGCTCCCATAAAAAGGCTCTCTCTCTCTCTCTCTCTGTGTCACACACACACACACACACACACACACACACACACACACACACACACACACACACAGAAACACACACACACACAGGTAGAGAACAGCATGTTTCTAGGTCAGTCAAACAGCTGTGAGCTTCTCAATTTGAATCCACCAATCAGAGAGGCTGTGTGCTTTTTCCCGCCAAAACTGGTGCACCAAGTGCAGGCTTTTACACATGCAGCACAGAGAGAGAAAGGATTTTTGCAGTCTATTTCTCATAGTCAGGACTCCCCTCAAACAAACAGCCATAAATTCCTTACCATAGGGGCTAAAACAGTCATTCTTAGACCGTTTTGCTCAGAAGACATGGGGGAATCTTGAAATGTTGACCATTTAAAATACAAATATGAAATATTAAAGATATATGACATAGATGATTGGTTGGCTTAGAAGCCATGAATGACCCAATATGCAAATTTGAATGTGCCAGGGCTCAGATATGATTGGTTGTCTTAGAAGCCATGAAGGCCCCAATATGCAAATTTGAATGTGCCAGGGCTCAGATATGATTGGCTGGCTGGGAAGCCGTCCAGGTCCTGATAGGTAAGTTTGAATATTACAGTCCTTACAGAGGACTGACTCCCTGGGGACCTGGCAGAAATATATAGAAATACAATGATTACCCAGAAATACTGCATTTAGTAGAAATACTATGTTTTAGCACAAATACTATAAAATGGCAGAAATACTATAATTAAGCAGAAATATTATATTAAGTACAAATCCTATAAAATAGCAGAAATAGTATGATTTAGCAGAAATGCTGTATTTAGCACAAATACTGTAAATCAGCAGAAATGCTATGACTTAGCACAATAGTAATACAAAAATTGGAAAAGCAAAATGGACAGCTGAAAAAATCCTGAACATGCTAAGGGTCGCTCAAATGTAATTGTTAAATGAAAAAAAATCAGCAAAAAAAAGTATAACAGTCACACAATCACAAATATGAACACATATGGAAACACACAAGCACAGAGAGACACACAGGATCAAATTCAGTCAACCAGTCTAAATATATTGAATTTGAATCATACAATAAGATGCTCCCATAAAAAGTCTCTCTCTCTCTCTCTCTCTCTCTCTGTGACACACACACACACACACACACACACACACACACACACACACACACACACACACACACAGGGAGAGAAAATCAAGTTTCTAGGTCAGTCAAGCAGCCTGGGAGCTGCTAAATTTGAATCCACCAATCAGAGAGGCTGTGCACTTTTTCCCGCCAAAACAGGTGCACCTCTTTTTATACACACGCAGCACAGAGACAGGATTTCTGCAGTCTATTTCTCATAGTCAGGACTCCCCTCAAACAAATGGCTATAATTTTCTAACCGTAGGGGCTAGAACAGTCATTCTTACACCGTTTTGTTCAGAAGAGATGGGGGAATCTTACAGTGTTGACAATTTATCATTAAAATATGAATTATTGAAGATATTTGACTTCTAATGCACCATAACTGAGTAGAGGCAAGCGAAAACTGCCTTGACTCGCCCTCAAACAACGCTTTCTAACTCTAAATCTATTTGGAGTATTGATATCATTCTTTCACCGTAAGAGACAGCAGGCTTTGTTGAACAGTCATGGAAATTTTCAGGTCTCTGTGGAAATCTATCAAAAAGATATGACGAGAGAAAAAAGTGCCTCATTTCCAGAGTTTGAAATCTGAAGAAATCTGAGCGAGGGACAAATTTCCTACCCTCAAACAAACCCAATTCATGGCCAAATGGTAATAGATGAGAAAATAATTCTTGAATTGTGAGCGTCAGGAGTGTCTGAAGATATATTGGCACAAGCCTCATGTCTTAACTTCGCTTCGTTCGGGAGATATGACGATTCGAAAATGCCTCTCATTACAGAAATCAAGCGGTGATTTTAAACGAACTCTCCATTGACTTTCTATGGGGATTTTTGAGACTTTGTGTTGGTCTGAGGAGATTTGCCAAAATTCTATAAATCCCACAACAATTATAGTGACATTTTCTGAAAGCCAGCAAAAATACCTACGTTTTGATGTATAATTTGTCTGGGTTGAGTGAAAATTGAGCGAGTAGCAAGAAGTTGTTCGGACATGAAGAGAAGACTGCAAAACTTACAGTGGCTCACTGAAAGCCAAGTGCATAGCAACCATAACAACGCATGTATTTTGTGAAAAATCACAAAAATGAAACTCAAAAGTTAAAGAGGGACAATATGAAAATGGTAACAGATATGAAAAAGCTGAATCATACATGAATAGCCCAACAATTTGTGAACATTTTAAAGTTTGAATGGTTGTTCTAGGTGAAAGTATGAGGAAGTAGTTAAGTTTCAAAAAGAGGTAAGTTTTAGCAGAATTGTGGAAGTTTCCCATTCATTTCAATGGGACAAATTAAAGGAAAAAAGCGTAATATTTTAAAAAGTATAATAGTTAAAAATAGCAAAAGTCATAGCACACATTAGCAGAAATAGCAGAATAGTTTAAAATTTGAACGGTGAAAATCGGCTGAAAATTGTGGAAGTAGTTAAGTGCCAAAAAAAGTACAAAAAGTGGCAACTAGAATAACTAGAAAAATTTGCATTTCCTGCGAAAATGCAGTGTGGATGCTGGAACGCTGAAGCTGTCTGCTGAAACTAGCTCAAAAAGCTGAAAAGTTGCAGAAATTGTAAAAACTTTGCAGAAGCAAAGGAACTTTGCTAAAATGTAGTAACTTAGCAGAACTGTAATATCTTAGAGTAAACATAATACTGGAAATCTCATAAAAAAGGAGAAAAAGTATGATTTAGCAGAAATGCTGTATTTAGCACAAATCTCATAAAAAAGCAGAAAAAAGTATGATTTAGCAGAAATGCTGTATTTAGCACAAATCTCATAAAATAGCAGAAAACGTGTGATTTAGCAGAAATGCTGTATTTAGCACAAATCTCATAAAATAGCAGAAAAAGTATGATTTAGCAGAAATGCTGTATTTAGCACAAATCTCATAAAATAGCAGAAAAAGTATGATTTAGCAGAAATGCTGTATTTAGCACAGATCTCATAAAAAAGCAGAAAAAGTATGATTTACCAGAAATGCTGTATTTAGCACAAATCTCATAAAATAGCAGAAAACGTATGATTTAGCAGAAATGCTGTATTTAGCACAAATCTCATAAAATAGCAGAAATAATATGATTTAGCAGAAATGCTGTATTTAGCACAAATCTCATAAAATAGCAGAAAAAGTATGATTTAGCAGAAATGCTGTATTTAGCACAGATCTCATAAAAAAGCAGAAAAAGTATGATTTAGCAGAAATGCTGTATTTAGCACAAATCTCATAAAATAGCAGAAATATTATTAGCACAATAGTAATAACTTAAATAGAAAGATTGGAAAAGCAAAATGGACAGCTGAACAAATGCTGAACATGCTAAGGGTCCCTCAAATGTAATTGTTAAATGAAAAATATCTATAAAAAAGTATAACAGTCACACAATCACAAATATGGACACATATAAAAACACAAAAGCACAGAGAGACACACACAGGATCAAATTCAGTCAACCAGTCTAAATATATTGAATTAAAATCATGCAATAAGATGCTCCCATAAAAAGGCTCTCTCTCTCTCTGTGTCACACACACACACACACACACACACACACACACACACACACTGGTGGAGGCAAGCTACAGTTGTAGCCACAGCTGCCCTGGGGCAGACTGACAGAAGCATGGCTTCCATATCGCGCCATCGGCCCCTCTGGCCAACACCAGTAGGCGGTAGGGTAAAGTGTCTTGCCCAAGGACACAATGACCAGGACAGAGAGGCCGGGGATCGAACCGGCGACCTTCCGGTTACAGGTGCCCTATGATTTAGCAGAAATGCTGTATTAAGCACAAATCTCATAAAAAAGCAGAAAAAGTATGATTTAGCAGAAATGGTGTATTTAGCACAAATCTCATAAAATAGAAGAAAAAGTATGATTTAGCAGAACTGCTGTATTTAGCACAAATCTCATAAAATAGAAGAAAAAGTGTGATTTAGCAGAAATGCTGTATTTAGCACAAATCTCATAAAAAAGCAGAAAAAGTATGATTTAGCAGACATGCTGTATTTAGCACAAATCTCATAAAATAGCAGAAAAAGTATGATTTAGCAGAAATGCTGTATTCAGCACAAATCTCATAAAAAAGCAGAAAAAGTATGATTTAGCAGAAATGCTGTATTTATCACAAATCTCATAAAATAGCAGAAAAAGTATGATTTAGCAGAAATGCTCTATTCAGCACAAATCTCATAAAATAGCAGAAAAAAGTATGATTTAGCAGGAATGCTGTATTTAGCACAAATGCTGAAAAGTAGCAGCAATGCTATGACTTAGCACAATAGTAATAACTTAAATAGAAAAATTGGAAAAGCAAAATGGTCAGCTGAACAAATGCTGAACATGCTAAGGGTCCCTCAAATGTAATTGTTAAATGAAAAAAAATCTGTAAAAAAAAGTATAACAGTCACACAATCACAAAGATGGACAAGTATAGAAACACACAAGCACAGAGAGACACACACAGGATCAAATTCAGTCAACCAGTCTAAATATATTGACTTTAAATCATACAATAAGATGCTCCCATAGAAACTCTCTCTCTCTCTCTCTCTCTCTCTCTCTCTCTGTGTCTCACACACACACACACACACACACACACACACACACACACACACACACAGGGAGAGAAAATCAAGTTTCTAGGTCAGTCAAGCAGCCTGGGAGCTGCTAAATTTGAACCCACCAATCAGAGAGGCTCTGTGCTTTTTCCCGCCAAAACAGGTGCGCCTGTCTTTACACACACGCAGCAGAGAGACAGGATTTCTGCAGTCTATTTCTCATAGTCAGGACTCCCCTCAAACAAATGGCCATAATTTCCTAACCGTAGGGGCTAGAACAGTCATTCTTACACCGTTTTGTTCAGAAGAGATGGGGGAATCTTCAAGTGTTGACAATTTATCATTAAAATATGAATTATTGAAGATATTTGACTTCTAATGCACCATAACTGAGTAGAGGCGAAGAGAAAACTGCTCTGACTTGCTCTCGAACAAAGCTTTGTAACTCTAAATCTATTTGGAGTATGGATATCATTCTTTCACCGTAAGAGACAGCAGGCTTGGGTGAACAGTCATGGAAATTTTCAGGTCTCTGTGGAAATCCAACAAAAAGTTATGACGAGAGAAAAAAGTGGTTCATTTCCAGAGTTTGAAATCTGAAGAAATCTGAGCGAAGGATGAATTTCCTACCCTCAAACAAGTCTAACTCATTTCAGAATGGTAATAGATAAGGAACAAATTCTTGAATTGTGAGCGTCAGGAGTGTCTGAAGATATACGGGGACAAGCCTCATGTCTTAACTTCGCTTCGTTCTGGAGATATGACGATTCGAATCTGCCTCTCGTGACAGATATCAAGCGGTGATTTTGAACAAACTCTCCATTGACTTTGTATGGAGACTTTTCCGACCTTGTGTTGGTCTGAGGAGATTTGCCAAAATTCTATAAATCCCACAACAATGACAGTGACATTTTCTAAAAGCCAGCAAAAATACCTACGTTTTGATGTATAACTTGTGGAAGTTGAGTGAAAATTGAGCAAGTAGCAAGAAGTTGTTCGGACATGAAGAGAAGACTGTGAAACTTACAGTGGCTCACTGAAAGCCAAGTGCATAGCAACCATAACAACGCATGTATTTTCTGAAAAATCACAAAGATGAAACTGAAAACTTAAAGAAGGATAAGATGAAAACGGTAACAGATATGAAAAAGCTGAATCATACATGAATATCCCAATAATTTGTGAACATTTTAAAGTTTGAATGGTTGTTCTAGGTGAAAGTATGAGGAAGTATTTAAGTTTCAAAAACAAGCAAGTTTTAGCAGAATTGTGGAAGATTTCCATTCATTTCAATGGGACAAAAAAAAGCATAAAAAGCTTAATATTTTAAAAAGTATAATAGCAAAAAATACCAAAAGTCATAGCGATCATTAGCAAAAATAGCAGAATAGTTTAAAATTTGAACGGTGAAAATCGGCTGAAAATTGTGGAAGTAGAAAAGTGCCAAAAAAAGTACAAAAAGTTGCAACTAGAATAATAATAAAGTATAATAATAATAATAATAAAGAATAAAGAGAAACAGGAACTCAATAGTGTGGATGCATAAAGCATCCACACAACTAGAAAAATTTGCATTTCCTGCGAAAATGCAGTGTGGATGCTGGAACGCTGAAGCTGTCTGCTGAAACAAGCTCAAAAAGCTGAAAAGTTACAGAAATTGTAAAAACTTTGCAGAAGCAAAGGAACTTTCCTAAAATGTAGTAACTTAGCAGAACTGTAATATCTTAGAGGAAACATAATTGATTATGATTTAGCAGAAATGCTGTATTTAGCACAAATGTCATAAAATAGCAGAAAAAGTATGATTTAGCGGAAATGCTGTATTTAGCACAAATCTCATAAAAAAGCACAAATACTATGATTTAGCAGAAATGGTGTATTCAGCACAAATCTCATAAAAAAGCAGAAATATTATTAGCACAATAGTAATAACTTAAATAGAAAGATTGGAAAAGCAAAATGGACAGCTGAACAAATGCTGAACATGCTAAGGGTCCCTCAAATGTAATTGTTAAATGAAAAAAAACTCTATAAAAAAGTATAACAGTCACACAATCACAAATATGGACACATTTGGAAACACACAAGCACAGAGAGACACACACAGGATCAAATTCAGTCAACCAGTCTAAATATATTGAATTAAAATCATGCAATAAGATGCTCCCATAAAAAGGCTCTCTCTCTCTCTGTGTCACACACACACACACACACACACACACACACATACACACACACACACACACACACACACACACACACAGACACACTGGTGGAGGCAAGCTACAGTTGTAGCCACAGCTGCCCAGGGGCAGACTGACAGAAGCGTGGCTTCCATATCGCGCCATCGGCCCCTCTGGCCAACACCAGTAAGCGGTAGGGTAAAGTGTCTTGCCCAAGGACACAACGACCAGGACAGAGAGGTCGGGGATCAAACCGGCGACCTTCCGGTTACAGGTGGCCTATGATGTAGCAGAAATGCTGTATTTAGCACAAATCTCATAAAAAAAGCAGAAAAAGTATGATTTAGCAGAAATGGTGTATTTTGCACAAATCTCACAAAATAGCAGAAAAAGTATGATTTAGCACAACTGCTGTATTTAGCACAAATCTCATAAAATAGCAGAAAAAGTATGATTTAGCAGAAATGCTGTATTTAGCACAAATCTCATAAAAAAGCACAAATACTATGATTTAGCAGAAATGGTGTATTCAGCACAAATCTCATAAAAAAGCAGAAATATTATTAGCACAATAGTAATAACTTAAATAGAAACATTGGAAAAGCAAAATGGACAGCTGAACAAATGCTGAACATGCTAAGGGTCCCTCAAATGTAATTGTTAAATGAAGAAAAATCTGTAAAAAAAAGTAACAGTCACACAATCACAAAGATGGAAATTTCCAAATTTGAATCCACCAATCAGAGAGGCTCTGTGCTTTTTCCCGCCAAAACAGGTGCACCTCTTTTTACACACACGCAGCACAGAGACAGGATTTGTGCTGTCTATTTGTCATAGTCAGGACTCCCCTCAAACAAATGGCCACAATTTTCTAACCATAGGGGCTAGAACAGTCATTCTTACACCGTTTTGTTCAGAAGAGATGGGGGAATCTTCAAGTGTTGACAATTCATCATTAAAATATGAATTATTGAAGATATTTGACTTCTAATGCACCATAACTGAGTAGAGGCGAAGAGAAAACTGCCCTGACTTGCCCTCGAACAAAGCTTTGTAACTCTAAATCTATTTGGAGTATGGATATCATTCTTTCACCGTAAGAGACAGCAGGCTTTGGTGAACAGTCATGGAAATTTTCAGGTCTCTGTGGAAATCCAACAAAAAGTTATGACGAGAGAAAAAAGTGGTTCATTTCCAGAGTTTGAAATCTGAAGAAATCTGAGCGAAGGACGAATTTCCTACCCTCAAACAAGTCTAACTCATTTCAGAATGGTAATAGGTAAGGAACAAATTCTTGAATTGTGAGCGTCAGGAGTGTCTGAAGATATACGGGGACAAGCCTCATGTCTTAACTTCGCTTCGTTCTGGAGATATGACGATTCGAATCTGCCTCTCATGACAGAAATCAAGTGGTGATTTTGAACAAGCTCTCCATTGACTTTGTATGGAGACTTTTCCGACCTTGTGTTGGTCTGAGGAGATTTGCCAAAATTCTATAAATCCCACAACAATGACAGTGACATGTTCTGAAAGCCAGCAAAAATACCTACGTTTTGATGTATAATTTGTGGGAGTTGAGTGAAAATTATTCAAGTAGCAAGAAGTTGTTCGGACATGAAGAGAAAATTGCCAAAGGTACAGGGGCTCACTTAGAACCAACTGCATAGCAACCATAACAACGCATGTATTTTGTGAAAAATCACAAAGATGAAACTCAAAACTTAAAGAGGGATAAGATGAAAATGGTGACAGATATGAAAAAGCTGAATCATTCATGAATAGCCCAATAATTTGTGAACATTTTAAAGTTTGAATGGTTGTTCTACGTGAAAGTAGGAAAAAGTAGTTAAGTTTCAAAAACAAGCAAGTTTTAGCAGAATTGCGCAAGTTTCCCATTCATTTCAATGGGACAAATTAATCTTAATATTTTAAAAAGTATAATAGTGAAAAATACCAAAAGACATAGCACACATTAGCAGAAATAGCAGAATAGTTTAAAATTTGAATGGTGAAAATCGGCTGAAAATTGTGGAAGTAGTTAAGTGCCAAAAAGTGTACGGAAGTCCCAAGAGGAACTCAATAGTGTGGATGCAAAAAGCATCCACACAATAATAAAGTAGAATAAAGAATAAAGAGAAACAGGAAAACAATAGTGTGGATGCATAAAGCATCCACACAATAATAAAGAATAAAGAGAAACAGGAACTCAATAGTGTGGATGCATAAAGCATCCACACAACTAGAAAAAAATTGCATTTCCTGCGAAAATGCTGTGTGGATGCTGGAACGCTTAAGCTGTCTGCTGAAAATAGTTGAAGATAGCTGAAGAAGCTGAAGAAATTAAAGTCAGTGTTTAAAAATTTGTTGAAATTTTAATAACTTTGCAGAACAATATCAAGTTAACAAAAATGCAATAACTTACAATTTAGCAGAACTGCTATAATTTTGCCGAAATGTAATAATTAGGCAAAACTGGCAACAGTTAATACGCTGAATTAACCTCAAAGTTACTCATTCAACTGTGAAAAATTACCAGAAACATTAGAAAAGGCAAAAAGAAGAAAAAGAAAAGACAGCAGATAAACTGATTTGGACTAAAACCCAGGTAAAATTGCAGAGTTTACACATCTGGTGAAATGTATAAATTGCACCCAAACAAACAAACAAACAAACGATCAATCAATCAATCAATCAATCAATTAAAACAAACAAACAAACCAACAAACAAAAACAACCCCCCCCCCCCAAAAAAAAAATCAGTTAGGCAATAAATGCACAAGATGCTGCAGTCAGAGATAAATACACCCAAAAATATTGTTAGTGAAATGCCAAAGAGTGGCAGAAAGTTTAGAAAGTATAAAATCCGTAGTAAAAAAGTAGAACATTTAAATATTTTTTTAGAAACATATGATACAAAATATTTACCCAGTTGTTTCCAATGATTACAATAATGGCATACAGAAATAAAAAAATCATTTTGGACAAACAGAAAAATATTAATATAAAATGCAAATCAAATAAATCTAAATATACAAACAATTGAAGCATCTGTTGGAATTGTGAACATATCCTTGTTTGACATGTTTATGTTTATGACCCTAAGATGCGCATACACATGATAGGCTATTAACTGCAAAAATATATACATATATAAACAGCAAATGAGAGCCAAAAATATATCCTCTGATTTGCTGAAGTTTGGTGCACATACCATTTGGCAAGGATAAACAACATGTTCCAATGCCACATTAAAATTTTAAAAGCTTCTTTTTTTCAATTAGTTTAAAGTTTCCTGATTTGACGATAAATATGGTACCAAACTACAAAATAATGTCTTAATGAAGTCCACATTATGATATATTTCAGGTGTCGAGAGTCACACAGCTTAACAATCGATGCACATATTTAAAGAAACAGGGATCAAATAAAGAACATTGTTGTGGAATAAATAACAGTGAAAAGTAATCACTGCCCTGTGTTAGAGAGTGACTTATGATGAGGTATTAATTGGGTTAACTTTACCTCTAACAGCTTTTCATATAGTGCTGTGACCAGGGTGAAATCCATCATAAAGTAACTGTAAACAGTAGAACCATTAGCATGAATGTTATGGTTCTACTCTGATCAAAACTCAAGTCAGCTGTGTGACCTGATATAAAATGATAAAGAGTAACACATATAAATGGATGTGACCTTCATAAACTTTTCAAAATAACTTAATGTGTCTGACGCATTATCTATATATATTAGAGCAGATGTGGAAAGCCACTGTTAGACCTAGTCTATACTAATGTAGTTACTGACACCCCATACTAAGGCAGGATTCATACAAACGCACATTATTTATTCTCTTAAACACTTTTTCACATTTTGAGATTGTGTAATTTCCATAAAGAATACGTGTAATGGTTCAATAGATATAGTTATTTAAATGTCCATAATAATCACATGATCATTTTTGTACATCCTACAATTCAAGATCTAGAGCTGTGTGTTTGTATGAATTCAGCTTGCTATACTTGTAGACTTAGATATATTAATCCACTATTTACCAAAACAAGTTTCATTGTTTGGGTAAATAGATTGGGTTTGTTCTACAAAGTAATTATTCAACAATAAAAATTTTTTAAAAAACCCACAAAATATAATATATCTGCACATTAATCCAGAGTTCAGGTTAATATGTCTGATATTGTTTGTTAAATCCGGTGACACAAACACAGTCAACAATTCATTGCTAGAGTGACATTTGGTCCTTTTTACCTTCGACCAATGATACTCTGGTTACTTGGACCAGTTTAGTATTAGCTGTCACAGAGGAATGTTAACCATGAATCCAAAAGACAAAACTGAAATAATATGTTAATTACAAACATGTTTTTGCTTTGTAGAAGTATTGAAATTACATGGAAACTGTCGCCTTAAAGCCTCATTGTAAATAGCATCACAAACAGGTGTTTTCCACACAGTTAACAAAGCTCCACCACATCCGATCACTGCATATAAATCTAAAAGAAAACAAAAACAAATAAAAATAAAATAAAATTAACACAAGGGAAGACTTTTGCCTGATCAGTAGAAGTGAGTTGACAGAAGTCGGTGTCTGTAAGAGCGGTCAAACACTGATACTCTGTTCACTTGCGTAGAGTCTAAGAAGCTGGAATGCAGGCACACAGGACAAGCTTGTTCTAAAAAATACAGAAAAGGGAACATTTTATTTGTGTTAAGGCCTAAAAACTACAAATAAGTTATAAAATGAACAATATTGAAATACCTTATAGGTGCTGCAGGCCACCAGACTCCAGAGCAATCTCACACTCACATGATGGTGAGGAAAGACATGAGCTCTGCAATGAGGTTTGAATGTCTCAGTTGGGACACTGAAGAACTCAGGAGACAGCAATACCTGCACAGAGAGACAGAGTAGAAAAAGCATAGATTTGTAATCCATAATGTGAATTAAAACTCAAAAAGTGTCAACAAGTATAATCATTTAAGTGTGGAATTATTTATGCAGAAAACAGGATTTAAATTAATTAATTGAATTAAAAGCACTGACATTTTATCTTTATCAAAGATAAAGAATCATACCTCTCTCTGCTCTGAGGATCACTGAGCATCTCTGACAGGAAATACAGTTTCCTCAGTATGAGTCATCATTGATGGTCTCAGAGGTGTGTAGTGTGGCAGCATGATGATGGTCTCCAGATCAGGCAGGAGGTCAGGTGATGGGTGTGTCATCTTCTCCATTGAAGACACACTGGTATGGCAGTTCATAAAACAGCAGTCTCTGTGTGGCATGTAGTTATCTGTGCAGTCCAGCACTGATGGATCAGGTTTGGCTCAGCAGTTCACGAAGATGGTGTTAAGATGTTGTTGTTTCAGCTGAGGATGGTGAAGTTCGAAGGTTTTCCCACAAAGGAAACAGGACTGTGTGTGCCCTGTCTGAAAAAATACATCTACAAAACATAAAGTGCTTTTAACACCACCCACCCATCTCAGCCCCCAAGTGTGTATGTAATGCTGGTATGGGGTGTCAGTTACTAAATCTAATTAATGCGTCAGAAAGCGGGGGCTACACCTAAAGCCCCCGCTTTCTGATGTCTTTGTTTATTAGCAGCTTTTTCCAGCTGCTCAGAGAATTCTGACTTGGCCTTTATCCACCCAAACCCAAACCCACCCGGATAAAGGCCAAGTCAAAAAAAGGATGTAGAAAATTTCCATGTACTTCTAAATCAATTTTTATACATATTCTGTAAGCTGTAAAAATGTTTTTCTCTACATGATGTATCATTATAGACATCTCTGGTAGCCTAAAGATAATTTAAAACTTTTAACATTTTTTTTACCTGTAAAACATGATAAGCAAAACCTCATTCATCCCAAAAATATTTGATTCTACAAAATTTACTATAATCAAGAAAATATAATTGTCTGTTATTATTCATGTGACCCATAATAAATACCTGCATTTATCTGGGATTTATTTATTTACTATTTCATATTTGAAAGCCCTTGAAGGGGAATGTCTCGTTTGTTGAGATACATACGTCAGAATAAAAAAATTATCAAAAAAGGAGATGACAATTAACATCAATGAAAAAATGCATTTTAAAATAGTAGATTTAGTCATTTAAAACATGAGAATAAAAAATAAATGATGTCCATTTAATACTTGTTTCAGCATATTTTAGATCTGAGGTGCATGATAACAGAAGGAAGATCTCCCTGCTCTGCATGAAGTACAGCCATGATTTGATAAAATGATTAATAACATTGCAATGAGAAAGGTTTGATAAATTAAAGAATGGTTTTCTTATAGACAGAGCAGGGAAGCAAATTTTTGGGAAGCCTTCCATTATCAACAAAAAATCTTTTTCATACTCTACAATCAGTAAACTCTGTAACAAACATGATCTGTAATTGTTTCAAAACTCACCACACGACTTCATGATCGGCTGGAGGACAGGACACAAAACACAGGGTTGTGGTAACTGTAATATGTTCTCAGGACACCTGAATGGAGACTCTGCTGTGGCTGAGAAATAAAAATGAGGTCAAGCAGGGTGTTCTTGTCTGTAGTGGCAGAAGTGATCAGCTGTGAATACCCTCTCGACTGAAACTGCTCCAGAATCTGTTTTCTTCCACTCTGTAACTGGTTCTCATTAAAATCACCACACACAATTATTGGGTGACAGTCCATTATTTCAAGTGAATCTAAAAGACTTACCAGGTTTTGCATGAATGGTGTCAAACTGTAGTCTGGAGGTCTGTACACAACAGCAATGAGCGCAGGGAATGGAGCCTGAACCTTCAACACTAAAAACTCAAGATCAGTGACATTATGCAGATACTGTTTTACCTGAACCTGAAAATGATCCTTCAAATACACAACAACTCCACCACCACTTCTGCTGGCCATGTGAGGAAAGTTTGTGTAGGACACATGTCTGTTGCGTTTGAACATGGTGTAGCCGTCCAAATGAAGACTGTCTGCAACAAAGGAGTCTTGGAGGTGAGACTCAGTGAGACACAAAACATCTGCTAAACACATTTCATGATGACTCTTGATGTCACTGATGTGAGATGGCAAACCCTCCGTATTGTGATGGATCAGTGTAAGAGTGTCAGGTCTGCTGGCTGTTTCTCTGACCTGAAGAAGAGGCATCATTTCCTCAACGCTGGCTTGTCTCATGGTTTGGAGCGCTGCAGTTACCTCAGGATTGGCGTAGATCTTTTTCTCATCCAAGTCCTGTAAATAAAGTCCACTGAGAGACGTCACCCTGCTGAGAGCAACATAAGCCATACCTGGTTCAAAAATGTTCTTCATTGAAACTACAGCTGTCTGTGTTGTAAGACCCTGGGTTTTGTGAATTGTGCAGGCAAATGCTAGCTTTACAGGAAACTGTCTGCGTACCGCCCCTTTAAACTTCAGATTCTCCTCTGATCTCTCAATGTAAACCAGATCATCAGATGCTGCATTAGCACTGCGGTTGCTTCTTACAGACTGCCGGTTGTCCATTCTGAGCCCCAGTTTAATTATGTGTCCATCATTTTCAGATCTCACCACCTTTATCAGTATACCAAAAGCACCGTTGACCAAACCGTTTAGTGTGTCTAAGTTTCTGGTCAGCATCACTCGAGCTCCTTCAGCAACGTTCAGAGTGTCGGGTAAATCATTTTGCCCACCTGTAAATGGTCTGTCTCTTCGTGCCATTCTGCCTGTACGTTTATCCTTCTGGAAATCGTCTGCAGTGATGATTATAACGTTTGAATGAAGCTTCTTCAGGGTACGTGTGTTGTGGGATTCAACATTCTTGTTGGTAGCATAAATGTGTAAGACCTCGATTGGACATTCTTCTGGTGCAGTCACAGCCTGTGACAACAAATTTGTGTCGCACTGAGAAAGCTCATCTGTCTTTTCTTTGACTCTAATCCTGTTCAGCATCTCTGCAAAGGCCACATCATCTTTCTGACGCATGATCTCGGTTAGAGTGATCATC
Source organism: Pelmatolapia mariae (assembly GCF_036321145.2). Lineage (NCBI taxonomy): Eukaryota > Metazoa > Chordata > Actinopteri > Cichliformes > Cichlidae > Pelmatolapia > Pelmatolapia mariae. Next base: position 31,226,176 of record NC_086229.1, read on the forward strand.
TGAAAATGTTCCTGCCATAAGTCAATCTGTTCTGGATCATAAACACAGAGAGGTTTAGACTGTCGCACTGGTGGCAGCTGGTAAAAATCTCCAACAGCTAAAACTGACATTCCACCAAAAGGTCTCTGAGTGCCTTTGATTTGTTTCAGTCTTGCATCCACATAAGCAAAAAGGGGTTTTGAAACCATTGAAATCTCATCAATAACAATAATTTCAGCATTCATAAGTTCAGATCTGACTTCATCCAGTTGGTTACCAAGTCCTTGAATGGGTGGTTTCAGACTCCTGGGTAGTTTCAGTAGGGAATGTAATGTAGAGCCATTGATAGAAAAAGCTGCTGTCCCAGTAAATGACGTCAGTAAAACAGTTGGATTTGATATGTCAGCTTCTTCTGCATTAGCAGGCAGTCTGTTCAGGATCTTTGATGCTTCAGAGTGAATACATTTAATCAGATGTGACTTTCCAGTTCCTGCACCACCGTTGACATACAAGAAAAATGGATCTGGGTTCAAACCACGAACGCGCTGAATACACCAGTCTCTTATGGCATAGAACACACAGGCCTGCTTCTGGTTCAGATTCTGATACATTACACGTACCACAGCTGGATCGACTGCAGGTTGTTCTCTGATGGCTCTGATCTCTGTTACAGCATCAGACTGACGACTGTAGTCGGGAACATTCTCCTGTTCGTTCTCATCATCAGAATGTCTCTCAGGAAGATTCTCATCACATTGCAACCTCACAACTTCAGATTCAGGAGCAAGATTACACCATTCATCAATCACAACATCTCTATTTTGTTCAAACTCTTCCAGTGCACTCTCAATATCCTCAGAGTTCTTCTCATACTTGTCTTTATTTCTCTTCACAACCCTTTTCACAGACTCACTGTGGTCTGAACATGGAAGTCGTACAAAACCTGAGTTGTAGAAGGACTGATAGGTTTGGAACCCTTGTGGTTTCAGTTCCTGCTCTGATCTGTGTGGAAGGTAAAGTCTCAACAGTCGACCATAATATTGCTCAGGATCTTTTTCCTGTGAACAGTGGTAATACCTGATTATAGCTGGTTTATCATTCTTTCGCCTTTGTACAAATCCAAGCTGGTTTAGAAGAGGAAGCACATCTTTTCCTTCATTTGGACCGCTCACCAACCGGCACAGGGCAGCAAAATCAGCCAGTGACATTTCCTCATATTCTGGTGTCTCAGGTCTGCATTTGTATTTATCACTCAAACTTGTCATCCAAATATTACAACTGTCGTGTGTAGTGGATTCCAGATAGCTCATTGGGCGACTCATTTTTACTGGGTTATCATCTGTTGGTACAAATACAACACTGCGGGAACATTTTTTCATTTTTAGGCCACAGACTCGAGTCACACCCTCCTGTGCACTGATTTCTCTCGTTTTTGAATACGCCTGCATCACAGCTCTCATTTCATCACATTCATTGACCGTGTTCTTTGCAGAGTTATCAATAACTGTCTTCAGGTATTCAGAGAGGCCAGATTCTTTCTTCGTTATATATTTACAGAGATATTCTATACATGAATAGGCATTCAAGATTAATGAGACATCCAAATTCGCATTCCAGGCTTCAAGCAGGTGTGGGTTGTAATTGTTGATCCAACAGTCCTTTGGGTCACGTTTCAGAATCAGCGCTGTTTTCTTGTTTATGTCTTGGAGGCATTGCTCATACTCATTCATTGTCAAGTTGCATCGTGACAGAATCTGCTCTATGGTGAGAGAAGCAGCTTCAGGTTCCTTCAGCAGGTTCAACAAAGGTCTGAGTTTGGCTTTTGCAGCTTCAGTGTCTGAATCCTCATCCTGTCTCACAATCATTGTTCTTGTGGCTGGTGGTTTTGGAAACCCAAATCTACAACCAGAGTTCACACTCTTAAAGCATGTCTTTGTGTGTTTTTTGCTGTGCTTTTGTAGTTCAGTGACTTTTTTGTGCAGTTCAGGCTGTTTTTCTGGATCAGGGAGTTGAGCTGAGATATATCTGTCCACAAAGTCACAGACCGTTTGGTCATCATCCACATCTACTTCCACCTTTTCTCTAATCCACAGCAACATGTGTATATGTGGACTGCCTCTGTGCTGGAACTCAACTCTGTAAAAGTAATCAATGATTTCACCAAGGGGCTGTGCAGGAGAAAAAAGCAAATCTCTGAACAAAGCCTCAACACGCTTATCAAACATTCGCATGGTGGTTACTGGATTTGATCTTAGAATTTCACACTTTTCTGACCAGTCCAGGGCTTCAAAATCAACCTCTTCACCATGCTGTCTCTTTATTGCTTGAATCACTTCAGGCCATCTCATCTCAGCAGCAGAGAAAGTGACAAAGAACTGAGGTGTTCCTATTTGACGAACCATACTGAATAAATCTTTGGTAGTTTTCTGCCAGTAAGCTGGAGTTCCTCTGAGTGGCTGCATAAATCTGATTGCATCTTTATTTCTTACCAGCTTCTCTACTTCTGTCTTACTTTGTAACATTCCTGATGTGATTTTGCGTCCATCTTTGGTCATAGTTTTACCTTTCCTTAGCTGTATTGTCATGCTGGAATTAGCCAAGTGTATTTCAGTAACAAACTGTGAGAAAAACAGGTAATTTGTATCTTTAGCAAATCTTGCATCAATGTTGAAAAGCCTTGACTTGAAGTAAGCACTCGGTGTGAGTTTAAGACGTCTCTTTTCATCCAGTGTATTCTGACCAGTAGGAAACTGCACAGGAAATGCCATGGCTTCCAAATGAGGAGTTCTGAAGAAGCTAACAGGATTGTTTCTTTCTGCAGGAGCCACACAATATGTGTTATCAGTGAAAGAGAGAATCTCTTCTGAAATGTCTAAAGGCTGCAGACAACTTTCTAGAGCAAAACCTCCATCGTTCAAATCACTTTCTGGTTCCTCTGGATTTTGTTCCTCTGGTTGTTCATCACAGGATTGCATATCAATATCTTGTTCACTTTCAGACTCAGTTTCGCACAAAAGGGCATCTTTTTCATAGTTGTCAATTTCCATTAAATCTGCTTCATTATAATCATCACTTGCCATGCTGGCTTCATCACTGCTGTCATCATCAGGTAACGTTGGATCACAAAGCAATGCATCATCTCTGATAACGATATCAGTGTACTGTGGATGAATCTGTTTCAGTTTATGCAGGGCTTGGATCAGTTTAGACCAGGTGACAGTCTGGAACAGCTGATGGCCTTTGTAGCACAGACGTCTTTTCAATTTCACCCTCATTATCTGTGATTGGCTTCTGAGCCGAGGCAAACAGTCAACTGTTTGTTGGACTTCAGATGGTACACACACCACATTACCACGTATGAGTCTTTGTCTGCCTTTTGGGAGTGGAATAATCTTTGCAAATGGTATGCATTTGGCAATCAGATGTCTCTCCAGAATGTTGAGATCACACAGTTCAGCTGGGATATCCTGCAGTTCCAAACCATTGACAGCAGCAAGCCTTGGCATGCGTCCACTTTTGAGGTAATTGTGACAGGTGTGACAGATATACTCCTTTTTTCTCTCAACAGGAAAGCTGCACTGATCATTACATGCTTCATCACACACATGAACATATTTACCAGTTAGACACTGCTGAGCTACAGTTTGGTGTTTTGAGTAATTATCTCTTTTGCAGATTTTCACCTGATTAGGAAAAGAAGCTTTTAGACAAACAGTACAAACATAAGATGGTGCTGACTTAATGTTTGATCTGAAACAAGATATGGCCTCATTCATTAAACTGTTATCTGGATGACACTGTAAACTTTCAGCTGGTCGATGCATCTGTGAGTATTTTCTTTTTATTTTCATTGCACATCTGACATTATGCATCTGTCTAAAAGACAAACTGTTCCAATATTTTACTCTCATTCGTTCTCTCATATTGTCCCTGTGTTGCTGCTGAAATATTCTCTCTTTGCAATAACGTCTAGTGATGTAGGATTGTTTTTTCTGTCTAAATTCTTCACTTTCTTTATATAGGTTAGAAACATATGACCTCATGTAAGTTTTATGTTTCTCTCTGAATTCATCACAAGTTCTGTATATTCTTCTTATATAATCTTTCTGTTTTTCTTTGAATACAGGAGAATCTCTATATGCTCTTGTTATACGTTCCTTCTGCTTTTTTCTGAATACAGAAGATTGTCTATAACATTCTCTATATGTTTTTTTCATACGTTCCTTCTGCTTTTCTCTGAATATAGGATTGTCTTTATACATCCATATGACATGTTCTCTTTTTTTCTCTCTAATTTGAGCATTTTCTTTATACATCTTTCTCATATGCTCTCTCTGATTCTCTCTATATTTAGCATTTAATTTATACAAATTATTTTTGTACACACCTTTTTTCTGTCTGTGATCAGTATCATTAGACTTTCTACTGGAATTTTTTTTCTTTGCATTAAAGCTTTCATTGGAAGTGTATATCTGCCGTTCTTTCTTTTTCTGATTTTCCTTCCTTTGTGGTAGTTTTTGTTGGGCCAATAATCTTCTCCTAATTTTTCTCCTTTCCTGTTTATTATGTTTCAACAGTTTAAGTGAGAGTTCCTGTGTTGTCTTAGTTGAACAGGAGGAAATGTTTGAATCATTCTGAGGAACAGAATCTGATTTTACCTGAGTGTCTCTCACAGAAGATGCAGATGTTTCATTTTCAAAATAATCAGAAGGACAATAGTTCATCTCAGCAGCAGCTGTGTCATTGGAATAATCCACTCTGGATGACGTCACTTTAGTGGTTAAAGTGTTGGTTCCAGTTTTCTGTGTCTGCTTGGTGGATGTTTGGAAGTTTAATTCATGAACAGTTTCATTGAGAACCGGTTCTGGAGCACTTTTAGCTGTTTGTCTGTATTCAGTGGTTTGATTAGCATCTTTTTGGTCAGCAGTGTTTCCACTGTGAAACTCAACAGGCTGTAGCTCATAAGTGCAGGTTGGTGCGATGCTACACATTCGGTACAAGCATTTGAGCCTGTCAATCATGTGGTTAAGACGTGTGAATTTTAACATAACTGCAGTTCCACCACTTACAGCTAGCGACAATGGCATTCCTGTAGACTTACGTGAGTGAGGGTCAAAATATGCGTATTCACCAGAAGTCAGCCTGCAAACTGCGATGACATTTCCTCCCATGACTAGCAAAGCGTAGCGAACCGCTGAAACCAAACACTGTAGTCCCTGTTCAAGGCTCGGAAGGTGATCTGTACCATCAAATGTGCCATAATGAGCTAACAGAGACATGTCCACTTGATACTCGTGTCTGCGGCTGGTGACCACTGTGGGAAGCTCATCGGAGGCTAGAAACACGCTGTTCACAAACCTCTTTCTGGCATCTGAATACATGGCATGGCCCTTGTCCAACACACGGTTAAGGTCTGCTCTGGTAATGAATTCATCCTCGTGTAAGAATGACAGGAAAACCAAACTGTTAGCCATGCATTGATGATTCCTGTACTTTCCATACTTAGCAGAGGCCTGGCTTCGGGACGCACAGATGCTACTCACTCGTGGATGACTTTCACTGTTTGTAACCTGTACATGAGACGGTCCTGGGGCTTGTTCATCATGCTGCGTTTGCAGAGTTACCTGGGGTTCAGTCTGGATTACCTGCTGTACTTTGGCATTTGGCACAGATGATGAGCAAACACCTCTCTTTACCACATCTGCATAAGACACTGCAGCTGTCTGAGCACTGCTCTGCACTTCTGGACTGGGAACAGTTGTAACAGACACCTTTACCTGCTCACCGCTCTGAGAAACATCTACCTGTTCTTTCTGCTTTTGCCATCTAAGCTTCTGGGACTGCGACCTTTGACCTTTTCTCGGCATTTTATCGAAGTACAAACTGAAGCTTATATGTATTTATACAAAGATCTAAATAGAACTCGACCTGTAAACAGTGAAGAACCAATAACTCTTCAAGTTACTAATAATCTGAAAAAATGTCAATATAAATATAAAAATGTTCCAATGTTTTTTTAAATATGTAAATAGATGTAAAAGGTTGACTTTAATCCAAACTCAATATAAAAGATATTCAGTTATTTGAAAAGACTTGGCTCAGTTTTATTGTAGCTTTTTCCAAAACAGAATATTTTTACTTCTGATATTTTAACCAGACTTGTTAATGACTAGATCTTAGCTTCTGTAAAGGGATATACAGAATAAATCACAATAACCAACAGGCTATAATAAAACTCGTAGTTTTTAAGTAGAGCGTGTGTAAATCTTTCAGATATCTAAAATGTAAAGCAAATATAAACAGCTGTGGTGATGTGGTGATCAGATGACAGGCGATGAGGATTCTTCAGCTGGATGTTCTGCAGCAGTCAGGAAACAGGAAGTCTGGGTCCTCAGGGCAGCTTCTCGATGACAATTGTGTCTGAACACTTACACTGAGTAACGGAAATGGGTTTGTCCCTAAATAATAATAGTATAACCCTATTATAGTCAAATGTTACTGACAATGAAACAGACTAGCAAAATGTATCTGAAGTTATCTAATTTAATATTTTTGTGAATACAGCAGTCTGAATGTGTTGTATAATATAACAAGTTTATCTTATTACAAAAAACCTTTAAGGTGTAAATTTTATATAATGTATCAAAGTAATTGCACCTCTAAGCCAAAGTATCAGTATTTATTCCAAAGTATCCAAGTAAAAATTAAAATTACAAATCTACAGCTGTGTAAATAGTTTCTACTGTACTGTAATTCTACTATTGTAATTTCAACTTTCTACTTGTAATTTCCAGCAAAAAGACTGGATGTGAGAGAGTTTAACGATAGGCAAGAAGGATCAGTGAGAGCAGAGACCTGTCAGAATTCTGTAACAGATCGATGAAGTACTGGTAACTTCAATTTCCCAAAAATGGGGACCATGTCAAAACTTGATTTCGCCAGACAAAACTTGATTCCATTCAAAATTTGATTCCAGTTAAAACCGTGATTTTTGATAACTTAGATAGAGCTTGTGGGATAGAGTGAAGCAAGATAGAACGGCTTGTCAAAATAGATAGAGTGGGGAGAGTGATAGGACAGACTGAATGGCTTGTCAATGATAGAGAGAGAGAGGGTTTTCTGCAGCAGGTCACCTGTAAGACACAAAGGGACTGGAATTAGGCATATTTCCAATAAACGTAGCTTGCCAGTATTTTTCAGACAATAAGGCACACTTAAAATCCTTTAATGTTCTCAAAAATAGACTGAGCGCCTTATGTATTTATTCTGGCTGTGTTTACTGACTTCAAACCAATTCTATGTGGGACGCGGCGCTGCAAAATCTCTCAAACTGTATTAGTACAACTTTGGTAAGCTACCGTAGTTAGGAGCCTCACGGTGTAATTCGCACTGTGCTTCAACAAAATATTATGCTGTGTGTGTGTGTGTATAAGGACCTGGCAACTGTTAAGAGCCATGCTTACGAAGGAGGTTTCAAACTGATCAGCTCATGAAGAATTTGATGGATTTGTGGAAGAGGAATAAACTGAAAAAGTGAATGTGTCGTTCTGTATTTTATGTGTTACAACTGAACAATGTTGTGGATTATTGTGAATGAGTTGAATACAGCTTGACTCATCTGGCTGTTTTGTTTGGCTTAATGTACCTCATGTTTAAAAAACAGACCCGTTCATTGCCCTTATGCCTTATAATCTGAAAAATATGGTGCATATTGCACTGAACGACAATGTTTAACAAATGGTGGTGGAACTGATATGAGGACATTTTTGCATTCTGTTAACACAATAAAAACAGTGTATTGACTGAAACCAAGATGTGCTGCAACAGTTACTGTAAGTATTATATGGTCCAAACAAACCTACACACTGACATTAGAGCAGTCAGTTTCAGGCTCCCTGCTTTGCATTAACCTTACATCCACTCAACTCAAATTTAATGATTCACTGGCCAAAAAGAACACAGATCCTTTCTCACATTTGCCTAAAAACATCTTGATGATCACCAAGAGCTGTGCTGACTCACTGCACTAAACTGAGTCTCCTACAGTGAGAGACGAATTTCGGAAAAACACCAGCATTTAAGTCAAACATGATGCTGTTACTGTGATGGTCCAGAGTTCCTTTACTACTTCAGGACCTGCATCATGCCGTCAGGACCTGAGCTTCAGATTAATCATACTTGGGATTCACCGCAGGAAACTGATGAATTGATCCAAAACACACAAGGCACTCTGAACGAAACAAAACTCTTGGTACAGACTAATCAGATTCTGGACTTCAATGAAATTGAGAACTTTACATGACTTGAAAACCGTATATTGGACCTTAATGAAACAAAATGTGAAAGTGGAGTTGTCCAAAATCCCCCCAGTGATGCAAATCAGTCATTAATAGTTACTGTAAATGCTTGATGGTACTTGTTGCTATTAGGGCTATTAGACTGGGTATTAGACTGCAACATGTTTTTACATTAGACCAGGTTGTTGTGGTTTGATTTTCTGTGCTTTATAAACAGAATGAATCACTGTGAAACTGCTTTTTCTAATTTATATATTTATCCAGGTTATCCTTGTTAGATTATTTAAACATTTAAATGTGACAAAAAACAACAACAACATAAACAAAAGAAATCTGCAAGGAAGAAACACTTTTCCCAGCACTGGACCTCAGACAAATCTTTACTTACCAGACTTGAGACGATCAGATCAGCAGTCTAAAGAAAGGAAACAATTCATCAGATCAGTGTTTAATGATTCAGACAGTTGAGCCTCTTCGCACACAATCCAATTTACTGTGACATAAAATAACTAGTAAAATCCTCAATTTCTTCAAGCTTTTATGAACATTAGCTGCAGAGTCTCACATGGCTATAAGGTGCAATAAAAGCATTCATACTACAGAAGTGCAAAGAATAGGCACTAATATTTGTTGGCACAAATGCAGGATATACCAAATATTTCCAACACAGAAGCTTTGTGGCTCAAACATCAGATCACTGTTTAATGACTTGTGCCTTGTGTCACACGCAATCTGATTTACTGTGACATAAAATAACTAGTACAATTATTATTTTCCCTTAACAACTTACTGTACTATAAAGAGGACTAATATTAGCTGTAGAGTCTCACATGGCTATAACGTGTAATATAAGCATTCATACTACAGAAGTGCAAAGAATAGGCACCAATATTTGTTGGCACAAATGCAGGATATACCTGTTGGAAGGAATATTTATGTATTTTGCAATATTTCCCTTTTTGCCAACATTTCTATTTAATTTTCAAACACACTGTATTCACTAAATAATTAATAAACTAATTTTAACTTATAGCATAAATAGAGAACACACTGACTTTAATATACCAAACACTGTGCAGTCACAGCTCTAGTTCTCTTAGTGTTTTTTCTCAGTGCTTAAGTGCTTAAAATCAGACATAAACGGCTATTAAATTTCAGGGACAGTCAGAGGTCCTGTGTGGGGGCTTTGCTGCTTCAGATTACAAATCCTGACCATTTGTTTTTGCCCATCAGTAAATGGATGTCACAAAAAGCAAAACTACTGTATGTAAATTGTCAGACATGCTATACAATGACAGTGTCATATTGCTTGAGTTATAATCACTGTTTACTTACCAGCAAAGGCAAAACCAAAGATCTGTTTCAATCTGTGTAACAAAAGATGAACACAAATACAGAATGAGACAACTCAAATCAGCGTCAGTCAATACTGCTTTATTAATTTTAATTATAATAATAATTTAGTATTATTATTATTATTATTATTATTAATAATAATAATAATAATAATAATAATAATAATTTAATTTTAATACTTTCGGTAGTCAAAAAGATTCAGTTAACTTCTGTGTTTACTACAGCTGGAATACAAACAACAACTGTCGTCTGTTTTCTTTTTTCTACACCTTATTAAAGATAACCATGTTCATTAAAGGTAATATGTGGTTTCATCCATTTGCAATAAGCCACACAAGTTTCTTAGTCATGTTAAACTCTAATAGTCTAAGGAGCTTGGAAAGAAAGTGTCTGGACTTGTTCACTGAAGAAGCTTCCCACCATCTAATGGTGACATCACAATTTCAAAGTATGCAACAATCATAAATGAAAGCTTGAATGATATATCTGTTTTTTATCTGGTTTTAACATTTGAGGTGGCCTACATTCAAATTCTGCTGCCTAAAAATATTATCAATTGCATACACCATCATTTAGTATAATACATGCTGTTGTTTTAAAGCAAATATCTACATACTATAATATTAATGGCCCACTGCTGCATTTTATTTATTTGAAGTTAGCCCCTTTTTGTTTTTAATTTCATTCATGTTCCATAAAGAGAGAAGTCCCCCAAGACCTCCAGATTTTGGTTATATTTAAAAGTAGGACTGCACAAAACAGTTCTTAAGAATTAAAAAGTCAACTCTTATTGTTCTTACATTAACTATGTGTTTTATAATCAGTCTCCCTTCCCTTAATTAACCTGCAACACAGACACACGGGCATACAAGCACGTGACTCTTTCTCCTGCTGATCAGCCAGAGGCTCCTATTAAGTCGCCACACCTGGTGCTTCAGCAGTTATTGGTTCTAAGATGGCTGTTAAATACCTTTACAACCTGAAGAATGAGCCTGTTTTAACCTACCTACCGATTTGTGAGGAGTAGAACTAACTGCACCTTCTGTAACAGTCTCACAAACACTAACACACCAAATGAAGCTAATAAAACAACACTAACTGTAGTTTACAGTAAAATGAACCGTCTTCATTTCAAACCGGAGCTAGGCATTAGAATTGGGTTGTTAGCATTAGCTCATAAAACACTCCCTTTAATAATACAAGTCTTTACTAAAAAAGCATTCATTGTGTTACTTTAATCAGAGTTATACTTCGACTGGATTTATAAGTCACTAACAAAAGCTCAGTAAATCCCTCAAACAGCTTATAAACATTTATTTACATAGAAGAGAAGCAGAGAAGTAGCTCTTACCGCAGCGATTGGGGAAGTGGGCGGAGACGTGCGAGTGAGCCGGAGTCAAAAAAGAGGCATTTACTGGTAGTGGGAAATCCCGCCAGTACAAAAAGTTGGCATTGAAAACGTGAAAAATATATGTAAATCTATTATTATATGAGATTTATTTGCTACAGAAAGAAAGTAGCAGAATTTGAAGTATGTAAATTGAATAAATATTCCAAACAGGATTATTAGAATTTTAAATAATGGTTAAATTCATTAATAAATATTAGGTTATTATGTTAAAATGTAATATATATTAAAACATTTATTTAACTGACAGGATCAATAAGAACAGTCTTCTCCTCAACACCAATACCAAGGAGCTGGTGATGGAGTGCACAAGACCTAAAAAAACAGTGCAGGACAGTATGCAATGATGGGGAGATAGATATTGTGCAGAGCAGATGAGGAGGAAGTTGTATTCTAAAATGGAGAACAAATAACACAGTCACCTAAGTATCCTCACAGGACAGCAGAAAGTACAGTAACAGGTTCCTCTCACTGAGGTATCCTGAGCTAAATGGACTTGGCACCACTCGTTTACCTGTGCTACAGTGAGGCAAAGGTGTGGTTGTCTACAACAAGTCTGTGTTCAGCAAAGGCTTTAAAGACCACCATGCAAACTATAAATAAATAACATAGCAGTTATACTTAGTCTTTTTACAGCAGCCCTCTCTATAAAAGCACATTTGTCATATAAATATAACTGTTTTAACACAAATACTATATTTAGCAGAAATATTATGATTTGGCAAAAATACTATGCTTTGGAACAAATACCAGGATTTGGCACAAATACTATGAGCAGTAATAATATAACATAGTAGAAATACTGTTATTTTGTGGAAATACAATGCTTTGGCACAAATACCATGATATGGCAAAAACACTATGATTTAGCAGAAATACTATGATTGAGCAGAAGTACTAAGATGTAGTAAAAGTACTTTGATTTAACAGAAATAAAATTATGGAGAAGTAATACTGAAAATTTTGCAGAAAAGAGGTGAATCAGCAGAATTTCTGCAGAAAAGAGGCAAAGAAGCAGAACGTTGTGCTGAAAAGAGATGAATCAGCAAAAAAAGCCAAAAAAGCTGGAATTTGTGCTGAAAAGGGGTGAAAAAAATGAAAATTTTGCTGAAAAGGGGAGAAGAAGCTAAAGTATACCAAATCAAAGTATTTGTGCCAAAACATAGTGTTTCTGCCATATTGTGGTACTACTACATTACAACATGAATACGGATTAAAGATTAAATAAACTGGCAACAAATTCCTCCACTACAAACCAGTCTGATACCACTTCTTGGCAGTGTTCACATTTAATAAGGCACTACCCAAAAGGCGCCACAAGAGGGCACTCCAACACAAGAGATGACCTATGTACACTGATGCACTTAGTAACAGTCAGCCTCCTACTTTGCCACTACGTAATACAGCGGAAATACAGTAGCAGAAATACAATGTTTTTGCAGAAACACTGTAATTTCACTCAAATACTATGAAATAGCAGTAATACTATGATTTGGCAGAAATACTATGTTTCAGTACAAATACTATGACAAAGCAGAAATACAATGACTTAGAAGTAATACTATAACAAAAGGGATTTCTCAAAATACTATGAAATTGCAGTAATTCTATGATTTGGCAGAAATACTGTACTTCGTCCAAATACAATGCTTTGGTAAAAATACTATACTTTGATTTGAACTCTATGATTTGAAAAAGATGAAAGCATTGAAAAAGGTGAAAAGGCTGAAAATTTTGCAGAAAAGAGATGAATCAGCAGAATTTCTGCAGAAAAGAGGCAAAGAAGCAGAACGTTGCGCTGAAAAGAGGTGAATGAGCAGAATTTCTGCTGAAAAGAGGCAGAATTTCTGCTGAAAAGAGGCAGAAGGTTCTGTATGTAGAAAAAGAAACACGATGAACCATGTGTGAAATAAATAAAGAAATGAAATGAAAGAACAACCTGATTCTGCTCAAATTCACCAATCAGAGCTACTGCCTCTGTCTGCTTCATTAGGCTGGGTACTTGTATGTATTTCGGTCCATATTAGAAAAGCTGCTAAAATTATAAAACTTTGCAGAATTGTAATAAATGATCAATATAAATGACAGGTCTGTGATAGTGTATACATTTGTAGTGAAAAAACAAATGTTGACCAAGGTGGGATTGAACCCACGACCTTTGAGGTGCAGAGCCGTGTCATTACTGATTGCGCCAGCTGCAAAGGGGGCGGGCGGCTGAAAAACAAATAGATCAGCAATCAGAAAAAAATGAAAATTTTGCTGAAAAGGGGTGAAGAAGCTAAAGTATACCAAATCAAAGTATTTGTGCCAAAACTTCCATATTGTGGTACTACTACATTACAACATGAATACGGATTAAAGATGAAAGAAAATGGCAACAAATTCCTCCACTACAAACCAGTCTGATACCACTACTTTGCAGTGTTCACATTTACTAAGGCACTACCCAAAAGGCGCCACAAGAGGGCACTCCAACACAAGAGATGACCTATGTACACTGATGCACTTAGTAACAGTCCTGCCTCCTACTTTGCCACTACGTAATACAGCGGAAATACAGTAGCAGAAATGCAATGTTTTTGCAGAAACACTGTAATTTCACTCAAATACTATGAAATAGCAGTAATACTATGAGATTTGGCAGAAATACTATGTTTCAGTACAAATACTATGACAAAGCAGAAATACTATGACTTAGAAGTAATACTATAACAAAAGGGATTCCTCAAAATACTATGAAATTGCAGTAATTCTATGATTTGGCAGAAATACTGTACTTCGTCCAAATACAATGCTTTGGTAAAAATACTATATTTTGATTTGAACTCTATGATTTGAAAAAGATGAAAGCATTGAAAAAGGTGAAAAGGCTGAAAATTTTGCAGAAAAGAGATGAATCAGCAGAATTTCCGCAGAAAAGAGGCAAAGAAGCAGAACGTTGCGCTGAAAAGAGGTGAATCAGCAGAATTTCTGCTGAAAAGAGGCAGAACAACCTGGTTCTGCTCAAATTCACCAATCAGAGCTACTGCCTCTGTCTGCTTCATTAGGCTGCGTACTTGTATGTATTTCGGTCCATATTAGAAAAGCTGCTAAAATCATAAAACTTTGCAGAATTGTAATAAATGATCAATATAAATGACAGGTCTGTGATAGTGTATAAATTTGTAGTGAAAAAAAAAAGTTGAACAAGGGGGGATTGAACCCACGACCGTTGAGCTGCAGAGCCGTGTCATTACTGATTGCGCCACCTGGGATGGAGACAATTGGCTCAAAAAACATAGACATGACCAGTCAGAAAATAGATCGCGGTGAGCGGCGAAAAGCGCCTTTTTTTGGAGTTACAAAACGTCGTGTAACTCAAAAACTAGGAGGGATAGAAGCATAATTCTTGTACTGGGTGAATCAGCGGACTTTGGTGTATCTGGACTGCGATTTTCATAGCTCTTTGTGCCTCCGTCGCGGAGATATGACGAGAGAAGAAACGGCTTCATTTCCAGAGTTTGAAGACTGAGAGAAGGACAGATTTCCACCCCTCAAACAAACGTAATTTATGGCTCAACGGTAAGATGAATGAAAAAACTGATTCCACTGTGAGTGTCAGGAGTGTCTGAAGATATATTGGCACAAGCCTCATGTCCTAACTTTGCTTTGTTAATTAGATATGGCGATCTAAAAATGCCTCCCGTTACAGAATTTCAGCTCTGAATTTCAAAACCTCCCCATACACTTTGAATGGGGACTTGTCAGACTTTGTGTCACTTTGAGGTAAATTGCGAAAAAACTGTGAATCTCACAATAAAGATATTGACATTGTCTGAAAGCCAGCAAAAATACCTACGTTTTGATGTATAATTTGTGGGGGTTGAGTGAAAATTGAGTGAGTAGCAAGAAGTTGTTCAGACATGAAGAGAAAATTCAGAACAGACCAGCACTCACTCTGAGTTAATTGCACAGAATTGTGGAAGTTTCCCATTCATTTCAATGGGATGGGACAAATTAAAAGAAAAAAGTGTAATATTTTAAAAAGTATAATAGTAATAAACACCAAAAGTCATAGCAGGAATTAGCAGAAAGAGCAGAACAGTTTAGAGTTTGAACGGAGAAAATCGGCTGAAAACTGAGGGAGTAGTTAAGCGGCAAAGAAAGTGGCAACTTGAAGAATAAAGTATAAAGAATAAAGAGAAACAGGAACTCAATAGTGTGGAAGCCCTTTAGGGCATCCACACAATAAAGAATAAAGAGAAACAGGAACTCAATAGTGTGGATGCTTCCAGCATCCACACAATAAAGAATAAAGAGAAACAGGAAAACAATAGTGTGGATGCCATGAGGCATCCACACAATAACTAGAAAGCTAAAATTTCAGAAGAAATTTTATGTGTGCCTATGCCGCTGGTAATCAGTGTAGTTTGCCATTCATACGGCTGCTTAGGGCAAAACTCAGAAGAGCAGCCATTCTCCACCATGAATTATGGTAAAAACAAACACCGCTCGCGCTTCACAGATGACAGCTTACAGTTTTGGGTAAAGATGAGGTGACTTTGTACAGCCCCGATTTGCAGACACTGTGCACAGAGGTTCATGAGCAGAAGTCCCATTGTACCACGGCAGACCCGACAATGTTTGCACAAACACGCTTTGAAGCATTACGTTATGGACCACTTTTCACACATGGTTGGTGTACCCACCCAGCCAGCTGTAGCTTTTTAACTCACAGCCCGACACACACCCAAAAAACAGCCGAGAGAGCACAGACTATGCCCGAGAGGCGTGATTGCAGATGCCCGTCAGGTGGGTCCACCTCCCCTGCAGCGGCACTGCAGACCACGCCCCGCCACACACATCAAACACGTAAAATAAATATTTATGCACTTTCGCATTCACTTTTTGTTTTTTGTTATTTTTACACAGTGTTCTGAATGATGAACAATGGTGTACAGCCAGTCTTGTGTATTATTATACAAACTTTGGCTGTAAGATTCAGATAACTATTTAATAAAAAGCTAAATATTTTATATGAGAGTAAGAAAGAAAAGTATATCTTTGTTTCACCCTTTCCCTGTTAATGCCCTACCTGGCCCCCTGGCAAAAGCTCTGCTAGATCCGCCACTGCACAGTTACCAGCTGTCAGCTACACAAAAACAGGAGCTTGGTGTTTATTTTTCTCTCAGAAACAGTTCATAACTTCCCTCATTCATGTCACTTAAAGGGTAAACCTGTTTCTCCATCACCAGTTCAGCTCTGATGATTCAGTAAGGACATCTTCTGGTTTCATCTTTATGCTCCAGCAAACATCAGCTGATACTAGAAATTAAAATCAAATGAATTCTAACAACAGCTGATCAAGCTGTTGTTTAGCGTGAGAACAGCCGATCATTGATCAGTTTCATGATTTACGTTTCAACAGGCGAGAGAATGACAGGGGAGGCTTCGTAACGACAGAATAAATCAAAATATTTTCTCTGAATGTGGGACGATTCCGTTTGTACAGCAACTCTATGAACTAACCCTTATGAATAAAATAAAGTTCAAGGTCAGTAACTTAGCGTGCACACAGGTGTATAGGCGCATACAGCTGTATAGAAACTCCCATGGCAGTACGATTGTAAAAGGTCAACGAAAATAAATTACACCTAAACTCGGTTTATATCTGACCCAAATAGAGTGCAGTTCATAACTTCTTACCTGAAATTCAGTTCACCTCATGCTCCTGCCTTAGCTTTCCCTGATCCATGATTGAAGTCCGCGTTAGCAACCACCGGTCGCTTCGCCGCCTCGTATGTCTCGTTCGCGGCATGTCCTTTCTGTCACACACCGGTGGATAGCTGCCCTCTGTTGTAGGTTCACCACCAAACAACTCAGTTATTTTTTCCACATCGACCAGCATCATCGGCCCATATAAACGAAAAATAAGTCCAGCTAAAACACAAGACTCTTGGCGAGCGATCAGGTTATGAAACAAGCGTCAGCTGTGTCACTGTATGCGAAGCCCAGGTGCTCGAAGGATCGCTAGCGGCGCTAGCTAGCTACGCTAGCGGCGCTAGCTACGCTAGCCGGCTATCAGCAACACATAAGATAACTGTTGCTAATAAGTCCGAAAAATAAGTCCAGCTAAAACACAGACCCTTCGGCGAGCGATCGGGTGACCAATCGGGTGATGAAACGATAGTCAGCCGCCTCGGTGTAAGCTATGCCTGGGTGCTTTTTCATGAAGGGTCGCTAGCTAGCTAGCTAGCGGCGCTAGCTAGTTAGCCGGCTAGCAGCAACATCGTCAGATAACTGTTACTAATATGGGGCGTTTTGACAAAACGAGCAGATATTTGAAGTTTACACACCTACATTCTTGCCTGAATATATCTTAAAAGTTTATTTTGTGACCTAGAAACACTAATAAAAGACATTTAAAACGAAGGCGTGTCCGCCATTTTTTAACTCGGCAGAGGTGTGCAGAACGAAACTAAACGACACCTAAATTTGGTTTATATCTGACCCAAATAGAGTGCATTTCATAACTTCTTACCTGAAATTCAGTTCACCTCACGCTTCTGCCTTAGTTTTACCTGATCCACGATTGAGGTCCGCGTTATCTACCACCGGTCGATCGGCGGTCGCCTCCCCGCCTGTATGTGTCTTTCCTCGCATGTTCTTTCTGTCACACACCGGTGGATAGCTGCCCTCGGAAGTAGCTCATGTTAGCCACCACCAAACAACTCAGTTATTTTTTCCACATCGACCAGCATTATCGGCCCATATAAACGAAAAATAATTCCAGCTAAGACACAGACTGTTGGCGAGCCGATCGGGTGGTGAAACGATGTCAGCAGTGTCACTGTATGCGAAGCCCGAGTGCTCGAAGGGTCCCTAGCGCAGCTAGCGGTGCTAGCTAGCCAGCTAGCCTCAGGCAGAAACGACATCGTCAGAACACCTTTGCTAATATGGGATGTTTTGACAAAACGAGCAGATATTTGAAGTTTACACAACTACATTCTCGCCTGAAAATATCTTAAAAGTTTATTTTGTGACCTAGAAACAGTATTAAGAGGAAAATAAAAACTAAGTGATGGCTGCCATTGTTTGACTCGGCAGAGGCCTGCTATGAATTGTGGGATATGGAGTTTTCCACCAAGCATTACCGTAACTTTTGAATGATTTGCGCAACCTTAAAAATTCCAATGGCTCCTCAAAGCAGCGACGCTGTGCGCACCGTTGATATTGTCATCATTACGGTAATGCAAATAAGGGTAGACAGGCCGTACTACTCCCGGCATACCACTAGAGAGAGCCAACACACCACAAATGAAGTTTGAAATTTGTTTCAATGGGACCAAAAGATGGCGCCAACACACCACAAATGAAGTCTGTTTCTATGGCGCCAAAAGAAGAATCTTTCTAAATTTGCACTAAAATCTAAATATTTCAAAATCTATAAAAGTTATAAACACCAAAAGTCATACCATACTAGTACAGCTCCAGCCGCACAAAATGATCTAACATATGTAACCCTATTGTCAAAACTGTTAGGCAGAGAGGCGCGGGAAAATTTTCACTAAAATATTAATATTTAAAAAACTATAAAAGTCATAAACACCAAAAGTCATAGCACACCATTCCAGATCCAGACACACAAAATAAGGTAACATATGTGAACCTTGTCCCAAAACTGTGAGTTATGATACGCGACGAAATTTTAGGCGGAAAAAGGAAAATAATAATAATAATAAGAATAATAAATCCGACGAATAGTAATATGTGTGCCTCTTGGCATAGGCACACATAACTAGAAAGCGAAAATTTCAGAAGAAATTTTATGTGTGCCTATGCCGCTGGTAATCAGTGTAGTTTGCCATTCATACGGCTGCTTAGGGCAAAACTCAGAAGAGCAGCCATTCTCCACCATGAATTATGGTAAAAACAAACACCGCTCGCGCTTCACAGATGACAGCTTACAGTTTTGGGTAAAGATGAGGTGACTTTGCACAGCCCCGATTTGCAGACACTGTGCACAGAGGTTCATGAGCAGAAGTCCCATTGTACCACGGCAGACCCGACAAGGTTTGCACAAACACGCTTTGAAGCATTACGTTATGGACCACTTTTCACACATGGTTGGTGTACCCACACAGCCGGCTGTAGCTTTTCAACTCACAGCCCGACACACACCCAAAAAACAGCCGAGAGAGCACAGACTACGCCCGAGAGGCGTGATTGCAGATGCCGCTCAGGCTGGTCCACCTCCCCTGCAGCGGCACTGCAGACCATGCCCCGCCACACACATCAAACACGTAAAATAAATATTTATGCACTTTCGCATTCACTTTTTGTTTTTTGTTATTTTTACACAGTGTTCTGAATGATGAACAATGGTGTACAGCCAGTCTTGTGTATTATTATACAAACTTTGGCTGTAAGATTCAGATAACTATTTAATAAAAAGCTAAATATTTTATATGAGAGTAAGAAAGAAAAGTATATCTTTGTTTCACCCTTTCCCTGTTAATGCCCTACCTGGCCCCCTGGCAAAAGCTCTGCTAGATCCGCCACTGCACAGTTACCAGCTGTCAGCTACACAAAAACAGGAGCTTGGTGTTTATTTTTCTCTCAGAAACAGTTCATAACTTCCCTCATTCATGTCACTTAAAGGGTAAACCTGTTTCTCCATCACCAGTTCAGCTCTGATGATTCAGTAAGGACATCTTCTGGTTTCATCTTCATGCTCCAGCAAACATCAGCTGATACTAGAAATTAAAATCAAATGAATTCTAACAACAGCTGATCAAGCTTAAACGTGCAGCTGTTGTTTAGCGCGAGAACAGCCGATCATTGATCAGTTTCATGATTTACGTTTCAACAGGCGAGAGAATGACAGGGGAGGCTTCATAACGACAGAATAAATCAAAATATTTTCTCTGAATGTGGGACGATTCCGTTTGTACAGCAACTCTATGAACTAACCCTTATGAATAAAATAAAGTTCAAGGTCAGTAACTTAGCGTGCACACAGGTGTATAGGAGCATACAGCTGTATAGAAACTCCCATGGCAGTATGATTGTAAAAGGTCAACGAAAATAAATTACACCTAAACTCGGTTTATATCTGACCCCAATAGAGTGCAGTTCATAACTTCTTACCTGAAATTCAGTTCACCTCACGCTCCTGCCTTAGCTTTCCCTGATCCATGATTGAAGTCCGCGTTAGCAACCACCGGTCGCCTCGCCGCCTCTGATGTCTCGTTCGCGGCACGTCCTTTCTGTCACACACCGGTGGATAGCTGCCCTCTGTTGTAGGTTCACCACCAAACAACTCATTTATTTTTTCCACATCGACCAGCATCATCGGCCCATATAAACGAAAAATAAGTCCAGCTAAAACACAAGACTCTTGGCGAGCGATCAGGTTATGAAACGAGCGTCAGCTGTGTCACTGTATGCGAAGCCCAGGTGCTCGAAGGATCGCTAGCGGCGCTAGCTAGCTACGCTAGCGGCGCTAGCTACGCTAGCCGGCTATCAGCAACACATAAGATAACTGTTGCTAATAAGTCCGAAAAATAAGTCCAGCTAAAACACAGACCCTTCGGCGAGCGATCGGGTGACCGATCGGGTGATGAAACGATAGTCAGCGGCCTCGGTGTAAGCTATGCCTGGGTGCTTTTTCATGAAGGGTCGCTAGCTAGCTAGTTCATATCTGACCCAAATAGAGTGCATTTCATAACTTCTTACCTGAAATTCAGTTCACCTCACGCTTCTGCCTTAGTTTTCCCTGATCCACGATTGAGGTCCGCGTTATCTACCACCGGTCGATCGGCGGTCGCCTCCCCGCCTGTATGTGTCTTTCCTCGCATGTTCTTTCTGTCACACACCGGTGGATAGCTGCCCTCAGTTGTAGCTCGCGTTAGCCACCACCAAACAACTCAGTTATTTTTTCCACATCGACCAGCATCATCGGCCCATATAAACGAAAAATAATTCCAGCTAAGACACAGACTGTTGGCGAGCCGATCGGGTGGTGAAACGATGTCAGCAGTGTCACTGTATGCGAAGCCCGAGTGCTCGAAGGGTCCCTAGCGCAGCTAGCGGCGCTAGCTAGCTAGCCAGCTAGCCTCAGGCAGAAACGACATGTCAGAACACCTTTGCTAATATGAGATGTTTTGACAAAACGAGCAGATATTTGAAGTTTACACAACTACATTCTCGCCTGAAAATATCTTAAAAGTTTATTTTGTGACCTAGAAACAGTATTAAGAGGAAAATAAAAACTAAGTGATGGCCGCCATTGTTTGACTCGGCAGAGGCCTGCTATGAATTGTGGGATATGGAGTTTTCTACCGGTTACCGTAACTATTCAATGGTTCGCGCAACCTTAAAACTTCCAATGGTTCCTGAAAGCAGCGACGCTGTGCGCGCCATTGATATTGTCGTCATTACGGTATTGAAATAAGGGTAGACAGGCTGTACCACTCCCGGCATACCACTAGAGAGAGCCAACACACCACAAATGAAGAGCCAACACACCACAAATGAAGTTTGAAATTTGTTTCAATGGGACCAAAAGATGGCGCCAACACACCACAAATGAAGTCTTTTTCTATGGCGCCAAAAGAAGAATCTTTCTAAATTTGCACTAAAATCTAAATATTTCAAAAACTATAAAAGTTATAAACACCAAAAGTCATACCATACTAGTACAGCTCCAGCCGCACAAAATGATCTAACATATGTAACCCTATTGTCAAAACTGTTAGGCAGAGAGGCGCAGGAAAATTTTTACTAAAATATTAATATTTAAAAAACTATAAAAGTCATTAACACCAAAAGTCATAGCACACCATTCCAGATCCAGACACACAAAATAAGGTAACATATATGAACCTTGTCTCAAAACTGTGGGGCGAGTTATGCGGCGAAATTTTAGGCGGAAAAAGGAAAATAATAAGAACTAGAAAAAATTGCATTTCCTGCGAAAATGCTGTGTGGATGCCTTAACGCTGAAGCTGTCGGCTGAAAAACTGAAAAAGATGAAAAGTAGCAAAAGTTGTATGGTAGTGAAAAAAAAATGTTGTCCTAAGCAGGATTTGAACCTGGCCCTCCTGGGCTCAAGGCAGCAACTCATCTCACTGTGCCAAAGTCACTCTGACAAAGGAAGAGATGAAGAGACTGACAATTATGGTGGAATGAGCAGAAGCTGCTGAGAATTGTCCTGATAACACGTAAAAGGGCTGAAAATTTCGCAGAAAAGAGGTAAATCAGCAGAATTTCTGCAGAAAAGAGGAAAAGAAGCAGAACATTGCGCTGAAAAGAGGAGAATCAGCACAATTTCTGCTGAAAAGAGGCAGAACAACCTGGTTCTGCTCAAATTCACCAATCAGAGGTACTGCTTCTGTCTGCTTCATCAGGCTGTGTACTTGTATATATTTCTGCAAATTTATTGTGCTGATAAGAGGTGAAAAGGCTGAAAATTTTGCAGAAAAGAGGTGAATCAGCTGAATTTCTGCAGAAAAGAGGCAAAGAAGCAGATACTTGCACTGAAAAGAGATGAATCAGCAGAGTTTCTGCTGAAAAGATTTTTTTTTTATGAAAACAGCCAAAAAAGCTGGAATTTGTGCTGAAAAGGGGTGAAAAAAAATTAAAATTTCGCTGAAAAGGGGTGAAGAAGCTAACGTATACCAAATCAAAGTATTTGTGCCAAAACTTCCATATTGTGGTACTACTACATTACAACATGAATACGGATTAAAGATGAAAGAAACTGGCAACAAATTCCTCCACTACAAACCAGTCTGATACCACTACTTCACGTTTACTAAGGCACTACCCAAAAGGCGCCACAAGAGGGCACTCCAACACAAGAGATGACCTATGTACACTGATGCACTTAGTAACAGTCAGCCTCCTACTTTGCCACTACGTAATACAGCGGAAATACTATGAAATAGCATTAATACTATGATTTGGCAGAAATACTATGTTTCAGTACTAATACTATGACAAAGTAGAAATAATATGACTTAGAAGTAATACTATAACAAGTAGGGATTCCTCAAAATACTATGAAATTGCAGTAATTCTATGATTTGGCAGAAATACTGTACTTCGTACAAGTACAATGCTTTGGTAAAAATACTATATTTTGATTTGAACTCTATGATTTGAAAAAGATGAAAGCATTGAAAAAGGTGAAAAGGCTGAAAATTTTGCAGAAAAGAGATGAATCAGCAGAATTTCTGCAGAAAAGAGGCAAAGAAGCAGAACATTGCGCTGAAAAGAGGTGAATGAGCAGAATTTCTGCTGAAAAGTGGCAAAGAAGCAGAACGTTGCGCTGAAAAGAGGTGAATGAGCAGAATTTCTGCTGAAAAGAGGCAGAAGGTTCTGTATGTAGAAAAAGAAACACTGTTCAACCATGTATGAAATAAATAAATAAATGAAATGAAAGAACAACCTGGTTCTGCTCAATCTCACCAATCAGAGGTACTGCCTCTGTCTGCTTCATCAGGCTGTGTACTTGTTTTGTGCCATGGAGCGTTAACAATTGTGCTGATAAGAGGTGAAAAGGCTGAAAGTTTTGCAGAAAAGAAGTGAATCAGCAGAATTTCTGCAGAAATGAGGCAAAGAAGCAGATACTTGCACTGAAAAGAGATGAATCAGCAGAGTTTCTGCTGAAAAGATTTTTTTTTTTATGAAAACAGCCAAAAAAGCTGGAATTTGTGCTGAAAAGGGTTGAAAAAAATGAAAATTTTGCTGAAAAGGGGTGAAGAAGCTAAAGTATACCAAATCAAAGTATTTGTGCCAAAACCTAGTGTTTCTGGCATATTGTGGTACTACTACATTACAACATGAATGAAGATGAAAGAAACTGGCAACAAATTCCTCCACTACAAACCAGTCTGATACCACTTTTTTGCAGTGTTAACGTTTACTAAGGCACTACCCAAAAGGTGCCACAAGAGGGCACTCCAACACAAGAGATGACCTATGTACACTGATGCACTTGGTAACAGTCAGCCTCCTACTTTGCCACTACGTAATACAGCGGAAATACAGTAGCAGAAATACAATGGTTTTGCAGAAACACTGTAATTTCACTCAAATACTATGAAATAGCAGTAATACTATGATTTGGCAGAAATACTATGTTTCAGTACAAATACTATGACAAAGCAGAAATACTATGACTTAGAAGTAATACTATAACAAAAGGGATTCCTCAAAATACTATGAAATTGCAGTACTTCTATGATTTGGCAGAAATACTGTACTTCGTACAAATACAATGCTGTGGTAAAAATACTATATTTTGATTTTAACTCTATGATTTGAAAAAGATGAAAGCATTGAAAAAGATGAAAAGGCTGAAAATTTTGCAGAAAAGAGATGAATCAGCAGAATTTCTGCAGAAAAGAGGCAAAGAAGCAGAACGTTGCGCTGAAAAGAGGTGAATGAGCAGAATTTCTGCTGAAAAGAGGCAGAATTTCTGGTGAAAAGAGGCAGACGGTTCTGTATGTAGAAAAAGAAACACGATGAACCATGTGTGAAATAAATAAAGAAATGAAATGAACGAACAACTTGATTCTGCTCAAATTCACCAATCAGAGCTACTGCCTCTGTCTGCTTCATTAGGCTGGGTACTTGTATGTATTTCGGTCTATATTAGAAAAGCTGCTAAAATGATAAAACTTTGCAGAATTGTAATAAATGATCAATATAAATGACAGGTCTGTGATAGTGTTTAAATTTGTAATGAAAATAAATGTTGAAGCAAGGTGGGATTGAACCCACAACCTTTGAGGTGCAGAGCCATGTCATTACTGATTGCGCCACCTGGCAAGGGAGCGCTCAGCTCAAAAACAAAGACATGACCAGTCAGAAAATAGATCGCGGTGAGAGGCGAAAAAGCGCCGTTTTTTGGAGTTACAAAACGTCGTGTAACTCAAAAACTAGGCTAGCAGCATAATTCTTGTACTGGGTGAATCAGCGGACTTTGGTGCATTTTGACTGTGATTTTCATAGCTCTTTGTACCACGGTCGCGGAGATATGACGAGAGAAGGAACGGCTTCATTTCCAGAGTTTGAAGACTGAGAGAAGGACAGATTTCTGCTAAAAAAGAGGTGTAGACGCGCTTGATGGAGATGGCTTCATGTGTAAGGGTACACTGATGAGTGTCAAGAAAGGAGAGTGCATGCAAGCAGGGAAGATGTGTAACAACTGTCACAGGTAGGACTCGAACCTCTGCCACCGGGTCCCACAGCAGCGGCTCAACCCTCTGAGCCAAATAAGGTCTGGTCACAAAGGGGGCGGGTGTCTAAGACACAGAGACTTGAGCAGTCAGAATTAGATCGCGGTGAGCGGCGAAAAACGCCGGTTTTTGGAGTTACAAAACGTCGTGTAACTCAAAAACTAGGAGGGCTAGCAGAATAATTCTTGTACTGGGTGAATCAGCGGACTTTGGTGTATTTTGACTGCGATTTCCATAGCTCTTTGTACCTCTGTCGCGGAGATATGACGAGAGAAGAAACGGCTTCATTTTCAGAGTGTGAGAACTGAGAGGAGGACAGATTTCCACCCCTCAAACAAACGTAATTTATGGCTCAACGGTAAGATGAATGTAAAAACTGCTTCCACTGTGAGTGTCAGCAGTGTCTGAAGATATATTGGCACAAGCCTCATGTCCTAACTTTGCTTTGTTAATTAGATATGGCGATTTGAAAATGCCTCCTGTTACAGAATTTCAGCTCTGAATTTCAAAACCTCCCCATATACTTTCAATGGGAAGTAACCAGACTATGTGTCACTTCGAGGCAAATTGCGAAAAAACGGTAAATCTCACAATAAAGATAGTAACATTGTCTGAAAGCCAGCAAAAATACCTACGTTTTGATGTATAATTTGTGGAGGTTGAGTGGAAATTGAGCGAGTAGCAAGAAGTTGTTCAGACATGAAGAGAAAATTCAGAACAGACCAGCACACACTCTGAGTTAATTGCATAGCAACCATAGCAACGCATGTATTTTCTGAAAAATCTCAATTTTGCAACTGAAAACTTAAAGAGGTATAAAATGAAAACGGTAGAAGATCTGAAAAAGCTGAATCACACAGGAATAGCCCAATAATCTGAGAACATTTTAAAGTTTGAATGGAGTTTCTAGGTGAAAGTATGAGGAAGCAGTTAAGTTTCAAAACCAAGCAAGTTTTAGCAGAATTGTGGAAGTTTTCCATTCATTTCAATGGGACAAATTAAAGGAAAAAAGTGTAATATTTTAAAAAGTATAATAGTAATAAACACCAAAAGTCATAGCCATCATTAGCAGAAAGAGCAGAACAGTATAGAGTTTGAACTGAGAAAATCGGCTGAAAACTGAGGAAGTAGTTAAGTGCCAAAAAGTGTACGGAAGCAACTAGAGGAATAACTAGAAAATTTGCATTTCCTGCGAAAATGCTGTGTGGATGCCTTAACGCTGAAGCTGTCTGCTGAAAAGCTGAAAAAGATGAAAAGTTGCAAAAAGTTTATGGTGGTGTGAAAAAAAATGCCTCCCTGAGGAGGATTCGAACCTGGCCCTCCTGGGCTCAAGGCAGAGACTCATCTCACTGTGCCAAACTCACTCTCACAAGCAAAGAGATGGAAAGACTGACAATTATGGTGGAATGAGCAGAAGCGGCTGAGAATTGTGCTGATAAGAGGTGAAAAGGCTGAAAATTTTGCAGAAAAGAGGTCAATCAGCAGAATTTCTGCAGAAGAGAGGAAAAGAAGTAGAAACTTGCGCTGAAAACAGATGAATCAGCAGAGTTTCTGCTGAATAGAGTTTTTTTTTCTGAATACAGCCAAAAAAGCTGGAATTTGTGCTGAAAAGGGGTGAAAAAAATGAAAATTTTGCTGAAAAGGGGTGAAGAAGCTAAAGTTTACCAAATCAAAATATTTGTGCCAAAACATAGTGTTTCTGCCATATTGTGGTACTACTACATTACAACATGAATACGGATTAAAGATAAAAGAAACTGGCAACAAATTCCTCCACTACAAACCAGTCTGATACTACTACTTTGTAGTGTCCATGTTTACTAAGGCACTACCCAAAAGGTGCCACAAGAGGGCACTCCAACACAAGAGATGACCTATGTACACTGATGCACTTAGTAACAGTCAGCTTCCTACTTTGCCACTACGTAATACATCGGAAATACAGTAGCAGAAATACAATGTTTTTGCAGAAAGACTGTAATTTCACTCATATACTATGAAATAGCAGTAATACTATGATTTGGCAGAAATACTATGTTTCAGTACAAATACTATGACAAAGCAGAAATACTATGACTTAGAAGTAATACTATAACAAAAGGGATTCCTCAAAATACTATGAAATTGCAGTAATTTTAACTCTATGATTTGAAAAAGATGGAAGCATTGAAAAACATGAAAAGGCTGAAATGAGCAGAAAAGAGATGAATCAGCTGAATTTCTGCAGAAAAGAGGCAAAGAAGCTGAACGTTGCGCTGAAAAGAGGTGAATGAGCAGAATTTCTGCTGAAAAGAGGCAGAATTTCTGCTGAAAAGAGGCAGAAGGTTCTGTATGTAGAAAAAGAAACAGGATGAACCATGTGTGAAATAAATAAAGAAATGAAATGAAAGAACAACCTGATTCTGCTCAAATTCACCAATCAGAGCTACTGCCTCTGCTGCTTCATTAGGCTGGGTACTTGTATTGACCAAGGTGGGTTTGAACCGACGACCTTTTAGCTGCAGAGCCGAGTCATTACTGATTGCGCCACCTGGGAAGAGGCTGGGCGGCCGAAAAACAAAGAGATCAGCAATCAGAAATAGATCGCGGTGAGCGGCGAAAAGCGCCGTCTTTTGGAGTTACAAAACGTCGTGTAACTCAAAAACTAGGAGGGCTAGCAGCATAATTCTTGTACTGGGTGAATCAGCGGACTTTGGTGTATTTTGACTGCGATTTTCATAGCTCTTTGTACCTCCGTCGCGGAGATATGACGAGAGAAGAAACGGCTTCATTTTCAGAGTGTGAGAACTGAGAGGAGGACAGATTTCCACCCCTCAAACAAACGTAATTTATGGCTCAACGGTAAGATGAATGTAAAAACTGCTTCCACTGTGAGTGTCAGCAGTGTCTGAAGATGTATTGGCACAAGCCTCATGTCCTAACTTTGCTTTGTTAATTAGATATGGCGATTTGAAAATGCCTCCTGTTACAGAATTTCAGCTCTGAATTTCAAAACCTCCCTATTGACTTTGAATGGGGAGTAACCTAACCATGTGTCACTTCGAGGTGAATTGCGAAAAAACGGTAAATCTCACAATAAAGACAGTAATATTGTGTGAAAGCCAGCAAAAATACCTACGTTTTGATGTATAATTTGTGGGGGTTGAGTGGAAATTGAGCGAGTAGCAAGAAGTTGTTCAGACATGAAGAGAAAATTCAGAACAGACCAGCACACACTCTGAGTTAATTGCATAGCAACCATAGCAACGCATGTATTTTCTGAAAAATCTCAATTTTGCAACTGAAAACTTAAAGAGGTATAAAATGAAAACGGTAGAAGATCTGAAAAAGCTGAATCACACAGGAATAGCCCAATAATCTGAGAACATTTTAAAGTTTGAATGGAGTTTCTAGGTGAAAGTATGAGGAAGCAGTTAAGTTTCAAAACCAAGCAAGTTTTAGCAGAATTGTGGAAGTTTTCCATTCATTTCAATGGGACAAATTAAAGGAAAAAAGTGTAATATTTTAAAAAGTATAATAGTAATAAACACCAAAAGTCATAGCCATCATTAGCAGAAAGAGCAGAACAGTATAGAGTTTGAACTGAGAAAATCGGCTGAAAACTGAGGAAGTAGTTAAGTGCCAAAAAGTGTACGGAAGCAACTAGAGGAATAACTAGAAAATTTGCATTTCCTGCGAAAATGCTGTGTGGATGCCTTAACGCTGAAGCTGTCTGCTGAAAAGCTGAAAAAGATGAAAAGTTGCAAAAAGTTTATGGTGGTGTGAAAAAAAATGCCTCCCTGAGGAGGATTCGAACCTGGCCCTCCTGGGCTCAAGGCAGAGACTCATCTCACTGTGCCAAACTCACTCTCACAAGCAAAGAGATGGAAAGACTGACAATTATGGTGGAATGAGCAGAAGCGGCTGAGAATTGTGCTGATAAGAGGTGAAAAGGCTGAAAATTTTGCAGAAAAGAGGTCAATCAGCAGAATTTCTGCAGAAGAGAGGAAAAGAAGTAGAAACTTGCGCTGAAAACAGATGAATCAGCAGAGTTTCTGCTGAATAGAGTTTTTTTTTCTGAATACAGCCAAAAAAGCTGGAATTTGTGCTGAAAAGGGGTGAAAAAAATGAAAATTTTGCTGAAAAGGGGTGAAGAAGCTAAAGTTTACCAAATCAAAATATTTGTGCCAAAACATAGTGTTTCTGCCATATTGTGGTACTACTACATTACAACATGAATACGGATTAAAGATAAAAGAAACTGGCAACAAATTCCTCCACTACAAACCAGTCTGATACTACTACTTTGTAGTGTCCATGTTTACTAAGGCACTACCCAAAAGGTGCCACAAGAGGGCACTCCAACACAAGAGATGACCTATGTACACTGATGCACTTAGTAACAGTCAGCTTCCTACTTTGCCACTACGTAATACAGCGGAAATACAGTAGCAGAAATACAATGTTTTTGCAGAAAGACTGTAATTTCACTCATATACTATGAAATAGCAGTAATACTATGATTTGGCAGAAATACTATGTTTCAGTACAAATACTATGACAAAGCAGAAATACTATGACTTAGAAGTAATACTATAACAAAAGGGATTCCTCAAAATACTATGAAATTGCAGTAATTTTAACTCTATGATTTGAAAAAGATGGAAGCATTGAAAAACATGAAAAGGCTGAAATGAGCAGAAAAGAGATGAATCAGCTGAATTTCTGCAGAAAAGAGGCAAAGAAGCTGAACGTTGCGCTGAAAAGAGGTGAATGAGCAGAATTTCTGCTGAAAAGAGGCAGAATTTCTGCTGAAAAGAGGCAGAAGGTTCTGTATGTAGAAAAAGAAACAGGATGAACCATGTGTGAAATAAATAAAGAAATGAAATGAAAGAACAACCTGATTCTGCTCAAATTCACCAATCAGAGCTACTGCCTCTGCTGCTTCATTAGGCTGGGTACTTGTATTGACCAAGGTGGGTTTGAACCGACGACCTTTTAGCTGCAGAGCCGAGTCATTACTGATTGCGCCACCTGGGAAGAGGCTGGGCGGCCGAAAAACAAAGAGATCAGCAATC
Source organism: Pelmatolapia mariae (assembly GCF_036321145.2). Lineage (NCBI taxonomy): Eukaryota > Metazoa > Chordata > Actinopteri > Cichliformes > Cichlidae > Pelmatolapia > Pelmatolapia mariae. The sequence continues at coordinate 31,256,501 of NC_086229.1, forward strand.
AGAAATAGATCGCGGTGAGCGGCGAAAAGCGCCGTTTTTTGGAGTTACAAAACGTCGTGTAACTCAAAAACTAGGAGGGCTAGCAGCATAATTCTTGTACTGGGTGAATCAGCGGACTTTGGTGTATTTTGACTGCGATTTTCATAGCTCTTTGTACCTCCGTCGCGGAGATATGACGAGAGAAGAAACGGCTTCATTTTCAGAGTGTGAGAACTGAGAGGAGGACAGATTTCCACCCCTCAAACAAACGTAATTTATGGCTCAACGGTAAGATGAATGTAAAAACTGCTTCCACTGTGAGTGTCAGCAGTGTCTGAAGATGTATTGGCACAAGCCTCATGTCCTAACTTTGCTTTGTTAATTAGATATGGCGATTTGAAAATGCCTCCTGTTACAGAATTTCAGCTCTGAATTTCAAAACCTCCCTATTGACTTTGAATGGGGAGTAACCTAACCATGTGTCACTTCGAGGTGAATTGCGAAAAAACGGTAAATCTCACAATAAAGACAGTAATATTGTGTGAAAGCCAGCAAAAATACCTACGTTTTGATGTATAATTTGTGGGGGTTGAGTGGAAATTGAGCGAGTAGCAAGAAGTTGTTCAGACATGAAGAGAAAATTCAGAACAGACCAGCACACACTCTGAGTTAATTGCATAGCAACCATAGCAACGCATGTATTTTCTGAAAAATCTCAATTTTGCAACTGAAAACTTAAAGAGGTATAAAATGAAAACGGTAGAAGATCTGAAAAAGCTGAATCACACAGGAATAGCCCAATAATCTGAGAACATTTTAAAGTTTGAATGGAGTTTCTAGGTGAAAGTATGAGGAAGCAGTTAAGTTTCAAAACCAAGCAAGTTTTAGCAGAATTGTGGAAGTTTTCCATTCATTTCAATGGGACAAATTAAAGGAAAAAAGTGTAATATTTTAAAAAGTATAATAGTAATAAACACCAAAAGTCATAGCCATCATTAGCAGAAAGAGCAGAACAGTATAGAGTTTGAACTGAGAAAATCGGCTGAAAACTGAGGAAGTAGTTAAGTGCCAAAAAGTGTACGGAAGCAACTAGAGGAATAACTAGAAAATTTGCATTTCCTGCGAAAATGCTGTGTGGATGCCTTAACGCTGAAGCTGTCTGCTGAAAAGCTGAAAAAGATGAAAAGTTGCAAAAAGTTTATGGTGGTGTGAAAAAAAATGCCTCCCTGAGGAGGATTCGAACCTGGCCCTCCTGGGCTCAAGGCAGAGACTCATCTCACTGTGCCAAACTCACTCTCACAAGCAAAGAGATGGAAAGACTGACAATTATGGTGGAATGAGCAGAAGCGGCTGAGAATTGTGCTGATAAGAGGTGAAAAGGCTGAAAATTTTGCAGAAAAGAGGTCAATCAGCAGAATTTCTGCAGAAGAGAGGAAAAGAAGTAGAAACTTGCGCTGAAAACAGATGAATCAGCAGAGTTTCTGCTGAATAGAGTTTTTTTTTCTGAATACAGCCAAAAAAGCTGGAATTTGTGCTGAAAAGGGGTGAAAAAAATGAAAATTTTGCTGAAAAGGGGTGAAGAAGCTAAAGTTTACCAAATCAAAATATTTGTGCCAAAACATAGTGTTTCTGCCATATTGTGGTACTACTACATTACAACATGAATACGGATTAAAGATAAAAGAAACTGGCAACAAATTCCTCCACTACAAACCAGTCTGATACTACTACTTTGTAGTGTCCATGTTTACTAAGGCACTACCCAAAAGGTGCCACAAGAGGGCACTCCAACACAAGAGATGACCTATGTACACTGATGCACTTAGTAACAGTCAGCTTCCTACTTTGCCACTACGTAATACAGCGGAAATACAGTAGCAGAAATACAATGTTTTTGCAGAAAGACTGTAATTTCACTCATATACTATGAAATAGCAGTAATACTATGATTTGGCAGAAATACTATGTTTCAGTACAAATACTATGACAAAGCAGAAATACTATGACTTAGAAGTAATACTATAACAAAAGGGATTCCTCAAAATACTATGAAATTGCAGTAATTTTAACTCTATGATTTGAAAAAGATGGAAGCATTGAAAAACATGAAAAGGCTGAAATGAGCAGAAAAGAGATGAATCAGCTGAATTTCTGCAGAAAAGAGGCAAAGAAGCTGAACGTTGCGCTGAAAAGAGGTGAATGAGCAGAATTTCTGCTGAAAAGAGGCAGAATTTCTGCTGAAAAGAGGCAGAAGGTTCTGTATGTAGAAAAAGAAACAGGATGAACCATGTGTGAAATAAATAAAGAAATGAAATGAAAGAACAACCTGATTCTGCTCAAATTCACCAATCAGAGCTACTGCCTCTGCTGCTTCATTAGGCTGGGTACTTGTATTGACCAAGGTGGGTTTGAACCGACGACCTTTTAGCTGCAGAGCCGAGTCATTACTGATTGCGCCACCTGGGAAGAGGCTGGGCGGCCGAAAAACAAAGAGATCAGCAATCAGAAATAGATCGCGGTGAGCGGCGAAAAGCGCCGTTTTTTGGAGTTACAAAACGTCGTGTAACTCAAAAACTAGGAGGGCTAGCAGCATAATTCTTGTACTGGGTGAATCAGCGGACTTTGGTGTATTTTGACTGCGATTTTCATAGCTCTTTGTACCTCCGTCGCGGAGATATGACGAGAGAAGAAACGGCTTCATTTTCAGAGTGTGAGAACTGAGAGGAGGACAGATTTCCACCCCTCAAACAAACGTAATTTATGGCTCAACGGTAAGATGAATGTAAAAACTGCTTCCACTGTGAGTGTCAGCAGTGTCTGAAGATGTATTGGCACAAGCCTCATGTCCTAACTTTGCTTTGTTAATTAGATATGGCGATTTGAAAATGCCTCCTGTTACAGAATTTCAGCTCTGAATTTCAAAACCTCCCTATTGACTTTGAATGGGGAGTAACCTAACCATGTGTCACTTCGAGGTGAATTGCGAAAAAACGGTAAATCTCACAATAAAGACAGTAATATTGTGTGAAAGCCAGCAAAAATACCTACGTTTTGATGTATAATTTGTGGGGGTTGAGTGGAAATTGAGCGAGTAGCAAGAAGTTGTTCAGACATGAAGAGAAAATTCAGAAAAGACCAGCACTCACTCTGAGTTAATTGCATAGCAACCATAACAACGCATGTATTTTCTGAAAAATCACAATTTTGCAACTGAAAACTTAAAGAGGTATAAAATTAAAACGGTAGAAGATCTGAAAAAGCTGAATCATACAGGAATAGCCCAATAATCCGAGAACATTTTAAAGTTTGAATGGAGTTTCTGGGTGAAAGTATGAGGAAGTAGTTAAGTTTCAAAACCAACCAAGATTTAGCAGAATTTCTGAAGATTTCCATTGATTTCAATGGGACAAATTAAAGGAAAAAAGTGTAATATTTTAAAAAGTATAATAGTAATAAACACCAAAAGTCATAGCCATCATTAGCAGAAAGAGCAGAACAGTTCAGAGTTTGAACTGAGAAAATCGGCTGAAAACTGAGGAAGTAGTTGAGTGCCAAAAAGTGTACGGAAGCAACTAGAGGAATAACTAGAAAAAATTGCATTTCCTGCGAAAATGCTGTGTGGATGCTGGAACGCTGAAGCTGTCTGCTGAAAAGCTGAAAACGATGAAAAGTTGCAAAAAGTTGTATGGTGGTGAAAAAAAAGAAAATTCACCCTGAGTAGGATTTGAACCAGGCCCTACCAGACTCAGAGCAGCTACTCATCTCACTGACCCAAACTCATTTACACAAAGAAGAGGTGGACAGAGTGACAATTCTGCTGAAATGAGCAGAAGCTGCTGAGAATTGTGCTGATAAGAGGTGAAAAGGCTGAAAATTTTGAAGAAAAGATGTGAAACAGCAGAATTTCTGCAGAAAAGAGGCAAAGAAGCAGAAAGTTGCGCTAAAAAGAGGTGAATCAGCAGAATTTCTGCTGAAAAGAGTTTTTTTTTTCTGAAAACAGCCAAAAAACCTGGAATTTGTGCTGAAAAGGGGTGAAAAAAATGAAAACTTTGCTGAAAAAGGGTGAAGAAGCTAAAGTATACCAAATCAAAGTATTTGTGCAAAAACATAGTATTTCTGCCATATTGTGGTATTTGTGCAACAAAAGTTACTACATTACAACATGAATACGGATTAAAGATGAAAGAAACTGGCAACAAATTCCTCCACTACAAACCAGTCTGATACCACTCTGCAGTGTTCACGTTTACTAAGGCACTACCCAAAAGGCACCACAAGAGGGCACTCCAACACAAGAGATGACCTATGTACACTGATGCACTTAGTAACAGTCAGCCTCCTACTTTGCCACTACGTAATACAGCGGAAATACAGTAGCAGAAATACAATGTTTTTGCAGAAGCAGTGTAATTTCACTCAAATACTATGAAATAGCAGTAATACTATGATTTGGCAGAAATACTATGACTTAGAAGTAATACTATAACAAAAGGGATTCCTCAAAATACTATGAAATTGCAGTAATTCTATGATTTGGCAGAAATACTGTACTTCGTACAAATACAATGCTTTGGTAAAAATAATATATTTTGATTTGAACTCTATGATTTGAAAAAGATGAAAGCATTGAAAAAGGTGAAAAGGCTGAAAATTTTGCAGAAAAGAGATGAATCAGCAGAACTTCTGCAGAAAAGACGCAAAGAAGCAGAACATTGCACTGAAAGAGGTGAATGAGCAGAATTTCTGCTGAAAAGAGGCAGAATTTCTGCTGAAAAGAGGCAGAAGGTTCTGTAGGTAGAAAAAGAAACACAATGAACCATGTGTGAAATAAATAAAGAAATGAAATGAAAGAACAACCTGATTCTGCTCAAATTCACCAATCAGAGCTACTGCCTCTGTCTGCTTCATTAGGCTCGGTACTTGTATGTATTTCGGTCCATATTAGAAAAGCTGCTAAAATTATAAAACTTTGCAGAATTGTAATAAATGATCAATATAAATTACAGGTCTGTGATAGTGTTCAAATTTGTAATGAAAAAATAATGTTGAAGCAAGGGGGGATTGAACCCACGACCTTTGAGTTGCAGAGCCGTGTCATTACTGATTGCGCCACCTGGCAAGGGGGCGGGCAGCTGAAAGACAGACATTTGGGCAGTCAGAAAATAGATCGCGGTGAGCGGCGAAAAGCGCCGTTTTTGGGAGTTACAAAACGTCGTGTAACTCAAAAACTAGGAGGGCTAGCAGAATAATTCTTGTACTGGGAGAATCAGCGGACTTTGGTGTATTTTGACTGCGATTTTCATAGCTCTTTGTACCTCCGTCGCGGAGATATGATGAGAGAGGAAACGGCTTCATTTTCAGAGTGTGAGAACTGAGAGGAGGACAGATTTCCACCCCTCAAACAAACGTAATTTATGGCTCAACGGTAAGACGAATGTAAAAACTGCTTCCACTGTGAGTGTCAGGAGTGTCTGAAGATATATTGGCACAAGCCTCATGTCCTAACTTTGTTTTGTTAAAGAGATGTGACGATTTGAAAATCCCTCTCATTAGAGAATTTCAGCTCTGAATTTCAAAACCTCCTCATACATTTTGAATGGGAAGTAACCAGACTATGTGTCGCTTCGAGGCAAATTGCGAAAAAACGGTAAATCTCACAATAAAGATAGTGACATTGTCTGAAAGCCAGCAAAAATACCTACGTTTTGATGTATAATTTGTGGGGGTTGAGTGGATATTGAGCGAGTAGCAAGAAGTTGTTCGGACATGAAGAGAAAATTCAGAACAGACCAGCACACACTCTGAGTTAATTGCATAGCAACCATAGCAACGCATGTATTTTCTGAAAAATCACAATTTTGCAACTGAAAACTTAAAGAGAGATAAGATTAAAACGGTAGAAGATCTGAAAAAGCTGAATCACACAGAAATAGCCCAATAATCTGAGAACATTTTAAAGTTTGAATGGAGTTTCTAGGTGAAAGTATGAGGAAGCAGTTAAGTTTCAAAACCAAGCAAGTTTTAGCAGAATTGTGGAAGTTTTCCATTCATTTCAATGGGACAAATTAAAGGAAAAAAGTGTAATATTTTAAAAAGTATAATAGTAATAAACACCAAAAGTCATAGCAGGAATTAGCAGAAAGAGCAGAACAGTTTAGAGTTTGAACTGAGAAAATCGGCTGAAAACTGAGGGAGTAGTTAAGTGCCAAAAAAACTGGAAGCAACCAGAATAAAGTAAAGATAAAGAATAAAGAGAAACAGGAACTCAATAGTGTGGATGCTTCCAGCATCCACACAATAAAGAATAAAGAGAAACAGGAACTCAATGGTGTGGAAGCCCTTTAGGGCATCCACACAATAAAGAACTAGAAAAAATTTGCATTTCCTGCGAAAATGCTGTGTGGATGCTGGAATGCTGAAGCTGTCTGCTGAAAAGCTGAAAACGATGAAAAGTAGCAAAAGTTGTATGGTGGTGAAAAAAAAAATTGCCCCGAGCAGGAGTTGAACCTGGCCCTCTTGGTCTCAAGGTAGCTATTCAACTCACTAAACCAAACTCATTTACACAAAGAAGAGGTGGAGAGACTGATAATTCTGCTGAAATTAGCAGAAGCTGCTGAGAATTGTGCTGATGAGAGGTGAAAAGGCTGACAATTTTGCAGAAAAGAGGTGAATCAGCAGAGTTTCTGCTGAAAATAGTTTTTTTTCCTGAAAACAGCCAAAAAATCTGGAATTTGTGCTGAAAAGGGGTGAAAAAATGAAAACTTTGCTGAAAAAGGGTGAACAAGCTAAAGTATACCAAATCAAAGTATTTGTGCCAAAACATAGTATTTCTGCCATATTGTGGTATTTGTGCTATAAAAGTTACTACATTACAACATGAATACGGATTAAAGATGAAAGAAACTGGCAACAAATTCCTCCACTACAAACCAGTCTGATACCACTCCTTTGCAGTGTTCACGTTTAATAAGGCACTACCCAAAAGGTGCCACAAGAGGGCACTCCAACACAAGAGATGACCTATGTACACTGATGCACTTAGTAACAGTCAGCCTCCTACTTTGCCACTACGTAATACAGCGGAAATACAGTAGCAGAAATACAATGTTTTTGCAGAAACACTGTAATTTCACTCAAATACTATGAAATAGCAGTAATACTATGATTTGGCAGAAATACTATGTTTCAGTACAAATACTATGACAAAGCAGAAATACTATGGCTTAGAAGTAATACTATAACAAAAGGGATTCCTCAAAATACTATGTATTTGCATTAATTCTATGATTTGGCAGAAATACTGTACTCCGTACAAATACAATGCTTTGGTAAAAATACTATATTTTGATTTTAACTATGATTTGAAAAAGATGAAAGCATTGAAGTGTGAAATGAGCAGAAAAGAGATGAATCAGCAGAATTTCTGCAGAAAAGAGGCAAAGAAGCAGAATGTTGCGCTGAAAAGAGGTGAATGAGCAGAATTTCTGCTGAAAAGAGGCAGAATTTCTGCTGAAAAGAGGCAGAAGGTTCTGTATGTAGAAAAAGAAACACGATGAACCATGTGTGAAATAAATAAAGAAATGAAATGAAAGAACAACCTGATTCAGCTCAAATTCATCAATCAGAGCTACTGCCTCTGTCTGCTTGATTAGGCTGGGTACTTGTATGTATTTCGGTCCATATTAGAAAAGCTGCTAAAATGATAAAACTTTGCAGAATTGTAATAAATGATCAATATAAATTACAGGTCTGTGATAGTGTATAAATTTGTAGTGAAAAAACAAATGTTGACCAAGGTGGGATTGAACCCAGGACCTTTGAGGTGCAGAGCCGTGTCATTACTGATTGCGCCACCTGGCAAGGGGGCGGGCGGCTGAAAGACAGACATTTGCGCAGTCAGAAAATAGATCGCGGTGAGTGGCGAAAAGCGCCGTTTTTTGGAGTTACAAAACGTCATGTAACTCAAAAACTAGGAGGGCTAGCAGCATAATTCTTGGACTGGGTGAATCAGCGGACTTTGGTGTATTTTGACTGCGATTTCCATAGCTTTTTGTACCTCCTTCGCGGAGATATGACGAGAGAAGGAACGGCTTCATTTTCAGAGTGTGAGAACTGAGAGGAGGACAGATTTCTGCTAAAAAAAAGAGGTGTAGACGTGCTTGATGGAAAAGGCTTCATGTGTAAGGGTACACTGAAGAGTGTCAAGAAAGAAGAGTGCATGCAAGTAGGGAAGATGTGTAACAACTGTCACAGGCAGGACTCGAACCTCTGCCACCGGGTCCCACAGCAGCGGCTCAACCCTCTGAGCCAAATGAGGTCTGGTCACAAAGGGGGCGGGTGTCTAAGACACAGAGACTTGAGCAGTCAGAATTAGATCGCGGTGAGAGGCGAAAAACGCCGGTTTTTGGAGTTACAAAACGTCGTGTAACTCAAAAACTAGGAGGGCTAGAAGCATAATTCTTGGACTGGGTGAATCAGCGGACTTTGGTGTATTTTGACTGCGATTTTCATAGCTCTTTGTACCTCCGTCGCGGAGATATGACGAGAGAAGAAACGGCTTCATTTTCAGAGTGTGAGAACTGAGAGGAGGACAGATTTCCACCCCTCAAACAAACGTAATTCATTGCTCAACGGTAAGATGAATGTAAAAACTGATTCCACTGTGAGTGTCAGCAGTGTCTGAAGATATATTGGCACAAGCCTCATGTCCTAACTTTGCTTTGTTAATTAGATATGGCGATTTCAAAATGCCTCCCGTTACAGAATTTCAGCTCTGAATTTCAAAACCTCCCCATATACTTTCAATGGGAAGTAACCAGACTATGTGTCACTTCGAGGCGAATTGCGAAAAAACGGTAAATCTCACAATAAAGATAGTGACATTGTCTGAAAGCCAGCAAAAATACCTACGTTTTGATGTATAATTTGTGGAGGTTGAGTGGAAATTGAGCGAGTAGCAAGAAGTTGTTCAGACATGAAGAGAAAATTCAGAAAAGACCAGCACACACTCTGAGTTAATTGCATAGCAACCATAGCAACGCATGTATTTTCTGAAAAATCACAATTTTGCAACTGAAAACTTAAAGAGGTATAAAATGAAAACCGTAGAAGATCTGAAAAAGCTGAATCACACAGGAATAGCCCAATAATCTGAGAACATTTTAAAGTTTGAATGGAGTTTCTAGGTGAAAGTATGAGGAAGCAGTTAAGTTTCAAAACCAAGCAAGTTTTAGCAGAATTGTGGAAGTTTTCCATTGATTTCAATGGGACAAATTAAAGGAAAAAAGTGTAATATTTTAAAAAGTATAATAGTAATAAACACCAAAAGTCATAGCCATCATTAGCAGAAACAGCAGAACAGTATAGAGTTTGAACTGAGAAAATCGGCTGAAAACTGAGGAAGTAGTTAAGTGCCAAAAAGTGTACGGAAGCAACTAGAGGAATAATAAAGAACTAGAAAATTTGCATTTCCTGCGAAAATGCTGTGTGGATGCCTTATCGCTGAAGCTGTCTGCTGAAAAGCTGAAAAATATGAAAGTTGCAAAAAGTTGTATGGTGGTGAAAAAAAATGTCACCCTCAGCAGGATTTGAACCTGGCCCTCCTAGGCTCAAGGCAGAGACTCATCTCACTGTGCCAAACTCACTCTCACAAGGAAAGAGATGGAGAGATTGACAATTATGGTGGAATGAGCAAAAGCTGCTGAGAATTGTGCTGATAAGAGGTAAAAAGGCTGAAAATTTTGCAGAAAAGAGGTGAATCAGCAGAATTTCTGCAGAAAACAGGCAATGAAGCAGAACTTTGAGCTGAAAAGAGGTGAATGAGCAGAATTCTGCTCAAAAGAGGTTTTTGCTGAGAACAGCTGAAAAAGCTGATATTTGTGCTGAAAAGTGGTGAAAAAACTGAAAATTTTGCTGAAAAGGGGTGAAAAAGCTGAAATTGAGTTAAAAAAGTTTAACTGTTAACTGAAAGAAATGTTGCCATAAGCGGGATTTGAACCCGGGCCTCCCAGTCTGAGAACGGATGCTCATCTCACTGAGCTAAAACACAGGTCAACCTGGCAAGGAAAATCAGTGAGGCCACTGATGATATGGCAGAAATGGGCAAAAAATATTGCAAAAAAAATTCAATATCTCAAAAAGTATAGAAGGTATGAGCACCAAAAGTCATAGCCGGAAAGAGCAGAAATAGCAGAATTTTTTAAAGTTGGAATGGCGAAAATCGGATGAAAACTGTGGGAGTAGTTAAGTGCCAAAAAGTGTACGGAAGCAACTAGGGGAATAATAATAAAGAAGAAAGAGAAACAGGAAAACAATAGTGTGGATGCCTTGAGGCATCCACACAATAAAGAGAAACAGGAACTCAATGGTGTGGAAGCCCTTTAGGGCATCCACACAACTAGAAAAATTTGCATTTCCTGCGAAAATGCTGTGTGGATGCTGGAACGCTGAAGCTGTCTGCTGAAAAGCTGAAAACGATGAAAAGTTGCAAAAAGTTGTATGGTGGTGGAAAAAAAAAAGTCACCCTGAGCAGGAGTTGAACCTGGCCCTCCTAGTCTAACGGCAGCTACTCATTTCCCTGAGCCAAAGTCATTCTTACAAAGAAGAGGCGGAGAGACGGACAATTCTGCTGAAATTAGCAGAAGCTGCTGAGAATTGTGCTGATGAGAGGTGAAAAGGCTGAAAATTTTGCAGAAAAGAGGTGAATCAGCAGAATTTATGCAGAAAAGAGGCAAAGAAGCAGAAACTTGCACTGAAAAGAGATGAATCAGCAGAGTTTCTGCTGAAAAGAGTTTTTTTTTCTGAAAACAGCCAAAAAAGCTGGAATTTGTGCTGAAAAGGGGTGAAGAAGCTAAAGTATACCAAATCAAAGTATTTGTGCCAAAACATAGTGTTTCTGCCATATTGTGGTACTACTACATTACAACATGAATATGGATTAAAGATGAAAGAAACTGGCAACAAATTCCTCCACTACAAACCAGTCTGATACCGCTTCTTTGCAGTGTTCACATTTCAACAGGCTGAAAATTTTGCAGAAAAGAGATGAATCAGCAGAATTTCTGCAGAAAAGAGGCAAAGAAGCAGAACGTTGCGCTGAAAAGAGGTGAATGAGCAGAATTTCTGCTGAAAAGAGGCAGAATTTCTGCTGAAAAGAGGCAGAAGGTTCTGTATGTAGAAAAAGAAACACGATAAACCATGTGTGAAATAAAGAAATGAAATGAAAGAACAACCTGATTCTGCTCAAATTCACCAATCAGAGCTACTGCCTCTGTCTGCTGCATTAGGCTGGGCACTTGTATGTATTTCGGTAAATATTAGAAAAGCTGCTAAAATGATAAAACTTTGCAGAATTGTAATAAATAATCAATATAAATTACAGGTCTGTGATAGTGTTTAAATTAGTAATGAAAAAAAAAATGTTGAAGCAAGGCAGAAGGTTCTGTATGTAGAAAAAGAAACACTGTTCAACCATGTGTGAAATAAATAAAGAAATGAAATGAAAGAACAACCTGGTTCTGCTCAATCTCACCAATCAGAGGTACTGCCTCTGTCTGCTTCATCAGGCTGTGTACTTGTTTCTGCCATGGAGCGTTAACAATTGTGCTGATAAGAGGTGAAAAGGCTGAAACTTTTGCAGAAAAGAGGTGAATCAGCAGAATTTCTGCAGAAAAGAGGCAAAGAAGCAGATACTTGCACTGAAAAGAGATGAATCAGCAGAGTTTCTGCTGAAAATATTTTTTTTTATGAAAACAGCCAAAAAAGCTGGAATTTGTGCTGAAAAGGGTTGAAAAAAATGAAAATTTTGCTGAAAAGGGGTGAGGAAGTTTACCAAATCAAAGTATTTGTGCCAAAACTTCCATATTGTGGTACTACTACATTACAACATGAATACGGATTAAAGATGAAAGAAACTGGCAACAAATTCCTCCACTACAAACCAGTCTGATACCACTACTTTGCAGTATTCACGTTTAGTAAGGCACTACCCAAAAGGCGCCACAAGAGGGCACTCCAACACAAGAGATGACCTATGTACACTGATGCACTTATAACAGTCAGCCTCCTACTTTGCCACTACGTAATACAGCGGAAATATAGTAGCAGAAATACAATGTTTTTGCAGAAACACTGTAATTTCACTCAAATACTATGAAATAGCAGTAATATTATGATTTGGCAGAAATACTATGTTTCAGTACAAATACTATGACAAAGCAGAAATACTATGACTTAGAAGTAATACTATAACAAAAGGGATTCCTCAAAATACTATGTATTTGCAGTAATTCTATGATTTGGCAGAAATACTGTACTTCGTACAAATACAATGCTTTGGTAAAAATACTATATTTTGATTTTAACTCTATGATTTGAAAAAGATGAAAGCATTGAAAAAGGTGAAAAGGCTAAAATGAGCAGAAAAGAGATGAATCAGCAGAATTTCTGCAGAAAAGAGGCAAAGAAGCAGAACGTTGCGCTGAAAAGAGGTGAATGAGCAGAATTTCTGCTGAAAAGAGGCAGAAGGTTCTGTATGTAGAAAAAGAAACACGATGAACCATGTGTGAAATAAATAAAGAAATGAAATGAAAGAACAACCTGATTCTGCTCAAATTCACCAATCAGAGGTACTGCCTCTGTCTGCTGCATTAGGCTGGGCACTTGTATGTATTTCGGTAAATATTAGAAAAGCTGCTAAAATGATAAAAACTTTGCAGAATTGTAATAAATGATCAATATAAATTACAGGTCTGTGATAGTGTTTAAATTAGTAATGAAAAAAAAAAATGTTGAAGCAAGGTGGGATTGAACCCACGACCTTTAAGTTGCAGAGCCGTGTCATTACTGATTGCGCCAGCTGGCAAGGGAGCGCTCAGCTCAAAAACAAAGACATGACCAGTCAGAAAATAGATCGCGGTGAGAGGCGAAAAAGCGCAGTGTTTTGGAGTTACAAAACGTCATGTAACTCAAAAACTAGGAGGGCTAGCAGCATAATTCTTGTACTGGGTGAATCAGCGGACTTTGGTGTATTTTGACTGCGATTTTCATAGCTCTTTGTACCTCCATCGCGGAGATATGACGAGAGAAGGAACGGCTTCATTTCCAGAGTTTGAAGACTGAGAGAAGGACAGATTTCTGCTAAAAAAGAGGTGTAGATGGCTTCATGTGTAAGGGTACACTGAAGAGTGTCAAGAAAGGAGAGTGCATGCAAGCAGGGAAGATGTGTAACAACTGTCACAGGTAGGACTCGAACCTCTGCCACCGGGTCCCACAGCAGCGGCTCAACCCTCTGAGCCAAATGAGGTCTGGTCACAAAGGGGGCGGGTGTCTAAGACACAGAGACTTGAGCAGTCAGAATTAGATCGCGGTGAGAGGCGAAAAACGCCGGTTTTTGGAGTTACAAAACGTCGTGTAACTCAAAAACTAGGAGGGCTAGCAGAATAATTCTTGTACTGGGTGAATCAGCGGACTTTGGTGTATTTTGACTGCGATTTCCATAGCTCTTTGTACCTCTGTCGCGGAGATATGACGAGAGAAGAAACGGCTTCATTTTCAGAGTGTGAGAACTGAGAGGAGGACAGATTTCCACCCCTCAAACAAACGTAATTTATGGCTCAACGGTAAGATGAATGTAAAAACGGCTTCCACTGTGAGTGTCAGGAGTGTCTGAAGATATATTGGCACAAGCCTCATGTCCTAACTTTGCTTTGTTAATTAGATATGGCGATTTGAAAATGCCTCCTGTTACAGAATTTCAGCTCTGAATTTCAAAACCTCCCCATATACTTTCAATGGGAAGTAACCAGACTATGTGTCACTTCGAGGCAAATTGCGAAAAAACGGTAAATCTCACAATAAAGATAGTAACATTGTCTGAAAGCCAGCAAAAATACCTACGTTTTGATGTATAATTTGTGGAGGTTGAGTGGAAATTGAGCGAGTAGCAAGAAGTTGTTCAGACATGAAGAGAAAATTCAGAACAGACCAGCACACACTCTGAGTTAATTGCATAGCAACCATAGCAACGCATGTATTTTCTGAAAAATCTCAATTTTGCAACTGAGAACTTAAAGAGGTATAAAATGAAAACGGTAGAAGATCTGAAAAAGCTGAATCACACAGGAATAGCCCAATAATCTGAGAACATTTTAAAGTTTGAATGGAGTTTCTAGGTGAAAGTATGAGGAAGCAGTTAAGTTTCAAAACCAAGCAAGTTTTAGCAGAATTGTGGAAGTTTTCCATTGATTTCAATGGGACAAATTAAAGGAAAAAAGTGTAATATTTTAAAAAGTAAAATAGTAATAAACACCAAAAGATATAGCCGGCATTAGCAGAAAGAGCAGAACAGTTTAGAGTTTGAACGGAGAAAATCGGCTGAAAACTGAGGGAGTAGTTAAGTGCCAAAAAGTGTACGGAAGCAACTGGAATATAGTGGAATAAAGAATAAAGAGAAACAGGAACTCAATAGTGTGGAAGCCCTTTAGGGCATCCACACAATAAAGAGAAACAGGAACTCAATAGTGTGGAAGCCCTTTAGGGCATCCACACAATTAAAGAATAAAGAGAAACAGGAACTCAATAGTGTGGATGCCTTTGAAGGCATCCACACAATAAAGAGAAACAGGAACTCAATAGTGTGGAAGCCCTTTAGGGCATCCACACAATAAAGAATAAAGAGAAACAGGAACTCAATAGTGTGGATGCTTCCAGCATCCACACAATTAAAGAATAAAGAGAAACAGGAACTCAATAGTGTGGATGCCTTTGAAGGCATCCACACAATTTGCATTTCCTGCGAAAATGCTGTGTGGATGCCTTAACGCTGAAGCTGTCTGCTGAAAAGCTGAAAAAGATGAAAAGTTTCAAAAAGTTGCAGGGTGGTCGTAAAAAAACGGTCTCCCTGAGCAGGATTCGAACCTGGCCCTCCTTGTCTAAAGGCAGCTACTCATCTCACTGAACCAAAGTCACTCTCACAAAAAAGAGGTGGAGAGACAGACAATTTTGCTGAAAGTAGCAGAAGCTGCTGAGAATTGTGCTGATAAGAGGAGAAAAGGCTGAAAATTTTACAGAAAAGAAGTGAATCAGCAGAATTTCTGCTGAAAAGAGGTAAAGAAGCAGAACGTTGCGCTGAAAAGAGATGAATCAGCAGATATTCTGCTCAAAAGAGTTTTTTCTGAAAACAGCTGAGATTTGTGCTAATAAGAGGTGAAAAGGCTGAAAATTTTGCAGAGGAGGTGAATAGGCAGAATTTAGGCTGAAAAGAGGTGAAAATTCTGCTAAAGACTTCAATCAGCAGAATTTCTGCTGAAAAGAGTTCTGCAGAACTCTTTTCAGAATTCTGCTGAAAAGAGGTTTTTGCTGAAAATAGCTGAAAAATGTGGGATTTGTGCTGAAAAGTGGTGAAAAAACTGAAAATTTTGCTGAAAAGGGGTGAAAAAGCTGAAATTGAGTTACAAAGAGTTAAAAAAACTTTAATTGTTAACTGAAAGAAATGTTGCCATAAGCGGGATTTGAACCCAGGCCTCCCAGTCTGAGAACGGCTGCTCATCTCACTGAGCTAAAACACAGCTCAGCACAGCGAGCAGAAACAAGTGACCACATTGATAATGTGTTCCATTCATTTCAATGGGCAAAAATATTGCAAAAAATATTCAATATCTCAAAAAGTATAGAAGTTATGAGCACCAAAAGTCATAGCACACATTAGCAGAAAGAGCAGAATTTTTTAAAGTTTGAACTGAGAAAATCGGCTGAAAACTGAGGGAGTAGTTAATCGGCAAAGAACGGAGCAACTAGAAGAATAAAGATAAAGAATAAAGAGAAACAGGAAAACAATAGTGTGGATGCCTTGAGGCATCCACACAACTAGAAAAATTTGCATTTCCTGCGAAAATGCTGTGTGGATGCCTTAACGCTGAAGCTGTCTGCTGAAAAGCTGAAAAAGATGAAAAGTAGCAAAAGTTGTATGGTGGTGAAAAAAAACATAGCACTGAGCAGGATTCGAACCTGGCCCTCCTGGTCTCAAAGTAGCTATTCATCTCACTGAGCTAAACTCACTCTCACAAAGAAGAGGTGGAGAGACGGACAATTTTGCTGAAATGAGCAGAAGCTGCTGAGAATTGTGCTGATAAGAGGAGAAAAGGCTGAAAATTTTGCAGAAAAGAAGTGAATCAGCAGAATTTCTGCTGAAAAGAGGTAAAGAAGCAGAACGTTGAGCTGAAAAGAGATGAATCAGCAGAATTTCTGCTGAAAAGATGTTTTTACTGAAAATAGTTGAAAAAGCTGGGATTTGTGCTGAAAAGTGGTGAAAAAAATGAATATTTTGCTGAAAAGGGGTGAAAAAGCTGAAATTGAGTTAAAAAAGTTTAACTGTTAACTGAAAAAAATGTTGCCACAAGCGGGATTTGAACCCGGGCCTCCCAGTCTGAGAACGGCTGCTCATCTCACTGAGCTAAAACACAGCTCAGCCTGGCAAGCAGAAATAAGTGACCACATTGATAATGTGTTCCATTCATTTCAATGGGCAAAAATATTGCATAAAAAAATCAATATCTCAAAAAGTATAGTAGTAATAAACACCAAAAGTCATAGCAGTCGTTAGCAGAAAGAGCAGAACAGTTTAGAGTTTGAACGGAGAAAATCGGCTGAAAACTGAGGGAGTAGTTAATCGGCGAAATACGGAGCAACTAGAAGAATAAAGTATAACTAGAAAAATTTGCATTTCCTGCGAAAATGCTGTGTGGATGCCTTATGGCTGAAGCTGTCTGCTGAAAAGCTGAAAAAGATAAAAAGTTGCAAAAGTTGTACGGTGGTGAAAAAAAATACAATGCCCTGAGCAGGATTTGAACCTGGCCCTCCTAGTCTAAAGGCAGTTACTCATCTCACTGTCCCAAACTCATTCTCAAAAAGAAGAGGTGGAGAGACGGACAATTCTGCTGAAGTGAGGAGAAGCTGCTGAGAATTGTGCTGATAAGAGGAGAAAAGGCTGAAAATTTTGCAGAAAAGAGGTGAATCAGCAGAATTTCTGCTGAAAAGAGGTAAAGAAGCAAAAAGTTGCGCTGAAAAGAGATGAATCAGCAATGAGCAATTTCTGCTCAAAAGTGTATTTTCTGAAAACAGCTGAGATTTGAGCTGATAAGAGGTGAATAGGCTGAAAATTTTGTAGAAGAGGTGAATAAGCAGAATTTGAGCTGAAAAGAGGTGCAAATTCTTCTGAAAAGAGTTCAATCAGCAGAATTTCCGCTGAAAAGAGTTGTGCAGAACTCTTTTCAGAATTCTGCTGGAAAGATGTTTTTGCTGAAAATAGTTGAAAAAGCTGGGATTTGCGCTGAAAAGTTGTGAAAAAAACTGAAAATGAGTTAAAAAAGTTTAACTATTAACTGAAAAAAATGTTGGCACAAGCGGGATTTGAACCCGGCCCTCCCAGTCTGAGAACGGCTGCTCATCTCACTGAGCTAAAACACAGCTCAGCCCGGTGAGGAGAAATAAGTGACCACATTGATAATGTGTTCCATTCATTTCAATGGTCAAAAATATTGCATAAAAAATTCAATCTCTCAAAAAGTATAGAAGTTATGAGCACCAAAAGTCATAGCACACATTAGCAGAAAGAGCAGAATTTTTTAAAGTTTGAACGGTGAAAATCGGCTGAAAACTGAAGGAGTAGTTACACGGCAAAGAACGGAGCAACTAGAAGAATAAAGATAAAGAATAAAGAGAAACAGGAACACTATAGTGTGGATGCCTTGAGGCATCCACACAACTAGAAAATTTGCATTTCCTGCGAAAATGCTGTGTGGATGCCTTATCGCTGAAGCTGTCTGCTGAAAAGCTGAAAAATATGAAAGTTGCAAAAAGTTGTATGGTGGTGAAAAAAAATGTCTCCCTGAGCAGGATTTGAACCTGGCCCTCCTAGGCTCAAGGAAGAGACTCATCTCACTGTGCCAAACTCACTCTCACAAGGAAAGAGATGGAGAGACTGACAATTATGGTGGAATGAGCAGAAGCTGCTGAGAATTGTCCTGATAACACGTAAAAGGGCTGAAAATTTTGCAGAAAAGAGGTGACTCAGCAGAATTTCTGCAGAAAAGAGGCAAAGAAGCAGAATGTTGCGCTGAAAAGAGGTGAATGAGCAGAATTTCTGCTGAAAAGAGGCAGAAGTTTCTGTATGTAGAAAAAGAAACACTGTTCAACCATGTGTGAAATAAATAAATAAATGAAATGAAAGAACAACCTGGTTCTGCTCAATCTCACCAATCAGAGGTACTGCCTCTGTCTGCTTCATCAGGCTGTGTACTTGTTTCTGCCATGGAGCGTTAACAATTGTGCTGATAAGAGGTGAAAAGGCTGAAAGTTTTGCAGAAAAGAAGTGAATCAGCAGAATTTCTGCAGAAAAGAGGCAAAGAAGCAGATACTTGCACTGAAAAGAGATGAATCAGCAGAGTTTCTGCTGAAAAGATTTTTTTTATGAAAACAGCCAAAAAAGCTGTAATTTGTGCTGAAAAGGGGTGAAAAAAATGAAAATTTTGCTGAAAAGGGGTGAAGAAGCTAAAGTATACCAAATCAAAGTATTTGTGCCAAAACTTCCATATTACAACATGAATACGGATTAAAGATGAAAGAAACTGGCAACAAATTCCTCCACTACAAACCAGTGTGATACCACTACTTTGCAGTCTTCACATTTACTAAGGCACTACCCAAAAGGCGCCACAAGAGGGCACTCCAACACAAGAGATGACCTATGTACACTGATGCACTTAGTAACAGTCAGCCTCCTACATTGCCACTACGTAATACAGCGGAAATACAGTAGCAGAAATACAATGTTTTTTCAGAAACACTGTAATTTCACTCATATACTATGAAATAGCAGTAATACTATGATTTGGCAGAAATACTATGTTTCAGTACAAATACTATGACAAAGCAGAAATACTATGACTTAGAAGTAATACTATAACAAAAGGGATTCCTCAAAATACTATGAAATTGCAGTAATTTTAACTCTATGATTTGAAAAAGATGGAAGCATTGAAAAACATGAAAAGGCTGAAATGAGCAGAAAAGAGATGAATCAGCAGAATTTCTGCAGAAAAGAGGCAAAGAAGCTGAACGTTGCGCTGAAAAGAGGTGAATGAGCAGAATTTCTGCTGAAAAGAGGCAGAATTTCTGCTGAAAAGAGGCAGAAGGTTCTGTATGTAGAAAAAGAAACAGGATGAACCATGTGTGAAATAAATAAAGAAATGAAATGAAAGAACAACCTGATTCTGCTCAAATTCACCAATCAGAGCTACTGCCTCTGTCTGCTTCATTAGGCTGTGTACTTCTATTGACCAAGGTGGGTTTGAACCCCGACCTTTGAGGTGCAGAGCCGAGTCATTACTGATTGCGCCACCTGGGAAGAGGTTGGGCGGCCGAAAAACAAAGAGATCAGCAATCAGAAATAGATCGCGGTGAGCGGCGAAAAGCGCCGTTTTTTGGAGTTACAAAACGTCGTGTAACTCAAAAACTAGGAGGGCTAGCAGCCTAATTCTTGTACTGGGTGAATCAGCGGTGTATTGGTGTATTTTGACTGCGATTTTCATAGCTTTTTGTACCTCCGTCGCGGAGATATGACGAGAGAAGGAACGGCTTCATTTCCAGAGTTTGAAAACTGGGAGAAGGACAGATTTCTGCTAAAAAAGAGGTGTAGACGCGCTTGATGGAGATGGCTTTATGTGTAAGGGTACACTGAAGAGTGTCAAGAAAGAAGAGTGCATGCAAGCAGGGAAGATGTGTAACAACTGTCACAGGTAGGACTCGAACCTCTGCCACCGGGTCCCACAGCAGCGGCTCAACCCTCTGAGCCAAATGAGGTCTGGTCACAAAGGGGGCGGGTGTCTAAGACACAGAGACTTGAGCAGTCAGAATTAGATCGCGGTGAGAGGCGAAAAACGCCGTTTTTGGAGTTACAAAACGTCGTGTAACTCAGAAACTAGGAGGGCTAGCAGAATAATTCTTGTACTGGGTGAATCAGCGGACTTTGGTGTATTTTGACTGCGATTTTCATAGCTCTTTGTACCTCCGTCGCGGAGATATGACGAGAGAAGAAACGGCTTCATTTTCAGAGTGTGAGAACTGAGAGGAGGACAGATTTCCACCCTTCAAACAAACGTAATTCATTGCTCAACGGTAAGATAATTGTAAAAACTGATTCCACTGTGAGTGTCAGCAGTGTCTGAAGATATATTGGCACAAGCCTCATGTCCTAACTTTGCTTTGTTCAAGAGATATGGCGATTTTAAAATGCCTCCTGTTACAGAATTTCAGCTCTGAATTTCAAAACCTTCCTATAGCCTTTGAATGGGAAGTAACCTGACCATGTGTCACTTCGAGGCAAATTGCGAAAAAACGGTAAATCTCACAATAAAGACAGTAACATTGTCTGAAAGCCAGCAAAAATACCTACGTTTTGTTGTATAATTTGTGGGGGTTGAGTGGAAATTGAGCGAGTAGCAAGAAGTTGTTCGGACATGAAGAGAAAATTCAGAACAGACCAGCACTCACTCTGAGTTAATTGCATAGCAACCATAGCAACGCATGTATTTTCTGAAAAATCACAATTTTGCAACTGAAAACTTGAAGAGGTATAAAATTAAAACGGTAGAAGATCTGAAAAAGCTGAATCACACAGGAATAGCCAAATAATCTGAGAACATTTTAAAGTTTGAATGGAGTTTCTAGGTGAAAGTATGAGGAAGCAGTTAAGTTTCAAAACCAAGCAAGTTTTAGCAGAATTGTGGAAGTTTTCCATTCATTTCAATGGGACAAATTAAAGGAAAAAAGTGTAATATTTTAAAAAGTATAATAGTAATAAACACCAAAAGTCATAGCTGGCATTAGCAGAAAGAGCAGAACAGTTTAGAGTTTGAACTGAGAAAATCGGCTGAAAACTGAGGGAGTAGTTAATCGGCAAAAAACGTACGGAAGCAACTAGAGGAATAACTAGAAAAATTTGCATTTCCTGCGAAAATGCTGTGTGGATGCCTTAACGCTGAAGCTGTCTGCTGAAAAGCTGAAAAAGATGAAAAGTTGCAAAAAGTTTATGGTGGTGTAAAAAGAAAAATGCCTCCCTGAGGAGGAATCGAACCTGGCCCTCCTGGGCTCAAGGCAGAGACTTATCTCACTGTGCCAAACTCACTCTCACAAGGAAAGAGATGGAAAGACTGACAATTATGGTGGAATGAGCAGAAGCGGCTGACAATTGTGCTGATAAGAGGTGAAAAGGCTGAAAATTTTGCAGAAAATAGGTGAATCAGCAGAATTTCTGCAGAAAAGAGGCAAAGAAGCAGAAACTTGCGCTGAAAAGAGATGAATCAGCAGAGTTTCTGCTGAAAAGAGTTTTTTTTTTTCTGAAAACAGCCAAAAAAGCTGGAATTTGTGCTGAAAGGGGGTGAAGAAGCTAAAGTATACCAAATCAAAGTATTTGTGCCAAAACATAGTGTTTCTGCCATATTGTGGTACTACTACATTACAACATGAATACGGATTAAAGATGAAAGAAAATGGCAACAAATTCCTCCACTACAAACCAGTCTGATACCACTTCTTTGCAGTGTTCACATTTTCACATTTAGTAAGGCACTACCCAAAAGGCGCCACAAGAGGGCACTCCAACACAAGAGATGACCTATGTACACTGATGCACTTAGTAACAGTCAGCCTCCTACTTTGCCACTACGTAATACAGCGGAAATACAGTAGCAGAAATACAATGTTTTTGCAGAAACACTGTAATTTCACTCAAATACTATGAAATAGCAGTAATACTATGATTTGGCAGAAATACTATGTTTCAGTACAAATACTATGACAAAGCAGAAATACTATGACTTAGAAGTAATACTATAACAAAAGTTATTTTTTTGACCAAGGTGGGATTGAACCCGCGACCTTTGAGGTGCAGAGCAGTGTCATTACTGATTGCGCCACCTGGCAAGGGGGCGGGCGGCTGAAAAACATAGACATGAGCAGTCAGAAAATAGATCGCGGTGAGCGGCGAAAAGCGCCGTTTTTTGGAGTTACAAAATGTCGTGTAAGTCAAAAACTAGGAGGGCTAGAAGCATAATTCTTGTACTGGGTGAATCAGCGGACTTTGGTGTATCTGCACTGCGATTTTCATAGCACTTTGTGCCTCTGTCGCGGAGATATGACGAGAGAAGAAACGGCTTCAATTCCAGAGTTTGAAGACTGAGAGAAGGACAGATTTCCACCCCTCAAACAAACGTAATTTATGGCTCAACGGTAAGATGAATGTAAAAACGGCTTCCACTGTGAGTGTCAGGAGTGTCTGAAGATATATTGGCACAAGCCTCATGTCCTAACTTTGCTTTGTTAATTAGATATGGCGATTTGAAAATGCCTCCTGTTACAGAATTTCAGCTCTGAATTTCAAAACCTCCCCATACACTTTGAATGGGGACTTGTCAGACTTTGTGTCACTTCGAGGCAAATTGCGAAAAAACTGTGAATCTCACAATAAAGATAGTGACATTGTCTGAAAGCCAGCAAAAATACCTACGTTTTGATGTATAATTTGTGGGGGTTGAGTGACAATTGAGCGAGTACCAAGAAGTTGTTCAGACATGAAGAGAAAATTCAGAACAGACCAGCACTCACTCTGAGTTAATTGCACAGAATTGTGGAAGTTTCCCATTCATTTCAATGGGATGGGACAAATTAAAAGAAAAAAGTGTAATATTTTAAAAAGTATAATAGTAATAAACACCAAAAGTCATAGCAGGAATTAGCAGAAAGAGCAGAACAGTTTAGAGTTTGAACGGAGAAAATCGGCTGAAAACTGAGGGAGTAGTTAAGCGGCAAAGAAAGTGGCAACTTGAAGAATAAAGTATAAAGAACTAGAAAATTTGCATTTCCTGCGAAAATGCTGTGTGGATGCCTTAACGCTGAAGCTGTCTGCTGAAAAGCTGAAAAGTTGCAAAAAGTTGCATGGTGGTGGAAAAAAAAATGTCACCCTGAGCAGGATTTGAACCTGGCCCTCGTGGTCCAAAGGCAGCTACTTATCTCACTGAACCAAACGAATTCACACAAAGCAGAGGTGGAGAGACTGATAATGCTGCTGAAATTAGCCGAAGCTGCTGAGAATTGTGCTGATGAAAGGTGAAAAGGCTGACAATTTTGCAGAAAAGACGTGAATCAGCAGAGTTTCTGCTGAAAATATTTTTTTTTTCTGAAAACAGCCCAAAAAACCTGGAATTTGTGCTGAAAAGGGGTGAAAAAAATGAAAATTTTGCTAAAAAGTGGTAAGGAAGCTAAAGTTTACCAAATCAAAGTATTTGTGCCAAAACATAGTATTTCTGCCATATTGTGTTAATTGTGCCACAAAAGTTATTACATTAAAACATGAATACGGATTAAAGATGAAAGAAACTGGCAACAAATTCCTCCACTACAAACCAGTCTGATACTACTACTTTGCAGTGTCCATGTTTCCTAAGGCACTACCCAAAAGGTGCCACAAGAGGGCACTCCAACACAAGAGATGACCTATGTACACTGATGCACTTAGTAACAGTCAGCCTCCTACTTTGCCACTACGTAATACAGCGAAAATACAGCAGCAGAAATACAATGTTTTTGCAGAAACACTGTAATTTCACTCAAATACTATGAAATAGCAGTAATACTATGATTTGGCAGAAATACTATGTTTCAGTACAAATACTATGACAAAGCAGAAATACTATGACTTAGAAGTAATACTATAACCAAAGTGATTCCTCAAAATACTATGAAATTGCAGTAATTCTATGATTTGGCAGAAATATTATACTCCGTACAAATACAATGCTTTGGTAAAAATACTATATTTTGATTTTAAGATGAAAGCATTGAAAAAGGTGAAAAGGCTGAAATGAGCAGAAAAGAGGTGAATGAGCAGAATTTGTGCTGAAAAGAGGCAGAAGGTTCTGTATGTAGAAAAAGAAACAGGATGAACCATGTGTGAAATAAATAAAGAAATGAAATGAAAGAACAACCTGATTCTGCTCAAATTCACCAATCAGAGCTACTGCCTCTGTCTGCTTCATTAGGCTGGGTACTTGTATGTATTTTGGCCTATATTAGAAAAGCTGCTAAAATGATAAAACTTTGCAGAATTGTAATAAATGATCAATATAAATGACAGGTCTGTGATAGTGTTTAAAATTGTAATGAAAACAAATGTTGACCAAGGTGGGATTGAACCGACGACCTTTGAGGTGCAGAGCCGTGTCATTACTGATTGCGCCACCTGGCAAGGGGGAGGGCGGCTGAAAGACAGACATTTGGGCAGTCAGAAAATAGATCGCGGTGAGAGGCGAAAAGCGCCGTTTTTTGGAGTTACAAAACGTCGTGTAACTCAAAAACTAGGAGGGCTAGCAGAATAATTCTTGTACTAGGTGAATCAGAGGACTTTGGTGTATTTTGACTGCGATTTCCATAGCTCTTTGTACCTCCTTCGCGGAGATATGACGAGAGAAAAAACGGCTTCATTTCCAGAGTTTGAAAACTGAGAGAAGGACAGATTTCTGCTAAAAAAAGAGGTGTAGACGCGCTTGATGGAAATGGCTTCATGTGTAAGGGTACACTGAAGAGTGTCAAGAAAGAAGAGTGCATGCAAGTAGGGAAGATGTGTAACAACTGTCACAAGCAGGACTCGAACCTCTGCCACCAGGTCCCACAGCAGCGGCTCAACCCTCTGAGCCAAATGAGGTCTGGTCACAAAGGGGGCGGGTGTCTAAGACACAGAGACTTGAGCAGTCAGAATTAGATCGCGGTGAGAGGCGAAAAACGCCGGTTTTTGGAGTTACAAAACGTCGTGTAACTCAAAAACTAGGAGGGCTAGAAGCATAATTCTTGTACTGGGTGAATCGGCGGACTTTGGTGTATTTTGACTGCGGTTTTCATAGCTCTTTGTACCTCCGTCGCGGAGATATGACGAGAGAAGAAACGGCTTCATTTTCAGAGTTTGAGAACTGAGAGGAGGACAGATTTCCACCCCTCAAACAAACGTAATTTATGGCTCAACGGTAAGATGAATGTAAAAACTGCTTCCACTGTGAGTGTCAGCAGTGTCTGAAGATATATTGGCACAAGCCTCATGTCCTAACTTTGCTTTGTTCAAGAGATATGGCGATTTTAAAATGCCTCCTGTTACAGAATTTCAGCTCTGAATTTCAAAACCTCCCTATACACTTTGAATGGGAAGTAACCATACCATGTGTCACTTCGAGGCAAATTGCGAAAGAACGGTAAATCTCACAATAAAGACAGTAACATTGTCTGAAAGCCAGCAAAAATACCTACGTTTTGATGTATAATTTGTGGGGGTTGAGTGGAAATTGAGCGAGTAGCAAGAAGTTGTTCGGACATGAAGAGAAGTTTCAGAAAGGACCAGTGCTCACTGTGAGTTAATTGCATAGCAACCATAACAACGCATGTATTTTCTGAAAAATCACAAAGCTGCAACTGAAAACTTAAAGAGGTATAAAATTAAAACGATAGAAGATCTGAAAAAGCTGAATCACACAGGAATAGCCCAATAATCTGAGAACATTTTAAAGTTTGAATGGAGTTTCTAGGTGAAAGTATGAGGAAGCAGTTAGGTTTCAAAACCAAGCAAGTTTTAGCAGAATTGTGGAAGTTTTCCATTCATTTCAATGGGAAACAAAAAGTGTAATATTTTAAAAAGTATAATAGTAATAAACACCAAAAGATATAGCCGGAATTAGCAGAAATAGCAGAACAGTTTAGAGTTTGAACGGAGAAAATCGGCTGAAAACTGAGGGAGTAGTTAAGCGGCAAAAAACGGGGGAGCAACTTGAAGAATAAAGTTTAAAGAGAAACAGGATCTCAATAGTGTGGATGCCTCAGGTATCCACACAATAAAGAGAAACAGGAACTCAATAGTGTGGAAGCCCTTTAGGGCATCCACACAAAGATAAAGAATAAAGAGAAACAGGAACTCAATAGTGTGGAAGCCCTTTGAGGGCATCCACACAATAAAGAGAAACAGGAAAACAATAGTGTGGATGCCATGAGGCATCCACACAACTAGAAAAATTTGCATTTCCTGCGAAAATGCAGTGTGGATGCTTTAAAGCTGAAGCTGTCTGCTGAAAATAGTTGAAAATAGCTGAAGAAGCTAAAGAAATCAAAGTCAGTGTTTAAATAGTTGTTGAAATTTAATAACGTTGCAGAACAACATCAAGTTAACAAAAATGTAATAACTTAGCAGAAATGAAATAACTTAGAAGAAACATAACAATTCAGCAGAAATGTTGTAGTTTACCAGAAGCTACAACTTAGCAGAAATGTAATAATTTAGAATAACATAACTTAACATAACATAACATAATAAACAAAAGTAGTGTAACATAGCAAAAATAATATAATTTAGTAGAAAATTAAAAACTTGGCAGAAATATTACAAGTTATCAGAAATGCTAGAATTTTGCAGAAATGTAATAATTAGGCAAAACTGTCAACAGATAACAGCTGAAAAGGCTGAAGTAACCTCAAAGTTACTTGTTTAACTGTTAAAAATTACCATTAGAAAAAGAAGAAAATCAGCCAGCAGATAAACTGATGTGGAACAAAACCAAGGTAAAATTGCAGCGTTTACACAGCTGGTGAAATCTAAAAATGGCAAAAAAAAAAACCCAAAACAAACAAAAACAAAACCCACACAAATAACATTTAGGTAATAAATGCACAAGATGCTGCGGTCAGAGATAAAAACACCCAAAAAATAATGTTACTGAAATGCCAAAGAGTGGAAGAAAGTTTAGAAAGTAGAAAACCAGTAGTAGAAAAGTAGAACATTAAAATATTTTTAGAAACATATGATACAAAATATTTTGTTGTTTCAGTTGTTTCCAATGATTACAATAATGGCATACAAAAATAAAAATCCCATTTGGGACAAACAAAAAAATATTAATAGAAAATGAAAATCAAATGAATCTAACATCTATACAAACAATTGAAGCATCTGTTGGAATTGTGAACATATCCTTGTTTGCCATGTTTATGTTTATGTCCCTAAGATGCGCAGACACATGATAGGCTATTAACTGCAAAAATATACAGATATATAAACAGCAAGTGAGAGACAAAAATATATCCTCTGATTTGCTGGAGTTTTGTGTAAATACCATTTGGCAAGGATAAACAACATGTTCCAATGCCACATTAAAAATTTCATAAGCTTCATTTTTTCAATTAGTTTACAGTTTCCTGATTTTATGATAAACATGGCACCAATCTACAAAATACTATCGAAATGAAGTCCACATTGTGATATATTTGAGGTGTGGAGAGTCACACAGCTGAAAAATCGATGTGCATATTTAAAGAAACAGGGATCAAATAAAGAACATTGTTATGGAATAAATTACAGTGAAAAATAATCACTGCTTTGCGTTGGAGAGTTACTTATGATGAGGTATTAATTGGGTTAACCTAACCTCTAACAGCTTTTCACATAGTGCTGTGACCAGGATGAAATCCATCATGAAGTAACTGTAAACAGTAGAACCATTAGCATGAATGTTATGGTTCTACTCTGATCAAAACAAAAGTCAGCTGTGTGACCTGATATAAAAGGATAAAGAGGAACATATATAAATGGATGTGACCTTTATGAACTTTTCAAAATGACTTTATATGTCTGACCCATTATCTATATATATTAGAGCAGATGTGGAAAACCACTGTTAGACCTACTCTATACTAATGTAGTTACTGACACCCCATACTAAGGCAGGATTCATACAAACACACATTATTTATTCACTTAAACACTTTCTTTTTTCACATTTTGAGATTGTGTAATTTCTATAAAGAATATGTGTAATGGTTCAATAGATATAGTTATTTAAATGTCCATAATAATCACATGATCACTTTTGTACATCCTACAATTCAAGATTTAGAGCTCTGTGTTTGTATGAATTCAGCTTGCTATACTTATAGACTTAGATATATTAATCCACTATTTACCCAAACAAGTTACATTGTTTGGGTAAATAGATTGGGTTTGTCCTACAAAATAATTATTCAACAATTAAAAAAAAACACAAAAAACATCTGCACATTAATCCAGAGTTCAGTTTCATATGTCTGATATTGTTTGTTAAATCTGGTAACACAAACACAGTCAAAAATTTATTGCTAGTGTGACATGTGGTCCTTTTTGCCTTTGACCAATGATATGCTGGTTACTTGGACCAGTTTAGTATTTGCTGTCACAGAGGAATGTTAACCATAAATCCAAAAGACAAAACTGAAAAAAATATGTTAATTACAAACATGTTTTTGCTTAGTAAAAGGATTGAAATTACATGGAAACTGTCACCTTAAAGCCTCATTGTAAATATAATCACAAACAGATGTTTTCCACACAGTTAACAAAGCTCCACCACATCCGATCACTGCATATAAATCTAAAAGAAAACAACAAACAAACAAAAAAAATATAATAAAAAATTAACACAAGGGAAGACTTTTGATTTAATAACTAAGCTTAAAATAAGTGTTACCTTTGAATATTTGTGGGAAAAATCTGATACTACCCCAAGAATACAAAGCCACACTGGAAACGATGACAGGCTTGCAGCCCTCTGTCCTCCTGGAGTGAGGTGCCTGATCAGTAGCAGTGAGTTGACAGAAGTCGGTGTCTGTAAGGGTGGCCAAACACTGATACTCTGTCCACTTGCGTAGAGTCTAAGAAGCTGGAATGCAGGAACACTGTACGAGCTTGTTCTAAAAAATACAGAAAAAGGAACATTTTATTTGTGTTAAGGCCTAAAAACTAGAAATAAATTATAAAATGAACAATGTTGAAATACCTTATAGGTGCTGCAGGCCACATAACCAGAATCCAGAGCAATCTCACACTCACATGATGGTGAGGAAAGACATGAGCTCTGCAATGAGGTTTGAATGTCTCAGTTGGGACACTGAAGAACTCAGAAGACAGCAGTACCTGCACAGAGAGACAGAGTAGAAAAAGCATAGATTTGTAATCCATAATGTGAATTAAAACTCAAAAAGTGTCAACAAGTATAATCATTTGAGTGTGTAATTCTTTATGCAATAATCACGATTTAAATTAATTAAATGAATTAAAAGCAATGACATTTTTTATCAAAGATAAAGAATCATACCTCTCTCTGCTCTGAGGATCACTGAGCATCTCTGACAGGAAATACAGTTTCCTCGGTATGAGTCATCATTGATGGTTTCAGAGGTGTGTAGTGTGGCAGCATGATGATGGTCTCCAGATCAGGCAGGAGGTCAGGTGATGGGTGTGTCATCTTCTCCATTGAAGACACACTGGTATGGCAGTTCATAAAACAGCAGTCTCTGTGTGGCATGTAGTTATCTGTGCAGTCCAGCACTGATGGATCAGGTTTGGCTCAGCAGTTCATGAAGATGGTGTTAAGATGTTGATGTTTCAGCTGAGGATGGTGAAGTTTGAAGGTTTTGCCACAAAGGAAACAGAACTGTGTGTGCCCTGTCTGAAAAAATACATCTACAAAACATAAATTGCTTTTAACACCACCCACCCTCCCCACCCACCCATCTCAGCCCCCAAGTGTCTATGTAATGCTGGTATGGGGTGTCAGTTACTAAATCTAATTAGTGCATCAGAAAGCGTGGGCTACACCAAAAGCCCACACTTTCTGATGTCTTTGTTTATTAGCAGCTTTTTCCAGCTGCTCAGAAAATTCTGACTTGGCCTTTATCCACCCAAACCCAAACCCACCCGGATAAAGGCCAAGTCAGAAAATGGATGCAGAAACTTTCCATGTACTTCTAAATCAGTTTTTATACAAATTCTGTAAACTGTAAAAATGTTTTTCTCTACATAATGTATCATTATAGACATCTCTGGTAGCCTAAAGATAGTTTAAAACTTTTAACATTTTTTACCTGTAAAACATGATAAGCAAAACCTCATTCATCCCAAAAACATTTGATTCTACAAAATTTACTATAATCAAGAAAATATAATTGTCTGTATTTATTCATGTGACCCATAATAAATACCTGCATTTATCTGGGATTTATTTATTTACTATTTCATATTTGAAAGCCCTTTGAGGGGAAGCTGTCATTTGTTGAGATACATACATCACAGTAAAATAAAGTATCAAAAAAGGAGATGACAATTAACATCCATGAAAAAATGCATAGATTTAGTCATTTAAAACATGAGAATAAAAAATAAATTATGTCCGTTTAATACTTTTTGCATCATAATTCGGATCTGAGGTGCATGATAACATAAAGCAGATCTCCCGGCTCTGCATGAAGTACAGCCATGATTTGGTGAAATGATTAATAACATTGCAATAAGAAAGGGTCTTCTTACAGACAGAGTAGGGAAGACAATATGAAGAAATATGATTTTTCAATGAAAAATCTTTTTCATGCTCTACAATCAGTAAACTCTGTAACAAACATGATCTTTAATTGTTTTAAAACTCACCAGACGACTTCATGATTGGCTGGAGGACAGGACACAAAACACAGGGTTGTGGTAACTGTAATATGTCCTCAGGACACCTGAATAGAGACTTTTCTGTGGCTGAGAAACAAAAATGAGGTCAAGCAGGGTGTTCTTGTCTGTAGTGGCAGAAGTGATCAGCTGTGAATACCCTCTAGACTGAAACTGCTCCAGAATCTGTTTCCTTCCACTCTGTAACTGGTTCTCATTAAAATCTCCACACACAATTATTGGGTGACAGTCCATTATTTCAAGTGAATCTAAAAGACTTACCAGGTTTTGCATGAATGGTGTCAAACTGTAGTCAGGAGGTCTGTACACAACAGCAATGAGCGCAGGGAATGGAGCCTGAACCTTCAACACTAAAAACTCAAGATCAGTGACATTATGCAGATACTGTTTTACCTGAACCTGAAAATGATTCCGCAAATACACAACAACTCCACCACCACTTCTGCTGGCCATGTGAGGAAAGTTTGTGTAGGACACATGTCTGTTGCGTTTGAACATGGTGTAGCCGTCCAAATGAAGACTATCTGCAACAAAGGAGCCTTGGAGGTGAGACTCTGTGAGACACAAAACATCTGCTAAACACATTTCATGATGACTCTTGATGTCACTGATGTGAGATGGCAAACCCTCTGTATTGTGATGAATCAGCGTAAGAGTGTCAGGTCTGCTGGCTATTTCTCTGACCTGAAGAAGAGGCATCATTTCGTCAACACTGGCTTGTCTCATGGTTTGGAGCGCTGCAGTTACCTCGGGATTGGCATAAATCTTTTTCTCATCCAAGTCCTGCAAATAGAGTCCACTGAGAGACGTCACCCTGCTGAGCGCAACATAAGCCATACCTGGTTCAAAAATGTTGTTCATTGAAACTACAGCTGTCTGTGTTGTAAGACCCTGAGTTTTGTGGATTGTGCAGGCAAATGCTAGCTTTACAGGAAACTGTCTGCGTACCGCTCCTTTAAACTTCAGACTCTCCTCTGCTCTCTCAATGTATACCAGATCATCAGATGCTGCATTAGCACTGCGGTTGTGTCTCATAGGCTGCCGGTTGTCCATTCTGAGCCCCAGTTTAATTATTTGTCCATCATTTTCAGATCTCACCACCTTTATCAGTATACCAAAAGCACCATTGACCAAACCGTTTAGTGTGTCCAAGTTTCTGGTCAGCATGACTCGAGCTCCTTCAGCAACATTCAGGGTGTCGGGTAAATCATTTCGCCCACCTGTAAATGGTTTGTCTCTCCGTGCCATTCTGCCTGTACGTTTATCCTTCTGGAAATCGTCTGCAGTGATGATTATGATGTTTGAATGAAGCTTCTTCAGGGTATCTGTGTTGTGGGATTCAACATTCTTGTTGGTGGCATAAATGTGTAAGACCTCGATTGGACATTCTTCTGGTGCAGTCACAGCCTGTGACAACAAATCTCTGTCGCACTGAGAAAGCTCATCTGTCTTTTCTTTGACTCTAATCCTGTTCAGCATCTCTGCAAAGGCCACATCATCTTTCTGACGCATGATCTCGGTTAGAGTGATCATCTGAAAATGTTCCTGCCATAGGTCAGTCTGTTCTGGATCATAAACACAGAGAGGTTTAGACTGTCGCACTGGTGGCAGCTGGTAAAAATCTCCAACAGCTAAAACTGACATTCCACCAAAAGGTCTTTGAGTGCCTTTGATTTGTTTCAGTCTTGCATCCACATAGGCAAAAAGGGGTTTTGAAACCATTGAAATCTCATCAATAACAATAATTTCAGCATTTATAAGCTCACATCTGACTTCATCCAGTTGGTTACCAAGTCCTTGAATGGGTGGTTTCAGACTTCTGGGGAGTTTCAGTAGGGAATGTAACGTAGAGCCATTGATAGAAAAAGCTGCTGTCCCGGTAAATGACGTCAGTAAAACAGTTGGATTTGATATGTCAGCTTCTTCTGCATTAGCAGGCAGTCTGCTCAGGATCTTTGATGCTTCAGAGTGAATACATTTAATCAGATGTGACTTTCCAGTTCCTGCACCACCGTTGATATAGAAGAAAAATGGATCTGGGTTCAAACCACAAACTCGCTCAATACACCAGTCTCTTATAGCATAGAACACGCAGGCCTGCTTCTGGTTCAGATTCTGATACATTACACGTACCACAGCTGGATCTACTGCAGGTTGTTCTCTGACGGCTCTGATCTCTGTTACAGCATCAGACTGACGACTGTAGTCGGGAACATTCTCCTGTTCGTTCTCATCATCAGAATGTCTCTCAGGAAGATTCTCATCACATTGCAACCTCACAACTTCAGATTCAGGAGCAAGATTACACCATTCATCAATCACAACATCCCTATTTTGTTCAAATTCTTCCAGTGCACTCTCAATATCCTCAGAGTTCTTCTCATACTTGTCTTTATTTCTCTTCACAACCCTTTTCACAGACTCACTGTGGTCTGAACATGGAAGTCGTACACAACCTGAGTTGTAGAAGGACTGATAGGTTTGGAACCCTTGTGGTTTCAGTTCCTGCTCTGATCTGTGTGGAAGGTAAAGTCTCAACAGTCGACCATAATATTGCTCAGGATCTTTTTCCTGTGAACAATGGTAATATCTGATTATAGCTGGTTTATCATTCTTTCGCCTTAGTACAAATCCAAGCTGGTTTAGAAGAGGAAGCACATCTTTTCCTTCATTTGGACCACTCACCAACCGGCACAAGGCAGCAAAATCAGCCAGGGACATTTCCTCATATTTTGGTGTCTCAGGTCTGCATTTGTATTTATCACTCAAACTTGTCATCCAAATATTACAACTGTCATGTGTTGTGGATTCCAGGTAGCTCATCGGGCGACTCATTTTTACTGGGTTATCATCTGTTGGTACAAATACAACACTGCGGGAACATTTTTTCATTTTTAGGCCACAGACTCGAGTCACACACTCCTGTGCGCTGATTTCTCTCTTTTTTGAGTAAGCCTGCATCACAGCTCTCATTTCATCACATTCATTGACCGTGTTCTTATCAGAGTTGTCAATAACTGTCTTCAGGTATTCAGAGAGGCCAGATTCTTTCTTCGTTATATATTTACAGAGGTATTCTATACAAGAATATGCATTCAATATTAATGAGACATCTAAATTAGAGTTCCAGGCTTCAAGCAGGTGTGGGTTGTAATTGTTGATCCAACAGTCCTTTGGGTCACGTTTGAGAATCAGAGCTGTTTTCTTGTTTATGTCTTGGAGGCATTGCTCATACTCATTCATTGTCAAGTTGCATCGTGACAGAATCTGCTCTATGGTGAGAGAAGCAGCTTCAGGTTCCTTCAGCAGGTTCAACAAAGGTCTGAGTTTGGCTTTTGCAGCTTCAGTGTCTGAATCCTCATCCTGTCTCACAATCATTGTTCTTGTGGCTGGTGGTTTTGGAAACCCAAATCTACAACCAGAGTTCACACTCTTAAAGCATGTTTTTGTGTGGTTTTTGCTGTGCTTTTGTAGTTCAGTGACTTTTTTGTGCAGTTCAGGCTGTTTTTCTGGATCAGGAAGTTGAGCTGAGATGTATCTGTCCACAAAGTCACAGACAGTTTGGTCATCATCCACATCTACTTCTACCTTTTCTCGAATCCACAGCAACATGTGTATATGTGGACTACCTCTGTGCTGGAACTCAACTCTGTAAAAGTAATCAATGATTTCACCAAGGGGCTGTGCAGGAGAAAAAAGCAAATCTCTGAACAAAGCCTCAACACGTTTATCAAACATTCGCATGGTGGTTACTGGATTTGATCTTAGAATTTCACACTTTTCTGACCAGTCCAGGGCTTCAAAATCAACCTCTTCACCTTGCTGTCTCTTTATTGCTTGAATCACTTCAGGCCATCTCATCTCGGCAGCAGAGAAAGTGACAAAGAACTGAGGTGTTCCTATTTGACGAACCATACTGAATAGATCTCTGGTAGTTTTCTGCCAATAAGCTGGAGTTCCTCTGAGTGGCTGCATAAATCTGATTGCATCTTTATTTCTTACCAGCTTCTCTACTTCTGTCTTACTTTGTAACATTCCTGATGTGATTTTCCGTCCATCTTTGGTCATAGTTTTACCTTTCCTTAGTTGTATTGTCATGCTGGAATTAGCCAAGTGTATTTCAGTGACAAACTGTGAGAAAAACAGGTAATTTGTATCTTTAGCATATCTTGCATCAATGTTGAAAAGCCTTGACTTGAAGTAAGCACTCGGTGTGAGCTTGAGACGTCTCTTTTCATCCAGTGTATTCTGACCAGTAGGAAACTGCACAGGAAATGCCATGGCTTCCAAATAGGGAGTTCTGAAGAAGCTAACAGGATTGTTTCTTTCTGCAGGAGCCACACAATATGTGTTATCAGTGAAACAGAGAATCTCTTCTGAAATGTCTACAGGCTGCAAGCAACTTTCTAGAGCAAAACCTCCATTGTTCAAATCACTTTCTGCTTCCTCTGGATTTTGTTCCTCTGGTTGTTCATCACAGGATAGCATGTTAATATCTTGTTCACTTTCAGACTCGGTTTCACACAAAAGGGCATCTTTTTCATAATTGTCAATTTCCATTAGATCTGCTTCATCATAATCATCACTTCTCATGCTGGCTTCATCACTGCTGTCATCATCAGGTAATGTTGGATCACAAAGCAATGCATCATCTCTGATAACAATATCTGTGTACTGTGGATGAATTTGTTTCAGTTTACGCAGGGCTTGGATCAGTTTAGACCAGGTGACAGTCTGGAACAGCTGATGGCCTTTGTAGCACAGTCGTCTTTTCAGCTTGATCCGCATTATCTGTGATTGGTTTCTTAGCCTCGGTAAACAGTCAACTGTTTGTTGGACCTCAGATGGTACACACACCACATTACCACGTATGAGTCTCTGTCTGCCCTTTGGAAGAGGAATAATCTTAGCAAATGGTATGCATTTGGCAATCAGATGTCTCTCCAGAATGTTGAGATCACACAGTTCACCTGGAATATCTTGCAGTTCTAAACCGTTAACAGCAGCAAGCCTTGGCATGCGTCCACTTTTGAGGGAACTGTGACATGTGTGGCAGATATACTCCTTTTTTCTCTCAACAGGAAAGCTGCAGTGATCATTACATGTTTCATCACACATATGAACAAATTTACCAGTTAGACACTGCTGAGCTACAGTTTGATGTTTTGAGTAATTGTTTCTTTTGCAGATTTTCACCTGATTAGGAAAAGAAGCTTTTAGACAAACAGTACAAACATAAGATGGTGCTGACTTAATGTTTGATCCGAAACGAGATATGGCCTCATTCATTAAACTGTTATCTGGATTAGACTGTAAACTTTCAGCTTGTTGATGCATCTGACGATATTTTCTTTTTATGTTCATTGCACATCTGATATTATGCATCTTTCTAAAAGAAAAACTGTTCCAATATTTTACTCTCATTTGTTCTCTCATATTGTCCTTGTGTTGCTGCTGAATTTGTGTCTCTTCTCTATAACGTTTAGTCATGTAAGATCGTTTTTTCTGTTTAAATTCTTCACTTCCTTTATATACATTATATACATATGACCTCATGTAAGCTTTATGTTTCTCTCTGAATCCAGCACAAGTTCTGTAATTTCTTCTTATACGTTCCTTCTGCTTTTCTCGGAAAATGGAAGATTCTCTATATGTTCTTCTAATACGTTCCTTCTGCTTTTCTCGGAAATTGGGAGATTCTCTATATGTTCTTGTTATTCGTTCCTTCTGCCTTTCTTTGAATATAGGAGATTGTCTATAAGATTCTTTATATGTTTTTCTCATATGTTCCTTCTGCTTTTCTCGGAAAATGGGAGATTCTCTATATGTTCTTGTTATACGTTCCTTCTGCTTTTCTCGGAATAAAGAATCTTCTTTATACATCCTTATGACACGTTCTCTTTTTCTCTCTCTAATTTTAGCACTATCTCTATAGATTTTTCTAAAATGTTCTCTCTGTTTCTCTCTATATGTAGCATTGAGTTTATACAGATTATTTTTGTACACACTCTTTTTCTTACTGTGATCAGAATCATGAGACTTTCTACTAGAATCTTTTTTCTTTGCCTTAAAGCTTTCATCAAAAGTGTACGTCTGTCTTTCTTTCTTTTTCTCATTTTCCTTTCTCTGTGGTAGTTTTTCTTGGACCAATAGTCGTCTCCTAATCTTTCTCCTTTGCTGTTTATTATGCTTCAACAGTTTATGTGAGAGTTCCTCTGTTGTCTTAGTTAAACAGGAGGCAGTGTTTAAATCATTCTGAGGAACAGATTCTTTTATTACCTGAGTGTCTCTTACAGAAGATGCAGAGGTTTCTATTTCTAAATAATCAGAAGGACAATTGTTCAGCTCAGCAGCTGGCTCATTTGAATAATCCACTCTGGATGACATCACTTCAGTGGCTAAAGTGTCGGTCACAGTTTTCTGTGTCTGCTCAGTGGATTTTGGGGTTTCAAATTCAGGTTCATTTAAAGCTGGTGCTGGAACAGTTGTAGCTGTTTGTCTGTTTTCATCAGCATCTCTTTGGTCAGCAGCGTTTTCACTGTGAAACTCGACAGGCTGTAGCTCATAAGTGCAGGTTGGCGCGATGCTAAACATTCGGTACAAGTGTTTGATCTTGTCAATCATGTCGTTAAGACGTGTGAATTTTAACATAACTGCAGTTCCACCTCTTACACCTAGCGACAATGGCATTCCTGTAGACTTACGTGGGTGAGGGTCAAAGTATGCGTATTCACCTGAAGTCAGCCTGCAAACTGCAATGACTGTTCCTCCCATGACTAGCAAAGCATAGCGAACCGCTGAAGCCAAACACTGTAGTCCCTGTTCAAGGCTCGGAAGGTGATCTGTACCATCAAATGTGCCATAACGAGCAAACTGAGACATGTCCACTTGATACTCGTGTCTGCGGCTGGTGACCACTGTGGGAAGCTCATCGCAAGCTAGAAACACGCTGTTCACAAACCTCTTTCTGGCATCTGAATACACGGCATGGCCTTTATCCAACACACGGTTAAGATCTGCTCTGGTAATGAATTCATCCTCGTGTAAGAATGACAGGAAAACCAAACTGTTCGCCATGCATTGCTGATTCCGGTACTTTCCGTACCTAGGAGAAGCCTGGCTTCGGGATGCACAGATGCTACTCACTCGTGGACGACTCTCACCGTTTGTAATCTGTACATGAGATGGTCCTGGAGCTTCTCCATAATGCTGCGTTTGCAGAGTTACCTGGGGTTCAGTCTGGATTACCTGCTGTACTTTAGCATCTGGCACACATGCTGAGCGAACACCTCTCTTTACCACATCTGCATAAGACACTGCGGCTGTCTGAACGCTGCTCTGCACTTCTGGACTGGGAATAGTTGTAACAGACACCTTTACCTGCTCACTGCTCTGAGAAACATTTACCTGTTGATGACTGTCACTGTTTGTAACCTGTACATGAGACGGTCCTGGAGCTTCTTTCTGCTTTTGCCATCTAAGCTTCTGGGACTGCGACCTTTGACTTTTTCTTGGCATTTTGTTGAAGTACAAACTGGACCTTATATGTATTTATACACAAATGTAAACAAAAGTCAACCTGTAAACACTGAAAAACTAATGACTGTAATGACTATTAAATCAGATATTTATCAGAATTGATGTAAAAGGCTGACTTAAATACAAACTCAATATAAAAGTTATTTAAAGTTCTTTGAAAACACTTTGGTCTGTTTTATTGTAACTTTTTCAAAAACTATATTATTACTTCTTATATTTTTTTAACCAGACTGGATAACAAATAGGTCTATACTTCTGTAAAGTAATATGCAGAATAAATCTCAACAATCAATCAACAGGCTATGATAAAAATCTTAGCTTTTAAGTAGACTTTGTGTAAATGTTTCAGATATTTAAAATTTAAAGCAAATATAAGGAGCTGTGATGGTGTGGTGATCAGATGACAGGCGATGGGGATTCTTCAGCTGGATGTTCTGCAGCAGTCAGGAAACAGGAAGTCTGGGTTCTCAGGGCAGCCTCTAGATGACAATTGTAACTGAACACTTACACTGAGTGACAAAAAGGGTTTGTCCTTAAATAATAATAGTATAAACTTGTAGTCAAATGTTATAACCAATGAAACAGACTTGAAAAATGTATTTGAATCAAATTTAATATTTATGTGAATATAAGAGTCTGAATTACAAAATAACCAGATTATCTTAGTACAAATATCTCAAAAAAGGTGTATATATTTTATATAATTTATCAAATTGCACTTGTAAGCCAAACTATCAGTGTTTATTTCAAAGTGTAATGCAAAATTAAAATGACAAATGTAGGGCTCTGTAAGTAGTTTCTACAGTGAGTTCTACTGTAGTGTAATTCTATTACTGTATATTCAACGTTTTACTTGTAATTTCCAGCAAAATGACTGGATGTGAGAGAGTTTAACAACAGGAAAGATGGAGCAGTGAGAGCGGAGATCTCTCAGAATTCTGAAAACAGATCGACGAAGTTCTGGTATCTTCAATTCCAAAAACTTAGATTCTGGTAAAACTTGATTTCAAGTCACAGGATTGCGTTTCAACTCAGGTTCAAGCTTGTCAACTTAGATAGAGCTCATGGCGGAGAAATGATAGAAGATAGAATGGCTTGTCAAAAAAGATGGAGCAGGGAGAGGGAGAGTGATAGGACAGACTGAATTGCTTGTTAATGATAGAGGGAGAGGGTTTTCTGCAGCAGGTCACCTGTAAGACAGAAAGAAAGTGGAATTAGACACGCTTCCAATAATCCTGGCTTTACCGTATTTTTCTGACTATAAGGCACATTTAAAAGCCTTTAATTTTCTCAAAAATAGACAGTGCACCTTATGTATGGCTGTGCTTACTGATTTCAAACCAATTCTATGTGGTACTCGGCATTCAAAAATCTGTCAAATGTTTTAGTATGACTTTGGTAAGCTACAAAGCAGCACCACTTGATGTATTGTCGGAGCATGGCTACCATAGTCAGCACCCTCGTAGAGTAATTCGTACTGTGCTTCAACATAATATGGTGTGTGTATAAGAGCCTGGCACCTGTTGAGAGCCATGCTTATGAAGCAGATTTCAAACTGATCAATCCACATTCATCAATCCACAAATCCTGAAAAGTGAGTGTATTGTTCTGTATTTTATGTCTTACAACTGAACAATTTTGAGAGTTCTTGTAAATGAGTAGAATAAAGTTGGACTTATCTGTTTTGTTTGACTTAATGTGCCTTAGAATTTAGTGCGCCTAACAGTCCGAAAAATACAGAACAAATATATCATTACACACTGAAGAGTTGTACAGTACATTATTAGATTCAACTGAATGAAAATGTTTAACATATGGTGGTGGAACATTTCTAAGGACATTTTTGCATTCTATTAACACAATAAAAACAAACAGAGTCTGTAAACCAAGATGTGGTGCTACAGTGACTTACTGTAAACATTATATGGTCAAGCTAAACCCACACAATGAAGTTAGAGCAGACAGTTTCAGACCACCTGCTTTAAACACTTCACATGCACTCAACTCAAACTTATGACACATCACATGTTCCTAAATGCCCAAAGGTCTCAAATTCCCGTTTCTGTCTGTACTTACCTGGTACAACAGTATATCATAATGTCTGGGTAGCCGTTAACATAAAAGTAAAAAATAATTTACTCAGTATGACTTTTGGCAAAATGAAAAATTTGGAGACAGATGACTCCTATACAGCAGTTTCTACATTTTTCAGGCAAATATGGGGCATGTTTAATACACACTCCGCTAAATCTACAATAAACTTAGCATGGCCGATATTTGGGCCTAATTAAAAATGTAGTATGATGATAAGAGAGATCTGTAAGTCTGGAAATGTTCACATAGACTTTTCTAGGATTTGATGATTGCCAAGAGCTGTGCTGACTCACAGCACTAAACTGAATCTCCTATAATGAGAAACATTTCCCAGCACTGCACCTCAGACAAACCTTTACTTACCAGACTTGAGACGATCAGATCAGCAGTCTAGAGAAAGGAAACAATTCATCAGATCACTGTTAGATGATTCAGACTGTTGAGCCTCTTCACACACAATCCACACAAATTAACTAGTAAAATCCTCAATTACTTTAAGCTTTTTTAAGTTTACTGTAGTCTAAAGAGGAGATAATTGAACTGCAGGGTCTCACATGGCTATAGCAAGTGTAATAAAAACATTATTACTACAGAAATGCAAAGAATAGGCGCCAATATTTGTTGGCACAAGTGCAGGACACACCAAATATTTCCTACACAGAAGCCTTGTGGCTCCAGCATTTTCTACAACAGGTCAGTGCTAATAAAGTGTGAAAAACCAAAACTTTTAATGTCCTTTTAGGTTAAAAACATTAAATACAAAGTAATTCTTGAAATCAGAAGCAACAGAAAACCTCATCATGTTTTGTTAGTCTTATATGAATATACAAATCCTAAAATACATGTAAATATTGACATGTTACAATAACAGAGGTGCAGAATGTTTTGTAATTAAAATTAAATGTCTTAAAATATTTCACTAAAAAGTCATTTCATTGTACCCGTTGCTAGGAATATTTAATGTCCATTTTTGGCAACATTTCTATTTAATTTTAAAACACATTATATTCACTAAATAAGTAATAAACTAATTAGACACACAGGCTGTCCACTCACACCTCTGGTTCTCTTCGTTTTTATTATTGCTTAACTGTTAAAGCTATTACTTATACCGAGTCAGGCAAAATACTTCTACAGTGTTCTGACTTTAATGTACTACATCAGCAGAATTTGAGAGACAATATGAATCAATACCTGTGCAGCTCTTAAGTGTTTGAGGAACCACTTATACTGACTCCCCTAAAACACTTTCATTGTTTTGTCTGCTACTTAAATCCACAAACATAAGGAGAAAATGAACAACTGTATAAAGACATCCGACATTTAACTATGTTTGGATTCAATAAGCCATAAAAAATTTAAATCATACATAAATGGGCTATTAAACTTCAGGGACAGTCAGAGGCCCTGTGTGGGGGCTTTGCTGCTACAAGTCACAAATCCTGTGTTTTTGCCAATCAGTAAATGGAAACATATCACAAAAAGTCAAACTACTGTATGCAAGTCGTCAAATGTGCTACACAATGCCAGGTTCATACTGCTTCAGTTACAATCACTGTTTACTTACCAGCAAAGGCAAAACCAAAGATCTCTTTCACTCTGTGTAACAAAAGACAAAGCACAAAAACACAGAATGAGACAACTCAAATCAGCATCACAATCAATACTGCATCACTCTGTGTGGTCCAAAAGATTCAGTACACTTCTTGGTTTACCACAGCAACAAACAACTCACCTCTTTTTTTCTACACCTTATTAGAGATTACTGTCTTCATTAAGGTAAAATGTGGTTTCATCCATTTGTAATAAGCCACACAACCTTCTCAGTTATGTGATAGCTCTATTAGTTTGGTGCTATTAGATAACAGAGTAGATTTAATAAGCAATGATTTGCTACACCTAGCAGTGCACACTTTATCAAATTCTGACATCACAATTTAAAAGCATGAACAATCATAAATGAAAGCTTGGATGATATATTTGTAGGCTTCAACATTTGAGTTGGTGGGCATTCAAATTCTGCTTCCTAAAAATATTATCACCTGCACACAGTATCATTTAGTATCATTTAATATGCTGTTGTTTTAAATATCTACATATCATAATTTATTATATTAATGGCGCACTGCTGAATTTTATTTATTTGAAGGTGGCCTTTTTTATATTTCATTCATTTTTCACAAAGTGAGAAGTTAAAGAGAGCTGCAGGTGTAGGTTTTATTTAAAAAAAACAACCTGCACAAACAAGTGTTTGTTAAAGAGTTCTTAAAATTTAACTAAAAAACTAAAATGAATTAATTTTAAAAAAAAGTTCTTGTTAAGAGATGTTATTATTGTTA
Source organism: Pelmatolapia mariae (assembly GCF_036321145.2). Taxonomy (NCBI): domain Eukaryota; kingdom Metazoa; phylum Chordata; class Actinopteri; order Cichliformes; family Cichlidae; genus Pelmatolapia; species Pelmatolapia mariae. The sequence goes on from NC_086229.1 coordinate 31,299,020, forward strand.
TATTATGCGTTTTATCCTTACTCGCTCTCTCCCTTGTGTTAATTAACCCACAACACAAACACACACTGGCACAGGCACGTGACTCTTTTTCTCCCGGCTTTCAGTCAGAGGCGGTAAAATGGCTCCTTTGAAGTTGCCGACCCTGCTGTTCTAAAAATGGCGGCTCATTACCTTACAACCTAAAGAATGAGGCCGTTTTAACTGTCTGATTTGTGAAGAGGAGAACTAACTTCAGCTTCCCTAAGAGACTCAGAAACACTAACACACCGAATTAACCAAATAAAACACAATAACTGTATTAAACAATCAAATGAACCATATTAATTTCACACTGGGCCTATAGGAGCGAGGCTAGGCGTTAGCGCTTAGGTTGTTAGGGCTAGCATACCAAACACTCCTTTTAAATACTAAAATTACAACGTTTCACTAAAAAAAAACAGCCATTGTGTTACTTTTACATGACTTGTACTTCGACTGGCTTTATAAGTCACTAACAACAACTGGGTAAATCACTCAAACAGCTTGTAGACATTTCATTTCAGAGAAGAGAGACAGAGAAGCAGGCTTACCGGCAGGGATCCAGCAGAGAGTGGGCGGAGATTCAGGAGTCAGCCAGAGACGTAAAAAAAGAGGCATTCACGGGTAGTGGGAAATTTCGCCATTACACAAACTTGGCATTGAAAACGTGAAAAATATATGTAAATTTAAATATTATTATACTAGATTTTTTTGCAACAAAAAACAACTAGCAGAAATTTAATTCTATAATTTTAATAAATGTTTCAAACAGGATTCTTTGAATTTGAAATAATGGTTAAACGACATAAATAAACATAAGGTCATTATGTTAACATGTACTGTATTATGATAGATTTTTTTAACTGACTGCAGTAATAAGAACTTACCAGAAACATGAAAACTTCTCAAAAATACAAGAACTTAGGAGAAATAGTATAAGATGACAGAAAGAATATATTTAGCCAAAAATACTTAAACATTACAGAAAAACTATGATTTAGAACAATAGTACAACATAGCAGAAATACTGTGATTTACCAGAGACACTGTGATGAACTATGAATATTGTAATTTTAAATTAATACTATGTTTTAGCACAAATACTATAATTTGACAGAAATACTATCATTTGGCAGAAATACTATGTTTCAGCACAAATACTCTGGTTTAGCGCAAATATTATAACATAGCAGAAATACAAATATATAGCAGAAATGCTATATTTAGAAAGAAAAATATAATATAGTAGAAATACTATGATTTAGCAGAAATACTGCAATCAGCACATATACTGTAACATGACAGAAATTCCTCCACTTAGTAGTAATACTATAACATAACACAAATGTTATGATTTGGCACAAAAACCATGATTTGGCAAAAATACTATGATTTAGCAGAAATACTATGATTGAGCAGAAGTACTAAGATGTAGTAAAAGTACTTTGATTTAACAGAAATACAATTATGGAGGAGTAATACTTTAAAATGGGAGAAATATTGATACACACACACACATACACAGAGCCTAAAGGGAAAAGTATTTGTGCCATGGAGTGTTAAGAGGAATCTGAGGTCCATATTAAAAAAGCTGCTGAAATCATAAAAGTTTGCAGAATTGTAATAAATGATGAATATGAATTACTGGTCTGTGATAGTGTATAAATTTGTAGGGCAAAAAAAAACATGTTGACAGAGGTGGAATTGAACCCACAACCTTTGGGTTGCAGACCCTTGTCATTACCAGCTGCGCTGCTGGGAAAGACAGTGAGCTCCTGGAAGACAGGTTGATGAGCAGTCAGAATTAGATCGCGGTGAGAGGCGAAGAATGCTGTTTTTTGGAGTTGCAAAACGTCGTGTAACTCAAAAGCTAGGTGGACTAGAAGCATAATTCTTGTACTGGGTGAATCAGCGGACTTTGGTGTACTTTAACTGCGATTTTCATTGCTCTTTGTACATCAGTCGCGGAGATATGATAAGAGAAGAAAGGGCAGACCTCAGATATGATTGGCTGGCTGGGAAGCCGTGCAGGCCCTGATATGTAAATTTGAATGTCTCAGTCCTCAGAGGATTGGCTGCCTGGGGACCTGGCAGAAATATGTGGAAATAGTATGATTAAGCATAAATACTACATTTAGTAGAAATACTATATTTTAGCACAAATAGTATAAAAAGCAAAAATAGTATAATTTAGCAGAAATACTATATTAAGCACAAATCCTATAAAAAGCAGAAATACTATATTAAGCAATATAAATATCCTATAAAAATCCTATAAAAAGCAAAAATACTGTACTATGATTTGGTAGAAAAACTATAATTAATCAGAAATACTATATTTGGCAGAAATACTATATTTAGCACAAATCTTATAAAATAGCAGAAATAGTATAATTTCGCACAATAGTAATAACTTAAACAGAAAAATTGGAAAAGCAAAATGGACAGCTGAAAAAATGCTGAACATGCTGAGGGTCCCTCAAATATACTTGTTAAATGAAAAAAAAAAAACTCAGCAAAAAAAAGTATAACAGTCACACAATCACAAATATGGACACATATGGAAACACACATGCACAGAGAGACACACACAGGATCAAATTCAGTCAAGCAGTCTAAATATATTGAATTTAAATCATACAATAAGATGCTCCCATAAAAAGGCTCTCTCTCCCTCTCTCCCTCTCTCTCTCTCTCTCTGTCACACACACACACACACACACACACACACACACACACACACACACACACACACACACACAGGGAGAGAGGAGCAAGTTTCTAGGTCAGTCAAGCAGCCTGGGAGCTGCTAAATTTGAATCCACCAATCAGAGAGGCTGTGTACTTTTTCCCGCCAAAACAGGTGCAGCCGTTTTTAAACACACTCAGCAAAGAGAGAGACAGGATTTCTGCAGTGTATTTCTCATATTGAGGATTCCCCTCAAACAAATGGCTGTAATTTCCTAACAGTAGGGGCTAGAGCGGTCATTCTTATACTGCTTTGTTCAGAAGAGATGTGGAAATATTTAAGTGTTGACTATTTAAAATAAAAATATGAATTATTAGAGATATATGACATAGATGTTTGGCTGGCTTAGAAGCCATGAAGGCCCAGATATGCAAATTTAAATGTCTCAGACCTCATATATGATTGGCTGGCTTAGAAGCCATGAAATCCCCAATATGCAAATTTGAATGCCTCAGCCCTCAGATATGATTGGCTGGCTGGGAAGCCGTGCTGGCCCTGATTTGTAAATTTGAATGTCTCAGACCTCAGATATGATTGGCTGGCTTGGAAGCCGTGCAGGCCTTGATATGCAAATTTGAATGTCTCAGTCCTCACAGAGGATTGGCTGCCTGGGGACAGCTGTGAGCTGCTGAATTTGAATCCACCAATCAGACAGGCTGTGTACTTTTTTCCCGCCATAACTGGTGCACCAAGTGCAGGGTTTTACACACACACAGAACACAGAGAAACAGGATTTTTGCAGTCTTTTTCTCATAATGAGGATTCCCCTTCAAGAAATGGTCATAATTACCTAACCTTAGGGGCTAGAGCAGTCGTTCTTAGACCCTTTTGTTCAGAAGTGATGGGCGAATTGTCAAGTGTTGTCTATTTAAAATAAAAATGTGAATTTTTAGAGATATATGACATGGATGACTTGTTGGCTTACAAGACGTGAAGGCCTCAATATGCAAATTTGAATGCCTCAGCCCTCAGATATGGTTGGCTGGCTGGGAAGCCGTGCAGGCCCTGATTTGTAAATTTGAATGTCTCTGACCACAGATATGATTAGCTGGCTGGGAAGCCGTGCAGGCCCTGATTTGTAAATTTGAATGTCTCTGACCTCAGATATGATTGGCTGGCTGGGAAGCCGTGCAGACCCTGATATGCAAATTTGAATGTCTCAGTCCTCACAGAGGATTGGCTGCCTGGGGACCTGGCAGTAATATATGGAAATAGTATGATTAAGCATAAATACTACATTTATTAGAAATACTATATTTTAGCAATAATACTATAAAAGCAGAAATACTCTATTTGGCACAAATCCATTAAAAAGCAGAAATAGTATGATTAAGCATAAATACTACATTTAGTAGAAATACCATATTTTAGCACAAATAATATAAAAAGCAAAAATACTATAATTTAGCAGAAATACTATATTAAGCACAAATCCTATAAAAACCAGAAATATTATATTAAGCAATATAAATATCCTATAAAAATCCTATAAAAAGCAAAAATACTGTACTATGATTTGGTAGAAAAACTATAAATAATCAGAAATACTATATTTGGCAGAAATACTATATTTAGCACAAATCTTATAAAATAGCAGAAATAGTATGATTCAGCACAATAGTAATAACTTAAACAGAAAAATTGGAAAAGCAAAATGGACAGCTGAAAAAATGCTGAACATGCTGAGGATCCTTCAAATGTACTTGTTAAATGAAAAAAAACTCAGCAAAAAAAAGTATAACAGTCACACAATCACAAATATGGACACATATGGAAACGCACATGCACAGAGAGACACACACAGGATCAAATTCAGTCAACCAGTCTAAATATATTGAATTTAAATCATACAATAAGATGCTCCCATAAAAAGGCTCTCTCTCCCTCTCTGTCACACACACACACACACACACACACACACACGGGGAGAGAGGAGCAACTTTCTATGTCAGTCAAGCAGCCTGGGAGCTGCTAAATTTGAATCCACCAATCAGAGAGGCTGTGTACTTTTTCCAGCCAAAACAGGTGCAGGCTTTGTACACACAGCACAGAGAGAGACAGGATTTCTGCAGTGTATTTCTCATAGTGAGGATTCCTCTCAAACAAATGACCATAATTTCCTAACCGTAGGGTCTAGAACAGTCATTCTTACACCGTTTTGTTCAGAAGAGATGGGGGAATCTTCAAGTGTTGACAATGTATCATTAAAATATGATTTTTTAGAGATATATGACATGCATGACTTGTTGGCTTAGAAGCCACGAAGAACCCAATATGCAAATTTGAATGCCTCAGCCCACATATATGATTGGCTGGCTGGGAAGCCATCCAGGCCCTGATTTGTAAATTTGAATGTCTCATCCCTAAGATATGATTGGCTGGCTGGGAAGCCGTGCAGGCCCTGATATGTAAATTTGAATATCTCAGCCCTCACAGAGGATTGGCTGCCTGGGGACCTGGCAGAAATATATATTGAAATAGTATGATTAAGCATAAATACTACATTTAGTAGAAATACTATGTTTTAGCACAAATACTATAAAAAGCAGAAATACTATATTAAGCACAAATCCTATAAAAAGCAGAAATACTATATTAAGCACAAATCCTATAAAAAGCAGAAATACTGTACTATGATTTGGTAGAAAAACTATAATTAATCAGAAATACTATATTTGGCAGAAATACTATATTTAGCACAAATCTTATAAAATAGCAGAAATAGTATAATTTAGCACAATAGTAATAACTTAAACAGAAAAATTGGAAAAGCAAAATGGACAGCTGAAAAAAAGCTGAACATGCTGAGGGTCCCTCAAATACACTTGTTAAATGAAAAAAAACTCGGCAAAAAAAATATAATAGCCACACAATCACAAATATGGACACATATGGAAACACGCATGCACAGAGAGACACACACAGGATCAAATTCAGTCAACCAGTCTAAATATATTGAATTTAAATCATACAATAAGATGCTCCCATAAAAAGGCTCTCTCTCCCTCTCTCTCTCTCTCTCTCTGTCACACACACACACACACACACACACACACACACACACACACACACACACACACACACACAGGGAGAGAGGAGCAAGTTTCTAGGTCAGTCAAGCAGCCTGGGAGCTGCTAAATTTGAATCCACCAATCAGAGAGGCTGTGTACTTTTTCCCGCCAAAACAGGTGCAGGCTTTGTACACACAGCACAGAGAGAGACAGGATTTCTGCAGTGTATTTCTCATAGTGAGGACTCCCCTCAAACAAATGGCCATATTTTCCTAACTGTAGGGGCTAGAACGGTCATTCTTACACCGTTTTGTTCAGAAGAGATGGGGGAATCTTCAAGTGTTGACAATCTATCATTAAAATATGAATTATTAAAGATATTTGACTTGTAATGCACCATAACTGAGTAAAGGCGAAGCAAAAACTGCCTTGACCTCCCCTCAAACAATGCTTTGTAACTCTAAATCTATTTGGAGTATCGATATCATTCTTTCACCGTAAGAGACAGCAGGCTTTGGTGAACAGTCATGGAAATTTTCAGGTCTCTGTGGAAATCTATCAAAAAGATATAACGAGAGAAAAAAGTGCCTCATTTCCAGAGTTTGAAATCTGAAGAAATCTGAGCGAGGGACAAATTTCCTACCCTCAAACAAACCCAATTCATGGCCAAATGGTAATAGGTGAGAAAAAAATTATTGAATTGTGAGTGTCAGGAGTGTCTGAACATATATTGGCACAAGCCTCATGTCTTAACTTCGCTTCGTTAAGGAGATATGACGATTCGAAAATGCCTCTCATTACAGAAATCAAGCGGTGATTTTGAACAAACTCTCCATTGACTTTCTATGGAGAGTTTCCAGACTTTCTGTTGGTCTGAGGAGATTTGCCAAAATTCTATAAATCCCACAACAATGATAGTGACATTTTCTGAAAGCCAGCAAAAATACCTACGTTTTGATGTATAATTTGTGGGAGTTGAGTGAAAATGAATCAAGTAGCAAGAAGTTGTTCGGACATGAAGAGAAAATTGCCAAAGGTACAGTGGCTCACTTAGAACCAACTGCATAGCAACCATAACAACGCATGTATTTTGTGAAAAATCACAATTTTGCAACTCCAAACTTAAAGAGGGATAGGTTGAAAATGGTAACAGATATGAAAAAGCTGAATCATTAATGAATAGCCCAATAATTTGTGAACATTTTAAAGTTTGAATGGTTGTTCTACGTGAAAGTAGGAAAAAGCAGTTAAGTTTCAAAAACAAGCAAGTTTTAGCAGAATTGCGGAAGTTTCCCATTCATTTCAATGGGACAAATTAAAGGAAAAAAACGTAATATTTTAAAAAGTATAATAGCAAAAAATAGCCAAAGTCATAGCGCACATTAGCAGAAATAGCAGAATAGTTTAAAATTTGAACGGTAAAAATCGGTTGAAAATTGTGGAAGTAGATAAGTGCCAAAAAAGTACAAAAAATTGGCAACTAGAACTAGAAAAATTTGCATTTCCTGCGAAAATGCTGTGTGGATACCTTATTGCTGAAGCTGTCTGCTGAAAAAGATGAAAAGTTGCAAAAAGTTATATGGTGGTGAAAAAATGTCGCCATGAGCAGGATTTGAACCTGGCCGTCCTGGTCTCAAGGTGGCTATTTATTTCACTGAGCCAAAGTCACTCTCACAAAGAAAAGGTGTAGAGACTGACAATTTTGCTGAAATAAGCAGAAGCGGCTGAGAATTGTGCTGATAAGAGGTGAAAAGGCTGAACACTTTGCAGAAAAGAGGTGAATGAGCAGAATTTCTGCTGAAAAGAGGGAAAGAAGCAGAATGTTGCGCTGAAAAGAAGTGAATGAGCAGAATTTCTGCTGAAAAGAGGCAGAATTTCTGCTGAAAAGGGGCAGAAGGTTCTGTATGTAGAAAAAAAACACTGTTGAACCATGTGTGAAATAAATAAAGAAATGAAATGAAAGAACAACCTGGTTCTGCTCAAATTCACCAATCAGAGGTACTGCCTCTGTCTGCTTCATCAGGCTGTGTACTTGTTTCTGCCATGGAGCGTTAACAATTGTGCTGATAAGAGGTGAAAAGGCTGAAAACTTTGCAGAAAAAAGGTGATTTAGCAGAATTTCTGCAGAAAAGAGGCAAAGAAGCAGAAACTTGCGCTGAAAAGAGATGAATCAGCAGAGTTTCTGCTGAAAAGATTTTTTTTCTGAAAACAGCCAAAAAAGCTGGAATATGTGCTGAAAAGGGGTAAAAAAAAAAAGAAAATTTTGCTGAAAGGGGTGAAGAAGCTAAAGTATACTAAATCAAAGTATTTGTGCCAAAACATAGTATTTCTGCCATATTGTGGTACTACTACATTACAACATGAATACGGAGTAAAGATGAAAGAAACTGGCAACAAATTCCTCCACTACAAACCAGTCTGATACCACTTCTTTGCAGTGTTCACATTTACTAAGGCACTACCCAAAAGGTGCCACAAGAGGGCACTCCAACACAAGAGATGACCTATGTACACTGATGCACTTAGTAACAGTCAGCCTCCTACTTTGCCACTACGTAATACAGCGGAAATACAGTAGCAAAAATACAATGTTTTTGCAGAAAAACTGTAATTTCACTCAAATACTATGAAATAGCAGTAATACTATGATTTGGCAGAAATACTATGTTTCAGTACAAATACTATGACAAAGCAGAAATACTATGACTTAGAAGTAATACTATAACAAAAGGGATTCCTCAAAATACTATGAAATTGCAGTAATTCTATTATTTGGCAGAAATACTGTACTTTGTACAAATACAATGGTTTGGTACAAAAACTATATTTTGATTTGAACTCTATGATTTGAAAAAGATGAAAGCATTGAAAAAGGAGAAAAGGCTGAAAATTTTGCAGAAAAGAGATGAATCAGCAGAATTTCTGCAGAAAAGAGGCAAAGAAGCAGAACGTTGCGCTGAAAAGAGGTGAATGAGCAGAATTTGTGCTGAAAAGAGGCAGAAGGTTCTGTATGTAGAAAAAGAAACACGATGAACCATGTGTGAAATAAAGAAAGAAATGAAATGAAAGAACAACCTGATTCTGCTCAAATTCACCAATCAGAGCTACTGCCTCTGTCTGCTTCATTAGGCTGGGTACTTGTATGTATTTCGGTCCATATTAGAAAAGCTGCTAAAATTATAAAACTTTGCAGAATTGTAATAAATGATCAATATAAATTACAGGTCTGTGATAGTGTTTAAATTTGTAATGAAAAAAAATGTTGAAGTAAGGTGGGATTGAACCCACGACCTTTGAGCTGCAGAGCCGTGTCATTACTGATTGCGCCACCTTGCAAGGGGGTGGGCGGCTGAAAAACAAATAGATCAGCAATCAGAAATAGATCGCGGTGAGAGGCGAAAAGCACCGTTTTTTGGAGTTACAAAACATCGTGTAACTCAAAAACTAGGAGGGCTAGCAGAATAATTCTTGTACTGGGTGAATCAGCGGACTTTGGTGACTGCGATTTTCAGTGCTCTTTGTACCTCCGTCGCGGAGATATGACGAGAGAAGAAACGGCTTCATTTTCAGAGTGTGAGAACTGAGAGGAGGACAGATTTCCACCCCTCAAACAAACGTAATTTATGGCTCAACGGTAAGATGAATCTAAAAACTGCTTCCACTGTGAGTGTCAGCAGTGTCTAAAGATATATTGGCACAAGCCGCATGTCCTAACTTTGCTTTGTTCATTAGATGTGACGATTTTAAAATGCCTCCTGTTACAGAATTTCAGCTCTGAATTTCAAAACCTCCCCATAGACTTTGAATGTGACGTAACCAGCCCATGTGTCACTTCGAGGCGAATTGCGAAAAAACGGTGAATCTCACAATAAAGATAGTGACATTGTCTGAAAGCCAGCAAAAATACCTATGTTTTGATGTATAATTTGTGGGGGTTGAGTGGAAATTGAGCGAGTAGCAAGAAGTTGTTCGGACATGAAGAGAAAATTCAGAACAGACCAGCACACACTCTGAGTTAATTGCATAGCAACCATAGCAACGCATGTATTTTCTGAAAAATCACAATTTTGCAACTGAAAACTTAAAGAGGGATAAGATTAAAATGGTAGAAGATATGAAAAAGCTGAATCACTCAGGAATAGCCCAATAATCTGAGAACATTTTAAAGTTTGAATGGAGTTTCTAGGTGAAAGTATGAGAATGTAGTTAAGTTTCAAAAACAAGCAAGTTTTAGCAGAATTGTGGAAGTTTCCCATTCATTTCAATGGGACAAATTAAAGGAAAAAAGTGTAATATTTTAAAAAGTATAATAGTAATAAACACCAAAAGTCATTGCCGGCATTAGCAGAAATAGCAGAACAGTTTAAAATTTGAACGGAGAAAATCGGTTGAAAACTGAATGAGTAGTTAAGTGCCAAAAAGTGTACGGAAGCAACTAGAATAATATAGTGGAATAAAGAATAAAGAGAAACAGGAACTCAATAGTGTGGAAGCCCTTTAGGGCATCCACACAATAATAAAGTAGGATAATAAAGAATAAAGAGAAACAGGAACTCAATAGTGTGGATGCAAAAAGCATCCACACAATAATAAATCCGACGAATAGTAATATGTGTGCCTCCTGGCATAGGCACACATAATAAGAATAATAAATCCGACGAATAGTAATATGTGTGCCTCTTGGCATAGGCACACATAATAAGAATAATAAATCCGACGAATAGTAATATGTGTGCCTCTTGTCATAGGCACACATAATTAAAGCTTGTCTGTACAGAAATGCCTTCAGCTGCTTTTTAAAGACACTCAGTGGATTCAGCGTAAACACGGTGGAGGAGACGACCTTGGTGCCGCTGCCTGAAAATCACAATCCACTCGTGTTTTGAACCGAGTACGTGGGACCAACAGTAACCTCTGACCTGAAGGCCTAAGTGCTCAGGATGAAGCGTGAGGTTGAAACAGGTCAGAGATGTACTGGGGAGCTTCACCGTGAAGAGATCTAAAAGTTCTGACTAAAAGTTTAAAATTTACTGGCAACCAAAGAAGAGAAGCCAAAACTGGAGTTTGACCAGAATGCATCAGCACTCTGTGTAATCTGAAGGCAGTCCAAGGCTGACTGGTGGGAACAAGTAAAAAGACCGTTACAATAATCCAAGGGAAGGGGCACATCCTCCACACTCCTCTTTGGTTCACGCCACACTGCAAACTCACACTCAGGGATTCAGGGCAGAATCAGGGACAGGTCCAAGGAAATCTGCATACAAAGAAACAGGCGATTAGAATCAGTAACAACAAAGGCCAAGAGAATACCAGAGTAGAAAAGAGCCAACGGACGCAAGTAGTACTGATCCAACAAACAGAAACACTGAGCCGATGCTCTAAGTAGTGGCTGGAGGAGTCAGGTTAATGAGCAGCAGGTAGGTTATCAAACACAGGTGTGTCAGCGTAGATATGATTGTTGGGTTTTCCTCTGTATGTATTATTCTAGGCTCTACCTTACAGTATGAAGCACCTTGAGGTGATTGTTGTGTTTTGGCGCTGTATAAATAAAATTGAATTGAATTGAAAACTTTACATTTGTGTGTAAATGTTACCTGCTCTCAGTGATGAATACACAACACCTGGATCAGCTGACTGCTCTGTAACACACACAGAAAAACAACAAAGGAGTATGAAGCATCATACGTGTCCTGCAGTCATGTGTAGGTTCAAACTGCCAGAGGCAGCTCACATACATGAAGCTCCAACTTCTCACTCACTGCATATAAAGTCAAAGAGTCCTTTCATCTCCTCCACCTGCTCTGAGCAGCCACCTGTCCCACACGTCTGTGAAGTTTCCTCCAGTAAATGATCAGAAACAGATCAACCCTCCTTTCTGTTCTTCCACATCAGTTACTTAGGAAGTGATTGACTCAGAGCTCTGTGGTCTTACCCCACAGCAACCCTGACACCAGAGCAGAAATCACCTTCCACTTCAGCCTCTCAGACGCTGGAACCCCTCCCACCCCAGATGTGAACTGTTTGTGACACCACCCTGACACGAGCTCCATCAGAACAGTTTCTTTCTCCCAGTCGTTGTAATCCTTTAGTCTCTCATCGGTGCTCATGCTGTGACATTAAACCTGTTAAACTGAGACTCGCCTCTTGCCAACAGTCCACTTTCTCATACCGACCCCCCCTTCAGGTCTTGACTCAGCTGCTGGACTCCCATCCAGATGTTTGTGTTCTATGTACAGTGTCTTGAAAAAGTATTTATACCCCTTCATCCTGTAAAGTGTGGTGTGAATCTGTATTCAGCCCCCATTAATCTGACTACATATTATATTTCCTACCTTCTTCCTTAATCTGCTCTGTTTTTCTCTCGGGTGTGCTGCACATTTATTGTTATGAAAAAAACCTGATCTAATAAAATTAAGAAAATTCATTTTCTTCATTTGTACCTGCAGTGAGAATCCTCACGTCAGAGTAGACAACATGTGTATCAGCTTGATGTGTATCTGGAAAATACAAACACACACACTCAGGTCATGTTACAACTACAAGCAGAGGAAACACAAACAGATGATGTTTAAAGTCTGTAATCAGCTGCAGTCAGCACAGAACCTCAAACATACTGACTCATACTAAGTCACACTGACTGATACTGATTCACCTGTAATGAAGCAGACGTTTGGCAGTTTGGTGGTCTGGAGCATTCAGCTGTGTGTTGACACAATACCAACAATAAAGACAACAGTGATTTTACAGGTAAGTTTGTTAACATTGTGGGAAGGTTTTTGAATCCATTTCCAGACAAAGGTAACTGACCCTGAGGTCAAAGCAGACAGCCCTCAGAGGAAACAACAGAAACCCAAAATCTCAAGCCTCATCTCATCATTTCAGTCAGATGTTGCCAAACCTCAGTGTGATCACACTTCAGAAATAAGTCTGGTTGCTAAGCTAGCCTACCTGTAGTCCACCTGTTTCACTCTCTGAAACATCTGAAGCTTCATAAAACCAAAAGTTCTCTTAAAGGAGCAGCTGAGATCAACCAAAATGGAAACATCTGGCCTCAGACTGCAGCAGCTGGGCTCCTTGTTGTGATGAACAATAAAAGATCTCAGGTGAATGTGACAGAGGTCGTACCATTTGCTTCATTTTGCTTTTTGCAGTGGAAAAGAAGTCGAACTAGAACCAAGAGCAGAACCAGAAGGACCACAGGAACCAGGCCTGCTATGAGTGCAGTGAGAAAGGAAGTGAGACCCTGAGGAGGTGATGAAGCAGTGTCAACAGAAGAGTTCACAGGAGGAGTGGAGTCTGAGCTCCTGTGCTGAGGAGGACCTGCAGGAGAGATGATGCAGACGGTTCAGTCATTTTATCAGCAAATCATGTCTTTAAACAGGAAGTGATGTCACTGTTCTGACCTCTGACCCTCAGAAAGCTCTGAGGAGACGATCCAAATGCTTCAGTAGCACAAGAGTAGAGACCTTCATCAGACTGTTTAACTCGTCTAATGACGAGCTCTGCTGCTGTTCCAGATCCAACAGGACGTCCATTAAACTTAGTGTGAATGTTTCATCATGTAGAACTACTTAGAACAAAGTCTTTGGGAACATTTGGAGAACACGTTTAGGAAAGTAACATCCTGGTAGAACATTTTCTTAAAGCAAAGCAGAGCTGCAACATGACTGTGAGGATTCACAATAATAAAGTCACAATACTTTATTATTATGAAGACTAAAGTGCACCTGAATGCTGCCAATGAATACACATGTTCTTTGTGAAAGCATGAGCACAGCCGACATGCACCACACTGACCCCACTCGCCCCATTTCTTCATCCACTTCTTGCTCTTGTGCTTGAAATGAGACGCAGCAAAAGTCAGAGGCTCTAAAATCCACAAAAAGGGGGCTTGTTAGATCAGGATATTGATGTGATCCATAGAAAACATGGATAATACACCACTTTATTTGAAGACATCTGTAGCACTGCCTCAGTTCTGGATGTTTCCACAGACTCCTTTGGGCACCTAAAGAAAAGGTCAAAGGTCAGCAGCACATGTAGTTGGGACAATTCTTCATTTACAAACAACAGTCGCACAAACTATACAATTATTTTCCTCCAATTACGACTTTTCACTTGCAGAAATGGTCCTGTGTGATTTCTAGGCTGGGATATAAAAACTAGTTCCTAATGGCAGCGATTCACTCAGTAAAGATGTGTTTCCTTCACCAACCTCACACACAGATCCAATAAGATCAGGAAGTGGGCAGTATAGTACAATATGTGTTATTTTGTACTGTGCTGCCCAAACTAAAGATCTGCTGAAGTGTTGGAAATGATTCAGATGTTTATTTTGGACGATACAGCAGAAGATCAGACATGAAAGTGGAGATAACACAGAAGACCTGCAGCAAAGGGTCAGAGGTCAGACTGGACCACTGGATTCAACAATGAGCCAATGATCATCAAGTAGTGACTAAAGCAGAGCCCTGACGTTCTGACATTTATCACACAGTTAGAACAAATGTCTGCTGATGACTTCATCTCATGAAATGACTGATAGATGTCAATTCATTGATCAGCTGAGCTGCTGATCTTCATCGTGCACAGAAACATTCAGCTTGTTTCAATCAGTAAATAACTCCCACTACTCTCAGTTTGAACTGTTCCCACTCAAAATGCTGTCAGAACAATGATCATTGTAGAACTTCACAAACATCACGTGTTGTTTTCCACATGTAAGATCAGCAAACATAAAATTTATTCTTAGACCCACGAACTGTATATCTAATTTTTTCTAAATCCATACAGGACATTATATCTTTTAGCCATTGTGCGTGTGAGGGGGGAGAAGAGTCCACTTCAGCAGTATAGCTCGCCTGGCCAGCAGTAATGAAAAGTTTAATATTCTGAGTCTGGAGTTGGACAGATTCAAATTCTGGACCGCACCAAACATAGCACAGAGTGGCTCTGGTTCAATTGTAGGACATCAGACAGCGTATGGAAAACAGATTTCCAAAAGGTGGACAACAAAGGACAGGACCAGTACATATGAAACAATGTACCAGGAGCACCCCCACACCTTATACAGGCTGGGTCCACCCCTGGGTATATGTGTGCCAGCCTGTCCCTGGACCAATGCCCCCGATGAACTATCTTAAATTGAATAAGTGTATGTCGAGCACACATTGATATATTGAACCTGGCCAAGGATAGAATCCCACAGTTCATCCGTAATATGAAAGGTAAGGTCCTGTTCCCATTTAGATTTGATAGCAGCTACTGAAGAGCCCTGTAAATTGTAAATTAAACTGCAAAAGGCTGATATTATGCCCCTTGAGGTTGGGTTGACCATTAAAAAAATCATCTACTGGATTGTATGGAGGTATCTGGGGGAATTCTGCTGTCACACTCTGCACATAGTGTCTGGCCTGTAAGAAATGAAAAAACTGAGCTGCAGCAATGCCAAATTTGGTGGATATTTGAGAGAAACTTGCAAATTGTCCATCTTCATATAAGTCTGCAAAGGATTTTAGGCCCTTTCTATGCCAGATATGAAAAGCATTATCTGCCATTGAGGGAATGAATAGGTGGTTTGCTGCAACTGGGCTTTGAAGTGAGAAGGCCCGGAGACCCAGACTCTGCCTAAACTGACACCAGATTCTAAGAGACTGCTGGACAACTCTATTGTTACTGGGCAGAGGCGATGCCAAAGGGAGTGATGAACCTAAAGTCGCAGGTAGAGAAATTTTCCCACTTAAATATGACTCCATGGCAACACAAACTGGTGTTGACGGTACAAGATGGTAGTGTCTCCAATACAACAAACACCTGATATTGGCAGCCCAATAATAGTACCGGAAATTAGGGAGGCCCGAACCTCCAACCGACTTGGGCCTTTGAAGAATAGATTTCTTCAATTTGGGAGGTTTACCATTCCAAATAAATGAAGTGATTAGTGAGTCTAGAGATTTAAAAAAGGATTTGGGAATCAGGATAGGGAGGCTTTGAAAAACATATAAGAATTTTGGAAGTAGCACCTACTAAAGATAAGGATACAGCATGTGCTTGCACTGTTCCAGCAGGGGGAGGAGATTCTTCTTAAACAGTTAAATTGCTTTGTGACTCATATCCCAAGGTAATCAAAGTGATCTGTGACTATTTTAAAGGGAACATTTACCAAATCCAGATTTCGAGCCCTCTCGTTAATCAAAAACAGTTCAGTCTTATTCATATTAATTTTGTATCCAGAGAGCTGACTGAAACAGTTCAGTATATTAAGTACAGCAGGTAAAGCAACACGTTCTCACTCCCAACTCGTCAAATGTGTGACGCATGGTCAGGCTCCCTCTGCTTCACTTATCGACGCGCAGGGTACCCCCCTCGCGTCGAGAATTGACGTGCAGGGTCCTCTCATTGAATACTATAGCGCTCCCTAAACGTTGTTTATTGACGACAAGAGATTGCCGCAGAAGATCCTGTTGTCCGTATATTTATATATTTCCGAAATCACATTGTAGTGACGTGTACTGAACACAATATATTATATAATGTAAACAACTACCCGAGAAACAGCAGATACAGCAGATAAATTAATTATAGGCCATTACTTTTGTATCTTTATTGCATTTATGGAGGGAGAGGTGTATGCTGGGTAATGGCACAGCTAGCGACTGGGTGACTTTATTCACCCGCTTCGGATGTTATCAGTCCATACAATGGGCGTTATTAGCAGAAATCAGTCCCATAGATGTGGGCCATCCACCTGCTAGATTGTTCAGAAGGTTGTTATCATCCATCCAGATGGAGGATCAGTAACAGGAGCGTGGGAAGACTCCAGAATCCACTCCGGCTGGAATCCGGTGGATACAGCAGTGTTACAGGTAAGACCATTTAAACGGACAGCATTTATAGAAGGACTATTAAAAGTCAGCGAGTGTCAATAATGTTAATGTGGTTATGTTAGTAATACACCGAGTGCTAATATAACAGCTTTAAGATGCATTTGTAGATATTATTACGTGTTTTACCGTCTTTATGGTGCTAGCTTAAAGTTACGGTGTAAACGTTAGCTTATATTGGAGTAAAGCTGTTACTGTTTAAACGATGTTAGCACAGAAATATTAGCTTCTGTCATGACTGATGAAGTTACTAGTTAATAAAGTTTCCAGTAAAGTGATTAATCGCAGCCACAGATTGACAGTAAATATCTCGATTAGCTTCAGTGCATCTGTAATAAATATGTGCAAGTTTCAGTGCTTTGTTTAAACTGTATGATACTTATACTGACCCAGGGTCAGTGTAAAATACAATCCTAGCTGTGTGAACAAAGCCTGGCTCCTTTAATCCTGCATGACAAACCTCAGGATGCAGGTTATTATTACTCTTTCCTGCTGGCACACCTGTCACACCTGAGAGTCAGCTAGAAGCTTACAGTGACGTGGACATCATGCAAAGACTGCCAGACTCTGTAATACTGTAAATGATCAGTGACTCAGGTTAACACTAAACTGTAAACAGTACCTCTGTGTCTCTGTGTGTGCTGAACATCTAGGATTGAGTCAGGCTGCATCAGCTGAATCTGTTATTTGTATATGTCAGTATTTTTTTAATTCAGGTGTGGGGAAAATATGTAAGACTGCAGTAAAGCGATGTACCAGATTAATCCCTGGCCAAAGGTATCGTACTTAAATCAGACTACTGATCCAGCCACATCAGCCTTTTGTGAGGTCTGTTTAAAGTAGATTTAAAATTAACTGCAGGTTCCTGAGAGGTGGACTGTGAGCACAGAAACACATGTTCATATATACAGCTGTAGCAAACTTACATTAATTTTAAATAGATTGTCTGATTTACAGATAAATTCTTTACAAATCCTACCATGTGTATTGATGGATTTTTTTTTCACATTCTGTCTCTCACAGTTGACGTGTACCTCTGGTGCAAATTACTGGCCTCTGTCATCATTTTAAGTGGGGGAACTTGCACAATCGGTGGCTGACTAAATACTTTTTTGCCCCACTGTATGTTTTTCTTGACAGAGGCTCTGCAGAGGTTAGACAAAGCGGAGAAAATATGTGCTTTACATTTTACTGTGATTTATTGAGACATTTGTTGCCTGATGTTCAGCAGGAATGGAGAAATGGAATCAAAGGGAGAAGTTTTTGATGTTTTTGTAATGATTTAAGTAAATCTTCGGTATTATTTATTTGCTTGGTTATTTTAGGAGTGTTTCTGAGTGAGGGAGAGAGGAGTCATCATCCAGGTAAAGTGACGTGGATCAGTGGATACACTTGTCTCCCCTTTAAAGGAGATACTCTTAGAGAGAGACGATCTGAGTCATCCTTAAATGTTAGTGCTCTCAAATACACAAACATTTTTAAAGGATAAAAATGAACATCCAACTTTGACTGTAATACAAATTAAATCTTTGCATGTGTGTTTTCAAACTCTCAGATGGGCAGGATATCAGTCTTGGACAGTCTAACCTGCAGGAGCAGCACTGAATGATCACCACACATGAGCATGTTCCTGCAACATTCAGCAGCTTTGCTTTTGGTAAGTAGAGTTACCTAACTACAGTAACTCTATACACATGCAATCCATTTCTAACGGCCTGGTTACTTCCTGTCAGTTATTTTAGAAACCATGTGGTCACCTGACCTAACACTGTTTCTTCTTCTTCCCCTTAATGTTGAAGTGTCAAATGTCAACCAGCTGGAGAGGAAACTACACCAGTGTACTGGGATGTTTCACCAACACGTGCCAGATGCTGTTCCTTCATGGTGACATCACAAGAGACAGCCCCGCCCACCTCAGGACCTCGCCATTGATCATGATGATTATAATAATGACAGCGAGCGGAACTAAAACTGTAAAAATCCATGACCAGAATGTTTAGATGCTTTCTAATTATTAATGAATACTGAGAAGCCTCTTTCTGTGTTTTGTCTGTTTTGTTTTTTTGTATTTTTTTTTACCTCATTTGTTACTAACAAAGTTCACCAAACTCACACAGTTTACATTCTGTATGTTTCCATCTTTACCAGCCACAGTCTAACTGCAATTAAGAAAATAATCCTTAGAAATCGTCGTTTTTCTCTTTTGTAATTGATGATAATTCAGTGAATATACTGCGCTGCTTCCTTTTATTGCGTCACACATTGCTTTAAGTTTTTCAGTGTCCAGTTATTTTTCACTGTTGTTTGAATTCTCTGCATGTTTGACCCTGTAGACTGTTTAATGGACTGCTTGTCTTGTACCCGCCGCCTGTTTTTGAATAAAGATTTGGATTGCTGACTTTAACACAGCCTCTGCGTGTCCTCCCTTTGTGTCCTCTTCCTCTGTGAATGTGTTGCATGTGTCACAGATTCATTTTATTAACAGCTTTCCCACAGTCAGTTGCATCAGCATTCATTCACAGCACATTTCAGAAGGATTCAGATTAATACAGTGATCTTATAGTCAGAATTATCCTGACAGACTGCCACTGTAAATTATCTTTCATCAGGTCAATTTTAAAGTTCAGTATGAAGAATCATATTGGCATTAGGACTGTAACAATGTGTACTTACAAAGTCAAAGTTTTTTTTTAACTATGCTAGAATATTGGAAGACAATCAACTTTTAGTGTTTTCTGCATATTAATTATACTGAAATAGAGACGGTGACCCTAACTGTACAGAAGCACTAAACAACTCACAATGTTGATCTTTTTTCAATATTCCTTCTCTTTTACAACATAAACTGTGATCAAAGCTACTTATGTTCACAGCATGTAATGTTAGTGACAGTCCAGGGCATTATGGTCTGTTGAGCTAGGGTTAGGGTTAGCAATTCAGACATATGTAATCAATCTCTTGCTGGATATAACAAACACCTAGGAATTCATATTATAATTTGATTTTCATGAAATATTGATATTTAGTATCAGTCATTTTATATTATAACCACGTATCCACCCAGGCTCATGGTGGGGCAGGGCTCTGTCCTGGGATGCTTGAGTACAAGGTAATGTACACCCTGACCAGGTATCCAGTCTGTCAGAATTGTTTTCAATATTTGGTTAAAAAATATGAATGAAAACAAATCCAACTAGGATTCTTGCATATGATGGATGAAGTCAATCTTTCACTGTATTGTCCAGCTGATCCATCAAACCCCCAGCAGGTGAACCTTATTCATGACATGGTAACAATGTAAAAAATTAAACAGCAACAGTCTAAATGTAAAGTGCATTCTAAACTCCTCTTCAATAAATTATATGGATGTGCAGTGAGTCATTCAGGACTGTAAAACGTGAACTACAGAACCCAGAGTCTTCATCATTAAATCTGTGGTTGCTTCATTTTTCTATCCTATCTCAGATACTTTAAAGGTGTTAGTAAAGTTGCATTCTCATGGTGAGGCAAAGTGTTTTATGTGTGTGTGTATAAAATACCTTTAATTAAAGAACAAAGCGGGGTTTGAGTTCGAGTTACGGCAGACTGTCGCTACTTCTAAACGGAACGCAGCCTTCCTACGGCGGACAGCTAACAACAGGAATCGGACGCGGTCCACCCTAGTCCACAGCAACCACCATAGCAACAGCCTAGCATGTCTTTAAAACACATTCTTTATTCATAAAGTGAAAGTGTGAAAGTGTTACAGCTGCAGAGAGCTATGGCGGTATCTTTGGAAGCTGTTTACATAGCTAATAATATACGATGTAACCATGGAGACAGTCATTCACGTGAGCTAGCGGCATTTGTCTACTACAGTAAATAAGGTGATTGTGTGCACAGCGTCCACACGCTGCAGAGGGTAAACACATTACTTCAATATTGTTTTATATTTATATATAAATATATGCTGACCATCACCTCAGGTTCACCATTACAGTTTCAGCATACAAATGTCTAAATATGAACACATTCAAAAACTCATGTCTCAGAAATAAGCACAGCTGTTCATGTTTGTCATTATAGTTTTATTTGTAAGAAAATTATGAACTTCATATTGTGTATCAAATAAAAGAACATTTCACAAGTCTGAGTCATTTCTTTGCCCTATGAGAGCTGGAATAAATATATATCCTGACAGTTACAGTTGAGCAAACTTCAGTGAAATGTTGAAACAGTAGAGACAGGTAGAAATGGGATCAGATTAATCTTTGCTTAGTCAGACACCTCCTGTGTTCAGTCCATCATATTAAAAAACAAACAATAGCACGATCCGTGTGATTTTGCATCCATTTCCAAATTGTAGTCAAGCAGCCCAGTCTCATACATAGGAAACAGAAATGTCTCTAATGTAGACGTGTAGAGTCTAGTGTAAGCATTAAAAGATCATAAAGGAAACAGTAACATTTATGTGAAACTAATTGTAATAAAAAAAATGAACAGGTGCTTTATAGATTTAAAAGAAAAAATCTGAAAACAACACTTTTTTTGGTCTAAGTGGTCAAAGTAGAAAACAGAACTGATGTCCAAGAACAAACCGTAGCTGCACTGATATTACACATCTCCATTGTTGTGGTGAACAGACATGTTGCTTTTAAAACCACATGCAGTGTGTGACCATGACTGTTCACTAAGATCGTGAACGCCACTTCGCTGAAGTCTTCTTCTTCTTCTTCTTCTTTTTCTCTCTTCCTTCTTCTTCTTCTTCTTCTTGCCATTAAAATGGAAGCAGACAGAGCACGAGCTGCTTTGATCTACAGAAAGGAAAAAGCAGAACATCTGAGCTGAAACCATTAAGATAGAAACAATCGTTCAATGCAGTCTCTCAGGTAGCTTAGCCTGTTACAACTGTTGATACAAGCTAAATACAGTTAACACAGTGTCGGGGAACTCCAGTGTGGGAACTAGTGGCTTTAGGTTTGTAGTCATGTAATCACTTTCATCCATTCATTCATTTAATTCAGGAGGAAGAAATGTCAGGTGGGTGCAGGCTGGTTACATGCATTTGGTCCCATGCTGTCTTTAACTAAATGACTTGGTTCATTTTATGGCTGGGCTGTATGTGGGGTTATATCATGTTATTTGGGCAGGAGTACCTGTCCTCTGTTAGGCTTAGAAAGTTTCTCCATAAGCAGAGCTTCTAACTCTTATAGCACATCTGTGGCTGACAGCTTTTTGGTGGCTCTTTTTACCCCACACTGGTTGTGAGTTTGTAAATAACCCCACTAGTTCTTTTGGGTTGCAGTTAACTTGGGAGGAAGGGGTGGGTCTGCCATGACTAGATGACTAAAAATGATCTGGGATACATAAGTTTCATAATGCATGCAGATATCTCTATAAACCTGGCCTGAGTGCTGCCATTTTTACATTCAGTTATGTCTCTTAGAAATGTTGGATCTAAATAATGAATGTGTTACAGTTAAAGTGAAACACTGGTCAGTGTAAACGGCTCATTGGGACACAGAAACCTTTAAATTAAATCCCATCACCTGATATCGAGTGTCAAACGATATCAAAGCTGTAATAATAATAATGATAATAATAGGAGTAGGATTGTACTGTACAGCATCTCATTGATATGTGAGGAAGGCTTATGTAATAGGATAACAGATGTCTGGTCTTACATCATAAAAATATAACGGGCAGGAGATATTTAGATATTTTTTATATTTATATTATATTTTATAGCTGACAGATATTACTAAATAGATAGAATTTACTAAATGGTTGATGTACATGAAAAATATGTCCATAATCACAAATGAACATGAGAGCCAGTAGAATTAATTCAACTGGACACTCAAAAGACGTCCTTAAATGTCCTTTAAGTGGCAGAACAGATGAACGAACAGTTAATCGCTTACTTGAGGTGAAATCTGCTCAGCTACTTTGAAAACAGCTTCTAACTGGTTCCTCCTTTAACAGGATGACTGCTCAGGGGTAAGGCCATCATGCAGTCCAGCAACCTTTATGGTTCTGCTTTGATTCACCAGGAACTATTAGGGAAACCTTTCAGCACCTCCTGTGAAAGACACAGGGATAAACACAAACACTTATTAACATGTTCCACAGTCTTCCAGTTTGATTTTCTCATCCTGTGGACAACAACGTACAGAGATGCAGGTTTATGTTAACTTTTGTAAGGTTTCTTTACTGAACATATCCAGCTGCAGCTCCACTGTGATCCTGAACTGGATAAGCACTTAAGAAAATGTGTCAATAAATGGACAAACATCAGCTTACTATATTTATCCAAACAGACGGGACCAATAATGCTTCACTGAGTTAGAGACTTTAACAGTCTCTTCTATGTAAGAATGTCTCGTGCTGATATACCAGCAAACTTGACAACAAAGGTTTTTCAGACTGCATGTAGCTGTCCTCTGTGTCAGCTCACACATTTACGTTTATGTCACACTTATTTCTGCTTTCCCATTTTATAATTATTACTTATATTTTGATTAGATACCTTGAGTTTGTAAATGATGAGATTACATAATTGGAATACAATGTATCCAATTCAGGGTTGCGGGAGGATGAAGCCTATCCCAGCTGATACAGGACAAAGGCAGGCTGTCAGTTTATCGCAGGGCTAAGACAATATGTGTGACAGAAAATCCACTTAAATGTTTGATATTTCTAATAATAATCATAATTATGACTATTATTTGAAATATTATTTAAAGGTTTCTTTATAAATACATTTCGATTTTTTTATAACCCCTAGAATATAAACCTGAGCTGTTTCAGATTCTGACCTCTGACCTCAGTGACCAGGCTGTGTCCTCACTGCAGCTCCCTCTTGGACGTACGTCTGCTTCTTGTCTTCCCCCAGTGATGACCGCCTGCCCTTAATATCACGTACTGTACCTGAGGAACAAAAAAGGACAAACACTTGCCTTCATTTAAGAAGTACATTCATACAGAGATAATCTATAGAAACACACTAGTTCACCCTTTGGGAGGAATCAGTTCTTGTGAAACATTTCTGTAAATGAACATCATGGAGAATGAAATGAGTTCTTCAGGTGACTCAGCAGACCCACACTGACAAATGAAACTTCTGTGGAAGAAGAATCTGGATTTTTTTTTATTTCCAATCCAGTTAAACTATTAAGGATTGAGCAACAGTGCTCATCTTTGCTCTTCTGAAATCTGTGTTAAACAACAACAAACATAAATTAGTAACAAAAATACAGCTGAGTAGAAGCTTTACACACCACCAGCAGCCATAATGCTAAATTTAATCTTCAAATGTTTCTGAGCCGTCTTCAACCTGTTTTTAACACATTAAAGTCCCTCAGTCAATGCAGCCTGACTCAATGCTGATTCTAGATGTTCAGCACACACAGAGACACAGAGGTACCGTTTAAAGTTTAGTGTTAACCTGAGTCACTGATCATTTACAGTATTACAGAGTCTGGCAGTCTTTGCATGATGTCCACGTCACTGTAAGCTTCTAGCTGACTCTCAGGTGTGACAGGTGTGCCAGCAGGAAAGAGTAATAATAACCTGCATCCTGAGGTTTGTCATGCAGGATTAAAGGAGCCAGGCTTTGTTCACACAGCTAGGATTGTATTTTACACTGACCCTGGGTCAGTATAAGTATCATACAGTTTAAACGAAGCACTGAAACTTGCACATATTTATTACAGATGCACTGAAGCTAATCGAGATATTTACTGTCAATCTGTGGCTGCGATTAATCACTTTACTGGAAACTTTATTAAGTAGTAACTTCATCAGTCATGACAGAAGCTAATATTTCTGTGCTAACATCGTTTAAACAGTAACAGCTTTACTACAATATAAGCTAACGTTTACACCGTAACTTTAAGCTAGCACCATAAAGACGGTAAAACACGTAATAATATCTACAAATGCATCTTAAAGCTGTTATATTAGCACTCGGTGTATTACTAACATAACCACATTAACATTATTGACAATCGCTGACTTTTAATAGTCATTCTATAAATGCTGTCCGCAGTGATGGGAATAACGGCGTTACAAGTAACGGCGTTACTAACGGCGTTACTTTTTTCAGTAACGAGTAATCTAACTAATTACTATTCCTATCGTTACAACGCCGTTACAGTTACTAACAAGGAAACGCGGTCCGTTACTATTTTTCAACAAACAGACGGTTGAAGTTGTGTTCAGCTTACCGCATCTTATATCAGCTGCATGGAAGGAGCTGTAAGTAATCTGGACGCTACAGCTTTAAGCAGCTGCGCGCTCCCGCGGACGGTAATCACGATCACTGTCTAGCACAACACCTGGAGCTAAGGAGGCAAAACAATCGCATGAGTGCTGCTGTTTGACTGAGGAAGAATAAAGTAGTCGTGGTAAGTCAATCACATGACCACTTAAAGACAAAGCAACAAGGTGCCAGTTTTTAAATTGTGTTGATAGGCCACGTAAAACCAGAGTCATGATAAACAAGATATACGCGGCGTTTTTTCCTCAATAGTTTCGCCACGTTAGCGCTAGCAAGCACTCTCTGCTTATGAGCAAAAAAATAAAACAAAAAAAGTTTTAGGAGTGACGGAGAGAGAAAGAGAGAGAGAGAGAGAGAGAGATTTGATTTTTAAAAAATTCGTTTATTTTCCATGAAATAATCAACATATTACCACACTTGGCACATTGAAGTGTAACACAAAATCAATAAAAAGTTACACCAACACCTGCCCAAAAACTAGCTGCCCCTCCACCACACTACAGATTGCCCCCCTGTAACCCCAGACCTGAGAAAAAGTATGTAGGTCCGAGACTGACTTATAGAAATTAAATTCTAGCAACAGCCTAGACTTCACCATGCTGACAAACACAGGGACTACCCCAACATTCAGCCCTTCTGTCACCTGTCTCTTCCTGCTCATATACACTGCCATTTTTGCCTGTCCTAATAAAAAATTAAGCAGCTGGCATTTGTTCTTCCAAAGACGAGTAAATTTAAAACCACAAATGAAAATAGTCAGTGAAAAAACTTCCCCACATCTACGAAAGAGGGCTTTTAGAAGCACAAACAGAGCCGAGAGGTGAACACACTCAGAAAAACAGTGAAACAGGGTCTCCCTCTGCTCACAGAATGGACATTTGTCTTCCACAGCAGCGTTAATAACAGAAACAAAAGAGTTTACAGCAACAATGCCATGAAGAATCCTCCACTGCAAGTCTGCATGTTTTTTCGTGAGGGGAGGCTTATAAAGGGACCTCCACGCTGGCTTGATGTCAGGTGCCAAGGAGAGATGGGTCCTCCACACCGTGTCATTGCGTCCATTCAGCTTGCCTTGATTGAGAGTTTTTACCAGCAGCCTATACAAAGTTTTTCCAGAGGCCCCTTCCAGGGACACCCCCGCAACATCCACATTATCCAGTAAAGGACCAAAGCAGTTCTTAAAACCAGGAAACAGTCTGATGGAAGGATAAGGATCTAAATGATTCGGAGACATTCTGCCATCACAATAACTTCCCAAAAGAGAACACCCAATTCCACCCAACTGGCGTTTCCAGTGGTCCAAAAGCTGACCAACAACTCGAGTAGATCGCATCCCAAGCCGTGCAGCGAGTCCCTCCGGAGCATCTAGCTGAGGTCCAGCCAGCTCCACCACCCTCTTCAGAGAACAGACTTGTGCAGCATGGAGCCGTCTGGAAAAAGTAGTCCTCCCCCAGACAGGGCAATCCAGCAAGCTGCCAAACAGTACAGGTTCCTCCAGCAACCAGTACAGAGAATCAGCCTGCTGCTGCCTCTCTTTCCTCAGCAGAGCCCATACAGAAAAAACACTCTTGTAAAAAGGTGGAAGAAGTGAAGAGTTCAGCTTGCTTGCGTCCATCAGAAACAGAGATAAATCCAAACCCATATGACCAAGCTGCTGAAGAATACAGCACGATACACTTCTCCATACAAGATCTTGGGGTCCTGTAAGCAGTCTCTGAATAAACTGAAAGCGAAAAGCAGCCCCTCTACTGGCCAAATGGACCAGACCTTGTCCGCCTTCCTCCCTAGGGAGAAAAAGGACACTCTGAGGAATCCAGTGCAATTTATCCCAAAAAAAGTCCACCAGGATTCTTTGAATGTTAGACAAGAGGGTAACTGGGGGATCAACACAGGTCAACCGGTGCCACAAAGCAGAAGAAACCAGATTATTGATGACAAGAACCCGACCTCTGTACGACATGTGAGGTAAAAGCCACCTCCATTTGGAAAGCCGACCGTTGACCCTATCCACCACATTTTCCCAATTCTTCTGCAAAAAAGTGTCATTGCCTAAAAACACCCCTAAATACTTAAGCCCACCCTTTAAATTCAATATATTTAGACTGGTTGACTGAAATGGATCTTGTGTGTGTGTGTGTGTGTGTGTGTGTGTGTGTGTGTGTGTGTGTGTGTGTGTGTGTGTGTGTTTTCCTGCGTGTGTGTGTGTTTGTGTGTGTGACAGAGAGAGACAGGGAGACCTTTTTTTGTAGCATCTCATTGTAGGAATGACATTGAATATATTCAGACTGGTTGACTAGCATCCATCCTGTTTGTGTCTGTCTGTGCATGTGTGTTTACATATTTGTCCATATTTGTAATTGTGTGTATCTGCTTGCTGTTCTTTCTTGCTTTTTTTTCATTTGTGCCAATTTTTCACAGTTGAACAAGTAGTTTTGTAACCTAACCATGTTCAGGTTTTTTTCAGCTTTCCATTTTGCTTTTCCAATATTTCTATGTAAGTTATTACTATTCTGCTAAATCATATAGTTTATGTTAAGTTACAATATTTCTGCCACTTTTCAGTGTTTGTGCTAAATATAGTATTTCTGCTATTTTATAGTATTTGTGCTAAAACATAGTATTTCTACTGAATGTAGTGTTTATGCTTAACCATACTATTTCTATATATTTCTTCCAGGTCCCCAGGCAGCCAATCCTCTGTGAGGACTGAGACATTCAAATTTAAATATCAGGGCCTGCACGGCTTCCCAGCCAGCCAATCATATCTGAGGTCTGAGACATTCAAATTTGCATATTGGGGATTTTATGGCTTCTAAGCCAGCCAATCACATCTGAGGGCTGAGGCATTCAAATTTGCATATTGGGGCCTTCATGGCTTGTAAACCAACCAGTCATACATGTCATATATCTCTAAAAATTCATATTTTTATTTTAAATAGACAACACTTGACGATTCCTCCATCTCTTCTGAACAAAACGGTCTAAGAATGACTGCTCTAGCCCCTACGGTTGGGAAATTATTGTCATTTGTTTGAGGGGAATCCTCAATATGAGAAATAGACAGCAAAAAACGCTTTCTCTCTCTGTTCCTCCATGTGTGTAAGGGTGCACCTGTTTTGGCGGGGAAAAGTACACAGCCTCTCTGATTGGTGGATTCAAATTGTGCAGCTCCAGACTTTTTGACCCACCTAGAAACATACAGGAAACACTGTTTGTACAGCCCCTGCTGCTGCTGTTGGTGTGTGTGTGTGTGTTAGTGTGTTTAGTGATAGAGAGAGAACCCAACCCTTTTTTGGCAGCAACTTATTGTACGATTTAGCTTGAATATAGTTCGACTGGTTGACTGGATTAGATCCTGTGTGTGGGTGCCCCTCTGTGCATTTGTGTTTCAATATGCGTCCATATTTGTAATTGTGTAAGTTATTACTATTCTGCTAAATTATAGTTCTTCTGCTACTTTTGTGCTAAATACAGTAATTGTGCTAAATCATACTATTTCTACTATTTTATAGAATTTGAGGTAAAAATATTATTTCTGCGTAATTATAGTATTTCTACCAAATCATAGTATTACTACTAAAAAATAGTATTTCTGCCAAATCTTGATAGTTCTGCTATGTTATTGTACTTGTAATTAATTATAGTATTTGTGCCAAAGCATAGTATTTCTGCCAAATCTTAGTATTATTGCTAAATCATAGTATTTGAGCAAAATCATAGTATTTGAGCAAATTCATTCTTTTTGTGCCATAGCATAGTATATTTGCTGAATCACAGCATTTCTGCTATGTTGTAGTATTTGTCCTAAATCACAGTATTTGTGCAATATTTAGGTATTTTTGGTTAAATAAAGTATCTCTGTAATCTTGTACCATGTTATGCTAAATTCCTCTATTTCTGAGAAGTTATCATGTTTCTGCTAAGTTACAATATTTCTGCTAAGTTCTGCTAGGTTATTTTATTTCTGCCAAGTATTATGTTTTCTTTACATTATTGTAGTTCTGCTAAGTATTTACATTTTTGCTAAGTTCTTATGCTTCTGCAAAGTTATTACAATTTTTTTCTATTTTTCAGCTTTTTCAGCTAATTTTAGCAGACAGCTTCAGCGTTCCAGCATCCACACTGCATTTTCGCAGGAAATGCAAATTTTTCTAGTTGTGTGGATGCTTTATGCATCCACACTATTGTTTTCCTGTTTCTCTTTATTCTTTATTATTATTATTCTTCTAGTTGCTTCCGTACGTTTTTCGTCCGTTAACTACTTCCACAATTTTTGTGCTATTTTCACCATTCAAATTTTAAACTATTCTGCTATTTCTGCTAATTCCTGCTATGATTTTTGGTATTTTCTGCTATTATACTTTTTAAAATATTACGTTTTTTTCCTTTAATTTGTCCCATTGAAATGAATGGGAAACTTCCAAAATTCTGCTAAAACTTGCTTGTTTTTGAAACTTAACTACTTCCTCATACTTTCACCTAGAACAACCATTCAAACTTTAAAATGTTCACAATTTATTGGGCTATTCATATATGATTCAGCTTTTTCATATCTTTTATAGTTCTAATCTTATCCCTCTTTAAGTTCTGAGTTGCAAAATTATGATTTTTCAGAAAATACATGCGTTGTTATGGTTGCTATGCACTTGGCTTTCAGTGAGCCACTGTAAGTTTTGCAGTCTTCTCTTCATGTCCGAACAACTTCTTACTACTCGCTCAATTTTCACTCAACCCACACAAATTATACATCAAAACGTAGGTATTTTTGCTGGCTTTCAGAGAATGTCACTGTCATTATTGTAGGATTTATAGAATTTTGCCAAATCTCCTCAGACCAACACAAGGTTGGAAAAGTCTCAATACAAAGTCAATGGAGAGTTTGTTCAAAATCACCGCTTGATTTCTGTCATGAGAGGCATATTCGAATCGTCATATCTCCTTAACGAAGCGAAGTTAAAACATGAGGCTTGTCCCAGTATATCTTCAGACACTCCTGACGCTCACAATTCAAGAATTTTTTTCTCAACTATTACCGTTCTGAGATGAGTTACACTTGTTTGAGGGTAGGAAATTCGTCCTTCGCTCAGATTTCTTCAGATTTCAAACTCTGGAAATGAGGCACTTTTTTCTCTCGTCATATCTTTTTTTTGGATTTCCACAGAGACCTGAAAATTTCCATGACTGTTCACCAAAGCCTGCTGTCTCTTACGGTGAAAGAATGATATCGATACTCCAAATAGATTTAGAGTTACAAAGCGTTGTTTGAGGGTGAGTCAAGGCAGTTTTCGCTTTGCCTCTGATCAGTCATGGTGCATTAGAAGTCAAATATATTCAATAATTCATATCTTAATGATAAATTGTCAACACTGTAAGATTCCCCCATCTCTTCTGAACAAAACGGTGTAAGAATGACCGTGCTAGCCCCTACGGTTAGGAAATTATAGCCATTTGTTTGAGGGGAGTCCTCACTATGGAAAATAGACTGCACAAATCCTGTCTCTCTCTGTGGTGCGTGTGTGTAAGCTGGTGCACCTGTTTTGGCGGGAAAAAGTGTACAGCCTCTCTGATTGGTGGATTCAAATTTAGCAGCTCCCAGGCTGCTTGACTGACCTAGAAACTTGCTGTTCTCTCCCTGTGTGTGTGTGTGTGTGTGTGTGTGTGTGTGTGTGTGTGACAGAGAGAGAGAGAGAGAGAGGGCGAGAGAGAGTTTTTATGGGAGCATCTTATTGTATGATTTAAATTCAATATATTTAGACTGGTTGACTGAATTTGATCCTGTGTGTGTCTCTCTGTGCTTGTGTGTTTCCATATGAGTCCATATTTGTGATTGTGTGACTGTTATACTTTTTTTTTGCTGATTTTTTTTTTCATTTAACAATTACATTTGAGGGACCCTTAGCATGTTCAGGATTTTTTCAGCTGTTCATTTTGCTTTTCCAATTTTTCTATTTAACTTATTACTATTGTGCTGAGTCATAGCATTTCTGCTGCTTTTCAGTATTTGTGCTAAATACAGCATTACTGCTAAATCATACTATTTCTGCTATTTTATAAGATTTGTGCTAAATACAGCATTTCTGCTAAATCATATTATTTCTACTATTTTATAGGATTTGTACTTAATATAATATTTCTGCTTAATTATAGTATTTCTGCCATTTTATAGTATTTGTGCTAAAACATAATATTTCTACTAAATGCAGTATTTCTGGGTAATCATTGTATTTCTATATATTTCTGCCAGGTCCCCAGGGAGTCAGTCCTCTGTAAGGACTGTAATATTCAAACTTACCTATCAGGACCTGGACGGCTTCCCAGCCAGCCAATCATATCTGAGCCCTGGCACATTCAAATTTGCATATTGGGGCCTTCATGGCTTCTAAGACAACCAATCATATCTGAGCCCTGGCACATTCAAATTTGCATATTGGGTCATTCATGGCTTCTAAGCCAACCAATCATCTATGTCATATATCTTTAATATTTCATATTTGTATTTTAAATGGTCAACATTTCAAGATTCCCCCATGTCTTCTGAACAAAACGGTCTAAGAATGACTGTTTTAGCACCTACGGTTAGGAATTTATGGCCATTTGTTTGAGGGGAATCCTGACTATGAAAAATAGACAGCACAAATCCTGTCTCTGTGCTGCGTGTGTAAAAAGAGGTGCACCTGTTTTGGCGGGAAAAAGTGCACAGCCTCTCTGATTGGTGGATTCAAATTTAGCAGCTCCCAGGCTGCTTGACTGACCTAGAAACTTGATTTTCTCTCCCTGTGTGTGTGTGTGTGTGTGTGTGTGTGTGTGTGTGTGTGTGTGTGTGTGTGTGTGTGTGACACAGGGAGAGAAAGAGAGAGAGAGAGAGCCTTTCTATGGGAGCATCTTATTATATGATTTAAAGTCAATATATTTAGACTGGTTGACTGAATTTGATCCTGTGTGTGTCTCTCTGTACATGTGTGTTTCCATATGTGTACATATTTGTGATTGTGTGACTGTTATACTTTTTTTTTTTTTGCTGATTTTTTTTCATTTAACAATTACAATTGAGGGACCCTTAGCATGTTCAGGATTTTTTCAGCTGTCCATTTTGCTTTTCCAATTTTTCTATTTAACTTATTACTATTGTGCTAAGTCATAGCATTTCTGCTGATTTACAGTATTTGTGCTAAATACAGCATTTCTGCTAAATCATACTATTTCTGCTATTTTATAGGATTTGTACTTAATATAGTATTTCTGCCATTTTATAGGATTTGTGCTAAAACATAGTATTTCTACTAAATGCAGTATTTCTGGGTAATCATTGTATTCCTGTATATTTCTGCCAGGTCCCCAGGGAGTCAGTCCTCTGTAAGGACTGTAATATTCAAACTTACCTATCAGGACCTGGACGGTTTCCCAGCCAGCCAATCATATCTGAGCCCTGGCACATTTAAATTTGCATGTTGTTGGCTTCATGGCTTCTAAGACAACCAATCATATCTGAGCCTTGGCACATTCAAATTTGCATATTGGGTCATTCATGGCTTCTAAGCCAACCAATCATCTATGTCATATATCTTTAATATTTCATATTTGTATTTTAAATGGTCAACATTTCAAGATTCCCCCATGTCTTCTGAACAAAACGGTCTAAGAATGACTGTTTTAGCCCCTACGGTTAGGAATTTATGGCCATTTGTTTGAGGGGAATCCTGACTATGAAATATAGACAGCACAAAACCTGTCTCTGTGCTGCGTGTGTGTAAAAAGAGGTGCACCTGTTTTGGCGGGAAAAAGTGTACAGCCTCTCTGATTGGTGGATTCAAATTTAGCAGCTCCCAGGCTGCTTGACTGACCTAGAAACTTGATTTTCTCTCCCTGTGTGTGTGTGTGTGTGTGTGTGTGTGTGTGTGTGTGTGTGTGTGTGTGTGTGTGTGTGTGTGTGACACAGAGAGAGAGAGAGAGAGAGGGAGAGAGAGAGAGAGAGAAAGAGAGAGAGAGAGGGCGAGAGAGAGAAAGAGAGAGAGAGAGAAAGAGGGGGAGAAAGAGAGAGAGAGAGCAGGAAAAGAGAGAGACCGAGTTTTGAGATGTGAGAGATTTGTGACGTTTAGCGTGTTTGCAGTGTGTAGTTAATGTGTTGTGTTGTGTAGTTAGTGTGTAGTGTTGTGGATAGTTTTGTGTTGTGTGTCAGAACAATGAGACGACTGCTGTCTCCAGGTAGAAACAGCAGTGATACACCTGCTGCTGTCAGACCTGCAGGTATCAGGCTGTGATGTTCTCCTTTATAGTGGACAGAAATTATGTTTTTGGAGTAGCACAAATAATTTGTGTGGCATCTTATTGAATGCAGAACAGCTGATTGTTCTGTAAATAGTTTGAAATGGTTATTTTAAAAAAGGGTAAAAGGTAAATGGATGCAAATAACTTTGTTGTTTGCAAAACTTGTGCATAGGATTTTAAAATTGACAATTAATATTTGCATTTGAAGTTATGAAATATGATTCATTAAACATGTTTGTGGTTGTTACAGTAAAAATATAACTTTTTCTACTGTGATTTTATGTTTTTTGTCTGACTTTAGATCAATTCTGGTTATACAGTATGACAAAATGAGAACATAACTGTAAATTCAGGCACATGTGGTTGTGCTAAAAAGAATGATACCAAACAAGGCAAAGCAAATAGTTTTTAAAGGTAAAATGTGGAGAGAAAAGTAGTTAAAAATGGCCAATTATACCCTGGACGCCAGGGGTTTAAACGTTCTTTGTTTTTTTTTTTAAGTAACGCAATAGTTACTTTTCCAAGTAATTAATTACTTTTAGAATATTGTAACTCAGTTACTAACTCAGTTACTTTTTTGAAGAAGTAACTAGTAACTATAATTGAATTACTATTTCAAAGTAACTTGCCCAACACTGGCTGTCCGTTTAAATGGTCTTACCTGTAACACTGCTGTATCCACCGGATTCCAGCCAGAGTGGATTCTGGAGTCTTCCACGCTCCTGTTACTGATCCTCCATCTGGATGGATGATAACAACCTTCTGAACAATCTAGCAGGTGGAGATGGCCCATATCTATGGGACTGATTTCTGCTAATAACGCCCATTGTATGGACTGATAACAGCCGAAGCGGGTGAATAAAGTCACCGTGTCGCTAGCTGTGCCATTACCCAGCATACACCTCTCCCTCCATAAATGCAATAAACGATACAAAAGTAATGGCCTATAATTAATTTATCTGCTGTATCTGCTGTTTCTCAGGTAGTTGCTTACATTATATAATATATTGTGTTCAGTACACGTCACTACAATGTGATTTCAGAAATGTATAAATATACGGACAACAGGCTCTTCCGCGGAAATCTCTTGTCGTCAATAAACTGTGGCCATCCCGGTGTATGTCGGCATCGACTACGCTGCCATGGCCGCCGAGCAACGTGCTGACCCGGACATCCTGGCCCTTCAGTCAACGAAAACGGGCCTCGTGCTGGAGGACACCCCGGTGTGGGACGGCGGTCCGCAACTTCTTTGCGACGTTTCCACCGGCCGCCCCCGCCCGGTGGTTCCCCTTTCGTGGCGTCGTCGTGTTTTTGACTCGGTGCATGCCCTCTCTCATCCCGGTGTCCGGGCCTCGGTCAAGCTGGTCAGCGCCAGGTTCGTTTGGCCGGGCCTTCGCAAGACGGTGAAAGAATGGGCGGCGGCTTGTATCCCATGCCAACGCTCGAAAATCCACCGGCACACGCAGGCACCTCTCGAACCTTTCCGTATCCCCGGTAGGCGTTTCGATCACGTTCATGTGGACCTGGTTGGTCCCTTGCCGCAGTCACAGGGTTTCACGCACCTTTTGACTGTGGTGGACCGCACGACCAGGTGGCCGGAGGCGGTACCCCTGGCGTCCACTACAGCGGCGACGGTGGCCAGAGCATTTTTGTCGACGTGGGTTTCACGTTTCGGTCCCCCTGCTGACATTACCTCGGACAGGGGCCCCCAGTTTGTTTCTGAGCTTTGGTCTGCCATGGCTGACGGCCTGGGGGTCAAGGTCCACCGCACCACTGCATACCACCCGCAAGCTAATGGGATGTGCGAACGGTTTCACCGGTCTCTTAAGGCTGCGCTCCGGGCTTCCTTGACAGGTGGCGACTGGGTCAACCGTCTTCCGTGGGTTTTGCTGGGATTGCGTAGCGCGGTTAAAGAAGACCTCGGGGTTTCCCCGGCTGAACTGGTCCTCGGCCAGCCCCTCCGGGTCCCCGGGGAATTCTTGCCTGAGAGCCCTCCCCCATGTTTTGATACCTCTTTGTTGCCTTTTCGCCCCCCAAAAGACTCATTTCCTGTTCCTGGTCCTGTGCACCACTGCCTGCCTGACACTTTTGTTCCGAGTTCGTTGGACTCTGCTCGTTTCGTTTTCGTCAGGCACGATGCCCATAGGACTCCGCTGCGCCCCCCATATGACGGGCCATACAGGGTTCTTAAACCAGGCAACAAACATTTCATTTTGGACTTTGGCGGTCGGCAGGAGGTTGTCTCTGTTGACAGACTTAAGCCTGCACATGTTATGCATGAGGATCAGGTGGTCCCGGCCCAGGCCCCTCGCCGCGGCCGCCCGCCTGGCACCGGGCTGATGGATTCTGTTTTTTCCCCCAGGAGCGACCCACAGTCAACGGAGTCCGGGTCGTCTGCAGCTTTTTCTGACCGCCAGTGCCAGCCTCGCTTCTGGGCTGGGTTGCCCTCTGTCAGTTCCCCACCCCCCCGGTTCAGCCGTTCCGGCCGTTTGCTTAAGCCCCGGGTCCTGGACTAGTTCTGCTGGGTGTTCGGGGGGGGCATGTGTGGTGGACCACTAGAGGGCTCCACTCACACCCAGTGTTGACAAAGTGTGTTCTTCTGTTTTGTGGCGCGATATGCGCAGTTGATGTGAGAGACGAATAAAGAAGGAGTGAAAACTGAGAGCTCTGTGTCGTTGATGCTTACCTCCACAAAACAACGATTAGGGAGCAGCATAGTATTCAATAGGAGGACCCTGCACGTCAATTCTCGACGCGAGGGGGGTACCCTGCGCGTCGATAAGTGAAGCAGAGGGAGCCTGACCATGCGTCACACGTTCGACGAGTTGGGAGTGAGAACGTGTTGGCTGAGGACCCCACTGCAAGTAAGAGTGATTGATCCATTTAATTCATTCATCTGTCAAGTTCAAATTGTTGAACATTGAAGCATCACAGACCTGTCCATCTCCAAAGAATTGATCCAGCCCTAACTATATGCTTTAGCAAAAACGAAAGTTTTAATCCTAATCTTGTCACGGCCTGGGGGATCAGCAGGACGCTGATCGGCCATTTCTACCTTTTTCTCTCTCTCTCTCTCCTCCTCTCTGTCACCGGGGCGAAACTCATTGTGGGTTCACGTCCTCGGCCCATGCCCGCTGAAGGGGAAAACACCTGATGCCCATCAATGTGATCGGCATTTAAGCCAGGAAGAGACAGCTGGTCTTCACTGGATCATTAGCTGTGTCCCAAAACGTTGGCTGCATCCTTCGGAGGACCCGGTGTTGTGCCCAAAAGTGATTGTCTGTCAGAAACTGATTGCCGTCCACGGGAGCGCGCGCGCAGCTGCTTAAAGCTGCAGCGCCCGAATTACTTGCGTTGCCAGCTACTTCCGTGCAACTGATATAACGTAGGGGGAAGAAAAACCCCAAACACATTTATGCCTTTGTTATTAGGCAAAGGTATGCATTTATGGAACTTTAACGTTTCTTGTAACCGAATTATGACGCTTGTCAGAAGTTTGCTTTCATCATGTAGCGCTGTAACGAATGACTACACGCATCACGATGGAATAATTAATGCCTACAGGTTTAGTATGTCTAATCTCGTTGTTAATATTTGTTATAAGACTGTCGAATAGTAGTTAAAACAACAAAGACCTATTGTGCCAGTATCACCATGACTCTTTCTTCTTTGTTCAGAATAACGACTGAGAACATGGCATTTTAGCGCTACCAAAAATATTTCGGCTTCAAACTTGTTGGATATATTCCAGAAGGGTTACATGTAATATATTATATCCCAAAAACTCTCCAAGAACTGCTGAATAACTTGTACAGGAACAATAAAACTGATAATATGCAATTTCCAACCTGCCAAAAAGTGATTGTGGTCTATATCTTGTCACTGAAATACTATTTCTGTTAGGTGTTGGGTTTTAGTGATGTGGTGTTTTTGTTTGTATGTGTTTTTGGTGCCTCCCTTTTTGTATAGGTAGGCGGGGCAGTGAGTCACTGAACCTGGCGCACCTGTTACTCATCAGATGCTCTCTTCAGAAGTGTTTTTAGGAGCTACCTGACAGAAGATTAGTGTCGGAGTATTGGCGTTTTTGGAGTTTGGAAATTCTGCCCTGCCTGTTGGAGCCCTCGGATTACTTTGGTGTCTGTAAGGAGTTTTTGTTTCCTCCCTAGGATTTTGGCCTCGACTGTTTTGCCTAGCCTGGAGGTTTTGGGCTCCAAACTGTGCCAAGTAAGCTCTCCAACTCTCTGTAAAGTTTTAAGCTTTTTTTCGGTTAACGGGCGAGACCCTCCTAATTCTCCTCCCTCTCCTTTTTCTAGATCGAGTGCACTGCTTATGTGTATTTTCGTCACTAGCACGTCCTGGCTCCGCGTCCTCATTCACACACGTTGTACATATGTTGTCCTTGTAAATATCTCCCCCCCTCACTGTAAATAAACTGCCTTCACTGCAACTCTGCCTCCGTGCGTTCTGCTTCTTGGGTCCATCAGCTTTTGTCCTAACAATTTCTGCTTCAAACTTGCTGGATGTCATTCAGAAAGGTCCTATGTCAAATATTAAATCTCAAATAGTCCCTCAGAACTGCTGAATAACCTTTAAGGGAACAATAAAACTGACAATATGCAATTTTCAACCTGCCAAAAAGTGATTGTGGCCTATAACTTGTCACTGAAACAATATTTCTGCATCAGACTTGTTGGGTATCATCCAAAAGGATCATATGTGGCACATAATATCCCAAACAGTCTCTAGGAAATCCTGAATAATCTTTAAGGGAACAATAAAACTAATAATATGCAATTTTCAAGCTGCCAAAAAGTGATTGTGGACTATAACTTGTCACTGAAACAATATTTCTGCTTCAAACTTGCTGGAAGTCATTCGAAAGGGTCATATGTGACATATTATAACTCAAACAGTCCCATAGAATTGCTGAATAACCTTTAAGGGAACAATAAAACTGATAAAATGCCATTTTCAGCCTGCCAAAAAGTGATTGCCGCCTATATCTTGTCACTGAAACAATATTTCTGCTTCAAACTTGACTGATATCATTGTTCATACTTTACTTTTGCGACTTCGGGAAAAACCGCCGTAAAACAAAAAACTGTACTTAAGCTGCGAGAAACCGCCTCTGTCCGCCGATCAACGGACCCTGACCCTAATCCTAACCCTAACCCTAACCTTTTAATAACGGTAAGCAGGATTGATATTGTCTTTGCATCACTGGAATTTCATAAATGCAAGAATGGCTTGGCGCGCAAAAGAATAACGTCACAACATTCTGATTGGTCACTTGCAATGTTGATCCTGGAACAACATTTTCATGATGATCTGGGAACAACACCAACACGAGGAAATCAGATCATCCCAGTTTTATTGTTCCCTTAAAGGTTATTCAGCAGTTCTGAGGGACTATTTGAGATTTAATATTTGACATAGGACCCTTCTGAATGACATCCAGCAAGTTTGAAGCAGAAATAGTATTTCAGTGACAAGATATAGACCACAATCACTTTTTGGCAGGTTGGAAATTGCATATTATCAGTTTTATTGTTCCTGTAC
Organism: Pelmatolapia mariae; assembly: GCF_036321145.2. NCBI lineage: Eukaryota > Metazoa > Chordata > Actinopteri > Cichliformes > Cichlidae > Pelmatolapia > Pelmatolapia mariae. The sequence continues at coordinate 31,337,765 of NC_086229.1, forward strand.
AAGTTATTCAGCAGTTCTTGGAGAGTTTTTGGGATATAATATATCACATGTAACCCTTCTGGAATATATCCAACAAGTTTGAAGCCGAAATATTTTTGGTAGCGCTAAAATGCCATGTTCTCAGTCGTTATTCTGAACAAAGAAGAAAGAGTCATGGTGATACTGGCACAATAGGTCTTTGTTGTTTTAACTACTATTCGACAGTCTTATAACAAATATGAACAACGAGATTAGACATACTAAACCTGTAGGCATTAATTATTCCATCGTGATGGCAGACAATCACTTTTGGGCACAACACCGGGCTTCGCGGTATACGTGAGCCGGGTCCTCCGCAGACCAAGAAGGCCGGAAGTGCGAGGTTGTGAAATGGGACGGTCTAGCCTTCAGATTTGCGTCACCGCTGTCTTGGTGGAGTTTAATAAACTCGGCCGTCTGCTCCTTGCTGTCTAAAATATAATGGGCATAAATTCTCAACCGTCTCACACTTCTGTTTAATCAGTTTTCTGTTTAACGTTTATTCAGCTGTGTCAAAATCCCGGAGGAACCCACCCGATGGATTAATAAAGTTTTATTTAATCTAATAATCTAATAACTTTGATCTCAGCCAAACCGATTTACTGCGGAACAAATAAAACACAGAAAAAGGCAAACAATTAAATTTTTATGTTATCCGAGTGACTTATATATCATGTTTAACCTGAGTAGCGAAAGAGTGGGGGTCTGAAAACGATGAAGCCGGGAGTCCGCTGCTCTCGTCGGCTGGAGTGACCCTTGAACCCCCCAGCTTGCTATCGAGCGGGTGGGTAAGAGACGTCTCCAAAAATGTCGGCACACTTTTGCAAATATACGATGTCTTGATAAACCAAGCAGATATTTGTAATTTACACAGCTACTTTCCTGCCTGAAAATATGTTAAAAGTTTATTTTGCGACCCAGAAAGTTTAATAAGACTAATTTTAAAACTTAGTAGCAGCCGCCATTGTTGGCAGCTGAAATTTGGCAGAGCCGCGCTATGAATTCTGGGATATGGTGGGCCACGAAGGACACACCGGACCCATCCTTCAAATTCGGGGAAATGAAGGACGCATTTGTTGGCCGCATTTGAAGGAGTCGACGAATTGGGACAGCCTTCGTCGCCTGGCTGTGACGTAATTGGCCTTTTAAATGCGGCCTCCGGAGGATGCAGCCGACGTTTTGGGACACAGCTATTGTCTACCACATGTCAGTGAGAGTCAAAGCTACAGCTCAAGGTAAGTCAAGTGTGTATTCAAGTCAAGTGTAACTTACTCTCGTTTCCTCATCTACAGACCTCCCGGATACTTTTGTAAATGCCGGCAACGCCACTTTACTTTGCGCTTTTATTTTGAAAAGTACCTTAGCACTTCCTCTTTTATTGTGTCAGACTTCCTGTTCTGTTCTCAGTGAAACGACACAAACACGTTGCTTCAGAGTGAGTAAAAACGTTTATTTTTTTTGAAAATACTCATGCAAAACTATGTCTGTGAAGGTTCTCAGTCATCCAGGTCATCGTAGTCAAAGGAGTTTGCAAAGAAAAGCGTCTGGACTTCTTTGAGTTGCTTGAAGACGTTTCACCTCTCATCCGAGAAGCTTCTTCAGTTCTAAGGTCAAATGGCCGAGAGTCCCAGATTTAAACCCAGTGGGAGTATCCCCCCAAGGAGGGACAAAGGACCCCCTGGTGATCCTCTAATCACATGCGCCAAGGTGTGAAAGCGGGTGTGGTACCTAATCAGCCAGGGTTTCGGGTGAGCTCATTGTGAAACCTGGCCCCACCTTGTCATGTGAATTCCTGAGGTCAGATGGCCCAGGATGTGAGTGGGCGTTAAGGCGTCTGGGGAGGGAACTCAAAACTGGATTATAGATGGCAGACAGTTGGTGTCGTAAACCACCGCCTCTGTTCAAAGATGGTCGCTCACAGTGGACATAGATGGCCTCTTTCACTCCTCTTTCAAACCATCTGTCCTCTCTGTCCAAAATGTGAACATTGGCATCCTCGAAAGAGTGACCTTTATCCTTAAGATGCAGATGGACTGCTGAGTCTTGTCCTGTGGAGGTGGCTCTTCTATGACATAGAAGAGCCACCTCCACAAACTCCTTTGACCATGCAAAACTATGTATTTCATTTATCTGTCACATGATATAACTTTGAAAGTTTACTCAATGTGGTTGAATTCATTTTTTATTGTATATACATGTCATTTGTTTGTGGTGTGGAAAGACTGGCTAAGAGATGCGCATGGAGGAGGTTGGCTAGCTGGTTCAGCATGATTAGCACCCTTGGAAGGTCTTAGAGGACAGATATGGGAACCCATTCATTATACAGAAAGCATTTCGTGATAAACTCATGAGATGGCCGAAAATCAGCGCGAATGACCCACTAGCGCTACGAGAGTTTGCAGATTTCCTCAAAGGATGCTCTGAAGCAATCCCACACGTCAAAGGACTAGCTATCCTAAACGATTGCGAAGAAAATCACAAATTGCTCAAAAAACTGCCAGAATGGATCGTGCGCAAGTGGAGTCGAATTGTTGTAGATGAACTTGACGAATCTGGCACCTATCCAAATCTTGCATGCTTCACAGACTTCCTGAGTAGAGAAGCACGGATAGCTTGCAACCCGATAGCTTCTCCACTGTTGATGAATTTCAAACCTGTAGATGATCGAATCCCAAAGAGAGCCAAAGTCTTCAACACAAACATGCAACCAAAGAGTTCCGCTCAAGAGAAACAAGACACAAACATTAGTAAACCAAAATCACCTTGTTCTGTTTGTAGAAATGAAACTCATGGAATCTCAAAGTGTCCCATCTTTGCAGCTAAGAGTGTTGAAGATAAAAAGGCATTCATCCATGAAAACCGGCTCTGCTTTGGATGTTTAAGAAAAGGTCATATCACCAAAAATTTTAAAAGGCGACACACGTGCAACATTTGTGAGCGTCGTCATCCAACCTGCTTGCACGAAAACAGAAAGCAAAACCCTGCAGAAGCAGTAACAAATAGTTCAGCTCCCACGGAAGAACCTGCAAGCCAGGAAACACACAAGGTCATGTCTCATACATCAACACAAAGTATTGTCCCAGTCTTTGTGTCTTCTGCACAAGAACCACAGAGAGAAATACTCACCTATGCATTGCTAGACACACAAAGTGACTCAACATTTGTCTTGGAGGACATACTTGACAAGCTGAATGTGGATGTCCAACCAGTAAAACTGAAACTCCATGACGGCTATTGACACAGTCATCTCGAGTAAGAGTGTTCATGGTTTACAAGTTAGAGGACTCCACTCTGAGAGTTGTATCCAACTACAACAGGCTTATAGCCGCGACTTTATCCCAGTGGACAAGTCGTACATCCCAACGAAGGAAACAGCACTACTGTGGCCTCACCTCAGAAGCTTGGCAGAAAAGTTGCCGCCTCTCCAAGATTGTGATGTAGGGCTCCTGATTGGATATGACTGTCCATCAGCGCTGGCTCCTCTTGAAGTCATCATAGGTGACAAGCATGAACCCTTCGCACAAAGGTCAGAACTAGGATGGAGTATAATTGGCTCATCAAACCCCCACCTAGACAGACAAGGAAACCAGAGCTTTGTGCATCGGCTCACAGTAAAAGAGTTGCCTGTTCCATCAGAGACAGATGTTCTAAAAGCCCTGGAATCAGATTTTGCTGAGAGAACCTATGAGAACAAGTCAAAGGAGTTTGCAAAGAAAAGCGTCTGGACTTCTTTAAGTTGCTTGAAGACGTTTCACCTCTCATCCGAGAAGCTTCTTCAGTTCTAAGGTCAAATGGCCGAGAGTCCCAGATTTAAACCCAGTGGGAGTTTCCCCCCAAAGAGGGACAAAGGACCCCCTGGTGATCCTCTAATCACATGAGCCAAGGTGTGAAAGCGGGTGTGGGCCCTAATCAGCCAGGGTTTCGGGTGTGCTCATTGTGAAACCTGGCCCCACCTTGTCATGTGAATTCCTGAGGTCAGATGGCCCAGGATGTGAGTGGGCATTAAGGCGTCTGGGGAGGGAACTCAAAACTGGATTATAGATGGCAGACAGTTGGTGTCGTAAACCACCGCCTCTGTTCAAAGATGGTCGCTCACAGTGGACATAGATGGCCTCTTTCACTCCTCTTTCAAACCATCTGTCCTCTCTGTCCAAAATGTGAACATTGGCATCCTCAAAAGAGTGACCTTTATCCTTAAGATGCAGATGGACTGCTGAGTCTTGTCCTGTGGAGGTGGCTCTTCTATGTTGTGCCATGCGCTTGTGAAGTGGCTGTTTGGTCTCTCCAATGTAGAGGTCTGGGCATTCCTCACTGCACTGTACAGCATACACCACGTTGTTAAGTCTGTGTTTAGGAGTTTTGTCTTTCGGGTGAACCAGTTTCTGTCTGAGTGTGTTGCTGGGTCTGAAGTACACTGGGATGTCGTGCTTGGAGAAAACTCTCCTGAGTTTCTCTGATACACCGGCTACATAAGGGATGACAACGTTGTTGCGTCTGTCCTTATCCTCCCTCGCTGGTGTCTGATCTTCTTTTCTGTGCCTCTTTGTTGACTTTAATTAGGATAACCGCATGTTTTGAGTGCTTCCTTTACGTGTGTGTGTTCCTTCTTTTTCCCTTCAGGCTTAGAGGGAACATGTTCTGCCCGGTGGTGTAGGGTCCTGATTACTCCAAGTTTGTGTTCCAGAGGGTGATGGGAGTCAAAGAGGAGGTACTGGTCCGTGTGTGTGGGCTTCCGGTAAACTTCGATGTTGAGGTTGCCATTCTCTTCAATGTGCACGGAGCAGTCCAGGAAAGGCAAACAGTTGTCCTTTGTGTCTTCCCTGGTGAACCTGATGTTTTTATCCACGGCGTTAATGTGCACAGTGAAGGATTCCACTTCTCGTGTCTTGATTTTGACCCAGGTGTCATCTACATATCTGTACCAGTGGCTGGGTACTCTTCCTTTGAAAGAGCCAAGCGCCTTCCTTTCTACTTCCTCCATGTAAAGGTTGGCTACAATAGGTGATATGGGGGAGCCCATGGCACAGCCATGTTTTTGTCTGTAGAAGCCTTCGTTGTATTTGAAATATGTAGTGGTGAGGCAGAGGTCTAACGGTGTGCAGATCTGATCGGGTGTGAAGTTGGTCCTGTCTTCCAAGGAGCTGTCTGCTTGTAGTCGTTTTCTCACAGTCTCCACTGCCTCCGTGGTGGGTATGCAAGTGAAGAGAGAGACTACATCAAAGGACACCATGGTTTCATCTGGATCCAGGGTAAGTTTCTGGACCTTGTCGGTGAAGTCAGTGGAGTTCTTAATGTGGTGTGGGGTGTTCCCCACGAGAGGTGCAAGGATGGTAGCCAGGTGTTTAGCAATGTTATAAGTGGCTGAGTTTATGCTACTGACTATGGGTCTGAGTGGGACCCCTTCCTTGTGGATTTTGGGAAGTCCATAAATGCAGGGTATGGCATCCCCTGGATAAAGGCGGTGATATGTAATGCGGTCAATGATTTTGTCCTTTTCAAGGTCTTGAAGGCAAGCTATAACCTTCTTTTTGTAGCTGCTTGTGGGGTCTCGCTTTAAAGCTTCCTAGGTATTGTTGTCACTGAGGAGAGTAGTGATCTTTGTGTGGTAATCTGTTGTGTTTAGGACCACGGTGCACCTTCCCTTATCCGCTGGTAATATAGTGATGTTGTGGTCTTTGCTCAGGGAAGCGACGGCCTTCTTTTCTTGTAATGTGAGGTTAGACGGAGGGACTTTCGCACTGGAGAGGGTGGCTGAGACTTTCATCCTGATTTGCTCTGCTTCTGTCTGTGATAATTTATTAATCCGTATGGCGGTTTCTGTGGCTGTGATGAGGTCCACTATGGGCAACTGTTGCGGAGAAATGGCGAAATTGAGTCCTTTGGCTAAAACCTTCTTTTCAGGTTCAGTGAGATTCCGGTCTGAAAAGTTCTTCACCCATTTCTCCCGACTGTCTTCAGGTGTGTTTTCATCTCTGAGTAGTGTGGCTTTTTGAAAGCAAGTTGTGAAATTTCTTGCGTTGTCTTTCTTTTCCTTTAGAGTGTTGGGCCCGCTGAGCCTTGTCCACAAACTTGTGAACCTCTTCTAGGATTGGAGAGGGTAAAAGGGTTTCCAGTTCCTGCAGAGTCTGGCTGATCTTGATCTGGAGGGCATCTATAGTGAAATGGACCTGTCTTATCCTTTCGGATAAGAGGTGAGAGGTGAAACGTCTTCAAGCAACTTAAAGAAGTCCAGACGCTTTTCTTTGCAAACTCCTTTGACTACGATGACCTGGATGACTGAGAACCTTCACAGACATATGAGAACAAGTATGTGTCCCAAGAAGATGTCCATTTCATACAGTTCCTCAGTAATCACATCACACAAAGGGAAGACGGACATTACGAAATGCCTCTCCCTTTCAAAGGGAACAGCCCACCCAACCTGCCAAACAACAAGAGGTTAGCCACAGTACGTCTGCAGTGTCTCAAGAAAAAACTAAAGGCCAACAAACAATATTACGATCAGTACCGAACATTCATGGAAGAAACCATCAACAGGGGTGATGCAGAGCCTGCTCCTACAGCATCTCAGGGGCAGACCGAGTGGTACCTGCCACATCATGGAATCTATCACCCCAGGAAGCCGGACAAGCTAAGAGTTGTTTTTGATTGTTCGGCCAAATCCCATGGTGTCTCTCTTAATGATACCCTATTAACTGGACCTGATCTCATCAACCCTCTGGTTGGGGTGCTTTGCAGATTTCGGAAAGAAGCCGTGGCCGTAATCTGTGACATTGAAAGAATGTTCTATCAATTCGCTGTCACCCCTGAATCCAGAAACTATCTGAAATTCCTCTGGTGGAAAGAAGGTGATTTGGAGAAAGAACCTCAGGAGTACAGAATGGCAGTTCATCTGTTTGGAGCTGCATCATCTCCAGGATGCGCCAATTTTGGTTTAAAGCATCTTGCACGACAACATCAAACTGATTATCCTCTAGCATCAGCCTTTGTGGAGAAAAACTTCTACGTTGATGATGGATTAGCCAGCGTTTCATCAGTTGAGGAAGCCAAAGAACTGATCACTCAGTCACAAGAGTTGTGGAGAAAAGGAAGCCTGCGCCTTCACAAATTCAACTCAAATGAAGAAGCTGCTCTCTCAAACTTAGACCCTTCTGAAAGAGCAGCAACCATTGAACCTCGTGGGTTTGACCCATCCCCTTCAGAACGCGCTCTTGGCATTCAATGGTCGATAAAGGACGACACCTTCAGCTTCAACATCGGCCTGAAAGATCAGTCTTCAACCCGACGTGGTTGTTTGTCCGTCATCGCCTCACTCTATGATCCACTTGGATTTATCGCTCCATTCAGCCTAAGTGGAAAACATATCCTACAAGAGCTTTGTCACAGAGGCATTGGATGGGACGACCCACTCCCAGAAGATGTGAAGCCACGGTGGGAGAAATGGATAAATGGTCTTTTCAAGTTGAAGGAGGTCTCGATTCCAAGATGTTACCACCCACACGACTTCCAAAACATTGTCAGAGTAGAGCTACGCCATTTTTCGGACGCCAGCTGCGTAGGATATGGTGCATGTTCTTATCTGAGATACAAAAATGACAAGGACGACAACCTCCCACGAAACCATTGGCAGCTAGGTCGAGTTGTGGAGACCTTTCAAGACCATGATGGCTTAGTCCGTCGAGTTAAAGTACGAGTTAGGGAGAGAAAGCCTCAAAGAAAGCAAGATGCCCCTTCTAAACCTTCAGTTATTGAGAGACCAATCCAAAAACTGGTACTACTCCTTGAGAATTAAATAAAACAAAATATGTTAAGACAATAATAGTTATGTTTATACACTACCTCAATGCATAAAGTACACTTACCTGTATAACTCTGACAGTTCAATTCAGTCATCCATTTATTAGTATAAGAAATCCTGTACAATTCACTTGCTTTGTGAATTTGTTCGTTCATTGTATCAGGATTTGGTGGGAGTGTAAATGCCGGCAACGCCACTTTACTTTGTGCTTTTATTTTGAAAAGTACCTTAGCACTTCCTCTTTTATTGTGTCAGACTTCCTGTTCTGTTCTCAGTGAAACGACACAAACACGTTGCTTCAGAGTGAGTAAAAACGTTTATTTTTTTTGAAAATACTCATGCAAAACTATGTATTTCATTTATCTGTCACATGCTATAACTTTGAAAGTTTACTCAATGTGGTTGAATTCGTTTTTTATTGTATATACATGTCATTTGTTTGTGGTGTGGAAAGACTGGCTAAGAGATGCGCATGGAGGAGGTTGGCTAGCTGGTTCAGCATGATTAGCACCCTTGGAAGCAGAAAGAGGTTGGTTTCAATGATTGGAAATGATTGTTTATGTATTTAAGAGACAGAAAGGTTGTCATTAATTCATTTTATTAAACGTTGTAACATAAATAGTTTAAAAACTATTGATTTATGTCAATGTCACTATTTGAGTTAATCAAAATAATTTTCTATATAGTAAAATGTGAACATTTCTGCACTTTCTACTTGAATGTTTAATAGTATTTGTTTGTGCATCGTTATAGTTTTCACGGTGCCATATTGTCGGTGGTTTAAAGAGGAGAGAATAAAGTTGCATCAGTCGAAGCTCTCTGCGTCACGTGTGGTAATTCAAAGTGGGCAGCTACAACTTTCCCTGTGTGAATCTGTGTGTCAAGTGTGGAGAAAGGAACTGCGGTCGTGAATGTGGAGAGTTGGAGAACGAGTGATTCACCCCTTTTAGATTTCCCTGGAGCCTCATCCCTCACATTGTTGTATATAGCACTGCCCTGCACTTCCTGTATATACACCTGGTGAACTCTGTAAATAAATTCTTCTGTTCAGCTGATTCTGAAGTCCTGCGCTTGAGTCCCCACGTTGAACCATAACAAATTTTAAAAATAGAGATAGTGTCTGTCTCCCGAATCCAAACTGGAAGCTGGTTCCACAGAAGAGGGGCCTGAAAAATGAAGGCTCTTGGCGTGTCAAAATTCAGGGTCTGCATCCTTGGAGGACGCGGCCTTCGCAGTCTATGTGGGCCGTGTCCCCAAAGGCCGGAAGCGTAAGGCTTGTGAAATGGGACGGTCTAGCCTCCGTCGCGCTGCTCAGGTTGCCTAGCAACCATGATACTAACCGCTAGAAGCGTTTCATACAGCATTGTTTGACAGAGATGAAGGAGAAAATGTTTTTGTTCATCAGTTTAATTTTATATTAGCTTTGTTTGATTTGAGGCTGAGACCATGGGACTGTAAAAACATGATTGTTTGGGTTCATTTCTGTACTGAACAGTCATTTCAAGATTAGTTAGGAAATAACAATTAGCTAATGTTCATGAGACTAAAGTCATCTCACTTTGGTAATTAAAGTTAGTATTATATTAATCATTATTAGTTATTGCAGCAGTGAACTCAAGCTTCAGTAAAGATTCAAGTTGCAGTTATTTATATTTCCTATCACCTTAAATCTTCAGTCAAAGACAAGTATCTTTTACAGTGTATACAAACACATAACATCCTTATAGAATATGATGTAACACTATAGATCAACTTACCTCAGAATATATAAAGCATATAAACAGTTACAGCAATATGATGCAACAAACACAGCAGTGCTACTAATCCAAAATACTCAAAGCTTCATAGAACTGAAACAAACATTTATTTTTAGGTCCATTCTGCTGCTGATACATACTTTAGGTTTCTGAACATTAAACTTGTTGCTGCCTTTCATAGTGTGTAACCTGAAGGCTCTGAGTACTTTCTCCCACACTGAAAACACTGGAATGATAAAATTATTTGAACATTACCTTATAAGACTGATTCAGGACAGACAATTAGTGATTTTAAACTTTTCTAGCAGTCCTTCACAAACAGGGAACAGTCTGTCTATTCTCTCCATCTGTCAGCTGCTGCTGGCTCTTCCTCCTCCTCTTCCTCACACACTGCTGAGTTTGTCCTGGTGGATCATCAGGGGTGCAAAGCCTCACAGATGATGTGCAGCAGTGGGTCCCTCAGTCTGTCCTCACTCTGGACACTTGCAGTTGTCACACATGGAAATCAAATGTGTGATAAGCTGCAGGATTCAAACACAAGTGTAACTTATAAATACATGTTCATACTTTTATTCCACAATCAGAGAGAAAGAAACAGAGAGAGAGTGCAGGACAGACAGGTGACAGTCTCAGGTGTACACACTGCTACAAAACAGCACAAGAGAAGGAGGATTTAGTGTTTGTGTTATTACGAGTGCTAAACAAGAAGAGTTCCAGATGGTCCAGTGGACACATGTGTGACTCCTGTGATTAAAGCATCTTTCTTTCAGCTTAACGAGTGAACCGTCAGCTCGTTCAAACACACGTTAAAGTCCGTTTGGCTCGACACCACCGAACAGAGGCAGCAATATAACATAGCTAACATTAACAGTGCAGTGAATCCTGCTTGTGCCGTGATATTCAGGACTGCAAACCGAGCAGTATCACCGACTTTCAGCTTGTTGTGTTTGTGGATATATGACTGACTTTAATTATCCATGAAATCATCACATTCTCTGTAAGATTAAGGTTGACTGATTTTATCTACTGTTTTTTTTAATCAATTTTAAATCATGCTTTTCATTTGTGTTTGTTTTTAATGTCTCTGTAAAGCACTTTGAATCAACTTGTTGTTGAATTGCCAACTATTGAACGGCATATGTTTTAAAGTAAAGGCTTTAAAACCAAGTAAACGCTGAAAGTACAAACATCACTGATGTCACATAACTTTGCCGACATGTGGCCAACAGTAATGTTTTAATGTTCTTCATTATTAAACATTTGCACGTAAATAAGTGACATCATATTCAGTACTTACTTTTAAAGGTTTACTCTTTGGCCGCTCCGCTTCCACCGTTTTTTTGGGGGGCAAAATTATCCACACCCACTGCCGCGCTATGAATCCTGGGATTTCTTGGGCTAAGCGCTATATAAAAAAAAATTGAATTGAACTGAATTCCTGACACATTCACGCCGTCGTCCTGTTGGTTACTCCTGCTGAAAAGGTTACCATGTCATTTATTAAAAACTAAACTGTAGCCAAGGACCTGCCATAGTATGGCAAACTAGTCTCTCCCATTAAGATGGTTTCCTTGCTCCTTAAACATGTTTTGTGTCACTGAAGGCAGATTTTTATGATGCTGCAGTTTTCTCTGTTTTCTCTCTATTATTGTAGGCACTACCTGACAAATTAAAGCAGCTTAAGGTAGCTGTTGTTGTGATTTGGTGCTGTATAAATAAAAATTATTTATCATATTATTTGAGCTTTACAATAGAAGGTTTGGGAAGATGGGAAATGACCACAAAGCTGGACAGAAGTAATAATAGTACAGATATACAAGCCAGACAAAGATGATACAAAACCAGAACATTACAGACAGACTGTTTTAACTTCTAATGTTTTAAGATAATATAGAAAATGACTAATGAAAGGCTGATATACTATATAGAAACAAAGGTCAACATAAACAGACGCAAAGCTCCTGAGGGTTCTTTGACCCTTCTTTTATAGGCATCTGTAACCCCTCCTCCTACTGCTGGGTCTTGTTAGGTAAAGCAGTTTTACCCTGGTTCTTTTTTATTCCTCGGGCATCCAGAGACGGCACCGGACTCAGTAGTCATTTTACAAAACCTTTATTCATCTTCAGTTGCGCAACCAGTTTTATGGTTGTTTATGGTTGTTTGTTACAACCAGTTTTATGTAAGCGACCCCACCATAAAACCCACCATGGTGTGCTGCAAACTCTGTGTTGTGTGTGTGTAAGCGTGAGCACGTGAGTGCCTGTGTGCTCGCGTTTGTGTGTGTGCATCATAACAGTTAAAGCACTGTGTGTGTCTCTGTGTATGTGACTTCCTGCCAGTCATAAAAGTAATCTCCCCTTGCCCAAGCTACACCAAATTCCTCTACAAAACATATTACAAACACTGAGACCCCCACTCTGCATCCACTGGGCCATTGGCCTCTTGTTGCCTTACATTTACAGATAAGCATGTGAAGAGTCTCCTGCAAACCTGCTTCTAAGTAATGACAATTATGAGCGTTTATTAAATTCAAGTTAAAGCATCAGCATCAGCATCCCCCAACTGTAGCTTCCTGTCTCCTTTTATGACAGCAGACCCCCAGTGTCCATAAATCCTCTCTCTCTACACAATTACACAAACTCTCAGGCCTACAGCTAAACCAAACTGAAATACAGACAAATCCTTCCCTGTTCCTCTGATCTACTGCTGGACCCTCTTATGTAAGCTAATTTAACACATTATATTGTAATAATTGTTTTCTTGTACTCACAGTGATTACCTATGACTTTTTTTTATTAGTTATCTAGTTTCAAGGTTAACCTTTATGCATTTTATCAGTTTCACAGCTGTTGATATGACAACAATGATCGATTAAATGTGTTCATCATGTTTGACTCTGACTGATATATAAATGTTTCCCAAATTGTTGTGTTTCTGATATTCAACACTTATTTTACATAACGTGGCCTTTCTTCCCAGTCCGTATCGTCCATCATGTTTTATGAGTCCTTTTGACTAATGGACTAAATTTTACTAACAAGAGTTTCTTTACAACTTTGGGCAGTTTGGACTGTGAGACAACAAAAAAAATGACCACCTGCATCTTCAAATGAACTAACAGTATGCTGTAACCTGTCAACACAAAACTGTTGAAAAGTCACATATTAGCTCACAGGATATCAAAAGTTCATCTATGTAAGTCTAAACTTAAGGGTGGATTTGCTCTGCCACTGTTTCAGTTTTATTATTGGGATGCAAATGCTAGAACTCTTGCTTACTGGCAGGAAGGGTACAAAAAGGTCATGTCTGCTGATACCCCCCTGGGTGGTCATAGAGAGTGGTGGGGTTGAGAATAGTTCCCTCCCTGCTCTTCTTTTTTCGTCCTCTAATCTGCGAAACCAAGGTCAATAATTTTATAGTTTTGAACTGCGTTAAAATTGTTAGTCAGATCAAAAAAGGTTGTGCTCTACCAGACACTCTCTCCCTGCATCACATTTTTTCATTATTTACAGATAAGAAACTATGTTTGTCACAGTATCCTTAATTTTCCATCTCTTCCGGAAGAGGGGTCAATTTTTACACTCCTTTTGAGTTCCCCGGATTCTAAAAAGTTGGTTTCTGGTTTTGTGAAAGGTTTTCAGAGTATTTAAATTTTAAATCTGCCTTTTATAGATGGCATGGGAGGAGGAGCTTGGTTTGCAAATAGAGATTGAAAATGTGACGTCATTCATGGGTAAAACCGCAAAGGATTCTGGGAGGTGGTGGTAAGAGGTACTAGCGGGCACTGGCTTTCAATAGAAATCAGTTAAACAGCGATAAAAAGAAACATAAAATGGCAAGAAGCTGTTGTATTATTAACTGCACAAGCCGGGCGAACGACAGCCGCGTGAAGTCGACGGGAAATGCGTTTGGTTTTCATCAGATTCCAGCGTGAAAGAGAAATTGTCCAAGCCATGTCTCCGAAGTCACGAAGAGGCCACGGATGGCCTGGATTGCCGCTATCCTAATACCTAATATAACGTTCGAAAACACTCCACCTCACATGTTAGTCTGCTCCAAGCATTTCCACAAAGGTAAGTGTTTTGTGGTAGTTAATACGTCTTAATTGGCGCTGAACAGAAATCATCGCGCTATGCTGCTGTGTGTAATGTTTGCTGTATTTTGTAGGCAAACCAGCCTACGAAATGCTGGAATGCGATCCAGACTGGGCATATAATATAATACATTATATATAATAATTGCCACGTTTATGCAGACGATTTGTGAGACTGGTAAACTTACCTTTGTTCGTACGATGGTCTTGTGTTCTACACGGTGCATTTCAATGTCCTGCACCCATCCGTCGGTAAACTGTACCTGGGCTTGTTGCAGTGACCTGAAGTTACTAAAAACTTCATGAGTGTATGCACTCACTCCAAGATCCGTATAATTATAAATCTGAGCGTGGTGAAAGTTGGCCAGTACGCTGACGTCTTTTATCCACTCTGTGTGCTCGTAAGGGTCTGACCCTTTCACTCCATTGATATTTTCCTCGTACCTTTTCTTTGCTTTTTCGTCGAGTCTGTCTCTGTACGGACCGGCGTTGTTGTCCTTCATTTGTACATTCTTTTTTTGGTGAGGAAAGAAAAAGCAAGAAGGTATTGGAACCGGAGAATAAACGTTTTGCGGTGCTGCAAATGCTTGCATTTAATGCGGTACTTTGAATGTTTTTCCTTCACCTCCCGGCATGCAACGCGCGAAAGTCACGTGGTCTGTCAATCTCTATAGGAGATGAGGTGTTGGAGAGGAGTCTGTGCAGGATCCATTCTTGCTCTATAAATGTAAGGCATCAGTTAATTCAATTCAAAGTGCTTCACAGACTTCATTATTCAAAAATTAAACTGCACAGGATTTTTCCTTCTATTAGTCCGATATGTGATCGTTGTAAACTTGGAGAAGGCTCTCTCACTCATTTATTTTGGACTTGTCCCAAATTGCATAACTATTGGTTGGACATTTTTAAATGTTTTTCTGATATCTATAATTGCACATTAGAGCCGGACCCAATAATTGCATTGTTTGGATCTTCCTCTTCCCTTTTACACCTCAGCTCTGCTGCACAAACTACAGTTTTGTTTGGAATGGTAATTGCGAAGAAAATTATCTTGACTCTCTGGAAGTCCGATATTATACCTCAATTCAAAATGTGGCTGACAAAACTGACTGCTCTACTACATATGGAGAGAATTAGGTACACATTAGCGGACAAACTTAGTAATTTCTTTGATGTGAGGCAGCCATTTTTAGATCACGTATTAAAACAAAGTCCTGTTTGATCGATCAGCAATAACTCAGCTTACCACCTTAGCGTTTTATTTCTGTTTATTGCCAGTGTTGAAGTAGTATTTTTGTCGTTGCAGTGTAATCTTTTGCCTTATTTGTGTGTTTTTGCCCTTGCTGTTGTGTTGTCTGTTTTTTTTTGGTTCTTTTTTTTTCCTTATTTAAAAAAATCTCAATAAACATACTTAAAAAAAGTCACATATTAGCTGAACTTATTTCAGAATAAACAGTGTGAATCGTAAGGTACTCATGCTACCAGTGGAGAAGACTTGTGATGTGAATGATGATATGGACCCACATATATGGGTCTCACACACTTTGAACATGTGAGGTACATGCTTAGTGTAATGTGGACACTAATGCTGTTGCGCCAGAATATCTTACTTAAGAGGATGGTTCTTTAGATACAAGGGGGGACCAAGTCAGTCAGAAACCCAGGGCACAAAGATGATGCAGGTCTTAACAGAAACAGTTTATTCCCAGGCCAGGGAGCAAGAATGAGAAACAATTCTAAAAACACAAATGATAAAATGTTGTGAAGACGCTAAAATTCCCACTGAGATAAAACAATTGTAAAACTGGTAAAATACAATTGTCTGCATGCATTAAAATCGCCTGATGTAATTGTCCCACAACCCAGGATGAATGTTCATTATGGGTCCACCAGCCAGAAATTTCTCTCCAGCGCGGGGGCTACGCCAGCCTGCCATTCACACATGTTGTCTCTTACCGTCGCCGTTCCTGCTGCCGGGACTGGGTCGCCACGTCACGCTGACTGGTCCATCTCCAGATGAGGCGTCACACTCCCACCATCAGGCAGCAGGTCCCTCTTTTCCACCTGGCCTTCATGTATTCCTCTTCCTATCTGGGACCTCTTTCTTCCAGTGCTTCCTTTTAATAGGTCTTTAAACAGCTGATAGGCCACCTCTGGACACGTCCATGCCTCAGCAGGTGATCACGATCAGCTAATTGTCCCATGCCCTACCAGTCAACAGTGGATTAAAAAAATGTCAAATAACACACTAAAACATGCAAGCCGCCTCGCCTCTGTCAGTGCGCCCCAGGGTGGCTGTGGCTTCAACGTAGCTTGCCATCACCAGTGTGTGAATGTGTGTGTGAATGGGTGGATGACTGAATATGTAAAGCGCTTTGGGGTCCTTAGGGACAAGTAAAGCGCTATATAAATACAGGCCATTTACCATATCTGCATTAGTGTCATGATCCTGGGTTTTGTACCCAGTTTCCTGTTTGATACTTGATGTTTCCTGTCTTATTTTGATATCCTGTTTTCCTGGGCCTTGTTTTTCCAAACTGTGTGTCTTTTCCTGACTCGCTTATGTGCAGTTAAGCCTCGGTTTTCCTTCATTCTTGTTGTACTCGGACTGTTTAACTACCTCAGTGTTTGCCTCAAGTATTACCTGATTTTAACCCTTCCTTCTTCAGCCATCTGGATTTACTGTCTCTGATAATAAAGGTTTATTTTGTGTGTATTAAATGCTGTTCTGGAGTCTGAATTTTGGGTCCAGATTTTCCACAACAACTACAATTTATATATTCTCAGCCTTGAGAAAAATGTCTGCTCCAGCAGACTGTCTGGGTTTAGAGGCAACAATTCAGTTTAATTCAATTGTATTTATACAGCAGCAAATCACAACAACAGTTAAAGCAGACCCTGCAATGATCTAAAAGAACATCTAAGTAGCACTGTCACTCAGCTCTGTGCTGTTTCCTTCCTCAGTAATCATCTATTTTTGTTGTGGCACGTCCTCCTTTTTTCTTTTGTTCCTGTTTTCATCTTCTTACCACTGCAAATAATTTTAACATGTGACATCATAACTGAGCCTCCTGCTTAGTTCAGAGTCACTCGGGTAAAACAGCAATTTCAGTCACAGATCAGGGTGACTTATTAGACTCCTCACATATTGATTTAATCATTTATTTATTTTGCATTTTTTAAATTAATTATAAGTGACAAGTTTGTGCCAGCTGGTGTTTTCTTTTTATATTTAATGGACAAAGAAATTTGGAGGTGTGTCATCAATTATTTATCTGTATGTGAAACATGAGAGAAACTGTGTGTTTAAAGAAACATTTTCTCAGCAGACATAGTCTCCACTGTAGTGTGGAGAATATACTGCTGATCACATGTACAGATCCCACATTAGGGACTCCACACACAGTGTCCATAAAGCTTTAACTAAACCTCTGTCATGGCGGGTAACAGTGGGATGGACCCAGAAACAGACACTAGAGAGAGCAGCTGAAGTTTTAAACACAAAGCCAGCCTTTTATTGTGGCTGATAACACAAAGCGAACGGGAACAAAACTAAATTAAAGCCTAAACTGGAATGACTGACTATTAAACAGTGACATGAACGAACTCTGCACAGGTGTGTGAGACAAACTCTGAAGAACATGAACATGAATATAACCTGAGCATCGTGAAAGTCCTGACGTGACGTGGTAGGAGGAGAACAGACGAGCTGACACTGAACAAAACAGAGGTCTTAAATAAAGGGGAAGTGGAAACACCTGCTGACAGATTTGATGATGATGTTGATGATGCATGGGGGTGGAGTCACTGGTGTAGATGGTGTATAGGAGAGGACTCAGCACACACCCCTGTGGTAAAGTCAGTCTTTATTGTCACATATAAAGTTACACATTACATGTTGCATGTTACACGTACAATTACTTGCAGTGAAACTGGAGCCCTACCGACCACACATACACAGCACAAACATTCACATAGTGAAGACAGGTCAGAGAGGTGGAATGGCAGGAAAAACAAAGGAAATTACCCACATCAGGTACAAGAGGAGGAAAACAGAACTCAAACTGAGCTCCTATGGGAGGCAGTTTATTGCTCTGAACACAGTGAACCTGCTGTTCTTGGAGGCTTAATGTGTGTTTGCTGTGCTCACAGGAGCTGTGGGCAGTGTGCATGGTGGGGGTGTCTGCAGTTCTCTCGAAGTGGAAGTTCCTCTGCTAATGAGATGTCCATGTTATGTGTATTTGTCCCGTTGCCTTTGTAGTTGGTGATGTGTTTCAGGCCCTCCCATACCTTCCTGGAGTCGTCATCAGAGAGGAGATCTGATAACTTGTTTGAAATGTCCAGTTTTGCTGCTCTGACGCCTTTTTTAAGGTCTGCTCTTGCTCTGCTGTACATGTCCTGGTCCCCAGATTTGTATGTAGAGTTGCCTTTAACATGCCTGAACCTGACTTGTCATCCAGGGTTTACGGTTTGTCGCACTTTTCTGTGGTGACAGTGTCCATGCAGTGTTTGATGTAACCCAGCACTGCGGTTGTGTGAGTCTCTAGGTCGTCCTGTTCAGAGACACTCTGTGAGCGCAAAACAGTTGTGCAGCTGAGCCAGAGCTTCCTCAGAAAAGGTGTTAATGGTTCTGATGGTGGGCTTTGTCCTTTTCCTGAGTGGTGTGTTTGCTGGGACAATGATGAACTTTAGCTTGGTACATGATAACTACAGGCTGCGGCGCAGTAAAGTAAGCCCCGCCCTCACCAACCACACAGTGTGGCGGAGTTCAGCCAGTGAAACACTTCATGTGTTAAACTTGTTAAAGGGGAAGTGATGAAGCTGAAGGCGTCTCGCTGCTGCTCAGACTGATGTTCAGTCGTCATCCAGACACGATGAAGACTCCGTGTGTCTCTCTGCTCCTCGGTGAGTCAAACTCAGAGCTGCTGCTCATTTATTCATCAGCATTAAACTGAATGGAAGCTCTGCTACACACAGCCGGGAATGTGGGAAACTGTGATGCAGGACAGACACAGACACTAAATCCACACTGTGAAATCTAATTAGCTCCCAGAACTAAAAAAACTAATAAACTTGTTGCCTCCAAAATATGAGTAAAGCTTAAGATGATTATATTAGGACAACTTATTCATTAAGTGTACAGTTCTAAGAATAACTTGATGACTGTGTAACACTGATTGTTCACCCACTGACAAACATGTCAAGTTCTGCTACATTAAAGAACAACTTGCAGTAACTTATATTAATATAACACTGTATGCAAATGTGGTTCAAAAAGAATAATTAACAACACTTCTTGTAATGGTGTTTAAATCAGACCAACTTTTATTTTGAAATGTAAAACAACAGCCAACATCCTGGACACTGTTCTGCTGAACAACAACAGTTATACTGTCATCATTGTTATAATCTTACAATGAAACAACGTCTCAGATTTAATTATTCTTATTATTAGTTTATTATTATTAGTTTATTAAGTTTGTTTGTAGTTACATTACTTCTATAATCAAAATAAAATGTATTTATTGTTCAGTCTCCAGATCAAACAACACATTTGTTTTACATTCAAACACAGGAGCTGGTGTGTTGTAATATTTTAAGGATGCTTGTTTCCAGTCCAGGCATCACTGCCTGAATGACTGTCATGGATCGAGCTGATCCAAATGTAAGTGCAGCAGAAAGTCTTTAACTTCCCTTCAGTACAGTGGCAGTGGATGTGGGCTGGAGATGCAATGACCTTTGACCTGCAGGTCACTGACCAACCATCTGTGATGGAGGACTCATCTCTGCTGGTGTCCTGCAAGCAAACAATCAGATTCTTTAGAACAACAACGGACAAGTGACGGACAAGGTAAGCGACACATGCTGTAACTGACGTCAGACGCCGGAGATTTTGGCGGAAAATTTAAGCGAATGGTAGTTTAGAACTGAACAAAGTTTCTTTAAGCTTTAGCATTACCAAATATAATAATCAATTGTCACATAACTAACAACATCTGTCCTATCATCCCTAACACCCTGGAGGACAACGGGGAGAGTTTAGACGCTCTCCAAGATTACATCGACCGCTGTTTCCAAGATTTAGTCATGAAGAAGGCCCAGAGTGCATCTTCCCCGGCCAAAATTGAGACACCGTCATCGAAGAGATGTCGCCCGGCAGACTCCCCCGGCACAACATCACCTGCCGGCAAAGACATTGCAGACATCCTGGAGTCAATCGACCAACGATTGTCCAGTTTCGATGCGAGGCTGTCCCTGGTGGAGATTTTACACCGGGAATTTAAATCTCTGCGAGAATCCCTGGAGTTCAGCCAGCAGCAAGTGGAAACGCTTGCCGCTGAAAATGCCACGCTACGGGAGTCGGTCAAATCTCTCACCGATAATGTGACCCAGCTAAACACTGAAAATAAAAAAATAAAAGAGTCAGTTATCGATCTACAAGCCCGTAGCATGCGTGACAACCTTGTATTTTCCGGTATTCCAGAATCTGCCGGAGAGGATGCAGAGGCAACGGTGAAAAGCTTCATTAAAATCCACCTGAAGCTGCCGGAGGACACCGTAAAGAACATTGCCTTCGATAGAGTGCATCGCTTGGGGGCCGTGAGGACGCCGGCCGGGAGACCACGTCCTATTGTGCCCAAATTTGGCCACTTCAAACAAAAGGAACAGGTGAAAAGCCGCGGGAGGGAATTAAAAGGAACGGACTTCAGCGTGAACGACCAGTTCCCCAAAGAGATCCTGGAACGACGCAGGGTCCTGTTCCCAATCCGACGCAGCTTCATCCAGAAGGGCTCCCGCGCTGTCATCGCTGTGGACCGGCTGTACGTGGACGGACAGCTCCACCGCGACCCCGACATCACTCCGTGGCTGTATTAACTTCACACCAGATAAGAATCCGCTACACCCTTTCCCTATCCACTCACACTAACTTGCATTAACTTAACATTAACATCTGTTTAACTTACCAGTATCAAATCGGCTCATCTTAATTTCATAGCAGAATTAACACCGTCACTCTCCGTCAACGGTATGATTGGAATGTTTCCGGGTTTGTTTGTTTTTTGGGGGTTTTTTTGGGTTTTTTGCTATTGTTTTTCTCTCCTTCTCGTTTTTTTTTCTCTCTTTTTCCCCCTCCTGTTTTTATGCTGCTCACCCTTGTACTTGGTTTCTTTCTTTATTTCTTTCACTGCTTCGATCACCTGCTTCCAGACTCATCCACAAACTTTATTTCGACACATACGCACAGCACGATCACGCACAATCATGCGCTCAACGGCAGCACATTTACATCAGACAGACAGCGCACACAGTATAGGATACACACACTTAAGTCAAGCGTACTACTCATATTAGTAAATATGCACACACATAATCAGACTCAGGGAGCATCTCGCCACGCATTTTTTCTCTCTCTCCTTCTCTTTATTTATGGACTGGTGATGTATTCTCTCCACCTGTCTAAGCCACACACACAGCATACACCCCTAGTTATACAAACATATCTATGGGTGAACTAAGATTCGTTACATGGAATGTAAATGGAGCTGGCTCCAGAGAAAAGAGGTTAAAAATATTTAACCAACTCAAAAAACTACAGGCAGATGTTGTCCTTTTACAAGAGACCCACAGACCTCTTAGAGGTTCGAATGAACTTAAAACACCTGAGTTTCCTAATGTGTTCTCAGCTTGTTATAATTCTAGACAAAGGGGAGTAGCAATTTTAATACATAAAAATATTAATTTCACAGTACTCGATACAGTTATAGATCCAGAGGGCAGATTCTTAATCATTAAACTATCTATATGTGATAAAAAGCTATGTATTGTAAGTGTATATGGTCCAAATGTTGATGATCCCTCATTTTTTCACAGTTTTTTCAGTGCACTCTCTGAACACTTAGATGGCACACTTGTTCTTGGGGGAGACCTCAACCTTGGACTAAATGAAGAAATGGATAGGCTCAATACAGCAGGAACTCAGCGTAATTGGCAGTCCACAAATATAATCAAACAGTATATGAGCGACTTTGGTCTTTGCGATGCATGGCGCTCCCTTCACCCCAACAGTAAGGAATATTCTTTCTTCTCACATGTTCATCACTCCTACTCTCGTCTGGATTATTTTTTGGTCAGCAGCTCACTGCTGAGTGACATTTCAGACACTGAGATTCACCCTATAGCTGTCAGCGATCATGCTCCTGTATCTTTAACACTAATGCACAAGAATAATACTACGCCAAGTAAAAACTGGAGATTTAATACTTCACTGCTTAAAGATGAAGACTTTATTAAATATTTTAAAAAAGAGTGGACTTCATATTTAGACTTTAATGACACTCCCGGAACATCAGCTTCTGTTCTATGGGAAGCAGGGAAAGCTGTGATGAGAGGTAAAATAATTTCTTTCTCATCACATAAAAAGAAAGAAGAAAACAAAAATATTCAGGAATTAGAAAAAACCATCAAATCCCTAGAAGAAGCCTACGCGTACCACCAAGATCAGGAAACATTGAACAAAATACGCAAAACAAAACTAGAATTAAATGAGATAATTGATAAAAAAACAAAATTCTTAGTACAAAGACTACGCTTACAAAATTATGAACATAGTAATAAATCCGGTCAATTTCTAGCAAACCAGCTAAAAATAAATAAAGAAAAAACAACTATATGTGCTGTTCAAGATTCATCTGGGAACACAGTATATGACCCGAAACAAATAAACAACATCTTCAGGGATTTCTATAAATCGTTGTATTCACCACAAATAAACCCATCTAAAAAGGAAATTGATCAGTTTTTAGACAACATAACTCTCCCAAAATTATTAGACACTCAAGCAATGGCACTAGATTCGCCACTGACACCAGGTGAACTCCAGGAAGCCCTGATAAGTATGCCCAATAATAAGGCTCCAGGCCCAGATGGCTTTCCTGCAGAATTCTACAAAGAATTCTGGACAATTCTAGCACCAGTTTTTTACAGAACGTTGTTGGAAATCAAAGAAAATGGCAGACTTCCATCAAATATGAATTCTGCAAACATTAATCTCTTACTAAAACCAAGCAAAGACCCTGTATATCCCTCAAGCTATCGTCCAATATCCCTTATAAATGTAGACCTCAAAATAATCTGCAAAGCTCTCTCAAAGAGATTAGAGAAAATAACCCCCCTCTTAATTCATCCTGACCAAACTGGTTTCATAAAAGGTAGGCACTCATCAACAAATACACGTAGATTACTTAATTTGATAGACTACTCATACAGTAAAAACCTTGAAACTACAATATTTTCTTTAGATGCAGAAAAAGCGTTTGACAGAGTTAACTGGAAATTTCTATTTGCAACTTTACACAAATTTGGTTTTGGATCTTCTTTCATCAACTGGTTAAAAATATTATATAATTCCCCAACAGCTTGTGTCAGAACAAATGACCAGACATCCTCCAGCTTCTGTCTCCTGAGGGGCACCAGGCAAGGATGCCCACTCTCCCCTTCACTGTTTGCAATTTTTATCGAACCACTAGCAGCAGCAATTAGACAGAATTCAGTAATTAAGGGCATAAAATGCAAGAACGTGGAACATAAAATCAGCCTTTATGCGGATGATGTGTTACTCTTTCTCCAAAATTCACAAACCAATATCTCTGGGGTGATTGAACTGATAAACTCTTTTGCAAGAATATCAGATTACTCAATTAACTGGTCAAAATCTACAGTCCTTCCGATTAATTGCTCCTTCCATAATTCCTCTTCTACTCCACTGCAATCGGGAAATATAAAATATTTAGGTATTAATGTATCTCCCAAGCTTGCAGATCTAACTAAATTAAACCATATCCCACTTTTAAAGAAGGTAGAAGGTGATCTGGCTAGGTGGAAATGTCTACCCATATCACTCATGGGAAGGGTTGCCGCTATAAAAATGATGGTATTACCAAAAATAAATTATTTATTCTCAATGATCCCAACTAAACCGCCGCAAGATTGGTTCAGATCTCTAGATTCATATATGTCCAAATTCCTTTGGAAAAATAAGCCCCCACGTATAAGCTTAAAAACACTACAAAAGACCAAGGATAAAGGAGGATTAGAACTACCTAACTTTCAGCACTACTTCTTAGCCAACAGGCTTCAGTTTATCTCAGGATGGCAAAAACATACCCTCTTAGATGAACCTTGGCTAGATGTAGAACAAGCACTTTGCAATAATCTAGAGATTTCAGATCTACCGTTTATCAGCTCAAACATCCAACGACATGAATGCTTCAAAAGCATCAACATCAGCTCTTCTCTGACAGCGTGGTGGGAGTTTCTGAAGTTGACAGAGTCTTCATTAATCCCATGCAAACGTACACCTATTTGGAACAACCCTGACATATTACAAAACAATAATATGATAAACTTTTCAGATTGGAGTAGTAAAGGAATCAAATACTTAGAACATATACTAGAAGGAACAGAATTTATTTCATTTGACAGACTAGTTACACAATATGGGATCAACAAGAAAAGATTTTTAGAATATCAACAAATTAAATCCATAATAAAAAAGAGATTTAAACCGGGTCAAGTTGAACTACAAACGCCACCAAGTGTGGTTCAATTTCTTACTCTTAAAACCCCCAAATTACTATCCAAAATATACAGAATGCTTTCTAAAACAGATGAATCAATATCACTTCCTATTGCAAAATGGGAAGCGGATTTATCAGTTAACTTTGACCAAAACTTCTGGTCTCAGATTTGCTTAAAAACCTTTCATCTAATTAGAAATCCCAGTCTTCAATTAATTCAATACAAAATACTACATAGAGTGCACTATACAGGCCATCGGATGTTCAAGATGGGCTTTACGTCTACCAACAACTGCTCACACTGCCAAACCAATTCACCGGACAATTATATCCACGCTCTTTGGTTCTGTCCACCAGTTCAGAAGTTTTGGCGCGAGATATGTGAAGACTTATCAAAGTGTCTGAAATGTAACATTCCAACTTCCCCTTTAGTATGTTTGTTGGGCAGCTTAGATAATGTCACTACGGAAAAGAATAT
Organism: Pelmatolapia mariae; assembly: GCF_036321145.2. Taxonomy (NCBI): domain Eukaryota; kingdom Metazoa; phylum Chordata; class Actinopteri; order Cichliformes; family Cichlidae; genus Pelmatolapia; species Pelmatolapia mariae. Next base: position 31,362,486 of record NC_086229.1, read on the forward strand.
AGCCCATATGGTTTTCACTGCCCTATGCATAGCCAAGAAAACAGTCCTCATGAACTGGAAAAATAAAAATAATCTTAATTCTAACCAATATAGAAATTATCTATTAGATTACATTAGTCTTGATACAGCCTCTGCCACCACATCAGATCAATTGCTCTGGGCTCCTTTGATCAGCTCCATCACCTAGTGGGGGTGGGGGGTCTTAGTTTGGTCCCACCTTCACTGTTGTGATTGGTGTGGGGGTAGGGACAGGCTTAGGGCATCAGGGGGTTCCCCGGGAGCATCTTCCTTGGGGGGCTCAACCCGGGGTAGCGGTCATGGCCAATTAGGGGCTCTGTTGGCTCTTAGGTGACAGTTTCCTCGTGGCTGCGTGCAGCGGGGCTAGGGGAGGGTCTGTGCTGACGGACGTGGGTTACTGACCTGGTAGCCTGGCTGCCCCTGGGTGGGTCCGGGATGGACGTGAGGTTCTGGGGGCACTCCGTCTCTGGGCTGGGGCCCTGGCCAAGCCTCAGGGGCTTGGGTCCTGGTTGGTGTGTTGCCGGGGTTGTGGGCGGGTGGGTGTATGGGGGCCCAGTCCTGGCGCAGGGTGCCGCCTGTGCATCGAACCACCTGGGGGGCTCTTCAACTGGTGGGGGAGGTTGTCAAATCCTGCAGGAGATTTCCTCTCTTCAGGAACTCTCTCTGCAGGAGGGGGAGATACAGGAGAGGTGGAGGAAGATCTCAGCCTGGGCGCCTATTGTCTTGTGTAGTCTGGAAGATGAGTGGATGATGGGGTGGGTGCAGTTTTCTCTGTGGTGGGGTCAGGTGGACTGTCCCGGGCTCTGTGGGGCCGGGCGGCGTTGCTGCACTGGGCCCCGGTCCGGATGGGCCTGGGCCCCCCTTTCCCTGGCGGGTTGCAGAGTATGGGGGTGCCTACTGGGGTCAGCGGGGGAGCTGGCCCCAGGGAGGGGTCACTTGCCCCTCCCTTCCTTCCCTCCCCATCTCCAGCTGCCTCCCTCTTCCCGCTCCACCACAATCACCCACACATGCAGGGCCTTGGGGTAGGGGTGTGTCACCAGGGTGCAGAGGAGACATCCCCCCCCTCTGTCCCCTTCTGGCTGCCTCTGCCTCAATTTTATCCCACAACTTAGACATTCACATTACTCACACTCTCATTACACATACATATAGGATCTTGGGGGTGGGCACGCTACACTGATTCCAAATTACCATCAGGGTGTACACTTCACCCCTGGCGTCGTTGCCCACCTCTCAATTTTAAATACACGTAGACATTGAGGGCTAGCAGGAGGGGCTATATGCTTACCTGCTGCTCTGGCAGGTAGCTCCATGCCCTCCTGGGTTTTAAATGCACCTTAGAACACACATACATCAACACTACCTATGAGCGGGTGGAGGGAGGTTTGGAGTCTTCCTACACCCCCGTTCTCTGCGGCCTGCTGGAGCGGGGGGGCTAGGAGGAGGAGTTGGCCGTCCGACTGGGGTCTGGAATGTGGGGCCTCCCTGCTGCTGCGGAGTCGGGGCAGTCTGCTTCTCCCCACCGCAGGGAAAAGGGTAACACCACCTGGGTCTGGGCGCAGTTTCCCCCTCCAGGGGCAAGGGTACCTAGACCCGGGGCTTAGAGTACGCTTGGGGAGTGTGATTGTGTGTACAGTGTCTCTCTATGTCTGTCTCCATGTTGGGTGAGTGTTGAGTAATTGTATATGAGAGCATGAGGGTGGGAATAGATGTTTGTATCTGTGTGTGCCTGTTTGTCTGTGTCTATATGTCAGGTTGGGTATCAGACGCCACCTCTCTGGGGACATCTCAGGCCCTCCAAGGTTTGGAGGCCCATCTCCCCCCACCACTTCCCCTGCCGGTGGCAGACGCCCTCAGACATCGGTGCATTGGTGGTTCTTTGTGTCCGGGGGTGGGCGCCCAGGTACCCACCGGCTCACTCCTTGGCGGCTGCTTATCGGGGCCTGGAGCCTGGGGCTCGCTCGGGCCACTTCGGGAATGGGGTGCCCTTGGCCTCCCGGCCCGGGGCTCGGTCACTCAGGCACAGCTGGCTGCCGGCGGAGCTCACGGGCACGTCACTGCAACCCCCCCCGGCTTCTGCTCCGCGGCTGCTGAGTGACCCCTCATCTGGGACTCTCCTCAGCTCTTTCTGGGATAGTGGCGCGGCTGCCCCTCTGTTGGTCTTCCTTGGTCTCTTGTGTTCTGGGGGCCTCTGGATGTCTGGAGTTTGATCTCCTCCATACCTGCTTCATGCCCTGGAGGACGGGGCAGTGGCCCCCCACACCCTCTAGCAGATCATTACATGAAGGAACCTTTTAAAAACAAGCGCGTTCATGCTCACAGGTGTACACACGGGTGATCACACACACAAACTACACCCTTTTTGGCTCCTACCTCAAAGCACACTGTGCGCTGTCGATCTCACGTGCTGCACAATAATGTTTAATATTTAGTATTTACTGTCATATTCCCATATATCATTGAGATGTTGTTTATTACTCTCGTTTTCTTCTGCTTGCTTTCTTTTTTCTTTCTCAACAGGTGATCCAGGTGATCGATATATGTATTTTTTGTCTGCTTATTCTGTTGGTTTTTGGTTTTTGCCCTTTTTCCCCGTCCCTCTTCTCAGCTGTTTTTCTTTCCCTCTTTCTTTCTCCCCTTTCTTTCCACCAGTCAAGTCTGTCCCGTATTCAGCAAGTGAAAATAAAATAAACAATAAAAGGTGAATCAAATGGACCATTACGGCAAGGCTGGGATGGTCCATTTGGTAAAGTAAATCCGTTGGGCATCTTTCTTCGCCTTTAGACAATAATTCTGATGGCAAAAGAACCAAACGGGACAGGTTAAAAAAAAAAAAAAAAAAAAAAAAAAAAAAAAAAAAAAAAAAAAGAACAACAACTTATTTGCTTTATTAAAACATGTTTTCCAGCATTTGCTATTGAACAGACCTCAATTTAGACTCAATCACAGGCTCCACCCCCACCAGAGAGGTGACATTCACTGATAGCTCTGACCACCAGCCGACACACGATAATGTCATGAAAGCATAATTTTAAAAATAGAATAATTTGGCCACAAAACAAATTTCACTGTTCAAAAACTTGCAGACTTCACTATACACAGTGCAGACAGTGTGGACCCTCTAAACTAAGTCTGTGGGATGTGATCTTTGAATAAATGCAGACCAAACTGTTGTTGTTTGTATTTACTTACACAGCATGTCTTGTAGGATTAACTGGAGTCATCAGCAACAGCACAGAGCAGTCACATCTCAGGTCTAATAACTAACTAGTAACTACATGTGACTTCCTGCTGACTTCTACTCGACTGGAAACCAGTGAGAAAACAACCAAATTTGTCCAAAGAAAAAACTTGAATGCTGATCATAAACCCTGGAGAACTGCTGCTCAAGACCACTTCAACCTCCCTCCGTGATACTTTGACCTTGGCCTCTAGTCTCCTTCTGCATGGAGGCCACTGCTGCTTGTAGCCTCTCACTGATCTCTCCTGCTGTGGTGCAGTTTAAAGTTTAAAGAGGTCGTGTCAGAGAAAATGTCTTGAAGCTAAAGTCCAGAGGATCAAACATAAACACACAGATACAGACATGTAGATGCAACATAGAAGTAAACACATATGTAAGACTGTTCATGTGCATAATGCTCCATTTTAACATAATACAATGTGATACATGTTCAAAGGGACATAAATAAAAAGAGAAAGAACTTGAATTTCCTCTTTTCTGTTTCACACACTGACTGTGTCTCAGTTATACTGGTAACACATCTCAACCACAGTTTCCACTCTCCTGTGCTTTTGCACGTTTCTGCTCTGTGAGTAAACTGAGCTCCAGCTTGTGCTGCCAGGATTTTAACCCTGGCTGACTCAGAGCCTCACACACATGTGGATGAGCTCACTGATGAGCTGGGAACCATATTTAGCTGTGATTATGTTGACTGTGGAGAAACTGCTTTAGTGTGTGGAGCCAAACATGGTGACGATGCTCAGAGTCAAAGCTGAGAAACTCGTCTCAGTGGTGGAAGGTCACCTCTTACAAGCTTCAGGTCCACGTTAGTCACATCAGCTGACTGCAGGCTGGAAAACCTGATTTGGTTTGTTTGGATCTGACAGGGTCTGGATCTGGACTGTGGTCTGCCTGTTTGTGACCTCTGACCTTTACTGACCTCTGACCTCCTGTTGCAGGTGTGTGTGTGCTGCTGCTGTCTGCACCGACTGTTTCTGCAGGTGAGTTGATGAAGTGAAAACAATCAGTGAGACTCCAACAAGAACACAAATACACTTACTCTGTGTGTGTGTGTGTGTGTGTGTGTGTGTGTGTGTGTGTGTGTGTGTGTGTGTGTGTGTGTGTCCTCCAGTGTCTTTGTCTGTCGGTCCAAACCTTCAGCAGGTCTTCAGAGGATCTTCAGTGTATCTGAGTTGTGTTGATGATGGACAGACAGCTGATGGATGGACAGTGAAGAGGACCAGAGGAGGACCCACTGAGGACTGTGGAGCAGCTCCAGGCTTTGGGGGGCTTCTTGGTTCCTACTGTGTTGTTGATCTTTCTGCTCCCAGTGAAACCTTCTGGTGTGAGGACTCCTCTGGACAGCAGAGTGACAGAGTCTCCTTCAGTGTCCAATCAGACCCTACAGGTGAGATGTTCCAGCTGTGTCTCTGTCTCTGTGTGACTCTGCTCTCTTTAACTCTGTTTGTCTCTGCTGGTCTGATGAAGGTGTCATCCTGGAGATCCCTGCACTTCCTGTGAGGACAGGAAGTGAGGTCATTCTGCACTGCAGACAGAGGAATGGTGCCACAGTCAAAGCTTATTTCTCCATCAAAGGAAGTTTTGATGGTCCTAAACCAGAGCACATCATCACTAACATCACGCAGGCTGATGAAGGTTTCTACTCATGTTCTACTGATGAGGGTGGAAAGTCTCCTCAGAGCTCTCTGAGGGTCAGAGGTCAGAACACTGACATCACTTCCTGTTTAAAAGCTGATGTAACATTGTGACCTGATAATAAACTGACTGAACCATCTTCATCATCTCTCCTGCAGATCCTCCCAAAATCATCCATCCTCCTCCTCCTCACTGTCCTCCTCCTCCAAGCACCTCCACAAACTTTGCTTCTCCTGTAGAAACTGGTCTTATGTGTCCTCCTCCTCCTCCTTCTCTCCTGGTCCCAGTTGTAGCAGGTCTGGTCTCTGGGCTTCTCCTGGTTCTGGTTCTGGGTGGAGTTCGGTTCCTCTGCAGTAAACTAAAAGGTGATAAACCTGCACAGAAGTAAAAGTCTTGTTCCTTTAACCCTTAAAGCTGACGAGAGCAGCCGCGCTCCCATCAACTCTTTTAAAACCTGCTGCAGGATGAGTTGGAACAATAATGTTTGTGCGTTTGAAAACAGAGGAGTTGTGTTTACACATCACACACTCAGCTGGTCCCAGGCTTCCTTCCACTCATGTGTCTGCAGGAACAACAAGTTCACAGCACTTCCTACTGTCTGACAAACACCATCACGCTGTCAGCACGAACCATCACATGAGTTCGATGTGCACCATTACTCCTCCTGTGCTGATGTTTCTCTGTGTGATGTAGGAGGTCGGGGAGCAGACCTGTGGAGCTGTGGAGGTGACGGCTGTCTGAGACGGAGCGTCTGCCTCTGCTGTGAGTCTACTTCATGTTTCATGTATTATCTGTGTTTCCACCACTGGAGGGCGCTGTGGGTTATTGATGTGTGGGAACAGTAACCAATCACTGCAGTCTGAATGCTTCTCTTTGGTCATGTGACCATTTGATCTCTGATCAGTGTGTTCTTCAGTTTCAGGCCTGTTTCTGCTGACTGCTGCAGGTGAGCTGATGTTCCTACACCTGTCTGTCCTCATCATGACCTCTGACCTTTGGTGACCTTTAGTGACCTCTGTCCTGTTGCAGGTGTGTGTGTGCTGCTGCTGTCTGCTCTGGCTGTTCCTGCAGGTGAGTAGAGGATGAAGAACAAACACTAATAAATGAAGGAGGAGGGAGAAAAGTCCTCTGGAGGAAGAGCCACAGACAGAGTCCTCCTTCATTACTGCTGCACTTAAAAATATTGTTACCACACTCTGCTCCTTAATCAGGAGTCTTTCTTTTTCTTTCTACCGTCTTGTCAGCTGTCAGCACTGCACAGTGTTTACCACCTGGAATGCACAGAGCTGATTGGCCGAGTAGTATCCCGTGGGATGCTGAACCACTACTGTAAAGACCAGAAAGGCTGTACCAGTTAAACCAGAAGTGTCCTCTCAGGTTTTGAATGTGTTTTGGTTGCAGGTCCAAGCCTGTGTGGGACAGCCTCTGGGTCTGAGACCTAAAACCTGCAGGGACACCAGCCCTCATGGACGGGGATTGGGGACCCCTGTGCTAAGGTTATGAGCTGAGTTACGCCATGTCGCGAGTTTTCTGAGGTGCTTTTGTGATATTTCATGGATTGGATTACATTTTTTATTTCTCTCCGATATCCGATCCAGTAATTTAGGTCAGTATCAGGCCGACACCGATACGTAATATCGGATCGGTCCATCTCTAGAACCATATTTAGCTGTGATTATGTTGACTGTGGAGAAACTGCTTTAGTGTGTGGAGCCAAACATGGTGACGATGCTCAGAGTCAAAGCTGAGAAACTCGTCTCAGTGGTGGAAGGTCACCTCTTACAAGCTTCAGGTCCACGTTAGTCACATCAGCTGACTGCAGGTTGGAAAATCTGATTTGGTTGTTGGTTTGGATCTGACAGGGTCTGGGTCCAGACTGTGGTCTGCCTGTTTGTTGACCTTTAGTGACCTCTGACCTCCTGTTGCAGGTATGTGTGTGCCAGACATACCAGACAGAAATCACCCAGCTGGGGCTAAAATCAACCTCCTTGCTGTGAGGGGACAGTGCTGACCACTGCACCACTGTGCTCTCTTCAGCTGATCAATACACACTGATATGTGCACCAGTCACAGTAGTATCTACTGCTGAGACCTGATCCATGATGGGAGTTTCTTTTTTCTCTGATCTAAAACTCTGATGGTCCACAGTAACAGTGGAACCCCCACATCCACAAGTTTGGATCATCTGACTTGGAAACTTAGGGTCAAAGGTCAGAGCTGCACATAGATAACAGGTTATTACTGTGTAAGCATGAAATAATTCATGTGTGATTACAGTGTCTGTTAAACACAAACTACAGTACTCTGCAGCAACAATGACACACAATTCAAAGTATGTGACAAATTGTGTCCAGCTGTGTGTGCACTGAAACAAAAGCATGTTTAGAAGCAGATTTTATACTCCTGACTCCTCCTCTCTGCTTCCTCGTCCTTCAGCTCCTCCTCCCTCTGAGCGCAGACTCTTCTGCCATCTAGTGGTCTTCTGTCCGTACTGCATCTCCACCGGTCTGCTGCTGTCCATCTGCTGCAGCAGGAAGAACAAACCAGCAGTCTCCATGGAGATGACCCAGCGTGATGGAGGTGGTCAGGGATTGGACAGAGAGTATGATGATGTCACCACTGAGCATGCCTTCTGAGCTGCGGAGCCTGTTAGTGTTTAAGCTGCAGATGATGATTTTCACTGCTGGTAAAGACTTTACTGGTCTTTAACTTCTTCTTCAAACTCTTCCACTGGACTGCTCCACATCAGCTCACAGTTGTTCATATTTGTTGTAAACTGACTTCTCCTCCCACTGTCCCACAGCCAGGAGTGTTTATGATGGAGCAGCTGCTGCAGCCACATTTATGGAGGGTCGGGAGTGCCAACATGAATTAAAGAAATACACCAATAGTTTTTTTTTTAATTTAAAATTTTCATTAATTTCATTAAAATGTATCAATTATTTATTTTTGATTTTCATTAATTAATGACAAATGTGAATAATTACAGATTTAATTATTTAACGCTCTGGGTTTGTTAAAATCACTACCCTTTCAGCTTGTTCGTGGCCAAAAGTGGCCACCAACAGATTAGGTCTGTAATATTTATTATTTTTAAATTTTTTTGCCTTTTTTCTGCATAAAGCTTTTAACTAACGTCAGTTCTTTTCAGTTTGTTTGTCAACTGCACTAGTTGGAAGGCAACCTCAAATCTCACAATTTTATATAATTGCATTGCTACTAAAATGTCTTGTATTATTAATAGTAGAGTCTGGGGCATGTAATTGATTCACATCAACATTGATTATAATACATGGTTATTTTTGTGCAGGGAGAGCTAAAAACTCCCCCTAGGCTTGTTCGTGGCCAAAAATGGCCAACTCTTGTGTACGTTTACAAAATGCTTTTAAAAAAAATTCCACTTTCATTGACTTAATTTTTTAAATTGGCATCAGTGCTATTCATTAAAATCAAAACTTTTACCCATTTAAATACAAAGTAGATCACATAATCCTAGGAACTCATAAATGGAAAAAAATCATAAAACCCCATTTTCTTTTCTCCAAATAACACATGTCATCTGATTTATTTTCTAACCACGATTGTATCATGGTTGAAATGGAATCATTCAGCTTCAGCAGTATTTCTATTCATCTTATGGATTCCAGTTTTGTAGCGAGGCTCCAAATGCTCAACCAGACCGCTGACAGGTCTCACACGCCACAGCCGCTCTATCACGTGACGCTCCGACGTGTTAAGGTTATGAGCTGAATTACACTGTGTCGCAGGTTTTGTGAGGGTCTTTCATGATATTTCATGGATTGGATTACAATTTTTTTTTCTCTCCGATATCTGATCCAGTAATTCAATTCAATTCAATTCAATTCAATTTTATTTATATAGCGCCAAATCACAACAAAAGTCGCCTCAAGGCGCTTTATATTGTACAGTAGATAGCACAATAATAAATACAGAGAAAAACCCAACAATCATATCATATGACCCCCTATGAGCAAGCACTTTGGCGACAGTGGGAAGGAAAAACTCCCTTTTAACAGGAAGAAACCTCCGGCAGAACCAGGCTCAGGGAGGGGCGGGGCCATCTGCTGCGACCGGTTCGGGTGAAAGAAGGAAAACAGGATGAAAGACATGCTGTGGACGAGAGACAGAGATTAATAACAGATATGATTCGATGCAGAGAGGTCTATTAACACATAGTGAGTGAGAAGGTGACTGGAAAGGAAAAACTCAATGCATCATGGGAATCCCCGGCAGCCTACGTCTATTGCAGCATAACTAAGGGAGGATTCAGGGTCACCTGGTCCAGCCCTAACTATATGCTTTAGCAAAAAGGAAAGTTTTAAGCCTAATCTTAAAAGTAGAGATAGTGTCTGTCTCCCGAATCCAAACTGGAAGCTGGTTCCACAGAAGAGGGGACTGAAAACTGAAGGCTCTGCCTCCCATTCTACTTTTAAATACTCTAGGAACAACAAGTAGGCCTGCAGAGCGAGAGCGAAGTGCTCTAATAGGGTGATATGGTACTACAAGGTCATTAAGATAAGATGGGGCCTGATTATTTAAGACCTTGTAAGTGAGGAGCAGGATTTTGAATTCAATTCTGGATTTAACAGGAAGCCAATGAAGTGAAGCCAAAACAGGAGAAATATGCTCTCTCTTTCTAGTCCCTGTCAGTACTCTTGCTGCAGCATTTTGGATTAACTGAAGACTTTTCAGCGAGTTTTTAGGACATCCTGATAATAATGAGTTACAGTAGTCCAGCCTGGAAGTAATGAAGGCATGAACTAGTTTTTCAGCATCACTCTGAGACAGGATATTTCTAATTTTAGAGATGTTGCGCAAATGGAAGAAAGCAGTCTTACATATTTGTTTAATATGTGCCTTGAAGGACATGTCCTGGTCAAAAATGACTCCAAGGTTCCTCACAGCATTACTGGAGGCCAAGGTAATGATATCCAGGGTAAGGATCTGCTTAGATACCATATTTCTAAGATTTTCAGGGCCGAGTACAATAACCTCAGTTTTATCTGAATTAAGAAGCAGAAAGTTAGCGGCCATCCAGGTCTTTATGTCTTTAAGACATTCCTGCAGTTTAACTAATTGGTGTGTGTTACCTGGCTTCATGGATAGATAGAGCTGTGTGTCATCTGCATAGCAGTGAAAATTTATGCTATGTCTTCTAATGATGCTGCCTAAGGGAAGCATGTATAATGTAAATAGAATTGGTCCTAGCACTGAACCCTGTGGAACTCCATAATTAACATAATTAACATAATTAACTTCGGATTTGAGACCTTAGTTTTCACTGGAGCTACAGTATCCAGAGTCGTACGTAGTGAGGAGGTAAAATTATTAACAAGATAATCGACCTCTGTTGGAGTAGCGTTCAGATAGCTGCCCTGCTCTATGTTGGTACAGGGCATTGAAGATGATAACAGTGGGTGGATTATATTCTTAAACTTAGTTACAGCACTTTCAGAAAGACATCTACTTTGATAAAGTCTACTCTCCACTGCTGTGTAATCAATTATTGTAAATGTAAATGTTATCAGGAAATGATCAGACAGCAGAGGGTTTTCAGGAAACACTGTTAAATGTTCAGTTTCTATGCCATATGTTAAAACAAGATCTAGAGTGTGATTAAAGTGGTGGGTGGGTTCTTTTACATTTTGAGAGAAGCCAATTGAGTCTAATAACAGATTAAATGCAATTTTGAGGCTGTCATTTTTAGCGTCTACATGGATGTTAAAATCACCCACAATAATTATTTTATCTGAGCTGAGCACTAAATCAGATAAAAAGTCTGAGAAATCAGAGAGAAACTCTGTGTAAGGCCCAGGTGGACGATAGATAATAACAAGTAAGACTGGTTTCTGAGTTTTACAGCTGGGGTGGACGAGGCTAAGCATCAGGCTTTCAAATGAATTAAAAGTCTGTCTTGGTCTTTCGTTAATTAATAGACTGGTGTGAAAAATTGCTGCCACACCGCCCCCTCGGCCTGTGCTTCGAGGTTTCTGGTAGTTAGAATGACTCGGGGGTGTTGATTCATTTAAACTAACATAATCATCCTGCTGCAACCAGGTTTCTGTAAGGCAGAGTAAATCGATTTGTTGGTCAATTATTAAGTCATGTACTAACAGAGACTTGGAGGAGAGAGATCTAATATTTAATAATCCACATTTCACTGTTTTACTCTTTGGTTCAGATGTGGATTCTGTATTGTTCTTTCTTTTTGATTTTTTATGTTTAAGTTTTTTATTGCTGGTTTTTGGTTTGTTTTTTGTCTGTTTGGGAGCTGACACAGTCTCAATGGAGATGGGTTTTTGGGGGGGTAGCGGGAGGAGAGAAGCTGCAGAGAGGCGTGTAAGACTGCAACTCTGCTTCCTGGTCCCAACTCTGGATAGTCAGATTTTGGGGGGGTTAATAAATTTGTCCATATTTCTAGAAATGAGAGCTGCTCCATCCAAAGTGTGATGGATGCCGTCTCTCCTAACAAGACCAGGTTTCCTCCAGAAGGTTTGCCAATTATCTATGAAGCCCACATCGTTTCTGGGACACCACTCAGACAGCCAGCAATTTAAGGAGAACATGCGGCTAAACATGTCACTCCTGGTCTGATTGGGGAGGGCACCAGAGAAAACTACAGAGTCCGACATTGTTTTGGCAAAATTACACACCGATTCAATATTGATTTTAGTGACCTCCGATTGGCGTAACCGGGTGTCATTACTGCCGACGTGAATTATGATCTTACTGTATTTACGTTTACCCTTAGCCAGCAGTTTTAAATTTCCTTCAATGTCGCCTGCTCTGGCCCCTGGAAGACAATTGACTATGGTTGCCGGTGTCTCTAGCTTCACGTGTCTGAGAACAGAATCACCAATTACCAGAGTTTGACCCCCGGCGGGTGTGTCGCCGAGTGGGGAAAAACGGTTAGACACATGAACAGGTTGGTGGTGTACCTGGGGCTTCTGTTTAAGACTATGCTTCCTCCTCACCGTCACCCAACCGCCCTCGTTCCCCAGCTGCTTGGGGTCTGCCGGGGAACGGCTAGCGGGGCCTACGCTATCTTCGGCTGCACCAGCTACAGGGGCCTGACTAGCTACGGGTGAATGAAGGGTGCGAAGCCGAGTCTCCAATTCAGTAATCCTGGCCTCCAGAGCTGCAAATATGCTACATTTGTTACAGGTATCATTACTGCTAAAGGAGGCCGAGGAGTAACTAAACATCTGACACAATGAGCAGGAAAGTGCAACAGGGACAGGTGAAGAAGCCATGGTGCTAACGAGTCGGCTACGAGCTAAGCTAAGCTAGCGAAACAGTAAAGAGACAGTGAGTGAATACTTTGGCTATAAATTAGGTAGTGAGCACACAGAAAGGGTGATTCAGATGAAGCACGTTAAGATTATACTATGAAAAAGGGATGTATCAAAAGATTTCAATTAAATTGCTAAGCAGAAAAGCTACTCAGAAACACCACTGTGTTTGAGCAGGAACAGGAAGTGATACTCTACCGCAGAGCGAGCGAAACACCAAGTGACAGCGCCACCCAAAGGATCGAGAGATTTAGCTCAGTATCAGACCGATACTGATAAGTAATATCTCTTCTAGTAACTCTAGCTAATTACTTTTCAAAGTAACTGCTGAGGTGTTGGTCTGTGAGTATGTCAGTGAGTCCTGTCTGAGAATACTTGTAACTTTCTGTCTTTACTCTAAATGTTCTTTTCCTGTTAGCAGGTGTCTTGGTTGGGTTTACAGTAAAATCACAGTACTGAAGTAAAGTCACTGCTGCAATCCATCAAGGTCTGAAAAAAACCTGGTAAACTTATTTCTTAGATCTTCCTGCTTGTTGGTAACACATCAGTAACATATTCATGTTTGTACTTATTGTATACATTGTATACATTGTATACATTGTATTGTTTACAGAAGCGATGACATAAAGACTCTCGTCAGCCGTCTAAGTCATAATGACTTTCAAATACAAACAGCAGGACTGGACTCTATCCCAGCCATCACTGGCTGGATTCCCTGGACAGGTCGCGAGAGAGACATACAACCATTAAGGACTATGGAGAATTTAGAATAGCTAATACCCTAACATTCATACGTCTGGACTGTGGTAAGAAACCTATACAGGCACATAATCAAACAGTGGTATCACGTTGCTTGATTATTATATTACTGTCTAATTTGTCTCTTCTATGCTGATAAATATAGGGTTGACTATTGGGACTGATCTGGATTTGAAAGGGTCAGATTATCAAGAGATAATCAGCAAACTAGTGCACCAATGGAAGAAATCAGTCCTACATATTTATTTAGTATGCAGATTAAAAACACTCCAAGGTTCCTCGCAGTGTTACTGGGGGTCAAGGTAATGCCATCCAGAGTAAGAATCTGGTTAGATACTATATTTCTAAGAGTTTCAAAAGTGACCCTGTGACTCCTGAACAGTTTCAGTGATGTAATGCTTCACTTCCTGCGTTATCGAGGTTTCTGGGCGTGCAGATCTCTGATGATCTCTCCTGGACTGCAAATACCACGGCGGTGGTAAAAAAGGCCCAGCAGCGTCTCCACTTTCTGAGAGTGCTCAGGAGGAACAACCTGGATGAGAGGCTGCTGGTGACATTCTACAGAGCCACCATAGAGAGCATCCTAACGTACGGCATAACAACATGGTATGCAGGGTGCTCAGCTGCAGACAGGAAAGCACTGCAGAGGGTCATCAACACAGCCCAGAAGATCACAGGCTGCTCTCTGCCCAGCCTGGAGGTCATTGCAAACTCTTGGTACCTCAGCAGAGCTGATATCAGAGTAATATCATCAAGGGCCATTCTCACCCCAGCAATCAAGTGTTTGAACTATTACCGTCAGGCCGTTATAAAACCAGGGTCAGCAGTGAGTGGTGGGCACACAGAGAGCTGGATCCTTGTTATCTATTGACTAAAGAGCTCATTATAAACAGAAATAATGTCACTGATGATGTTGTGTGTGCTGCACTCTGAAACTCATTCTTTTCTATCTCTCTCACCAGGCAGTAACAGTTTCTCACTACATGGAGCAAAGTGCAGGGTAATATACAGAGTGACACATATTCCAGAGACCAGTAAAAACAAAGCTTCTAAGTTCAACCACAACGTGAATGAAAATGTCCTGTTATATTTTGGATAGCAAGGAGCAAACGGCCAAGTTTATTAAACTCCACCGACACAGCGGTGACGCACATCTGAAGGCTAGACCGTCCCAGTTTTATTTATACAGCTCCAAATCACAACAACAGTCTCCTCGAGGCACTTTACATTGTAAGGTAGATCGTACTATAATATATACAGAGAAAAACCCAACAATCATATGACCCCCTATGAGCAAGCACTTTGGTGACAGTGGGAAGGAAAAACTTTTAACAGGAAGAAACCTCCAGCAGAACCAGGCTCATATGTAGATGAAACATATCAATAATTTTAATATGAAATGAAATCTTCTCATGAGGATATAACAGCAAATAAGATACCAGCTGTTACTGTAAGAGACTCACGTATTTTACTGAAAAATGTGACATTCTTACTGATTTAATGAACATTTTGTTTCATTTATTTAATTGTTTACATCCAGAATTAAAAATGTGTTATATGTGATGTGTTATTATCATTATGGATCAGAATTTGTGACATTACAAAGTTTTTGTTGACACTGAAACTTTTTTAGTAATAAAGCTTGTTTTTGCCTCCAAGTTTTTCTTTTTACTGGCTGTGGAAATTGTTAGTGTTGTGTCATCATTCAGCATCACTGATGATCACTAGATGGAAGCAGGAGCCCGAGAGTGAAACTGTGTGTTCGGCAGGGCAGCTGTTGTGTGTCGCCGTGCTGTGATCTGAGAGTCAGATGATCGACTCAGAATGAGAGTAAACTACATCAGGTTCGTGTTGGTGGATGGATTCAAACATCAACACGCTGATGTAGACTAAGAGGTGTAGCTGAGTGTGTGAGCTGGTTCAGTGTGGCTGTGCAGAGCTCCACCTGAGGGGCGAGTCGGGCCGTCAGAGCTCTCTGTGCTTCACCACAACCACGACTCTCAGGCTCGTTTTTAAAATAACTTTATAGTTTCAAACTCCTAAAATACAGTGACAGGGAAACTAAGATTTATTGTAGCACGGTTGTGTCAGTCATCATTCTCGTTCTTGATTGGTCACTGATGACATCATCTCTTAGATGTTCATTTAGGTGTTCTGTCCAATAACAGGTCGGACTTCTCTGACAACAGAGAGACGAGACGATGAAGAGGAGGGTAAAACGTTAGTTCAGCTCAAAGGTTGAATTACTGCTTTCACTTCCCGAATGCTCCGGTCTAATGTTCATGTGTTTCTGTCCTGGTGTGATGAGGAAGCTGAAAATCAGACTGACGACCTGGAGAACCACGTCCGAAGGAAGAACCTGCATCTGTTTGGTCTCTGGGACGGCGCCGAGGATCAGCAGTTTCACCCTAACATCTCTAAAGCCAAACCAACACAGGTGTCCTTATCTGATTCCTGAACCTCCAACATCCAACATTTTCCGCTCCACAAAACAGCTTAACATCGAGCACGATGGAACAAACTCCGTCCAGCAGCGAGCCGAGTTCAACATCATCAGAAAAGTGTTCGCTGAGAAAGGAATGTTTCAATATAATCCAGGGAAGATGAGGATTCATCCACGATGGGAAGATATAGCTGCTTTGTGTAACGTGTCATGCCAAGGTTTATTTTCTCCATTTATTTTTCTATTTTACTCTAATATGTGTTAACTCAGCATCACCATAATGCGCTGTTGTTTTAATAATACAGAACAAAAACAAGTAAGGGAACCATCTCTCTGAGGACTTTAAATTTAGTGAGTTTGTACTGACCAAATTAAAATCAACCTACATTTTTTGAAGATCTGTTTCTTACTGTATCCGCTTTGCAAGGACTTCATATAATTGGAGGAGACTTTAAGTGTACTCTAAACCCGAGTATAGATCAACAGCCTCAGATACCTATAAAGCCCAAACTAGACGATTAATCAATCAATTTATCAACTTGGTGGAGGAAACAAAATCCTGATTAAATAGAATTTTGCTGTCATTCGAGTCAGTCTGATAATATAGGAAAGTTTATCCATAACAACCCAAACTAACAGTTTGACAGAAAATGTTCCATAGGATCCATACTGGCAAAACTTTGCCAGTGTGGTCTCACCACTCAGCCACATGTGTTGCTGCGTTTGTTGGTAGATGTATAACTGCTTCACCTTTCTAATTTGGTTAGATACCTGCGCAGCGACACTGAGGATCCTGCAGCTGGGTCAGCGTCACACTCAGCAGGAGGAGTAGAAACCTCGGGAAAGGCCAGGTAAACTTTTCTTTTTTATGTTACCCACTAGCACAAGAAAACCTGCCTTACAAGTTTCCACATCCACACTATTGGTAGATTTCTCTCTCATTCTGTGTAGGTCCATTACCACAAAGCGCCTACCTCTCAGAGAATGGGATGCCTTCCAGCGGACCTTCCCAGTAACCCTAAATGGAGAGCCACCTTCAAAACGCCGGTGTGTACAGGCTGGTTTTCCAAACTACCGAGCCCACTACCGCAAGTGGAGGGTCATTAGATAAGGAGACCTGGTTCACCAACAAGCCCACTGTTGATGCCGTCCTACAGGCCTGGGTTGCTCCACAGCCCAGGATCCAGGACAGCCAGTCCCTCATGTCCTCGATTTCAGAGCAGAAATGGAAGGGCCTGGCTTTGAAGCACTTTAGGGAGGAAAAGGGCAAAGGTAAATGCACCTATGGTTTGGACCACACCCTCTTTGACAGCAAGTCAACATTTCTAAAGAGCTTATGATGACTTCCTGTTTGCTCACAGGTGTGATCGGCCTGATGCCCTTCAACAAAGGAGACGTCGTCTGCGACTACCACGGGACGTGCAACACCAAAGCTGCAGGGAATCGGAGGCAGCAGTCGGGGTCTCTCTTCTTCTACAGGGACGAGTGCCACAGGGCTGATGCCACTGCGTCCCCCTGTGCCTGCCACCTGCACAAGGACTCCTATGGAAGGCAAATCAACCATTGCCAAAGGAATCCAAACGTGAAGCCACAAAGGTTCACAATGAACTTCCCTGCTGGTCCTCATGAGAGTGTGCTGTTCATCGCCCTGAGGGACATCGCGGTTGGAGAGGAACTCCTGTGGGACTATGGAGTCTAGAGATGGCACCGTGTTTTATGTCCTATCCTACATTTGGATATCTGCCCATACCGACATGACTCTAATATAGTGTATTTCATATAAACATGGGCCATAAAAACTAAAAAACACCATCGATGGCCAGTCCAGCTGTGGCTCCATATATCTTTCTCAGAGGTGAAATGCAGGTTAACTCGGTCCATCCCTGATGGAGTCACCCATAAATCCTTCGGCTGGACATTTGACTTGAGTTGTCTTTGTTTTTTGTTTTGTCTGACCTTTTCTGATTAAAAACATGTAAAAATGTGATCTCTCATGCAGCATTTAAACATGATGCTTATGTCCCTGATAACTAAACCACTGTTGTTTTTTTACCAATAATAAAAACTATTATTAACACAATCAGAAATCAATCTCCCTCACAGGCCTTTATATACCAAACCCTGTCGTGACAGCTGCAGTGGACACTTCAGGGCTCAAACTTTCTCTGATTGGCTCCAACCTTGACAGGCTCAGCCTGCTGCTGCCAACAACACTAGGTTTCCCCACCGAGCACCTCAGGCCTCTGCAGTTACTGATGATCATCAACCCTGGTTGGAGATTTCCAATCAGAACACCCAAAAACTTCATTTTAACCTGAACTCTTTACTTTCAGCCCAACACTAATGTGGCCCTGAGCTTAACTTCAGGTTCACACCACTGTGTGTAAACCCAGCTCCACTTAAACCCTCAAACACCAAACTAATGTTTTTATGGTCATTTTCATAAAAATATTGGAGACCACATTTAACGTAATTAACAAAAACATCCATGCCACATCATTAAAAACAGGCTTTGTTACAGGAATTATTTCAGATTTGACAAAATGAGGCTCTCCACCCACTGAGGGACAGGCAGTGAGTACTGTGAAACATGGTGAACCTCCTGCAGAACACTCATCATTTAGAGTCTGACGGGGGTTGACACTAAAATACTTTAAATGTTTAGCATCAAGATTAGACCCTTGGAGCGCACATTTGATTTGCTTTGTACCAAAGCATCAAAGGTTTCACAATATAAGAAGGGTTCTGATATAATTCATGAGAGATTTGATGCTAACGATGCAGCTTCATTATCACTGGACGCTCGTCAGGCCTTGGACAGAATAGACTGGTCAGATTTATTTAACG